>NC_092505.1:102277101-103609601 GCF_047511675.1 Marmota flaviventris | reverse complement strand
TTACCATTCATTACACTCACCTGTCCCAAAGTAACAAAAAGTAGTTGTGTGAGGATAAAATACATGCTTTTGTTATAAGTGCTAAGATTTAAAATTTTATCTGTTTTAGTATTTAGTATCACTTAACTTGACAAATAACCAATTAAAAAAATTTAAGCACATCTCTGCTTCTGCACAATAGGATGAAAATGTTATTTAATTCCTTTTTTAAACATTTGAAGGTTTTGTTAGTTGACAAAAGCACTCTATTAAAATGACAATTCTGAGGATTGAATGGTGTACAAACTAATGAAATATTTTCATGAATGAAGGTGATTATGTCCTCTTTGCTTTCATGAATTTATAGAAGAGTAGTAGAAGAGGATAAAAATAGATAGGTATCCCTAATGTAAGGAAAAACCAAATGCCACCTATCAGAATGGTTCAAATTAATGTAAATTGAGATTTACACTACTGATTTCCAAGTAGTGTCCAGTAGATGGGGAATGTCAGATCAGATAATCAGATATGTCAAGTCTGGAAGATGCTTCTTATAAACTTTTAGTTGTATTTATAAATCCATGTAGACAACTATTATCTCTTGATTGATTTGGATTCAGTAGCAGTTTGTGTGGGATGAATATATATATATATATATATATATATATATATATATATATATATATATTAATGTCAACTTAGATTGAATAATATTTCAGTGTTATTTTTTAAAAGATAATTTTATCTTTGAAATTAAATAAACTATTTTTATATTTCCATTTAAATTCTAAAAATAAGTTATGGCAAGATAAATCATAAACATGTGATTAATGAGGACTTATCCAAAAGAAAAAACAAAACTATATTATCCTTTGGTTTGGTAAATTGAATTTTATCAGTGAAGAATGTAATTTCTCTTGTTTAGATCCAACTTTTATTTTTTGCAAATAAAACAAAAACTATTTAAAGTGATTGATTAACCTGATGTGAAATGAAAGTTGGGCATAATTTGGGAAAACAATATCATTAGGTACAATACAATGTAATATTCTCCCATGCAAGTCCACTAAGCAATTATTTGCTGGCAGAAAGATCCTTAATCTCTGTTAACTCTTATGTTTGGTAAGACTGATGTAAAATCTACTACACACAATTTTTTTTCCTGCTATTTTTTTTAATTCTTTAAAAAATTTTTCTAATTACACTTCTGGGTAACATTTTAAATATCAAAATTTATTGAAATTTTCATTATTTTAGTTTGCAGAAAATGTACACTTAAATAAATATCTGTTTTTGAGGGGAAATTTTATATTTATTTAAGTTAAATAGCTATATCTAGCAACATGTTGCTGATGTTAGAAAGAAGCCTCATAATGTATGCTGATTTTAGGAAATAAATGAATAATAACTTTCCAATAGATCATTAGAAGTTGGAGATATTATGTCATAATGAGTGTAAGTTCTGTCATTGCTTATAGTGACTATCTTTCTAATGACATAATTGCACTGCAAAAAAAGGAGCAATTAAACTCTTCAAATATAATTTGATTTGTTTGATATAAATTATGGTTTGGATTTTTCTAGAATAATATCATTATGTATATTTTCATATAAAATAAAAAATAATTTTTAAAATATTTTAACTTTTAATTAAAAATTTAAATAAAAGCTTAAAAAATATCCTTAACATTAAATCAACTGAAAAAGTTACATACAAAGTTAAGAAATAATGTGCAAATTAATATATTTCAAATACATAAAATTAAACCTAAAAAGATATATCTTGTTGTTAGCTATGAGATATTTTATTAAATAGAAAAGTTATGCTTGTTTTATTTTTCTTCATTTCCATGGATTAGGAAGTAATTCAAATATGGTATGACAATCTTCTAGAATGGTCCAAATTATATATGTTTGTGTAAAATGGGATTTCTCCATTCTATAAACATCTAAAATATTGTTATTGAACTTCTGTTTTCCTGAAATACATTAATGTAAAAATACATCAAGGTTTACTATATAACTTTAAATTTTTAGTTCTCTCTAATATTTTTTAATAGAAGGAGGCTAAATATACAAACGTGTTAGAAATAGAATTATAATTTTCATAAATTTAGTCATCAATTTTTCTATAAATTTTAAATCTAATTTTTGAGATTATTTTCAGTTTGCTGATTAAGAATCATGATTTTGAAAAGTTAGTAAGTACCATATGTATTTGAGAATTTTTCTTCAAAGAAAGCTGACTAAACAGCAATATGCAGGGGACAGGGGACAAAGAGTGGTAGGAAGTACAAGAGGAGTTTACACTCATCTGGTCAAATATTTTAAGCTATTTTTACCTGTTAGTAATATAAATACATATATATATATATATATATATATATATATATATATATATATATATGTATTTTATATAATATATATTTTATTTATTATATATGATATATAATATATATTTTATTTATTGTATATTTTATATATATATATTATGTATTATATATTTTTCTGATTTCTCATTTGTAAGTACGAAGTCTGAATTATATGTTCTGTAAGTTTCCTATTATAATTTCTCTTGTGCAGAAAAATCATAGTAGTAGTCACTATTATTTTGGATATAGCAGTATATAAATTTACTATTGCCTTGTGAGAAACTTAGGGATTTAAAGACACACAACTTAGTAGTTTACTTCTATAGTTCAGAAGTTCAGAGTCCAGTGTACCACTGAGGCTCTCACAAGATGTGTTCTAACTAGGTGTTGACTGTGCTATTTCTCATTTAGAATTAGAGATGCTCTACCAAATTCAGTTGAGTTGTTAGTATAAATCAGTTTCTTTCCATTCCAGAAACAAGGTCCCTGTTTAGTCATTTCCACTCCCAGATGCCACCCATGTCCTTACCTTGTCTTTGAAGTCAGCAATGGAAAAAATTTCCCTCACATCAAATCCATCTCATGCTTATAATCTCTCTGAATTTGAATGTCCTCACCAGGAAAAGTTCAAACTCTTTTAAGGGCTCACCTGATAAGTGAATTTCATCAAGGGTAATATTCCTACATTAAGATCATCTGATTTGGGGCCTTAATTACAGCTGAAATATCTCATCACAGCACTACCTAGAATGTTGTTGAACTGAACAAGTAACAAAAGATATGAATTCCCCAGTGGGTTTAGAATCATAGGAGATATTTTAGAATCTTGCCTGCCACAATAATGAACAAGTCAAATACTATCTTTTCTTTCTTAATGTATGAAATTAAATTTGGGAGAAAAAGTAATGCCCAAATAACAATTTAAGTGTGAAGGGTCATGGAAAATAATGTTCCTTCAAGACACTCTCCTCCCCACCACAGAGAAAAATGGAGACATGGTGTGGCTAAGGAGGAGGAAGGGAAATTAGCCAAACATTAAACCTCTCCCAGTAAATCATTTCCTAGTAACTGTGGGCCCCATGGGAAAAAGCAAATTTTTATCTCTCTCCTGATTCATCTCCACCATCTCCACCAAAAGCAAACATTCATCCCTTCCCAAACACAATAAATCTTGAAGGAAGGTGGCAGATACTGAAACACTGGGTCCTGAACTTTTTATCCTTTCCCATTGCCTGTGAGTCCTGGAAGGAGAAAAGCAAATAATGAAGCTCCAGGTAACAATGAGTCCCAGAGGAAAAAGATAAGCAGGGAACACCTAGTTCTGAGCTCTTCCCAGTGATGATGAGTTTTGGAGTTTTTACAACTTTTTTCCTGACTGTGCAAACTGACACATTTCTGCCTCAGCCTCCAATAATTAAACCACCCCCATTGTAAACTGTAAAGGTCAAACCCCTTCTGTAACCAGCTGCAATTTTCGTACCCATAAAGAGCAGATTATGCTTAGTGAAGCTAGCCAATCCCTAAAAAACAAATACCAAATGTCTTCTTTGATATAATGAGAGCAACTAAGAACAGAGCAGGGAGGAAGAGCAGGAAGAAAAGATTAACATTAAACAGATAGATGAGGTGGGATGGAAAGGGAGAGAAAAGGGAAATTGCATGGTAATGGAGGGAGACCCTCATTGTTATACAAAATTACATATAAGAGGTTGTGAGGGGAATGGGAAAATAAACAAGGAGAGATACGAATTACAGTGGATGGGGTAGAGAGAGAAGATGGGAGGGGAGGGAGGGGGGATGGTAGAGGATAGGAAAGGTAGCAGAATGCAACAGTCACTAGTATGGCAATATGTAAAAACGTGGGTGTGTAACTGATGTGATTCTGCAATCTGTATTTGGGGTAAAATTGGGAGTTCATAACCAACTTGAATCTAATGTATGAAATATGATATGTCAAGAGCTTTATAATGTTTTTAACAACCAATAAAAAAAAAATTAAAAAAAAAATAAGTCCTTCAGTGCTTGCTTGATTGACTTTGCTGCAGAATAAACAAAAGCCTGCTGATCCCTTTGAGACCTGCTTCTGTCCAGGTTATTTGTGTTTTCATAATGGTGCCAAAACTGTGTTGGTTATTTTTGCTTACAAAGTTTATGTTTAAAAAGAATTAAATAGGATAAGTTTAGGTTGTTTTTGGTGAATTTAACTGAAATCGTCTTACATGGACAATCCAACTGCAATAGCTAAAGTGTAATCATTCCATAGGTTTCACTTGAAGACATGTATCTCCCTGTGTCTTTGGTCATCATTTCTTCCAGACTTAACAAAGTATTTGGATGTTGCAACAGTGGTTTTTCATTTGCCCTTCCAAAGCCACTTCTTTCATTCTGCCTCACACTTACTGCCCTTCCCACCTCCCTCAGGATATGAAAATACACAGACTCTTTTAAGGTGTCCCTCTCCATTGTCTTCTGGTTGGATTTGATAAGTGGCAGACATCAGCAACAGCTCACAGGTGGCAGGATAGTGATTTGGAGGTACCCATTTTCCTTCCCTGCTAGACTGAAGATTGACAGAACTCCTTGTCCAGGAGACCTGGCATACAGTTTTGGTTCTGTTTCTCTGGGCAATAATTCTTTCCATTCTTTTTCTTCCATTGTGGGCAACGCAAGAGCTCCCTGATTTTTCTGATGTTGGAATTCTGTTTTTCATTTTTCTTTTCCACATATTGTAGATATTTCCCTTCTCAATTATCCTATATTAGTGTGGGATGTTTCCTGATTCCCTTATACAAATTATTTTATCACTACATGGTATTCTTTTTTGCCAAAATACTCCCAAATTTGTGGTGGCCATGTGCTACAGGAACTATTTGACACTCTAAAACATAACTAGTCACATGGGCATTTCAGGGAAAATATCTGATTTCCATCAGGGAAGACAATCTTTCCTCATTCTTCCTTCCTGCTTCCTCCTACCATAGTGGCAAAAGATACAGCCTTAGAAGGCCGAAAGTATGAAAAGATAGAATTATTGATGATAACTTTGAGCCACTGAACTTCATGAAACAAACCAACCCCAGGGTCAATAGGATTTGTTGTTTCCATCAGACAGAGGCATGTATTTTTTAATACCTTTATTTTACTTGTTTATTTATATGTAGTGCTGAGGATTGAACCCAGGGCCTCACACGTGGTAGACAAGGGCTCTACCACTGAGCCACAACCCTAGCCCAAGGCATGTATTCTTCACTAACATATCTACCCGCTCGGTTCCTCTGTGATCCTTTCCACTTAGTGATATCATCAGAAGGTTCAGTAAGGAAATATGTGGTTCTGGAACTCTACAGTTTATTCTTCCTGAGGATGACCAGAGAAGCAACAGGTAAAACTGGTCTGTAGCTCCCCAGAGGGCCCTAAATATTAAGTTCAAGTTAATCCTTTGCCTCCTGCTTTTCTCTAGTTTCTTTCTTTTAACAGAAACCCAGAGGACTCCTCCTACTTTTTCATAATCACCCTTTGTTTTGGCCCACCTCATACTTTATATTGCTGTTGGTAAAACGACAAACCATTGTTTCTCCCTGTTTTTTTTTTTTTTTAATTCTCCAAATCACTGGAAGGTCTATGTATTTTGTCCTCAATTTGCTTACTTAACTCATAGTGTTTCTGTCAGGTATTCCAGAGTTTTTTCCTATAACATGATCAAGTACACTGCGATTCTTTCTCTGACAAATTTGGCTCATATCACATTTTATCTTTGTTGTGTAATACCTGATAACTTTAATGACTTATAGAAATGAGATGAATAGAAAATGTATTTTCTATATTTCATTGGTGCGCTCTAATCATAAAAGCAAATTTTAATGTTTTTATATTTAATATGAATATTTAAATTTTATATATTTAAATTTATCATGTATTTAAATTCATAAAATTTCTATATATTAATATATACTTAAAATTTTTATATATTTATATAATTCAATATATAAATAATAGATAATCACATATAATTATATATATAATTGTAGACATATAATTACATATATATATATATATATATATATATATATATATATATATATACACACTATACACGTATTATATCAAATATATATAATTTCCAGGAAACCTTATTTTTTTTTTACCACAATTGAGGCCAAATGAGAAATCAAAGATTTTATCCTGTCTTTATACACATTTGGTATAATGAAGACTGAGAAAGTTTTTTTTTTAATGTACATGGGAAAAAACAAGTTTGAGAAGTAGCAAAAAGAAATAACCAAGATAATAATAAGTTGGATTTCAAAAAGATAGGAGGGAAAGGAATTTCATAGTACATAATGCCTGATAAATAGTAATATTTAACAGAGAAGAATCTGCTTTAATCCTGAAAAAGATATTTTGAGATTAGAAGGCTAACCAGTAAATGCAACTGAAACTTTCGTTTATTTGATACTGTTTCACATAATATTCATGCAATCTCAATTTCTGAGGCCAACATTTGCTATGCACTATTATGTTTTCAGTGTGAACTACCTATATGAGACAGGAGTAAGATTAAAAAACAAACAAAAAAAATAATGTGAGAAATTGACATGGTCAACTTATTGAACTTTGTTACATTTTACTAATATCAATGAATATAAAACCAGTTGCTGAAGTGCAAAGGAAATGAAAGATATTGTTTTTATAAATTGTTAATTTTCTGTCTCATTTTTATTATGGTAACAATTAAAACTGAAATTGCATTACCAGCATTATTGTTGCTACAGTGATATTTCATAGATACTATTTGGTGTTTTAGTGCAGAGACATTAGCATGATAAAGGGAAACAATACACATTTTATGCTTTTGTGTAATAAAGACATTTCATATTTCTCTTTAAAATTTGAGATTACTCTCATTAACAAAATTAAATAAAACAATGATTTGGGGAATTCTGTCACTGCTTTTCTCTGGTTTATTTGTACTTTGCATTTATAGAAAAGTTTATTAAAGTAATGTAATAAAGTACAAAATCCAACTTTCTTTTCTCTCCAAATGTAAGTATTCCCCTTTGTCATATCCTGAGTTATTTTCAGAGGAATGTAGTACCAACATAAAAAATGCCCCCATTTGTGGCTTCTAATTTTTTATTGACAACATGCATTTAGCACTTTGGTGTCAGATGCAAAGATGAAACAAAAACACAGAGAATAAATTGGAAATGATGCCAAAGTGGCCCCAGGGGAACCAGGGTTTGGTGATGAGATTATAATGTAGATTCTGAGACCTAAGTCATAACCTCAGACCCCCAAAAGGCACGGGCTGGACCTTAGCTGACTAAATCCACTCCACTACCCCTCCTAGTAGGCATAAAACATGTGGTGCCTGGTAAAAAGTGGGGTAAACACTCAGATCCAGAAGCACTTGTAAGCAAAAACAGTTAGGAGTGGGATTGTTTCTATCTTTCTGCCTTTATTGATAATCTAAGGCATATCCAGGAAGAGCAGGGCAGATGCTCAGATAGCTATGTGACCTTGAGGTCAGGATTTTATTTGTTGTATTTCCTCAATCACTTCAGTGACTTACACAGAAACAGGTGTTCAGTAAATGTTTACTAAGCGGTTCTAGTTTTCCATGTGTTTTATTCTTCATATAGCACATATTATATACAAAAAGACAAATATGGACATACTAAAAAAGCTTTGCAGGAATTATATCACATCAAACAAACAAAATACAGGTGATGCAACCTTCCTTGCCACATTTCAGTATTTTTAGCATCTAAATATATAGAAATGAAGAATTACTATTATTCATCTTATATACAAATGTTAATTGGAAGATCATTTAACTATAAAAAATAAGAAAAACTTTCATATCACAATTTTGTTTTTCTTGAAGGACTTACACAAATCCAATAATGATTTCCAATTATTTCAGTCCTGAAAAAATGAATTATGTACCACATATAAGCTATTTTTATGCATATAGACTTAATATGGTCACTTCAGCATCTCATTTTTTTAAGATTTTAAGTATATTTTTCAATTTATTCTTGATCCATATCTATCAAAAAATAATTTAAAAGTATAGTACTAAAAGCTAATTATACTTTAAATTTCAATCTTAAATACATATTGCTAGATATTCTCCATCTTTTTAACTCTATCCTTGTAATTAATTTGTAAATATTAAATAAATTTAAAATTCTGAGAAAAAATGTAATAATAGGGAAGGATTTTTAAACACAGAATTATCCTCAATAACTTAATGCAATTCCTAAAAATAATTCATGGAGAAGACATAGAATCTTAGGAAAAAATTATTATTTTAAATCATTATATTAATATACTTGCTCACTCAGGCACATATTTTCACTTGAATGCACTCCTAGTATAAAAGTTTCCAAACTTAGAACATTTATTTTACTGTTATTTTTGTTATTTTAAAAAATTCTAGAAATAAAGCAGCAGGAAATATTGCTTATGATCGGGGCATAAATAGACACCATTACTTCAATGAATATGTCATAATTTAAATTAAATATACTTTATAAAATTAATGTAGAATCATTACTATCATGGCTCATTTTTGCTACCTATTCTCAATAAGACACTCCAAAGATATTAATTTTACTAATTAAACTGTTCCAGTTATGAATAAGCACAATATCTATCATCTATGCCTCAGGTTTTTACAATCATTAATTTAAATATTAATTCATTACTTGCACACACATATGTCCATGTTTTTCCCATCTATTTTTCACTGGAACAGAAACAGAACCCTGGCTCCTCACCTTTAAAGTCAAAATCCCTTTTGTTATGACATGTAGTCATTAAAGTTCACTTGTTTAAATCAGTACTTTTGCCCTTTAAAATGTTTTGATCAATAAAAGTATCATGAGAAGTATTAATATAAAAAGCCATTTTAACTCAAGATCATTTTAGTAAATTGAATATGTGTTGTACAATCCCTTCTCCTCTCCTTTCTCTCCTTCCTCCCCTCTTTTACCTTGTTTTTCATCTCCTGTCTTTGTTTCTAATCAATAATAGCAAAATATGAAACCGTACTCATTTTTGTTATAAAATAAATTTCACATCCTAAGGAAATAATTCTTTTTGAGATAGTAACTTGAAAATGCAAAAGTAGGTATCATTACTTATTATAATATTTTTCAGGGGTTAAAAAGAATTTCTTTCAATACCTCATGCATTGTAGCTGAAGGGTCAATCTTTGTAATAGACTGTATTAGTTATATAGAAAGTATTACTTTGGCTAATAACCTAACATAAAATGATTATGTTTCAATTTTTTTCCAAGGGGGTTGGAGCTTCAATCCTCTCAGCTTCAATCCAAGTTAATTATGAGGTGAGAATATATCTAGCTCCTAGCAATATCTCATGCTTTTGCCAGTAATATGACTTTGGGAAAGTTATTTAATGTATCACAGCTCTTACTCATATATTAAGATATGCATTGGAAAGGTTAGGTTTTGTTTCATCATTAAATATTGAATCATTCTGTTGTTCTCAGCTGTTCTGTGTTACTGAGAATGCTATGTATCAAAATTCCTTTGGGCAATTTATTTTTAACCTACACTTTCTAAATTAAACTATCTTTGTAATAAGAACTGATTTCAGTTAGAAATTGTTTCCCTTCATTCTTAGTCTTTAGATGTTCCCTGGCTCTTCTTCGCATTGGCTCATAGTTTCCTGAGATCACCTATAAACTCATTGTTAGTAATCATTGGAGAGTCGTTTAGTGTGATTCATCAGCGTTAGAATTTGGTATGGGATAGTTGGGGAAAAGAAAATAGAAGGATGAACAAACAATATATTTCGTTCAAGTGTAACTTTAGATTACTCTTATATTTTTTGCATATGAATCCTCAGTTTGGGCTCTAGAGGACAAGTTCTGCAATGAACTGGCAGGCAACAATTGTTCCAAAGAAAGAAGAGAGGAGGTAAAAGATAATTCAAGGACATTTTGTCTGACTTTTGTTCTACCTGTCATAATAAGCAGCTTATTGACTAGATTATAGCCTTTTCCAACACAAATATATTAGTGAAAGATGCTCCAAGGCTCAATCCTATTGTTTAAGTTAGTTTGTAAGATCCAAAATTCTCCTTAAAATTCTAGGAAAAGCAGCAGAATACAACAGACACTAGTATGGCAATATGTAAATCAATGGATGTGTAACTGATGTGATTCTGCAATCTGTATACGGGGTAAAAATGGGAGTTCATAACCCACTTGAATCAAAGTGTGAAATATGATATGTCAAGAACTATGTAATGTTTTGAACAACCAACAATAAAAAATTAAAAAGAAATTCTCAAGATGACTTGGTAGGAAGTGGTGGTAGTAGTTCATTCTAAGTCCCCAATTTGATAGAAATTAGGAAAAGTTCTTTCTATTAATCTTTTTCCTCTGGTCATTCAATAAATGCACCGAGACACATATTGTTTCTTATTTATTAATTTTGCCTATGGCATCACACATTTCTTATGAACTATTCTAGATTTTACTGCCTTACATTTTTAAAATTAATTTAGATGTGGGCTCCTGTTAACTATGAGTCCTTACAATTTCATAAGACCTCCCCAAAATGCTAGAGAATTAATAAACTGTAGTGCAAATTTTTAAACAATGAGTAATAAAATCCTGTGCATAAATTCTACATTTTCTAGTGGATGGGCTGAATTAAAAAAGACTATTTAGTTTATTAGAAGATTCCACTGAATGGAGCATTTAGTGGGGGGGAAAATCAATAGCACTTCCTCATATACACCTTTCCTCCTTATCAGCCTTACTCTTGTTTCCTGGGATTTTCCATTTTCATAATGTAGCACATAATGTAGCACAAAGGCTTTGACTCAGAGTCTTGAGTTCCGAGCATCACAGTCTAAGATTTCTACTGCATGTTGATCACGTATCATCTAAAATATACATATTCTTTAGTGCATAAATTACCTTTACCTCCAAATTTATATATATATTATACACCATATATGTTTACATATATATTATATACCATATATAATTAGTAATGTATATGCCATGTATTAATAATTAATAATACATAGTATGTATCTTATTACATATTATAATATATAATATATTTATAAGATTTTCTCTAAGAAAATATATTATTTTGTGTACTGTCTGATTCTTTAAGCTTTAGTTGAGCAAGAGATGAAACTTTTAGTAATAGCAATTTCTGCATGTGAATGATTCTTATAAGTAATGCAGGACATTAATATACCAAAGATACTGCTGCAGAAAACCAAATTTGTGATATAGAAGGCAGGTTTAATAACATCACAAGAAATGTAAAAGAAGAAATATTATTTTCTGCAATAAAACTTTGTAAATGTATCTATTATCTCTTAAATGCTAAATTAACCTAAAACTTGCTGTTTGGTGTCTTAAAATTCTTTTTCTAGGAAGAAGATATAAATAGAGCAGTTATTCATTTAAAACATGCAAATGAATTGTTTTAAGGCCCATTTTTGTATGGTTGAACATTTTAATCAAAACTCAGTGGTAATGATTTATATTGTCGTTTCTGTCATTTACTAAATTGACAAGAGTATAGACATATCTGAAGTGATGGAGTGCAAAAATTAATCTTTATATTATTTGGAGAACCTCAAACTTGAGATTTTCTTATCTTACTGTCTCTTTTAGTTGACCTAGTCTTTAAATAGTCTCTTTCTTTGAGCTTGAATTTTTTAACACAGGTTCACTTTAATTTTAAATTTTTTAATTGAGTTAATTAAAAAAGTTGAGCATAAATCTTCAATAACTGCATTTCTAATGATATAAATGGCAAAATTTTATTTATCTTCCACCTAGAGCACTTCAAGTATGTTCATACAAAAATGCAATTGCTCTAAATTTGAAGTAATACCATTGCATATCATAAGGCAGTGTTAAAAGTATATGGCTACCTAAAACAAACTATTTCACAGATAATGAAGTACTAGTCTTTTTTATTGTTACTATTGTTACCAAGCATGTAAGTCATAATACTATTGTTAAAACATGAGTAAAATACGTGACAAGTTATAAAGAATGGTTGATATTAAAAAACTGCATTAAATTCTCAAACATATATTTATGCTGCACAATATGGAGCTTGAAAATAACTATCATGTATTGAACAAACTGGGAAGTCACAGTTTACCGCTTTATTCTTTAAATAATTGAGCTACTTTTCCTTTGAAATTAAATAACATAACACTTTTAAGTATTTTGACCACTGATTAGAAAATTCCTAAGAATTACAATGGAATCAATTTAATCTGTCTTTAATGCTCATTAGAGATTCAGAACTACCAAGAATGGAGCATGTACATCACCTCCATCATCTTGATTGCTTCCACACAAATTACTTAATAATATCAAAAGAAACTAAAGTAACTATGAAGTAGAGAGACTAGAAAATACTTAATGATCAAAATTAACAAAACTAGCAATGGACAAACATGTATAATGTGCTTCAACATGTGCTAGTCTGAGAAGAATTATCAATTTTATATTATTGTAGCCAAAATACATAGCCTGAAACAAATAATGACAAAGAAAGGCAGAAACGAACAATCACAAATAGAAACAAATGATGCTGAAAATTCTAATAAGGATAAAAAAAAAAAAAAAACCTGGGGAAAAGTTTTCAGATTAAAGAAGAATAAGTGAGCATAGCAAACATTGGCAAGCTTTTGTTCTTACTGGATTCTTTTATCAAACAAACAAAATCTTATACAGGACACTGTAGTAAAATATGATGCATACCAATGTATACAACATCATAGAATTGTGTGGCATGTTGCATTGTCTAGCCACAATAACCATGGCATTGTTAAACAAATCACTTTGGTTTTAGAAAATATGTCTGTTAAATATTAAGGGGCATGTTATAACTTGTTGAATCTGGGCAAAGTGTATATGTGATTCATATGCATTTTTTAGCATTTTTAGATGTTAAAAGATATAAATATTCAAATAAAATAAAGTGTATACCCAAACGATATGAAAGTTCTTAGCAATTGAAGTATAAACATCTCTGTTTGGATTATTTATTTCCTTTTTAAAAGTATGTGCATATTTTGAATTTTTAAAGAGAAATATGGCAGATTTATTCACATAAGATTTAGGTAGAACCTATCTTATTCAAGAAAGTAACCAAAAAAAGTTACTTTAATTTTTTAAGGAGATTTCAAGATAAGGATTGTGGGTGTATGTGTTGCTTTTAATGAGTGTCAATAATTTCCATATGTTTGTAAAAATAAGGACATATAAATACCTATTCAAGGTGAATTTTAGAACTTATACTGGTGTGATAATATGCTTTCTGGTTATCGGAAGGTAAAAATAATGTAACATAAGCAATACTAGAAAATATTCTAGTGCATGGAAGGCTGTTCACATTTTCACAAAAAGGCTTAATAACTACAACTTTCTAAGGTTTGTTTTCTGATTTTACTCTTCAAAGAAATATTTAGAGGTCCTAAATATTTCCAATTATGGAGATGAAAACATGTGTTTAACTATTATTTTTTATTAAAATTACTTTTTATTATTATATATAATAAAAAGGCTTTATAAAACATAAAAAAAGATATAGAAAATAGAGAAAAACGATTGTAAATAATGTAAAATAAAGAGTAAAAAATACCCAGGTAACTCCAATATGGTTGTTATTAACTATGTGCTTTAAAATAATTATGATTATTTTACTCAAAAAAATAAAAGGAATCTGGGCTAAATATATAAAGAATTGAAGAATTTATACAAAAAATAGCATATATATTTCAACAACAGTATAGAGATTAATGGCAGTCCCCAAAGAGAAAAATGAGCATACCAGAAAAGTAGTATAGTTCTGAGAATTCCACTATTAAATGGACCATTTTGATCCAGCTTCTTCTATTGCACCATAGTATAAATATTGACACCTTTAGGAACAGGAAAATAAAGTTATAATAAAAGAAAATTTCCACCTTTAAATGTCAGAAAGTGGGCACTATAAAGCAGGCAGACTAGAATGACTATACTAAAAAATAAACAGCAGAGATTCAAAACCAAAACAGTCACAAGCAAAAATAATGGAGAAAGAAACAAAGTTCCTTAGGTGGAAGCTGTGTGCCTCACATTGTCATCAGCATGGTCTTATGATGTGTACTTGATTCTCTTTCTTTCTAAGTCCTCTGTTTTTGAACCACATTTAAGAATCTATAGCTTGATTTCTCACTAGGATAAATATACATCACAAGAATGAAAACTAGTGTTATGTTCTCAGCTGAGGGTTGGGAATGCAGGACCCTACTTCCTTTTGAGTAACTATTATGCCAGTGGTTAAACACATATGTTAAAGTCTCTTCTACTTTAAACACAGCACATTTTGTTGTCTCTTCCAAAGAATGAAATATTCAGTTTTTCAAGGATGTGAAGTCTACTTGGAAGGATCCTAAAGAAAGAAAGGTTGTAATTGCATGAAGTTGAGAATATTTCATAAGTCCTTTCAGTACTTTTTTATTATCCTGAATTAATGTAGAGTTCAAAATTGGGGGAGAAATAAAATACTTCAGAGAATACCCCCTCATAAGTTTTCTTATGAATATCAATAATTCTTGAAAATCAGAAGATACAAAGAAAATATGATTGGTTAAGAAGGCTTAATTGTGTAAGATTGCTTGCACAAATTTAAAATGGTAGTGGCTCTCTCTTCTTTTCCTAACCTTTTAGGTGAAGGGATTATAACATGTCTTCATTGTTTATATGACTTTGAAAACCCCTTCCTATATTCTCAACAAGATGGTTGACTTACTTTTATTCTTTTCTAAGATTATCTTGTGATATATGTGACATATATGAGAGATATCCCCTCCAATTTTGTCCATTGATGTTGACTGAATATAGTGTCAATTCATTTAACTCATGGTACATAATTAGTTGTAAATTCTTTTTTTGTAATATTTTATTTGATGCCCTCTGGTGTTATCAAAGTTATCTTAAAAGTGCCACAGAGATATTGAGAACCATAATTTCCCAAATTCCTAGATTCTAGAGAAAATTGATGACATTCCATAACTGGTTCTTTGAAACTCTTTAAGGGGAAATTTCCAGTATTGAATGATAAAGTATTACTAAATACTGCCTGTCTGGCACAATTATCAGGCAAGGAAGCCCTCTCTCTTATTCCTTTTTTTTTTTTTTTTTTTCCAAAGGCATCCACATTTATTGAACTCATCCTTCTTGGGCCTTCCAGCACAAGCTATAGCTTTACTAAAAATATTCTCTGGCCTGCCTGGGCCACCCTACAGACTCTCAGGGTAGATTCCTTAGGACTTCTGGGTTAGTCGATTTCAACAAATATATATTTAATGGAGTCAAAGAAAAAAGAGTGAAATGAGAGAGAGAAAGAAAGAGGAGGAGGAGGAGGAAGAAGAGGATAATAGAGAGAGAATAATCCTCCATATTCTGCACCTAGGAGCGAATCTGAAATGAGACCCAGCAACAATGGGTTGGGTCCTGATTTTCCCACGTACCTCCCAGAGCACAAGCATCACCATCCTCCAGGCGGGATCTAATTCCTCTGCGGGTCTCTCTTATTCCTTATTGTGTAGTCCTTTAGCTTTACAGATATGGACAACACAACACTTGAATATCTTTAATCTTAGTGAATCATCGGCTGAGATCAAGAAACTTCATGGTTTCCATAACAGCTCAAATTATGGAGTAACCCCCCAACATTGCTGCTATAATAAATATCTTAGCTCTTTATTTCTAGAAATGCAGCAATACCCCATGAGTGCTGGAATCTGAAAAGTTTGTTTTGGTAAAGAGCCATATCCTAGGGATAAGTTAAGGTCTATTCTGTCATGGGCTGATGTTTTCTTGTTGCTGTCATAAATTGTGATTCCCTCAAATATGAGGCTAAAATAGAAATATTCTAGACAATGAATTTTTAATAAATGTACTTGAAATATGGATGTATGTCAGAAAAGATGCTAGGGCACTTATGAGTTTTTACTTCTTTTGGTAGTAGGAGAATTCTACAGAAATGTGTGAAGAGAAAAATGGTATAAGAATTACTTCCTAGTAGATTAATTTTCTTTGATAATATTAAAACAAAAACTTGAAGCTTAAAATTTTGTCTTAGTTAAAATAGCAGAAAGATGATTATAATCTGTCTTAGAACTCACATCAAATTGAGTATGTATCCAGAGGTTATTTGCATATTTGGATTAGAATAGAATTTTAGGAAAATCTGGTACCTTACATTCCTGGCTAAGTGTTGGAGAAAGAATCAGTTACTAAGCTTCTGAAGCATATCTCTCCTGATATATTGCTATGTATTCTAGAAAAAGAAATGTGAATATTTACTCTTCTGTTGTAAAGAACACCATATGTAAGATCACAGGCTGGGCCATGGAGAGTATCTCTAGGTTACTAGGAACAGACACTTAACAGAGTTTAAGTTAAGACTGTCAGGTATTTAAGGTTAATATTGCATGCTTCTATCCATCCAAAAGCCATACGAATTTTTACCAAAAGCACCTTTGTTTGTGAGCAGCTGAATTTGATTCCTCTCTGGGTTTCTTAGTGAACACAGGACAATTGTTTGATGCTGTTTTCTACTTGCAAGTTCCGCAAGGGTGTTTTTTTGTTTGTTTGTTTGTTTGTTTTTCAAAAGGCTCTCTTGCCTGGTACTTAGTGACCTAGATGTTTTGGTTGTAAGGCATTCGGTATCATTTTTTCCTGAATCTTATGCTGCTTTTATTCTAAGACTCTTTCAAAATACACAGAAATTAGTTGGAGATGTGGCAACTAGTTCCCATTCTATACTTTTTCTGTGTTTTCAGTTCTATTTCTGACTCATGGCTTGCAACTAAACATGAAGAGAAAGACTAAAGAGATCTGTTTTGGATTTGTACCTGATTATTGCATAAAGTAATTAAAGAAAAAAAAAACAAAAATTCCTTAAGTCTTCAAAGAAATTAACTTAATTTTGCTTGTGGGGCTATAAGTAAATATAAAACATTTCACAGTAAAGAAATTAGAGGTTCTAAAGAATATTTTCTAGCTTTTTGAAACCAATCTAATTCCCTATACAGAACAAGTTCTCTTAAATCTTATCATCTTCCCGCTTTGTGTTTTCCTATCCATTGTTTGCATTTCATATTATTAAATTATATTCCTAGAATTATTCTTTTTCTATATTTTTCTAGATTTGGGGACATTGTTTACAATAGCTCTGATCTCTCACCAAGATTAGGGTTTTAATAAAAGATGTAATGGACTCTTTGTATTTTAATTATGAGTGAATTTTAAGAGCCAATTGAGCAGTAGAGTTTCTTCTGGGTGATCAGCAGATTAGGTGATTAGTCAGAAGGCAGTATGTCAGATTAGCATAAGAACTATTATGTTCAGTATATTTGGGAATAAGTTAAAAGAGAGATTTAAGTTTTTCTGCATATTTTTCATGACCTCAAAATAGAATTTTTTGAAAAAAATATTTTGTAATCTGAATTTCTCTGGAAGCATTCTCATACTAATCATATTTATCATTGGATGCTTGAGATTTTTCTTTTTTTTTCTCACTGTAAGGTATACTTCAAATGCATACTTTAGTTTACATTATAAATTTATAACTTGTGAGCACAATAAGAAAATGGTATTTTTTGAAAAGTCAGCAGTTTTTTCTTTTGAAGTATGGAATTTATTGCTCAATAAGACAGATATTGCCCAAATGAGAAAACTGTTTTCTGGATAAATTAGTTTTCAAGAATCTGCTGAAGCAAATTATAAAGCTATGTATTGGTTTACACGTGTATTTTATGGGCAAAAATTTATTGAATTAAACATGTGAGTTAGGTTGATGAGGATTATTTGTGTACCAATAGATGAATTACATTCATGATCTCAATTTGACAGAAAAGCCTTACACATCTTTTCAATTAAAGAAGATTATTGATAACATTTGACCTAAATTTATTTGCAAATCAAAGGCAGAATATGCATGCTATATGATTGAAAACTTTTATAGATATTTTACCCCCCAACACCCAAAATGCACATGCATTATGTAGTAAAGAAATTAACCTTGCCCAGAATTAGGTCTACCTTTGTCCTCAGCTCCTAGGCAGCAATCAATAATGTTTTGGAATGTCCTGAATGATAAAAGTATTTGCTTACATGGTGGCCTTCAGACCACCACATAAAAGAAGTATAATTTTTGGTAGGGGCCTTGTGTTGTGTGGTATCAGGGGAACAACTGGAGGACTTGGAGAATAAAGTCATCCATGTGGGAGCCAGCATGTCTGTGTGGTAGAGCTTCACTAAAGATTCTGGAATTCATGACTTTGGTGAGTTTTCCATGGTTACTAAAACTATATACATATTGTCACACAATTTGTTAGGAGGAGTTAACATCATTTATGACTCCATGGAGAGAAAAAAATTGGAAACTTCTTGTTTGGAACCTCCTTGACTCAGGCCAGATATCTCTTCTCTTTGGGGATTTTAATTTTATTTTTTTATTGTAATAGTCCATAATCACAAGTGAATTCTGTAAGTACCTCAAGTGATTTTTTTTCTTTGAAAATTACCAAAAGGTTTATCTTCTATAAACAATATTGGCAAATTTGTACAGGCTTCCCTTTTGTACATCCATTCCAGGACTACATTTACATTTGTGTGTTCTTTCTAGGTTTGATTAAGTATCAGCATCATGGTTACTCTTTCAGTGTCATATTCCTTCCAAGGATGTTTTAATGGCAATATTAAATATTTTCCTTTATATATAGCCCTTAAATCTCTGGCATTCTTAGGACCCCATGAATTTGTTATTGGATTGTATTTGGTTAGAAGTAACAGTGGTCCTGAGGACTGCTGTTTAACTTCTCACCTAAAATATTCCTTCACTCGAATATGTACTTGCCTTCTCCACATCTAATAGATAAGTAAATCAAGTTTTTTTTTTTTTTTTTTGCCATATACTACTTATTTTTCATGTATATTTAGCAGGAATTCAGTAATGGATATCTGATAGTTCTGCCTTCATAGTTCAGTCTAAACAGAAATTTTTATTGGAAAATGAATACTAAAACATTCATTATTATTCCTCTGAGATTTTCTATTTGTGTGAAAAAAAAAGCATTCAATGACACTTGCTAAAGCATGGTAAAGCCAGAGCATCTCAACAGGTTCTGGACCACTGCAATGGGATTCTGGTGGGACAGAGATTTGAGCTCCACTTTTGAATTTGGAAGGCACGGGCAAGGGAGAATTTATAACCAAGGAGCTCTGTGGAGATAGTGAATAGATTAATCACAAAGTGGAAGTATCAAGGGTAAAAGGGAATTCTGATTCCACTGACCTCACAGTCAATTTTGGATAAAGGTAAGTCAGGATTATCAGAAATAATCTATGAAATGGTGCATCTCCAAGAATGGGGAATTATTGCTGAACTGACTTAGCAGGGCTCTTGTTAAATTTTATTAGGTGCATAGCCTAGGAGAAAGTTCAGGAGTCTGACTACAGTTTGTTCAAGCAATTGTAATTGAAGCAAAAACATGTAAAATGTTGTAATTGAAGCAAAAACATGTAAAATGTTGTTTCAATGCTTTGTTGAATGCCTGTACCTTGTTAAATTTCTATGCATTGCTGCTCCTCTACCCAATTTAAAAACTTTACTTGAATAATTTTTTTTTTATTTTCCTATCATATTATTCAATGTTTTATGTAAAAGAAATTCTTTCTTTAGGTAAAAAAAATTCTTTCTTTAATTAAAAAAATAAAATGAAAACCATTCTTTTAACTCAAAAGTTGTGTAATTGTGTCTATAGATATTTTTGTAGTTGTTTTATTTTCTTTAAATTAGGAAAATTTTATGGAATTTCATAATTCTTTTTATGCTGTAGTTCTATAAAATTGAGTCAGATGTAAAACGTAAAATCCAATGTAAAATGTAATAACTTCAAACAGATGCTGAGTTTAAGCTTTTAAAATATCTATGTGTATTAATATTATCCCAAATGCTAGCAAAAGATTTTGAAACAAAGCAGATCATGAATTACTCACTACAAATACTGCCAGAGGACTGCTCCAGAAACTCAGGAAGCTGAGGAAAGAGGATGATAAGTTTGAGGCTAGCCTAAGCATCTTAGCAAGACCTTGTATCAAAATTAAAACAATAAAAAGGACTGGGGATAGAGGTATGGAGTTCATTGGTAAAGCACTCCTGGATTAAAGCCCCACTACCAAAAAAATAAATAAATACTGGAGAGGTTTTCTGTACCATAAATTTCCCCTCCCTGGTTCATGTGATGAGAACTACATACATTTAATACCAAGTTAGTATATAAGTAAGGTATTATTCCTAAATAGACTGTGTGTTCATAAGGTTGGAAGGCAGCTCCTATGTGCCCAGTTTCCCTTCTGAGTCTCCTTAGAACTATAATGAGAAAAAGATTTTTATGTTTTGGAATGTAAATAAATCTCTTTGGGGCCATATAATAGAGGAGATAAATGAAACTAGACTCTTCAGTTTTACAACTCAGAAATATTTTCAGGGTCCCAGAAGTCTCATGCCCCTTTGAAAATATGAACATAATACCCCGGGAGTGGTAACTCTCTTTGATGTTTTTATTGATTCCAAAGAGGGTAGTCAGTCACAAATATACTTCTAAGTCTTGCCTTTTAGCCTTCATAATAATTTTAAGTACAATTTATCAAAAGTACTTTTATATGCAAATATAAAATATTTTATCTACAGTTCTCAAGTTGATAACATCTGCATCTCCTCCAATATTTACTTTTTTTCTGATAATTATATGGCTTAAACTTTTGACTAGCAGTTACAAATGTTTATAGATAAGTAGATCTTCAACAAAACATCATGCAGGTAGAAAAATAAATTTTGAATTAACTTCACCCCAAATATTTTCTTCAAATAATGAAAAGATCTCAAAAAATTCAACAACTTCATAATAAAGATTGGTGTTTCAAGGCATAATTTCAGACCTTTCCACATCTATAAATATTTTAAAATATTAAAAAAATATTTTTTAAAAATTCAAATCAAAAACTTTTAATTTCAAGACAGTTAATAGATATGCATGCAGTTGTAGAAATAGTACAATTAGCCAGGTGTAGTAGTAGTACATGCCAGCTGCTCAGGAGGCTGAAGCAGAAGAATTGCAAGTTCAAAGCCAGTCTCAGCAATTTAGTGAGGCCCTAAGCAATTTAGCAAGACCCTGACTCAAACTAAAAAATATTTTTTTTAAAAAAGTGCTGAGGATGTAGAGGTCAGTGGTTGATGCTCCTGGGTTAAATCCCTCTTTCTAAAAGAAAAAGAAATAATACAATGAGTTTTGATGTCTGGTATACCCTTTAATCAGTCTACCACAATGGTACCCTTTTGTAAAATTCCACACTATCACAAACAGAATATTGATACAAATGCAGTCAATATCAATATCATGAACAGGATTTTGATATTGAAGAAGGATATTGATTGATGTTGATAGAAAAAAAATTCTCTCACAGGAACTCTTACACTGCTCTTTGATAGCTACATCCAGTTTCCTCCTGCCCCTACTTCCTAGCTCTTGGCATTTCTATAATATTGTCTGTCTGTCTAAAATGTCATCATTTCAAGACTCATTTATAAATCAAATCATATGGTATATAATCTTGTAGATTTACTCTTCTAGAACAGCATAAGTTTCTTTTATTCCTAATTTTTAAAAAAATTTCTCCTAATAAGTTATATGTGACAAAGAATGGATTTTGACACATAATATAGAGTATAACTTCTCATTCTTCTGGTTGTACATGATGTAGGATTACACTGGTCATGTAATTATATAGGGTCATAATGTCCAATACATCCTATTATACTTCCTACCCCATATCCTCTCCTCTCTCTCCCCCCCCCCATCTATTTAAAGCAAAGTACCTCTATTCTTCCCTAGTCCCTACCTCCTTATTGTGAATTAGCATCCAAATATCAGAGAAAATATTTGGCCTTTGTTTTTTTGTGATTGACTTGTTTTGCTTGGCATGATATTCTCTAGCTCCATCCATTTACTGGCAGATGCATTAATTTCATTCTTCTTTAAGGCTGAGTAATATTCTGTTGTTTTTATGCACAATACAATATGCAATACAATTTCTTTATCCATTCATATTTTGACAGGCACCTAGGTTTGTTCCATAGTTTAGCTACTGTAAATTTAACTGCTGTAAACTTTAATGTGGCTGTCACTGTAGTATGCTGATCTTTAGTCCTTTGTATATAAATCTAGGAGTGGGACAGCTGGATCAAATGGTGGTTCTATTCCAAGTTTTCTGAGGAATCTTTACACTACTTTCCATAGTGGTTGCGTAAATTTGCAGTCAAACCAGCAATGTATGAGTGTACTTTTTTCCACATTCTCGCCAACATTTATTGTTGCTTGTATTCTTGATCATTGCCATTCCAACTGGAGTGAGATAAAATCTTACTTTTGATTTACATTTCTATAATTGCTAAAGATGTTAAAAACTTTTTCATATATTTGTTGATTGATTTTATTTCTTCTGTGAAGTATCTGTTCAGTTCTTTAGCCCATTTATTGATTGGGTTATTTGGGGGGTTTTTTGGTGTCCTTTTATATCCTGGAGATTAATGCTCTATCTGAGGTGCATGTGGTAAAGATTTTCTACCATTCTGTAGGTTCCTCTTCAGTTTACTGATTATTTCCTTTGCTGTGAAGAAGGTTTTTAGTTTGATTTCATCCCATTTATTGATTATTGATTTTACTTTCCTGTGCTTTAGGAGTCTTGTTAAGGAAGTCAGTTCCTAAGCTGACATGGTGGAGATTTGGGCCTACATTTTCTTCTATTAGGCACAAGGTCTCTGTTCTAGTTCCTAAGTTTTTGATCTACTTTGAATTGATTGTGCAGGGTGAGAGAAAGAACTTTAATTTCATTTTGCTACATCTGGAATTCCAGTTTTCCTAGCACCATTTGTTGAAGAGGCTATCTTTTCTCCAATGTATGTTTTTGGTACCTTTGTCTATTATGAGATAACTTTCTCACTTTTTATTTTTCTAGTGAATTCAGGGCTTGCTCCTTCTAGGCAAACACTATTCCTCTGAGCTGAATTCTCAACCTCACTGCATAACTTTCTGGAGATCATTCCATATTGTCCTATGTGTCAATAGTTAATTTAATTTTATTATGAAAAATAGGATTCTATTATATAAATGTACCGTAGTTTCTTCAACCATTCATCCATTGGAGGACTTTCTCTCTGGCACATTGTTAAAACTAAAGCAACTATAGACATCATGCTCATGTTTTTCACGTGAATAAATTTCCTTTCTGTAGGATAACTCTCTCAGAGTACATTTTCTTGTTTATAATAAATTATGTGCTCAGTCGTTCCCCGTGCACCACCAAATGCCACAGTCTGGCTGGGCACAATTCAGGAGCCACTTATCAAGCAGAAACGAACTTTATTTTTTGAACACACACTCCACACAACATGAGCTCTTCAGGAATTCTCTCAGAGCCCAACTGCCACCACTGGCTTCCCACAAGCCTCTCCACCACCACCCCTCCCCCACTCCTCCTGCTCTTGAGGCCAATTGGCTGGGTCGCATGGGCGGAGCCAAAACAAACCCCCCAATGAGCAGCTCCGTGGTCTGAAAGGGCGGGGAAACAGCCCAATGAGCATCACTGCAGAGGAGCCAATCAGCTGGCAGCTGGAAGTTTGCTGGCAGCTGGAAGTTTGCTGGGGCCGCTTTGGCTGTGGCTCTCAACAAGTTTTATAAGGAATCATTCAATTGTTTCTTGAATGTTGTAGTTGTTTACTTTCTTACAGGAGATGTGTGAATGATTCGGTTACTATGTATCCTAGCCATCTTGGTTAAGATTTCCTTTGCTGAGTCATCTGGACTGGAGATTTTTGTTTTTATTAATTTTATATGGAAGTTTTTCTAACTATAAATTTATTTTCTTTACTAGGTTTGGAACAATCTGAGTTATCTACATATTTGGAGGGATTTGTGGTAAACTGTTTTGTCAACACTCACTTCAATTCATATAAGTTGCCAAATTTTTGCATGAAGAGTTGTTCATAGTATTCATCTAGTATAATTTTGAGATCTCTTTTAGTTCTCCTCATATTACTTTATGTCTTTTTCCTTTTTTTCTTTGTTGTTTTTGGAGATCTGCCTAAAATTTTATTGAATTTTAAAGAAACAGCTCTTTTTAATATAGTTCCTATTTTAAATTTTGTGATTTCTACATTCAACTTCATTGTTTCCTTCTTTCTACTTGCTTTGAGTTTATGTACTTTGTTTAGGCTCCTGAGGTAAAAGCTTAGATTATTGGCTTATGATTTATATGCTTTATTCATGCATACTTTAAATCTCCCCATCCATTCTCCATTTTTGTATTTTTTAATTATTTCAATTTTTTTTTCTCATGAGAATTCCCTGATGTCTCATGAATTACTCGGATGTACATTGCTTAGTTTTCAAGTGTTTGGAAATTTTCTCATCATTTGTTGTTGTTGTTGTTGTGTTGTTATTGCAGAGCTTGGAAGTAAACCCAGGGCCTCATATATACCAGGCAAGTAAACTACCACTGACGTGCCAGTCCTCATTACCTTTGTGTTATTGATGTCTGTTTTAATTCTCTGGTGATTGATGATGCACCCTGTGGTTCAAATTTTTGTAAATTTATTGAAGTTTGTCTTAGGATATGGTCTACTTTCCTGTCTTGTGCATGCTTGGAAAGAATGCTTTATCTGTTTTGGGGTGGGATGTTCTATCAATATCAATTATATTTGGTAGTTGATGATATCTGTATTAGTTTCCCATGTCTTTTCTAACACACTACCACAAATTTGGTGGCTTGAAACAACAGAAATTTATTCTGTCACAGTTTTGGAAAGCAGAAGTCTGGAATCAGTTTCACTGGGCTGAAATTTTGGTGTGAGCGGAGTCACATTCCCTTTGGGACCTGATGTGGAGAATTTGTTTCTTGTTTTTCTCCAATTTATAATGCTGTGGGCATTCCTTGACTTACAGCTGTGTCACTTCAGGCCAGCTTACTCAAACCTCTGAATTAGCCTGTATGTAAATAAAACCTTCCTCTCTTATCTAGGTTACTCAAAATTAGGTATGAGTGAGGTTCTGATTATAATTCACCCTTGGGAGAAATTTCTCTCTCTGTGAAATTATGAAGCTAGAAAGTGTGTTGTCTGCTTCCAAACAATGGCAGGTATACTAGTCATTTTTTTTTTTTCAGGATAATGAAATACCTAGATAATTATCTTATACAGAGAAAAAGCTTCATTTTGTCTCAGTGTTTTAGAGGTTCTAATCTGTTATGGTTTGCCTCAGGAATGCTCCCAAAGACTCATGTGTTGAAGTCTTGGTCCCCAAAATAGCAATATTCAGAGGTGGGAATTTTGAAAGTGATTGGATCATAATGGCTCTGACCTCATTGGTGGATTAAGGATTGTGGCATTATTGGAAGATGGAGGTGAGGGGACTTGATCAAAGAAGTGGGTCCTTGGAGGCATGCTCTTGGGGACTATTTCTTGTTCCAGTCCCTCCCCCCCACCTCTCTCTTCCAGGCTGCCATAAACTTAGCACCTTTTTTTCTGCCACACCTATCTGCTATGATATTTTGCCTTGCCTCAGACCCAAAATAATGGAGCCAGATGACCATGGACTGAAACCTTATGATTTTATTTTATTTTATTTTTTGATTCCAGGGATTTAATTTAGGGGCACTCTATCAATGAGCTACATCCCCACCCCTATTCTGTATTTTATTTAGAGACAGGGTCTCACTGAGTTGCTGAGCACTTTGTCATTGGTGAGGCTGGTTTAGAATTCATGATTTTCCTGTCTCAGCCTCCTGAGCCACTGGGATTATAGGCATGTGCCACCTCAACTGGCTGAAATCTTATGATTTATGAGCGAGAATAAATCTTTCTTTTTTCCATTTGTTATTGTCAGTATTTTGTCATAGCAATGCAAGGCTGACTAACACAGTCCAAATCAGGCAGCTCCATTGCTTTGGGCCTCTGGTGAGAGTGCTGGATAAAAATGGAAAGTGTATGGTACAGTAAAACCACTTACATCAAGAACCAGGGAGCAAGGGAAATAGTAAAACATAAGAGCCCCCAATCTCCCTGAAGGTATGCCTCTAGGAACCTAAGGACCTCCTACAAGGCCCTACCTTTAATACATGGACCTTTGGGAGACTCATGCAAACCATAGCAGTAGGTAAGATTTAGACCATTCTACTATCCTGTGCCAAATGGGACAGCACAAAATAAATACAGGTGTTACTATAATTGTGAAATCAAGGAAGAAAAATTCTATTAGATTTTAAGATCTAAGAATAACAACTTCTAAATCACACAGCTGCTCCTTTGGCTCATAATTCTGTCTTCAGACATTTAACTTTGCCATCTGAGTGATACCCCCTTTTGCTTGAAAGGTGATTAAGATAACTATAATTGTTAAGTAAGTTTACTGTATTCATTTTTGTTTTGTTTTTTGATGATGGAGATTGATTCCAGGGCTTCCCTTTTTCTCATTTATTCCTATTTCTGTTCTGTTTTCCCTTTCATTCAAGTAATGCTGCTCCTAATATAAAATTCTCAAAATCTTTTGTGGATTTCCCATATATGTCATAAGGAATTCCCATCATTAGACAAGAGGATTCTCCACAATTTTCCTGGATAATCCAGTCAATATATATCTCGTCAACAGAAGCAAAAGGCAGTCAAGCACAATGTTGTTTTCTCCTATATCATATATAATTCTTAATTGTTGAGAATAAGTGTCAAAATCTGCTTTAATTATGGATTTTTAAAATATATGCTTTCAGTTCCAGCTGTTTCTTTCTTTCTTTCTTTTTTCCTTTTTCTTATGTTTCGCAGCTCAGATGTTTGACAGGTACACATGTCAGATGGAAATGTATTTTGGGTGTGCTAAGCTTCTTTTATGTTTTTATTAGTGCATTACAGTTATACATGATATTTGGGGTTTATTCTGATATGCTCTTATAAGCAGGAATATAATTTACTCTACTTCATTCCCCCTTTATCTCTAGTCCCCTTTCTCTACTCTATTGGCCTTCCTTCTACTTATAGTTTTTTTTTTAATTATTTTTATAGATATACACAAATGTGAAATTTACTGATTATATAAAATTTCTCATCGTATCTGGCACTTTGTTCTAAAAAAAACACCATTATAGCCATGCCCACTTTCTTTTTGTTAATGTTTCAATGATATATTTTTATTTTTATATATTTTTAACTTGCCCATATTCTTCTATTTAGAATGAATGTCTTATAAGCAGTATACACATGTGTCATGTTTTAAGTCCATTTTGAGAACCCCTCTCTTCTCATTGGTATATTAAGTTTGTTTACATTTAATGTAGTTATCGGTATGTTAGGACTTAAGTCTGCCTTTGTAATTTTTTTATGGGTTCGTGTGTGTGTGTGTGTGTGTGTGTGTGTATTGGGGTGGAGGAGTACCTCTGTTTACTTTTCCCTGTCTTCCTACAGTATCCTTCAATATTTTTTAGAGTTCTATTTTGATTTATTTAGAGAAGACCTTTTATTTTATCTAATGGTTGCTTTAAATATTATGTCAGATTCTGTGTGTAGTAAATACATTGCATTATGTCATATTAGATTTTATTAGTGTCATAATTTTAGAATTTAAAGTGTAGAAACCTTTGTTTTCATTTATTTTATCCTTCTTTGTTTATATATTTTTAAAATAGCTAAGTACATTTAGACCATATCAGGAATTTTTTTTATCATCAAGCAAAATCTAGGAAACTCAAAAGAAGAAAAACCTGTTATATTTACCTATATTTTTACTTCTTTTCTCTTCTTTATTAGTTCCTGGTTTTCCAAGTTATTTTCTTCACCATTTTTTCAGGGTAGGTTTGCTTGTGAATGATTCTCATAATTTCCTCCTATCTGAAAATATCTTGACTTCCCTTTAATTCCTGAAGAATATTTTAAATTGATACAGGACTCTCGAATGTCAGCTTTTTTTCTTGAAAAACAGTATATTTCTTCTTTTAGCTGCCACGGTTTATGATGAAAAAGTCATTGTTGTTTATATTGTTTCTCCCCTATAGTTAAGCTTTCTCCACTCATTGTTTCCATCATCTTTCCCCTGGCTGATAGCATGTGGGAGAGTTGATATCCAGTCACTCTATATGGTCTTTTTTGGAAAGCAGTGACAGTGACTGGGAGACCAGTGTCTGATTTTGGGGTCTCTGATGACTTCATGGCTGTGACATACCTGGTGACTGGGAAAGTTTCTGTGCAAAGCCATAGGATGCCCAGTTGCTATGGAGATGTCCTCCATGCTAGAGTCTTATCAGCTTCGACTTTATTCTCAGGCACAGAAGCTCCTGGGAATGAAGGAACTTCCTTGCTAAAATAACCACAATGTTACACCAGTTTGCTGCTGCTCCTGAATCTGCCAGGGAATTAGTAACTTTAAACAATGGACTTTCTTGAGAGCTGCAAAATGCTTCTAACATTGCACGTTGCAACTTAGAATGTAATTGAGCAAATAGCTGCATACTGTTGCTAACTCTGTAACTTTCATGAATACAAAGAATAATGCTTGCATAGCCTTTAACCTGATTTAGAAACATGTATAATAAAGATTGCTGGTGTAATTCTTTAGACCTGCTTCTCCATCAGAGAGCAGTGCTCCATCTGATCCCAACTTTATCTTCAAGATCTGTGTATGTGAATCTTATTTTTTTCTAATCTCCCGTCACTCCTTCCCAGAACCTGCTAGTTTGGCCGCACTGGCAGCGGCAGTCTTTCATAATACCAGGAAATGGGTGACCTTTTATCACTTTTGCCCTGACATCCTGCATTTCCTGCTAGGGGATGACAGTTCCAGCTCCCTACTTGGCCTACTCTGACACTACCTGAGAGAGGGTAGAGAGTGGTTGGGTTCTGCATTATATTGTGAGAATGGAAATCTAGCCTCTCTACCAGTTGGTGATATGGATTGGGGTAGGGAACTGTTTTCCTGTGATATCTCTCTGTGTTCTAATAGTTTTAGTCTGAAAGTTGTCTTTCTCAGCCTGGCCTGTATTCTCAGGTACTTAGGAAGCTAAACCAGGAGAATCACAAATTAAAGGGGCAGCCTTGGGAATTTATTAAGGACCCAAGCAATAGAGTAAGACTCTATCTCAAAATAACAATAAATAAAATAAAAAAGGCTTGCATGTGATTCAGTGTTAAAATGCCCCAGGAGTTGGGCTCAGTGGTACTTGTTTATAATCTCAGGAAGCTGAGGTAGGAGGATCACAACTTCAAAGACAGCTTTAGCAACTTAGTGAGAGCCTAACAAATTTAGTGAGACCCGGTCTCAAAATAAATAAATAATAAACAAACAAACAAACAAATAAATAAATAAATAAATAAAATAGGAATGGCTGGGGATGTGGCTCAATGGTTAAGCACCCGTGAATTCATTCATTGGTACCAAAAACAAACAAATAAACACACACACACACACACACACACACACAGAACAAAAAACACCTCTTGATTCAATTCCCAGTACAAAAATAAACAAATAAATGAATTAAAAGTTTTCTGTCTTGCTAGGCTCTCAGATCCTAAGGAACTTACTCATGTCTTTTCTGTGTAAATTACCTAGTCAGTATGCCTAATTGTCTACTTACATTGGTATAGGATACCTAATATTTAGGACTGTACTTAATGACATAAATGTTGAAAAGTGTGTTTTCTCTATCTTTCTGGAAAGGAAATCCTAGCGTTGGTTTGTAAATGTTATTATGGCTGTCTATCTACCTATCTATCTCATCTCTTACCTATCAGTTTCAAGATGTACATTAGTGTTCTATAATAATTTTTTATTATTTTACAATGACTTACACATTTTCCTCAAAATTGTCATTTTAAGCAGAAATTCTATGCAAAAACTTTTCAAGAAAATCTTGATATAGATGTCTATTATTTTGAGTTTATATTCAGAACAAATTATATTCAGTTTGCTACTCTTCTTATATAGCATACAAATAACTCTATTTATTTATAGTCTATTATTTGCAGAATACTTTAAGCACAAGAGGGTTAAGTGTTCAATGACTTCCAAGGTGTATCTAGGTAATGTAATCTAATAAGATAACTAAGATGTGCCCTCCAGCAAGAAGAGTATATGAAACTGTTGACCTAAGGTCAGAAATAATTTCAGAGGAAATGATTTCCAATTAAATGTAATTCTTGTCTCAATGTAAGTGGAATCAGCATTGTATATGCAATTTTCTGCTCTGAGGAAATAAAACATCATCAACAAGTAATCAAAGATTATAAAGCCTCTATGACCTTTCTTTGTCTTTCTTTTTCTACATAAACTATGTTTAAATCTATTTAGGACTTTTATGATAACATGAAAGCTTTACTAACACTGGTATCTATGATACTAGACCTGAATGACTTACAGAATCAGCATATTATCAGAGATTCAGTAGTCAGGACACTTGCAAAAAATAAAAAAAATGTCTTTTGCCAGAAATACTGTGTAAACAATGCTGCTTATACCGTGGTTTGGTAATAGTGACCAGCTGCACCTACTGAACAATCTCATTTGCTTTTTATTACTTTTTATTTTTAACTTTAGTACTAAAGTGCTGAGGCAGCTAAGTAAGCACAGAGGCACTTTTTGAATACTAATCTCTTAGACAGCAACCTCTGTGAGATCAAATGCATTTTTATGGTGAAAAAAAGAAAATAGAAAGTTTCAACACTAACTTAATTTAGAATTTAACATTTTTTCTTATGAGATGTAAATTTCCACCACATGATTATTCTTTTTATTACTTTAGTAGGGTAAATGTCATTTGCAGAACTCCTGAGCTGCTACAGAACACTATTTATAGCAAAAAAACAACTGCTACTTTAATCATATTGACACACTTTATAGCTATGCTGTAAAGTATTTTTTTATACCTGACACTTATGACAGAAAACCAAATCAAACTAAGCCTTAATGATTGCTGTTCTCTCTGAATATATGAAGCAGAAGAATGTAATAATGACTGAAATATATTTGCAGGGATATTTTTTAAAGAATCAATCCACTATTCAGGAATAAGAGAATGAAATGCCTAAATTCTATCTGAAACAATATATGATTAGATAATAAAAACTCTATCAAGGATGTATGTGTGCCTTACATTTCTTAATACTAATTAACTTTGAAGTAGGGCATATTTTCAATATTTGTCTCTTAACAGAGCACGATAAAAAGACAGAATTAACCTAAACATCATCAAAAAGTTATTTTCTTTTTCTTCAGGCTTAACTGAAACTAATGATAAGTTAATTAGTGCCTATGCTATTAAAATAACACTCAAAATGTCCAATTATATTAACTGTAAGTGTTCATTAGAAATAAATCTAGCAAACTTTTCTCTATTATTAAGATGTGTGTAAATTTCCTAAGATTCCTAATACTTGTCAAATCCCCAGGAATTTGACCATTTTTTATTAAAATTGGTTATAAATATTTGTCTCTGTGATGTGTATTGTTTTAGTAAGATTTTTCATTGCAGCCACCAAAACACCTGACAAGAAGAAGGTAGCAGAGGGAAACTTTATTTGGGGCTCAAGAGAGACAACACATTATGAGGAAAGGCCCATCTGAAGAAAGTTGTTTAAATCAAGGTGGAGGTCAGGAAGAAGAATGACAGAAAAAGAGGAACTGACTGAAGAAAGAACAACCCTTGCACACCATGGCCCCAATGACCAGTCTTTTCCAGTCATGCCCCCTGCCTACAGTCTCCACCCAATCAGTCCATTCAAACTAGGATAGACTGGTTAGGTTACAGCCCTCATAATCCAATCATTTTACTTCTGCATATTGCTACACTAACAGGAGATTTTGGGGGAGATATATTTAAATGGAAACTGTATAAATTCAAATGTTCTTCCCAATAATTGATGTCATTTAATGATAGGATATATGGTTGGCTGAAGGGAAAAAAAAATTTCTATCAAGTGTTCACTGTTGCTCTCTAGGCCATCATTTCATCTGAGCAATCATATTGGTTGGGAGACACAAAATCTTTTGAACATTATATTGTATTTATTTGTGAGATAATTTATATGTATCTTTTGATATCTATAAAGTTTAAGTTTTTATTTTGATCATCAACACATTATTCAAATTCTGAAATTAGTGTTATACTATATAAAACATTTTATTGTTATAATTACATGTTATTATATTATATATATTACATTGTTATTATATTACCAGAATGCACTTATATCAGTTATTTACATTTTATGGTAATTTCACATTTGTTTTGAAATATTTTAATATGCAATATACACTATATGTGTGCAAGTTTAAATATTGTAATATGTATTTATATCTAAAAGTTTCAATTTTAGCTTTTATGCTGCATTAGTGAATATAGATTTTTCTTTAATTCTCTTTATAATGCAGTCTAATTTTCACATAAATAATATTTTAAATTCAATATATTTGCTAATAATACTTTTTATAAAGTACATAACTTTAAATAAATAAAAGAGATAAGGTGTTCCAATTTTTATTTTTGTTACACTGATTATTTCAGTTACCTAGTTCCTGGGTCTTTTTTTTTTTTCATTGTTTTTAGTTGTAGGTGGACACAATAGCTTTATTTTATTTATTTATATGGGGTGCTGAGGATCGAACCCAGGGCCTCTCATGTACCACTGAGCCACAACCCCAGCCCTAGTTCCTGGGACTTTGAAAGATATTCTATTTGGAAAATTTCAGAAAATGATTGCCTATTTTGCAGTCAAGCAATGATGGAAGTAATATATGCATGCATGTTTTTATTCTTTGTTAAGGTTTTAAACATTTTATTTTGAAGTACCTATTAGACTTACAAAATGTAAAAAAAACAAAAAAGTAACATAGAAAATCCTAATATATCTCTCACTCAGTTTCACCATGATTCAAAAAGAAATATGTATAATAGAGAAACTCATGGAGCATGACTTCATCTCAGAGGCAGCCTTAACCTGGTTCTTGACACCATACAAGGCCAAAGCTACAGAGCTGAACTATGCTGCATGATTTATAGCTTTGAAAAGAAACTGTATGGGAATATAATTTTGTCTAAACTGTTTTTCAGGGTGAATTTTTCACTAGCACAAGTAATATTTTCACTTTATTTATTGTTCTAGGCATGATTAGGGAATTGAAGATATATATGACTCCAGATTAGAAGGTAATGTGGTATTAGTGTTGTGAAACTGCAAATTCCAAAAGAAAGAAAATTCCTCACACTTCCTTCCTCTTCTGGGTCAATTTTTGGGCATTCATAGTTCAGAAATTTTCTAAGACCTACCTAAAGAATTTACTTAGTTTATTAGAAGCTATTTTTTTCCTATTGGATTTTGTAATACAACTATAATGCATTTTATACCAGCTTGTAATAATACAGAGAACGTAATTTTACCAAAACTTCAATTAATTAATATAATTAGAATATGGGTGTTATTTTAAATTGCAGTATCATTTATTTCATTAATACTGTAGTCATTAAAATGATAAATTCAAAGCATGTCTATTTGAACCATATAAATATTAATTACTATTTCTCCAACTTGTGAAATCTCACATATAAATAATGTGTACTATGCAAAACTCTTTAGCATAGTACACTTTACTTCTGAGCCCAATTTTCCAATCATATTTTCTATTCTTGCATGTACCTTGGTATTGCATCAACATGTGCTTTTCTCTTGTCCTTGCCTCCATAATAACATGTGCATATTGTGCCACTATCCCCTTCCCCTCTATTGTAGCTTTAAATGTTCTCTGTTCTCTACTCTGAAATTACTTTGGTCATAACACAGGAAGAGCACTTATCACATTGTATTATGTTTAGTTTTATGATCTTCTTTTTCATATGTTAGATAATGAATTCCATCAAATAAGGGACATTTAAGCATTTTTGTATCCACAGAAGCACAGTGTAATTTCTGAAATGCGCTAGAAGGTTTTTGATTCACTAAATGAATAAGTGATTTTATGAGATTTTATTACTGAAATTTAAGGCAAAAATGATGGTCAATGCACAGTTGTTAGGTAAAATTAGCATATTAAAAACTTAACCAATTCAATGTTACCCAAAGCTAGATGCTCAGTTGGGAGTTTGACAGTATATTTTATATGTGGAGGTTACCTGGAGGGTGATTCTTTTTTTTTTTTTTCCTGAAGGATTTAGTATTATGTTCACTCTCTTGTGTTGAAAATATCAAATAACACTGCATAAATTAGAAATACAGAAGTGTCAGCATTGGATATCTTTGTCCTCATTCTTGAATTAAAATTATGCTTAACAATGATAAAGTGTTTATACATTAAAAAGTATTTCTGAGTATAAACTTTTAATTCTCACATATTTTATACTGTTATATAACAAGCACAATGAAAAAAATATTTAACAGTATTGGGAATTGAACCCATGGGAGCTTTATCACTGAGCTCAATCCACAGCCCTTCTTAATTTTTTATCTTTTTAAAAATTATTGACTAATTAATTTGTTCTAATTTATTATACATGACAGCAGAATGCATTTCAACTCATGTCCACAAATGGAACACAATTTTTCATTTCTCTGGTTGTATAAAAAGTAAAGTCACACCATTCTTATCTTCATACACATACCTAAGATAGTGATGTCCATCTCATTCAACCATCTTTTCTATCCCCCTGCCCCCTCCCTTCCCTTCCTTCCCCTCCTTCCCCTTTGCCCTATCCAAATCTCCCAGGCTAGCCTTGGATTTGCAATCCTCCTGCCCCAGCCTCACAAATTGCTGGGATCACAAAGTGTGTACCCCTTCTCCTAGCTAATAAAAATACTTTAAGTATGATTTTTATTCTCAGGTTTTATGAGTTTCTTTAGATTATGATAGAGGAAGCACTAAATCCAGAAGTACTTAAACTGGAAGCACTAGAAGGAAAGTAGTTTAGGCCTCTGTTGAAGAATTACAAATGATTTAATCTTCTTCTGGGGTAGATACAGAAGCAAACCAAAGCAAAGTTTTGATTGGTTACAATTATACTTAGTTCCACTTTGATAGAAATTCCCTGATTTTGTGACTATAAGTCAGTTGGCAGCTTCTGACTGATTAAGCTTACTTTTTGTTTTTGCTTTTATACAGGTGTGTACAGAAATGGTTCAATTTAAAGAACCATCATTTGACCCAGCTATTCCCTTCCTTAGTCTATACACAAAGGACTTAAAATCAGCCCACTATAGTAACACAGCCACATCAATGTTTATAGCAGCTCAATTCACAATAGCTAAACTGTGGAACTAAACTAGATGTCCTTTGATAGATGAATGCATTAAGAAACTGTGATACACACACACACACACACACACACAATGGAATATTACTCAGCATTAAAAAGAATAAAATTATGGCATTTACAGGTAAATGGATGGGAGTTGAAGAATATCATGCTAAATGAAGTGAGCCAATCCTAAAAAACCAAAGTCCAAATATTCTCTCTGAAAAGTGGATGCTGATCCATAATGGGGGTGGGGCATGAGAAAATGGAGGAACTGTAATTGGACAAAAGGGAGGGAGGAGAGAGGAGGGGGTATGGAAGTAGGAAAGATGGTGGAATGAGATGGACATCATTACCCTAGGTAGATGTATGACTTCACATATGATGTGACACTACATCATGTACAACCACAGAAATAAAAAGTTGTGTTGCAATTATGTACAATGAATCAAAATGCATTTTGCTGTCATATATAACCAATTAGAAAAAATAAACAAATAAATTTTATAAAAAATAATGGTTCAATTTAAGAGTTTATTTTTGCTAATCAAAGACATTTAGAGTCAGTGTGAGGCATAATTGGCTTTGTTTGTTAGATTCTTCAGGCCCATTCTTCATTTTATTTTAGTTTAACACTATGATGAAAATACTATTTTTTAATCCAGTTTAAAATATGCTGAGCAAAGCAGGGTATGGCAGAACACCCATGCAATCCCAGTGACTTTGGACATGGAGACCAGGGGATAACAAGTTCAAGGCCAGCGTCTGTAACTTAGCATATCACTACCTCCAAATAACAAAGGAAAAGGGCTGGAGATGTGGCTCACTCAGTGATAGAGCATGTCTGGGTTCAATCACTGTACCACCAGAAAAAAAAAAAAAATATATATATATATATATATATATACACACACACACAGAGGCATATAGAAAATAAACAACGTGTCAAAGGACACACTCACCAGAAGTTGTTGAGCTTAACAGCCCCGGGGTCTTGTTTTAGGTTCTATGCTGTTGGTCCTATAGTACCCAGCACTGAGAGCATCAAACTGTAGAAGCAGCAATGCATAATAATGTATAAATGTCTAATCTTATACAATTCTGTAATTGCTGAGGCAAAAATTAGAGTTTGAATTATTAGATCTACTACATAATTTTCAAGTCTTTTCTATTTTGAAAATTTTAAAATCTTTCGTTATTATTTTCCATTTACTCCCTTTAATTCTCACTACAAAAGAGATTAATCATCGGGAATATCACTTCCCAATGCTGAAGAGATGACTGGTGTAAGTTCTATGGACTTACTGTAAAATCTTATGAGTATTAGTACTAGGTGACAGTCCTATTTCAAATTTTTGCCTTCTCATAGCTCACTGCCATGCTGAGATCTATTCTTTTCAGTGACTGGAGGGTATTTCAACTCTGTGTGTACCTCTTGCAAAAGTGCTAATTTTCTTGGCAACTGAAGAACAGAACATCTGCTTATATTGATCCTCTAGTTGGAAAACAATAAGAAAAACTTTTTTTTTTCTTTTCTTTTTCTATACTGGTGATATGATTGTAATGCCCTGTTGCATATTAATGACTCTTGAGATGCATCCTTCTTTGAATTTCAATGGTCAGAAATAAAATGAAGCAATATTGAGTTATAAAAAAGAAATAGACCATATTTGCTAAATACTTTCTTCACCAAATGAAAACATATACATATGTTATAAAAGTAAAATGAATGAAACATTTTAAAAGGAAGTTGTTCTTGCTTATAATCTGCTTTCCCTAGTAACATGACAGCTAATGTAGTATTCATGGTCAATTTTAACTTTTGAGACCATCTGCTCTATGCAAGATGTCATGGAAATAAAAGCTGTTTTGAAATGAAAAGAGAACAAAAATCTTATTCAGAGAACACCTCCCAGCTGTGTTACCAGTTACTGTGTAATCATCTTTCATTATACATGCTGTATGGGGGTATGGAGGATGATTAGAAATGCAAACCTGATGTTCTGAGTTTGTACATCTCTTTTAAGGCCAGATCTGCTCAGCAAGAAATTTAGTCTCAGATTCCAATTGAATCTTATGAAATGTTTTGCTAAGTCACTTAGTATTAACTTACTGATCATTCTAGTATTCTAAAAGATACCCTAAAGACAAGGATAAATACTAAAACTCTTACCTTTACAGATTACTAAGGTGCTGAGCAGTGCAACACTAAGGAAACTCAGGATCATACTATTATCACTTGTGTTTGTGTTTCTGTTTTTCCTAGCATTTATTTCTACTAAAAAGGAAATACAGCATAGGAAAAAGTTTGTGGCTATAATCTTTTTTTCCAGCCTAGCCTCCAAAGATATTTCCTCCTAATCCCCAAAGCTGAGCTTTTTTCCAAAATTCAAGAGCACATTTTAAGTCTTGCATTTCTTTAATAACATGAGTATCATAGATAGCTAGATAAAAATGCTATCTTAAGAGAACCAATACACATGACAGTTCATAGTTCATTTTTGTACTCATTTTGTTTCATAACACAGGTAATATATTTTGACATAGTTTGATACTTAATTTGTTTTAGGGATCATCCCATACCTGGTAATGAGAGCTGACTCATTTGATTCATAGTTGCTTATTATTCCATTATAGACACACTGTCTCCAGTTATTAATTGCTGTATAATAAAGTAGCCTAAAACTTATTGGTTAAAACAGCTGAATAAGGAATACACACAGGGATCACCTGAGTGATTCTCCAGCTCCACATTGAGTAAGCCAGGGTTACTCTATAATTTTTAGAAGATGGCCAGACCACACTAGATGATAAAAAGTGGATGCATTCACCTGTTTGGGCTTTGGTGAGGACAGCTGGTAAGGACTAAACTGGCCTTTCTCCAAGTAGTCCAAATGCTTCTCCATATAGTACCTTTAACATGGTAATTGGCTTTCTTACAAAACAACTCAAAGCTCCATGATACCAAGGTTGATGCTTCCAGTGCTCTTTAAACTTTTCTCAAACCAGTATAACATCATAAACCATTGGTCAGAGCACTCACAGGCCAGCACAGGTTCAAGGAGAGAGGGGCAAGTTCTTAATTAGGGGAGAGTTAAAGGATCTATGTTCATGTTAAATGTACTATGCCAGTCTCTGTCTAACAATAGACTTCAGTAATTATTTCTGTGTAGATATACATGTGATTATTCTTGTAGAAAACATTCTTAGAAATGTTATTAAGTCAAAATGATGACCTGCACTTAAAATTTTAGTAAATACAGACAAGTATTTTGCAGAAGTAACATTCTACTGTATCAAATTCCTCTTCAACAATGCTAACCCCCACCAAATAAGGTGTTCTAAAATATTTAAAGAAACGAAGAACATAGAACTGAAGAGGTATTGTGAAAGAAAGAAAAGAAGAGCAAGAGAGAATAATAGAAATTCAGAAATAATAGGGCCGAATGGAAACCTAATGTTGCATATCATTCAATTTCTCATATCTGTTTCTTGGATAAATCACAGAGGTAGATCAGATCATTTCTCACCCTCATTCTTCTGCTCATGTTAAATAATAACATGATTGCATTTCTTTTTAATTTTTGAAAATGTTTTGCTAAAGAGCAAATTTAAATTATTTTTACAGTTGGCATTTTAGAAAGAACATGCAAAGAGAAAAGACCTAGAAGAGTTTTGATGTCCCCCTCTCTGTAACAATAAATCACTTAAGTGTAAAGGAACACTATTCCTGTTTTTGTCAAAAGCTTAGCAATTAGATCTGTTTAATTTTTTTATTATCATGTGTACAAAGCCAAATATGGCGAATAACTCCTCTTATAGGTTGTTAACAGCTATAGTTTAGTTACATTAGGATTTGTTTAAGTATTGCTTAACTATTGCTATTTATCATAACAATCAAAAGTAAGTCAGTCAAAAGTAAGTCTGAAGAAATCAACCCAATCTAGAAAGTACTACATCTTGTCCATAGCTAACATTACTTCATTTAAGCTAGAGCAAACTTTTTAAAAATATGAATTTCAAATAAATATATTTAATTAATATATCTGAAGTTGAAGCTGTCAAAATAAATTATAAATCACTACTAAAATATTGTATGTATTCAAAATAATGGAAAGGAAATTACTTGAATATAAATTATTTTATAATTTCACAAAAATTTAAAAAGTCTTCAAAATTCCTTACAATAATCGAAGTAACAAATGTGAATATAAATCTCCTGAAAATAATTGCTATGTTCTAATTTTGAGGAGCTATTCAAGGAAACTTCAGTTGACATACTATCAAGTAATTATGAAAAGAACCTTATTTCTGAGAATTATTTACCAGTTAAAATTCTATTTTATTTATTTAATATATACATTTATAAAATATTATGTAAAAATGAAATAAGGAAAAGTTGAAATTGAAAGTTGCAAAAAAATACTGATTATCCTGCATCTCCTTTAAGTTTTATTGTTTATTTTAAATAGAATCTATATTATTGACAAAATCTAAGTTGTATTTTGGAAAGTTCTTTGTATTGGTTTATTAAAATGAGGGATTAGGGTAAAGGGATAGGCATGATAGTATTATTGGCTAACTGAAATTACATTTATGAAAACAATATTATTTTAGAAGTATCTAAAAGTTTGAAGTTTGAAAATAACAAAAATTATATTACTTTTTTCCCCCTTGTTCACCTATCCTAGTCTTTGTCTGACCCCACCACTTTTCTCTCCAGCATAAACTTTACTTGAATTCTAAAAGCCCCCATTGACTTAGAATACAGTTGTTTCCCACTGTTTATCAACTCTCACTGTAGCAGGAACTCCGACCACCTTGCTGACTGAGTAGTTCACAACTGACTATGATCATTTGCACGCTGATGGTCCCCAACATGCATCACCTTTAGTAGGACATTCATTCAAGGGTGTCTCTCAATTTTCTATTGTATCCTTCAGGGCAGAAATTAGCCATTTTTATTTTAAAAGAACACCTTTCTCAAATCTTTTCATAGCAATGACAAAATGATGTCATCTATGGCTTTTTCATTATATGCAGATTTTCATTATCTTTCATATAGCAATTCTTCAATTGTAGTCTTAAAAGAAATTAAGATAGAATATTTCTTGGGCTGGGGTTGTGGTTCAGAGGTAGAATGCTCGCGTACCATGCATGAGGCACTGGGTTTAATCTTCAGCACCACATAAAAATAAAATATAGTTATTATTATAACTAAAAATAAATATTTTTAAAAAGATAGAATGTTTCTTTCATTATTTTTCCCCTCAGGAAATTGAGACCACAAACAGCTAACTGACTTGGCTGCACGCACACACACACACACACACATAAGGAAAAGTTGAAATTGAAAGTTGCAAAAATACTGATTATTCTGCATCTCCTTTAAGTTTTATTATTTATTTTAAATGAAATCTATATTATTGACATATATATATATATATATATATATATATATAGAGAGAGAGAGAGAGAGAGAGAGAGAGAGAGAGAGAGAGAAAGAGAGAGAGAGAGAGAGAGAGAATGAATGGTGAGGAGAATAGTGATAGTGACTGGGAGAACAGTGTCTGAGATTGGGGTCCCTGATGACTTCATGGCTGTGGCATACTTGGTGACTGGGAAAGTTTCTGTGCAAAGGCATAGGATGCTCAGTTGCTATGGAGATGTCCTCCATGCTAGAATCTTATCAGCCTCGACCTTATTCTCAGACACATAAGCTCCTGGGAATGAAGGAACTTCTTCTTCTAAGATAACCACAATGTTTCTCCAGTTCCATGCTCCTGAATCTGCCTGGGAATTAGTAACTTTAAACAATGACTTTCTTGAGAGCTGAAAAATGCTTCTAACATTGCACGTTGCAACTGTAGAATGTAACTGAGCAAATAGCTGCATACTGTTGCTAACTCTGTAACTTTCATGAATACAAAGAATAATGCTTGCATAGTCTTTAACCCGATTCAGAGACATATAAAATAAAGATTGCTGGTGTGTTTCTTCATCAGAGAGCAGTGCTCCATCTGACCCCAGCTTTATCTTCAAGATCTGCATTTATTGACTCTTTATTTCTTCCAATCTCCCATTGCCCCTCGCCGAGCCTGCTAGTTTGGCTGTGCTGGTGGCGGCATATACATATAATATATATATTATTATATGCTTATATTTAAAGTACTAAACTCCTATGGCCCTCAATGCTGCTGCCAAAGCCAACCACAGTTTCTAAGACAGCTCTTCCATACATAGGCCTTTCTCTAAGCCTACTGTATTTCTTACATATCCTTACACTGAGATGATGATTATAATTCCTACTAGAATAAAAATTTATTTTCTAGAAATGGAAACTTGTGAAAATTATCTTCAAATAGCTATATTAAAGATAATTTCTGTAAGCTTATACTGCTGTATCCTCCATCCAAGATCATATTACACTATTCTCGTTTCTGGATACACAGACCCACATTCAGGGCAAATGGTACTGATGATATATCATGAATCTCCTTTTAGCTTCTCAGGAACATTGCTCCCCTATTCTTGCCCTTTCTTCCTTGTCTATCTCTTTCTCTTTTTCCCTTTTCTGCATATTCATTCTTATCAATCTGTTAACATGAAACATGTTGACTTTTTTACCTCACATCTTAGAAACAAAACCAAGCGAAAGCTCTTTTTACCCCATGTCCTCTTTCAATTGCAAACTATTTGTTTCTATTAAAACAAAAGCCTTTTAGTAAATTTTTAATTTGTTTTGATTAGTTACATGGGACAGTAGAATGCATTTATGCACTTTGATATATCATACATAGATAGGATACAATTTCTCATTTTTCTGAGTGTACATGTTGCAGAATCATATCATATTGGTCAGGTAGTCACATATATACATACAGTAATAATGTCTGTTTCATTCTACTATCTTTCCTATCTCTACATTCCTCTCCCCTCCCCTCTCATCACTTCTCTCTACCTAATGTAAAGTAACATTATTCTTCCCACATATTAGAGAAAACATTTGGCCTAACAAAAAAAAAAAATTAATAAGCTCTAAAGACTGTCTCCAGTTTATTCTGCTCATGTTCTCTTAAAGCATTTTATTCATATCTCATATCTTTTTTTTTTAAATTTTTTATTGTTGGTTGTTCAAAACATTACATAGTTCTTGATATATCATATTTCACACTTTGATTCAAGTGGTTTATGAACTCCCATTTTTAGCCCATATACAGATTGCAGAATCACATCAATTACACATCCATTGATTTACATATTGCCATACTAGTGTCTGTTGTGTTCTGCTGCCTTTCCTATCCTCTACTATCCCCCCTCCCCTCCCCTCCCTTCCCCTCCCCTCCCTTCCTCTCCCCTCTTCTCTCTCTACCCCCTCTACTGTAATTCATTTCTCCCCCTTGTATTATTTTTCCCTTTCCCCTCACTTCCTCTTGTATGTACTTTTGTATAACCCTGAGGGTCTCCTTCCATTTCCATATCTTGTGGCTTATATCAAATTGAGGTCCTGAAAAAATCTGGGTCTTTATTTTATCTATCAGAAACACTTGATATGATCGATGTGTTTTTGACTTGATGTTTACCTCTACAACCATTTGGATTTTCTACTCTCTATCTGGCTGCTCCTTCTCTGTCTCATTTGTTCATTTATCTAAGATCCTTGAAGTCTAATTATTAGTACCAAGAAGAAAAATACTTTGAAAAATACTTTGACTTCTAAACATCTATGGTGAATCTATATTATTTCAAAACTTTAACTGTTATTTATACACTGATGGTTCATGATGATGAATGAATGTTCACATCTTATCTGAATTCTTTTTCAAAAATAAAGTTAGTTTTTAGCTCATACAAAATATAAAAAATATTACACCCACTAATAGGGTGCAGTATAATGCTTCAATACACATATGCATTTTTAATGCTTAAATCTGCTTGAACATATCTACCTCAGACATTTGACATGTCTTCATAATAAAAACTTTTACATTTATCCATCTTTTTGAAATGTATAGAATATAATTGTTATGTATAGTCACCCGACTCTATAATACAGCACACTAGAACTGGATAGCACAGCACACCAGAACTTCTTGCTTACATCTAACTGTAAATTAGTAGTTAGTGATCAAATTTTCTCCATTCTTCCCTACCCTTTCCCTCCCCAGATCTGGTAACCATCATTATACTCATAACTTCTATGAGATCAACTTTTTAAAACTCTATATATGAATGAAATCACGAAGTACATGTCTTTCTGTACCTGGATTATATGATCTCTAGTTCTATCTGTGTTGTTGACAAAGAGAGGATTTCATTCTTTTATTTCTTAACTTTATTTTATTTATTTAATTTTTTATGTGATGCTGAGGTTTGAACCCAGTGCCTCACACATGCCAGGCAAGCACTCTACCACAGAGCTACTGTGACTGAATAGTATTCCATGGTGTATCTAGATATATTATTTTCTTTATACATTCCTCAGTTGATGTGCACTTAGTTTCCCTAACTTGGATATTACAAATGTTATGATACATATACAAGTGCATGTGTCTCTTCTCCATATTGATTTTAATTCCTTTGGATATGTACACAACATTAAGATTGGTGGATCATATGTTCTATTATTAATTTTTTGAGGAAGCTATTTTCCATAACAATTCTACTGATTTACACTCATACCAACAGAGTGCAAAAATTCCCTTTTCTCCAAATCCTTTCCAGCACTTGTTGTCTTTAGTTCTTTTGATATTTGCCATTCTTACTGAAATGAAGTGACATTTCATTGTGGTTTTGATTTGCATTTCCTTCACAATTAATGACTGTGAACATTTTTTATATGTGTTTCTATGTATGATTTCTTTTGAGAAATATAACCTAGAACTTGCCCACTTTTAAAGAAGAGATCTTTAAAATTTAAAAAATTTTATCAGAAGTGATATGGGTTTGGATGTGAGGTATCCCCCAGAAGTTCACATGTGAGACAAGACTATGCAAAAAGGTTCAGGGGAGAATTGATGGGATTATAAGCATTTTAAACCAAATAGCAATTTAATCACCTGATAGGGATTACCTAAATGGTAACTGAAGTGGTAGGTTGTGGCTAAAGGAGGTGGGAATTGGAGTGTGGCTTTGGGTATATATTTGTATCTGGCGACCAGACTGTCTTTCTGTTCTCTGATCACCATGTGAACTGTTTCCCTCTGTCACATTCTTCTGCCATGATGTCCTGCCTCACCTCCAGCCCCCAGGAATAAAGCCTGCTGTCTATGTATTGAGATCTCTAAAATCATGAGCCTTCAAATAAACTTTTCCTCCCTATACAGTTGTGCTGGTTGAGTCCTTTTAGTTACAGGAGTGAGAAAGTTAAAAAAAGAAGTATAATTTGTAAATATTTTTTTCTCCATGCTGTAACTATATCTTCACTCTGATGAGAGTTTACATTGCTGTGTAGAAGATTTTAAATTAGATATTATCCCATAGTATAATTTTTTTTAATTTTGCTTTCTGTTTATTTAAAGTCTTGTTCAAAATATTCCCATGCATTCCAGTGTAATGAAAAATAATATTACTGCTATTTCTTTCTTTCTTTGTTTTTCTTTTTCTTCTTTTGTTGCAGAGATTGAACCAAGGGGTGCTTAAAGACAGCCACATCCTGAATCCTTATAGTTTTTCTTATTCTGAGACAGGGTCTTGCTATATTGCTTGGGGCCTTGGTAAGTCGCTAAGGCTGGCCTTGAACTTGTTATTCTCCTACCTCAGGCTCCTGAGCTTCTGGGATTATAGGCATGTTCCACCTTGCCTGTAATTTCATGGTTTTGAGTTCTACTCTTTAAATCAATTTTTGAAACTAGCAGATTATGGGGACCTCGGTAGATTTTTCTGCAGTTTTCCCATCACAATTTACGTAAATGTTCTTTCTTGAACGCATGTTCTTAGCACCTTTGTTGAAAATCAGTTAATTGTAGATTTGTTTCTGGGATCTGTTCCACTGATCTATGTGTCTGTCTTTATGTCATTGTTGTGCTGTTTTGATTTGTACAGTTTTGAAGTATATTTTGAAATCAAGTACTATAAAGACTCATGCTTTGTTCTTTTTGTTCAAGAGTGCTCTATTTGGGATATTTGTGTGTATTTGTCTGTGTGTGATTCCAAAAATATTTAGAATTTTTTTTCTAGTCTGAGAAGAATATCATTATTTTTTGATAGAGATTGTATTGAATTTATAATTGTTTTTTGTAGCATGAACATTTTTACCAATATTGATTCTTTCATTCTATGAATTTAATAAATTTTTCCTTTTTTATAACCACTTCAATTTTTTTCATCAATATTTTATAGTTTTGATTTTAGATATCTTTTCCCTCTTTGGTGAAGCTTATTTCTAGGTACTTTAGTAACTACTGTAAATGGGATTATTTTCTTCATTACTTTTTCAGATGTAGGTATCTTGCAACTTTGCTGTTTCTGTTTAATTACTTGGAATAATTTTGTGGTGAAGTCATTGGGGTTTTGTAAATATATCATGTCATCTGCATACGGTGAATATTTGACTTTTTTTCTTTTCAATTTGGATGCCCTTTATCTCTTTCTTTTATCTGATTGCTCTGGCTAGGACTTCCAGCACTGTGGAGAATAGAAGTGTTAAAAGCCAAAATCCTTTTCTTGCTGCAAATCTTAGAGATAAAACTTTCAAATTTTCCCCATTCAGCATAATGTTTTCTGCTTATTATACGTGGTATTAATTATGTTGATATATGTTCTTTTATAACTAATTTCTCAAACTTTTTGTCATAAAGAAATGTTGATTCCACAGTTTAGCTATTGTGAATTGTGCTGCTATAAACATTGATGTGGCTGTGTCCCCATAGCATGCAGTTTTTAAGTCCTTTGGGTATGGACCAAGGAGAGGGACAACTGAGTGAAATGGTGATTCCATTCCCAATTTTCTATGAAATCTCCATACTGCTTTCCATATTGGCTTCACCAATTTGCAGTCCCACCAGCAGAGTATGAGTGTACCTTTTTTCAATACACCCTCACTATTACTTTTTGTTGATTGTCTTCATAATAGCTGCCATTCTGACTGGAGTGAGATGAAATATTAGAGTGGTTTTGATTTGCATTTCTCTAACTGCTAGTGATGATGAACATTTTTTCATGTATTTGTTGATTGATTGTACATCATCTTCTGAGAAGCGTCTCTTTAGGTCCTTGGCCCGTTTATTGATTGGGTTGTTTGTTTTTTTGGTCTAGCTTTTTGAGTTCTTTGTATACCCTAGTAATTTGTGCTTCATCTGATGTGTGAGGGGTGAAGATTTGCTCCCAAGATGTAGGCTGTCTGTTCACATCACAGATTGTTTCTTTTGCTGAGAAGAAGCTTTCTAGTTTGAGTTCATCCATTTATTGATTCTCAATTTTAATTCTTGTGCCACAGGAGTCTTATTAAGGAAGTTGTGGTCTGATCCCACATGGTGGATATTAGGGCCTATTTTTTTTCTATTAGATGCAGGGTCTCTGGTTGTATCCCTAAGTCCTTGATCCATTTTGAGTTGAGTTTTGTGCATGGTGAGAGAGAGGGTTTTAATCTCTTTTGGATTAAAAAAAAATGTGGCATATATACACAATGGAATATTACTCAGCAATAAAAGAGAATAAAATCATGGCATTTGCAGGTAAATGGATAAAGTTAGAGAAGATAATGTTAAGTGAAGTTAGCCAATCCCAAATTACCAAATGCCTAATGTTTTCTTTGATATATGGAGGCTGATTCATAGTGGGATAGAGAGCGGGAGCATGGGAGGAATAGATGAACTCTAGATAGGGCAGAGGGGTTGGAGGGGAAGGGAGAAAGCATAGGGTAATTAATGATGGTGGAATATGATGACCATTACTATCCAAATTACATGTATGAAGACACGAATTGGTGTGACTATACTATGTATACAACCAGAGATATGAAAAATTGTGCTCTATATATGTAATAAGTGTAAAAAAAAGAAATGTTGAATTTGATACACTCATATGGATTTTGTCCTTTATTCTGTTGTTTTAGTATATCACATTCATTATTTTGCATATGTTAAACTAGTCTTGTATACAAGGATGAATTATACTTAATTAGAGAAGATAATGGCAAATGATCATTTTAATGTGATTATGAGATTCAGTTTGCTAGGGTTTTTTTTGAGGATTTTTTTTATCTATATCCATCAAGGTTATTGGATTTAATTTTATTTTTCCTTTTTAAATGTGTCTTTATCTGGTATTGAAATAAGGTCTATGCTGGCCTTGTGCAGTGCATTTGGCCTTACGTACATGATTTGTATTGCTTGTCTTGGATATTCAAATGTCTAGAAGATGAAGAATGTCCTAAATAATTGGTCTCCCCTTGCAAAATTCTTTACTCTTACACCTTCCTCATGCCTATTACTGTTTCAAGAAACATCAATTATGTACATACAGTTAGTACTAAATATGTGTCAATAGGAGATAAGACAAAAGAGAATTGAATAGTAATTTTACTAATTGTATGTATGATACTATTTAACTTGTCAAGGTGAGAAGCTTCTTGCTTCCATGGTAGATAGGCAGGTACATAGAGTGAAATACTTCTTAAGGCCATTCTCACAAAAGAATCATATGTTTATATAATCAAAATACTTCTTAAAACTATTCTTAAAAAAGAATCATGTTTATATAATCAAATTCTGAACATAATGATGCTCTTTGTAGCCTTCTTTAACAAAAAGAGCAAGTATCATTATACAATAATCTGTTTAAGAATGTTAATATGAGTGCAAAATGAAAATCAAACAAATATTTATTTAGACAACTTGAGATGAGTCTGCTTATTTAGAAAGTTGTGTATTATTAGAGTCACATCCACAGAGTATTTCTATTTACTTTGAAAAGTGTTTGATGTATGATACTCAGGTCATGGCTGGGCACATAGTATCATCTATAGTCCTCATGTGAGAAAACTGGTCAAGTAGAGGTTTTGAGGATTCTATGTTATTGGTGTTCAAGTTATATTCCCCAGACTACTAGTCTCTGGGCAACAATATTCTCCCCGAGAGTAAATCTGATTGAACCCAGCAATTTATCTTCTGTAGGTGTCTGTGTACCAGATACCTACTGATGTGGAAGACTAATGTCTTTTTGATTATGAATGAATGACTATTCTGCTAGTTTCTAGAAAAGATATACAAGAACCAAGGCCTGAGGTAAACACTGTTTGTTCAATGCAGAATAAAAAATAGTTTATTACTGTAATAATCATTTACTTATTCATGGACATATATTCAACTGAAATATATGCCAGATTGGGTTTGCTTTTACATATAAGGTAACAATGCAAGCTGCCAGAAGGGGGGAGAAAGGAAGAAAAAAGTCATTTCCTTGCTTCTGAAATCAAAACTGCAACATCTGCTTGGTTCACCTGCTGAAGAGAATACTCCAGCTTGTACTTTATTGTTAACAAGGCTGAACACTTTGAAACACACTTCTTTAGTCACCCAACCTGTAAATTAAATGCATCAGCAATGCAATTATTGCGCTGTGCTTTTTTCAAAGATGTAAATCACATATAAAGGAGTCGCAATGTTAAGCAACCAAAAAAATTACAATTAGTGTTTTACTGTTAGTGCCTGAAACTTCACAATGTGAACCAGTGTTGCTAAAGTTGCAAATAGGTTTAATGGCTGCTATGATGTGTTAAATTTAGGACTAACAAAGAAAATAATGCTAGAAAGCAATAACAATTTAGGAAAACTCTTTTTTTTTATAACTCTCTCTCTCTCTCTCTCTCTCTCTCTCTCTGTGTGTGTGTGTGTTTTATGTACCTTTAGTAGAATGACTGTATTATTTTCTATAGTTTAAAAATCTTGGATTATATAGTAAGTTATTTATAAAGTTGTAAAATGAAGAAACAAAATCAAATGACTGTCAGTCAATTCTAATGCTAGAGTGGTTAACATTGTTAACAACAATATGATGCATACACATTTCTATATGCAAGTTAAAATTACAGTTTTACTATGTTTTGCACAAGAAATCATTAAAAAGATAAAGTACATAAGTTTAAAAACAAAGAGCTTTCACACAATTACTGAAAGTCAAAATCTTTCATTTTGACATTTATTTCAAATAACTCAAAGTATATCTCATATTACTTAAATAATTATGGTAGAAAATATTTATACATGAGTTCATGAGAACTAATTAACCAGTATACGAATGAATGAGTTATGAATGAGTTTATATACACATATCTGTGTGTGTATTTGTGTGTGTGTATATCCATAAGTACATGTATAGAGAGAGAACAAAATAAAAAATATAGAGATAGAATGAATTCACCTTTGGAATATACTACAATACATTATTCTGAGATATGGGAAAACATTTGGAACTGATTGGAAACCTCAATTCTAGCTTGTCATGGCTCATCTGCAGGAGCCAAGTTATCACTAATAAAGGAAAAGCTGTTTTGGTGGATACCATGTGAAATGGTTCAAATTGATGGTTTAGAATTAATGGCTCATACTCTCTTACAAACAAAACAACAAATCAGCTAGACTCTTATGTCTTCTACAAGAAATTATTCTTATCCCACCTCTACTAGGTAGCTTGGTGAGGCAAAAAGACACTTTTTATAAAAAAAAAAATCAACAACAACAAAATAAAAACAAAACCGTCTGAATAGCAGACAGGACAAAAAGCATAGGAATAAATTATTTCCTCAAATATTGAAAGTGTAAAAAGTAACTCATAATCTTTTTCTTTTAGCTTTGTCAACAATTGCAAGGGGTAGCCAGGCATAGCTATGCACACCTTTAATCCCAGTGGCTTGAGAGGCCAAGGCAGGAGGATTAAAAATTCAATGCCAGCCTTGGAAATTTAACATGGTCCTAAGCAATTTAGTAAGACCCTATTTCAGAACGAATGAACAAAAAAACAAACAAACAAATAGGATTGGGGATGTGACTCAGGGGGTTAAGCATCCCTAGGTTCAATCCCTGGCACCTAAAAAAAGTAATTGTGAGGTTGTGAGGGGTCTAAGATTTCCTACCATGTGCAAGTTAATACGTTAAACTTTTCTTAGGATGGAAACAAAAGATAGAGGTTCTTTGATGGTCAGAAACAAAACAATTTATAACTCATAGTAATAGCAGTAACCAGAGAAGCAGAGGTGAGATATAAGGATGATGAAACTGGGGTGAAATAGTCACAAAATGACCACAAGATAAATTTTCACAGCTGTGGGTAACTGGGACTCAACATTTCTCAAATATTCACATAAAAATATAACTTATAGAATTGTCTAAGAATTGAGAGAAAAGCATTTATTTACTAGTTTCCATACCCCATTGTTTGAGAGTTTCCTGTGTGGATGTTAATGCTCCTGAACTTTCAGATTCCTGCTAGCATCCCATGTAGACATATTAGAGAAGTCCAAGGAATTGAAAGTACATTCATTATGATTTAGAGGAAAACACTGTCAACATAAAGTTCGTCAAAGTCTGTCCAAAAGTGTTAGCTGCATCCCTGGTGTTGGTTGCTGGTGTTGTAAATGGTGGCCCAAGATTCAAGGTGATGCACATGTGGCATCCAATATGTAAAAATGTGGGAATATGCACATACATGAATGCATATCTGTATGTTACAAACAAACAGGGAACCTTGAAAAATGTTTACTAAATTTCTAACTTTATTTTCTGTTGAATACAGTGACAATGAGTAAGTGGATGTATTAGTTATCTTGGGCTACAGTACCAAGTGCCACAATCTGGTTGAATTAAAATAACAGAAATTAATTATCTCAAAGCTCTGAATGCTAGAAATAATAATAATAATAATAATAAGAAGAAGAAGAAGAAGAAGAAGTAAGAGCCACTCTCCTCCAGTGGGCCTCTTTCTAACTCAATGACCCCAAAGGACAACAGTAGTTATGCTGGCAATTGGATATGCCAGACATGCTGATGGTCTAAGGTATGCATGCACAGAAAAAAAATAGTATATATAAGAATTGTTACTATCTGTAGTTTCAGGCTTCTAATGGGAAAGGGCTATTGAAATGCATCCCCTACAGTTGTGAGGAACATTACCACATTTATTTACCTAGCTCCCCTTGCTACTATCAGATCCCTGTGACATAGTCATGGTTAAAAGACATATACTGGTTAAAAGTACTGAACCTTCTTCTCCTTCCCTTCTTTTTCCTTTGAAAGAAAACAGGATGCCTCACATTTTATGACCACAGAAAGAGCAAGTTTACCTACACAAACAAAAATAAGAAACTAAAAAATATATTGGTTCCAGCAGAGTAAGATATTCTATCAACCACTAATTTTAAGATGTCTTATTACTTGTGAAAGAAAAGAAGCATTATTAAAATTGTTGTTATGTGTGTTTTATATTACTTGGAGATATATTAGTGCCTATGTGTGCATGTTTCTGGTGAATCCAACAAAAATTGGTCTTTATAGTATAAATATTGATATAAAGTTTGATAAGCACAAATATCAACATGCTCTGACTACATGCTGCTAGATGCATATTTCCATATTTGAAAACAGATAAGATAAATGCCAAAGTTTGAGTTAAAAAAGAAAAACCTACATAGTAATTTTCTGCCAAAGAATGAATATTTACTTTTTATTTCATTTCATGTACTATAGATCATTTAAACTTATTTTTAATCTGCACACTTTACTTTAACTTGGGGTTATTTTGCTGCTTTTTATTTTAAACTTTTTATCCTTGGATGGTTAAATCTAACATTTTGGGGGAGTCCCAAGATGGCCGCGAATAGAATGCATCACAACCCATGTACCGCGACACTGCGCGGGTGAATAATGAGTTAGAACAACAAAAAACTATCTTGTTAGGAACTTACAGCAAAATGGGGGTGCACTGAAACCTAGAGGAAGGATTTCCAGCACCGAGGTCCGGTAATTGAGTCTCATACATGAGCCAACTGTGCGACCAGAGATCCGGGCTGACTGATCCGCGCGGCCGCCCCGCGGCTACAGACTGCGGGGAGCCGCCGAGAAGCGACCAGCAAGCAGGGAGATTCCTGCAGATTCTGTGGAATCCTGCCACCTGCGCACTCACGGAGCCCTAGACTGAGTTCAGGTTTTCAGACGGGGAAGGAAGCGGGACAGCTCTATCCCCCACAACGGAAACTCCACCAAGGAAACCAGCGGCCACCACCTTGGAGAGCTGAAGTAACCACCGCCACTCTCCGACAGATTGCAACAATAAAACAGGTGCGTTTTACTCAGCTCCTCTCCCATACAGCAGGGAATTCGCATAAAATCTCTCCTAGACTCTCCGGGGGAGGGATTGTCAGAACAAGCCTGCATAAAGACGCGGGGAGAACTAGAGACACCCGACCTTCAACTCCCCCTCCCATCAGCGGGGAAAACGAAACCTGTATTGCCAGCGCGGGGGGAGCGGCAAGCAGAAAAACATTAAAACAATAGAGTGCCGGTGGGTTTTCAATAGCCACCCTCCACGCCCAACAAATGGCAGGCCCAGAGTACAGTTTGAACTGCCAAGAGGCATCACTCAGGGGAAAACTGGTCTAGCAGGAGAAACCATGACTAGTAGGAGAAACCAGGGGACTAGAGGCCAGGCCCTCGCGACTGGGCGGCTGGAAAAACTTCACCAGCTGCCCGCGAGACTGGGTGGCTGGAGTCCTCCCCCCCCCCGCCTTTGACCGACCGCATAACTGGGCAGCTAGAGATTGCCCGCCTACCAGCAACAGCCGGCCCATTGCCCCTGCGACTGAGCAGCTGGAAACCGCACGCCCGCCGGCGACCAATCGCCCGCCGGCTGCCAGCGCAACTGGGCAGCTGGGGACCGCCCGCCCGCCTGTGACAGCCGGCCCATTACCCCTGCGACAGAGCGGCTGGAGACCGCATGCCCGCGGGCGACCGATCACCCGCGGGCTACCCGCGTGACTGGGCAGCTGTAGACCGCCTGCCCGCCGGCTAGAGATCGCCCGCCCACCAGCGACAGCCAGCCCATAGCCGTTGCAACTGGGCGGCTGGAGACCGCACGCACACCGGCTGCCCGCGCGACTGGGTGGCTGGAGTCCGCCCCCCGCCTTTGACCCACTGCGTGACTGGGCAGCTAGAGATTGCCCGCCCACCAGCAACACCCGGCCCATTGCCCCTGAGTCTGGGTGGCTAGAGATTGCCCACCCACCAGCGACAGCCGGCCCATTGCCCCTGTGACTAAGCAGCTGGAAACCGCACGCCCGCCGGCGACCAATCGCCTGCCAGCTGCCAGCGCGACTGGGCAGCTGGGACCGCCCGCCCACCGGCGACAGCCAGCCCGCTGCCCGTGCGACTAGGCAGCTGAAGACCGCATGCCCGCCGGCGACCGATCATCCGCCCGCTGCCTGCGCGACTGGGCGGCTGGAAACCGCCCGCCTGCTGGCGACCGACCGGCGACTGGGCAGCTAGAGATCACCCACTCACCAGGGACAGCCCACCCACTGTCCGCGCGACTGGGCGGCTGGAGACCGCCTGCCAGCCGGCGACTGATCGCCCGCTGGCTGCCCGCACGACTGGGCGGCTGGATTCCACCCACCCGCCGGTGACCGATCGCCCGCTGGCTGCCAGCGCGACTGGGCGGCTGGAGACCGCCCGGCCGCCGGCGTCCGGGAGCTGAAACCAACCAGAGAGAGTCCAGTCCAACCCCTCCATTCGGACACCCCAGTAAGGAGCCTGGGGCCCACCATAGCAGGGAGGTGATGTCACTGGAGCTCGGCCGTCGGAATTCCTTCTCAGCGGAATCCACTTTAGCAAGCATAGTCTACCAACACAAAAGAGAGATAACAGAGATATAAAAAACCAAAACAAATTTATAGAAGAGAGCAGAAACACAGCAATCAAATAGAACTGGAAAGTAGCGTGAACATCATGAAAAAACAAGGGAAAAAAGGAGTACAAACAATGCAGGACAACTTAAATCTACAGGAGGACCTAGAAGCATCAGAAACAGGGATAGGGAAAGAACTCAAGGCATACCTAACTCAGATGGAAAGGAATATTAGAGAAGACATGAGACAGCAATTCCAAGCAATAAAAGTATATTTTGAAAATGAATTAAACAAACAAATTCAAATGAAAAGAACGAGCTTTACCAGGAGATAGAGATCTTAAAAAAAATCAAACAGTAATCCTAGAAATGCAGGAAACTATAAACCAAATTAAAAACTCAAATGAGAATATTACAAATAGACTAGATCAAGTAGAAGTCAGAACATCAGATAATGAAGACAAAGTTTATCAACTTGAAAAGAATATAGTCAACACAGAAAAGATGCTTAAATCCCACGAGCAATCTATTCAAGAGATATGGGATGTCATAAAAAAACCAAATCTGAGAGTCATCGGGATAGAAGAAGGCACAGAGAATCAAACCAAAGGAATGGACAACCTATTAAATGAAATAATTCTAGAAAACTTCCCAGAGATGAAAGATGGAATGGATTGCCAAATCCTGGAAGCCTACAGGACCCCAAACATTCAAAACCGTAATAGACCAACGCCAAGACATATAATTATGAAGATAGCCAACATACAGAACAAGGAGAGAATATTAAAAACTACGAGAGAAAGGAGGCAGATTATATTCAGGGGTAAACCAATTAGGTTAACGACTGATTTTTCATCACAGACTTTGAAAGCGAGAAGATCCTGGAACAATGTATTTCAAACGCTGAAAAATAATGGATTCCAACCAAGAATATTGTATCCAGCAAAATTAAGCTTCAGATTTGACAATGAAATTAAAATCTTTCATGATAAACAAAAGCAAAAAGAATTTGCAGCCAGAAAACCAGACTGCAAAGCATTTTGAGCAAAATACCACAAGAAGAGGAATTGAAAAATAGTGCCCAAAACTAACAGCAGGAGGTATCTCAGTAAAGGGGGAGGAAAATAACCAAAAAGTAAAAACTAGCCAAACTAAAATAAATAAATAAATAAACATGACTGGATGTACAAATCATATTTCAATTGTAACCTTAAATGTTAATGGCCTAAACTCACCAATCAAGAGACATAGGCTAGTAACCTGGATCAAAAAAAACAAATCCAACAATATTCTGCCTTCAGGAGACTCATATGATAGGAAAAGACATACACAGGCTGAAGGTAAAAGGTTGGGAAAAATCATATCACTCACATGGCCCTTGGAAGCAAGCAGGAGTGGCCATACTCATATCGAATAAAATCAACTTCAAACCTAAGTTAATCAAAAGGGATAAAGAAGGACACTATATACTGTTAAAAGGAACCATCCACCAACAAGACATAACAATTATCAATTTGTATGCACCAAACAATGGAGCTGCAACGTTCATAAAACAAACTCTCCTCAAGTTCAAGAGTCAAATAGACTACAACACAATAATTATGGGTGACTTCAACACACCGCTCTCACCATTAGACAGATTCTCTAGACAAAAGCTGAATAAAGAAACTATTGAACTCAATAGCATAATCAATAACCTAGACTTAACCGACATATATAGAATATATCAACCATCATCAAGTGGATACACGTTCTTCTCAGCAGCACATGGATCCTACTCAAAGATAGACCATATACTATGCCATAGGGCAACTCTTAGTAAATATAAAGGTGTGGAGATAATACCATGCACCATATCTGATCATAATGGAATGAAACTGGAAATCAATGATAAAAGAAGGAAGGAAAAATCCTACATCACATGGAAAATGAACAATATGTTACTGAATGATCAATGGGTTACAGAAGACATAAAGGAGGAGATAAAAAAAATTCATAGAGACAAATGACAATACAGACACAACATGCCGGAATCTATGGGACACAATGAAAGCAGTTTTAAGAGGGAAATTCATTTCTTGGAGTTCTTTCCTCAAAAAAAGAAAAAAAAACAACAAACAAATGAACTCACACTACACCTCAAAAACCTAGAAAAGGAAGAGCAAAATAACAGCAAATGTAGTAGAAGACAAGAGATAATTAAAATTAGAACAGAAATCAATGAAATTGAAACAAAAAAAAAAAAAACCATTGAAAAAACTAAAAGTTGGTTCTTTGAAAAAATAAACAAGATTGACAGGCCCTTAGCCATGCTAACGAAGAGAAGAAGAGAGAGAACTCAAATAACTAACATACAGGATGAAAAAGGCAATATCACAACAGACACTACAGAAATACAGAAGATAATTAGAAAGTATTTTGAAACCCTATATTCCAATAAAATAGAAGATAATGAAGATATCGATAAATTTCTTAAGTAATACCATCTGCCCAGATTGAGTCAGGAAGACACACACAATTTAACAGACCAATAACAAAGGAAGAAATTGAAGAAGCCATCAAAAGACTACCAACCAAAAAAAAGCCCTGGACCGGATGGGTATACAGTGGAGTTTTACAAAACCTTCAAAGAAGAATTAATACCAATACTTTTCAAGCTATTTCAAGAAATAGAAAAAGAATGAGCTCTTCCAAATTCATTCTATGAGGCCAAAATCACCCTGATCCCGAAACCAGACAAAGACACTTCAAAGAAAGAAAACTACAGACCAGTATCTCTAATGAACTTGGATGCAAAAATTTTCAATAAAATCCTCGCGAATCAAATACAAAAGCATATCAAAAAAATTGTGCACCATGATCAAGTAGGATTCATCCCTGGGATGCAAGGCTGGTTCAATATATGGAAATCAATAAATACTATTCATCACATAAATAGACTTAAAGACAAGAACCATATGATCATCTCGATAGATGCAGAAAAAGCATTTGACAAAGTACAGCATCCCTTTATGTTCAAAACACTAGAAAAACTAGGGATAACAGGAACTTACCTCAACATTGTAAAAGCTATATATGCTAAACCTCAGGCTAGCATCATCCTAAATGGAGAAAAACTGAAGGCATTTCCTCTAAAATCTGGAACAAGGCAGGGATGCCCTCTATCACCACTTCTATTCAATTTAGTTCTTGAAATACTAGCCAGAGCAATTAGACAGACAAAAGAAATTAAAGGCATAAAAATAGGAAAAGAAGAACTTAAATTATCGCTATTTGCGGATGACATAATAATATATTTAACAGACCCAAAAGGGTCTACAAAGAAACTACTAGAGTTAATAAATGAATTCAGCAAAGTGGCAGGATATAAAATCAACATGCATAAATCAAAGGCATTCCTGTATATCAGAAACAAAACTTCTGAAATGGAAATGAGGAAAACCACTCCATTCACAATATCCTTAAAGAAAATAAAATACTTGAGAATCAACCTAAAAAAAGAGGTGAAAGATTTATACAATGAAAACTACAGAATCCTAAAGAGAGAGATAGAAGAAGATCTTAGAAGATGGAAAAATGTACTCTGTTCATGGATAGGCAGAACTAACATCATCAAAATGGCGATATTACCCAAAGTTCTTTACAGGTTCAATGCGATGCCAATTAAAATCCCAACAGCATTTCTTGTAGAAATAGAGAAAGCAATCATGAAGTTCATATGGAAAAACAAAAGACCCAGAATAGCAAAAGCAATTCTAAGCAGGAAGTGTGAATCAGGCGGTATAGCGATACCAGAGTTCAAATTGTACTACAGAGCAATAGTAACAAAAACAGCGTGGTACTGGTACCAAAACAGGCAGGTGGACCAATGGTACAGAACAGAGGACACAGCAACCAATCCACAAAATTACAACTTTCTTATATTTGATAAAGGGGCTAAAAGCATGCAATGGAGGAAGGATAGCATCTTCAACAAATGGTGCTGTGAAAATTGGAAATCCATATGCAATAAAATGAAACCGAATCCCTTTCTCTCGCCATGCACAAAAGTTAACTCAAAATGGATCAAGGAGCTAGATATCAAATCAGAGACACTGCATCTGATAGAAGAAAAAGTTGGCTACGATCTACATACTGTGGGGCCAGGCTCCAAATTCCTTAATAGGATGCCCATAGCCCAAGAGTTAATAACAAGAATAAACAAATGGGACTTACTTAAACTAAAAAGTTTTTTATCAGCAAGAGAAACAATAAGAGAGGTAGATAGAGAGCCTACATCCTGGGAACAAATTTTTCCCCCTCACACTTCAGATAGAGCCCTAATATCCAGAATATACAAAGAACTCAAAAAATTAGACAATAAGATAACAAATAACCCAATCAACAAATGGGCCAAGGACCCGAACAGACACTTCTCAGAGGAGGACATACAATCAATCAACAAGTACATGAAAAAATGCTCACCATCTCTAGCTGTCAGAGAAATGCAAATCTAAACCACCCTAAGATACCATCTCACTCCAGTAAGATTGGCAGCCATTATGAAGTCAAACAACAATAAATGTTGGCGAGGATGTGGGGAAAAGGGTACACTTGTACACTGCTGGTGGGACTGCAAATTGGTAAGGCCAATTTGGAAAGCAGTATGGAGATACCTGGGAAAGCTGGGAATGGAACCACCATTTGACCCAGCTATCGCCCTCCTCAGACTATTCCCTGAGGATCTTAAAAGAGCGTACTATAGGGATACTGCCACATCAATGATCATAGCGGCACAATTCACAATAGCTAGACTGTGGAACCAACCTAGATGCCCTTCAATAGATGAATGGAAAAAAAAATGTGGCATCTATACACAATGGAATACTATGCAGCAATAAAAAATGACAAAATCATAGAATTTGCAGGGAAATGGATGGCATTAGAGCAGATTATGCTAAGCGGAGCTAGCCAATCCTTAAAAAACAAATGCCAAATGTCTTCTTTGATATAAAGAGAGCAACTAAGAACAGAACAGGGAGGAAGAGCATGAGGAAAAGATTAACATTAAACAAAGATGAGTGGGGGGAGAGAAAGGGAGAGAGAAGGGAAAGCATATGGAAATGGTAGGAGACCCTCAATGTTACACAAAATTACATAGAAGAGGATGTGAGGGGAAGCGGGGGAAACAAGGGAGAGAACTGAACAACAGCAGATGAGGTGGAGAGGGATGATGGGAGGGGAGGGGAGGGGGGATAGTAGGAGAAAGGAAAGGTAGCAGAATACAACAGTCACTAATATGTCATTATGTAAAAATGTGAGTGTGTAACCAATGTGATTCTGCAATTTGTATTTGGGGTAAAAATGGGAGTTCATAACCCAATTGAGTCAAATGTATGAAAGATGATATATCGTGAGCTTTGTAATGTTTTGAACCACCAAAAAAAAAAAAAAAAGAAAAAAAATCTAACATTTTGAAATACTATTTTAAAAGAAAATAGAACTATAGAGACAGTTGGGTCCACTCATGATATTGTTACCCCAAATATATTGGGCACTGAGAGTTGTAAAGATCACATTACAAACTTGCTAGGAGTATAGATAATGTAAAAATATTTTCTAGAAAGTTTATTTTAAGGCACACATGTGGCATTAAGAGATGATTCCTGAATGTATGAAAAGTAACCAATTAACTGAGTTTTTCCTTTTTATGTATTTAAGATAATATATTTCCAATCAGATTTAAGTATTAGACTTTATTCAGCAATTTGACTTTATAAAATATATGATTAACCTGTTTTTTGTTAGATATTGATTTTTGTCCTCTTGAAACTAGAAGTCCATGTTTAGAAATGGGACAGTTTGGTTTCTTCATATTAAGAAAGCATAATAAGTAAAAACCAAAATTAACTGAAACTAGTGATGGGGAATAATTTCTATATTTCTAAAAAATAAAGTATCCCTCAAGAAATAATGTTTATTTATGTGTATAGATGCATTCATTCAAGAAAACTTCAATAATTTCTTTTAGAATTCGCCTAGAGCTCAGTAAACTAATTTAGAAAAATATTTGCTTTAAAATTTTACTAGAGTTCCATAAATTAATTTGCCTATTGTTTAGTAAATTAGTTTTGAGATGTTATTGTCCTTGTTAATTTTAGCTTTATATTTTTAAATCCTGTTTTTTTTTTTTTTTAATATTTTAGCCTTATAGTGTTTGGTGTTGGCTGATTACCTAACTACAAAAATATTTATTATTAACTAAGCATATTTTAAAATTACCTTCCAAGTGGGTATCTACAATATCATAAAAGGAATAATGGAGACACTATGCCTTTATAGAAATTTTGAAACCCCTAAAATTATTTAACATATTTCTTTAAGCATCCGATTAAACTTAATAAAAGTATGCCTCAACTATTGATGACATTGTAATAGGAAGATCATTTCTGATAGTAAACAGGTTTGCATTCATAAGTACAATTTCCCACATTTCCTTTGATTGAATTGACTGTAACTATAAAAAGTCAACAATATTATTATTATGTATATGTAATGAAATAATAAGTTATTCAAATCTAATATTTCTTAGATATATATATTTATAAAAAGATAGCTAAAAATATCTCTAAAAATTTGATCTTTAAAATCTAGCATCTCCTGGTCCCTGAATTGCAAATATGAATTAATCGAAGTCATGGTGCTCAGGTACTATGTAAACTCCAAGTTTATGTACTGACATTTGATGACCAACGTGATAGTGTTAAAATGTGAGGGCTTTATGAGGTGATTAAGTCATGAGGGCAGAGCATTTATGGATGATTATCTGCTTCATTCCACCCCTTCTACTATATAAGGATGCAGGAATATGGCACCATCTTAGAAGAAGAGAGCAGACCTTCCCAGAAACAGAATATAAGAATATGCCAGCTCATTGATTTTGGGTTTCCCAGACTTCAGAGTTGTGAGAAATAATTTTCATTGTTTATGAATCACTCAGTCTATGCTATTTTTATAGCAGCAAAATGGACCAAAACATTAGGTAATAACAGAACTATAGACAAATAGTTACACTTATTACAGAAAATAGTAAGTTACTATGACTTGTTGGTGGTGTTGCCCACTATCTTTCTTGTTCTATGCATGAAAAATATTTGGATATTTAAAACAATTGAAATTTGAAATAAGACACAGTATGGACAGACTGCATTCCTGTTCATGAATGACCCAAAAGGTCAAGAGATTATCAATGGTGAACAGAAATTTAATGTCTTATAATTAAAACTAGAATGACTCTTTCAGTTATTTCATGGAAATTTAAAATTTGATTAAATGTATTTATCTTATGTGTATTATTCTCCTTCTGTAGCAAGTGCTCCAAATACCAAAAAAAAAAAAAAAAAAAAAGGTAATGTATTATGTTACCATATCACTTTTGGCAGTTCTACATATGACAATTAAAAATACGTTATATATTCTATAGCAGAGATCAATGTATCATTTGAAACATCTAAGATAAAATCTGTGCTGGCAGTTGTTTTTCATTGGAATAATTCATATTATGACACTTAAGTTGTCTCCAAATCTTTATGATTATTATCTTCCTGCTAAGAATTCCTTCTGGACAGTCTGGCTTCATGGTCAAACACACTTGCTTAGTTCGATATGGTTATATACGGTGTAGTTTCTCTTCTATTCAAAAGTGAGTATTGAATATAGGGAAGTAAGATAATTTAAAGTCTGTGTAATAAATATATGAGCTTGCTAACCAGGGAGGTCTTGACTTTAATGAAGGCCAAATATTTTCTTTCAAAAATCAGGCACCACATTTGAAAACTCAAAATTAGGAGATAATGATAGCATTTTAATTATGTAAACTGTATATAAGATTATAAAATTAACTACATATATTGATATACTTTCTAAGACTTAACATTAACATTTTCTTTTTGAAAACCTATAGATTTCAAGTAGTCTTCAAGTTTCAATGCGATTTTTATATTTATGACATTTTCATCATTTTCAATGAATTCTGAATGAACTCTGAAGAATATGAAATGCAATCAATTTAAACCTAAGAAAAATTTAATGACAGTATTTATTTATTTATTTATTTTTGGTACCAAGAATTGAACACAGGGGTGCTTAAACAGTGAGACACATCTCCAGTCCTTTTTATTTTTTTTTTAATTTTTATATAAGTTGCTGAGGCTGGCTTTGAACTTGTGGTTCTTCTGCTTTAGCCTTTCAAGTCACTGGGATTATTTTATGCAATTTTTTAAAAAACATTAAAAAGCATGCAAGATTATGATTGCATACAATAAAATAGTAATAAAGTGTTATTTATTTCAATACTTGCTTAGTGATATGTATAAGTAAAGGAAGGCATCGGTAAATATTAAGGATATCAAATAAATGAGTGTGGAAGTTCCAAAAGTTAAAATACATTTCTTTCCTTTTTTATTTATTATATTACTATGTTAAAAATATATAGCACCCACTCCAAAGCACACCAAAAATAACAGAGACACAAAAATGAATATTAGTTATTTCCTATTCTTCAGATTTCCATATTACACTGAAAAAGACAGACAAAAAATTAAAATCCTTTGTATTTACACATTTTCTCATTGATGGAGGATGGGAATGGAATCATAAGAAGAAAGAAAATTGCCACTATTTTAATTAGGAAAAGAATAAATTACCGTGTTACTGTGTTTCTGTTTGTTTGTTTGTTTTAGGATTTTACTAAATTACCCAGGCTGACCTGAAACTCTGGATCTTCTTTCCTTAGCCTCCTGAGTATCTGGGATTATAGGCACATGCCACTGTGCCCATTAATACATTTAATTTTTCTTTCCATGTGTTATCCCTTTTCATGCTTTTGTGTCTTAAGTAAAAATTATATTCACATTTTAACATAGTTATTACTTATTCTTTGCATGTTTATGAACAGTTTCCATACAAGGGAATAGAAGGTTTTGGATGATAGTTTGATTTTCATATTAGCCATAATTAACTTCACGAACAAGGCAATGTCCATTTGCAGGAAAAGAATTTATTTTGTAAACATTTTAGAAAGATATTTTGGATAAAGAGTTGCATTTCCTTATGGAGAATTGAGTTTGTAATCAACAAATCAGCTGTCAATACCTACAAATAACACAACATAAAACAAAGTTCCATCCTTACTACCACATTTTAAATTTTATTTTTTCTTGAGTATTAGCCACAAAAAAAGCATTAATTGTTGAGATTTAAGGAGAAACATCTAGTAGATATAGAGTATTAAAGAGTAAGAAATGCTTTTAATAGAAAGAAAACTTTGTTAATATGTAAAGTACAGTTGAATGGCCTTATTAAACATTATATTTTTCTGACAAGGTAGAAATTAGAATTTGGCATGGCATACAGAATTAGTGTTTCTATAAAGGATTCTGTGCATATATCATCTTAAGTATTTATTTTTTGTTAATTGCTTCTTGCTTTATTTTAATAGTTTGAGTTTAATAGTTTATTTTAATGATGCTTATTGCTTTAATATTTCAATAGTTTAATTAATAATCTATCAATTTAGTTTCATTTGATTCATATAAAAGCTTTATCACAGATAAAATGTGATTAACATTAAGTGATTCTGTAAGCCTGAAATTTTAGATCAAATTAATTGTTAAAACAAGTGTTCTATTCTGTAAACTCTGACAATAAAGTACACCACTCAGATATCCGTGGACATCATTTAATTTTACAGAGAGTTAACAATAGAATTTTTTAAATATTGTAATCTTCAAATTATAGCTTTCTCTTTCTGGTGAACTTAGAAAACTTGACCACATCTCTGAAAAGTACCAAAAGTTAATATGTTGACATAAAAATACACAAACCAGCCAGGTGGTGTTATTTTTTACAAAATTGCCATTTGATTGATAGAAATAATTTTCCTTTCTTCATATAATCACATGCATATTTTACTACAGATTACATAATAAAGAAAACAGAAAAGGCATTTTATCTGTCCTAAGAAAAATAAAATATTTTAGAGTGTGTTTTTAAACTACTTATATCACCAATTCTCATTATATTCTTGAGCTATTAATAGTTTACTCATGTCAGAAAAACTAACTCATGTGTAGTGATATAATTCTTTAATATTTTTGTTTTTAGCATGCATATTGATCCATCTGGACATGTCTCACTATGGTGAAGTATAAAGTGTATGGTTCTCTTTGTCAAATACTAAAGGGCATCACAATGTGAATGTGATGTGGCATATGCCACATGGATGTGCCATCTTGGAACATTTTGAGAAAGGTGAGGTATCCTGATCTTTAATTGCATCTACCAAGTACAGAATCACCTGAGTAACATCAGAAGTTTCAACCCACGCACACACTCAGATTGTTTCTTCTCATCATTATAAGTAATCAGTCTAACCAAATTATTTCCATAACATTTTACATAGTAAAAAACATCAACTGCTTACATGTTTATCAACACATGAAAAATTCTGGCTATCTTGCCCAAACCAATAAAAAAATTGTCTACTTTTATCTAAATTTTATCTAAAGAAAGGACTGATGAAATTGGAGTAAATATGCCAATATTCTAAAATGATTTAGGATTCAACTAATGAATATACAAAGTTTGTTTTATCTCTTCCAAGTTTACAATTTTTTTTTTTTAATTTTATGCTTTAGTGTTGCCCAAATGGTATTTTCCCCCAAAGATAAATTAGGAACAAATGTATTAAGGTGTTAACCATTTTTAATTTTTTTATGAAATTAGTGTTTCCTCTTATTGAAATCCAAAAACAGGTTTTAAACCATAGGTAAGCATAGCTATCAATGAACATTTTTTATATCTTCTCCATTTTACCTCCTTTTATGAAGGAAAATGAACCATTAAATAAAGCATACAATTTCTTTGAACCAGCTAATGGCAGTAGAGTAGAATCTAAATGGAACTACAATTTTTTTTTTTTTTTTTTTTTTTTTTTGGCATGGAGGTGGTATATGAATGCTTACTTTGCTGAAGATTGGTCTAGGGTATGACTAGAGCTTAGCTTCCAGGATACTATAGCAATAAGCAAGCTGAGGAAGTAAAAAGGCTGACTAGGAGCTTTTATGTGAATACTATAAGTAAAATGAAGCAAAACTATGCTTTGCCTAAAAATGATTATAGATAAATTTTAAAACATTCTGCAATTTTATGTGATGGATTATTTTAGACCATAATAAGAACATAATAAGATTTCTAAATTTATTTTGGCTAGATAATAACTTATTACAAAATTTATGACTAAATAAATTTAGTATATAAATAATTCGTGCTTTATTTATGTAAATCATTTTTTTTTCTCTTGGGATTCTCTCTTTTAGTTTTATTGATTTTATTTTATTTTTATTTTTACATGAAAGAAAACACATGCATCATTTAAATTAAGTCTGGCGATTTTGCTGCCTCATATAAACAAAGCAGGAATAAGGATCCCTTATTAATACATACATCTAGAGAGATAGACATATATTTTATGCCAATGTTTAAAGGAATTTTTTATACCAATTTTTTGAGGGTGAGGGGTAACAGGGATTAACTCAGGAGCACTTGACCACTGAGTCACATTTCTCACCCTTTTGTTGTATTTTATTTAGAGACAGGTTCTCACTGAGTTGCTTAGCACCTTGCTTTTTGGTGAGGCTGGTTTTGAATTCATAATCCTCCTGCCTCAGCCTCTGAGCCCCTGGGATTACATGCGTGCGCCACTATGCCCAGCTACATACAAATTTGAGAGCAAAAAAGACTGAGAAACAAAACCACACATATATAGATCTTTTTTAAGCTATGTTAATCATTTTGATCATCTTTAACATCTATGAATTATAATTATCTCTAACATCTATGAATTATTTTTGGAAAGATTTATTCCATAATTTATAAAACTGAGAAATCTTTGAAAATGAGAAAATACATTTATGTAGGGATGAGTAATAATTGACTGCTCAGTAATTAAATTCCTCTTATAATTTATATTATATTGTTCTCACCAGCAGCTACCACAAATGGACATTTAGAAATATGTCATGGTTATTAATGTATGTTATAATTACATTAAATCACATTAAATAACTCAAGTATTTTCGGATATATTTACTTTAAATAGCATTCATAATAATGGTATTTTTCAAGTGATTCACTTAGAACTTGTATTACTTTTCATCTCTGAGAGTTGTGTAAATTGCATTTTATCATACATAGAGATGGCTATGGATGTAGAACTATATTAGATTGTTTTATTTGGAGATATCAAAGAATTTTATTCAAATGTTGACTTGAAAATCATATTGAATAGCAGTGGTGAAAGTGGAATTGTTGTCTAGTTACAGATTTTCTTTTAGAAAAAAATTTCAGCTTTTCCACATTTGTTATAACGTTAGCTGTTGCCACACATCTACAGCCAAATGACTTTCAACAAAGATGCTAAGGACATACATTGGACAAAAGACTCTATTTTCAATGAATGGTGCTAGGTAAATTGGAAATATACATTTAGAAGAATGAAATATAAGCCCTATCTCTCACTATTTGCAAAACTCAACATGAATTGGATTAAAGACTTAAATGCAAGACCCCAAATTATCAAGAAGAAAGCATAGAGAACACAGTCAGGATATTAGAATTGGCAATGATTTCAGACAAGACCCCAAAAGCACAAATAATGAAAGCAAAAATGGTCAGTTATGATTACATCAAACTAAAAGTCTTTTGTGCAGCAAAAGAAACAATCATAACAGTGAAGAGATAATTTCAATGGAATAAAATACTTGCAACCTATATATCTAATAAGGAATTCAATGTCTTGAAAGCAAAACTACAAACAAACCTATTATAAAAAAAATATATAAGTAGACATTCTCAAAAGAAGACAAATAACCAGTAGATATGTTTAAATAATTCAATATCTGTATTCATTAGTAAAATGCAAACAAAACCATGAGTTACCCCCTCACTCCAGTAAGAATGGCTATTCTTAAAAAGACAACAGATAACAAGGACTGGCAAAGATGTGCAGAAAAGTGAATACTTGCACATGATTGGCAGAAATGCAAATCAATACAACCATTGTGGAGAGGAGTATGGTGGTTCAATGGAATGAAATAAGCTGGGCACAGAAAGTCAAATACATGATCTCACTCGTATTTGGAATCGGTGATTACCAGAAGCTGGGGAGGGGTGGGTAGAGAAAAGTGTTATATGGGAAAAGATTGATTACTGGGCACAAAATTAGTGTTCTGAGTGTGCTATTGCCTGATAGGACCACCTTAGATAATAATAACATACATTGTATTTCAAAAGCTAAAGTAAAGATTCTGAATGTTTTCACATAAAGAATCAATAAATGTTCAAAGAGACAGATATGTTTACCCTGACTTAAACACATTACATAGTGTATAAAAATGTCACATATAATTCCATTAATATGTACAATATTGCTTTATGTTTCAGCTAAGGAAATAAATATGAAGCAAACATGAAAAAATAATCTTAATCCTTTAATTTCATGTAATAAACCACAAATAGATAAATAAAGATATAAATTAAATAAATAATACTGTAAACCTTCTTAATTTTTTTTATAAAATCTGCTATCAATTTTGATGAGAAGACTTATATTTCTCTTTCATATGATATGCTTAGTTAGCCAGTGTGTAATGAATCATTGTGCTGGATTTTTTCCCCCTTGATTCTTAATGTCTCTGGCCTATTGCTGCCATGCATTTGACTTTGGAATCCTTTTATTTCTCACAAAATCTTCCAGTTTATTATTAAAATAATCTGTATCACAATCCTGATACTCCATATCTTTATGAATATGTTTGTGTGTGTGTGTGTGTGTGTGTGTGTGTGTGTGTGGGTGTATGCCTATGTGTATATTTGTGTGTGCATGCATATAAATACATATATTTGCATACATACAGAAAGATAGTGAGTGAATACATTGCTATTAAAATACATTTTGGTCCTCTTGCTTGGGTGGTTTATTAACTTGGAGAAAAAGAAACATAATTGTCATAGGTGAGTACTGAAAGAAGGCTGACATTGTCTTCCTAATTGCACCGTGAACTTTTTGTAAGCTTTTGTTTTCTGGATCATTTCTGAGCCTGTGGTTATTCAAATATATGTGCATATAAGATAATTTGATACAAAGCATTATAACAACAGTCACCAATTCCTTGGAAGACAGTAAGCATTAGTAGTGTTTCCATATTATTTGCATTTGCACCAGAGCATTCCTGTACTGCACATACAGTTTCACATCTGTGAGGTGAATGCTGAATAATTGGAGCCAAGGGATACAATGAGCACAATGCCTCCATGCTTGACATAATGAGCACCAAATTAGTCAAACAGTACAAACCACTAGTTCTTCATCTGTGTGGTTGTCAATAATAGAGTACGAAGGAGTAGAAATGTTCACGGTCTGGGAGTTAGAGTGGTGGCTGGGGTCTGATTAGACTGTATATCTGCATATATCTGTATATCATCCTGGGCGGTGATGATGTGTGGTTGAGCCTTTCTGCAATGTATAGAATAATGTTTTTTATTCTTCATGGGAAAAACCTACTCTCTGTGGACCTGATCATTTGAAAAATAGGGATAATAATGCATTGTTATGATATTTGTAATATATGTCTACCAGAAGGTATTTGAGAAGATTAACAAATGTGACCTTGCATAGAGAAGTCCCACTGTGCTATGGGGATTCAGTGAATGAATCTCTGTCTTGCTGTATATCTGAATGTTAACATATAATTAAAGAGGAAATTATATGTAGAAAATTTATTTGAAATAAACAGTACCTTGGTACTATTTAAAATATTGCTCTGATCAACAATGATTATTAAGTGCTACAAAACTGAAGCTCCTCTTAACTCCCTTCAGTTCTCCTAGGCTGATTCAGTTTTCATAATCTAACAAACTCCTAGATTTTCCCCTTCTGTTTCTTAATTCATGCTACAATATGTCCAAATTTATTTGCAATGTTCCTCATAACCTTTGATTAGGGAATTATCTCTTAGAATAAGTTGTAGAAATTATACATAAAATGTTAGGATTATTACTTCAAATGGAGCAGAAAATGACATGTTTGGCAAATGCAGTTTAGTTCTCTAAGATTTTCAAACCAAATATCAAAAATCTAAATTCAATTCTATCACATGTATTTTAAACTTCACTTCTTGTGTATAAATTCTTTCTCGCATAAGTGTGCATGAAAAAAAAATTAAAATTTCAACCTTCTACAGTTAATTTGTGAAATGCAGATTCAGGGACAGTTCTAAAATGAGGCTCCATTAATCATTTGTCAGACTTTAAGCAACTTTCTTCTCTGCAGTCTAGTGTTCTCATCCATAACATGAGAAAATAATAGTAACTCATTACTAATTAAATACTGTTACCTATTAAAGCACATGAGTTATCTAAAATACTAATGGGCATCGTACTAATAGATCCTATCTTATTAGGGTTACTTGTTCATTTTATGCACTTTTACCTAAGAAATATTGAAAATATAACACCATGACTCACCAAAGTATTCCATTTGCATAAAATACTTTGGTAGGTTTACCTGTATTATATTCAGTGTATAAAAAAATTAATTTGAACTGGTCAGAATTGATTTATTGGCAGTTTACAAGCCATACTTGTACATTTTTTTTCACTGCAACATTTGTTAGGTTCACATTCACAGAACATCTACCCTTGGCTCACAGAGGGAATTACTTACAAATGACAGCAAGAGAATAATCCTAAAAGCATCAAGGATTCACCTACAAAGGCTATAAAGTTTATGTAGGCACAACAGTTACATTGTGTTTTTTAGAGTAACATTTAAAGCTTATTGAGGGTGATTTGGGGATATTTAATCTGCACTTAAAATATCTCTGTGAAAATATTGAAAGCTTGTTGTAGGCACATGTGTATAAAATTCAACTTTCTAATTAAAAAATAAAACGAGCATATATATCAAGTAAGCTTTCCTGGAATTTGGTGCAGTGGAGCTAGTCAATCAGCAGATGGATTCTCCACTTAAAAAAAAGGCCTAGGGATTTAGTTCAAGGGAAAGCATCCCTGAGTTCAATTCCCAGTACTACAATAAATAAAGTAGTTCTTAAATAAAATAAAATAAAACAAGCCTAAAATAGCATACCAGCAAAAAAGCATGGGATGGAATATGGGTGGATAAACCAAGAAAATCTGAAGACATGCTCCAAGGATCCTTGAAGAAAACTAAAATATTTGGATAAGGAAATCCAGTTAGGTACAAAGCAATTGGGACCTGAGCATGGAGGATCCACTAGGATAAGCAAGGATTCTGGAAGGAAACCTATGAAAAAACTACTTCCATCACTGAAAATTTTGGTTTCTCTATCTTGCATAAGCCAAAGTACCAGTTTTAAAGGTAAATAGGTACAAAGAAGGCTGTTTTCTCTATGGCAGTCAAGGTGAAGATCCCTGGTTCTTGATTTCCTCCCTCATGACTTGAGTGAATTTTTTTAATACCAGAATGAAGAGTCACAAATATAAGGTCTTCAACCCAGAATATCCTTGGAAGGAATGCAGCCCTGAGCTCTGTGGATATTCCCGACACCAGAGATTACAACCCACATTTTTCTCCCCCTTCCCAATATGACCAATAAAGAAACAAATGTATAGCTTCACATAGGAGGCTCCCCCTGGTATTGGAGAAATTTGAGGTCACAAAGAGTAAGAAATTGCTCATTCTACAGCCTTGAAAATCTATAACTGTGGACCCATGGTAAGAAGTAGTCTGTCACTTCCAGTCTAAAAGATTGCCACTATACAAGATAAAGCAAGAACCATTCCTGAGTTCCAATGGGTCACAAAGAACAGGTACCATATATCTAAGCAGGCTCATTAATTAAGAAAAGATGTCACAAATTTTGCATATTAGAGAAGATAGGGAAGAATAAACAAAAACAAAACTTAAAAAAAAAGCACTAATTTTTTTTTTAAATAACACTAAAGGAAATTCTGAAGGTCAAACCTGTATTATTCTTCAAACATGACATTTATTTAATAAAATAAAGCATGGTCAGTTTTATCACCTAAATTAGTTTCTTGGACATATTAAAAAATATTGCCCACAGCAGAAAAAATATAAATTTTATAAAGCACACAAAAGAAAAATGAAATACAAGAAAGGATAATTCCAAATGAGCAGTAAACAAAGTTTTGGAAGAAGAGAAAAAAACAACTATTTCTAACTGTTGCCCTCTGTGTAGACAGAATTATTATTGCTATTAAAGACAGAGTTTGCAAGTGTAGGTTTAAATCCAAACCATGAGAAACACACTTAAAAACCAATAATAAAGAAAGGTTAGAAATAAAGTTGTCATATAGGCACCTAAAAAATGAAATAAGAGAGACTGCACCACACAGACACATACTGTAGTTTAAGATTAAAAACATGAGACAATTAAGTGTTCTGTGATGACAAAAAAGTTAGGTGTAGAGAAAGTAGAGCAGCAATAAACATGTTTGAACCCAGCAGCTTAGCAGCAACATTCACAAAGTAGAAATCATTCAACCTACAAGGAGAAACTCATGGGAAGAAAAGTTTTAAAGGAAAATTTTACCAGAACACAGGGAAGTAGACAGAAAAAGTAGAGATCCCCTGAGAACTCAGCCCAAGTTTCCATTATAAATGGGGAGGAAGCAGTCAAAATTATCTGCCAGTTCAGATGATCAGTATGATATCCTCTGCATAAAATCACTTCAGTGATGACAGAAATAGAAAGCCAGTTGCATAATGTACCAAAAGCAGAGCTGCAAAATGTACAGGGACAGCCCTGGTAAGGACAGAGTAAGCTGTGCTGTCTCAAAACAGAACACAATCTAACCCTTTATCATAGGAGAAACATTTATTCTTTCAAAAGGAAAAGTGTATGGAATGAAGGGATATAATGTATTCCTATCATAACAGAACTTGAAATGAAAACATTCTGAAATACTTATTTGCTTATCAGAAAGCAGAACTTAAAATCACATTAGACTTCTTACTTACCTTCATCTAAACTTAATGTGCACTGGCCACCTTACTAAATAATCTGGAAGATAAAAAAATGTATATGACATTATGTTTTGGATGACTTCTGAGTTCTAAAGGAATGAGAAGGGGGAATGATTTATTTCAATAGTCACTAAGTCATACCAAGAAACAGATTGGAACAGGAGGAGGAGAAAGTAAATAAACATCTTATTGGTCACTGTCTTTAAAAATAAAAAAGAAAAAAGATGCCCTCTTCAATATGATATAAGTAAGTTAGAATGTACAGCATAGGAAGCCAAAGGAACTTTTTTTTTTTTCTGATTGGAATAACATCAGGAATGGACTTGGTAGGACATCTATTTGTGCTATAGATTGGAGCAGAGTAACTCATAGGAAAAGTGCCTGTCTTCTCTTGGTGGAAATGAGCCTGCAAATGAACAGACACATTTCAATATGCAGGGGACAGAATTGACAAGTGCAGACAATTTATTAAATTTGTGAAAAGATACAATTAAATGAGACCATGAATATGTTACTGAAGAACTGTTGAAAAGTAATGTGAGTAGTATATTGAAACTTCTTAAACTCCCTCACCTTTCTCCAATGCTTCTTTCTCATAAATGATGAGAACCATAAGTGATTCAGCTCTACCCCAAAGTTCTGGATCCTGCTTATTTTCTGAACTTTTATTGTTTCTGCCTCCACAGATGTTAATAAAATAAATGATATTTTAAGGTAACAACCAACCTAAGAATACCTGTTTTTCACCAGAATAAAGCAGCAGGTCAGAGAAAATAGACAGTGATACAAAGCAGTAATCATAGTATTTGTAGCTTTTTAAATTTTCCCAATGGCTCTCCCACAGGAAAAAAGTGAAGACTTTCTATTCATAGATAATCTATATTTATAAAAGAAATAGTAAACTCTACAGAGTTTTCAGAAACTATAAAATAGAAATTTCTTTAGTTTTAATATACTTAATAAATGGCTCATGTAGCATAATTTGAAATATTCAGATTATTTTCAGTATAATAAATTATCATAGTATTTTATCAATTTAAATAAGTCAATTTTTGTTATGGTTTGGATGTGTGATGTCTCCAAAAGTTCCTGTTGTAATGAAGAAATGTTCAGAGGTAAAATGATGATGTTATGAGAGATATAACTAATCAATAGTTTAATCCACCTGCTGTATTAATTATGTTAATGGAAAAACGGGATAATCCAGGTGAGCATGACTGGAGGAAGTAGGTCTTGGGTTTTATATTTTATCTCTCTCCCTCTCTCCCTCTCTCTCTCTTCTTTTCACTCTCTCCATCTCTCCCCCTCTTCCTGCCTGTCATGAGCTGAGTGCTGTTCCTCTGCCACACTCTTCTGCAAAATTCTCTGTCTCCCTTTGGATCCAGAGCAATGGGATTGACTGACCATCAACTGAAACTATGAAACTGTGAACCCAAAATAAAATTTTTCTCTTCTAAATTATTCTTCTACTCACAGAGGTGAAAAGCTGACTGACACTATGCTATAAGAAGAACAAGTAATAAAAGAACAAATAATTCTATATGAAACTGTTAATATATGAAATGTATTTAACTATTAAAATCATGTTTATATGCTAGTTTTTAAACCCAATGTTGTTTTGTTTATGAGACACTTTAATTAAATCATACTATAAATTAGGAGGCGTTTTCTATGTAAGTGTTGATAAAAATAAGACCCAAATTAATTAATTATCTGGTTTTAAGTAACAAAAATAGTAAATGAATTATCTAAGATTCAAATCTTCCCCCCCCCCCTTCATTGTAAAGCAAATGTTATTTACTAGTTATCTGTTACTCATTTGGACTTGGATCCATGCACATAATAGTATAGATTGACATTCTCAAGTTCGTGGAATTTTTTATTTATAAACTAATGAGAAATTAAAGGAAAAAGTATAGGAAAAAAGACTTAAACTAGCACTATTTGCTGATGATATGATTCATATCTAGAAGACTCAAAAAACTCCACCAGAAAACTTCTAGAACTTCTAGTAAATTAATTCAGCAAAGTAGCAGGATATAAAATTAACACTCATAAATCAAAGGCATTTCTGTATATCAGTGACAAATCCTCTGAGAAGGAAATGAGGAAAACTATCCCATTCACAATTCCTCAAAAAAAAAAAAAAAAAAAACTTGGGAATCAACTCAACAAAAGAGATGAAAGATCTATACAAAGAAAAATATAGAACCCTAAAGAGAGAAATAGAAGAAGACCTTAGAATATGAAAAGATCTACTTTACTCATGGATACGCAGAATTAACATTATCAAAATGACCATACTACCAAAAGCACTATACAGATTTAATGCAATTTTGATCAAAATCCCAATGGCATTCCTCATAGAAATAGAAAAAAGCAAACATTAAATTCTTCTGGAAAAATAAGAGACCCAGGATAGCTAAAGCAATTCTAAGCAGAAAGAGCAAAGCAGGTGGTATTGGTATACCGACCTTAAACTATACTACAGAGCAATATTAACAAAAACAGCATGGCATTGGCACTAAAACAGGCCGGTAGACCAATGGTACAGAATAGAGGACACAGAGACTAACCCACAAAATTACAATTATCTTATATTAGACAAAGGTGCCAATAACATGCACTGGAGAAAAGATAGTATCTTCAACAAATGGTGCTGAGAAATCCATATGCAACAAAATGAAATTGAACCCCTATCTCTCATCATGCACAAAACTTAAATCAAAATGGATCAAGGACCTAGGAATTAAACCAGAAACTCTGCATCTAATAGAAGAAAAAGTAGGCCCTAATCTTCATCATGTGGGATTAGGCCCCAACTTCCTTAATAAGACTCCTATAGCACAAGAATTAAAAACAAAAATCAATAAATGGGATGGGTTAAAACTAAAAAGTTTTTTCTCAGAAAAAGAAACAATCTGTGAGGTGAACAGAGAGCCTACATCCTGGGAGCAAATTTTTACCCCTCACACATCAAGAAGCTAAGCACCAAAAAAACAAATAACCCATTCAATAAATGGGCCAACGACCTGAACAGATACTTCTCAGAAGAGGATATAAAATCAATCAACAAATATATGAAAAAATGCTCATCATCTCAAGCAATCAGAGAAATGCAAATCAAAACTTCTCTAAGATATCATCTCACTCCAGTCAGAATGGCAGCTATTATGAAAACAAACAACAAGTGTTGGCGAGGATGTGGGGAAAAAGGTACACTCATATATTGCTGGTGGGACTGAAAATTGGTGCAGCCAATATGGAAAGCAGTATGGAGATTCCTTGGAAATCTGGGAATGGAACCACCATTTGACCCAGCTATTCCTTTTCTCAGACTATACCCAAAGCACACTACAGGGAAATAGCCACATCAATGTTTATAGCAGCACAATTTACAATAGCTAAACTATGGAGCCAACCTAGATGTCGTTTAGTGAATGAATGGATAAAAAAAATGTGGCATTTATACACAATGGAACATTACTCAACATTAAAAAAGAACAAATCATGGCATTTGCAGGCATATGGATGGCATTAGAAAAGATAATGCTGAAGTGAAGTTAGCCAATCACACACACAAAAATACTGAATGTTTTCTTTGATATAAGGGGATGACTCATAGTGGGGTAGAGAGGATTAGATTAATTCTAGATAGGGAAGAGGGGTGGGAGGGAAAGGGGAGGGGACGAGGATTAGCAAGGATGGTGGAATGTGATGGTAATCATTATACAAAGTACATGTATGAAGTCTTAAATTGGGGGTCAACATACCTTATATACAAACAGAGATATGAAAATTTGTGGTATATATGTGTATTAAGAATTGTAATGCAAAAAGAAGTACATGTATAATGGCATAAATTAACGTGAACATACTTTATATACAGAGATACAAAAAAATTGTGCTCTATATGTGTAATAAGAATTGCAATGCATTCCACTATTGTCGTGTATTTTAAAAAAATAAAATCTATTAAAAAAAATAAAATAATGAGTTCCTACAGCTTAGGACAGTGACTGGATATTGTCATGATAAATATTAGTTGAATGAGTAAAAAGTTAATGTTATAAAATTATAGTATAATGAGATATTGAATATTAAATAATATGATAGAGCTGAACATTTTAATCTCCCCAGATGCAGGTTTTATAAATGTAAACATAAATCTTTAGAACCTATGGCAGATTCAATACCTCCTTTAAAATTTCATTCTTTAGTACTTTCTAAATTCAGCTTTAAAGTACACATTTTAGCATACAGTATGGATAAAAAGTGGAAAAGTGTGTATATGTAAGGCTTGTGATAACTGACAGTAATTATAATTTCAAACCAATATATTCCAATAGGTTATTTTTAATATAAAGTATTTCAAGTATAATTTTACCACATGCTGTTTTTTTTTTTTTTTTTTTTTTTTTTTTTTTATTCAGGCTCATTAGAAATCCTGAAGGATATATCTTCCTTAAACTATCCTTGAAGATAAAGAATCAGAGACACCCTACTGATGACTAAGAAAAAAAATGTTTAAAAGACTTTAATATATTTGTAGATCCAGTCCACTTCAAAAATAAAAGCAAAACATTATGCAAAATCCACGTTCCAAGAAGTAGGAATCTAAACTGATATATTTTTTCTTCATATGTTTTATATTAAAGAAAACAAATGCTGTTTTCCCATCATACTCACAAAGGGCAATCAAATGCACTTCAAAGAATTCTTATATCTTTATTGCTTTGTTCTTAGTGACACTGACAACAGCTGCTACGTAAACTGGATAAATACCTTGGATTGTAGACAGGAGGCTGGAGGAATATATCCCTGGGGTTTCTTTATTTCTTGGCTGCCTTACTGATTATCTGCTCTGCTGAAGACACTTCTTTAATAATTGATATTCCTGTGTGGGGTTTGTTCTGGAGCAGCAGCATCATAAATGCAAATAGAGCTGAAACTCAGAGACTTGCATATACATTTATGTGGATCTCAAAGCCCCATAGAATATTAGATACTTAATGAAATTTGTATTTTATGGATCTTTGCATAGTGTGTTCCTTAAAGTTTGGTTAGATATGCCTCTAAACAATAACACCTAACTTTTGAGAACTGAGGCAATAGACTCTAATTACTACATAAATAGAATTTTCACAATAAATTTATATGCCTAAACCTTTACAACTTTATTTTTTAATATTTTAATTAGTTATACATGGCAGTAGAATGCATTTATGCACTTTGATATATCATACATAGATGGGATAGAATTTCTCATTTTTCTGAGTTTACATGCTGTAGAATCATATCAGTCCTGCAGTCACATACACTTTAGTTTAATTGTACAAGTTGAAAATTTTTGTGCTACATTTGACATCTTGAAATAATAATAAGAGAATAGTAGATATTATAAACTTTATTTTATAGAGAGAGATTAATATCAATCAGCATGCAGTAATATAACTCTTTTATTAAGCATATTAGTCTCAATATGCAAGTTATTTATTTTCTCACCCCATTCATACTTATTAGTCTGATTCTGTATGTTTTAGGGATAAATTGATTGGTGTTTTTTCAGGGATTTCCAAACCTCAAAATGGGTACATTTAATGAGGTGAAACCCTGAGCTAGTATGCTTCCAGAACTCTGCATTTCAATTAAATAAAAGCTTCCCTTCTGTGTTCACTAAATGCTGCATCAAGATTGGTAGTTTGCCCTTCTTGAGAAGAAAATGTCAGCTTCTTCCTCTAGATTTTCAACTTCTCCCACATTCCCTAGCTTCTTCTCAGCTCCAGATTCTCCTCGCAGGGTTCACTTAGAAGAGAGCTGATCTGGGGCAATGGATGCACCCTAATCCCTTATTGATCAGCTGCTGACCCATCTTTAACTTGGCAGATACACAACACTGACTTTTTTATGGATGTGATTTTTCTCTGAGTTTTTCTCAAAATCCCTTCTCACTCTGCCAGGAAGCTCTTACTGCAGCTTCCTTGTTATTGCTGTCTCCTCCAGCGGACCATTTATGACTCCCTTCATTGTAATTCAGCTTGAGCTCTTCAAGGACACCCATGGAGTCTTCTCAATCCTCATTCAGCTGATTGATAGCCTTTCAAGAACTATTTTTATAATGCATATCTCCTCCAAGAGAAATATGCCCCTGTCCTGCCTTAAGTTCTGCCACTCATCCAAATAATGATATTCTTTCTATTTCTCAGATACGTTTTAGACTTGCTTCTGTGGGCATATCTCTAGAGATGTAGGAAGGAAGTTTTGCTAGTGCTTCTCATGAAGCTCTTTCCATTTGGAAAGGTTAGGTAAGGATGAGCAATGGCACAGCATTCCAACAATTTTTATCAATGTAAGAATTCCATTTGCTTCTTTAGTGGCACTCTCCATTTAATAGCTAGCCACCCCACTCATATCCTCAAAATAGATAATGAATTTTAAAAGTATGCTATGCTTCTCCTTTGCAAATTTCTTATCTTCTAGTACATTCCATTAGCATATGAATTCTTGGTCTTGATCCCTCAACTGGTTGATCAGTAGTGGACCCTCTCACAAGATGATCACAAGTGGTAGCAGTGGCACCAATGCAGCATTTGCTTCCACTGTCACCAAGCATGCTGGGTTCTGATCTTCACAAACTCAAGCAAGATCTGTTAAAGCCATTTTAAGAAGATGACACTATTGTGCACTAAATATTTTCATTCTCCAAAATTCATGTTTTGAAGCTCTGATCTTCAATGCTCTGCTATTTGAAGATGGGAATCTTTGAAAGTCAATTATTCATAGATGGCATCATGTGTGTGAGGCCCTCATGATGGGATTGTTGCCCTTACAGGAAGACAAATAAAGAAATATCTCTCCCCGTGATTCATACACTAAGGGAAAACCACTTGAGGATGAGGCTGGAAGATGCCTATCTACAAGTCACAAAGAGAACCCACACCTGGAAGTGAATTGGCTGGTGTCTTGATCTTGGACTTCAAACCTGCAGAATTGTAAGAAGCAAATCACTGTTAATTTAGCCACCCAATATGTGGTATATTTGGGGGGCAGCACAAACTCTCTAAGACAGATACAAACTCTTGAAAATTTGCTAAAATTTTTCAAAGTAAGTGGTTGAGTCTGAATTCAAACCTATGGCTACTTGAATGTAATCCACGTTCTTTTCATAAAACTGACTGTCATCTCCTGCAATTTTAAACTCCTTGGATTTTTTTTTTTTTGTAAATGTTTAACAACTTTTTTTATTTTCTTTCATAATCACATTCATCCCTTTTTATACATTTCCCAGCACCTCAAGTTTTAAACTTTGTCCCACTGCTTGTCCCAGCAGTACCCTATTTACCATTTATTTGCACATACATATTGTTTCAGTCAGCAAATATGCATATATACATTATGTGTATAACATGCCTATATGCAAATATATTTTTATTTAGACAGTGTTAAAATAATGATTGTTAGATTTTATTAATTAATAATACTTGAGCCATGAGGTTGGTGTCTACCTATTCCTTTGTAAAAAAAAAAAAAAAAAAAAAGTCCACATTTGTAATCCTTCTATTAGCAATATGAACAGACTTAAATACATGATCTTACTGTTATTTAATTTGGCTTTTCAGAGGCCTTCAAGGACTCAAGATTTGGGGGCTAATATATGCTGAATCATAACATTTAAAAATATGTGAAGGTTTCTATTTTGTATAAATATAGGAGAAGCCAGAAATATAACACACAGTGATTCTGTATGAGTCCCAACAGGTTATCTCCACTGGTTTCTATATTTGAGAAGTCCTCTTTCACAAACAGTGAATTGAATGGACTAACAAAAACCCATTACTAATATTACAGCTCAGCAAACTGCATAGAAAATCCATTCAAATTGTCTGAATCCAACTCAGTTTTTCACATACTTATCTGATCATAAACAGTTTAAATTGCTGATGAATGATTTAAATAATCCACATATCTGAAATCAGTCAAGTATTTCCATATTTATAACTTTTAAAGATGATATTTACTTGGCATTTATTCAAGTGTATGAGGAAGAGCAACAGAAACGTTGAAAGAGCTTGTACGTACTGATCACAAAGCTTATTATAATTAAAATATTCCTCTGAAGATCCTAGTGGGATGTTAAACTTCAGAATATGTAATGTATTTCTGTTTTCTTTTGATCATGCTCATGTTAACTAGCTAAAAAGTAAGAAAATACTTTTTTTCTAGTCACCTACTTCAAATCATTTGGAAAAAAACTGATATACATTTCTTTGCTATAAAAGAGTTGAAATTAATCCCAAAAAATATTTCTAGCTCAAAAACTATTCCTAGTTTTAATTCTCTATAAAAATAAGAGTCTTTCTATAAACCCAATTCATGGTTTTTGGAAAGGAGACTAAACTGACAAAAATCTGTATAAATACAAGCTATATATGATACAATATGGTTACAAAGTCTCATTTTCCTGAGCAAGTGCTATTCAAAAGAAAATACTAGACTTCAGATGAGGAGTCATGGTTATTTTTAACATTTTTTAAAGAGATGTATATGTTGTGTCCTAAGTGTAGACTGCACACATTTTATTGCTAAAATTTAGATGATTTATATTATAGTATTACACTGGATAAAAAGCAGTTTGAAAAGCAAGGTATCATTAATAATAATAGAAACAATGATCAAACCCCTAACTCAGTGCATGTATGATATCCTCCTGTGTTTAAAATTTTAAAGCAGTGTTTATTGTCTCCAAGAAGTGTGAGAAATAGAGGGACCTGCTGCTGTTGTTCCATATTAATATTCCATTAGCAAGTGGCATTATTCAAGCCTCATTATTGCTCCTAATGAATCAACACACCAAAGCTAAAATTTTAGTGAGTATAAAATATTTGAATGAGTTCCTGCAGTGCATTGAACTTGGTGAGAGAGCTTTTGAGAAAAGGGCAAAACCAGAGAAAAATCTTTTAAGTATCATAATTTTAATGATAAATGATCACCCTCCTGTTTTAATATTTGTGCTTAAACTGATATGGATATAAATAACACAAGAGCTATTTGCAGGGCTAAAATTTCTCTAGCTGTTTTTGCAAACACCAAACTCTAAGATACAGTTTGTGGGCAAGGTGACACACAACCAAACTATTTTCTTGAAACTTAGAGATCACCAGGTAGGTATAGTTGTCAGGGAAAACAATGGCAAAGACATTGCTGATAACTATAGATGCTCCTCAACTTATTGTAGTTCAATTTACAACTTTTGGACTTTATGGTGGTATAAATGAGTACCCATGAAATACTTCTATTTTTTTATGGTTAGCACAATAAATTACACAAGCTATTCACATATTTTTTATTATAGAATATGCTGTGTATTAAATGATTCTGCCCAAATGTAGGTTAAAATGTTATGATCTCCTTTGAAGTATCTCAGGCTAAGCTAGGATGATTGGTAGGTTAGGTATGTTAAACACATTTTCAACTTATATTTACAAGACACAATAGGTCTATTGGGATATAACTCTATCACAGGTAAAGAAGCATATTGCATACAAGTTAAGTTTCCCTGGTTAGAAATTTTACTGTTTAAAAATTCCATTATGGAGACAAATATGAAAAGTGCCATTATCATGTGTCTCTATGACTATATGTGAAGGAAAAAAACAATGACCTAAAACATAAATGTAAAAAATGATTCTGATATCAAATTTTAAAGTAGAGCTAAACTAAGTTAAACAGTGCTTGCCAAGTACAAAAATTAGGAAGAACTTTTCATTTCCATACATACTGTTGTTTCATCAAACTGATTGCATGTAGAAATATGTATATTTTATATCTATATAATATTTAATTGCAAATATATCAATTATTAATCCATTCTTCTATCAATGTACATTTTGTTTCATTCAGTTATTTTGCTAATACAAACCATTTTTATTATGTTTTCTTTAATATCTGTGCAAGAGTTTTCCTTGAATAAATATGTCAGAGGTAAATTTTTAGGTTTTATAACATTTAAATGCTTGATAACTCCAAATGCTTTTTCTAAGACTCTTTAATTTATACTCCTATATGTAATGTATAAGGAATCAACTTTCTCTACAACTTGGTATAGATTGTTTCCATTTGAGAGTTCACCTGGGGATGGGTTATTGAACAATTTGACCCCTGGGAAATATTTAATGCGGTGATAAATATTAATGTGATCTCCGTATTTGGAGCCTGATGTAGAGTCTGATCTTGTTATAGATAAGTTTTTAATACAAAATAACTACCACAGTTCTTGTCAGATCTTGCTGATATAAGCCACATGAAATCACTACATTAATAAGTAAAAAGAGTCCAAATATTAGTTATTTCATATGATTTAACCTAAGAGTTACCTAAAACATTTAGTAAATGTCTCTATTCCAACATTCTTAATTAACTTTATTAGTCATATATATACTTAATATGTATCTATATCTGATATATATTTGACATATATACACCTATAATGTACATTTATATATGTATAGTTTCAATCACTTTCACCATAAATCCATTGCAATTTATTTTTCATATTTATATAAAACATTAGTGTAAGACATTAATTTAAAGATCTTTAACGTTCAGTAAATGTGTCTGATTTTGTTTTTAGCAGTGTATTTTTATTGTTTTATGTCTAATTCGGAATTCTTTAGTTTGTGATTTGTAAATGTATTTGAAAGCCAGAATTAGCATGACTTTTTCCTCATTAAGAATTCTAAATATGGAGTGTAGATCTAAGTGGTATAGCACCTGCTTATTTACCAAGCGAACACCCTGGATTCAGCCCACAGAATTGAGGAAAAAATCTCTATGGAATATCATTTTTTTTTAAAAAAAAATTGTTTCATTTTTAATTTTTAAGTTAAAATTATATGTACAAATGTCTGATATACAACATGTTTTGAAATATTTATACATTGCTCTATGGCCAAATCAGGCTAATTAACATGTAACTTACCTCAAATAATTAACATGATTTGTTTGACATGTTGTATCATAGCTTTCTTGGATTGATCCCTTTTGTTTAACTGAAATGTTGTATCTTTTGACCAACATCTCCCCCAAACTCTCCCTGCTCTTGTAGTCCTTGGTAACCATAATTCTACTCTCTGCTTCTATGAGCTCAATATTTTACATTCGTCTCTAAGGAATTATATTTCAAATACATCAGAGACATGCTGGTAATGAGTAAATTAGTCATTAATGAGAAAGGGCAAGATACATGAACTTTTAAGGATAGACTACTTTTTAAACTAAAATAACAGTCAAATGTAACTACATTTTAACTTCCCAAATGTTTTTTTTGTGTGTGTGTGTGTGTGTGTGCTGTGTGTAAGTGTTGGAGGTAGGATAAAACATGAAACAGGGGGATACTATTTTAGAAATATATTTCAATATTTTATTCTGGATAAATGGGAAAATAATTAATTAGGAGGAAGACAATGGATTAAAAAATATAACAATTAGTGGCAGCCTTTTTTGAAAGAAATAAAAATTATATTACTTCCATATTATATTTTACTTCTGCTATTTTGAAATTGTTCAGGGATCATAGATGAATATACAGATGTCAGTCCTAGTGCCTTGTATAACATCAGGTATCCAGGGTTTTATTTTTGATAGATCCTTCAGATTCGGGACACATTATTTACTTTGTTATACAGCCATGCTATTCTCCATTAAGGCTTTGGTACAACAGGATCCCACTGACAAAAAATTAAATTAAATTAAATCAGTGTACCATTCCATAGATGTTGTCGGTACAGTTTTCAATTTAACTATTGACTTGTGAAAGAAATATATCCAGTTTTAGCAACAAGTTGTGACTTGTTGGTATAAATCAATTTTGCTTTAGCATTCACACTGCAGTCTTCAAAGTGCTTTTCCCTGTGATCTATTGTTTTATAATGTATGTCAGTGCCTTAGGCACTTGATGGAATGATAGCATTAATAGAAAGAAAAGATACTGTCTCTAAAAGTAATCAGTGCCTCTATCAAATAGAAAATTATGTTTTCTGACATACACACTATAAAGTTGCATTTTTACAATGAAATGAGGTTCTAAAATAATACAACAACCCTGACAAATACTAAATTGTTAGTTTATAAGTATAATAAAATTTAGAAGTTCTTGAATATTTTTTGCTCAGGGGATCAACAATGTCTGTAGTTTTTTAATCAGTAAACAAACATTTTTAGAACACCCACTCCTTATCAGGAATTGTGTAGCTTTAATTTCTGAAGAGCTCAGAATCGAGTATAAGTAAGTAAGCATGCACAAAACTTCAATGAAATGTGACAGATGGCCAAATGAAGGACTCAGCCAAGGAAGAGTGGCTTGTGATGCCTCTTCAGATAGTTTTCTTAGGAAATGGAAAATATTTTTTGCTACTTTTACAAATAAATACAATATCTCTATTCATAAAATATTTTCAACAAGGAAGTTACTTATCTATTCATTCATTTCATTTATAACCCACTTCTCATTCATTAAATATATGAATCAGATACAGTTATAGAAAAGGCTCTTATTTTCAAATTATAACATTTTAAGGAAAAATATTTCCTCTTTACCCAAATAAAGCCTTTGTCAGATATGTTCCATGAGCATAAGTCCCCAATTTCTGCTACATCACAACTTTATTTATTTATTTTTTGGTTAATATCTGCTCATTTCTTGCCCTTATACCATTACCCTCATGAAAGCAAGAGCCTTTTATATCTTTACATCTATCTCAAATATTAAATGCATGATGGCCTTATTCAGTATTTAAATGAACAGACATTTCTTTCATTTATAAATTAAGTTTATATCTTTAAAAAATTATGTACCTAATATCAAACATTATTGAAAATATTTCTCTAAACCTGGCAACAAGAAAATGCAAAATATTTTAACAAGCCCCTCAGAAAAGAGAATATGTAAAAATCAACAAAAACATGAAAATTGCTCATGATCATTACTGATCAGAAATATGTGAGAAATGATGCCACCATTAGAGTGACAAGAAATGAGTTATAATATCAAATTTTGGCAAAGATGAGGAGAAAATAGATTTCTCTTATTTTTGGAAGGTGTGTAATATGTTATAAACAAGTTGAGAAAATGATTCAGCTATGCTCTCATAATGTTAAATATTCAATTAACCCATAACCAACAATTTCATAATGCATACTTTACTCAAGAGAAATGAAGATCTATAGCTACACAACTTGGACAAAACTTTAGGAATATGTTTCTGAAGTGAATGACAATTTAATAATGCCAAATTATCCATTGAAGAGAATTATGGGTTATTTGAGATATATGTGTACAAAGGAATACTACTTAGCACTAAAAGGGATGAACTAATGATGACATAAGAGAAAGGATGAATTACACAAACTATTGTGAGCAAAAGAAAGAACAGATAAGAGTCATTTCAGTATGAATCATTTTATGTAACTTTCAAAACAAGTAAAATAAATGGGTGATAATAGAAACGAAAACTGAGTGACTATGGGAATGGAGGCCAACTGTAAGGTAACGTGAAAATTGGAGTGATGGAAAAGGTGTTGTGTGCATTTTCATTGTAAGATTCTATAATTGGACAAACACCATCAATGTATACATTGAAGGTACATGTATCTTAATGTGTGTAAAATCTCACACATACACTCCCTGGACACATTTTATAGCAGATACAAATATGATATGTTGAAGAAATATACTAGAGAAGTATTTACAGAGGATATTAAATGAGGATATATCTGAAAATAAAGAATAGAAGTTAAGCAGTGGAAAGGCACACTGAGGAGATTCAGAATACATGTCAATGGACACAGAGTATAATAATAATAATAATAATAATAATAATAATAATAATACATAAGTTATATTTAAAGAGATAATGACTGGAAATTTTCTCACACTAATGAAATAAATCAATTGATAGGTTATAAGAACTAAACAATATGGGGTGAATATAAATTATCCATGTGGAACATTTGTATTTCTTCTTCTGTGAGCTCCTTTGCCTATTTATTGATTTTTTTGGGGGGGATGTTAAGTTTTTGAGTTCTTTGTAAGTCCTGGAGATTGACAGCCTGTCTGAGGTGCAGGAGGCAAAGATTTTTCTCCCATTCTGTAGGCTCTCTCTTTATGTTTTTGATTGTTTCCATTGCTGTGACAAAGGGAAATCAAGAAAAGAGGGGAAATGGGAAGGGGAAAGACAGTAGAATGAATTGGACATAATTTTCCTGTGTTCACATACGAATACATGACCAGTGTAACTCCACATCATGTTCAACCACAAGAATGGGATCCTAATTAGAATAAGTTATACTCCATGTATGAATAATATGCTCTAATGTCATGTATATGTAGAAAAAAAAAATCCATGTGGAAAACTCAGAGCAAAATAATAGAAACCATAGGGTAAAAAGAAAATATTTAAAGATGCTATCCAAAGGACAGTTTGCCTTTAAAAACATAACAAGCAATCTGACAGCTGACTTCTTAACAGAAATCATGACAGCCCAGATGACAATGTTCTGATTTCTTCAAGGGATTGAAAGAAAACATGTGACAACATAAAACTAAAAATCTTCAGTAAAAGAAAAAAGGATGCTTCATGAAAAAAAGTCGGAGACACATTTTTAATAGATTGTAGTAAAGAAAATGGTAACTGTGTTTTTTTTTTTGTTGTTGTTGTTTGTTTGTTTTTTGGGGTTTTTTTTTAGAAGTGAGCAACATAAAAGGAAATACAAAAAGAAGTTCTTGGAATAAAAGTTAGGACATTGGATATAAGGCTGGAGATTTATTAAGCAATAAAATCTAAGGGAAAACAGATATTTGTAGAAGAATCTAAATTACTCTTGACTACATAAAATAGAAATTTTCGCATTTTTATATGGCTTAAAATATATAAAATTGAAGTTTATTTATAACAGTTTTCAAGAAGAGAAAAAGAAAATTAATGACCTAATCTCTTATACAACTAGTAAAGATGCTAAAGTAAAGACATACTATTATACAAGTTAAAGACAGATGTCGGAATTCTAGATCAATTATAAAAAAGGAGAGGAAAGACAAATTTAAAAATCTAACTTAACAGACAAATGGAATAATAATAAAATAAATTTTTAAAGAATGTAAAAAAAAAAGATTTCTACATGGCATAAACCAGTTAGAACAAACAGGAGACATTCTTAGAATGTTAGTATTGAAATCAGTCATATAAATAAGTGCACTAAAAATAATGGGAGTAAATTGTCAAATTTCTAAAAAGTATGCTTTGTCATATTGAAGTCAGAAATATCTAAAAAACAAACACGTAAGTTTTCAGGAATAGAGATTTTAAAGAAAATAATATTGAGAATTATATTTCATGAAATCATTAAACAAAAGAAAGCCAGTGTAAATATGTAAAAATTAGATTATTTTTTTTCTAGTCGCTCACTGATGTTCTTATTTTATTATGTGGCTTAATTTACAAATTTTAAAATGTATGTAATATAGTTATTTTAATTTTCTTCATTGCTTCTAAAATTTTAATTATAGTTCAAATAATGCTTTTGTTCAGATTATAGAATTATTTGTTTATACATTTTAGTAGTACTATTATTTTTGGCTTATCTTTTTTAAATTTTTATTTGTTCTTCTTAGTTGTACATGAAAATAGAGTGTATTTTGACATATTTTTACAAACATGGAGTACATCTTATTCTATTTATGATCCCACTCTTGTGGTTGTACATGATGTAAAAATTCACTGTGGTGTATGCATATGGGAAAGTTAAGTAAGATTAATTCCACTGTCTTTTCTAGTCCTGTTTTTCCTCCCTTCCCTTCATTCCCCTTTGTCTAAATCTGACCTTCTATTATTCCCCTCCCCCTTGTTGTGTGTTAACATTCACATTTGACTTTTGATTTGGGGGGATTAGCTTATTTTACATAGCATAATACTCTCCAGATCCATCCATTGCTTGGCAAAAGTTATAAAGTCATTCATTTGTATGGTTGAGTAATATTCCATTATGTACATAGACCACATTTTCTTTACCAGTTTATATGTTGAAGGGCACTTAAGTTGGTTCCATAGTTTAGCTATTTTGAATTGAGCTGCTATAAACATTGATGTGGCTTTGGGTATAAACCAGGGACTAAGATATTGGGTCAAATGATGTTTCCATTCCAAGTTTTCTAAGGAATCTCCTACTCCTTTCCAGAGTGACTACACCAATTTACAATTCCACCAGCAATGTATGAGTGTACTCTTTTCCCCACATCCTCACCAACATTTGATTGTTGCCATTCTGATTAAAGTGAAATGAAATCTCAGTATAGTTTTAATTTGCCCTTCTCTAATTGCTCAAGGTGTTGACCATTTCTCATATATTTGTTGAATATTTGAATTTCTTCTTCCATGAAGTGCTTGTTCACCATTTCTCATATATTTGTTGAATATTTGTATTTCTTCTGTGAAGTGCTTCTTTAATTCCTTTGCCAATTTATTGATTGGGTTATTTGTTTTTTTGGTGTTAATTTGCTTGAGTTCTTTGTACATCCTGGAAATCAATGACCTATCTGAAATGCAGGTGGCAAAAATTTTCTCCCATTCTGTAGGCTTTCTCTTCATATTCTTGATTATTTCCTTTGCTGTGAAGAAGCTTCTAGTTTGATAACATCCCATTTATTGATTCTTAATTTTACTTCTTGGGCTTTAGGAGTCTTGTTGAGGAATTTTGTTCCTAAGCTGACATGTTAAGAGTGTGGGCCTACATTTTCTTCTAGTAGGTATAGGGTTTCTAGGTCTTTTATCTGCTTTGAATTCAATTTTGTGCAGAGTGAGAGATAATGATTATAATTTTTTTTCCACTACATATGGATTTCCAGTTTTCCCAGCACACTTTTTTGAAGAGGCCATCTTGGAAAAAGTAGATTTCTGAATGCACCACTTGAGCTAAAGAGAAATTTTAAATGATAGAAATTACAAATACTGAAAGTTAGAAAAATGTATGAATTATAACATTTTAAAATTATAACATTTTAAAAAAAACATACCAGTTAAAATATAATGAATTTATAAAGAAACAGAAAATTCACAATCATTTCATATGTTTTCAAAGTATCCCTCCTAATAACTGAGAGAACTATCAGACAAAAATCAGCAATGATATAGATTATTAGGAAAACACAAATAATAAGCATTGCCTATGGACATATATAGATGATGCAACCACTGCAGAATACTCAAGTTCTTCAAGTAAATGTAAAAAGTTTGATAATAGGGACAATATACTCTATCATAAATCAAGTCTCCAAAAATATCAAATATTTGAAAACATTCAGAGATTCTCTAGACACAAAAGAATAAACACAAAACTTAACAAAAGAAGATAATTAAAATATGTATAACATACATATATATAAATAAAATGTGTGTGTACTTGGGTGCATTTATGTTTGTATTTGGATAAATGGATTATAGATAATTAAGAGTGGCAATACCAATGGAAATTTCAATAGAAATTAAAATATTTTTAATTTTTTGATAATTTCTTCTGTATGTCTTTTGTCATGAGATACATGACCAAAAAAATGAATAAAGTAATGAAATAGAATGTAAAAGTGCTAGCCAAGATAAAAATACAAAATTTAGTTCTTTCAAGAGACAAATAACTTTGATAAACTTCTATCAAGACTGAATAACAAGCCATGCATGGTGGTGTATGCCTGTAATCCCAGTGGCTCAGGATGCTGAGGCAAGAGAATTGCAAGTTCATAGCCAGCCTCAGCAATTTAGTGAGGTCAAAAACAACTTAAGAAGATCCTGTCTCAAGATAAAAATAAATAAATAGCACAGGAGATATGACTCAGTAGTTAAGTGACCCTGGGTACAATTGCTGATAACAAAAACAAATACAAAAACACCTGAATAACAAAAAGAAGACAATCTAGAAGCTAGAGATAACAATTACTAGGAGTTAAAAGAGTTAAGATTATGAATTACTAAATAATTTAAACATTTATATGCACTATTAGATCCCTAAAAAATTGCAACATACTGAAGTGATTTGAGAAGAAACAAAAAAGTATTCATTGTGAAACACAACAAATGATGCAGACACCTTAAAATTTTTCTAACAAATTTTCTAAATACTATTCTGATTCCAGTGAGCTTGACCAGAGAATAATATTACCTATTATACACATTTAAGAAAATATAAAATAAGAAAACACTCCAAACTATTTTAACAAAACCATTCATACCTAATACCAGAATCCAAGATGTAAATTATGAGGTGGGAAAATTACACAACACAATCTATGAATATAGATGCAAAAATACTTTACCAAATGATACCAAATCTAGCAATATATAGAAAAAATAATGTGACACCATGACTCATTTTTTCATTTTATAGAAATGAAAGTTGGGCAAAAAAAAAATAAAATTTAGTGATGAAACTAGTTACATGAAGAAAGTAAAGAAAAAAATGACTACCTAAATAGATGCAGAAAGTATATATACTATGTTCTGTGATTTCATGAACTACTGTGTGATTAACTCATATGGAAGTAGAAATAGAAAAAGACTTAAAGTGACAAAGTTACCTACAAAGACTTTAATGTTTCCTACCAGATGGTGAAATTTCCCTCTGAAGTTGTAGATAAAATATGGCAGTATATTTTCATCACTTCCATTAGTCATTGCACTTAAGGGTTGAGTGTTTTAATAAGGAGGACAATAAAATCTATACAAGTGGGATGATTGATCAGTTGCAGCAGAGATCACACCATGGCTGTGAGGAGGCCCCAGAGACTTTCTAGTGTACCCAGACTGTGAGCTGAGTCAGGGACAGTTATAGGCTTCAAAGAAATGGCAGAATTTATTCAAGGTTAAGGACTGGCAGTCCCTGGAGGAAGGGCAGTTTTCAGAATAGATTTTCATTCCTGATGGAGTCAATTTGAGCATTAACATGGAGCCTGATAATAGACTCATTTGAAGGACATAGTAAAAGCTAACTTTAGGCAAACTTAGGGAAAATTATATGGTACAACATTGGTTCTAGAAAGCAGCAGGGAGTTCTTGGGTCTTTGAAGAGGAGGGAAGATTCACGTTTTCTGGTCTCACTGAAGGAAAAAAAAAATGAAGATGAAGAGTCCACAGAGTGGAGCTCTTTCTAGGGCTGAAGCAATGGAAACATCAACTGCTATCTGCATATAGTTGCATTATTCCATAGCACAAGTGACAATCACCTCCACATGTCAGTAGACACTAGCTCCAAGTGCAAAGTATAACTGGGAATATTGTAGCTGGGCACAACAGTAACACATTGAACAAAGTCATTCAAGTTTCATCCTGATACTGGAATAAGAATAAAAGATCCCCCAGTCACCATTTGGGAATGGGAAATGAGGAGGAAAATCCATTGTAGAGGAGATTTGAATAGCCTGAGAGGAGTTATAAGATTCTCAAAATTTATCCTAAAATGTATTTCATTCGCACTGTGCTATTGGGGTTATCTTTAATAGGTAAGATTATATGCCTTTCTCCCCCTTACTATCCATAATTAGTGATAATGGAGGCTCTAAAATAAGATGTATCTGTAACCTGAAATAGGGAAAATAACATTCTAAAAAAGGCAGTTTAGAGTTTTAAAATTTTGACCTCAAATCAGTAAAGGCAGGTGAATGGTGATTAGTAGTAGAAAATTGGTGAGGTAAATGGTATGGCTTAATGGGTGAAGGAACTAGAATTAGTAAGCTGGAAGGACTAGATGAAAGTGTCAGACTGGAAATGATGTTAGCTTGATTGGGTTGATGATGATAGCTTTCATGAATATTTATTGAGCATTGATGTTTGCAACTTTGATAACTGCTACAGCTATTGAAGTAAAAAGAGTACCCAATCAGATTCTGGGAAGCTTATATATGATCTCAACACTTAACAGTGTTAAGAAACATAACAAAAATATATTATCTTTGAAAACCATAGTAAATATAAACATTGGAGGGCAGGACATGTAGATCAGTGGTAGAACATTTGCCTAGCATGCTCGAGAACTTGGGCTCAATCTCCAATACTGCAAAATAAAAAAAATAAATAAATAAAAATAACAGCATAACCATGAAATTCCAAACATGGTTTAATATGCAAAGCACTGGGTTCTATCCACATTTCCAAAAGTAAAAGGTATTTCTTGAAAAGATCAAGGTGGACAGACAAGTATTGCAGGCTATTGGGATTTTATTGTTGAAGCCCAAGAAAAGTATTGTATTAAAAATAATAGTGTTTTTATTCTCATTTGTGAACTTCATCTCAAATAGTATTTGTTATTTATTATCTCTCGCCATGCACAAAAGTTAACTCAAAATGGATCAAAGAGCTTGATATCAAATCAGAGACTCTGCGTCTGATAGAAGAAAAAGTTGGCTCCGATCTACATATTGTGGGGTCGGGCTCCAAATTCCTCAATAGGACACCCATAGCACAAGAGTTAATAACAAGAATCAACAAATGGGACTTACACAAACTAAAAAGTTTTTTGTCAGCAAGAGAAACAATAAGAGAGGTAAATAGGGAGCCTACATCCTGGGAACAAATTTTTACCCCTCACACTTCAGATAGAGCCCTAATATCCAGAGTATATAAAGAACTCAAAAAATTAAACAATAAGAAAACAAATAACCCAATCAACAAATGGGCCAAGGACCTGAACAGACACTTCTCAGAGGAGGACATACAATCAATCAACAAGTACATGAAAAAATGCTCACCATCTCTCCCAGTCAGAGAAATGCAAATCAAAACCACCCTAAGATACCATCTCACTCCAGTAAGATTGGCAGCCATTATAAAGTCAAACAACAAGTGCTGGTGAGGATGTGGGGAAAAGGGTACACTTGTACATTGCGGGTGGGACTGCAAATTGGTGAGGCCAATTTGGAAAGCAGTATGGAGATTTCTTGGAAAGCTGGGAATGGAGCCACCATTTGACCCAGCTATTCCCCTTCTCGGTCTATTCCCTAAAGACCAAAAAAGAGCATACTACAAGGATACTGCTACATTGATGTTCATAGCAGCACAATTCACAATAGCTAGACTGTGGAACCAACCTAGATGCCCTTCAATAGATGAATGGATAAAAAAAAATGTGGCATTTATACACAATGGAGTATTACTCTGCACTAAAAAATGACAAAATCATGGAATTTGCAGGGAAATGGATGGCATTAGAGCAGATTATGCTAAGTGAAGCTATCCAATCCCTAAAAAACAAATGCCAAATGTCTTCTTTGATATAAGAACAACTAAGAACAGAGCAGGGAGGAAGAGCATGAGAAGAAGATTAACATTAAACAGGGATGAGAGGTGGGAGGGAAAGGGAGAGAGAAGGGAAATTGCATGGAAATGGAAGGAGGAGACCCTCATTGTTATACAAAATTACATACAAGAGGAAGTGAGGGGAAAGGGAAAAAAAACAAGGGGGAGAAATGAATTACAGTAGATGGGGTAGAGAGAGAAGATGGGAGGGGTGGGGGGATAGTAGAGAACAGGAAAGGCAGCAGAACACATCAGACACTAGTATGGCAATATGTAAAACAGTGAATGTGTAACCGATGTGATTCTGCAATCTGTATACGGGGTAAAAATGGGAGTTCATAACCCACTTGAATCAAATGTATGAAATATGATATGCCAAGAATTATGTAATGTTTTGAACAACTAATAATAAACATTTTTAAAAAAGACAAAATGAAGGTGAATATATTATTTAAATCCTTAATGGATGGCAGTAGGATGGCATTATTATGGAGAGAGAATGAAAAAAGAAAAGAGACATCAATATTTCACTTTACTGGAGGTCAATGGTTGAATTTGAAAATATGCAATTTTGTTTCTTTAGATTAAGGAAATTAATTCCCTGTTTTATCAAATATGTTCTTAAATTTTTCTTTGGGTAATTTTTTTGTAACTAAGGACAAGTACACTTTTATTAGTTTAACTCTATTTTGTGTGATTATGTATCTCTCAAAAATATTGTAGGCACAATTCTGCTGACTAGGAAACGATACTGAGCCAAACCACCCAAATCCCATGTCTTTGTAAGTTTATGCTCAAGTGATATATGTGTGGTTTTCTTACTTCAACTTTTGTAAATAAACTTTATCAGTCTTATGAACTTAGGGATATTTCTGAACATAATGGTAAATGCATAAGTATTAAATGTTAATAATAATAAGCAATAATAAGAATAACAAATGTTAGGGCTGGGACTGTGGCTCAGCGTTAGCACACTTGCCTGGCATGTGTAAGGCACTGGGTTCCATTCCCAGCACCACGTATAAATAAATAAAGTTATATCAACAACTAAAAAATTTTTTTTAAAAAGAATAACAAATGTTAAAGTAGATGATAATTTTAAATCATATATGTGTTTTTATTTTTTAAATTTTCATTTGATCTTTTTAGTTTTACATGACGGTAGAATCTATTTTTATATATTTATACAAACATGGAATATATCTTATTCTAATTCAGTTCCCAGTCTCGAGGATGTACATGATAGTGAGATTCACTGTGTGAATATATACATAGAAAAGTTCGGTAAGATTCATTCCACTGTCTTTCCTTTTCCTTTTCATGTCTCTTTCCTTCTTTCCCCTTTGTGTAATCCACAGAACTTTTATTCTTCCCTATCCCCTTTATTTGTGTATTTTTCCTTCAATTATTTTAACAATCTATGAGTTAAATAGTATTAACTTCTTTTTTTTCTCTTTAACAATTTGACTATGATGAGATTTCTAGTGGTCCTTTAATTTGGTATAGTTCTTGTAGCAAGTGACAAAAGCAGTAGTTAAATACCAGAATAAATGTTTATTTCATTATTTAATTTTTTTATTTATACATGACAGTGGAATGCACTACAATTATTATTACATATATAGAGCACAGTTTTTCCTATCTCTGGTTGTATACAAAGTATATTCACACTAATTGGTGTCTTCATACACATACTTTGGATAATAATGTCCATCACATTCCACTATCATTTCTAATCCCATGCCCCCTCCCTTACCCTCCCACCCCTCTCCTCTATCTAGAGTTTGTCTATTCCTCCCATGCTCCCCCTCCTACCTTACTAGACATTAGAAAATGAAAAGATCTACCTTGTTGTTGGATAGGCAGAATATGTGGTTTTTTTTTTTTTTAAATTTATTTATTTTTTTAGTTTTCGGAGGACACAGCATCTTTGTTTGTATGTGGTGCTGAGGATCGAACGCACGCATGCCAGGCGAGCACGCTACTGCTTGAGCCACATCCCCAGCCTCGTGAATATGTGTTTTAACTACTTTGAAATACATATGTGTCTCAATTTTCTGATTTGTATATCTAGGAATGACCTATTGCTAAGTCTTATCATGTAGCAGTCTGTTATATTAACTTCTGTTATGCTATAGGAAAACTGAAACTCTTAATAAGAATAAGACATTGATGAAGGTGTGGACAAACCCATACATAAATTTCTTAAATACCTACTTGTTCAAGTTGTTCTGTTTATTTTTACCTCATTTTTTAATAAAAAACATCACATTGGGGCTGGGATTGTGGCTCGGCGGTAGAGCACTCGCCTAGAACGCGCTGGACCTGTGTTCGATCCTCAGCACCACATAAAAATAAAGGCATTGTGTTGTGTCCATCTACACCAAAAAATAAATATTAATAAAAAACATCACATTTATCAATTCATCTTAAATCTTAATTGCACAAAATAATGGTGTTCGTTATAGTTTCATACATGCATGTGACATATTTTTTTAAAATTTTTATTAATTTTATGTTACTTCATGTGACTTATTTTGCTCATCTCCACTGTTCTTATTTCCCTCTCCCCCCGTCCACCCTCCTGATGACCTTCTTTTCCTTCCATGATAGTCCCCTTTATACTTTTATGTTGTTTTTCTTTTTGGTTTACATTTCACATATGAAAATGAAAAGAAAAATGTAAAGCTTGTCTTTCTGAGTCTGAACCATTTTGCTTAATATTGTAACCTCTGGCTCCATTCACTTTCCATGCAATTTTCTTCTTTTTTGTAGTGTTTGTTTATAGCTACCCTCATTCCATCACTTGGCTATTGTGAATCGGGTTGCAATAAATATGGATATCCAGATATCATTTTTATCTTTTTATTTTTGGGGGTACCAGGGATTGAACTCAGGATCACTCAGCCACTCAGCCACATCCCCATTCCTTTTTGGGGTTTTATTTAGAGACAGTGTCTCACCGAGTTTCTTAGTGCCTCACTTTTGCTGAGGCTGGCTTTGAACCCATGAGCCTCCTGCTGAACTGCTGGGATTACCACACCTGGCCTCCAGGTGTCTTTATAGTATGGTGACCTTGATTCCTTCAGATACATATCCAGGATTGATACTTAGTGGATCATATGTTAGTTCTATTTTTTACTTTTGAGCAATCTTCATATTGCTTTCCTTAGCAGCTATACTAATTTATATTTCTACCAATGTTCAATAAAAGTCCCCTTTTCTCACAACCTTGCTAGCATTTGCTATTTTTGTTAATTTTCCTGATAATAGATTTTCTTTTGGGATGAGATGGAAACTCAATGTAATAGTTTTCATATGTGTGTATGGTTGTCTATATAGAATGGTAGGTTTATTACATTGTATTCATATGCACCAAAAATATAACTTAATTATTTTAACTCTCCAATGTCTCCCCCACCCTTCTATTCTTCCTTCCCCAAACCCCTTCCTCTACCCTATTTGTAACTCTTATACTTTCATGACACCTCTTTTCTCCCCAGTTTTTCTCCCTCTTTCTTCCACATATGACAGAAAACATGCACTTTTCTGAGTTTTACTTGCTTTTCTCAATACTATGGCCTCCAGTTTTATTAAATTTCTTGGAAATAATACAGTCTTATTCTTTATGGCTGAATAAATTCCTAGCTAAAAATAAAACTACCATATGATCCATGTAGAGTATTCCTTGATGTTTTTCTAAAAGAATTAAAGTTAGCATACTTTAGAGATGCATGCTAGCCCATGTTTATCACAACAAAATTCACATTGGCCAAGTGATAAAATCAGCCTAGATGTCCATCAGGAGATGAATGAATAAGGAAAATGTGATATATATACATATATATATATATATATATATATATATATATATATATATATTCAATATGTTTTTTTTTTAAAAAAGAGAGAGAGAATTTTAATATTTATTTTTTAGTTTTCGGCAGACACAACATCTTTGTTTGTATGTGGTGCCAAGGATCTAACCAGGCAGGGCCGCACGCATGCTACCGCTTGAGCCACATCCCCAGCCCCAACATGGTTTTAATTTGTATTTTCCTTATGGCTAAAGACATTGAGCATTTTTTCATGTATTTATTTACTATTTGACCTTCTCCTTTTGAGAAATGTCTGTTCATCTCTATTACTGATTTATTAATTGGATCACTTCTTATTTTGTTTAATTTTCTAAGTTTTTTTTACATGTTCTGAATATTAATCATCTTTCAGATGAATAGCTGGAAAAGATTTGTTGTTGTTGTTGTTCTGTAGGCTGACTCTTCACTCTGTTCATTATTTCTTTTGCTATGCAGAACTTTTAATTTGATGTAATCTCAATTGTCAATTTGTGCTATAATTTCCGGAGTTATTAGAATTCTGTTCATGAAATTTTTGCCTTTATCTCGAATTGCTTCCCTTATGTTTTGCGCTAGTAGTTACAAACTTTCATGTATTACATTTTGTCCATTTTGAGTTGATTTTTACATTGTGTGAGAAATAAGTAATATGATTCTATACCTAGAAAACCCTAGAGTCCAACAAAAGTCTCTTTAGAACTGATGAAAAAATTCAGCGACGCATTGCTCAACTCCAGATAAGAACACAGCCTAATGATCTTTTGTCTTTTGTCTCAACTCTCAGATCCTAAACTATTCTTTGCTATGCTATAGACTTTTAATCTACAAAAGTTGTGATAACAAATTGACACTGTTTTGCATTCTCTGAATGTGTTGTAATTTGAGTTACATAGAACAAAATTACTTTTTTTGTACTTTTACACTTTAGAAGAAAAAAAACTTTTATACCATTAATTAAAGAAGACTGATTGTATAAACAATAATTTCTTCACAATTTATGAAATGTTACAAAAATCTCTATTGCCATTGTAAGACAATTGAATTATAAATAGAAATAATTTTATGTATTTCAAATATACCTTGTTTATTGTTTGACATAATCTTTTTTGTATTAGGCTTATGTTTACATGCCATCTATAGAGTTTTAAGTTTTCTGAACTATTGATGGATATGTTTGCTATAAGTGTATACTATGATAATGACTTTAAAATATTCTCTATGTTAAACAGAAGGTTTTGTGGTATTTCTATGACCCTATGATGTCAGAAGAATAATCCTGTTAATAATAACTCTTCAAATAAAGCAATTAATAATTATGCCCTCTAGAAAACCTTCTTTTCAAGGCATTTTATCTAAAGAATTTAAAGTTCTTCTAAATTTACCACCTGGATCTCAGTTAATTATATGCATCTTATTTAGGCTGTTACATTAATTCTTTCACTTATAAATATGTTAAATATGATAATTTCATGTGATTCTTAAGAGCACCACATATTTTCAGTTCTAGCTAGTCAAGTGAAAGTAACATGAAATTTAGCTCATAAAATTTTTATTTCCTGTTATATATATTAAAAAAACAAGCTTTGTAATTCTATTTCTAAGAGAGTTATGTGCAAACTGAAAGTACTAGAGACGTCCATACATTTTCTTAAGCATCAAATATAGGTTTTCTCTAAAATCAAACAAAACTTCCAGTTAAAGTGAAATTTGTAGGAAAAAAATTAAGGTGTTCTGCTTATGTATAAATGAAAGAAGAAATCTTCTCACTTCTCTGTTATGCAACCTTGTAATACTTCATTACCTGCAACCTAAACTGTGCTAGGAATTTCTCTTTGAAAGTACTATATTATGGCAACAAGGCAGGAGGTGATTTACATTATTGTCATATGGTGGTCTTTATAAAAAATATTGTCTTTTTAATTTGAATTTCAATCTATTTTAATTTGAGAGTTTCAAAGGAAGTCAAATAGAATTGAAATTAATTGATACAACTCATTGTATCTTCTATTAAAGTTCTTGGCATAATTGCTCACACTTAAGTCTGATCTCATTTAAGTCTGTATTTATTATTAACTTTAAATTGTATGGTAATTAGGTTAACAGCACTAGGGCTGGACAAATTAAGATACTTTCACTGCAGGTTTTCAACCCTGTGCCCCACTGTGTGTGACTCAATTCATTATTCTTTTTGATTAAAGGGAATATATCAAGCTACTGACCCATAGGTTTTTAACTAAAGTCTTAGCTGAAATCCTGCCTCCTGATGCTTAAAATAAATATTTTATTAGATATGATATTAACCAGCATAATTTATTAAGCAATGACAAATATTTGGAAAGGCTTTGCATATTTATAAATTTTGCAGAATGTCAACCTGCTGGGAGGATAGCAGCTCTGAAGATTTGTAATGAGCTCCATATTCACATATCTCTTCCCAGAGAGAAAAGCCATTAGCACATTGTGATTGTTAGGCAAATTTTTTATATTTGGGGCCCTGAAGAATTAAAAATGTTTTAATAAAAAGCAATTCTGAAATGATCTGTTACTTGTCACTGTTGTATTTAAATAACACTAAATCTCAAGTTAAATTCTCGCTTCACCTAGGACTACAAGACAGAAAACTTAAGTTAGAACAAGATTGCTCTAGTTTACATCAAATGCATATTTGCACCAAATGTTCCTTTCTAAGGTTGCTACTACACAAGCTCTTACTTTAAAAAGCCTACATTTAAGAGAGAGAAATTAAGAGACAACTTAAAAGAGAGAGAGAGAGAAAGAGCTCAACAAAGAAATCAGTGCTCAACAATATTTCTGGATAAGGATATATTTATTGAATTACAGTTTCTATTTGAAAATCCTTTTATTTTAAATGGGAAATTAAATTTGTTCATTATTATCATTAATATAAAATCTAAATACAGTATTTGGTATATTTGAATAGTGAAGGTTTCAGTTTTAATAGAGTTGGCTAAATCCTGCCCTGCATTTACTAACTTAATAGCAAGGAACAGATCAATTATACCACTATACAAAGGAAGTATAAGTCTCAACAGTGCCCTTCCAGTGACACTGAAAGTCAAGAGTGGAAAGAATCACACTGTCCCAAGGAACAAAACTAAAGGAGATTCTCCCTGAAATGAAAAATGTTTGACTATGCTACATTAACAGAACCTCAGAGAGGTTATCATTAAGTATTATTATGAGGCATGGAAAACAACAAACTAAATTGTGTTTACTCTGACATATTTATTGTCATTACATCATTTGGAAATTAACACCAGAACCATGTGGTACATATAGGCAACATTTTATTTGCTTTATTTCATTATTATGTAATTATTTAAAGGTACACAGGAAAGATGTATAAAGTTCTAATTTCATAAATAAATTCATTAATGTATAATTAATCACTTTTGTTACTATAAAGTAGAAAAATTCATTATCCTGGAGTGCAGTAAAAAATTCTACAAAATAATTATAGCTATAATGTGGTAGTTACCTTCTAAACAATCCGTTGGCTGATTATCATGTCCACTTATTTCAAAAGCAATTGTGCATCTTTTGTCTAATCTGAGTCACTAAAATCTTAAATAACTGGTTTTACATTGGCTAGTTAATAATATTTTACATTGATATTATATCCTATTGAGATTTTTGAATCAATAAGTCAATGGCAACCTATGTCATTTTAACTGTGTATTTTAGAATTTATACTAAATACTATAATAATAATTTTTGTTCTCCATTGGATTTGTGTTGAAATTTCATAAGTCAAATAATTTTACAAAATATTATAAATCATCATCATGGTAGAATTTAGTTTGAACTAATTAAAATGATGGAATTTGCTTTACTGCTTTATTTCTAGTACTATTAATTGAAAATGTTCACAAATTAATCAATTTGCTTACTGGTAGTCCCATAGCTCACAAATGGCTGATTCCAGCCATATTCTTTTTTTTAAAATTACACAAAGTGATAGATTTATTTTTGGTGTTGTACATTCTATGGGTTTGGAAAATTTTATAATGGTATGTATCCACCATTATACTATCATACAGAATAGTTTCACTGCCCTAAAAATCCTCTGTGCTCCAACTATTTATCCCTTCCTTCACATTAGTCCCTAATAGCCACCATTTTTTTTTACTGTTTTCTAAGGTTTGCTTTGTCCAGAATGTCATACAATCGGAATCATAAATATGTAGCCTGTTCAGATTGACTTTTTTTTTCACTTACTAACACGCTTTTTAGTTTCCCCATGTCTTTTCATGGATTTATAACTCTGTTTGGTACTGGGGATTGAACCCAGGGGCACTTAACCACTGAGCCACATCCCCAGCCCTTTAATTATTTAATATATATATATATATATATATATATATATATATATATATATATATATATATATATTTAAATTTAAATGACAGCAGAATGCATTACAATTCTTATTATATAGGGCACAATTTTTTCATATCTCAGGTTGTATACATAGTATATTCACACCAATTCGTGTCTTCATACCTGTACTTTGGATAATAATGATCATCACATTCCACCATCATTAATAACCCCTTGTCCCCTCCCTTCCCCTCCAACCTCTCTGCCCTATCTAGAGTTCATCTATTCCTCCCATGCTCCCTCTCCTTATCCCACTATGAATCAGCCTCCTTATATCAAAGAAAACATTCGGCATTTGAGTTTTTTGGGGATTGATAACTTCACTTAACATTATCTTCTCTAACTCCATCCATTTACCTTCAAATGTCTGGCCATAGTCTTGCAATACCAAACTGTGATCTTGAATCCATCTTTTCATGATAATATAATATGCTATTCTCCTTCTGAAGACTTTTAAATAATATTTACCTTACTCATTTATATATCAATGCTCAATGTGTAAGAAAGAAAAATCAAAATGACAGAAAAAGAAAAGGGTCATAAATAGTTTATTCTTGTCTCTTAGAATAATCAATCTTCTGTTCTTGATATTGCCTAGAGGCAAGTTGGGGTTTCTTTTCATATTTCTCTCTCTCTCTCTCTTTCTTTCTTTTTTTTTTTTTGTTTTTGTTTTTTTTTGACATGAACCACAGAAAGTAAACTGAATTGAGTTGTGTACTGGAGTTTGATATACATGTTTATTATGCTATATTATACTTTAATAGTACTAGGAACAGCTTCAAGAAATAAAGTCAACCAAGGAATGCAACCATTTTAACCCTAGATGATAGATATATAGAGTATTTGGGCTGGTACAGACTAATAATAAATAGGACTGCAAAAATTTAATCCCAATATTTTGGTCACCCAAGGACTTTTCAAGGTATCCAAACCATTTAATCTCTTCTTTAATTTATGCAGCCCTAACCAAAATTCTATTATTTATTTGCATCTTTTCCCTCAATCAATTCTAGATGATATGTTTCTCTTTGACATGCAAGTATTTGAAAGTATCTATTTTGCTCTCAGAATGTTCAGCGATGTCTTTAATTACAGGCAGACAACCTTTGGACTATTTCATTTTCCTCTAAACATCCTTTGTATTTCTATTCCAGTACATTCCTGCTCTAAAATATTTAAGAAACCTTCAATTCTAGGGATCCTCCAAGATATTTTAAGGTGATTATTTGGAAAATATGTATTAGAAATGCAGAAAGTAAAATTTCTGATATTCTGATACAGCACAATATTAATTATTTATGGCAATATTATGTGAGAACCAGAGATTCTCTTTTCTTCTCTAGCATAGTTTTTTTTCCAGATGATTTCTTTGTTTATTCATGCTTAATAAAATGAAACTTGTTTCAATTGAACTGTGAATCAAAGCTATAGCAGTGATTTTTTAATTAAGGAAAAATAGGGTAAACAAAATATCTTTAAAATATATCCTAAAATTAGTGTTTTAAATACATTAATTAGATTAATATCACTTGTGTATAAACTTACTAAAGCTTCCTATTAAATTCAGAAAAATTTAAAATTCCTGGCTGACAAGCATTACATTTCCATGCCTGTTTTTTTTTTTTTTTAAAGTTTCTTTTCCTGCTATATTGAATCATTTTATACAAGCCATACTGAACTTACTTTCACTCCATAAAAACACAATCTCATTTTTGCCTTTGATCCTATTTCTTCTACCTGAGGCACTTTCCCTTCTTATTTGCATGGATGACCCTTGTCATTAAGCTGCCTATTTTAATGCATTCTGCTCTAAAGAGTGACTCCATTCTCTGGTTAGGCAAGTGGAATATAAATATCCCACTTTTGTAGAAGTGGGATATAAATTTGTGAAATTTCAAATCTCTTCTATTGGTTACACCAAATTTGAGAACCCTTGAATTATAATTCTTTTTTCTTATGGATAGTCAGTTTCTGCTCTGCACATCTTCTCTCACTAGAATCCATAAAGCATTGAAACAGGCATTCAGGCTTTCTTTACTTTCACGAATAATTTGCCCAGAAGAATTCTTGTCAAGAGCACACAGCATAGAAATATTTAATCGAAGAAAATAAGACTATTTCAGTTTTAACAGTTATCTATAATTTGGTGATTTTAAATGTTCGGAATACTCTACCTCCGATTTGTAGTTTTAAGAAACTAATTTTATTAAGAATCCAAGGGATACCCATATTCACATGTTAACTAGTTTACAATGATAGTTTAAACCAAATGGCATTTAATTGAATTAGAGTGATAGATCCTGTTAGTTTTGAACTACTTTCAGGACCACAATAATTCACAAGACTCTTGATAAGCAAGAAACCACATCATAAATATTTGGATAGTATCATACTTTTGATTTTATGATAATGTTGTGTTTCTACACTTATAATTTCCAAATATTTTATGAAATTAGGTTGAACTATAACATTTAATTGAAGATTTTTATTGAAATCTATTCATCCTTCATATATTTTATTTTTATATACCTTGTCATTATGAATGTTTATGGGAGGGGTATAAATAGTAATAAATCTTGTTAAAGTAGACTGGAAATCATAGGCTGGTTAAATCTTGCTTATGTGAGTGTGTGATATTGGGGACTGGGGATTGGACCCTGGTCCTTAAAATATCTAGGCAAACACTTTACTACTGAACCACATTCCCCAATCCTTAAATCCATTTTTAATCACTAATAGTAAATACTATATATTACTAGATGCACAGTGGAAACTAAGGAAAACTTCTTCAAATGACAATTTTAAATAATCTGCAGAGTTTGTTATCTGGTATTATGCTTTGTGTGATTCACATGCCAAGGGGCTTTTATTCAATTTGGGGGAAAAATTACATGCACTGCACAGTAGAAAGAAATGCTCTTATCTCCCCTAATAAAATCTTTTATCATTTCTCTTCCCTCAGGAGTAAGATATATATAATGATGAACTATGAGGAATATTTATGACACTCTTCTCACTGTTACCTTGAGTTATTGCTTAAAGCAGGATTTGCAAAGTCAAATGCCTATAGGGGTTAGGCAAGTAATATGAATGTCTGAAATATGCCAAGTTGAAAAATATTCTTCACTTACAGGGGGAGAAAAGAACTCCTTATCTTTTCTTGAAACATGTAGCCCTCTGGGTCAATTTTTACTTTCCCCACTTGTGCAATTGATAAAAGTACAGGTAGTAGTTTGCTTCCCTCTTCACTCTATTATAAGAAGAGTAAAAGTGAAAGGGTGATGCCCACAGCCCCTGCCACTTGACTTAAGCTCTGCTGTGACAACAGGGAGTGGTGGGAAAGGTAGCAAATTGGTCTCTCAGTTCCTTATCCAGAAGTACAATAGTTGTTCTTTTCTGGGAAACTGTGCATGCTGACAGGCCATATTTTCTAAAGTGTGAAGACTATTGCAAAGTGTGTTGGTTTACACTAAAGAGCCTATTTTTATGGAAACTGCTATGTCAATTTTGCCTTTAAATGCCTGCAATGCGAATAAAGCAGAAGTAAAGTGCTCTGTCAAGCAGAACTAGCTCTTGACCCATCGTTTTGTACCCTCCATGTCCAATGTTTAAGTTTTATAGATAAACACTAGTTTTAAAGAAAAATCATTATCATATTTTAGAGCTACTCCATCTGATTACTTGCTCAATTTGGAGAAAAATTTTAGATTTAGTTTAGTAAATCCCTTTCATTTTTGACCTTTATTAAATGCAAAATATATTTGTAAATAATATCTGTTTGAACTAGGAAGAGATATAGACATGTGGTCACACACAAGGAATTTACTACAAGGTGTTTTAACATTGTCTCATGACAACTAATTGCAGTGTGATAAGGAATTAATTAAAGACTCCAGTCACTGAGGCTACATTATATTTTATGAACTTAAGTAAAAACTTCTAAAGGAAAATCCATGATTTTCAAAAAGAAATTTGCTGGTAGAATTCACAGAAAATAAAAAGCATAATTTCAATAATAGAATAGTAGTTAAAAATCAGCACTAACTTTAAAGTCCTTCTGTGGTTTTGACATTCAAAGTGTGACTACAAATTCAGATGTTGAGAATTACTGGCTGTCTAAAAAGAAATGTCACATGAAAAATTTTCTTCAAGTGTAAAATTTGGAAATATAAGATTAAATGATTTGAGACAATTTCATTATTATTTTTTGAATAAAGACGTTTACACACACACAAACACAGACACCTATAATTCAGTATCTGCCTTTCTATAACTCAATTCTTGTTATCTAATTATTAGTATTACTTATGAAGAAATTAAAAGTCCTTTCCTCTTAGAAATGCTACTAATTCCTGTTATTTAATACTCTTTTTGTTTAGAAATGTCTTCAGAAAGAATAATATTTTCATAAAATCTACTAATGTGTTTTCAAATACCTAAACTCAAAGGGGAAAATCTAAAAATTTCCTCACCCCTAGATCTTATTTTATTTAAGTTTGTGTCTAGATAGAAAGCATTATGTTACCCAAATGTTAGCATTTTCTCCATTACTATAAATAATTGTAAGAATGGATATTTTTTCTTTAATCTGGAGTCACATTCTATGCCTTCCACATTTCATTTGGGTATCGTATTAAATAGAATGAATTTTAAAAGATCAGAATAAGTAAATCTTTTATTATTAATACTGCAATTTATAAGTTCATGCTTGGAACATCCCGCAAAATTTGAAGAAGAAAAAGGTTTATTTTCTGTAAAGATCATTAAGCTTAACTATTCTAATTCACAAGCATGTTTTTAGATATTGATTTTGGTTATGGAACACTGAAGACTTTAGGAAATCAAGATAAAGATAAAAAATAATTTTCATGCCCAAAATGATCATACTGCAAGCACCCTGGTGAATATCCATCATATTCACAAATAATACCAGAAACAAGTGATCTTATATATAGCATCTTTATTCTTCATTACATCCTTAAGTTCTAGAACCAGGAAAAAATATGTAATAATGTGTAGTAAAGTACACTGTCTCATGACAACTAATTGCAGTGTTATAAGGATTTAATTAAAAAATGTTTAATAATATGTAATAAAGTACACTGTCAATAATCATAGATTATTGGATAGCAATATTTAACTTTTTCTTATATTGGCAAATGATCAGCTCAACTGTTAGTGGCATTTTTTATTGTTAAATTGTTTTTTAGTTTCTTAAGTGTTGACTCAATTTTTTAGCTATTGATAATACTCCTTTAAAGTATTCTTTATAAACCCTGAGTATTAATATGGGAATCAACCAAATAGTTTTTCAAGCAATTCCTCTGAGTATCTAGCAAAGAAAGATACTTGATGAAAAAGCTGTTGGAAAGGTTATAGAAACCCCCATGTTTGAAAAACAGATAATGAAGTTATTTTCCATTGCTCACTCTTTGCTGGAAATGAAGCCATATATTGGGTACTAAAGATCCAAAGGATAATTACAGTTCACTACATACACCTGAAAAAACGTTTTTGCATTTTTAAAATATGAATTACAATAAATTTAAAATATTTATAAAGATAGTGATAATTATATGGATATATATACTTTTAAAAATGTATAGCAGGATAAATTGTGATCAAAGGTACATTTGTTATATCTTCCTGATAGATTATTATTCTCATTTACCAAAAGTCTAGCTATATTACATTAACACCACACTTACAAACAAATAAATTTACAAACGTTCTTAACAAAGAATTAGTACAGAACATTAAATAAGAATCAAATGTTTTTAAAGAAAATTCTTTTCTAATTTGATTTTGATATTTTGATTATTTATTCTGCTTAGTGTATATTGTTTTAATATGTATATCCTAAAGGTCACAAAAAACAATTAAATGGTTCCTTTTTATTTTCATTCCAGGAAAATTATATCATGTTATTCTTACCATATTGAAATTTGTACCTTTAGTAGAAATAATAGTGATGGTTGGAAATATATACTAGATACTTACATGGTGCTGAATTATATGTGTTATATAATGCTATATTCTTAGAATGAAGAGGGTCAGATGAGGACACTCATGCTTAAAGGTCATTTGACTTTTTCTCATATAGCTAGTGAGAACCAAAACTGAATAACATCAAATCAAATATAATGGTGAAGAAAACTATGTTATTAGGCTTCTTAACATAAAAGTCAGATAATGAGTTATAATTTTAAAATTCAAAGTTTCCAAAGAAATTTTAAGGATAGTTTTAGGTTACAAAGAAATTTTAAATACAGCACAGACAGAAAAAATGAAAAAAAAAAAAAACAGGGTTATAATAAAGTTGAAAATAATTTACACTGCCATAAGTATATGGTAGAATGCAAAGTTCAATCCTTTCTTGAGGTAATAGATCACAAACCAGGCTTTCATAATTTTGAAAAAAAACAAAAACAAAAAGAGGAAAAGGTACTACAAACACACATAAATCATATTCAATTGAACTGTAATGGTACAAATGTGTTAGGTCACAGTTTCATATTTTTTAACATAATTTCATGAGTATATTTATATTAAATACGAAATATGTATTAAAAGTCAAACAAAGGAAGAATTATCAAAAGAAAGTGATCAGATGGATTTGTACAAAAAGCAAATCAAATTCTAGAAAATAAAATTTAATGGTTAAATATAGAAATTAAATTAATAATTTGAACAGAAGATTGGTTCATCCTGAAGATCAAGTAATTAAACAAAGATTAAGAAGCAAAACAAAGAAAGAACATACGAGATGAAACTAAAGGTCACAGATAATGGAAAAGGATGAAAAAATCTATCATAATGCCAGACATATCATCTGAACAACAACCAAAAATAATCAGGTGAAAAGGAGAATATTTGAAGAGATTATATTTAGCAAATTTTCCACATTAATAAATGAGAATAGTTTTCATATTCTGAAATCACAAAATGAGGAAAATAAATATAAATATAAGGAAATCCACATTGTGGATTCATTGAAATTTTAGATCACCAAAGAAAAAACAGAGAGAGTTCAAAAGTTTCAGAGAAAAGAATGGCAACTTGACAACTCCCATCTTGAGAGAGATAGGAAAGCGATAGAAAACGAAATAAGACCTTCAATTGCTTAAAATTCTTCTATCTAGTATTGTAAATCTCTTTGAGCTGTTTTTCAGATAAACAAACACTGAAGGTACACCACTGAGATTATTACCAAGTCAGTGAAATTACTTTTGAAACACACATTTCAGGAAGATAATAAAGCAATCTATAAAAGGTTTACTTGTAGGAAGGAATAACATACAAAATAAAATGTTAACTTGAGAAAAGCCTCCCTACATTTATAAAACAGTAATAATTTTATAGGTTTAAAACATAAATTTAAAGTAATGAACAAAAAAGGTCTCATGGTAGAGAGGAGAGTTGTCATTGAATAGCAAAAATAGAAAACAATATTTTAAGGAAAAGCATTGTAAGAAAAAAATTTAAAAATAAGTAAATAATGCCGTGATTTTCACTACTCCAGATGAGGTAATAATTTAAAACATATTTTCCTAATAAACTAACACAACTTTTGTTATAAAGGGGAATTCATCATAGTCTACCATCATATTATGAGGATTTAAGACTGTTCTCTCAGTAAAATATAGATTAGACAAAAGTTCAATACAGTATAGACTTAAATCAATTCCTGAGTGACCTAATACATTTAATACAGAAAGGATGTGAGACTTAGAGAATGCATGTTTCTTAAAGTATAAGGCACATTTTTGAAAATTATTACTTACTAACACAAATGAAAAGTGTCCAGAAAATATCAACACATGGAGTCATCTATTCTCCTTGTGACAGCCACCAGTTAGTCATGTATAAGACCAATAAAAGAAAATATCATGTGCTTGAAATTTAAATAACATATATCTAAATACACTGGATTTTTATCTACTAAAGCATACAATAATACTGTTTGAATGCTGTAGCCATAAACATTTCTAAATGATACTTGCATTATTTATGATCATATCACTTTAAATGATAATATGACAAATGGACTTCAATGTGTATTCATGACATAAATTATTAATTTCATACAATTATTTTTTCTGATTTGATGATAATGTGAAATAAAGCTATTCATTTTAATTTATATGAATACATCAATATTTAAAATAGTCTATGTATACACTAGTTATATATTCAGAAATCTAACATAAATTTCTGACTTTTTTTTTCCCTCTTGTGTCAGATTTATTTAAGGAGTAGCCCTTAACTAAAGAGCAAGTTAAGGGCTTTACTAAAAATAAATAAATAAATAAATAAATTCCTAATTAAATAAAAAATAAATTTTATTATCAATGAATATTTCTTCTCCCTTACACCAGCTATGTAGAATACTATATACTTTGTAATATGTTCTAGGTAGTTGTTATCGAATGTTTGAAATAATTTTTTATCAAAATAAGAAAATGATTATGAAGAATATCTATTTAAAATTTGTCCAGGTTTAATTAAATCTTAGCATTATGTCCTATTTATTTTAGATTTTTTATATGAAAATCAACTATTAAATATGAGATATCAGTGAGGATCCACTTTCTCTTTCCTTTTAAACTTTGCTTCTCTTGGACAAAAACAATTGAATAATTTTCAAATTTTTGCTACTATGAACAATAAATGACAGTAAGAATTTCTTGTGAACATTTCTGGATTTACACTTAGTATCTTTAAGTCATGTACATGGAAATGGAATTACTGAGCCAGGGGTAGGAGCATTTTCAGTTTTAGCAGGTATTTTAAGTACTGCTCTACCGAGGGATATGCTCTTGTACACTAATAGAGAAGTATAAAAGATTTATGTATTTTTACTCTTTACCAACATTTGCTATCTCCAGATCAAAACTTTGACAATACTGATTTTAATTCACTTTCAGTTTGAGATTATATTCATAGTTTGTGGTAGATAAAAAATGGCCACAAACTCTTTGAATCTCGTATGTTGAAAAATATGGTGGTGCTAGGGGACCTCTTGATATTGTCCCTCATATAATGGATAACTTATAAGAAACTTCCTGAAATGGTTTAGATCTCAACATGTTCCTCAAAGAGCTTGTGTATTAGGCAGTATAGGAATAGCAATGTTTAGAGGTTTAGCAGCTCCCCCCCCTCCAACGCCACACATCCTTCTACAATGATATTGTACCTCAACTCAGGCCTAGAGCAGTGGCATTGTCTTACTGAGGATTGAACATCTGAAATCATGAGCCCCAACTATTGTTCCTGTAAGTTGTTCTTGTCAGATATTTTGGTCACAAGAATGAAAAACTGACTAACACACTTACTGTAAGTATAACTTTTTTTTTTCACTATTATCGAGTGTTTATATATTTTAAGGAAGTTTGTTTATATGCCTGTTTGCTCAGAAATTTGTATAATGAAAGAATGATGATTTTTCCCTAAAATATTTTTTACCTTTATTAATATGCTTTTCAGATATTTCCTCTTTGGTTCATTAAAATATTGCATTACATTATTTTTCTACATTGAAACATTTTTATATTATTATAATTAAATATGCTTTGTTTTGCTTTCTTAAAATTTATTTAATCTTCTATACCATTGATCATGAGGAGCTTTATTATTTAACAAACATCCAAGGAAGAACAAAAATAAATGATATCATTTAAGTTATTACCCACAACTTTATATCACTTAGAATTATTACTTCACACTTATTGAAACATTGTTGGGTTTACAGAAATACTAATATTATTTACTACATTTATATATACAAATAAATTTCTTGATATTTATTTATTTATTATATATTCAGAGTATAAATGTGTACAGATATGTGAACAGATTTTACATCATTTCTGTGCATAGTTAATATTAGTTTTCTATTGTTATAAAAAATTAGTATATACTGCCTTAGTAGCATAAGACAAAACTGATTTATATTTATATCTAAAAATTGATGTGAGGTCTAGAGTTGGAGCTCAGTGGTAGAGCACTTGCCTAGTATGTGCAAGGCCCTGATTTTCAACCCTGGCCCTGTACATAAATAAATAGATAGATAGATGTCAAAATTTGCTCTCATCATGATGCATTATAGGTACAGTTTTGAAAAAAATCTCCAATGGAAAGCAGTAAATACATTCCCACTCCACATACAATGAGACAGTTTGATTTCTACTATGAAATGATAACAGTATTTATATTTTTGTAAGGGGGTCTCTGGTATGTCTCATTTATTTTCTTTTTATATTTTCTATCTTTTAAATATTTTAAACTACACATGAATTACTTTTCTGTTATCTATTCAAATACAGAAATCTAGGATATATTACCCCTAATTGCATATGCTTCATTTTAATAATAATAATGATAATAATAATAATAATAACAGTAATAATAATAGACCAAGAGGTTTTGTAGAAAATAGAATTTACAAAGCATGGGAGCTCTTCAAGGAAAAGAACAAAATTAGAAATGAAAGTGAATATTTCTAGAATGAGTTAACAATACAATACTACAAATTTAAAAACTATCATTCGTCAGACACATAATCCAAAAAAAGAAAACAACAATACCTTTTTTTTTTTTCTTGAATGTTCTAGGAGCATATTTTTGCCTCTTTGAATGACCAAATTTTCTGGAGAGAAATATGATTTATTTTTTTCTATCATTGTTTATTTTAATCTGTTTTTAGAATTTAGAATTTTGAGAAGTTTCTTTTATCTTCTGTTCTCATTATTACTATATAAATTTTTAGGCTATTGTTAAACTTGGAGAAAATTCTGCCAATTTTCAGGAATGCTGTCAAACTTCAAGGCATTTCAAAATTTCTTACGTAATCTTTTATTTATATACAACCATAATTTTATCACCAGCATCTAGGTCATATGTAATATAATTAACATACTGGATCTGCTCTTCAGTTTCAGGGTGCCTACAGAATCACTGAGGTACTGGCAATTATTTTCAGGAATGCCAATTCTAGTCTGGTATGGCTAGCTGTAATTAAGTATGGTTAGGAAAATCTTGAAATAAATTCTGAGACTCCAATCCACTGGCATAGGTATCAGAACCATCTTTACCTTTTAAGTATGGGCAGAACTATGAATATGATGGAAATCACTTCCATGATTAGGTTTATTTACATTAAAAAAGATGTGGAATGCTATGAATATAATTAAGGTCCTAATAAGTGGCCTTTCAGGTAACTTATTATACTGTTTTGGACTGATATATTCAAGTATTCCCTAAAGAAACTGAACTCTTTCTGACAGGAAGAGAGAGAGACAGGCTTCAATGCTACAAGCTCAAAGAGCTGGATTTTGCCAAAAATACACAGAAGTCTTGAAAGAAGACTCTTAAGTAACAAAAAAGAATGCAGCTTAGCCAATAATTTTATTTCAGCTTTGTAAAATCCTAGTGATTAAGCCCAGTTCAACCAGCTGCAAATTTTGACCGATATCTATTTATCTATCTATTTATTTATTTACGGTGCTGGGAATGGAACTCAGGGCCTTGCACATACTGGGCAAGTGCTCTACCACTGAGCTTAAACTCTAGACCTTACATCAATTTTTAGATGTAAATATAAATCAATTTTGTCTTATGCTACTAAGGAAATCCACAGTAATTTTATATAGCAATAGAAAACTAATATTAACTATGTACAGATATGATATAAAATCTACACACATATCTCTCAACTGTAAACTAAGTATACTTCAAATTCAATTTGCCCTTAATTTGGTCTGAAATGTGTCCACAGATACTCCAATGCACCTATCATGGGAAGAATAATGGAGAAAAACATCCAATAATAATGTTGTTATGTATAACCAATGTGATCCTGCAATTTGTACATGTGGAAAAATGAGAATTCATACCCTATTTGAATCAAATGTATGATATGTCAAGATCATTGTATTGTCTTGAGCAACTAATAAAAAAAAGAAAAAAAAAGAACTTTGTTATGATAATATATGAGTATCTGGAGTTAAATTATTTTGAATTTGTAAATATTATGACACCCATAAGAAAATGTGAACATGCCAAACACTTGGATAAATATTTATTCATTTAATAATTAAAAATATGGGCACAACTATGAATATGATGGAACTCACTTCCATGAAATCATGGCATTATGATATTCTCCAGCTCCTTCTTTTACTGGCAAATGCCATGATTTCATTTTTTCTTTAAGGCTGAGTAATATCCCATTGTGTCTATATACCACAATTTCTTTATCCATTCATCTGTTGAAGGACGTCTAGATCAGTTCCATAGTTTAGCTACTGTGAATTTTGCGGCTATAAACATTTATGTGGCTGTATCACTGTTTTATGCTGATTTTAAGTACTTTGAGTATAACCTGAGGACTGGGTTAACTGGTGGTTCCATTCTAGGTTTTCTGGTAAATCTGCATTCTGATTTCCATAGTGGTTGTACCAATTTGCAGTTCCATCAGCAATGTGTGAGTGTTCCTTTAACCCAACATTCTTGCCAAAATTTATCGTTGCTTATATTCTTGATCATTGCCTTTCTGACTGGAGTAAGATGAAATCTCAGGGTAGTTTTGATTTGCATTTCTCTAATTGCTAGAGATGTTGGACATTTTTTCATATATTTGTTGATCAACTGTATATCTCCTTCTGTGAAGTGTCTGTTCAGTTCCTCATTTATTGACTGGTTTATTTGTAGGTTTTTTGGTGGGTTTTTTTTTTGTTTGTTTGTTTTCAGTTCTTTATATATCCTGGAGATTAATGCTCTATCTGAAGTACATGTGGTAAAGATTTTCTACCATTTGTGGGCTCTGTCTTCACTTTATTGATTGTTTTCTTTGCTATGAAGAAGCTTTTTAGTTTGATTCCATCCCATTTATTGATTCTTGATTGTACTTCCTGCACTTTAGGAGTCTTGTTAAGGAAGTCAGTTCCTAACTGACATGGTGGAGATTTGGGCCTACTTTTTCTTCTATTAGGCACAGGGTCTCTGTGCTAGCGCCTAAGTCCTTAATCCACTTGGAGTTGATTTTTGTGCAGGGTGAGAGATAGGAGTTTAATTTCATTTTGCTAGATATAGATTTTCAGTTTTTCCAGCATCTTTTCTCCAATACATGTTTTTGGTGCCTTTGTCGAGTATGACATAACTGTACTTATGTGGTTTTTTCTCCACGTCTTCTATTTTGTACCATTGGTCTACATGTCTTTTGGTGAAAATAACATGCCTTTTTTTTTTTTTAACTGTGACTCTATAGTATAATTTAAATTATAGTACTGTGATTAATGTATTTCTTTTGAAAACATGTAAAAACAATTATAATTCAATTATAATTCAAACAGAGGGCACACTAGATTCTTTATAATATTTTTGTATTAAAAATTTATCAATTCAGTTGGTTGAGTCTTCTACAATATTCAACTTATGTTTCATAGAAACATTATATTTTTACAGTAATATTTTTGGCAGTGCAAATTCAAATACATCAAATTCTTGGCTAACTATACTCTTCTAAGTTTGTTTCTGTATATTTTACAATGAATTTAAAAGCAGAGACTAATTACTTATAACTAAGAGTAGAGTTACAAATATACTTTGAACATATTCAACTATTTACTGGCAAAATTAGGACTTTTAAAATATTTCTATGAAAATTATTTTTATCTCCTGGTAATATAGCAGAGATGGTTTTCTCAGGCATTAACTATACTTTTACAATAACAATATAGTCTTAATTTTGAATTCACGATAACTGATTTAAACTACTTGGACATCTTTTCTAATAATTTTATTAAGAGTAACACTGCAGTGCTCTGCAAATATTGCATAGTAATATTCCTATATTATTTGTCTCTGAGTTATGTCTACTCTCTTAAAAAACTGACTGAAGTTGAGGCTTGTCTCAAATTGAGGACAGCTTCCTCATGCTAAGAGTGGAAGCTGAATGGATGTCTGACCTCTTCTTGGCCTGCAAAAGCTAAGGAAGCTGACAATGGAGGTTGTCTCTCGTCCTGTCTAGCATGCCTAATTTAATGTATATATGTGTATTACCTGATTTTTATTTCTATAAATCATAACTGCTCCTGCGGGGAGAAGAAATCTTGCAACTTCTCCTGATGAAGCTGCATAAAATTCATGCTTGCTTTTTCCATTCTTTGCCTATTTCTTATACAGGTGGATGCTATTCCAGTCAGTCAAGATCCAAACAGGGTCCATTGGCTAGGTTTCTGGAGACAATGTATTTTTGTATTATTCTTTCTAAATAAAATAAATTGAATTTTTAAGTTTTCATGACTTTAAATTACTTATTCATCAATTGAATTTGCATTTATATAATTTAAAATCATTTTTCTTCTTCTTTTCTTTAATTTTGATTAAAACCAATTTAAATATTATTGTTGTCAAATAAGCATGTAGAGGGTTTAATTCAATTTGAATTTCAGGCAAAAATAGATTCCAATATTACAAAATACTGACACTACAGAAAAAAATTATTTAAAATTCAAACTGAACTGAGTATCTCCTATTTGATCTGGCTACTATATTCTATGCTTTTTAATTGAATTGCATCTTTTGAAATTTTCATGTTTCTAGAAATTATCATCTAATGATGAAGTCATAAAACTCTGCACTTGCCTCCCCAAAACCCCCCAGTAATATGATAGGATGTTAGCACTGTTTTTATTTAAACATATTATTCCATTTATCCTTTTGATGAATTTTTTTACTGTTGCTATGTAAATTTTAAATGTGTTTGTGTACATACTGAAACATTCAAAGTTCTACAAAATTATTTAAGCATTTTTATGGCATTTTATCTGATAATATATCATGTACATTTTAGAATAATTATAGAAAATCAGTGATGGTTTCCTTGTACTTAGTATCAATAATGTTCTTGGCAATAGAAACCTGATCAAATATAAAACTCTGTTCTAAGTAATGTATAAAGAAATCTTATATTAAACATAATATCTCTATAAAGAGAATATTACTTTCATTTTATAGATAAGAAAATTAAGTTTCAGAGAGTTTAAGAAACTTGCAAGTAACTGCTCAAAGTGTCATATTTCATATTTAAAATAGTTGTATATAAAACCAGGCCTTTCAGAATACAAATGATGAGTTCAACTGCAGACCCAAGAGATCCAGAAATGTAGTCCCAGGCACTGTCAATAACACCAGCTCAGAAAACACAGTAGTTCTTCAGCATACAAGATAGCATTGCTCCTCCCTGAGTTTTGATTAAGCAGTGGTGTTCCATGACAAAATTGATAACATGCAGCTCTTAAATTCACCCTTTTTTAAATTTTACTGATATTGAAGCTGCCATATTCATATTTGGGATAGAATAATTCTCAGTTTCCTGCATCCAAAAGATTTCAGACTCAGAAAAAGCTCTTTTTTGTGAAGTGCATATGGTATAAAAGCCTGTCCGTTATTTTTGTCTTTCATTTATGCTAACATTTTTGATGCCTTGTTTTCTACAATTGGATCTTTGACATAGTCGTTTTTCATATCTTTTATTCTTGGATAGAAAGATCTAGCAATTCCAACACTGATTCCTTACATAAATCACTCCATCCTTTCTCTAGCTATAATATCTTTACAATAATACCTAGGAAACAAGTGTTAAAGTTGAGTCTCAGAATATAAACAAAGTCTTCAATAAGATTATATTTCTGTATATTTTTTAGTTTGTTGGATTTTTAGTTTGTTGGATTTAGTTTTTTATAGAATATGATTATAATTCCAGAATATGTTTTTATAAAATTTAATGTTATTATTTTGTGTAAAACCATATTCTGTTTGAAAATAGTTGTGCTACATTAAATTGTGCTGGCCTTAAATTTTAATTTGCATAAGTTTTATATTCTTTATATTTTTACTTCTTTCTTCTATTTTTAATTTCTTTTCCTATATTTAAGTAATTGAATTTGCATAGCCTATACATATGTACAGATATGTGTGATACACACACACACAGACACAAACACACACAATATGAAACATCTTTTAAAAAAAGACTTGAATCTTGAATTAGTTTGTTTTAAAAACTGATGTTAAGTGTAAAGTAATATAGCAAAAATGTGTCTTGATATTTTTATATTTTACTTAATATAGAGAAACTCTCTTTCTATTGGCATATTCTAGAATAAATCTATTTCATGTTATTATTTTTATATAACTGTTTTATAAATTATAACTTTTCATAAGTTTGAATTATCCTGGAAAATTAAGGGAGAACATTTTTAAAATAATAATAATAATAATAATAATAATTAAAAGGGCTGGGTTAAAGCCCTGGGGCATAGACTCCCTGCATTCAATTGCCAGTACAAAAAAAAAAAAATGCAAACTAAATTGTACATATACTTTTTGAAATATATGAGTCAATTTTTAGTTCTAAAAAATAATATCAGCTTCCAGTTTTTTATTTATAACATACAAAAATAGAAGAACAATTAATTAATGATCTGTAGATTTCCATTATAGAAAATCCTGATGTCATATAGCTTTAAAAAAGAAACTTAAAAAGACAAAGGACAAGAAGGGGAAAAGTTGACTCAGTCAAACACTTTGTCAAAGGGGGGAAAAGGACAAAAACAATGGGATATATGTGTACATATCTATAAATGTATAGATATGGATGTAGGAGAACAGACATATTGAAAGAGTTGAGTCATACAAGTATGATGGCTGAGAAGTCCCATGACAGGGTTTGTGCAACCTGGAAACCCTGGGATACTGGTTAGCACAATTTGGTCTAAGTCCAAAGGTCTTAGAACCTGGAAAACCAATAATGTAGTTCAGCCTGAGGCTGAAAGCCTGAGAATTTAGGAGGATGCAGATGTAAATTCTGGAGCCAAAGACCAGCAATTTCTGTGTTCTGATGATTGAGACTATATGAAAAAGAGTCTACAAATGCTCTTTGAGAAAAGACCGCTTCACTTTCCGTAGTTGTTCTCTCCCAGACTCCAGTTCACTGAATATGTCCGCCCAGATTGAATAGATCCTACCAACTTAGTCCAAAGTGACTTACACTAATGTCCTCTGGAAGCACACTCAAAGACCTATGCAAAATAGAGCTTAACCTAGTTTCTAGATATTAACTAATCCAATCAAATTAATACCTAATAACCATGACAAAAACTAAGGAAAGATAAGGATAATTATCAGAATCCATAAAGAATTCTGAATCTTAGGGAAAAAAAGGCAGCATATTGTAGTACTTGAGTCAATATGAAATATAGTTTAGATGCAACATTTACTTTAGTAGCAAAAGCATTTGGGAGCTCGGAGAATACCATGGTTCTAATGCATACAGGAATGATTGTGGAGAGCCACATGGAGTGACTACACCTTCCAGTCCTGATGCACCACAGGGATCTGAAAGATCACTGGATTCTGGCTCAGTAGTTCCATGACTCATGACTCCATATTTTCCCCCACTCAGATAGGAAGGCCAGTCTTCTGAGTAGGAATACACCTGAGGTTGAATTACACTTACCTATTCTTTTGTAATCCTATCCCTTTGCCCTGTTTGGGATTGAATTTTGCATGGAAACTCCCTTTGTGTGTCCCCTTCTCTTGCTCTGCCTTTGGGTGTGGCCTTCCTAGATGTCAGTCAATCTGCTGACCGCAGACATCATGAAGCTAGACTCAATCCCCTGAAACCTGGCCCTTTGCCTCATTTGAATGGTTTCTCCCCAATTAAAGGGTTCAGCATGTTCTCTCTCTCTCTCTCTCTCTCTCTTTCCACGGATCCCTAAGGTCACAGGAGCAATCACAAGACCCAAAGAAAAAGGTATTCTGTGTGTGATTATTTCATGCCAGCCCAGTTCACCTGGAGTGACCTTGAGTGTTTTGTCTTGGAACATGACAAATGTTCATTACCACATGGAGTGGTATTATCTCTGAATCTTGGAACCAGGGGACAGAGTCTTTCTATGTATTTATTTGTGTATTTATGTTAAAGAGAGAGAGAGAGAGAGAGAGAGAGAGAGAATTTTTTAATATTTATTTTTAGTTTCCAGCGGACACAACATCTTTGTTAGTATGTGGTGTTGAAGATCGAACCCGGGCCGCATGCATGCCAGGCGAGCGCACTACCGCTTGAGCCACATCCCCAGCCCTATGTATTTATTTTTATTTTTGTAATTTAGCATTGTTCTTTTTTTTTAATCACGTTATGTTGTTTGCTATTCTGAGCAAAAGTTACAATACTTGGAAAAAATTAACTTCAATTATTATCCCAACAATATTTTTAACTTACTAACTCATATAGTATACAGAGAATCTATTAACCCTGCCAATTCTATGCTCTAACAGTCCAATTCTATACTCTAAGTAGTTCTCACTTTTTTCCATTTTTTAATCATTACATCCAGTGCTTTTGCCCAGGTTCTTATTACTAAATGAGTAAAACAAAATTCACACAGTTCCTTATGTTGGTTTTGCTCTTGTCTGTCGTATTCATAAAAGACAGCAAAACATAGCTTTCTGCAATACTAACATAAAACCTCCGACCTCTTGTTTATATGCTAAAATGCCACTTAGAAAATGAGGTGTTATGTTAAAAATAACATTATTTTAAAAACCTTAGACTTACCATAATAAATTTTTTTGCAATCTATTTTAAAATATTATATCAAGTTGCTTATTTATAATTTTAGAGTGTTTGATATTTAGAAGGTTCAATGATCTAGATAGTACTTTTTTCCTTTTCTGTGAACAATTTAGACAGACAGAAGGCACTCAAAGTTAATATGCTAGCAAAATCCATAATATATTCTCCCATATTTACCTAACTTGTTACTACATACAGATTAATTTAAGTTAAATGTAATTTCAACAGAACTTTGTATCTTCATTGTAAATTCCAAACATTTTAAACATGTTTCTAAAATTCAATCTGGCTTTACTCTGTTACTTACAATAACTCTTTGAATATGTCAAATAAAATATGATTAGCTGCTATGAGCAGGTTAATTACACTGGCTTTTTGGAATACTTTTCAGATGTAACTAAGCATTAAAACAACTCAGGAGCATAATACTATCAAATAATTATTCCTCTGAAAATAATAGAATATGAAATGTGTTCAAATTCCAGATGGCTGTAACAAATAATAGGACACTAAGCCAAAAGAGGAATATTTTATTGACTTATTAAAATTACTAACATCTATCATCTACCTCTAAAATAATTTTATTTTAGAACATTTATTATGATACAATCATCCCTCTTGGATTTTTGAAAACTTTGCTTGTCTCTTGTGGGTTATAATCCAAGGCTATATGTATCTAATAGCTTTTAATAATCATACCATATTTGCTGTCAATGTTATACTGTTTATTAATCTCCTGGTATCTGAATTACATTATTAAAGATGAAAATAAAATTCTAAAATATTTTTAAAATGAAAGCTATCTTTTAGATGGCCATGTTAATTTCTCCAAATAATAGACATATTTAGTTAAGAGACATAAAATTTTGATTTTTTTTTATCATTTTAAAAATAACTGAATGAAGTTCCCACTGTTACTGTGCAGTGATGCTTCATTATGATCCATTAACTTGAACAATTAGCAATTGCTCTCTCTTCTTTCTTAGAGAATTGGATATGACTGCTAAGTTTTTAAAGATCTGTATATGACAAAATTTTAATACAACTTGTATCATAAAAAATAGTCAATTTCTTAAACTAATATCTAAATGGGAAATTAAATTTAAGGTTCTAATGCAATGTAGAGGAGAAAAATCATTGAAATAATGATTTTTGGAAGTCATGTTTCCTGACTTTTCCTTGTCAATATTGGGGAATTTTTAGTGGCTATCTGTATTTAATGACATGATAGCCTACCATTAACAACATTGAGCTGAGTTAATATTTTCAAATAATATTTTATAATATATTTAAAAATTATGAAATCCTTTTGGGGCATTTTAAACCAGCAAGATCATGTGTTTAAAACAAGAGAATGTCCAATCACTTCAAGGACAACATGATACAGTCGGGAAACTTCCAACATTTCTCTCAAAAAAACAAAAGATTTTGGCTTTTCTAGAAAAACTTTATTGTCAGTATATTAAATCATAAAAAATGTTATATTGAGGAAGATTGAGAAAGATATTTTCCACAAGAAAAATCATCAAAGGTGTACTATAGCAATTTTCAAAAAAAGATATAGTCTATTCACCATTTCTTCCTCTGAACATATGTAGAATTTTCTCACTGAGAATTCTGAAGAGGAGGTCTTCAGAGGTTTGAACTAGTTAGCATGCAATCTCATAACTGATATCCTTTAGCATAGAATACAGAATATAACATTTAGTACTCCAAAGCACATAGACCATTCCAGAGACTTTCTGAGACTATTGTTAAAACTCATTTAGTGAAAGCTTTATAAATTGTCAACTGTTTACTATTATTTATTTATTCCTCCTTGCAAATAGTCCATATTTAGTAGTTTAAAATGTAATAAAACAAAAACAATTTTTTAAAAAAAAACTTTGCTTTCTCTCATGTTTCAATATATTTCCTGAACTCAGATGAGTCATTTCCACTTGAGGTCTTTTATGGGGTGCAGTCAGAGAAGGTGGCCTAGTGACATAGTTGGCATCTTGTTCTGCCTAATGGCTGGAAATTAAACTGGGTTTATAAACCAGAGTTCCTGTATGTGTCCTTATAACATGAGAGTGAGATTTTGTATTATACAGTAAGCTATCATATACCAATAAATCAGATAGCCTAGACCAAATGCACAAATTGCTACAAGCACAAAATCTACCAAGATTGTATCACCACACAATGATAGAAAATCTGAATGGAACTATGTCTGATAAGAAAATTGAATCTGTAATAAAATAATCTCATGACCAAAAAAAAAAAAAAAAAAAAGTCCTGGACCTGATGGCTTCACTGAATACTACAAACATTTTAAGAAGAAGTGATGTCATCCTTCTAAACATTTTACAAAAAATTAAAGATGGGGGAACATTCCCTTACTCATCTATGAGGCCCATAATACTCTGGTACCAAATCAAAGATACTATAAGAAGACCAATATCTCCTATGAACATTGATGAAAAAAAACCTCTAAGAGAATATTAGCAAATAAAATTCTGAAGCATTTTAAAAGAATTATACATTACTACCATATACAATTTATTCCTGAAATATAAGTATGGTATAACATGAAAACCAATCATTGTAATATACCACACTAAAAAAATAAAGTAATATAATCTTTGATTCTGAAAAAATATTTGACAGAACACCCTCTCATAGTAAAAACTCTCAACTAACTAAAAAGAAATTACATTATAAAAGCTGTATGTTAAACACACATAGCAAATACAATATTCAATGATGTATGCAACTGTGAATCTTCAGTCCTAAAAAGAGATGCATTTCTTTTTGTCTCAAGGAATGTCACATATTAATGACACTATGACAAGTAAACTTGGATTTTTGCACATTGATTCGGGTTTCTTTTGTGTTGGAATTAGACATCTGCCAGACACAGATGGTGTAATGTGACCACTATCTAATGGGAACAGCAAGGCAACACATAGACTTCTGTTTTGTTGACATTATTGGTTTGGAACAAGCAGATTTGCATGAAACTTTGCTTTTCCAGTCTCGTTTTGCTCTTGAGTTATCTTTATTTTTCATCTTTCATTAATTCTTGGTTATAAGATATACAAATCCAGTGTATATGATATGTGACTTACATGACAATGATTTTCTTTTCTTTTATCTTTTTTGAAAACACAATGCTTTGTGGTTGCTGTTTTTAGATGTTTTTATAGTTTGTTCATGAGCTGCTTTGTGCTCTTGATCATCTCATAGTGTTTACCTCATTTTGTCATTTAGCACCACTTTTTTCTACAGAAGGGCTCATAAATTTAGCTGATAATGTGTCAAGCCAATTTGGTTAAAAAAATCTCTTCATATTTTCCTGTAAGTTAATAATTTCTATGTACTTAAATTAATGCTGTGTACTTAAATTAATGCTGTGTACTTAAATTAATGTTAAGCATGTGTGTGTGAAAATTCTTTGCAAAATTCAGGGAAGTATAAATAGGTAAGGCATAATCATTACTAATACTCATTTGTACAAGCACATGTGAAGCTGAGAACACTCTTTCTTAGAAGTTGATTTGTTTCCTGTTTATTTTAGTTTTAGCTTACTAGTCCTTTGTAGGTTCAGTTTTCCCCTCAAACATTTAAAAGAATTTCAGTCATGTTATTTCCTCATTCATAGCCATCCAATGGATGGCTATTTTTAGAATGAGGACCAATTTAATTAACAGCCTACAAGGCCCTGAGGATTTTGCTCCACCAGGATCTGTCTCCTGCAGCTTTAAGCTCTTTGCTTTCTCATTCTTTTCACTATTCCAACTGTGGCCTCACCAGTCTTTTTTTTAGCTTCAGAAAATGAATTAGATATTTTGCCATATGAAGATTTAAGAAATTTTATTGTTTTATCAGAAATTGTGCTTCCTTCCCCAAGGCCTCAGCATAATTACCTCCTAATAAACCTTTACATACTTTTATATTAAAAGGTAATGTAATTACCTAGCTTAATATTTCTCAACAGTAGTTTTCAAAATATGGTCCATGAACCAGAAACACTAGAATCACTTGGGAACTTATTAGAAATTAAAAATTCTCAGACCCCCTCACTGAGTTACCAAATCGGACACTGGGGGATAAGACCTAGGGAAATTATTTAATTACCCAAGAAGAGGATTCTGATGGTTGCTAAAGTTTGAGAGGTACATTTCCACAATATCTTTCTATTTATTAAGCAGAAAAATTAAAATCATTGATCATATGATATGCCATAATCACTTTGAAGACTTTTTTCAAGATATAGACCCTGGTGCTTTCCATTCTTAGATGATTCAATAAAGTTTATGGAGAATTCAATGGCCTATGTTATTCTTTTCCAGTACTTGGTATTTTGACCAGGCTTAAAAGATGATATTCGTGCCTATAATTCAGACGGTGCCTCACACTACCACTTTTTCCCCATTGAACTCCACATTGAGGACTTTTAATCTCCCTTTGTCTAGAATGGATTTAACTCTGATATGGCTGTCTCCCTTACCAAGATCTTAATTCAAACGTGATCTTAAAAACTCCCTTCCCTGGATTTAACAAGATGGTGTAGTAGAGGAAAGAAGTAGTCCCACTTGCTTTGACTCTTTGGTATTTGAATGACAAGTAGAAGTTTCATAGTGAGGTGGGTGTCTCAAGAAAACCATTAAATATTATAATTTGTCTATAAAAGATTAGGAGAAGTCCACAGATAATGGTTGTAATAAATGGATGATACAAAGAAATACACTCAGCAGGGTACCTGGTACTGTCAGCACAAACCAAGGGGCAACACAAAGGGACAAAGAAACAGCAGAAAAAATTGGAACACAAAATGTGCTCCATGTTTCTCAACTTTTAAGTGAAGAACAGAGGGGGGAATTCAGCTCAAAAACTTTATGCTAAATCTCTTTCCTATGGGAACCCAAGAGTCCTTAACAAATAGTTCCTCCTGTCTCTTAACCAGTGCTTACTGTGTGATCCAAAACAAAAGTGTTACAGAGAATAGTGAATCCAGGAGTATTTAAGGCAGACATACAGAGAAGAATACAATCTGCTTTTCCTTTCAATGTCACAGTGTGGAAACAGATTGGAAAAATCATCCAGGCAGGCAGGTATAATTACAGGACAATGAAAACTGGTTTCCTTTTGAGCTTGGTGGTGCAAATGACTGAGAAAAATGGAGGAGATTGATAAGGTGGGAATGATTACATTCTGAATGAAGAATTGGGAATTTACATTTGGGTGGCTGGTGGGCTACAGGAGACCTACCCTATACCATACACACGGGTTGATCTGTCACTGTGCTCCACGAGTAGAACTCTGGGAGATTACAAAAACCCAGATGCCTAGCTGAGATTGACATCGCCTTAGCTCTATGTTTGCAAAGATTTAAGCACTCTGTAGCACATTACCCAAACCAAGATTCAAATTTCCAATAAAAACTCATCTGCAACAACTAAAAATTGCCAAACAGATCTCTACACCACTTCCATCTAGGAAGAGCAGTGATCTGAACCCTCTGTACAAAAATCCCCATAGAAGATATTTCCAGTTCCATTCTTCTGCACTGGTGAACAGAAAAGTTGAGAGCCACTTGAACTGTCCACACTTCCAATCTCCTCCATCAGGCAGAGTGGTGAAAATCACAACAGGAAGTTGTGCTTAACATTACCTGCCTCTGGTTCCTCTTAAGAAGCCCAAAGTCTAAGATGGGATAGAAGGATAAGAATAAGCTATAAATGATTAACTTCAGCTATCTTAGTAGAAAGATTTAAGCATTTTTAATTTTAAGACTTTTTCTTTATTACTAACATTTTAAAAATTTTTATCATTTTCTACATAAAACATCACGATACATTTTTACATAATCACAAAGACATAGGGTATAATTTGTTCTAATTTTGTTTCCAGTACGTCCTCCCTTCTTCTTACTCCTCCTGCTCCCCTTCCTCTACTCTAATGATCTTTCTACAATTTATTGATAGTTTTTTTAAGTATCTTGTGAATACAAGAGTTCTGTCAATTCATTTCACTGCTCTTCTGCTTCCATGTCCCTGCTTCCTCTCCACAAATCTCCCTTCATTTACCTAATATTAATTTATTTACCTTCCAATCTCCTCTATTTTTATGAGGTTTCCAGTCTCTTGTTTTGCTACCTGCTCCCCCCACACTGATTTTGGATTACCTTCCAATATCAAAAAAAATTTTGACCTTGAATTTTTGGTAGTGCCTTATTTCACATTGCATTAGGTCTCCAAATTTACAGGCAAATAGCATAATTTCATTTTTCTTGATGGCTGAATAAAACTCCATTTTGTGTGTGTTTGCGTGTATGTGTGTATCACATTTTCTTTATCCACTTATTTGTTGAAGGATACATAGGTTGACTTCATAGCTTAGCTATTGTAAATTGTGCTGCTATAAGCATTGATGTGGCTGCTTCACTATAGTATGTTGATTTTAAGTCTTCGTATGTATACTGAGGAGTGGGATAGCTAGGTTGTATGATGTTTTAATTTCTACGTTTTTGAGGAATCTCCACACTGCTTTGAGAGTGTTTGCACTAATTTGCAGTCTCACCCTTGATGTATGAGTGAACTTTTTCACCCACATCTTCATCAACACTTTTTAGTTTTTGTATTCTTGAAAATTGTAGTCCTGACTGGGGTGAGATTAAATCTTAATGTAGTTTTGATTTGCATTTTCCTGATTGACAGATTATTTGAATTTTTTTTTCAAAAATTGATTGATAGGAGCCTCACAGGTTCTAAGCACTTGGTCCAATCCTCAGCACGGCATAAAAGGAAATGAATAAAATAAAGGTATTGTGTCCATATAGAACTAAATAGTATTTTTAAAAGTGGTTGACAATTTTTATTTCATCCTCTAATAAGTATCTATTGAAATATTTCTACCCTTTATTTATATGGTCATTAGGGTTTTTTGTTGTTAAGTTTTTTGAATTATTTGTTTATATTAGATATTAATGCCCAATCTGAGAAGCAGTTGGCAAAAATCTTCTTCTATTTTATAGGCTCTCTCTTTATACTCTTGTTTCCTTTGTTGTGCAGAAGTTGATGACATCACACTTATTGATTATTTTATTTTATTTTAGTGCTTTAGGAGTTATGTTTAAGAAGTCAGTTCCTGAGACAACATGTTGGAGTGTTGGGCCTACATTTTCTTCTAGGAATTGTAGAGTTTATGGTCCAATTTCTAGGTTGTTGATTCACTTTGAGTTGAGTTTTGTGTAGGGTGAGAGAAAGGGATTAAATTTCTAAGCTATCTTTTCTCCAATGGATGTTTTGACACTTTTGTCTAGTATCAGATAACTATATTTATGTGGGTTTGTCTATGTATCTTATATTCTATTCCATTGGTCTTTATGTCTTTTTTTGGTGGTAGTACCATGCTGTTATTAATACTATAATTCTGTAATGTAATGAACATCACTCATTTTGCTCAGTCTACTTTAGGTCTCTTATTCTTCCAGATAAATTTCAGCACTATGTTTTTTTTTTTTTTAGTTTTCTGAAGAATGTCATTGGAATTTTGATGGGAATTGTATTAAATCTATATAGTGTTTTTGGTGTAGTATGGCCTTTTTGACTATAGTAATTCTGCCTATCCAGAAACATGGGAGGTTTTTCTATCTTCTAAGGTCTTCTTTAGTTTCCCCCCCCCCCCTTTGGTGTTCTATAGTTTTCATTGTACAGAACCTTCACCTCTTTTGTTATAATGATTTTTTTGACATTATTGTGAATGGGATCATTTTCCTAAAGATAGTTTTCCTAACAGATTCATTACTTCAGTATAGGATTTCTCAGCCTAGACCCTAAAAGACAAGAAGGCTTGAATGATATATATCAAGCCCAAAAAGATAATGTGTTACAACTAAAATGGCCATACGGAGTAAAAGTGTACTTTAGAATTGAAGATGGCATAAAAACTATCCATGATAACTGGAAAATAATTCATAACCTCTGATAGAAGGTACTAAAATGGCAGAATAGAAGAGGTTGCTTCCTGGTTGCTCTGTGGTGTGAAACCAAGAAAGCAAACAGGGAACTTCTCACCAAGGTGAGAAAGGGAGATTTTACTGGGAATTAATTCTGGACACTCAAATCAGATTGGGGACTAAGGAAGTTGAATTAAAAAAAAAAAAAAAAAGAGAGATAGAGAGAAATCCCCAGTACTACTGCCACCTCTGGCTGTGTTTGCTGGTCCAATCCCCTCCCTCCATCCCTCATACAAAAAAATAGTGGAGGGATAAATCAATTAAAGGAACTTACATTTTTAGGAGGCCTGAGGCACATCTGGGTAGGAAGATGTCAGAGTTAAAGACACTGCTTGACTAATGTAAAAGGTGTGTTGCACAATATCCTTATGCAGGAAAGAAGCTGCATTTCTGCAAGCTGCCAGGGAGAACAGTGGAAGGAGCCATTTTGCAGCTGTGGCACAGGGTCTGACAGCTGATTACTGACAACTGAGCTTGGCCTGGAATTCAGGCCTGGCAAATCCATATTGCACAACATAGAGCGTGTCAAAGTGTCAAGGAAAAAAATCAATGTGAAAAGAAGTTTACCCAGAAGAATATAGGTTGGGAAAACACACCCAACTCCTCTCTTCTCCCTCCAGACTAGTTGTTTGAAGGATTGAGTAGGAGAGAAGCGCCTGCCAGTAATTTAAAAGGGTGAAGGAGGGATTGATTGAGTTTGGAGATAAAACCAGAAAACACAGGGCTCACCAGTGACTGAGGGATGCAAGGATTGGCTCCTCCACCCCATGAGTGACACTCAGAGGAGCTTCCTGGTGTGCAATCTCCCAGTGTGCAACTGCTGGGCCCAGGAGGTGTGTTGATCTGAAATCTTCAGTGAAGCTCCTGGAGCCTCCCTAAGCCTACCCCTCCCCCCACCCCCCATCCTGCCTATGGGATTTTCCAGCAAATTACAACCCCACCCCATAACAGCTGAGAAGCAAAGACAAGAATTTTTTGAATTCCAATGAAAAAAAAATTCTTTAACTTTTCATTGAGACCTTTCTAATTATTATTTTTTCTTCTTTTTTTTTGGTATAATTGTGACCTGAATAGTTCATGCACAGTGATACATATTCATATCTATTTCTTTTTTCTCATTTATTGCATTTTTAAGGCAGTTATTTTTCATCGATCAGTATTTTGAAGACTAGATTGTTTGATTATTATAAATTGGCTTTGTTCTTGCATTCTTTTATTTTTATATATTTTGATTTTGATTTTATACATTTTTTTTTCTCTCACTTATCTATTATCTTCCTCTGTTAACAGCCAATCTCTACTGATCACTCCTCACTTTCCCTTTAATCTCTTATTTCTTTTTGGTCTCCTCCTTCCTCATAATTATCTCATCCTCCATCACTTCTGTTCAACCCAATTTCATCACAATTGTAAGCAAATTTGTAAATTTACTGTTTTCACTTTGAGCAATAACAGATCATATGATTTCTGTTTATTGTGACAATTAATGTTGTAGAAGCCATAGCAAGAATTATTTGGTGTAATGCTGTAAATTGTTTGCATTGTTTGTTGTTATTATTTGTCTCCCCCTAAACTGTGACATACCAGAAAACTTCAGGGACATTATACATCCACAAGGTATAAACTCTACTGCCTCAGATCCATACTTTTAGATGGGTTGACACACAAGCAACACGAAAAAGTGAGGGAATAAATCACCACAAAAAAACCAAATTACTTCAATAACAGCATCCACTGACATCACAGTGGAATAAATGTCAGAGAATGAACTAAGAATATTCATAATTTAACTAAACCCTGATGTAAAGGGTGATCTAAAGAATGATATCAGAGATAAAATACAGGAAGAAAAAAGATAACTTCAATAAAGAGATAGATATTCTGAGAAAAAAAAAATCAAGCCAAAATCCTCACAATTAAGGAATCAATAAACCAAATTAATTTTCATTGGAAATCACCACAAGCAGAATAGACCACTTAGAAGACAGAGTTTCAGACAATGAAGACAAAAATATATAATTTTGAAAATAAAGTTGACCATAGAGAAAAGAATAGATTATGAACAGAATTCCAAGAAATATAGAATAGCATGAAAAAGGCCAAATATAATATTTATTGGGAAAGTTGAAAGCTTGGAGATATAGAAGAAAGGAATGCACAATACTTTTTTAGATATGATTCTATTCTTAGTTATACATGACAATAGAATGTATTTTGGCAGAATATACATTCATAATGTATAAATTATTCTATTAGGCTCCCACTCTTTTAATCATACATGATGTGGAATTAACATGGTCATGTATAAATATACAAGGCTAGGAATGTTATGACAAATTAATTCTACTGTCTTTTCTATTCCCTTCCCTTTATGACCTTTTATCTAGTCAAATCTATTCCTATTATTCTCCTGTCCAACATCCCTTTCACAAATCAGAGAGAACATTCAGCCTTTTTTTTTTTAGAATTGGCTTATTTCACTTAACAGTATATTCTCTAGTTTCATCCATTTTACTGGCAAATGCCATAATTTTATTCTTCGTTATGGCTGAGTAATATTCCATATATATATATATATATATATATATATATATATATATATATACACACACACACACACCACATTTTTTTAAAATTTATTCATCCATTGAAAACACCCAATTGTTTCCATAGCTTGGCTATTGTGAATTAAGATGTTATAAACATGAATGTGACTGTATCACTGTAATATGCTGCTTTTAAGTCTTTTTGATATAAACCGAGGAGTGGGATAACTGGGTCAAATGGTGGTTCCATTCTAAGTTTTCTAAGAAATATCCATACTCTTTTACATAGTGTTTGCACTGATTTGCTGTCCCACCTAAAATGTTTTAAAGTACCTTTCTCCCCACATGTTCACCAACATTTATTGTTACTTGTATTCTTTATAACTTGCATTCTGATTGCAGTGAGATGGAATCTCAGTGTAGTTTTAATATGCATTTTTCTAATTCCTAGAAATGCTGAGCATTTTTTCATATATTTTTGACCATTCATATTTCTTCTTGTGTGAAGTACTGGTAAAGGTCCTTTTCCCATTTACTGATTGGGTTATGTATTTTTCTAGGGTTAAGTTTTTTGAGTTCTTTGTATATCCTGGAATTATCTGAGATACGGGTGATGAAGATTTTCTCACAGTCTGTAAGATATCTGTACATGCTCTTGATTGTTTCCTTTGCTGGGAATGTGCAATCTTTACAATGCAATAATATCTGCAAATTTTCCAAACCTTAGGAATGAAATTCTAAATCAAATACATGAGGCATAGAACCCAAATATACAAAATTACAATACCCACCCCTAGGCACATTATTATGAAAATGTATAACATACAGAATAAAGATGAACATTTAAAGATTGCCAGAAGAAATTAACAGGCCACATTTATAGGGAAATCAATTAATATCTCAGCTAATTTCTCAACTCAGATTTTCAAAGTAAGAGGTTGTGAAATAATATATACCAACTCTGAAATAAAATGGAGGCTAACGAAGAATATTATAACTGGTAAAATTAAGCTTCATAATTGATAATGAAATAAAAACAATCCATGACAAAAAAAAAGTTAAAAGAATTCACTACTAGAAAACCTGTACTACAAAAATACTTAATAAAATATTTCTTGAAAAAAAAATAAAGTAAAAACCAGCTAAGGAAAAAACTATAGTTTAAAAAAGTCAATCAAAGGAAACAAACAAAACTAAAAACCAGAAATAACTCAAAATGGCAGGGAAGAAAAATCATATCTCAATAATTGCATTGGATATAAATGGCATAAACTCATCCATCAAAAGACATAGACTGGCAGATTGGATAAAAAACAAGACCCAGAAATATGCTATCTCCAAGAGACTCACCTCATACGAAAATACATCACACACGTGAATCTCATAAACAAGCCAGGGTTTTTATCCTTATAAGAGTCAAAGTAATCTTCAAACCAAAGTTAATAGAAAGGGACAAAGAAGATTATTTCATACTGCTTAAGTGAATTATAAATCAACAAGACATAACAATCATAATATTTATACCACAAGCAATGGAACATTTTCATACATCAAATAAATCCTCATCAATATCCAGAATCAAATAGACCACAACACAATAATATTGGGTGACTTTAAAATGCTACTTTTATTATTAGATACATTCTCTAAACAAAAACTAAATAACAAAGCTATAAAACTAAAAATCCAATTAATAATTCAGGCTTAAAAGACATATATAAAATATTTCATCCATCAATGAATGAATACACATTTTTTTTCTCAGCAGCACATGAATTCTTCTCTAAAATAGACCATAATGCAACTCTTAACAATACACAAAATTAGAGATAATATCTTGCATTCTATCAGATCATAATGGAATTAAATTAAAAATAAATAATAAAATAAAAAATAGAAGCTACTCTAACAGCTGAAGACAAAATAATGTACTATTGAATCACCAATGGATAACTGAAAAAATCAGGGAAGAAATTTTAAAAAAAATTATTAGAGGTAAAAGAGAATAACAGCACAAAATATCAAAATATCTGGGGCACTATGAAGACATTTCTAAGAGGAAAGTTTATAGCATTGAGCTCATTCATTAAAAAATAGAAAGTCACCAAATAAATAAGTAACACCATTATTTATGGTGGTGTTATGTATTTGTAATCTCAAAACCCTAGAAAAAGAAGAAGAAATTAATACCAAAAGCAGAAGAGATGGGGAATAATTTAAATCAGAGGCCAGATCATGAAATTGAAACAACAACCACCATTTTTTTTTAAATCAATGAAACAAAAAGTTGTTTCTTTGAAAAAATAAATGAAATGAATAAACCCTTAGCCAAACATATGAAGAAAAAGAGAGAAAAAACTCAAATTACAAAAATTCATGATGAAAAAGGGAATATCACCATATATACAACTAAAATATAGATAATAAACTATAATAAACTAATAATAAACTATAATAACTATTCAGAAACTATTTTGAAAAATATATATATTTAAATTAATTAGAAAGTCTAGAAGACATCAACAAATTTCTAGAGACATATGACCTACCCAAATTGGATCAAGAAGGCCTAAAAGTTTAAGCATATCAATTTAAAACAATGAAATTGAAGGTGCCATCAAAAGCCTACCAACAAAGAACATCCTAGGACTAGACATATTATCAGCTGATTTCTATCAGACCTTCAAATAATAAAACACCAATCTTCCTGAAATTATTCCATGAAATAGAAATGAAAGAAACACTTTCAAGCTCATTCTATGAAGCTATTATTGCCATGATATCACAATCAGACACATCTAGGAAAAACACTTCAGACCAATATCCCCCATAAACCTAGATGAAAGAAATCCTTAATAAAACACTGGAAAATCACAAACACAAAGAGATTAAAAAGATTATGCACCATGATCAATTGGGGTTCATCCCAGGATGCAAGGTTGTTTCAACATACAAAAATCAATAAGTGTAATGCAGCACATCAACAGACTTTAAGCAAGGGTCACACGATTACCTTAATAGGTGCAGAGAAGGCACTGGTCAAAATTTAGTATACATTCATGCTCAAAACACTGGAAAAACTAGGAATAGTAGGAACATACATTAACATTGTAAAAGGTATACATGCTAAACCCAAGACCAACATAATTCTAAATGGAGAAAAATTAAGAGCATTTCCTCTAAAAACTAAAAAAAGACATGGTTTCTGTATTTGACCACTTCCATTCAACATAATCCTTGAATCCCTAGCCAGAGCAATTAGTCAAAAGAAAGAAATTTAAGTGATAAGAGTAGGAAAGGAAGAGCTAAAAATATCCCTATTTGCTTCCTTATTTATAAGACCAAAAAATCTCCACCAGAAAGTTTTTATGACTTTAAAAGAAATTTATCAAAGTAGCAGGATATAAAATTAACACCCGTAAGTCAATTGTATTCCTATACATCAATGATAAATCAATTGAAAGAAAAATTAGGTAAACTATCCCATTTATAATAGTCTCAAAAAAAAAAAAAACAACTTGGAAGTCAATCTATCAAAAGAGATGAAAGAATTCTGCAATGAAAACTACAGATCTCTAAAGAAAGAAATTGAAGAAGACCTTAGAAGATGAAAAAAAATCTACCATGTTCTTGGACAGGCAGAATTAATATTGTCAAAATGGCCATAATATGAAAAGTGCTGTACAAATATAATGCAATTCCTAAATATTCAAATTATATTCTTCACAGAAATATAGAAAAATATGTCAGGAAATTCATTTGGAAAAATAAGAGGCCTAGAATAGCCAAAGCAATCATTACTGAGAAAAGTGAAGCAGGAGACATCATAATACCAGACCTTAAATTAAATATTATGGTATTGGCACTGAAACAGACATAAAAACCAATAGAACAGAATAGAAGACACAGAGAAAGACCTGCATAAATATAATTATCTCATACAAAACAAAGGCACCATAAACATACATCGGAAAAAAAGATAGCCTCTTCAACAAACGTGATGGAAAAACAGGAATTACTTATGCAGCAGAATGAAATGAAACCTCTATCTCTCACCTTGCAGAAAACTCAACTCAAAGTGGATCAAGGACTTAGGCATTATACTAGAGTCAATGAGCCTAACAGAAGAAAAGCTAAGCCCAAATTTCTATTGTGTCATCTTAGAAACCAAATTTCTTAACAAGAGTCCTATAGTGCGAGAAGTAAAATCAAGAAAGGAGAGAGAAAGAGAAATGAGTTATGGTAGATGGGGTAGAGGGAGGGGAGGGGAAGGGATGGGAGGAGAGGGGAGAGGGGATAGGAAGGGGATAGGAAGGGCAGCAGAATACAACAGACACTAGTTTGGCAGTATGTATAAACGTGGTTGTATAACCAATGTGATCCTGCAATCTGTACATGTGGGAATAATAAGAATTCATACCCCATTTGAAGCAAATGTATGATATATGATATGTCAAGATGAATGTTATGTTTTGAGCAATTAATGAATTTCTGATGTTTAAAAAAAAAGAATCAATAAATGAGATGGTATGAATGTAAAAAGCTTCTTCCCAGTAAAGGAAACAAACAAGAACATGAAGAGAGTACTTACAGAATGGGAGAAAAATCTCTGCCAACTGCACCTCAGATAGGGCATTAATCACCAGGATGTACAAGAACTCAAGCAACTTAACACCAAAAAACAAATAATCTAATCTATAAATGGGCAAAGAAACTCAATAGGCACTTCACAGAAGAAATATGAATGGTCAAAAATATATTAAAAGATATTCAACCTTTCCAGCAATTAGAGAACTACAAATTAAACTACACTGAGATTCCATCTCACTCCAGTCAATGGGTAATTTCAACAATTATTAAGAATACAAGGAAAAGTATATGTTAGTGAAGATATGGGGAAAGGGTTCACTCATACATGGCTGGCAGAACTGCAAATTGGTGCAACCACTCTGGAATGCAATATGGAGATTCCTCAGAAAATTTGGAGTAGAACAACCATTTGACCCAGTTATCCCACATCTCTGTATATACCAAAAATAGCTTAAAATTGGCATAATACAGTGATATCATATCAGCCATATCAATGTTTGTAGCAGCTTAATTCACAATAGCTAAACTGTGGAACATAATAGTTGCCCTTCAACAGATGAATGGATAAAGACTATAGGGTATATACACACAATGGAATATTATTCAGCTATAAAGAAGAATAAAAAATGGCATTTTCCAGTAAATGGATGGAACTGGAGAGTATCATGCTAAGTGATATAAGCCAATTCCCCAAAAAATGAAGACTGAATGTTCTTTCTGATATGGGAATGCTAAAATACAATAGGGTGTGGGGAGGAAAAAAATAGAAGTTCATTGGATTAGGCTAAGTGGAATGAAAGGAAGGGAGGGGATTAGAATAGGAAAGACAGTAGAATGAATCAAATATAACCTTCCTTTGTTCATATGTGAATACACAACCAGTGAAACTCCACATCATGTACAATCACAGGAATAGGATCTTGGTTAGAATAAGTTATACTCCATGTGTGTATAATATGTCAAAATACAGCCCACTGTCATGTATGTCTAAAAAGAACAAATAAATAAAAGATAAAAAAGAATTCATAGCCCTAAGTAAGCACTATGAAATATTAAATGAGAAACATCATAAAGAAAAATGAAAGATAAATATTAAAGCCAGGGTTTGGTTGAATCTCACTTGAAAAATTGCTAATTTTTTGAGGGACATTTGAGTCTGTTTAAAATATCAGAAATAAATCAAATTGCCAAAAAATAAAAATCATCACTGTATAATAACACTGGGTATAAATGGCTTAAAAATGATATAGATTGACATAGTGAACAACAACAACAACAAAAAAAAAAAAAAAAAAAAAAAAAACAAGACTAAACCAAATGTCATTTATAGGTGAAACACCTCAGAGACAAAGACATCCAGGTAAATGTATGAAAAAGATACATCAAGCACACAGAGATAAAACCAAGCAGGAGTAGTTAGTTTCATATATGAAAAAGTAGTCTTCAAGTCAAAATTAGTCAGAAGAGACAAAGAATTCCACTTCAAACTGATTCAGGAAGCATCAAACCACGAGATATAATGATTGTAAATATTTATAGCCCTAAAATTGCTGCCCTATGTACATTAAACAAACACTACTCAATATAAAGGATCAAATAGGCAATAATACAATAATAATGGGTAATTTCAACAGACCTTTCTCATTAATAGATAAGTCATTCAGACATAAACTCAGTAAAGATCTCAAAAACAAACAAACAACAAAAATCTATTTTAATCAAATAAACCAAACAAGAATATATAAAATGTTTCATCCATAAATAACTAGATCCACATCCTCCTCCATTGTACATGAAACATTCTCTAACAGATCATATTTTAGAACACAAAAATGTCTTAATAAGTACTAAAATAGAGACAATTCTTTATACTGTTTCAGTTCATATGGGAAAAAAAGGAAATCAATAACAAGATAAAAATCAAAAAAATTTTTGTATTTCAATATTAAGTAATACACTTTTGAATGAAAAACAGGCCACAGAATAAATCACAGGAGAAATAAAGAATTTCTAGTAACAAATGAATAAGAGATAAATAACACCAAAACTTTGAAATAGTATGAAGGCAGTTCTAAGAGAAAAGTTTTTAGCATTCAGTGCCTACATTAAAAATTAGAAAAATCCAAAAGAAACAATTTAATGTTACTTCTCAAGTTCCTACAAAAGGAAAAACAAACTAATTCAAAAATAAAAGAGAGAAACTAATTAATATTATGGAAAAAGGAATGAACTTGAGAACAACACCAGCATCACAAGACAAAGGACCAATTCAGCAAAGAGCTGATTCTTTGAAAAGAGATGACCAATTCAACACAATTAGAGAAGATAAGCAAAATATTGCCACAGATACTTCTGCAATTGAAAGGGTCATTAGGAACTATTTTTGCAAATTTATACTCCAGTAGGCAGGAAAACCAGAAGATTTTGACAAATTTTAAGACACATCTGACCTACTCAAATTGAACCATGAAGCTGTGGAAAACCTAAACAATCAAATATCAAGTAATGAAATTGAAGCAGCAATTAAAAGCCTTTCAACAAAGAAAAGTTCAAGGGGCAATAAATAGATCCCCAGTAAAATTCTACCAAAGTTTTAAAGAAACACAAATGTTAATTTTCTATAAATCATTCCATGAAACAGAAAGGGAAAAAAAAACAAAACAAAAAAAAAACATTCTGATAGTCATTCTATGAAGCCAGTATCTCCCTGATACCAAAACCAGATAAAGACACATCAAGGAAAAGAAAACTACAAACCAATATACCTGACATAAAAATCCTTAATAAAATATTAGCTAACCACATTCAGAAACCTATCAAAATGATAATGCACCACATTAGAGTGGTTTTCATTACAAGGATCCAAGGTTGGTTGAACATATTCAGTCCATAAAAGTAGATAACCACATAAATAAAATTAGGGAGAAGAGTCACATTATCATCTCAATAGAGGCAGAAACAGCTTTTGACAAAATTCAATACTCACACACATTAAAATGCTGGAAAAGCAGGCATTGTGGCACATACCTGTAATCCCGGTGGCCTGGGAGGCTGAGGGAGGAGAATAGCAAGTACAAAGCCAGCCTCAGTAAAATCAAGGCATTAAGTAACTCAGTGAGACCCTGTCTCTAAATAAAATAGAACATAGGCCTGGAGATGTGGCTCAGTGGTCAAGTGCCCCTGAGTTAAATCCCTGGTACCTGCCCTCTCAAAAAAACATTGGTGAAAAAACAATAATAGAAGAAACATTCCCTTTTTGACAAAACCAAAACCACAGTAAATGTGAAACCAGAGTTATGAGATGAAATTAGATTCACTGCTTCTACTGAAAGGTGGGGTCTGCACAAGCTACAGGGCTCTGCAGCTGAGAAGTTCTGCAGCTCTTAATGGGAGCCATGCCCTCTAGTGTTGCAGCAGACCCCACAGCTCACCATCAATTAACTTTCCTTCCTTCCTTTCTTCCTTCCTTCCTTCCCTCCTTCTTTCCTTCCTTCCTTTTTAAATTGGCTCTTTTCGGTTATACATGACAGTAGAATCCATTTTGACATAATTATGGAATATTTTTTAATTCAGTCCTCAGCATCTCTCCTTTCCCTCCTTTCCCCCCAAACTCTGCTTCCTTTGCTCTGCTCTATGATCTTTCTGCCATATGCCCATAATTATTTTCTGATTAATTTCTTATGGATGTACACAATGATGAGAATCACTGTGGTATATTCATATATGTACATAGAAAAGTTATGTCAGATTCATTCCACTCTCTTTCGTTTTCCCATCTACCTTTCTTTCCTTCATTCCCTTTTTTCAACTCCACTGAATTTCTATTATTTACTTTTGATCTCATCTGTTATTGTGCATTAGCTTACCCATATCAGAGAAAATATTTGACCTTTGGTTTTGGGAGATTGGCTTATTATACATAGCCTAATATTCTCTAGATCCATTCATTTATCACCAAATGTAATAATGCCATTCTTTATGGCTGAGTAATACTCCATTGTTTATATATACCACATTTTCTTTTGCCATTTACCTGTTGAAAGGCACCTAGTTTGGCTCCAGAGCTCAACTATTGTAGGTTGTGGCTGCTATAAATATTGATGTGGCTGTGACACTGTAATATGCTGAAGTTAAATTATGTATGTACTTACTAAGGGGTGGGATTACTAGGTCAAATGGTGGTTCTAGTCCTAGGTTTTGAGAAATCTCCACACTAATTCCAGAGTAGTTGAACCAATTTGCAGTCTCACCAACAATGTGTAAATGTACCTTTCACTCATATTCTCACCAACATTTATTGTTATTTGTATTCTTGATAACTGCCATTTTGACTGGAGTGAGATGGACTTTCATTGTAATTTTAATTTGCATTTACAAAATTGTTGAAACTTTTCTTTAAATATTTGTTGAATATATATATATATATATATATATATATATATATATATATATATATATATATATACTTCATTTGCCCATTTTTTGATTGGGTTACTTGTTTTTTGTTGTTTAGTTTTTTGAGTTTTATTTTTTTAATATCCTGAAAATTAATGCCCCATACCAACTGCAAATGGCAAATATTTTCTCCCATTCTGTAGGCTTTCTCATCACACTCTTGATTGTTTCCTAGGCTGTGAAGAAGCTTTTAGTTTGATGCCATTACATTTATTGATTTTTAAATTTTATTTCTTGTGCTTTAAGAATCTTGTTGAGGAAGTCACATCCTGAGCCAACAAACTGGAGTTTTGGGCATATATTTTATTCTAGTAGTTGCAAACTTTCTGGTCTAATTCCTAGGTGGTTGAGTGCAGGGTGAGAGATAAGGGTTAAATTTCATTTTACTGCATATGGATTTCTAGTTTTCCCAGCACCATCTTTTTAAAGAGGCTATCATTTCTTCAATATATATTTTTGGTACCCTTTTTAGTTTGAAATAACTGTATTTATATGCATTTGTCTCTGTGCCTTCTATCTTGTTCCATTGGTCTTCATGCTTGTTTGGGTGTCAATATCATGCTGTTTTTGTTACTACAGCTCTGTGGTATAATTTGGGGTCTGATTTGTGATATCACTCACTTTGCTTGTCTCAATATAAAATGTTTTGGCTAAATGAATTTCATGATTTTTTTCCTATGAAGTACATTATTGGAATTTCAATGGGAATTGTGTTGAATCTGAATAGCATTTTCTATAATAAGGCCATTTTCACAATATTCATTCTTCCTATTCAAGAACATGGGGGGTCTTTTCATCTTTTAAGTTCATCTTTATTTTTCACTGTTCTGTGATTTTCAATGCAGAGATCCATTACCTCTTTTGTTAGATTGATTCCAAAGTATTTTATGTTATTTTTTACTTTTGAGGCTAATGTGATACTTATTTGATTTCTTTTTCATTCAATTCATCATTGGAACATGGAGACATGATTGATTTATGAGTGTTAACTTTGTATCCTGCCTCTTTCCTGGGTTTATTTATAAGCTCTAGAAGTTTGCTGGTGTTGTTTTTTTGGGTCTTCTAAATAGAGGATAATGTCATTGGCAAACAGAGTGTATGAGCTCTTCTTTTCCTATTTGTTTCCTTTTAATTTTCTTATTTTTGGCCTAATTACTCTGGATAGAATTTCAAGGACTATGTTGAATAGGAGTGATAAACAGGTCATCCTTGTTTTTTTTTTTTTTTCTGTTTTTAGAGGAAATGCTTTCAGTTTTTCTGCACTCAGAATAATGTAAGCCTTGGATTTATCCTATATAGCCTTTATAATGTTGAAGTATGTTTCTACTAACCCTAGTTTTTCTAGTATTTTAAATATGAATGGATGCACATTTTGTCAAATGCTTTTATTGAGGGAATTGTTTCATTATTCTCTTTAAAATCTATATATGTATATTTTGAATTGCATTTACTGATTTATATATGTTGTAACCAACTTACATTTCTGTGGTGGAATCGACTTGATCATGAAGTGCTATCTTTTTAATGTGTTATTTCACCTCCTGAATTTTATCTTTAATGTCACTGCTTACATCATCCTTTATGTTGCAAATCATTTTAACTATTACATTATAAACTTCTTCACTGACATTTTTTCTACTGTGTTGTTAATGAATTCTATTATCAGAGCATCTTGGCTTGTTTGGGGTGATTTTTTCCCTTGTTTTTTCATGTTGTTCATGTGTCTAAACATATACCAGTGTTGAGGCAGTATTTGAGACCCTGTAGATTTATAATGACCCTGAAGATTTTCAATACCTTGCCTTTAAAGAGAAGACAGATCATAACAGCTCTCAATGCTAATAATATACCGCCTTATACCAAATAGCTCCTACAACAACATCTATACTTTTGTCACAATAAACTGAAATCATGTGTTCAATTATTGTCTATAATAAAAACAGTAAGTTTAAAAAAGGGCTTACAATTTCAAATGGTACACAAAGAGAGAACAGAAATGATGTAGGATGTGAGGTTTGTGAGGAAGGAGGAGATAAGATAGAAGTAAAAAAATTATAGGAAGAGTGAAAGAGGGATGACTAGAGGTTGGCTGTTAACAGAACAAAAGAAAGAAAAAAAAATCCTGGGGAAAAACATAAGTGAGAGAAAAATTATATGCATAAAGCAAAAATTAAAAAAAAATAGAAAAAGTAAAAATAAAAGATTACACAACAAAACTGTAATATACTCTTCAGACATCCCAGTCCTCAATAAACTGTTGCATTTTGAAAATGAAAAATACTTGGTTTCCAAAAGGGTAGAAACATGAGAGGAAAAAAAAACAAAGCAAAAATAAATAAATAAATAACAAAAAAATTTGGATGAAAATTTGAACAGTTGTTTCCATTGGAGTTTAAAACTTTCTCTTCTCAGCAGTTATGTGGGGTTGTCTGGAGTATGATGCTAGCTCCACTCTCAGCATGAGTGGGGTTGCTGGGATGAGAAGGTTAGTCCTGCAGGTGGAATTCCTGGAGGTGGAGTGTAGACATAGGTATGCTCTGTTCTCTTCACTGGGTGATACTTTGTCTGGAGATTTTAAGTCAACACACCTCCAAGGCCCAGTAATTGCTAGACCATGCTGGAAGACTGCTCTCCAGGAATCTCCTTTGGGTTCCACTCATGTGGTGTAGCAGCATATCCTCAGCCCACTGCTTTGCCCTGCAGACCACACAATTCCTTGTCTCTGATTCAGTCTCTGAATTCAATCTCTGCTACTTCTGCCCTTTCAAATTCCCAGTCAGGTGCTTCTCTCCAGGCTGTTCCTGCAAGCAGCCAGATTGGAAGGGGAGGAGGAAGCCAGGTGGGTTTTCACGATCAGTATTCCTCTGTATAAACCTGTCTCCAACACTTTCTGTCATGCAGTGTGGGTTTTTCCAGCTTTTTTTTTTTTTGACCTAGACTCAGATATGGCAATGGTCAGCTCCCCTGACATGGCAGCAAAATGGTTTTCCTCCATGGTTCTTTGTGCACACTGCAGGGAGAGATGATGGATTCTTTCCCATACATGTAGACTGTGCAGCATAGCTTACTATTTTTTTTTGGGGGGGGGGGTCAGGCAATGATTTTCATCTGTAAACTTTCTGTACCCCAATGTGCCTCAGTTTTCCTGAGAATGGGGGTTACTTTAATTTCATTCTTACTTTACTGCATTTATAGAGGGACCATTCTGGCTTGTGCTTCCAGCCATTGCTGTGGCTATGGGGCCAGGGATCTTTCCTCCTTAATTTTTATTATATAAGATCTCCTTAATCCACGATCTGTTTTTAGTGTCCAGTATTAAATTTCTGTAAGGTCCTCCATAATTCTTGATCATTCACCTACCTTGCTGAAAAGCCACCTGTCTGCTTTTTATGACTCACATCTTGTAGGCACCAAATAAAAGACCCCTCTATTTCTCCATCTTGCCAAAAACCTCCAGAGCCTTCTGTTTTGATCAGGGCCTTTGCTATTAATAGGAGATAAAAGAAAGTATGGATATACAGAATGCTGAGAGCCATAGCCAAGTCAATGACGCATGGCATTTTTGCCAGAATGGAGTGGTTGAGAGGTGACACCAGCAAGCCATTGAGATGATGATGGTTATGTTAAGCTGTGTATTCAATTGTATATTAGACCCCCTGCTGTCCACCTCAGGCGCAAGCTACTTTGGAGTTCTTGCGGGATTCCTGGGGAGTTCTTGTTGGTTGGGGAAGTGCCAGAGGAGGGATTTCCGGTGGGTGTGTGTTGTGTCCCGGGGGAAGTCCGCATGCGTGGTGTGTTCGTGGGAGTTTGGAAATAAAGTTTGTTCCTGCTTGAGTGGCTCCTGATTTGTCCCCAGCCAGACTGCGGCAACAGAAACAGAAAGATATTTATTATAAGAAGCCCTGCAATCTTCTGTCTTTAAACTGAAGATCCAGGAAAGTCAGTGGTATAATTCAAATCTGAGTTTGAAGGCCTAATAACCAGAAGATGCAATGGTATAAATTCCAGTCATGAAGCAGGACAAGATGAATTTTAAACAGACAGCCAAGAAGAGAATGTGGTAATTACCCCTCCTCCTTTTTTTTTTTTTTTTGGTGCTATTAGTGAAGCCAGATTTAAAGTTAGGTAGTCAGTGTAGTTAGATAAATCGGGTCTAATATCGAGTGAAATCTAAAATGGAGACCATGCAGAGAATGACTCAGGGAAAACACAGGACAACTCATGGAATGTTAATGAAGTCCTGAAAAGGCCCTAGGCCAAAGTCCACCTCAAAGAAATGTTAATGAACAGCCCCCAGCAAAAAGGTGCTGATTCAGAAGTCCTTCCTGACCAGATTACTTCTTTGGCCCACCTGTGTCCCACCCCTCGGGCCTTCCAACCTACATTCCATCACCAAAACTATAAAAAGGGGAAACAACCGCACTTCCACAGATTCCACCTCTTGGGTCCCCTTCTTCCTCCGGGAGAAGTCTTTTCTGCTGTCCTTTAATAAACTTCTAATTTCTACTCTGACCTTGCCTCGGCGTGCTTCTTTGGTGTTATTCTTCAACATTGGGGAAGCAAGGACTCGTCACTGGTCAACAGCGGTAACATTAGGCCCTCAGTAAATTTAATAGTGCTCATCCAAGTGAAGAATAACAATCTACTGAGTCCACTGATTTAAATAATAATTTCATATGAAAACACCCTCAATAATGTCCCCAACAATAGTATTTAATCTGGGCACACATGGCATAGTCAAGTTGACCTCATAAATTTTAAAATCATACTTGCTAGAGTTGGAAGTCTGTGCTTTTGTCTTTTAGTTTTTATTCAGAATTGCCCTTTTGTATGCCTTGTTTTACTTGTTTGAGTTTTGAATGTTATATATAAAACTTATGGATTCAGATTGAAACTCTCGTTGATAATATCATCCTGTGGAGAGAGTATACTTTGATTCTGGCAGGCGGCTATACAAAGGGTAGATTTCTTGAATTCAATCAAAGACAAAGATAATTCCACAAGTATCTTATTCCTTTTGAAATTTGTCAATTTGATGTTCATCTTTATTCCTACTCTGTTGATCTTTGAAGTCTACAGAAAAGCCTGGGTTAAGAATTCAAATTTCTTTGGGCAGTGAATTATAATTTTTCCCACATCTCTGTGGAACTGCCACAAGATATGCTCAGCTTTGAAGCCTCTCTAAGCCATTCTGGTTTAGATGACCTTCACTAGGAATAGCATATTCAGACTAGAGATGATGTGGCAAATGATAGAACTCACAAGAGCCAGTGATATAGGTGGAATGTGAAGTACAGGAAGGCAGTTGTAAAAAGCAAGAAATAAGAATGCTGTGGATACAAAAAACATTTGATGAAGTAAAGATGAAGTGAAATTTCTTTAGATTGTTAGGTTTTGCTTTTCAGCAACTAGATCTGGCAATGAACATCACTTCTGGGAAAAGCAACACTGTTTTCATTTGAAAATGTTTGCTTTCTTCTCTTCCATGTAAACACACAAAAATTCATAATATATTAATTGTTCTCAATTGCTAGTAAACAGAAGAATTTTTTAAAAACTTCTGATTTATAGAGCTCTAGACAAGAAGGTTGCAGTGAATCATTTGAGTCTGTCATTCACAGAAGCATATTCCATGGCTTTAAAATCTTTACTTGCTCAACTTTTTTTCTCAGATTCCAACCATGTATAACATTAGCTATAGAAAATAAATATATAATAAAATTTATTAAACATATAGATGTAATGAAATAAGCAATAGATTCCAAGAGACCAAATAAACAGAAATTACAAAGCTCTTAAATGTAAGAATATTTGGTTAATCTCACTTAAAATGAAAGAAATCTCAACTCAGATTTTAAGGTGATGGAATTCTTTACCATCAAGTTTGGCAAACAACAAAATGTTTACTGTTATGTTATAAAGAAGCAGGTATGTTTATTGATTTCTGGTGAAAAGTCACATAAGAGAGTAAGAAACTTTTCAATTTCAAAGTATATTTTCCCTTTAACTTACTTCTAGAAATTACTTCTACATATGCCAACACATACAGAAGAAGTTACATATTTTGTGGATATTTGCCATGCATAATTATTTTAATAACAAGAAGTAGAAAAGAACCAATAAAATGAACCTAAACATTGCTGTCAAAAATGTTTGGAACCATTACAAATTAATATAGAAACAAGACAAAACATGCACAAAAATGATTATTTTAGTATACAATCAGTATGGAAAATTACATATAATTATAAATACACATATGAATACACTCTGTTAACATTTCTATATGTATGAATTATTTCTAAAGGGCAGAACAAACTTAATCAGAATCATCAGCATGAATTGAAACTTAATGCCTGAAAAATCTAAAAAGGGGGAGTAATTTTGCATAATTTGCAATAATTTTGCAAATTATTTTTTCTCAAGTTTTTAATAATATGCATTTGTTAACTAAGCTATAAATAAATCAATACACTAAAACTCTAGACCTAAATTTAAAACTTGTGACAATGAAGATTCCAATAGAAACTATAAAGAGTATTAAAAGTTTTGAATAGGTACAGATTATTTAAACACCCTAAAACTGCTCTTCATAAAAATCATATATTAATATCACTAAAATTAAGAGTTTTATTAATTAAATTACAATATTAAGAGAATAGGAAACAAGCCACAGTTTCCTTATATCTTGGAGTTTTAGTATAAACTGTGACACAGATATAAAATATTGCATATATATACATATATAAACAATAAAACAAAGAATCAAAACTCAATTTAAAAAATGGGCAAAAGAAATTTCACAAAAGTAGACTTTTGTCTACTTTTTGAACAGTGAATTAAAAGCATATGAAAAGTTGTTTAGTATTATCAATTATGCGGAATAGGAAAACTATATACCAAAGTGAAATACTCTGACCAAAATGTGTAAAAGAACTAACAATATCAAGTTTTAAAAAGCAAGTGGAGAAAGAGGAATTCTCATTTCTAGTGTGAATGTAAAAGGATAAATCCTTTCACAAGACCTTTCAGTAAGTAAACCCATGCACAAAACAGTTTTACACATAATGTTTTAAAATTCACAAATACAAAAAAATGAATAAATGAATACATGTATACATGCAAAGATATGCACAAAAGGCATGCTCTAGATTATTAGTAATAGCTGTAGTCAGCTATTAGTTAAATAATCTAAGCTACCCAAATGCCTACCAATATTAGAATGGATAAATTTAAACAATAGAAAATCTTGTAGAAAGACAATGAATCATTGCTATGGAAAAATATCACAGAAATAGTTGAGAAACAGAGGCCTCAATGGAAAGTCCTTGCTACATGACACAATTATAAATTTCAGAAAAGTAAAGGTAAGTTAGTTGAGTGACAGCCCCTTGTTACTCTTATTTGTGTGTTTGATAGTGAATAGCAGCAAGTTAAAAGTAATCTTTTGCAATATTGGGAATATTCCATATTTTAACTTAAGTGATAAAATTTTATTGAAGCACTCTTCCCTTTCTTATATATAAAAATCTTTTAAATTAAAGTTTTATTGAGAAATACTTAATACACAAAGAAATGCACAAATTTACTATATACAATTTAATTTAGTGTGAATGGGGCAATGCAGTGAGACCATCACCTTTCCACAACCAAAGTAAGAAACATACTCAAAACCTCCCAAAGTTTGCTTGTGTCTCTGTGGTTTTGGTTTGTTAGTTTTTAGTGTAAGAACACTTAATACTAGATCCACTTACTTTTCAAATTTTTGAAGTGCATGATACCAGATTGTTAACTCTAGGCACTAATTTTATATACCCTTTTTCACATCTATATTAAACATTAATAAAAATAACATGCATATATGAGTATTTAGTTATCATGCTTAAACTTATGCAGTGTTTTCTTAGTTTTAAGAAAAATATTTAAAGTTCTTACATGGCTATCAGATCTATATGATTATGTTTCTTCTGGTTATCTGCCTACAGTTCCTCTTTCCAACTTCCCCTCATCTCTCCCTCTCAGGCCTCTTGTTTTAACTATAATTATCATAAACTTTCTTCAGTTCATAGAATTCATCAGGCCTGAACACATCCTCTCATGTACTTCTACCACACCTTCATATGTTCACCCTTCAGTTTCCTGGTTACAAATTAAATCCTTACAAAGATTTCCCTGATCTAAAAGATTATATAGGCAACCTCCCTAACCAGTCTCCTTATAAGTCTATGTAATGAATGCTTATTATTTGTGGCTCAATATTTTGGTTTTCCACCTTCCTCTCTCTTCCAGATGGCTTAGTGAAAAAAAAATTATTTATAATTTCCACCATTAAATCTCTATTATTTATCACATAACAAGGCATAAAGCAAACAGTAAAGATCTTAAATAGTAGAAATAATGATATTTAATAGATTTCAGTATAACACTTGAGGTGTTCTATCTGTGGAGAGACATAAGTATTATAGTTTAACAGTGAACAGTTTTTTCATAGGTTTATTTCTGTGTTAATCAGGCTTCTATTATTGTTGAAAAATACCTGAGATAATCAACTTATAAGAAGAAAATATTTATATTGGCTTACATGTTTGGAGACTTCAGTCCATGATTGCTTGACCTCTTTTTGGCAGGAGTTGTGGCAGAAGAGGTCTGTTCACCTCATGGCAGCAGGAAAGCAAAAAGAGTAGAGACACTGCAATGCCAAAATTCTCTTATATATCCCCAATAACCTAATTTACTTCCACTAGGCTTCGCCTCTTAAATATTCCACCAATTCCCAACAGTGCAACAGGCTGCCAACCAAGGACTTGACATATGTGTTTTGGGGGACATATAATTTGAATATTCAAATTATAACAATCACTAAACAATTAACACAGAGTTAGCAATATATGAGGGTTTTTAAATAGTCATTGGGCCATCTGTTTATTTCAGTATTTTTCATGCAAAATTTCTCAGAACAATGTCTCTCTACCAAATATTCTACTATTTATGTATTGCAAATTTCACCTTCTCTCATGGTTTCTTTCTCTCCCTTTGTTTCACTACTTTAATAAAAAAAATCACATGTGCACAAAATGAATATGTCTATAGCATTCTTTGGAATAATACAGCATTCTTTGAATAATGAATTGAGCAAGTTTCTTAATATCATTAGACAGTAAATTTTACTTTATTATACTATGAAATAAAATTAAGATCAATGAACAGTGAGCTTTCAATTTAAAATTTCAAAAGTTTGTTTTAATAGATTTTATTAGAAGTCTCTGTTTTTCTTCAGAGACTGGGGATCCTAATAATATAAGTCTCTTTTTTCATTAGGAAAGTATGAGATAAAGAATGTGAGCCTCAATTAAAATTGTATATGATTCTATTAAAGTGAAACATTTAGGCTGGGGTAAAACTCAGTGGTAGAGCACTTGCCTAGCACATGTGAGACCCTGAGTTTGATACCCAGAATTAAAAAAAAAAAAAGTAAAAAAGAGAGAGAGAGAGAGAAACTGTGAAGCAAATTGCTTGGGGCTAAAAATATTCAAGCACTGTGTTAAAATCCCTTTCCATTCGTGATAAGGCAAGCTAAGAATACATTTGTTAAATAGGGAGCTAAATAAAGAATTTGCCTCTATTCAGAATTACACACACACATACACACACACATACACGCAAAGGTTTGACATTGTGTATGTATGACTTTATGTGTGTTGTGTATATATTTCCATATATATGTGTACACATAAATATTCATAATGCCTGATCATAATTGAAGGTTTTCTATGTTATTTTTACATGTTATTCAGTGTAAAGGCATAAGAGCTTTCTTTTTATAAATTTACTCTCTTTGATAGCTACACCTACAATTCAATTTAAAATCCACTGGCTTAATATAATTTCTTGGGAACAAGAAATATATTTTTGTAACAAGAGAGAATCCATAAAAATACATGCGTATTTTAAAAGTAAAAATGACATCATTATATATTATCTCTGCATTTCTTTTTTATTTTAAAACTAATTTAATAATTTAAAAGAGCTTCAGGGTTTGGTAGGTATCTACTATTTTGTGCTTCATGTATCATTGCAAAGTAGATATTAAGCCACAAAGTAAGGCACAAAAGTGGTTTCTCACACTCGCCAGTATCTAAATAGATCATAAAATATGGTTTGTATCTTCACATTAACTGCCATTGTATTATTTTAAATTTTCATATAGTGATATCATAAGTTGTTTATTTTTAGCTTCTATTCAAGTAATGCACAGAGTTCCCTGAGAACTGAGTACTCTCAATCTAGAAATAAAAGTAAAAAAAGGCACATGCTTATTCTCAAGGACCCAAAGTCTAGTGAGTAAGATATGCTAATAAACAAGTTACAGCATCCAATTAAACAGATGAAATGATCAAGATATGCCTTAGATGTTATGGATATATATGAATGGACTACAGACAATATAGAGGGCAAAAAATTCTTCAACATTTATTCAACAAAATATTTTTTTAATCTCACACTATGTCACAGGTATTATTTTCATTGCTGGGGACAGTAAGTGGAAAAACAAAAACAAAAATAAGTGTCTTTACAAAGTTTGTTTGATGATGGGGAGAATAATGATTAACAGATACGTAAGTTGTATGTCAGACTGTGTAATTGCTTCATACCTGAAAGACTTCCACTGTGAATTTGACAAATCATTTGAAATGTGGAAAGACTAGTTTATGGCAACTTAACAACAATTAAAAGTGCTGTCATCACATCTCAGCCTTTTGGTTAAGATCAAATATAGAAATCCTGTCAGTTGTCACTCTCCTTATTTCAATGTGGGAAGAATACAAATTAAAAGTAAATGAGCCAAGGCCCACTACCTATGATTGGCATACCTACACCAAAGCCCAGGTCCAGGCCTAGGATCAGCCCACAGAAACCACAAGAGGTCAGGCCCAGCACCACCCTGCCAACCCAACTGGGAGCCCAGGCCTAGCCCACCTCCATCTTGGGACATTGAAGCCATCACCATATTTCTCCACACACAGTAGCCTCCACCTTGGAAAAACAGACAGGGCCTAAGGCAGCTTAATCTCTGAACAGGCAGCTCAAAGCCATTGTAAGGCCCACCCTTTCAGCCCCATCTCTTAAAGTGGTTGTATTCATCTTGAGACACCCACACTGCTATCTTGAGTTACTTCCACTATTGCCACCAACACTTTTGTTGCAATAGCATCCATCATGGGACACCAACCTGGGACTGGAAGCCCAACACCAAGATGAGATACAGAAAATCTGCAGGGACACTATAAGATTATAGGGTATAAACTGTAATACCTCAGATCTGCACTGCAAGAAAGGAAAACAAATAGACAACATAAAAAAAATAAACAAACAAAAACCAAGGGAAGAAAGGGCTCCAATCAAAACAAGATGCTATAATACAATCCACAGACAGTGCAGTTGATGAAATGTCAGAGAAGGAGGAGTTCAGAAAGTACATAATTAAAATTATCTGTGGATTAAAGAATGACCTAAGTGAGCCAATACAGGCAAAAATTGACCCCTCCAACAAAGAGATAAGAGAGCAAATACAGACAACCATTGATCACACAAAGAGATAAGGAACCAAATACAGGTAGCAAAATATTACTTCAAGAAAGAGATAAAGATTCTGAAAAAAAATCCGGAATCCTCAAAATGAAGAAAACAATAAGCCAAATAAAAACTCAATAGAAAGCATTACCAACAGACTAGATCACTTAGAAGACAGAACATCAGATAATAAAGACAAAATACACCATCTTGAAAATAATGTTGACCACATAGTGAAGATAGGAAGAAACACTGAACAGAACAACCAAGAATTATGGGATAGTATCAAATGACCAAACCTAAGGTTATTAAAATAGAGGAAGGCACAGATATTCAAATCAAAGGAATTTACAATCTCTTCAATGAAATAATATCAGAGATTTTCCCAAAAATGAAGAATGAATTAGAAAATCAAATATAAGAGGCTTACAGGACACCAAATGTATAAAATTACAACAGATCTACACCAAGGCACATTATAATGAAAATGCCAAGTATACAGAATAAGGATAGAATCATAAAGGCTGTAAGGTTGAGGAATCAGATATCATATTAAGCGAGACCAACTCCGATCTCAGCAGATTTTTCACCCAGGCCCTCAAAGCCAGGAGATCATGGAACAACATATACCAAGCTCTGAAAGAAAATGAATGCCAACCAAGAATCTTATATCCAGAAAAATTAAGCTTCAGATTTGATGATGAAATAAAAACCTTTCATGATAAACAAAAGTTAAAATAATTTACAGTAAGAAAGCCTGCTCTACAAAGCATCCTCAGCAAAATATTCATGGAGGAGGAAATACAAAACAACAATGAAAATCAAAGGGAAGAACTACACTAAATGAAAGACCTATCACAGGAGAAACCAAGTCAAGTTAAAATAATAATTCTACAATGAAAACTACAGAAAACTAAAAAAAAAAGAAAAAAGAAATTGAAGAAGACCTTAGTATATGGAAAGATCCCCCATGCTCTTGGATAGTCAAAATTAATATTGTCAAAATGGCTATACTACCAAAAGTGCTATACAGATTCGATGTAATTCCAATTAAAATTCCAACATCATTCCTTATAGATATAGAAAAAGCAATCATGACATTCATTTGAAAAAATAAGAGATGCAGAATAGCCAAAGCAATCCTTAGTAAGAAGAGTGAGCAGATCTTAAACTATACTACAGAGATATAGTAACAAAAAACAGCATGGTAATGGCACCAAAATAGATATGTAGAGCAATGGTACAGAATAGAAGACACAGAGACAAACCCACATAAATATAGTTATCTCATACTAGACAAAGGTGCCAAAAAGTTACATTGGAGAAAAGATAGCCTCTTCAACAAGTGGTTCTGGGAGAACTGGAAAGCCATATGCAGCAAAATGAAACTAAATCCTTATCTCTCATCATGCAGAAAACTCAACTTATAGTGGATCAAGGACTTAGGAATTATACCAGATACCTTGTGCCTAGTAGAGGAAAAAGTATGCCCAAATCTTTATCAGGTTGTATTAGGCCCAGACTTTCTTAACATGACTCCTAAAATGCAAGAAATAAAATCAAGAATTAATAAATGGGATGGATTCTAACTAAAAAGTTTCTTCTCAGCAAAATAAACAATCAATGAGGTGAAGAGAGAGCCTACATTTTGGGAGCAAATTTTTTTTTTCCACATGCACATCAGATAGAGCACTAATCTCCAGGATATATAAAGAATTCAAAAAACTTAACACCAAAAACAAAACAACAACAACAAAAAAACAGACATACTAGTCAATAAATGGGCTAAAGAGCAGAACAGACACTTTGCAGAAGAATATATACAATTGATAAACAAATTCATAAAAATATATTCAACATCTCTAGTAATTAAAGAAATGCAAACTACTGTAATATTTCATATCATGCTAGTCAGATGGTAGTTATCAAGAATACAAACTGTGGAAGCAACCTAGATACCCTTCAATAGATGAATGGATAAAGAAACTGTGGTATATATACACAGTGGAATACTATTCAGCATTAAGAGAATAAAATTATGGCATTTGCAGGTAAATGGATAGAGTTGGAGAATATCATGCTAAGTGAAGTAAGTCAATCCAAAAAAACTCAAGTCTGAATGTTCTGTGATAAGTGGATGCTGATCCATAATTGGGGGACCACATGAAAAAAATGGAGAAACTTTCATTGGGCAAAGGAGAGAGAGAGAAGGGGAGGAGACATGGGGGCAGTAAATATAGTGGAATGAGATGGATATCATTAGCCTAGGTACCTGTATGACTGCACTTCTGGTGGGACACTACATTGTGTACAAGAAGAGAAATGAAAAGTTGTGCTGCAATTGTGCACAATGAATCAAAATGCATTCTGCTGTTATATATATACCTAATTAAAATAAATGAAATAATTAAATAAAAAAGAGTTACAATTGATAAAAAAAGTAAAGGAAAACTTATTGTTCTGTCGAAGCTTCTGTACACAGTATAGAAATCATGCTATTAATCAAGAATGATTAATAAGAAATCTATATAATATTGCAATAAGTGAGCAGTTAGAACAGTAAACAGAGGAAAAAATTTGACTCCAATAGTCCAGGTGAATCAAAACAATGTTCAACATGAGTGCTAAATGGAAGAAAAAAGTAATGATTTTTAATTCTCTCACCTCATAAAGAGGGCCCATTATTTTAACCTGCTATCTAGCATCTTGAGAAACTTTAGGGTGGGGTGGCATAATGGGTAAGAAGTCCAAATGCTGTCTTTTTAGAGAAAGACAGAAAAATTTAGATTTGATTTGTCATGTGAGAACTGCAAATGAGGAAAGAAATTTAGAAGAAAGGGTCATTTAGATGAAAACCTTGAAGGTACTGTTTTGTCATAAGTATTATGGTTCCTACACATGTATCCTCATGATACTGTAGATGAATCTCTGCCTTAGTCCTGAAGACTTTTGTTAATGGATCTACTACTGTGTTGAGAACTCAAGAAAATGCTCTTATAGTAAAATTGACAACAAGTGTATATGTGAAATATTTCCTGAGTGTTTCCCAAGTTTGGATCTCTACAATGTCCTCTGAGGGCCCATGTGTTAAAAGCTTAGTCACTAGCTCAGCAGTATTGGGAGATGATGGAACCTTTAAGAGTTGGGTGCCTAGTGAGAGGTCTTTAGATCATTGCTGGGGCTGGGTAATGTCCTCAAAGTAGATAGTGGGACTCTGATTTTTCTTTTTCATTTTCTGACCTTTGGGTCAGTGGCTTTGTTCCACCACATGCGCCCACCATAAGATGCCACCAGAGACCCACAACAATGGTTCCAAGAAATCATGAACTGAAATCTTAAAAAAAATGAGCTAAAATAAATCTGTTGTCTTTATAAGTTGATTACTTAAAGTTTTTGTTACACTAATAGAAAGATGACTATCATAGTGTTTCTGGTACTGATTTTTGGAAATATGTTAAAACAGACCACTTAATTGTGCAGGGAGGTTGGGGTCATATCCTGACTTTATTACTTACTGTATGAACTTGAGTACATTAATCCCTCTGAATGATCCAATTTCCTAATCTATAAAATAACAATCTATAAGTATAACCAATTATGATTGCTGCAATGTTTAAAGTAATGTATCCTATCAATACAAATTCTCAGTAAAGTTTAAAATTTCTGTTGGTTATCTCAACAAAAATATTTATAAAAACCTTCAATTCAAGGACTTCTCTTTAATTCTATCTTATTTGCAACTTGAAAGATTATAAAGTAAATGAGTCAGATTATCAGGAATACCAAAAATCGTTAAAGATGGTCAAAGTAAAGAAAAAAAACAGGGTAATGATGAAATAATTTTAATAATATAACAATATTTTTAAATATTTCCATAAAGATTTTAAACACTGTATACGTCTAGTTAGAGATAAGATTTAATTGTCTCTAGTATATATTTTCTGACAGTTGGTGACTCCAAACTTATTATCAATTCAGGGTAATTAGCATACACCCATCACCTTAAATTTTTATCATTTCTTTATAGTGAATACATTCAAATTCCTTTCTTATAACTACTTTGGGATACATAATATATTCTTTTAATTTTATTACCCTGATGTGTCATAGATCAGACTTTACTCCTCCTATCAAACAATGTTATTTGTGTTGATTTAAACTATTCCCCAGTTTCTTTCCCTCACTCTTCCCAGTCCCTAGTAACCATTATTCTGCTTTCAACTTCTAAGTCTTTATTTTAATATTCCACTTTTAAGTGAGATTGTGAGTTTTTTTTTCCTGTGCTTGACATTTCATTTCACATTATATTCACCAGGTACACCCATGTTACCTCAAATGACAGGATTATATGATTTTTTATTGTGGAATAGTATTCTACTATGTATATATACCACATTTTCTTTATATACCAGTGGATATTTAGTTTATTCCATAACCTAGCTATTTTGAACACTGTCATTATGTATATGAAGGACACAAGCATCTTTTTGACATGTTGATTTCATTTTCACTTTCTTTTTTCATATATTCCTGTGTGTGTGTATATATCCCACTGTGTGTATATAATCCTACTGCTGGATATATAAATGTATATATATCCAGCAGTAGGATTGCTGGATCATATGATAGATCTATTTTTATTCCTTTTGTAAAATCTTCATATTGTTTCTATAGTGACTGTAATAATTTACATTTCGACAGTGTGGAAAGGCTCTGTTTTCACCAGTTTCGTGTGAGTATGTATTTTTTTTGTCTTTTTTGTTAATAGCCATTATTATTTGGATGAGGTGTCATCTTACGGTGGTTTTGATTTGTGTTTCCTTAATGGTTAATGATACTGAGCATTTTTTTTCAAATATTTCTGGTTATTTGCATATTTTCTCCTGAGAAATATCTATCAAGTCAAAAAGTATTAAAAAAAAGACCAATTAAGCCATTATATAATGGTAAAGGAGTCAACACAGCAATACAATATAACAATTGTAAATACATATGCACCCAATATCAGAGCAAATAAAAAATGAACATTAATAGAACTTAAATAGGGGGCCAGTATTGTAGCTCAATGAGAACATGTATGAGGCACTGTTCGTAATGGCCAGTCCCACACATAGACAAATAAATCTTAAAGAAGAGATAAACTGCAATACAATAATTGTAGGAGATTTCAGTACCCCTCTTCATCTATGGAAAAATATCAATACAAAAAATTCAACAAAGACACATGGGATTCAAATCAGATGCTAGACAAAATGGACCTATGTTAATTTTGAGGATTGTTACAAACATATACTTTAAAATAATGAATAAATTTCCACAGAAAAGCTTCCATTTTACACCTGATAGGCATGTCACAGGATGAATATAGATCAGGTAAGTAACCACATATCCTAAATAACCTCATGTTTATTGTGATTTTTTTTAGAAAACAATATCTATATTAATACTAAAATGCTACAGGGAGTATATGACAATTGAGTGGTTTCTTAATCTGTTTTCTGCTGCTATAACAAAATACCACACACAAAAGAAAAATAATTTTATTCCTCATATTTCCAGAGCCTGGAAAGCCCAATATCAAGGTAGTAGAACCAGGTGAGGGCTTTTCTGCTGCATCAGGACTTGGCAGAAGGCATCTTATAGTGAAAGCAAGGGAGCGAGGCCACTAGCATCCCTCTTCCACTTCTTATATGAAGACCCCACCCTTATGAACTCATCAAACCCTAATTACCTTTCAGAGGCTCCAACTCCAAATACAATCAACATATAAGCTTTTAGTACACCAACTTTGGGGGACATTTCAATGGTTACTTCACCACCTAGATAATAACAGTGTTCAAGGAAGTATAGAGTGAAAAGGGAGCAAAAGAATAAACACACAATTAATCTCCTTTAAAGAATATTTTCTGCAAACCAATCCTACTGATTCTTACCTTTATTTGTTGCCCATAACAGTCTCTAGCTCACTTGGTAAGCTTTCTGAATAAAAAAGGAGGAAGAACTGATGTTCTTGTGGATAGATAGCAGTGTTCACCTGGCTAAATAAAAATGCATATCCAGATTTGAAACTATAACTTTTTAATTTTATTTTAAAAATTTATTTTTATTTTTTATTGATTTTTTAAAATAAATTACAGCAGAATGCATTACAATTCTAATTACATGTATATAGCACATTTTTTTTTTTTCATTTCTCTGGTTGTATATAAAGTATGTTGACACTAATTCGAGTCTTCATACACCATCCTTGCTAATCCCCTGCTCCCTCCGTTTTCCTCCCACTCCTCTGTCCTATCCAGAATTCATCTATTCCTTCATGCTCCCCCTCCCTACCCCACTATGAGTCAGCCTCCTTATATCAGAGAAAACATTTAGCATTTGTTTTTTGGGGATTGGCTAACTTCACTTAGCATTATCTTCTTTAACACCATCCATTTACCTGCAAATACCATGATTTTATTCTCTGTTTTTTTTTTTTTTTTTTCCTGAGTAAAATTCTATGTGTATATATGCCACATTTTTTTATCCATTCAACCACTGAAGGGCATCTATGTTGGCTCCAAGTTTATCTGTTGTGAATTGTGCTGCTATAAACATTGATGTGGTGTGTCTCTGTAGTATGCACTTTTTAAGTCTTTTGGGTATAGACTGAGGAGAGGGATAGCGGGATCAAATGGTGGTTCCATTCCCAGATTTCCAAGGAATCTTCACATTGCTTTCCTTATTGGCTACACCAATTTGCAGTCTCCCACCAGTAGTGTACGAGTGTATCTTTTTCTCCACATCCTCGCCAGCACTTATTGTGGTTTGTCTTCATAATAGCTGCCATTCTGACTGTAGTGAGATGATACCTTAGAGTAGTTTTGATTTGCATTTCTCTAATTGCTAGAAATGATGAGCATTTTTTTTTACATATTTGTTTATCCTCTTCTGAGAAGTGTCTGTTCAGGTCCGTGGCCCATTTGTTGATTGGGTTATTTGTTTTTTTAGTGCTTAGCTTTTTGAGTTCTTTATATATCCTAGAGATAGTGCTCTATCTGATGTGTGAGGGGTAAAAATTTTCTCCCAGGATGTAGGCTCTCTAGCCACCTCACAGATTGTTTCTTTAGCTGCGAAGAAACTTTTTAGTTTGATTCCATCCCATTTATTGATTCTTGGTTTTAATTCTTGTGTTATAGGAGTCTTATTAAGGAAGTTGGGGCCTAATCCCACATGATAAATATTAGGGCCTACTTTTTCTTCTATTAGATGCAGAGTCTCTGTTTAATAATTCTTTAAAATTATTGCCATTTACACAAATTACTGTTTTATTATGAAAGACCATTAAAACAATGGGTTTTTACAGTTTGAACATATATAATATCCATTGTTTAGGAAAAATAAGTAAATGTTCTCTAGTAATTTAATAGTCTAAGAAAGTCTTATACATAGTGAGCCAAACCATAGATATCATGTGTCGTCCTAATGAATTAAGTAAATATCTACAGGGATAATTTCTTATAAACTTTTCTATAGATGTCACCAAGCTATTTCTTGTTAACATAAGTTTCAATTTCAGACATTTTCATCTGGTCTCTAAGACACAAAAGTAATCAAATGTATTAAACAATTTAAAATATGTATAAACATGTAAAATATTATCTACCTACCAAATATATCACAAGCTATTGTGACAACTTACCACAAGGGATATTTGTGATACTAAATACATCACACTACATTTGAAAATGCATTAATCTATTATTTCATTGAACAAATATATACTTAGAAGCTGTTTTGTATTTCATATATCAATGTGCAGTGTTGTCATTGAGAATCTAATATACTTAGCATTTGGAAATATGATCTATCTAATTAACCATTTTGTGCTACATGAAAGTAAAAAAGAATAACTTTTTTAAAAATACTTTCATCTCATTTGATTTAAAAATTGAGATGTCAGCATTAGGCTTAGTAAAATAATATTGATAGTGTTAGGTGACTCAGGCAGGGCATATGCCACATAATATACACAGATCAAGGAAGGCAAACTATAGAGATTGGATGAAATACCTTTATTCCATATGAAGAATATAGGAAGGACAGTGTTCCACATATATCTCTTTCAGTATAAATGCAGTATAAAGAAAGAAAATATAAAGAGTACCATCCCTTCCAAAATCAACCTAGAATAGGTTTTTATGGTGAAAAGCAAGTATTCTCACTAATAAATCAAAAGCTACATCAACTAAATGATATTTAAAAAGATTGGGTTTGCACAACTGTCACTTGCTGAAATGGACATATGGCTAGTTCAAGTGGTCATATAAAGTCATGATATAAAGTTTGCAAGCATTATTCAAAATTCTGAATTAGCTGAAACTTCATTTGAATGAAATAAATTTTGCAACATCTATTAGCTAAGGATATACAAGTAATTATTTCATATAATCTTCAAGAGACAAATATACTTTTTGAACAATAGTATATTTTCCATAAGTATAGAATAGCCTACAGAAAAAAATCAGCTCAGAAAATTTCAATTTCTACAGAAGGATGCTATTATTAAGGCAATACAAAAAGAAACATAATATAGTTCCCTATATTAAGGGTCTTAACATTACTTAAAAATCTCTAAAGAGTTGGAAAAAAGAAAATGGTAGGATCACAAACACAGACTATAAATACATAAATTTTATACTAAAGTATGTATTTTTTTTTTACAAATAATAAACTCAATGATTGAAGTTACATTCCCCATACCGGAATGTGGGAAAAATTAAAATCAACTGAGATATTTGGGGACATTTTTTAAATTTTGCTTATGTGATTGGTTGGTTTGCTAAATTTTGTACAAATTATTCAAAGTATAATAACTTTTGAATTGAGTTTTATTGGAAACCTGGATTGGTTATTGCAAACAGAAGTTAAGGCAAAAAAAAGAGCTATTTCCTTCATTCTGCTCCCACACACTGGCCTCAGCCTTCTAACAGGCTATATAAAATAATGAAAGAAACCCACTGCTTGTTTTTGCTAATGGTAAATAATGTACACCTTTGATTAAATAACAATTCAAGTTTGACATGAAATAAGAAGCAGAACATATATAAAATCTTAAACTATGAGATTTCAGAAAACTTTCTTTTTTCCAAATATTATGGGAGAATAACATGACCTTATTCTCTAAGTGTTGTTAGTTGTGAGAGACAGAGGAAAAAAAAAAAAAAACATGAAAGAAAAAAAGTGAGATTGAGTGGAACATTAAAGTTTTTTCAAGTCTAGTATAATTGAAAAGTGTGCATACTGGCAATAAGTAGTAAAGACACACATTTTTTAAGTTTAAAAAAAGAAGGAAAGGTGATTGAGAGTAGAGAAGATGTGGAAAATTTTACAAATAAAATAAATTCATTGTCCTTCAAAAGATCTGTTTCAATGCCCTATAGCAATACACATTCACCAAATACAGATTCACCAAATACAGACAAATACACATTCACCAAAACTTGCCATCTGCTATTCTGAATAAAACTTGTCTTACATACAATCAAAATACTTCTTGTTTGTTTACTTTTGGCAAACCCATTGATTAAACCCATATAAAATATACAGGATCAGGATGAATAGAACCCAATGGAATAGTAGTGTGACAATAATATTTGAAATCTATGAATCTATGAATAAAAGTAGAAATACAATATGAAATAGCAACCTACTATCCAGGTAGAAATCACAGAGAAATGAAGGAAAAAGGAACTCTGTTTTGAACATTTCAGAGACTACTGAGTAAATGCATGGTACTTATACTGAAGGTCATTTATAATGTGGTAGCAAGAAGAAACAGGCTTTGACAAAAATTACACTTGTAGCAAGTTATAGAAGCTTAAAAGGCAGGCAATCATCATATAACTTGATAAAATATAAGGTTTTATGAATCTTATTCTCATAATTGCCAAATGACTTCATGGAAAAAGGGATAGCATTTAGAAGACAACTTCAGTATTTGGACAAGAGGTAATGTGGTGACAAAGGAACTTTCTGGACATGCCATGGTATTGGATTTTATCCAGAATGAAATAAAAAGTGAAATTTGCATCTTGAAAATTTCACTTTCACAATGAATAATACATGCAAGTGAGATCAAGCTGGAGATAGAAGAATTAATTGATATGAAGATGTTAATAAAAAGAAGAAATAATAAGGTTGGAGAGATTATAGATTATAGATTAAATAATTTTTTCAGAGTTTGATTTGTCAGTATTCAATGACTAATTGAACATGATGTTATTGACAAAGAAGATGGATTCACAGAAGAATCATAGTTTCTGATATGAACAATTGCAAACAGCATGTCATTCTGAGATAATAAAAGGAAATCAGCAGGGCAATCTTTCTTGTATTGGGAATGGTGATGAGTGATGAGTTTAGTACACAACAAATTGCTTATTTGGTATCTATCACTATTAAGTTGGAATTCACAGGATCACCTAGAATATTATATTTGGGTCTGAAGTTAATGGAATATTTAACATTTTCAAGGTTTAGGGATAATGTTGAGAGTAAATATTAAAGATCATGAGAAAGGTTTAAAACCAAGAAAGTATTATTTCTCAGAAAATAAAGAAATGAAAATTATAAAGTCCAAAGGTAGACATGATATTCCACATATGGTATATTTTAAATGTTCTGGATTCCATAAAATGTGATAGACTTAATTCTTCAGTTACACAAAAGCTACATGAAATATTTGAAATTACTAAATAATCAAATGGATACAACTTTGTAAAGTGGATAATTCATATAAAAATAATATAGAAAGGGCTGGGGATATGGCTTGAGTGATGGCGCGCTCGCCTGGCATGCACGAGGAGCTGGGTTCGATCCTTAGCCCCATATAAAAATAAAATAAAGATGTTGTTTCCACCGAAAACTAAAAAAATAAATATTAAAAAAGTTCTCTCTCTCTCTCTCTCTCTCTCTCTCTCTCTCTTTAGAAAAAAATAATATAGAAAAAGCTGAAGATATGAGAAGATTTGACTTGAAAAATTATGTAGTGAAATCATTCAGAATTCTAAGTAAGCTGCACTGGGTTTTTGCTTTTAATATTACTATTAAACATTTGTGTACACACAACTTATATTATTTTTGTAAGATTGGCAATCTGCATATGTTTATTTATTTATGACCACACTCTTCTAAAAAGAATGCTAGCTAGCTAAAAGAAAATATGAATTTATATCTATCTCTATATTTATATTTTATAAGATAGGAAAAGAAAACAGAATGGAAAGATAGGGTGGGTACAGAATTAGTTAGTTATAAAACTAAAGCTATTCATAATTACCTTTTTCATGGACCACAAATTTGGCTTGAAGTTTGTTATATATTCCTGTGGAAAATGTAGTCTGCTCATAAATGATCACAATATTAAATGCGTTCTCAGAGGAACAATAGTGATTATTCATAAAGTCCATGAAGACATTATCTTTGAAGAACTGCAACAGTGCTTTGCACCTTGACTTCCTGTCCTGGTATCTTCTCCATTATGGACTGATAAGGAATTTCACAAGAGCAATTCTACAAGGAGGTGTAATGGAGCAATGAAATGCAGTCTAGGCACTAATGCTCTAGCTTTGATATAATCCAGTGAGTGAAGACATCATAATATATCCCATATGAAGGACTCCATGTACAGATCTGACAATGAAACAAATGTGTACTCAAGCAGTCTTTGCAGTGTAATACTTGGTTGAACACAGACGGTCTGTGAACATAATTGTCCAGGCATTTGGAGATGAATGGCTTTAGAATTTCTTATGCTTCTGCACCTTGGAATGCATATCTACGTTGTCTATCAGCAAGGAATTCATGCATTGAGGGTTTAAAAAGGAAAAGGGGATGATTAGAGCAAAGGATAGCAGCTTGCTTCAAGTTTAAATTTTCTCACAAGTCCTAAGTTCTCTATATTTACCTGTAAACACATTTTCTTTGCTTATACCAAAATAAAGAAACATTGCAAACACTTCAAATAATTTAATATATCAGATCAATGGAATATTTATGTTCACTGTATACCTAAGACAATATTACCAATTCATGTACTTAGAAAATGAGTGTAATAAGCTGTGTTATATAAATTTAATAGCACAAACTATACTCTGATGTACATACAAATGTTCTGCAAAAATTTCAACATTTTATTGTAAATTATAATTTTTTATTGTAAATTATAATTTTCTGATTTTATTAATGCCATGAAGAGACGAAGAATCTCTCCCCATTTTATCTTTTATTTTTAAATTAAACATTCCATTTATTATCCTTTGTTTGGATAATGTTGTTGAGTACCTTAAACATATATAAGAATAAATTGTTCTGCTTCAAGAAATACACATATTTAATTTTAGTGTCTTAAAAATTAGAAGCCTTAAAACATTAAAGATTCATAAAATTCATTCTGAAAAATTCAGTCTTGTTAGCGGCATACTGTATAATGTTTTAGTCTATATGGATTTGAAACTCAAAGACCAACAGATTTCATGCAGATAATTTAATAGTACAGTTCAACAGTTTGGATCTGTGGTGAAAAAATAAAGACCATCAGATATTGATATCATAGAAAAACCTAAAGCTTAGTTATGTCATATGTCCTGAATATATTTCTTGCTTATTTAAAACTTAAATTTATTTCTAACTGATGCATAAGAACATAAAACTTGTACATTTGGTTTTCAGAAGTTAATCTGAAAAATTCAAGGTTTTATATCTGCAAAACTCACATGTAAATTGCACAAAATTATTTGAAGAATATAATTGAAATATATATATGTATATGTATGTATATATATATATATAAACATTGTTTTAGAGAAGCAAAATACGTTAAAGTATTATATCTATGTATTAAGAAAAGTAGATTAATTCACTTATGTTCTGAAATCTAAGTATTTACAAAATAGTTAATATTTTTACATGTAAATTGTATAGATTCATGCCTTAAAATGTAAAATTTGATTATTGACTCATGTAAATGAATGTTGAAAAACTTGCTATTAAAATTATGAAAAATTGTATAACTGGCAAAAAAATGATAAGATAGTTTGAAATTTTTTCTCTTCTGGTAATATGTATTTTAATTTATAAGTAATATTAGTTGATTGTAGAAAATATTAATAAATTAAAACATTGAGACCCATGAAAAAGTAGTGAGTGTTGATATTTTGGTGAATTCCTTTCTTGTCAATTCATATTATATATGTAACCAATTAAAAAATTAGAATAATACTGAGTTATAGTTCTATGATCTGACATTGTTATTTTAACATAATGATTTTCTATGTCATTAAATAATATTTGGTTATTTTTAATTTCAAGGTAATACTGGATTACATAATCAAAATATAATTTATTAAAAAAATTCTATTACTGGATATGTGTGATAGTCCCAATTTTTTACTATTATGCAAAATACTACAAAGACATTTTATTCATCAATATTTCTTGGAATCCTTAGGATAATTTGCTAGAGAACTCTGAAAACCACAAACATTTATTTACAGAAGGCTTTTCACTTTTCTATAAAAATTTCCATTTCTGCACAAACTTGCCAACCATAAGCATTAATATTATGTAAAATTTTGACAATTTGATTGATGAAAATCATACAAACACTACTTGTGATTGTTTCCTGGAGAGTACTTTTTGCTGTTTCCTATTTGTATTTCTTTTCTCATAATCATCTTTTTCATGATACTTGTTCATTTTTTGAATGAGCAGAAAGAGATTGAATATATATTTTTACAGACTCAATTATTAAACACAACATCCCTTTCTTATCACATTTGTTGAATGTACTCTCCTTTTATTGTCTAAATGCTTATTAAATAGAAGAAATACAAAATGAGCTATAAATAGTTATACATGTGTCATTTTTCAAAATGAGATTTTATTTCCTGTGTCAAAGTTAAAATGAACAGCCTTTAAATTCTTCTAATGTAGATGAAATAATAAGCTTCATAAAAACATAGCAAAGAAAACAATTCAAGCCACAGAACATGATGCAGAATTTGAAATGGAAGAGGGGCAAAACCACCAAATATAGATACACTATGAAGATTACCTTAAATAATCTAGATCTCATTTATTTTAAATATAATTGAATGTACAGTATGGAGTTCTGTAAATGCTTTGTATCAGAAATGCATCTTGATTCTAGTATTAGTTGATATTTCTGCTGTATCTTGATTCTAGTATTAGTTGATATTTCTGCTGTATAATTCAGTATTAAATTGAATCATGATAAAAATAGCTTTGTAACTCCATTAATATTTTAGAAAGCAGAATTTAAAACAATCTTTACTTTCTAGCAGAAAAAAGAGAAAGAAAGTGATTTTAAACACTTAACCCACATTTAACTGGTTCCAAAGTCATAAGCATACAATTATGCTTGTCAAAGAATGCAGTTCAATTGCAGAGCTGTCCTCAATGATTGTAGCACTGCAGTTGGGTACTTGGCAGTTGAGAGAGCAAAAGGATCTGATGCAATGTGATGTTAAAGTATGACCATAGCATCAAGCAGAGCTTTTAAATGGGTGTCTCCTGCATATTTTATTCAAACATGTTTCTAAATCATCTAAAATAAAATAATGTATCATTGAAATAGACGTCCTTGGATAATCTATGTGACTTCTACATGATATATTATAAAATCCAACTTAAATTTAAATTGCTTTACACAACTTAACCCTTCTCTGTAATGAATTGCATTATCTAATGAGCAGTAAAGTAGGGTAAGTAAATAAGATAATATATCACACAGGGTATGGGTGTCTTTAGAAGAAAAAGGTTATGTGATGAGCAATTACCATGCTATTTGCATTTGTGTAATAAAAACAAATTGTTTAAATGAATAATAGAAATTGCTTTTTTAAAATCTGAACGAAGGTTAATCTTATTTTAAAATACAAAACAATTTTATTAGTTTTCATTTACTCAGTAGATCTTAGTTAAAACATACTGGCTTCATTAACAGAACCATGACAAATCTTGAACCAAACTGAGGGCTTTCCGCAGCATATACCTCTATCCATAGAATGATAATTGAAAAATTATCAAGAGAATTAAGCATGAATTACTGAGTAGTATTGTCAGTAAAGCATGTCCATAGGTGATTAAAATTTTAGAAAAAAAATGTTCATATTTTTCATATAAACAAACTTAGGGTAAACTCATTCAAGTGTGTAGGAGAAGAAATAAGCATTTTGCAGTACAATTGATTCTAACTGGTTGGCGTTAAAATTAGGAAAAAAAAAACGGGGAGAAAAAATGAAAGTAACACATGGCATATATTAGAAATTTAGTAAGTTTTAAATAAAATTTAAGACTGAAAATAGGTTAGGAAATGAAGATAAACACATCATCTACTTCTGAAAAGTGTTTATTGAATGTCAAATTTAAAATAGCTACTCAAATATAAGATATTTTAATCAATTAATTGACATCTAATTTGATATTTATATCTTGCTTAGCAAAGATTAAACACCTGTATATATTCCTGAAGGTTAATACATTCATAGGAGTGCAGTTATAATTTTAGTGTTTATAATGCTCCAAGTGGAATGACACAAAAACTAATTCATAGCACACACTTAAATTCAGCTTTCAGTATATTATTGTGACAATTTTAGTTTCCCATTATCTGAAAAATTTCCATTTCCTCTGGGCATATTTGCATGGTAAACAGGTAATACAATCAAATATGCTGCAAAAATTGTAAAATAAGAATTAAAACTTTATTCACAATAAGTTTAAAAATAAAAAATTCAAAGAATCTTTATTTTAATAATGAGAAAATTGAAATAAAATTTAAAGTGCAAGAAAATACTCATTTAACACTTCATGATGAAGAGCAATGAGCCTGAATTTGCATAAATATATAATTTATATATTTATCTGTGTGTCTCAAGTATATTATTATAAATTCTTTAGAATTACATAAGTCTCGTAACTTTGGAATGAGTAATGTTTTTTTGTAACAATATTATTAAAGCTATGATATGGCAAAGAAGCAAAGATAAATGACCTGAATACAATTTTAAATGTGATATAGAAAAAATAAATGAGTGGAAGTTCATGAACATCAATGAATATCTACTATATTCTAGAAAAATGATAGTTATTTTCACAACATTTAGTTCTCCAAAATACACTAGCAGGTACTTTTAGCCTCACTTTTTCTATAAATAAATATCTGTTTGATGAATTTAAGAAATTAATTTTGATTTTTATAGGTGAGGGAAGTGAAACAGAATTATTAACACATTTTCTAAGATATGCAGCTGTAAGATGACACAAAAGTATTCAATCACACTAATAACATCATGTCATGTCAAATTTTATTACAATAGAATTAAATTATTCTTGAACCAAGAGAAATGTTTTCATTGTTACTCCTGACAAGGATTGTATTAAAACCCCAATACTGATGAAATAAGGCCTCTCAGAAACTCAGAGAAAACCTAATTGACCCGATAACTAAGTAACGAAATTCAAGGGTGGATATAGGTTCCCAGAGAAAGGAAGAAACCCTCTAATCATGCTCAAATAAAAACCAGTTAACTCATCTGAGCACTAGGCCATTGATCCTTGTGTCTGTGCACATTAGTTACCCCATTCTTTTTTACACTAAACACAAAATCAAAACACTTTCACTGACTTGCAGCATCATATTTAATCTATCTTTATTACAGAATATAAATACTTATTTTCTAAAATAAAATTTTCCCAACTTTCAGAAACTATATATGACCAATATATTTACCCAGTAAATGAAAATTGGCCAGAGTCAGGTTCTTTGTGACCATGACTCATGAGATTAAGCATTTACATAAGAATACACAAATAAAGGAAGGAAAAGAAGAAGAAGAACAACAACAACAAGAGGAAGAAAACAGAAAAAGAAACATGAAGAAGAGGAGGAAAGAAGAGTGAGGTGAAGGAGGAGGAGGAAGAAGAACAGGAGCAGAAAGAACTTTGCTTAGCTAAGAGCATGGTACTAGCATATGTTAGGCTCTGGTGGTCTCTGGCTTTATCTCTTGACACTTGCCATCATGGTGGGAGCACATGCAACAGGGACAGATCACATTGAACGTGGGAAGCCAGAGAATTTAGGGGTTAGATATGCTCTCATAGGAACTAATCTGGATCCAGTGAGATTTTTTTTTTTTTTAAATTTCTTCCCAGGATGGTGCTCTTTATGGCCCCACCACATTCTACAAGATTTCACCTCTTAAAGATTCCACCACCTCAATGCTGTCAAAATTTGCATTAACCTTTGGGGGCACACTTACACCATATGGAAACCACAGCAGCGTTGTTGAATGAAATTCCAAAGCTATCATACATTTATTAAAAGAAATTTTCAGTCAAAGGATTTCACAGTTCTTACATCTTTCCTAAGGAGCTAAAATAAATAGAAATAAGCTTAAGCAAAATTTATTCTTGGATGACAAAAAAACACTGAAAAATATTTAAAAATTAATATATTTATTAAATATTTTCAAATTTACCTCTATGGAGATTGGGCCACTTTAAATTCCAATTTGTATTGTCTGATAGTATGTTTCCTTGAAATTTGCAAGAATGTGTTTTCAAATATATTGTTCTTTATTCTTACAATCTGATAGGTTAGTGAAGTATATCCGTTTAATTTTTATTTGCATTGCTTGTATGACAAGTTAGTTTTGACTCTTTTTACATTTTCAAGCCTTTTATATACATATTCTTATGAACTATCCGGTCATGAATTGGTAATACCTAATAGTGTTACATGCCAAATAGCCTAATGATCCTTGTCTAGAAATACATTATTAGATCTAAAATATCAAAATACCTATATGCAGTTTATGAGTATCCTTTCATACTTTGCAAAAGTTTTCTCATTGAGAATGTATTTTTAACAACAAAATATTGGACACATGTGAATAAGGCAAGGGATTCCTTTCTTAGTAAAACCATCCAATTTCTATTGGGTATTCTAGCTACTTTAACAACAAAATGAAAAGATAGTTGTACAACAGTGGTGCACAGCTGTAATTCCAGAAACTCAGGAGGCTGGAGTAGAAGGATTGCAAGTTTGAAGTCAGTCTCAGTAACTTAGTGAGGCCATAAGCAAATTAGTGAGACCTGGTCTCAAAAATTAAAATAAATGAGGAGCTGGGGATGTGACTCAGTGGGTAAGTACTCCATACCAAAAAAAAAAAAAAAAAAGAAAGAAAGAAAAAGGTAAAAGGTACCAAATTGGAAAGTAAGAAATAAAATTCTTTTATTTACAGAAGACATGATTTTCTATATAAACTGCTTCCCAACAACTATTTAAAATGCATAATACAATACACATGAAATTAATAAGCAAGATATATCATGGGATATAAGGATAATATAGAAAAGTTGGTTGTTTTCCTATATACCAGTGATGTAAAATTGAAATTTAAAATTATAAGAAAATATATTTTCTATAACACCAAAACAATGCTATAAACACAACAAGCATGTATAGAATTTGTATGCAAAATAGTTAGGAAACAAATCAATGAAGATCTAAGAAGTAAGGATATATTCTATGTTCTTGGGTGAGAAGATATACTTCTAAGATTTTCATTTTTTCCAATTGGACCCATACATTCAATAAAACCCCCACCAAGATCTCAGAAAGTGATTTTTTAAATATCAATAAAGTGTTTCTAATGTCAAAAGACCTGGTATAACCAATAAAATGTTAAATAAAAACAAAGTTGAAAGATTGACTTTCCTAATTTCAAGAATTAGTATAAAGCTGCAATAATCAAAACAATATGATATTGGTGGAAAAAAATAGGCACAGAGATCAACTAAATAGCATAGAAATCCCCCAATTATGCTCAAACAAATAGTCAACTCATAACGGAAAATGGACCAGATGAAAGTTGATAGAAAAAAATTTTCCAACAAATTAAACTGAAAAAAATTGGGTGTCCTTATGCAAATAAGTGAAACTAGATATGGAAATTTCAGCACACACACACACACACACACACACACACACACACGAATGAATACTACATCTGTCAAATACAAGAAAATGAAGTTTCAAAAACCAAACAGGAGAAAAATCTATGGGACCTTGAGCTTCATGTTGAATTTTTAGATGCAAAACCAAAAAAGTATGATACATGAAAGAAAAAGTAATATATTTATTAAAATTAAAACTGCTTCTTTTCAAAAAAAGAATGGAAAGAAAAAAAAAAACAAATCCAAGACTAGGAGAAAGCAATTCTGAAATCTGGAAAGTTTAAGAGTTGGGCGACAGCATCTGATGAAGTTCTTCTTGTGGAAGGTGGAAAGTTCAGATGTGACATGAGGCATCACATGAGGAGAGACACTGAGCCTCTGATTTCTCCTCCTCTTCTTATAAAGCCCAAATTCCACTGGATTAGGGACACATCTTTAAACCTCATTTAATTTACATTATCTTGCAAAGGCCCTGTCTCCATTTACTGTAGTTGGAATGTTTTATCTTTTTAAAAAAATCTCAAAATGAATTTAAATAGGAACAAGATTTTTGATAGAAACATTCAAAGCAAATCACAAATTTCAATTTTAGATTTTCAAAACTCACTAATAAGAAAACAAATAACTCAAAAAATGATCAAAAGATCTGAACAGATACTTCATTAAAGAATATATACAGATTGAAAGTGTCATATGAAAAGAGGTTCAGCATAATTCATTATTAATAAATTGCCAATTAAACATCAATGAGGCTTTACTACATTCCTAATAGAAATTCTAAAATTCCCCAAATAGGACAATACCAAATTCTGGTGAGAATGTGGAATAACAGGAACATTCATTTATTGCTGGCAGGAGTGAAAAATGATACAGCCACTTTGAAAGACAGTTTGGAAATTCCTTCTGTATAGTGCTAAAGATAATCTTACCACAAGAACTGGAAATTTTTGCACTCCTATGTTTAACATTTTATACTTGTTGGTATTTACCTAAATTAATTTAAGAAAATGCATCTATATACGAATCTGCTTGACAGGATTTACAAAGACTTTTTGTCTTTTTCTATCTTCTATTTTGTGAAAATTTTTGTGCCTTTTTTGGTGGTGGTGGGGTGGTTACTGAGGATTGAGTCTAGGGTACTTTACCAACTAGCTATATCCGAAGTCCTTTTAATTTCTTATTGTAAGACAGAGGCTCACTATATTCTTGAGGGTCTCCCAAAGTTGACTGGGCTTACTTCAAACTAACAATCTTCCCGACTTGGCTTCCTGAGTCCCTAGGATTACAGGAATGCGCAAATACTCCCAGATAGACTTTCTTCTTATGCCCCAAAATCTGAAACCAACAAGGTGTCTTTCAATAGGTGAGTAGAAAAACAAATTCTGGTTTAGCCATATAATGGAATAATTTTCATCAATTTTAAAAGGAACATCAAAACATAAAAATATGAATTGATGGATGTAAACTGAAATTAGCCTGAAAAGGTTACATACTATATGATTCTAATTATGTGACCTTTCTTGAAAAAGTAAAATTAGGTTGACTGTAACAAGATTACCAGTTGCCAAGGTTTTAAGGGGATTGGTGTTGAGAAGGTGGAAAACAGAAATTTTAGGGAAGTGAAACTATTTTATATGATAATGATAGAGGATACATGACATATGCATTGATCAAATCCCCAAAACTTTACAGATTAAAAAATAAACCATGATGAATGTAATTTTATGAGTATCATTTAGGAGGTCAGACTTTCCAGGATAGAGTGCAGATTATGACAAAACAATACAATTTTATTATAAATATATAATCACACACAATGAAGGGAAAGGGCAAGGAGGTGTTAATCCAATTAACTTTGTAAGTAAGAAGAATCTATAGGTGTAAAACAAAAAAAATTGTACATAAATTTTGTATACAAGCACCCAAAATAAGCAAAATTGTTAAAATTAATAATGTGGTAGCAATGAGTGAGGCACTGGGTTCAATCCTCAGCACCACATAAAAATAAAATTAAGGTATTGTGTTCACCTACAACTAAAAAATATATATTTTAAAAAATAATGTTTTCCTATAAAATCATGAGCAAAGAGTCTGATAACACTATACATCAATAAATGAACAATTAAGTAAATAGTGAATTATTATTTTTTTTACTCCTGGAATAGGAAGTTACATATAAACATTAGAAAATCTCTAGCATAGAGATATCAAAATGAACTCATGTTTAGCTCAATATAAAAAGAACTGTCTTCCCATAGAAAATTGTGTAGATATGTGTGTATTGATGGGTAGTAAATACACACATTCCTTTGATCTTTCAGCTGAGAGGGCCTGAAAGCAATCACACCGCAGTAGTAATGAACAATTCTGGCTCAGAGATATTGGTTTAATATACCATAAGCTAATTAAAATATTCGCCCTTCTCGAAAAAAGTAGCCATTTATACAACAGGGACAAAAAATATACAAGATGATCCTGGAGCATCTTTTATAGTCAAATGTTAAGGAATCATTAGGGAAAGAAATTATATTGACAAGGCATATGTTAAAGCAACACAGGACCAGCAAAAACTACTGGATTGTCACACTGGAATACTTTTCAGGGCATGTTTTATATGATCTTGAAAGTAAAACTAATTAATAGAAAGTATTCTAGTTTTAGTACAAATAATTTGTGGCAGTATGTTAAAATTACAACATATATAGGAAGAAAATTGAGAATACACAGATGAGGAAATTCAGAGGACCAATAGAAGAAATCATGCTTTTACGAACAGTATCTTCAATATTTTAGTTTTCTGAATTCTTCACTGTTATTTCTACATTTATAATAGTATATCTTAATTACATGAAACACCTTTTGAAAATGAGACTAAGACAGAAAACATTAAGAAAATAGTAGACATCCATATATATTTGTTTAGAAAACAAAGGTTGGTGGTTAGAGTTCATTTTATATTGCACTTACTCTTTCTCTTTCTTTCTTTTTTTGGTTGTGGGGATCAATTATTGGTCTCAATTACTGGCTAGCCTCAACATATATCATTTTTCTTGATTCTTTCCCAATCCTGTCTGTTCAGAGTACTTTGTCTAATAGACTGTGTAATTTACACTTATTCCTTGAAATTATGAAAGCCTGAAAGTGCAACATTAATATCTAGTAAGGGCCAAAATCTTGAGCAGTAGACATCCCTTTCTCCCTCTGTCTTCAACAAGCTGAAGTGGCAAGAGAGCTCTTCTGGATTCTCTTAATAAAAGGCTCTAATCTCAGTAATAAGGGCTCCACCCTAAAGATTTAATAACCTCCTAAAACCCCACATCCTAATAGCAACAATGAAGATGAAGATTTCAACATAAATTTGAAAAGGCATAAATATCCATTTTTAAGTAGACATGCATGGGTATCTGTTGACTGGCTGACACTCTTATAAAGAACGATTTGCAACATCAGTAATACTGTTGAGAACTGCATCTCAAGGTATTTTTACCCTCATGTGAGTAAAACTTGGGAAGCAGACAATAAGCAAACAGAAAAATTCCAGGTAGTGGTAAGTGTTAAGATGAATTAAATATTGCAGGACATTTTATATGGTCAAAAAAGACTCTTAGAAATTTATATGTAACATAAAATGAGAATGACATAAAGGAGGATGTTTAATAAAACTTGGAGAAAGATATTTTGAGATAGACTATATAGCAAGGAACAAGGCAAGTGACTTGGCAGGTGACTTGACACGAATGACAATACTATGGCTAAGTATAGGAGTGAAATGGTAAATGGGCATGACCAATATCAATAAAGGAGACAAGGATAAAGAATATGGCTTGATTTTGGACTATATGGTGGTCTATATGGATTGTTATCCACTTGTTTTACAAGGCATAGTAAGTGATATACTTGTTGTTGCTATGCACCAGTTATTCTCAATTGCAAAAAGGGAGACCTATTAAGGTGATTGACTATGGTATGGGATGGCATGTGAGGGATTCTCCTGCACTAAGAACATTAAAAGCATTTTACAGTGATATGTGGCTATAAAAAATGGTTTCATTACCTAAATTGCTTTGGTTGGCTTTTCAGTTACAGTTATAATGTGTTGTGAAATGCCAACCATATTGATGCCTAATACACAAGTTTAAGGTTTATAAAAAGGCAGTTGAGTTTAAAAATGGTGAGAAATACAACATCATGGACTGTTATAGATCATAGAAAAGCCACTTCCCTGTATAAAAGATGCCTAAATGTGATTGTTAGTATTGAAGTTAGCCTGGAAGATGCAGCAGAGCTATGTCCCATGGTAAACTGCTAACCTATATATATATTAACAAAGAAAGGAGAAAAAAGAGCTTTGGGCTTACACAATATGGTTGTAGGAAAATCTAGACCTTAGAAAAAGCATCTTGTATGTGTCTACAAAAAAATAAAGCACTCGCTTCATTTTAAATATTTGGCTGCTGATACATGGAAGGCAGGAGACAGGTTTTGAGAAAAACCCAGGGATATGAGGAAAATGTGGCAAAAGAAAATAGTGCTGCACAAGTTTATCAATCTGTTAACTTAATATTGAGTAAGTGTTTATTTTCAGGTGGACTGAAACTGTAATTAAACACCACTAAGTTATACTAAGCAGACCAAAATATTTAACTAGTTAACAAAATTTCAAATCCTTCTTTTATTTCCTGTAACTATATAGAATAACAGGCATTATAATCATTCTTCTGCAGTCATATGAACCAGGGAGATAAAAAGGTATAGTATCTCAGAGTATCGTACTGTATACAGTATATAGTCCCAGAGTGCAGTATACTATACTGCACCTTCTTCCATAAAGCGTTGGTTTCTGTTTCAACACAACACCATAATATAGGGTTGTTTCTTTGTTAAAAAAAAAATTGTAATATAAAGGTTACTCCAACACACTACATGAAGCTCTGACAAAGAGCTAATGACTTTGGGCAGCTCATTTAACTTCTAAATTTCGGTCTCTTCAAAATATTAGTTTAGTATTACCTACCTCATCTGTTGAGAAGTAAGTGATATTTGTCTATCAGTTACTTTCCTCATATTCCTTATTTGATTTGGAGCAGTGAGATTACAGTAGAACTGCCCCTAATTTTTCAAGGCCATAGCTATGCTCTGGTCATTCTCAGGTCCCAGACACACTGGAGAGAATGTAACCATTTCCAGGGAAGCTTATCAAAACACTGGACCATTAAAGGACCAAGGCCTGGACCAAGAGTTACACTTCCCAATGTCTAAGGTAGTTACTGATCTCTAGCATTGGGGGGAACTTTAGCACTCTTTTCTGTCCTTGAATTACTATCATGGACTACAGATGTGGGAACATTTTATTGAATTAAGAGTTTAAATAGAACAATTGTTCCTTAGTTTAACTCTCTTTTAGGACCTACCCACAACTGACCATGCAAATTTTCATTAGGAAAAGGACAGCAGGTATCTCTGAGTTTATTTGTCCTACGAGGTAATTTGAATTCAGGAGAAGAAAACTACTAAGCCTACCTTTAATACAAATCCAGTTTTTCCCGTCTACTTGTACTCTGATTTGTTACTAAATCCATTTTTACAGAGTACATATTGTTATTTTATATATGCATAAATTTAGAAAAAATTAGAATATTTAGAAAAAAATAGCACCTGTAAACTATGAAGTGACATTTAAATGGAATTCATGAGTATACTCATGTATTCATGCAAAAGACCAGGGTTTTCAATCACACATGTATAGGGTCTAGGTAGGTTGCATAGATGTCTAGATCCAGTTGAGAATAAAAGTACAGTGTGGTGATACCAATAGTGTTGTGGAGTGCCTGATCTACATGAGAACTTTCCCCTACATTCACTATTGTTGATAGGGTGTCAGTCAAACAAAGTACTCAAAAAGATGAAGAGGCCAAAGTCTGCTAGTGGCATCTGTTTTGCTAAGAACACTTTCTTAGGAATAGGGATTAATTAATTCATTTTACTATCTCTAGTTCTTATCACTAGAACATGTCTGTAATAATACTTAATATTTCTTGATAATTTAATGAATAGGGAATGATTGTCTCAAATCAATCATTTATTATTTTGAACTAAAATTTCCCTGATCAAATGTTCATCTGCATTTAACATTAATGTGACTTTAACGTTTCACTATGCCAGAGTATAATAGATGCACACATATAAAGGGAATACAAATCAAGAAATATGAGCAACTAGTATTATTGTTTATCTCAGACATATAAAATGTCGAAGTGTTGTTTTATAAAATAGATATAGTTTTAGGTAATAAGGAAATTGAAATATTTTTTCTAATAATGCAAGCTATAAGTATGTGAAAATGTAACTATCTTTTGCTTACATATTTTATATTGAAAGAGCAAAAACTCAATCATAGTAGGTCAAATATTTTCTTTCATATTTTGTCAACAATTGCTGATGGCTATGCCATTTCGAAGAATATCTGATTTTATCCTGGTAAATCTGAGCTATCGGGAAGTTCATCATTTTCAATTTCATAGTGTTTGCTAGTCCTGAGTAATAATACTTTCTGTGATAAAGTACTCAGATGCTGTGGATTTCTGAGTTCTTTATCTACCCAGGAATGTATCACCTTAAATTCAAATGCTAACAGAATTGTCATGTCTAAAATTTTTTACATTATGAAAACCTGCTGATAAAAATGGATAGAAATAACTGATATGTAAGTATACCTTAAGGGTAAACACTTTAGATGCAGTTTGAAATATAACTAAATCTAGTCATTATAAGCAAAATAGCATTCATCTTATTTAAGAGAGCTTAAACATTACCACAGTTCAAGAATTCAAAGGTAATCTTTCAAGTTCTAATCAAATTTTATTTCTCTATGATTTTGAATTTCATCAAATAAATTTTCATATGTTCTTATATTGCTAGGAAGGAAAGCTGACACTATTGTGTTCAGCAATGCTGATACTATGAGATTATTCATTCAAATAAATTCAGAAAGTAGAATGTCAAAATGACACATTTCCTCTTTTCCATGCCCCCAAATTAATATATACATAAGAAAACATACTACAGCCCACATACATAAAATAATGCATATAATTTCACTTGATGCCATTTCTTCCTTTTTATTGACAATTTGAAGCAGTAAGAAGATAATTTTTCAAAGGTATTCCACACTATCACCACTTATCAGCATCAAAATTACATATTCTTCCATTCTGGTTATTACTAAGGATTGACTAATTCTACATAATCTTATGTGGCGCTCAGTGCCACCCTACCTCACCTGAGGGCTTGGTCTTAATTTTTTCTCCTTTTTCTCTCTACTACATCAAACTTTCCCTTTTACCTGGATCATTGTCATTACTAATCAATTTCTTCCGCAAAAAGAGCAAACAAACAAACAAAAAAAACTTATTGATCACATGTAAATCACCATGATTCTTCAAAAGTAAAAATTATTAAAAAAATTCCTCAAAAATGATTTATACATTTACTATTTTTAATTCCTCTTTTCCCATGTTCTTAAATATATTCTTTGTGTTTCACTTCCAGCACATCAACCAAAATGTTTTTATTACAAAAGCTAATATTCCCATCTGGCTGATTCCAGTGGTCAGTTTCTGGACCTCTTTACTCGGACTTTTGGCCAACTTTTGCTAAAGTTGCTCACTCCTTCTTCCTTCATGCGCACTCGGTTTCTAGGACACCACATTTCTTATATTATTGTAGGACAATACTCTGAATTGCCATGGACAGACCCAGTTCTCTTCCTTTTCTCTCTTGCAAGTCTCAAGAATCACTAGGATATGCTTAGAATGTAACATTCTGTGACATGAAGAAGCTGGACAGAATAGCTCATGCTCTGTTGTAGTTTTCTTTAGGAGTAAAGTCACCCTTCAGTGTTCTAGGGCACTAATTCTTTTTGCTACAGACATCAAATTCATTGTGAACTGCTTTCTGAGATCCCTCCTCTGTGGCGCCAGGGGGATGCATGCATTCAGGAGTCCATCCCCTTGGGAAACTTTCCTTTGCGAACCAGTTCACAATGAACCCTCAGTGTCTCTTGTCCTTTGCTGCCATGTGTAAGTGATAAACCTCCCTGATGTAACTTGTGGGATAGTCTCTCACACTCCACTCAGACAAGTTGATGATGGGTGCTCAGTGAACCAGCTTCACTTTATTTACCACTCCTTCCTAAACTCCTTTAAGTACACTTTGCTGCAATCGCTTTAGTGATAGCTGGGTTCATCGTCAGTGTGCTAGTAGCACAACAGAGCCCTACAGGGCAATGTCTGCTTCTATCATTGCGAGGGCGATTCTTTAAATCTCTTCTAGCCAAGACCCCACTATGGCACCCATACACCGGGCAATAAAATCTTAAGTCCACAAAATGGTCAATGAGGAATGAGGTCCTACATGGCCTGTGGCTTTACGCTTTCTTTGATCCTGGTTTCACTATCTTCCCCTCAATCCTTTTGCTGCTTTGGTTTCATTGATGTTCCTTGAATACAGAAGACATTTCCCTGTCAGTCTTTGCACTAAAATTTGACTAGTTTTTTTTTTTTTTTTTTTTTTTTTTCCTATTTCTAACTCTATCATCTTACTCAAATGTTATCAAAACATTTCTTATGTGAGGGGGTTTTCAGTTCGGTTTGCTTGCTTTCTTTGGTTTTAGTTCAACCCTCATCTCAACCCTGGCATGCTAAAAGGCCCTTAATATTCATTATGTAACTTTTCCCCATTCATTTGAAAATCACCTTGCAACAAGGTGATACGTGACAAGATCATAAAAGTGAAATTTGTGCTGGACGTGGTGGCACAAACCTTTAATCCCAGCAGATCTGGAGTCTGAGGCTGGAGGATCCTGAGTTCAAGCCAGCCTCAGTAAAAAGGAGGCACTAAGTAACTCAGTGAGACCCTGTCTCTAAATAAAATACAAAATAGGGCTGGGGATGTGGCTCACTGACTTAGTGCCCCTGAGTTCAATTCCCTGTACCCCTGAAAAACGTACTGTTTGTACTGAAATATATCAAATGCCCGTGAGCCTGGATTTCAATGGTTGCTTCAACAATATTTATTAAATAAATGAACATAAGTTCAGATAGCATGACTTTATTTATGCTATGTCCTTATTAACATAATTGTAACATTTAGCATTTATTGAATTTCTGTGTGTGTGTGTCCTTATAATTTATTCCAGACTTATGATTAGTGTACTGTAATAGCAGATGGATTTCCAATGAGTGTGAAACAATACTCAACTTAGGAGACTCCAAAGTTGTCTGTTTTCATCAACTCATAATTCATTATATTAGGAAAAGTTTTTTCTATGCTCATTCACATCCTGTGCCCTAATTTTTTTTACAGGTTTTTCATATTTTCCTGTACAGTCTCATAGCACAATGCTTAAGTGTACATTCTAGAACTAGAGGACTGGCTTAAATCCCATATCTATCTGCCCTATTATGGCTGTGTGTCTTTGGGCATGTTACTCCATATCTTTATGACTCAATTTCTAAATCTAGTAATTACAAGAAATAATCATACCTCTCATAGGATTTTTGTGAAGATTAAACGAAAACATTCAAAACTCTTTAAGAGTGCCTGACACATAGTATTATTATTTTGTTTCTCATATTAAATTAAACTTGCCCTAGCTTTCTGTTAGAGTATCAAGTTCTTGCTGTTCTCTGTATATTTTTCTTGAAATTTTATTGTCCCCCCTCAGAATGTTGGCCTAAAGTAACCATGTAACAATTGAGTTCTGTTATCTTAATGATAAAATTTGCTTTTTTGATGATTTAAATAAAATGTCACTTGTGTGTTTGCGATGCTGTGAGTCCCTTTCACACTCATTTTCTCCCAAACATGAATATTTTGCATTCACCAAGGGTGGCTTTCTTTGGTGTCTAAATATTTTTTATTAAATTATTTTTTTCAGATACTGTGGCTATAAGCAGAGAATTTAAAATCTCAACCTTAGTAGAGCCTTTTTTGAAGTTTAACACATATACATTTCTTAATGCCAAGAAATTTAGATATCCTGATATTTTTATTAAATATCACCAGGTATTCTAAGTCCTTATAATTAAGGGTATAAAGGGCATATAGTTCCAGTTTCCATGAAAATTTAGTAATACATAGAATGGATATATGTTATTTTGGACTACTGAATGTTCTATTTTGCTAATTTAATGAATACTCTAATGCCAAAATCTTTTTTTTTTTTATTTAGATGTACTCTTTTTTTTTATTGGTTGTTCAAAACATTACAAAGCTCTTGACATATCATATTTCATACATTAGATTCAAGTGGGTTATGAACTCCCATTTTACCCCAAATACAGATTACAGAATCACATCGGTTACACATCCACATTTTTACATGATGCCATACTAGTAACTGTTGTATTCTGCTAAAAAATATGGAACGCTTCACGAATTTGCATGTCATCCTTGCGCAGGGACCATACTAATCTTCTCTGTATCTTTCCAATTTTAGTATATGTGCTGCCGAAGTGAGCACTGCCAAAATCTTAACATGCAATTGTTTTATTAAATCTAGAGGATGACTGTTGAAAACAGATGTGTTAACATATATATATATATATATATATATATATATATATATACACACACATATATATATATATAATTTTAAACACTTGTATGCTATAAATTCAAACACTTGACACATATGTATGTCAAGTGTTTAAATATATAGCAAATCAGCCTTTCAAAAGTTTTTAATATATCCATATGTGCATAAAATATTAATTTTTGTACAGGTTCATTTAGACTTGTATTGAATATATTGCTAAGGATTCTGATCTAAAACAAGAACATCACAATTTTTTTTCACTTTTGTTCTCCTATGAACACATTTTTTACATTTGTTTAACATCATTATTCTTCTATAAAGTGCTATGTATTTTACCCATTCATTTTTTGGAGTGTTCAATTTTTATCTTGTTGATCTATAAGTTATAATATATATATATATATATATATATATATATATATATATATATATATATGTATATATATTATAGTAACATTTGTTAATATCAACTTGAAATTATCCCCCCCTTCTGGGCATAAATGTGTGTGTGTGTGTGTGTAAATTTCAATGTAGCCAAACATATTAGTCTTTCTTTCTTGGTTTTTAGTTATTGTCCTGCTTAGTCTATTAAATTTTAGTGTATCATTTTCCTCCTGTAACTTGTGAGTCTCAAATGTTTTCAGTTCATTGAATATTTAAGTGTGCTTGAAAATTCCCCGTCATATCAATAGAAATCTAATTAACAATAAAAAGGAAATGTTAATCACCAGAATTAAACAGGATATACTATTGTTTTATATTAATGAACCAGTAATGGAGTGCTATCTTGTGTTTATAAAAATACAATTAATTCATGCCATAATTTACAAGACAGTATTCATTTTGTTTTTCTATTTGTAATAACTTAATATGTTTCTATTTTGATTAATCTTTTAAATATATAAAATTTTTCTTTAGGGAAGTATGAAATAAGTTGAGGATAATGAAACAATAATACCTCATACATGTCATGTAAAATGAATATTTAAAGTAAATAATTTTCTAGTCACAAATCAGAGTAACATAATATTGTCCTCATTCATGTTTGAAGGACTTATACAAATATTGTTATATTTCTATATTGCCTAAGCATAATTCTTACTATGAAAATTTGCTTCTGCTTCTTTAAACAATTATTTGTGATATGTATAGGTACACCTTTCCTGTGAATATTTTGTATGATATATGTAGTTACATGACATTTGCTCATTTAAAAAAAATTAAAGAGGAGAAATTACTCAAGACAATTTACATTTATTTTAAATAATTATTTAACATTTTCACAATTACCTTCTTATCTCCCATGTATAGGGTATGTTTAATAATGTTTGTTAATTAAGTTAAAGTGATTCATAATGGAAATAATATGACATTAATTTAATAAATTTATTCCAAAAACAAACCTATTCTTATACAATATAATGTGGAATCAGTGAGAATGTTGTACCACACTGAGTAATTTAATCTTTCAATGCTAGTTTCAGTGTCCAAATTTCAAGATCTTAACCACTGAAGTCTTCAAAAATGCCCTTCTACTTACATCAACTCAGTACCATAGTATGCATACCTTTGTGAACCTTGGTTCAGTTACTTATAGAAGTTATGGTATGAACATCTGTTCTAGTTGTTGCTTATATTCTCCAATGCTCTATTTTCTACTAGCTATCATTATTCTCTTTTACTGGTTACAACATCACTTTCAAACTTCACCCTCTCTACTAATTCCAACATTTCCTGCCTAAGGGCCATTATTATTGTAATCTACATATCATTTTTTCCTATCTTTTACTTCTTGTTTTTGGGGGATTGTAATATAAAGATGGAACTTCCATTTTCATTCTCCATGTTGAAAATCTTGAAAGTCATCACTTCTATTGGAACAAGATAAATGTTGAAGAATCTGAAAATCGATGATTTTCTTGTGCTCATCTGTGAAATTGAGGTTCTGTGGAAAACTGCCACCTCAATGTACGGAGAGATAGATGACTACTGAGAATCACAGCTAACATAAGGTGAAAATTTCAGGCAAAATAAACTAGGGGAACATTTAAATGGTCATTCTGATGAATTGCTGGTGGCCTAGTTTGAACAATTCTGAGAATGAGATACTCCTGGGGAAATGCAGACTTGAGGGTGGGGGGTAAGCTACAACACTTTTGTGGGGAGGCATACATGCCCAAACATCAACATTCTCATATCAAATAATTAAGAACACGCAACTGGTTTTCTCATATCAAATAATTAAGAACACACAACTGGTTTTTAGTTACTGTCCTGCTTATGAAAGTAGCCATTTGAATGAAAGTAGCCATTGTGAAATATACCTACTATGTTACTCTAATGTAACTTTCTGGAAAAGGCATAACTATAGAAGGTCAAAAGTCAGTTCTTTCTGATATGTTGCCTTGGTTCATGAGTCAGTGTGGATGATTTAAGTAGGTGAAGCATGATAGATTTCATGAAACTATTCTGCATTATATTTTAATGGTGAATATATGACATTATGAGTATATGAAAACTCATGGAAATTAAATTTAAAAAGCCAAACTTGACCAAATTATCATATTGTGTGCATGTACAAATATGTAACAACAATTTTATTATCATCTAAATTTATAATGCACCAATAAAAAATTAAACAAAAACAAAGACTGAATCTTAACGCATGCATATTCACAAAGAAAAAGATTTAGAAGGTGGTGGATTTCAGGGAGGAGTGTTGACTGTATCAAGATAATGCAACTATGTCATAAATGCATTAAAAAATCTCAGTAAAAAGGATGACAGATAAAGGTGCTGACTGAGGTAACTTGGTAAATAAGATGGAAAATGAGTACTATATCCTTATTAATAATGTTTTCTCCCCCAAGGGATAGTGGTAAATAATTTTGAACTGCAGTGCATGTATACTGAACTTGCACAATTAAGTAAATGGATGTTCCAAGTGAAATTTAGGTCTAATAGAGTTAGAGAACTGAAGTAGAAATTTACACCAAAAGAATGGGAGGAGACCAGAAGGACATATGTGGTCCATTAGATTATAGGTGAAGATATCGATAAAAATTCATGTTTACCTTAATATAGATACAAGATTTTGCTTGTAGAATTAGTTATACATATGTAATTCCCACGTTTCTAAGAAATTAGGTTGGTACTATGACACAAAATCTGTTCATATATAAACATATTTTTTCTGTTATATAATAAAAAAATAATCTTTAGTTAAAATAGGGATAAACCTTTGAGAAGCTACCCATTATTTCAGCCCTGAGAGTCATGAAGTATTAATTAGAAGCTACAGAAGACCTTAGGGCAGACCATTTTACTGACCCAGGCAGTTCCCAGCCTATTGTGGCAACTATGCCCACCTTACCTCTGGGTTGCAGTTACATTGCCACCAATTGACCTCTGCCTTTTGAGGGCCCTCTCATTCCCTTAAATTTAGTGATTCAAATCCTTTTGACTTATATAACATTCCCTCAATATCTAAGGTCTATCAAAATTGCCACAAAAACATTTTTAAAGATGATGACACCCTTGGGCTGAGGATATAGCTCAGTTGGTAGAGTACTTGCCTTATATGCATAAGGTCCTGGGTTAATCCCTAGCACCCCCCAAAAAAGATGATGACACCCCACATCTCTCTCCAAAGTCTATTCCTCCTGGCCCTTGATGAAGAAAGTATCCTCCAGACCCCAACGTATAATTTTAGGAAGTGTGGGACAAATCAGATTCACCCCAGCATTTTTTCTCTTTCAACATTGTTTGGATTTATTTATCAACATAGTGACTTGGAATTGCTGGTATTTTTGTTCAATTTGCCACAGGCTATCAGTGCAACCAGACCAATAATGTGGACCACTCACAGCTGTTTATGTTACTGCAAAGAGCCCAAAGACTCCATCAGACAGACTATTATTGATTAATTCAGCCAAGTTTCTCATTATAATTTCTCAGAACTAAATCCATTTTCCCATATATTTTCCCAGACCTCTGGAAATATAAATAATTTATATAAATTGATAATATAAAATATTGCAAATCTTTTTGTATAATAACTTTTTTTCAATGTTGTCTTTATGGGACAATCCCCAGAAATGTTTAAGCTGTTATCCTAATTCAGCGTTTATCAATCTTGATTCAGTTTAAAGTTTGGCTTGGAAGAGTTGAAGATTTCTGATGCTCAGCCAATCTCCAAACTAAATAATTCGGTACCCCTGGGGAGAGACCTTAGCATCAGTACCTTTTACACCTCTTAGGTAATTCCAAGACACAGACAAACTGAATAAATGCTGTTTTATACATTAAATATCATGATAGATGGGGAGTGTATTATACTAAATGGTGGTCTCCCAGAAGATATGTACAGGTTCTAATACCCAGAGTCAGTAACTAATAACTTAGATGGTTAAGAAAGTAAGTATTGCCTTATATAGCAGAAGATGTGATTAAGTTAAAAATCTTGCAAGAAGGAGTTTTTCCGGATTATCTGGGTGGTCCTAAGTGCAATCACATGTGTCTTCATAGAAAAAAGACAAAAGTAGTTTATAGACACATAGAGGAAGGAACATACACTGAGAAGGAATGTGACAATGCAGATAAAGATTGTAGTAATGTGAATACAAACTAAGAATGCCAAGGATTTCTGGTGGACTGTAAGCATGATAAAAGAATGACCAGCACACATTAAATCACATTCAACTGTGTTACAGTGGACACTTCCCAAACAAGGGATAATCTTCAGTAATCTCAAGAGCTCAAAAGAGCTTGCATACAGTATTGCCGCTACTGGTCCGAAGACCTCCTGAACTAGCTTCTTGACCAAAAGAAGGGAAGGAATCAACCTCCTTGGGCCTTAAGAGTCTGTGCATTTTAGGACTTCATACATTGAAAGCTTAATGACCCTTTCATGTAAGTATTATCCTCATTTACAGATTGTTAAATGAGGTTTAACATAGCTATCTAACTTTCTGGATGTTAAGGAAATATCCTTGACAAAGCTAAGAACTGAGACCAGTAGACTGGCTTCCTGCCTGTGCTGTTAATGACAATACTTCACCATAACAATGAGAACTCTGGGGCTTCAATGTGTGGGGTATGATGAGCCAGAACCACTTCCCCCACAATGCAGCATATGTGCTTTCTCTGGGCCCCATTCTTAGAAGGGCTCCACACATGCAAAAGGCCTTGGGTTGGATTAATGCTCTGTTTGGTCTAAGACATCTTGAAATCATTAATCTTTCAACTAGGGGTCTCACTTTTTTTTTTTAATTTTGCATTGGATTGAACATAATATATAGCCATGTGTACTTTGAATCTTCAGAATTTCCTTTCTTTCTTTCTTTTTCTTTTTGTACTGGGTATTAAACCCAGGTAGGCTTTACCACTGAGCCACATCCCCAGTGCTTTTCATTTTTGAGACAGGGTCTTGCTAAGTTTTTTTGCTTAGGGCCACACTAAATTTCTGACACTGGCCTTGAACTGGAGATCCTTCTGTCTCAGTCACCTGAGTCGCTAGGATTACAAGCATGTGCCCCATGCCCATCTTCATAATAGTCTTAATTCCTTTATTAGGTGTCCATTCCTTACTAAAATGTTTATGTTCACAATGACATCTAGTGACAGATGATGAAGTGCTATCTAAGGTATTTTAACGTCAGTGAGCATCCCATAGCCCTTTCCATAAATGACATCTTACATTCAGTGTCAGGTGGTAGTCATAATTTAGTTTCTGTTACCCATACTTGTGCAAAAATAACCATTGCCTTTCATTATGTTCTCATTAAGTATATTTGTTTACATTATTTTAACAACATATATAATATTTAATTGTCACTCAAAATGTCTTCCAAATGATTAAGTTCCAAGTTTCTTAAAATTGATGAATTATCACCAAGTTTGATGGAAAGAAAACTAAGTTTATTTGTCCTCACTGCAGTAAGAGAAAAACCCTCACATGAAATTCTTTGAACTGTCTCAGTAGGGGAGTCAGAAATGGTACACATATAAGGTTTGGGGGGAAAGCATCATCAAAAGATGAAACTAATGGGAACTAGTAAAGTGTGTTGAACATTTTTGTCATTCATGTGTTTCAAGAATTCTGGAAACAAAGTGGAAAGTCATCAATGACTTCAGCATCTCAGTTTACATGAAATAACAACAAAAAAAAAGGAAACAAGTTGTCTGATTTTTAAAAACTGATTTTAAAAATATAGTTTACCATGTTTACAGCAAGTGTATATTTTATACTACTTGGGGCATTACTACAGTTCCATATTTTATCACAAATCAAAAGCAAGTGTTTTTGTTACTTGCTACTCAAGTTATTGGCATCATCAGAAATATGTAAAAAATACTGAATCTTAGCTTCTCCTCTATACCAGGACTAATAAATAATTACTAATAACTATTAGTAATAATTTAGGAATAATTATTAATTAGTAATAATCCCATAATAAATCTGAATCTATGTTTTGACAAGATCCTCATTATTCATGTATACATTTAAGAATAACTGCCTTAAAATTCCTCGTAGAAATAGAAAAGGCAATCATGAAATTCATCTGGAAAAATAAGAGACCCAGAATAGCTAAAGCAATTTTAAGCAGGAAGACTGAAACAGGTGGTATCGCTATACCAGACCTTAAACTATACTACAGAGCAATAGTAACATAAACAGCATGGTACTGGCACCAAAACAGACTGGTAGACCAATGGTGCAGAACAGAAGACACAGAGACTAACCCACAAAATTACAACTACCTTTCATTAGACAAAGGTGCCAAAAGCATGCACTGTATAAAGGATAGCATCTTCAACAAATGGTGCGGGAAAAACTGGAAATCCATATGCAACAAGACGAAATTGAATCCCTATCTCTCACCATGCACAAAAGTTAACTCAAAATGGATCAAGGATCTAGGGATTAAACCAGAGACTGCGTGTAATAGAAGAAAAAGTAGGCCCTAATCTCCATCACGTGGGGCTAGGCACCAACTTCCTTAATAAGATGCCTATAGCACAAAAATTAAAACCAAAAATCAACAAATGGGATGGATTCAAACTAAAAAGTTTTTTCTCAGCAAAATAAATAATCTGTGAGGTGAACAGGGAGCCTACATTCTGGGAACAAATTTTTACCCCTCACACATCAGATAGATCTCTAATCTCTAGACTATATAAAGAACTCAACCAGATAAGCACCAAAAAAATAAATAATCCAATCAATAAATGGGTCAAGGACTTGAGCAGACACTTCTCAGAAGAGGATATACAATCAATCAACAAATATACAAAAAAAAATGCTCATCATCTCTAGCAATCAGAGAAATGCAAATTAAAACTATTCTAAGATACCATCTCACTCCAGTAAGAGTGGCAGCCATTATGAAGACAAACAAGAAAAAGTGCTGGTGAGGATTTGGGGGGCGGGGAAGGAACACTCATATACTGCTGGTGGGACTGCAAATTGGTGCAGCCAATTTTGAAAGCAGTATGGAGTTTCCTTGGAAAACTGGGAATGGAACCACCATTTGACTCAGCTATTCCCCTGCTCGGACTATACCCAAAGGACCTAAAAACAGCATATTACAGGGACACAGCCACATCAATATTTATAGCAGCACAATTCACAATAGTTAAACTGTGGAACCAACCTAGATGTCCTTCGGTGGATGAATGGATAAAAAAAAAAAAAAAGTGGCATGTATACACAATGGAATATTACTCAGCAATAAAAAAGAATAAGATCATGGCATTTGCAGGGAAAAGGGAAATGGATGGCATTAGAGAAGATTATGCTAAGTTAGCCAATCCCAAAAAAAACAAATGACAAATGTCTTCTCTAATATAACGGGGGTGACTCAAAAGGGGTTGGGAGGGAAAGCAAGGGAGGAAGATTAGAAGGGAGAAGGGGAATAGCATGGATGGTGAAAGGAGACTCTCATCATTATACAAAATACATGTATGAAAATGTGAATTTGGTGTCAACATACCTTATATATAATCAGAGATATGATAAATTATGTTATAATGGTGTATTAAGAATTGTAATGCAAAAATAAATTTAAAAAATTTTAAAAAAGAAACAAACAAACAAAAAGAATAACTGCCTTAAGTTACCATAAAAATAAAGCAACCCACAAGTAGAAGAAGTTGTGTTAACTTTTGTCTCTGAATTGGTGGCTTCAAAGTTACTATCAAGCACAGTATAATGTGATTTATGGCAGAAGAAATTGCCAAATCCCTTAGAAAAGAATAACTAAGTTTAAAAATCAATTAGTTAAAATGATAGATTCATGTGACAAGCATTGTTATTGCTGAATTGTGGACAAATTATCTGATAGTTTGCATCTTTGAACAGAAATGTTTAACTTCCATGAGATTCAATTGAGCAAATGAGTAGGAGTTTATTAAAGTTGAAAAGAACTAGTCTCAAAAGAAAAAGGAATATGAGAAGCTTGGGAAAATACCACAGAAGTTATAATTAAGACTTTAAAAATATATTCTGACACACTGTCAGCACTCTTAGGAAAATCATATATCTATGATTCCACACTAATGGGTGATAAAAAGATTTAGTTATTGAATTTAAAGATATTTTGGTAATATCTTACTGCTTTGTCCCATTACCATTTCCTTTATGGATTCTAGAAGTGACCAATAGATGAAAAAAAATTGTCTAAATAAGTCTAGAGCTCTCAAAGTAATACTTTGTATCAAAACTATATAGTTTGTAGTTTTTATTTCTTTTTCAAAGTTATATAAAATAGTTGCATGTTATTTTAATAATTACTGTCATTTCAAGTTGATAAAATGAAGGAGTAAATCAGCTAATCATAAAATAAAATCTTTAAATTTATTTCTGTACCCTGAAGCTACAGTAGGTATTATATTCTTCAGCAAGGCTTCAGAAAGTTCCCGAGTTGGTGAATAACAAACAAAATTTAACATGGTATTTTCTTTTTCTATATTTTCTGGTGTCATTGTGAAAAATCAACTCACCTTAAAATATTTTAAATTTCTCCTTTCTTTTTTATTATTTGAGGAAATAGTCAACCTAAATCCCAAAAGCTACAATGAGCATCTCATTCTAGTAGATCCTAAAAATCAACTTTATTAACTCTTTTATTAGTGCATCTCTGCATTGCCACATTCAAATATGAAAAAGTAAAATTATACAGCATTTAAGCAAAATATTCAATGTCATATTGCCACTGTTTTCTGAAGCTCTCTGGCTAGAAATTTAAACCTTATTTAAAAAAAAATAAGAGACAGAGAGAGAGAGAAATTTTTAAATATTTATTTTTCAGTTTTCGGTGGACACAATATCTTTATTTTATTTCCATGTGGTGCTGAGGATGGAACCCAGCACCCCACACATGCCAGGCGAGTGTGTTACCGCTTGAGCCGCATCCCCAGCCCCTGAGCTACATCTCCAGCCCCTAAACCTTTTTAACATTATCTACATTAGAGATCTCAGTTGAATACATGAGAAACCAAATAACATTAACAATAGAGTCCATAAACTTATTAGAAAACATAGCTTAAATAAAATGATGCATCTTTATGCCACTGTCACTTAGATTTAAAGTCCCAGATGATATGTCAAATTGCCAATTTGTAGGTCAAATATTCATATTCTGCATGACAGTTATCAAAGGAATGAGGATATCTAGCATTTGAACCATTTGGCCTTGGTAACAAAAACAGAATACTCATTTCCACTAAGAACTACACATTGGTCAATTCCTCAAATGTAAGAAATTGTTTTAGATGCCAATCTGCATGCAAGGTTTATTAAGTCTTGAAATCAACTTATAATTTTTTTCAAGTATGTTTTGAGCTTATGGCAAGGGATAAAGAGTATTCCAGGAAGCAGGAATAAATCACCATACAAATCAAAACTATAGCTCAGACTTCTTGTTTATAATCAGTAAGAAATTTTATTTCCTCTTCTACCCAAACCTCACTGAAATGACAGAAAATTAATGAAGAGATAATAAATACATAATTCCATTAAAAGTTTTTTGAAAAATGAGAAGTAGTATAAAAACATTTTTGAACGTCACAAATCACATGGACAGATAAATGAAATTTCATAAACCATGCTGGTTGTGTTTGGTATAGAAAATAAGAATGAATTGTCTGATATAAATGTGATTTAAAAAGACTGTATAGGGTGCAACAGAGCTCTTATAAGACTTCTTATTCTTCATATACTTTCAGGAAAATAAAACACTGGAAACACCAGTACTAAAAGCACGAATTGCATAATCTGTCTGGAAATGGATTGTATTCTGACTGTGATACTGGGTCCTCAGAGAAAATTCTCATTTTTTGTGGCATTCAGTGATTAGTGATTGCTTCCAATTATGTGAGTGTAAAAACATACCCAATCTATTTAGATAGTCACCTTCATTAAATAGAATTTTTTTCCATTAGTAGAAGAAGTCTCATAAGGAAACAGACCCATATAACTGGTAAAACATCTCTGCCATTTGTCCATATCAATAAAAGTTTATTCATTAATACAAAGCACAGAACAAGGAGAATTTTAAAGCCATTTGCCTAGATGAAAAAGAGAATCATGAGGATGAAAAAAAAAAAACTTTGAGTACTCTAATTTTTTTTTTTTGTAGTTGTACACAATAACTTTTATTTAGTTTTTTATGTGGTGCTGAGGATAGAACCCAGGGCCCTGCACATGGGAGGCAAGCGCTCTACCTCTGAGCCATAACTCAGCCCAAGTACCCCAATATTTTAATCCTACTTTCCTTACTTCCTTAGTAAAACTCTGTGTGTGTGTGTGTGTGTGTGTAGGTGTGTAAATGTGTAATTATTACATTTACTTATTTAATAAAGAAGCAGTGCTGCTTTTCAACTCTGTCAGAATATCTTCATGAAAACATGAGGCCTTTAGATTTTACAATAAAAAGTGCAGACCCTGTAATTTGTGAACTGTAAATATACTTCCAAGACTAATTAGAAGGCCCTCAAGAGGGTTATTAGAAGCAATCCCAAAGTGTGCCCTCTTGTCTCTCAAGAAAATGAGAGAAGTTTTAATATCCTCTCTTTAACTTTCTGCATAAATTGTGTGAAATTCTTTCCTGACTCTGTAATTACTCTTATGCTAACTTACATGCACATAATTTTTCATCCTTAACTGATTTTTAAATTGTTCTTTCTCTCTCCTACACTGGTAGGGAAAATAATTTTGTTGGCAGGATTATTTATATGCACTAACTATATATGTGAGATTGGCTCTAGCCATCTAGGCTACTATTTCTGGAAGCAGAACCTTTAATTTGAATCTGCTTTCAATAATATGTGTGTTTAAATGGGATATGCATATATGGAGCAGTACACTAAAACAAAACAAAAAGGCTGAATTCAAGTGCTTCAGGACATTGAAAGAGATATTTGAGGCAGGCATAAATTCTCCAAAGCTTCTAAAACATGCTTATACCTGAAAGGATGGCATTTTTCCTCAGCTAATTATATATCGAGGTTTGTCTATTTCCTGTTCCAACCATTATGTGCACCACTATTAGCGGTGAAACGTAAATGTGGAAATGAGTTTGTTAATCTGATTACAGTCTACTTTTTTAGCTCCATTTATTTCCCCCTATTTAAAATGTTTTCAACCATCAAAGTGGCAAGTCAAATTTCTTTCTTTCTGTAGTATAGATATTAATTTAATCCTGCAAATCTGTCCAAAATTTTTTGTAACATTTAATAGATTGAAAATCATGATCTGTGTTTAGAAAGCATGTAATTGCATCACTAGAGTCTATTTTAAGCCTTCTATCTAGAACATAAAGTTCCACTTCAATTATTACATAGAGGCCAATTTTACTGTGATTCTGAACATTCATGGGTCCACAGGGAAAGCTTAAGATGTGTGTATTGGTAATATGAATTTTATTGTGCTTCCTTCCTCAAGAAATAAAGATAGTAATTATTTTCTATTGAGTGTACATGCCTGTTGGATTGTCCTGCATCTCCTTCACTGTGAATGTGTCCCCGGACTAGGGGAAATATTGAGTGAAATTTCATGCATATTTATACTGCTTCATCAAGCTCCATGGGTATAAAACCAGCACAAGAAGATCATTTGAACAAAACATATACCCAGAATAGGGGTCAGTTCCTTTAAGATGACTTGTTATCCCTCTCATGACAATGGAACCCAACAGAGCCACTCTGTACTAAATACAAAGTTTGATTTCCTGATGAAAAGTGCTGTACTGGTGCCTCAAAAGTGGTCTTTTTTCTCAGACAGATTGAATATTCTGAGAAGGCAGAAGCTAGATTGTGAGACTCTTTGCTGCTGGGCCCATGTACAGTCTCTATCTCCACCATGACTATTGCATGCCAATTTAGGCATGGCCAACAACAGCAGTTCAATGTCAATAAGCTGAGCAATTTGTCAGCTTTAGTGGTTCAATGTCTCTTTCATGGTGAATGATGTAAGGTAGGCAATAATATCTAAAATGAAAAATTTCATACTTGGTACCGACGTGCAGATGTGTTTTTGCATCCTTTTCACTAGACCTCCTTTTATCTGATATTCCAGTCTTTTATTTTTCAGGGAATTTCCTACTGCCCATAATTGCAAATATGTATTGATGGTAGCATTAGAAATTATCTATTGTAAAGATTTTCAGTGAGTGCCATTCAGTCATCACTGAATGAGACTGTAATGTGTCATTACAGTTATTTTGGGTTTAGCCTTAAATATTGAGCCAATATACCCATAAACCAAGCTTGAGTTTTATTCATTCTCTATATATCCATAACTTCAAGATGGGAGAAAGATGCAAATAAGGTTGGTGAAATGAGAATATCTGCTATATGTTCATGGAGTTTATTTATTCATTCTAGTTTTGCTCAGACCAAATTCTCAATGCACCCTTTCTGTCCTATAGTGAATTGTTCCTGAATATACCAAATTTGATTACTTCATAGGTTTAATTTGTAACTGATCAAATTGCGCATCTGCCTATCTGCTTATTTATAAATTTAAATCTATTTTCAACCTGTAAATCATAAGAGAAGATATGGACAGAACTCGAAGGATATCTGTTGTCTTCAAGAAAGTGGCTTCCACAGGGTCTTTCATGGGAGCAGTTCTAGTTCTTTATTGGGAAAAAGAGGCTCCTTTGAACAATCTGAAGACTTAGTGACTAGACTGAACATTCAAAGCATTTCAATAGTCTTTGTGACTCTATGATCCTAATAGTAATAAGTTCTGAATCTCTGCCCCTCAGTTGATCCTACTTCACATGGTAACAGATTAAAAAAAAAAAAAAAAAAGACTTTTTGTAAGGTGCAATGAAGGCTCCAAAACTTGCCATTTCCAGTTTATCATCATCTCTTTTTGGATGTCAGACTAGCTAATTCCATTATCCTTGTATGTATTGTTTCTCCTGAGCTTTTCGAAGACTTAATTCATCAACACACTACACAGTGTACCTTTGAATACTATCTTCATTATTATTCCCCAGAGTGCCCATGACTTCACTTTTTAAAGTGGAGGCAGATCTAGTGGGCTCACAACTAGATGCTATCAGATAGCAACCCTCCTGGGGAGAATTCCTCTTTGGAAAGGAGACAATAGCAAGTTACTTTCAGAACTGTAACAATTTACAAATTATAAACTCTCTGTATGCTCCCTATAATATTATGAAATATATATTGTGAAAATATATTTATTGGGCATTCAATATATTTTGTGAACACCAACTATGTGAAAATTGTGGAATGCATGATCTCCAATATCAAGTAATTTATTCTTGAAATAGAACTTGTGTTATGAACAAGTAATTATCACTAAGTAAATTGCTTATGGCAAATTTCACAGGAGACAAGAAACCTATGTTAGGGAAGGTTGTTTGGAGGTCAAATTTACTTGAGAAAAACTGGAAAATGTCAATGTAAAACTGCCATTCAAGCTTGAATCTCAAATGACAGTAAAATTAGGGAAAATTTAAAATCATGAGAATACAGAGAAGGTGCAGGTGTTTCCATGGAAAGAGATTGAGCTCTTTAGTTGGATGAATTATACATAGTACAAAGAGTTTTGTACCAGTCTAGGCTGTGGCCAACTGTGCGGCGTCTTAATGATGAATCTCAGATGAGCACCAAGCAGGTGTAGCTATGGGGCTTCATTTTTGGCCCATGTACAGTCACTTCTCTAATCATTCTAGTTACTGAAATTTCCTGATTTTATTAAGAGTTACCAAAGCTTCATCACAGTGGATTCCATGAAAGGCATAGTGTTATTTGCAAATTTTAAGCTCTTGCACACATCTGCAAAAGTTAATAATATTATAGCAACAGCAGTAAATCTATCTTCGTACAAATAGCTTCATTCATTTGATGGAGTACCCCCTTCAAAAAAGTTGGCAAAGCAAAGCTGATAATTAGTTCTTTCTTGTTATTTGTCTCAAGATATCACTAATGAAACCTAAAACAAAATCAGGATAATGGGAAAGAAAAAGCAATGACAAATTTTTTAAAATCCTATGGCAGTATAAACAACAAGCATTTGCATAAAACACAGTGTGCGAAGTGGGGAAGACAGTGTGGTTTAAAATCAAGCAGTTCGTCATAAGACTAGGAATGAAACAAAGCAGCAAATGCAACCCATTACTTGGATCTGTAGATTTGAACTTGTTTAGTTTTATACAGTTGGTGAGATAAAAATATGCAGTGAGGCTGGGCTGTAGATAAATGGTAGGCTGCACACAAAGCTCCAGGTTCAATTTCCATAAAGAAAAGTGAAAACAAAAAACAATGCGGTAGCCTGGCATGATGGTGCACACCTGTAATTCCAGCAGGTCCTGAGGCTGAGGAAAAAAAGATCACGAGTTTAAAGCCAGCCTCAGCGAAAAGCGAGGCACTAGGCAACTCAGTGAGACCCTGTCTCTAAATAAAATACAAAATAGGGCTGGGGATGTGGCTCAGTGGTTGAGTGTCCCTGAGTTCAATCCCTGATCCCCCAAAACAAAAACAAAAATAAAAACAAAACAGCAGTGATGATTATATATTGAATATATATATTTACTCATTGAAAAAAATATTTTTAGCTTTTTTATCCCAACAGGGATTATGAAAAATTCAGTAAAAATATCCAAACACACATAAAGTAAGAGTGCATAAATAGATTACAGCACCCAACTTAATGTTTAGAGTTTGATTTTCAAAGGAGTTGATTAGAATTTCTTAGCTAAAAGATGTGTTTACTTGTATTGAACTTGATACTGTGCATAATGATTTATTTGGAGTAGTGTACATCACTGTTTCAGCTTACATTTCTGTGTCACAATATGAAAGAGTTTCCTATTATGATATTAGTATAATTCTTAAAGATACACACAAACACACACTTTTGTTCAAATTGAAAGTACTGGACATTTTCAATGTTTAAAAAATATGATATATGAACAGTACAACAAGTTTCAGCAACAATAAAAATTCCCCTTAACAGTGGTGATGCCTAAGCAAATTGTTTAGTTGGTTATAACTTCTTTGAATGGAAGAATAAATTTTGACTTTTATTTGAAAGAAAAAGACTCTTACAAAAATGGATATTCAAGCTGTAAATTTTGAATGCACTTATTATCTAAGTATTTATAAGAATTTTTGTCTTGGGTTTTTTATAGTAACTATGTGAATATTAAGGAATTAAGGATTTTTTTATCAAACCCATTCATTTTTCAAATACACCTGTACCATTTGGGTTTCCGAATCACAATTAAGTACTTGTAATTATTATAAAGACAGGGTGATTTCTGGTTCTTTCCTTAGATGAAAGGAGAGACAATTAATTGAAAAGCATATATTTATAAACAAGGAATTTCAAAATTTGTTGATTAAAAAAAGATAGAAGTAACAAATACTATCAATATAATTTTCCTATTCATTTTTCATGTGTTTCTTCCTTATTCTCCACATTCTTTTTTCTACTTAAGTGAGATTTTAAATACTAAAAGAAAACCCTTTGGGGAAATACACATTGGTTTTATTTTAATGTATAATTTCCAGATGTTCACTAATGTAAAATAGCAATGGGATGAACTTAGATTAATCTCAACAATAAAAACAAGAAAATAAAAGGCACAAAAAAATCCCAGTTTCTCTATAATATTCTATTGGCTCCATTTTCAAATGAAAGTAACTTATCAGATAGAATTTAAGTACTTTAATTTTGTTATTGATACTCAATCCTTCTCCATGTGACTTCTTCTGCTGCTTTAGACAGACACATTTAGTCAAGGAGATTTGTGGTTGCTATCTTTTAATTTATTTTATTTTATATTTTACATTTTACAATCATTTATTGTGCTGAGAAAGCAGCAAGTAATAATTCCTTTGGGTTTTTTTTGGTTTGTATTTGTTCTCATGAAATACCTTACTATGAATTTGACTGTTTCCATGTGATGTTATGTTCATTTTCATCACCAAGACTATGTCTCAGGAACGCAGTGAGCAGAGCCATCCAAGGATATATTTGCTCATTTTTACTCACTAATATCATGTCAAAACCCACTGGTCATCTCTTGGGTGACAACAAATCAATAAAAGTACACATGAAAGAGGCCAAACAAGTGTCCTTGATTAAGAAACAAACATTTAGTATTAAGACTACCAGGACAAAAATATTTGCAAAGAATCATCAAAAGGTATTTGCAGAACACCTAGTATATTGGCTTTAAAACTACGTGACTATTCATACCAGATGAGGAAACGCACCCTGAGAATTCTGAAACCAATGGTACCAAGTGAGTGAAAATCTTTGGTACTACATAAGTGAAACTCAGAAAATGAATAAAATAAAAAGCTTGTTAAAATAGAGCACTACAAAGTAATGTAAAAGTAGGCTATGGCATCAACAGTCATGTCAAGCTGAAGTTCAGAAAATTATTTTTTACCAAATAAATGCCATGATTATAAGAAAACTATAGTCTTACTAAAAAATGAAACTGCTAAAAAAAACTAAAATCAAATCTTTTTCCTCCATTTTACAATTGGTATAATTTTATTTTCAGATTTCTGAGTTATAAAGGAGCAAAATATGGAAATACTTAAAGACTATCTCTGTGTATGGATTTCTTAACCTCACTTCTATGGACTAATTGGGTCTCTTTGTTATGAGAGGTTATTCTGTGCACTGTAAAATGTTTAGCAGCATTCCTGTCTTCTATCAAGAGAGGCCAGAGACAACCATCAGTTTTAACATTAAAAATGTCCCAGTCATGGCCAAATGTCCCCCAGGAGCTCAAAACCATCTTGTAGAGAACCATTGATCTGGATGAATAGTTTTTAACAGGAAAAGTGTGTGTGTGTGTGTGTGTGTGTGTGTGTGTGTTGTGTTGGGGGATGTACTGGGGATTGAACTCAGGGGCACTCAACCACTGAGCCACATCCCCACCCCTATTTTGTATTTTATTTAGTTGCTTAGGACCTCACTTTCATTGAGTCTGGCTTTGAAATCACAGGCCTCCTAAACCACTGAGATTTTACAGGTGTGCCCCACAGTGCGAGGCTAAAGTCTGTTTCTTATAGTGAGGGGAAAGAAACAGTTGTTGGCATCCAGATTAAAAATATAACAGTCTTTATTTGCAATTCATAAAATGCTCTCATTTCAAATATTTGGCTTTGTTTATCTTCTCTACTATAGAATGCTATACCAAAACTCTAGTTATAATATGTTGCTAAAATAAACACGATTAATTTTTTTTACAGTATTTATATGTAGGTGTTAGTGACATTAATTTTTTTCTTATTTTTGTTTTTTTTATCAACAATATGTTAAAAGTCAAATATATATAAATAATTGGGAAAACTTCTGCATTACTTAAGTCCTTGAATTAAAATTTTAAAAAGCAAAACGCAAGTTTGTTATTCTGGTATGAACATATTAGCATGGACCACAGCAATAAAACATGCCTAAGGTATTTTGTCAAGTTGCTCTTCCTGAAATCAGAATTAATGGACTGTTCAGAATAATTCATTGATTCAAGAAAAATGAATTAAATGCCAACTATGTTCCAGATATTGTTATGGTACCAGGAAGAAAATAACCTTTTAACTGTAGTGGAACTTAATATTTTTATGGAAGGGAATTTGAGGAGACAGAAAATAAATAAATTTTTGAAAATATATTTAAAATATGTTTGTCTAACAAGATACCTTCATAATTTATGAAGTAAATGAAACATATAACTGACATAGGGAGTGTCTTCAAGGAGTTTGAGTAGTAATGCCTTAGCTAGAGTGCTCAGAAGAGCCTTTAAGTACAGGTGACATTTGAGCCAAGAGATAAATGATGAGAAGCAGAACTGTGAAGAATAAATATTTGACCCAGAGGAGTGGCAACAAGCAAAGTAACAGAGACTCACAAAATGTGGCATATTTCGATGATGGAAAGCCCTCTAGTAAGGCTGAATCTTTTTTTTTTTTTTTCCTTTTTTGTGGTGCTGGGGATTGAACCCATAGCCTTGTATATGCAAAGTAAGCACTCTACCAACTGAGCTGTTTCCCCAATTCATAAGGCTAAATCTTAAGGCAGAAGTGTTGGGACATAGATTTTTTCATAATTTCCTTAAAATAGTTATCTTTTATCTTAAATATTTATTTTTTAGTTGTAGGTGGACACAATATCTTCATTTCATTTTTATGGGGTGCTGAGGTTTGAACCCAGTGCCTCACATGTGCTAGAGGAGCGCTCTCTACCACTGAGTCATAACCCCAGCTCCTAAAATAGTTATCTTAAATAGCTCATGTATTCCATCTTAAATGATACTATCCTTTTAATTTATTAAGAATTTCCTTTTGGGGAGCATAGATATACTTTCAATCTTCACTCTGAATTTCATAGAAATTACCAAACCATATCATATCCTTCTGAACTCATTTATTTCAACTTGCTGAAATGTGATCAAACCAAATGAAGTGCTTTCTCTCTAGAAATTTGTTTTGACATTTTATGAATCTGATATTTCTATCTTCTTCCTCTATCTAAATTCTTTCTCCATTTTTAGTTCTTTCCTAAAATCTATTTTATACCCTGTCTTGGTTGCTATCTCTTAGGGTTTAAATGCCAGTTCTGATGTGCTTGGTATAACAATCCCTAATTGTCCACTGTGGAAAATATCCAATCCACACTTAGATTCAAAGATGTAATATATTTAGCTTCTTTGTTCTCCTAACATCTGTCACCATGGAAATGATCTAAAATCATTAAAGTTGAAAAAACTTGCTTAAATCCAGACATAATAGACTATAAAAACTATATCACTCCCTTTTAGGATCCCTTGTAGTAAGGTGCTCATTTACACATTAATATTTATTGATGTCAGAGCCTGCTATAACTTTTTGGAATGTACCTTTTAATGAAGCAGAGGAAAAAAAATAATAAGATTGCCTTCATCCACTTATATTTTTGAGAAATGAAACAGATTAAAAACTACAAATTTGGAGGGTCATGGGCCAGGGAAATGGAGGCTTCAGGAGAGAGCGAGGCTTCAGGGGGTGGAAATAGCACAGAGGAAGCATTTATGAGCTTTTACAGTGAGGTGAAACAATTAGTGAAGAGAGATTCAGTTCTGATATCCAAAAACCAGATTGAAAGATTGACCCACCCTGGTTCCTCTTATTCAACATGAACCCATTTGAGGTTCTTCAGATAGACCTGGAAGTAACAGATGAAAACATAAAAAAGAGGTTTTGGCAGTTGTCCATATTAGTGCATCCTAGCAAAAATCAAGGTGAGGCTGATAGAGCACAAAAGGTGCTGTGGACAAAGCATACAAGTTATTCCTGGATCAGGAACAAAAGAAGACCCTGGAGTTAACTCAGACAGGAAAAGAATATGTGGAATACACTGTGAAAGAGCAGGGGGAAAAGCAATTAAAGAAGGAAGGAAAACCTGGAAATGTAGAGGAAGATGATCCTGAGCTATTCAAACAAGCAGTTTATAAACAGACCATGAAACTCTTTGCTGAGCTGGAAGTTAAAAGAAAAGAGAGAGAGGCCAAAGAAATGCACAAAAGGAAACAACAAAGGGAAGAGGAGATTGAGGCTCAAGAAAAAGTCAAATGAGAAAGGGAGTGGCAGAAGAACTTTGAGGAAAGTTGAGATGGTCGGATGGACAGCTGGCAAAACTTCCAAGCAAATATAAAGGGGAAGAAAGAGAAGAAAAATTGGATCTTCTTGAGACCACCGAAAGTAAAAATGGACCAGCGTGAGTGACCCTCCCTGGGTCACAGCTACAGAAGCTTCCCCCAGCTCTCTCCTTCCTGCTCTAAAGGACTCATTCTTTTCCTCCTACCTCCATCCCAACATAGAGTAGTTTTGCTTTTTAGTCTATTTTGTTTTTAATACAATTGAATATCGATCAGAGTAATTCTTTTGTAAATTGAAATGAGAGGCTCTGTTTAAAAAAGACTCCCCCCACCCATTACCCTTAGAACAACCAAGATTGGGAGGTGCCTCCATTGGTGCTGCCTTCTTTCCCACAGCCTGTAACTTAATGCTTTGTACTTCAATGAATTGTGAAGTTCAGAAACTCCATGCATAGTTTGTGGAAATCATCTAATAAAACATATTGCTTACAGTGGTGTTGCTGAGACTTCAGAGACAAGACTGGGCTGCATTAGGAAGCCCCTTTGCTTCAGTTGTTTCTGGGTGTGCCATCTTTTGAAGCCCCAAATCAGAAAAGGAAGGCAGTGTGGGCATACAGAGCAGTCACTTGATGCCCTGAAGTCCTCTGGTATTTGGCATGTGCCCTTCTGTCTGACTGACCAATCACTGTGGCATGAAGGGCTGAGCCCCTTTCAAACCTGTTCCAAAGAGCTAGTCATCTTCCTTCCAGTACCATTGTGTCCTAGCCTGTCTGCATTTGTTAGTGGTAATATTCTTTATGTATGATAAATTTTATACCCACCCCCCAAAAAAATACAAATATGATAAATAGCTAAATTATATACCATCTTAGAATGTAATAAGAGCTATGAAAAAATTAAAATTAAGCTCATTGAAGGTTTATGAGAATATATGTATTTGCTGTGTACTAAAATTGCAAAAACTATCAGGCTATGCCTATTGCAAATGATGATATTTGAGTCAACACTTCAAAAGAATATAACCTCTTTTATTTAACTCATATTGAAGTAACCAGACAACTGATCAGTGAAATTATAATTCAATATACTCAGCCAGTAGAAAATGTGTATCTGGAAGGCAGACATAAATAAGAGAATTTGCAGTTACTTTAAATGTAAGTTATAAATTCCATTTTTGCAATCATCTTTTTCTTCACCTGTTAGAAAATTATACCTTTTGTTTCCTTGATCTTAGATTGTGTCTCTTGCTAGAAAAATTTAAAGTTCATGGATCTCATTTCTGGAGAATGAGCACTTTGTACTAAAACAAATTGCTCTAGTTGCCTAGATTCTTCCAATAAATTAAGAATAGGAGTTTAAGCCAAATAAACAAAGGGAAATTAAGTTCATAAGAGAAATTTCACACATATAAGTCTATTGAACAATTATAAATTTTATATATAATAGTTTAATCAGAATATTGGGCTTCATTTCAACATCAGGTGATATCAATAGCTGGAGAGAATTGAATAATTTAATTGTATTTAGTAGTATTTTTTTTGCAATGTAGCATGTGACTTCTCAAATTAAATTTAAATGTTCTAATTCACAGCCAGGGGTGATGGATGGCACATGCCTGTAATCTTGACTACTTGGAAGTCTGAGGCAGGAGGATGGCAAGTTCAAAGCCAGCCTGGGCAACAAAGTAAAGCCTTGTCTCAAAATAAAATTTTAATAAGGGATGAAGATGTGGGGATATAGTATAGTGGTAGAATGCTACTGGTTTCAAACTCCACTGGAAAAAAAAATCTAATATACAAGTTAAATTGAATTTTAAATTAATAATCTGATCCTCTTTGTCTGAATTGTGTGAGAATAAGGCAATCCAACTGATACTGTATGTATGAGTGATGAGATCAAATAGGAACATTTTATTATAGTAAAGATCAAAAGATTAATTCTTTATTTTGTGAATTGCTTTGCTGAGTAATTAATATTGCTTGTGTTATACACAATTGTTATTACACTTTATGTGAGTCTCAGTGTAAACTTTCATGACTAGAGTTACTTCCTTAATGATTTGTTAATCATTATTATTATTTATTAATTAATTTTTGTTGTTGTTGTTTGGTACTGGGGATTGAATCTAGGGTCACTTAACCACTGAGTTAATATCTCCACCCACCCTTTTATTTTTATTTTTTATTTTTGCAAAGTTGCTTAGGGTCTCACTAAGTTGCTGATACTGGCTTTGAACTCGAGATCCTCCTGCCTCAGCTTCCTGGTACTGTGCCTGAGATTGCAGGCATGTACTGCCCATTAATTTTTAAAACAATTCTATTTGTCAGTTTCAAGAGCTTTTATAATACATTCTGCAGGTTCAGTTCACATTTGTTTCCTGAGTTAGAGCAGAAAGTACCAAATGGCTAAGTAATTTCAGAAATGGAAAAAATTACCAAAAATTGGAAATGTTACAATTTATTTCAATCATATTATATTAGTCAAAAATATATACAGGTTAAAAAATATACTAACATTTGGAAATGATAACTTGCAATCATATTTCAATGTGGCAAGCAGGAACATATTTTAATAATCTTCTAATTAACATTATTATTTTTAAAATTTCCCCAAGATTTTTGAGATAATATAATGAATAATCTTTACAAAAATGTAGGTTGTGGTTTATTTTAGGCTTGTCAACCATTGTTGATTTATTATAATATTAATAAAAATAAGTTGAGATATTTTAGGTTTTTAAATGATGTCTTTAACAAATAGCATGACAACTTTATTCTATTCTCAATGTCCTTGAATATCCACTCTTTCTTTGGCTATACAACACATGAAATGATACTACCTATGAAAAACTATGTCATTCCTTAGAACATTTATATAAAAATTTTAAAGTTATATATCTCAATAAACTCTATGATTTGTAAGAAAGCTCATGAAAATTGAAGTTAGAAAACTTGAACCAAGAGCCTTGTTGGATTTAATATAATATATATATATAATATATATATTATATATATATAATATATATAAATATATATATATTATATATATATAATATATATATATATTATAATTTACATATGTAGTTACATATACATATGCACACACACGCATTTCTTTTTACACAGAAAATGATGGTTTACCAATGGTCTTTTCTAATTGAAGCTAGTCAAATTGAAACTAAAGCTCATATGGAAAAAAAAAATGTGCAAGTACAGTTGGGCATACACTGAAAGGGTAAAGATATAAGGAAGTCAATAGCTTTTCCAGATATTACATCATACCATAGAGACTCTAATTAAAATAATGTGTCATTGGCACACATACAGTGTAGTGAATCCAGAATATACTGACTCATATGTAGGCATGTAATATATCATAAATAATCATATAAGAACTATACACATACATGATTAATACTGTTCAATTACTTTATTGTAATTTAATATGTATTATATTACCTTTGCAAAAATAAATGCAAAGATTTTTTTTCCAGACATCTGGATAGCTATTTAGAGAAAAATGGATAAGTGCCTCTTATGTTCACTAGCCTTTTTATTTTCTATTTTAATTCACTGACCCTGTCATTTGCTGTCTTCTATAATAATGAATTTTTCTTAACTTTCTTTAGTTTTCCATTGGTCATTATGGATAGTACTCAACTTCACTTTTGTTTCTAAACAACATTATTCTGTTTAAAATTTTGACCCAATTTTAAGATACATTTCAGAAATGGTCAGCTAATATGTTATAAACCAGGCAAAAACAACTAATAATATCCAAATAGAAATACCACATATTTAATCAGTGCTCAACAGTGAACATTGTATTTAGGGATATTTTATTAATTATATGGAAAATGATAAGTTTTATGCAATCTAATTGAAATTGTGCACTATTTCAAAGTTGCAGTGTAATTTAAAAATTGAAAAGCTGTAAGTTTCAAATAAATTTTAAGCAATACATTTGTAAAACTGATTGTGCCCTTGACATTCATCTCTCTTTGCTAAGGTTTATTTCTCATGTTCTTTTTCTGTATAGCTTATCCTAAAAGAAATATTAATGTCCATAGAGTTTGAATAAGAGCTTACCATGTCATGAATTCTGTTTGGTTTGCATTAGACAGTCAGGTTTCTACATTGTGCTTCTGTTTGTTTGAACCATATTATTAACAATACTGTCCTAACAGTGCTACAATGATTCTATTATTTAGGAATAAAAGAGAAATAAGAAACTCTACAATATCAAGACAGCCTCACATCATTCCTTCCTGAAATACTAACACCATACTCCATTTTTATTCATTGCTGAAGATTAGAAATAGGAAATTAAAAGAATAAGATTTACATTATATGTGGAAAAGTTGTAGAAAAATATCACTGAAAGCCATCATTAACATATAAGGATATATTTTTGTTGAAGACACTAACTTGGAGCAGTTTGGCTTTTTCTGCTAATTTTAATTACTGCCTTTGTGAGCTCCTTTATAACTGCCAAATTTTCAAGTAATGATGTGTTCTGTGATGGCAGTCATCAGGTTGTCATTCATTTTGTGAAGTTTAAACTAATTGGCAGTGCTTTCAAGAGCGGCTTGTGAAAAAAAATTTCTTTAGATAGATGTGTTAGCAGTGGGGCGGGGGGGAGCCTCAAACTGTCCAGCAAACAGATGGTTCAATATAAATAAAATAAATTGCATGTTTACCAAGCTGCATGCATTGCCCTGCCATGTGAATGAAGAAAACATTAGAAAATGCTTTTTAAGTATCCAAGGCTTAAAGTTATGAATACTGAACATAATTTTAACAAATAAATAAAATAACTATGGATCTTTATAAAAATAGGACAAGTATGTAGACAATTTGCTATGAGAATCGTATGAATGTCATGTAGATATCAGAAAGTTCTGGAAGTTTATATAGTTCCCAGTACTTCACATAGGTCCATCAGATGCATATCCCAGGCCCGTAAGTGTAAGTGACGCAAGATAGTTACTGATTGTTCAATTAATTGTACTATTCTTCCAGGAACAAGAAGAGATAGTGCAGTTATTTATAAGGAAGAATCAGGGCCAGGAGATACCTGCGCTCACATGTGTTCCTCCTCTTACCTGTGTCCCAATTGCCTACAGTAAGCTCCATTTACTGATCAAAATTCCATCCACTGAGAAACTTTTTTTTTTTTTTTTTTTTATGTGAAACTTAAGGAAAACATTACCGGACCATTCACTGGTGGTGGTTCTCCAAGTGAGGTCTCATTCATAGTATCATTAACTCGGATTAGAAATGCAAATTACTGAGCTTCAACCTAAGTTTTTAGTGTTATAACTCTGGGAGTGGGCCCAGTATCTGTTCTTTAATAAGCTCTTTGGATTATGGTGATACAAGCTGAATTTTAAAAATCATTGTCCTACAACAAAATCAAAGTCAACAACGAAATTTAAAATTCTTCTAGAAAGTAATGAACAGAACACTGCATAAAACTTTGAGCACTTAAATCTGTACCAAGAGGAAAGTATATGTGCTCAACTCGTTTTTTATTTTTTTTAGGCTCAGTTTCTTAAAAGGCTTATATTTGCTATTTTATAATTATAATTTATATTTTAAATATTTAAGAAAACATAAATTCTTATAAAAAGAATCATATCCCCAAATATTCTTAGAAATATAGCAAATGTTTGTGTTAATATGCGTAACAGGATATACACATTTACACATGTACACACATATTTACATGTGTATGTATCCACACATGCATGTACATATGTGTATTTCACATTTAATCTGAAAATAAATCAAGCTTGGTTATTAATACATAAATAAATATAAAGAATGCTATTTGTTAAAATGGAGTTTATGTAGGCACAAGATACATAATGTAAATAGAACTCAATTTTAATTCCACAAATGCTATTTTTTCTATACCTTTTCCTCCTAATTAAACATTGCATTAAATTATAATTTATGGTCTCAGATTTCCTGAGAACAAGTCACCTGTTAGAGTCTATAAACAAGTCTGGATGGTGCCTGGCATTTTGCCAGAGGGAGTGGTTTGTGAAGTAATGCCAGCGAGCCATTAAGTGTGGAGATTTCTTATTGGTTGACTGCTGATTCTAGTTTATGCTAATTAAAATAAGTTGTGTGGAATGTATAAATATTCCTCCGGTCCTACAATAAATGGCTCCCACTCCTGCTGTATTGATCTACACAAGTCGTTCCTCACCCCCCAGTTATTCTGCTGCAGCCGGACTGCGGCAGTCACCTATCATCTATCTTTCAGAATAATCTAGGCATTATCAGAGTATGGGTAATTCAAGAAAATGAATCTAAGATAATCTTTACTCAAGTTTTAACTTGAATGTTAAAATGTTGAACATTTTTTGATGTTGAATTTTTCAAATGTCGAAAAAATCTGGTTACAAAATATGCACTTTTTGTGTCCAGGAGAACGTGCAGTGTTACCAAATATATTTTCCTTGGCAGTTGTTGTCTATTTAAATAATAGTTGCTCTCTATATGGTCTGCTTTTGAGGTGCAATGTGTCAGAAGGCTGGCTTGTGAGACTAGACATTATCTGTACACGAATAACTTTAAATATATAATTTTTTCTGTCTAAGTGCTGAGAATTGAACCCAAGGCCTTCTGAAAGCTAAGTACAAACTCTTTCACAACTTATGCCCAAGCCCTGTATATAAAATATTTTGAGATATAGAATATACATCTACTATGCTTACATTAATAGAATATTTCCAATTTTGCCACTTTGTTATTGGTACTAAATCACAAGGAATGTTTAATTATATAGAACACAATTAGCATAATAGGAAAAATAAATCCTCTTGGTGTAAAAACTAATGAATGTTTCAGATCTTAAATTATCTTTTAAGTTATAAAAAGAGTAACTTACCTATATTAATTAAAATCGCCATGAATATAAAAAACAGTTACAACAGCAATTTAGGTGACTAATGTCATTATATAATACAAGTTATGACATATTTAAATAATTATAAATTCAATAGAAAATCTGATAAGTATAACTGGCACATTATCGATATGTTGTCAAAATTCAATATATTTCAAAAATATTAAGAAAATGGAAAATGTGACAGAATTTAGATTCTTTCACATATTTTTCTTTCATCTCTATTTTTATGACATAGCACAGCCTGCACAGTTAGTAAACTATAAAATTAGTAAATCAGAATTTCAGTTAAGTAGCAAATTAATAAAATTCACAAAATAATCTAAAGCATAAAATAAATTTCTTAACAAGTTATGTGTCACACTGATTAGATAACAGGACAAGTTGTAAAGAATAAGAATGCATGCCTCTGCTACTTATTGGTGTAGTCTGTGAATAATAAATTCAAATGCACTGAAGTTGTTATCTGAATTAAACATACTTCAAAACTTATCAAATTATCTATATTTTATATAAACTTATTTTAACTGATACACAAAACCATAAAATTGTACATATTTGTAAAAAACTGTGTGATGTTCTGATATACATATACCTTCAGTAATGTTTATACCAGGGTATATATTTAAGTTAAATTTTTTTCTGTGTTCAAAAGAAAATACTCTTAATTTGTTTACTGTTTACTTTTCCTGTTAAGAATATTGTGGTGTTAACTTTTCTTTAAATACTATGGAAATATAAAAACTTTCAAAGCAATAAATGAATATCAACCTTAAAATAAACTTTCCAATAGAAAAAAATAGAATATTATTTTCAAGATGGATGTATGAGAAAAGGATGAAGTTTTAAATTAACACAGTTGGTCAATTAAACATGTTTTAAATTTAATATAACAAATTTGGTTAAATCTTAATAAAATATAAATGTATGTACATATATTTCATATTTGTATATATGTGTATATATGCACATAAAAATACTCCTTTAAAACCTTGATGTTGATATTAATGATATCAATATTTCATGGTTGAAATATAGCCAGTTTTGGAAAGTCATCCTCATTTTGTCAACCATCTATCCATAACAATTTTTTTTTTCCCAACTAGGTGAATTAACTTTACATATTGTCTTCCCATTAATGGTCAAAATCTGTGTGCAATTTTCCCACAGAATTGATGGGTTCATATCCCCATCACAGATGGTGGTAATATCACTATCAATGACAATGGAGTCACTCAGTTTGACTGAATATTATGTCTAAACCACCCAGCAAACTAAAATGACATCCTGTCAATTTCTACATCTTACATATGATCAACAATAGGCTATTACAGCAATAATTAAGCAATAACTCCTCATTGAAATGAGAATGCTATTAAATCTAGACAGCAAGGGGAATGTAATAGTGAAAGACTATAAACTACAGTGCCTTTCATTTTACCAGGAGTTAAATGTTTAAAGATCAACTAAGGTAATACCAAGAATCCCAATTCTTCCCAAAATCTCCACAAAAGTTTTGACATAAATAGTACTTGTTCATGTATATTAGTTTAATATTATTTCTAATAAATTTTAATTCATTAATATGGAAATATTTTTACCAATGGATGCTTTTCATACAAATTTGGATTTATATTTTTAAAAAAATTGAAAAAGAATGTTCTCACTCAAAATTGGTCAGGAAAGGAACTGAGAAAAAGTGTGTTATTCATGTATATACTCTTAAACTGGTCAGTGAACAAAATATTGAATTGCATTTAACCATGCCATCCTCCAATATAATGGTCACTGAATTTAGGCAATTATCATAATCTGTTTTTCATTAACTCCTTATCCTTCCATTGTTAGTTGTAAAGCATTATAAATCAAACAACAAAATAGGAATATTATCCAGGATCACAGTTCTCAGGAACTATCATCAGCTAAGATCGAATACCCAACTTAAATTTTGTATTTTCTGAAAAAGGAGAAAGGGAAATTAAGTAAATTGCTTAGATTAACATACAGGAATATCTTCCTATGCATATATAAAATACCAAAGTTCACACTTTGTGTAACTCAGCTTTTCATTACTGGAACAATATACCTAAGATAATTAACTTTAAAAAAAGGAAAGATTTTGGTTCACAGTTTCAAGGTTTTATACACACACACACACACATACATACATACATATTTATTTATTTATTTATTAGTTATAGGTGTTATAAGTGGGCACAATATCTTTATTTTATATTTATGTGGTGCTGAGGTTCGAACCCAGTGCCTCACGCATGTTAGGCGAGCATTCTACCTCTGAGCCACAATCCCAGCCCCATAGAGGTTTATTTATTTATTCATTTTTGTTGTTGTTGTTGTAGATGGACACAATGTTTTTCTTTCTTTCTTTCTTTCTTTCTTTCTTTCTTTCTTTCTTTCTTTCTTTCTTTCTTTCTTTCTTTCTTTCTCTCTCTCTCTCTCTTTCTTTCTTTCTTCCTTCCTTTCCTTCCTTCTTCCTTTCTTTTCTTTTTTTGTAGTGCTGAGGATTAAACCTAGTGCCTCATACATGCCAGGCAAGCACTCTACCATTGTGCCACAAACCCAACCCCAGTTTTGAAGTTTTGGAGTTTTTTGGTCCATAGTCTATCAACCCATTGGACTGGCAAGGAAGTACAATCTAGCTGGAGCGTGTGGCAGAGGAAGCTGCTCACCTCATAGATAGACAGAAAACAAAGAAATAGGAAAGATCAGGATTTCCACTCCACCTTTCTAGGGCCTGCCTCCAATCACCTAAGATTTCTTACTAGACCCCCACCTCCTAAATGTTCTACCATCTCCTAATAGTATCACGCTAAAGACACACCTGAAATTTTGTGGGGATACTTAAGATACAATAAGATACAAACAGTTAAAAAAAGGGGGGGGGGGGGCTGAGGCTCATCGATTGTGAACTTGCTTGGCATGCATGAGGAACTGGGTTTGATTTTCAGTACCACATATAAATGAATAATAAATAAATAAATAAATAAATAAATAAGGTCTATCAACAACTTAAAAAATATTTTTTTAAAAAAGATACAGACTATAGCCCAATTCACACAATTTATTATTTTGTTTGTTCAGTAAGATATTGGCCATTCTGTGTTTTTTTATATTTCCAAAAGAGTTACTAAAAAACCTCCTTTTCCCTAGTTCTGTGAAGAATTTAACTGATATTTTAATCGGAATTCTATTGAATTTTTATAACACGTTTGGTAGTATTGCCATTTTGACAGTATTAATTATGCTTATCTATGAACATATGTGGTCTTTCCATTTTCTAAGGTCTTTTTCAATTTCTTTTTTCACTGTTTGATAGTTTTTACCTCCTTGATTAGATTTATTCCTAAATATTTTATTTTGTTTTTGAGATTACTGTGAACAGGATAGGTTACCTGATTTCTTTTTAAGCAGGTTCATTATTGAAGTGTAGGAAAAATATTGACCTTTGTTTATTGATCTTTCTTTCTGATACTTTGCTGATCAACATATAAAAATGGAGTGTAGCTTGGCATGAAGGTACATGCCTATATTTCCAACAACTTTGGAGGCTGAGATAGGAGGATTGCAAATTCAAAGCCAGACTCAGAAAATTAATCATGTCCTCATAAATACAAGGAGACCCAAACTCAATTGAAAATAAAAGAACTGGGGCCAAATCTGCCTATGCTGACCTATGCAAGAGCCCCAGGCCCAGGGTAGGCCCAGGTCCATCCTGCCACCAGGATACCCATGTAGTAGCTCACGAGTTGGGCCAGGACTGCCTCCATGGACTGGCAGACCATGGCCAGAGCTCAGACCCTGGCCAACATCCATCTACACTGACCTGGCAGGAGCCCAGGCCCACAGTAGGCCTGGCTCTATTCTCCCATATAAACCTGGGAGCCCAAGCCTAACCCACATTCATCTTGGGACACAGCAGCCATCACCATAGCTTTCTGCACACAGTACCCTCTACCTTTCAACAACAGACAGGGCCTAGAAGCAGCTGAATCTAGGAGCAGGCATACCAAAGCCAGTGTAAGGCTCACCCTTTCAGCCTTGTCTCTGAAAGACATTTCATCCATCTTGGGGCACATTCACTACTATCTCTAGTTACCTCCGCTATTGCCACCAACACCTTTAGTTGTAGTAGCATCCATCATGGGACACTGGCAGGGTTTGGAAGCCCAACACCAAGGTGAGATACAGATAATCTGCATGGATACTACAAGATTATAAGGTGTAAACTGTGATACCTCAGATCCACACTACAAAAAAAAAAAAAAAAAAAAAAAAAAGACACATAGACAACATGAAAAAACAAGGGAGGAAAGTACCTCAAACAAGCCAGGATACTACAATAATAGAAGCCATGAACAGTGCAGTTGATGAAATGTCAGAGAAGGAGTTCAGAATGTTCACACTAAAATGATCTGTGAAGTAGAGAATGACATAAATGAGCAAATTCGGGCAAAAATTGATCACTCCAAGAAAGAGATAAGAGAGCAAATACAAGGGAACTTTGATCACACTGACAAAGAAATAAGGGAGCAAATACAGGTAGCAAGAAATTACTTCAAGAAAGAGATAGACTCTGAAAAAAAAAAAAAAAAAAACAGAAATCCTTGAAATAAAGGATACAATAAATCAAATATAAAAACTCAATAGAAAGCATAACCAATAGACTAGATCACTTGGAAGAAAGAATGTCAGATAATAAAGACAAAGTATACAATCTGAAAAATAAAGTTGAAAACTCAGTAAAGATGGTAAGAAGCCATGATCAGAACATCCAAGAATTATGAGATAACATCAAAAGACCAAATCTAAGAGTTAGTGAAATACAGGCAGTCACAGAGTTTCAAAGCAAAAGAAGGAACAATCTCTTTAATGAGGTAATATCAGAAAATTTCCCAAACATGAAGAATGAATTGGGAAATCAAATACAAGAGGCTCTTAGGACACCAAATGTACAAAATTACAACAGATCTACACCAAGTCATATTATAATGAAAATGCATAGCATACAGAATAAAGATAGAATCTTAAAGGCCACCAGAGAGAGCAATCAGATCACATACAGACAGAGACCAATTCAGATCTCAGCAGATTTTTCAACCCAGACACTCAAAGCCAGGAAATTCTGGAACAAACAGGAACAATCAGGCACAACCTGGAACAACCAAGCTCTGAAAGAAAATGGATGCCAATCAAAAAATATTACATCCAGCAAAATTCAGCTTCAGATTTGATGATGAAATAAAAGCCTTCCGTGATAAATGAGTTAAAAAGAATTTACAACTAGAAAGCCTGCATGAGAGAACATACTTAGCAAAATACACCATGATGAGGAAACAAAAAATAAACAATGAAAATCAGCAAACAAAGGTATTACACTAAAGGAAAAACTAATCAAAGGAAAAACTAAGTCAAGTTAAATAACTAAATTAAACAAAAATTGCTGGGAATACAAATTATGTCTCATAATAACCCTGAATGTTAATGACCTAAACTCACTGATCAAAAGACATAGACAGGCAGATTGGATTAAAACAAAAGAGCCAACAATATGCTGCCTCCAAGAGACTCATTTCAAAGAAAAGACATCCACAGATTGAAGGTGAAAGGTTGGGAAAAATCATACCACTCCCATGGACTATGAAAGCATGCAGGGGTTTCCATGCTCATAACAAATAAAGTAGACTTCAATCTAAAGTTAATCAAAAGGGATAAAGAAGGACACCTCATACTACTCAAGGGCACCATACACCAACAAGATATATATTTATAACAATTATAAATATATTTTCCCCAAACAATAGAGCATTTATGTTCATCAAACAAACTTTTCTCAAGTTCAAGAGTCAAATAGACCACAACACAACAATTCCGGGTGACTTTAACACACCTCTTTCAGCACTTGATAAATCTTCCAAACAACAGCTGAACAAAGAAACTATAAAACTCAATAAAACAATCAATAATTTAGACTTAACTTGCTAAGAGCCAAGTATATGATGCATGGCATTTTTGGTTGAAAGGTGACGCCAGCTAGCCATTGAGATGATATGATTATGTTAAGATTTGCATTCATATGGATATTGGACTCCTGCTGTTCACCTAGGCTGGCTACGGGACTCCTGGAGAGTTCCCATTGGTTGGGGAAGTACAGTAGGAGGGAGTTCCGGGGGAGGAGCTCGCTCGGGGGTCCGAGAGGAGGCCGCGTGGGTGGAAAAAATCTTCCCGGGCGGTACCGGACATTGGCGGCAGTTTCAAAAAATAAACTTTGTTCCTGCTTGAGTGGCTCGTGATTTTGTGCCCAGCCAGACTGCGGCAACTGGTGGCCCGCACGGGGAACGCCTGAAGTTTGGAGGTGAGTAAAATTGCTCGCCCCTGAGGGAAGGCAACAAAATGGGTGACCATTTCAAAAAACAATGTGTTCTCGTTTTGATTTATCTTGTTTTTGTTTCAAGCTGCCTATCCCTAGAATTTTCTCAGGCAAACTGGGAAAATTGGTTGGCTCAAGGTTTGAAGTTGTTCGGCCCTGAGAAAGAGAAAATTGATACAACTATTCTTTGTTCGGTTTTTGTTTCATTCTGTTTCAGTTTTGTTTTATGCTATCTTATTGGGTTGCGTTACCTTTATAGTAGATTAGAAACTAGTAAAAAACAAACCGAAAGACTGTTAAGTAAATTGTTAGAGGTCCAGACTATGGTAGAAAACATGTTAGGTCAAGCGAAAGAGAAGGTCTCTCAAGCTAGTCAGACAGAGGAAGATTTGAAGAAAGAAAGCTTAGAGGAAAAACAACCATCAGGCGGGGAATTACAACAGGAGGCTGCTACTAACCCCGTTCTATCACCAGAGGGCGTAATTCAACCAACAGCTCCATCTACAGCTGAGCGGCCCTCAACTCCCGTAGTTGATGGACGGAATCTTGAGGCAGGACCCCAAAGATTAGCATGCCCTGTACTTGAGCAGGCAGGAGGGCAACGAATTCACCGTGCTTTAGATTTCAAAACAGTGAAGCAATTAAAGGAGGCTGTAACAACCTACGGGCCGCAAGCACCCTTCACTGTGAGCATGGTCGAATCCATTACCAACTTAGACATGACGCCAGCAGATTGGGCTAACATGTGTCGATCTGTGCTAAATGGAGGACAATATTTGTTATGGAAGGTTGCCAATGAGGAATTTTGCATGGAGACAGCTAGGCGAAATGCAACAGCCGGTTACCCTCAAAGAAATCTAGAGATGTTATTAGGAAAAGGACCTTATGAGGGTCAACGGCAACAAATTGAATATGATCCTGGCGTATACGCACAAATTGCTGCAGACGCAGTTAGGGCATGGAAAACTTTACAGGGGCATGGAGATTTACAAGGACAATTATCTAAGGTAATACAAGGAGCTAATGAACCTTACGCTGAATTTGTAGATAGGCTTATTCAGACAGCATCTAGAGTATTTGGAGATACAGAACAGGCAATGCCATTTATAAAACAACTGGCTTATGACCAAGCAAATCGTTGCTGCAGAGAGGTCATCAGACCATGGAAACATGAAGATTTAAACACATATATTAAATTATGTAGAGACATTAATGAACAAGGGCAAGTCTTAGCAGCAGTACAACAGGCTTTAGATGCCAGGCCAAAAACATGCTATAATTGTGATCAAACAGGACATTTTAAAAGGAGTTGCCCCATAGGAGGAGGGTTTAACAAGGCTAGGTATCAAAGGAATAGAATACCGGGTATTTGCCCACGATGCCGTAGAGGGAAACATTGGGCTAATGAATGCCGTTCTCAAACCACCATAGAAGGTATTCCGTTATCAAAAAACAGACAAGGACCAAGTGTTTACCCACGATATCGTGGAGAAAGACATCAGGCTCCATTGCCAAAAAACGGACTGGAGGGCCCAATGCTCCGGGGCCCAAAACCACAAATATACGGGGCAGTGGAGGAACCCAGCAACACCATCAAGGTAGTGCCCAGGACGCATTATCCATTAAATCCCTCATCAGACAAACTAGAGGGAGCGCAGGGTTGGACATCTGCGCCTCTGCCAGAGCAGTACTAACTCCAGAGATGGGAGTTCAAATCATTCCCACAGGAGTAAAAGGACCTCTTCCCCAAGGAACAGTAGGCTTATTATTGGGACGCAGTTCTTCAACACTAAAAGGACTTATGATAAGTCCTGGGGTAATTGATCCCGATTATGAAGGTGAAATAAAAATTATAGCTAGTTCTCCAAGAGGTATATCAGTAATTTCACCAGGAGATAGAATAGCACAGTTATTAATAATACCCAGCCTACATGATAAATTTTCCAGTCGTACTGTAGAAAGAGGTTTCCTCCAGAAAACTGCTATAACTAGTAAATTAATTCAGCAAAGTTGCAGGATATAAAATCAACACCCATACATCAAAGGCATTTCTGTATATCAGTGACAAATCCTCTGAAAGGTGGATGAGACATCTACAATAGCCTCAAAAAAAAAATCCTTGGCAATCAACTTATCAAAAGAGGTGAAAGGCCTCTACAGTGAAAACTACAGAATGATAAAGAAAGAAATTAAAGAAGACCTTAGAAAATGGAAAGATCTACCTTGCTTGAGGATAGGCAGAATTAATATTGTCAAAATGACCATACTTCCAAAAGCACTATACAGTTTTAATGCAATTCCAATCAAAGTCCCAATGACATTTCTCATAGAAATAAAAAAAAAAGCAGTCATGAAATTCTGGAAAAATAAAAGACCAGAATAGCTAAAGCAATCCTTAGCAAGAAGAGTGAAGCAGTTGGCATCACTCTAGAAGATCTTAAACTATACTACAGAGCAATAGTAACAAAAACAGCATAGTACTGGCACCAAAATATACTTGTAGACCAATGGTACAGAATAGAAGACACAGAGAAAAACCCACATAACTACAGTTATCTTATATTAGACAAAGGCTTCAAAAACATATATTGGAGAAAAGATAGCCTCTTCAACAAATGGTGCTGGTAAAACTAAAAATCCATATGCAACAAAATAAAATTACACCCCTATCTCTCACCATGCACAAAACTCAACTCCAAAGTCAAGGACCTAGGAATAAAACCAGAGATATTGAACCTATTCAAAGAAAAAATAGGCCCAAATTTCCATCATGTCAGATTAGGCCTCAACTTCTTTAATAAGAGTCTGATAGTGCAAGAATTAAAACCAAGAATCAATAAATGGGATAGATTCAAACTAAAAAGCTTCTTCTCAACAAAAGAAACAATCAGTGAGGTGAATAGGGAGCCTACATTTTGGGAGCAAATTTTTACCACACACACATCCGATACAGCACTAATGTCTAGGATATTTAAAGAACTCCAAAATCTTAACAACAACAACTACAACAAAAAACAAATAGCCCATCCAATAAATGGGCCAAGGAACTGAAGAGACAATTCTCGGAATCAATAAATATATTAAAAAATGTTCAACGTGTCTAGCAATTAGAGAAATGCAAATCAAAACTACTCTAAGATTTTATTTCAGTCCAGTCAGAAAGAATACAAACAACAATAAGTGTTGGCAAGAATGTGGAGAAAAAGACACACTCATACATTGCTGGTGGAACTGCAAATTGATGTAGCCAATACAGAAAACAGTATGATGAATCCTTGGAAAACTGGGAATGAAACCACCTTTTGACCCAGCTATCCCCCTCCTCGGTCTATTCCCAAAGGACTTAAAAACAGCATACTACTGGGACACAGCCATATCAATGTTTAGGGCAGCACAATTCACAATAGCTAAACTGTGGAATCAACACAGAGGCCATTCAGTAGATGAATGGATAAAGAAAATGTGATATATATATATATATATATATATATATATATATATATATATATATATATATATATATACATACATACATACACACACACACTGAAATATTACTCAGCAATAAAAGAATAAAATCGTGGCATTTGCAGGTAAATGGATGGAGTTGTAGAATATAATGCTAAGTAATTTAGCCAATCTCAAAAAACCAAATGCTGAATATTTTCTCTGATATAAGGGTGCTGATTCATAATGGAGTTTGAAGTGAGCATGGAAAGATTAGATGAACTCTAGATAGGACAAAGGGGAGGAAGAGGAAGGGAGGAGCTATGGGGAGAGAAACGACGGTGTAATGAGACAGACATCATTACCCTAAGTACATGTATGAACATACGAATACGAATAGTGTGAATCTACTTTGTGTACAACCAGAGCTATAATAAGTTGTGCTCTATATGTATAATATGAATTGTAACTCATTCTGCTATCATATATAACAAATAAAAAATTTAAAAAATAAATTAAACAAGCAATAAAGGCCTGGGAATGAATCTTTACGCCCTGGGTTAAGTCCCAGTCTCCCAGCCCTGTCTTTCCCGTAAAATATTGTTGTGTAGATGATAGTCTGAAACATTATTACCAAACTTGGAGTGGGGAGATGGCCAAAGTTGACTCCAACATCATTCAGGATCCAGCTGGTGGGCACATGCTCCTGCAATGAATACAAGATACATGTCAGACTACATCTCATCAGATCAGTGCAAAAATTGACAACATTGGTAATCACATTTGTAATTGGAGAAATACACTCTACAGCTTATAATTCAGGTTTGAGTTGAGAGTTTAAAAACAGAAATAAGATATTGCCACACAAAAGAGCTGAATGTTGCTAATGGTTTACACTGAAATTTGGAACACCATTTTCCTAAACTAAGAACGGTTTCTTGCGGCTAACTACTATGTGAAGAAAGTTTTTATATTATAATGTACATTCTTATCACATATTATGTAGTTAGTTTATAAAATGATTTTCCCCCAGTTTCTTGAACATAGTAACTTCATGTCTTGAATCTGGTCAGTCATGCTATTAATTATTGAACACTGAAATTTGGAATAATATTAATTATGTAGTATACCATGTTAATAGTGAAGAAAAAATCAACATGATCATTTGATGCAGAGAAAGCATTTGATATAATCTAATAGCTTTCCATAATTAAAAAAGACACACACATAGAACAGGGGAATGAAATGCTGCCATTCGCATAGGACACCAACATGGCAGAGATCTGATGTCATCAGAAAGCGGCGGAGGAGAGAACTTCATCAATACCAGCGGCGACAGAAACAGTTGGTCTCCTGGTAGTGGGGGTGAGGCACAGACACCCGAGTCTCTCTCGATTTGTCGTCGAGCCAGAGGGGAGGAGCCGGGCCGCCGCCAGCGCCCGGAGCAGGCCCAGCGGCTCGCTGGCGTGGTGACCGCGTGACCCCAATTGGAGAGGGGGCGGAGCGGAGCCGCCACCCGCACCCGCAAGGTGGGCAGACCCGCGACCCAGTGGTACACGGGCATGGTAGGAGGGGCAGGGAAGAGCCGCCGCCCGCGCAAGCAAGGTAAGCAGACCTGTGACAGACTGGCGGGTCAGGCCCGCGGCCTGCCAGCATGGTACACACGTCACCCAAACTGGAGTAGGGGCAGAGCAGATCCTTCGCCCACGCCCGGATCAGGCCCTGCCTGTGTGGTGGTCACGTGACCCCAATTGGAGTGGGGGCGGAGCAGAACCGCCACCCGTGCCCGCAGGGTGAGCAGACCTGTGACCAACCTGCAGATCAGGCCCAGGAGCCTGCCGGCGTGGTACACACATCACCCTAATTGGAGTAGGGGCAGAGCAGAGTCACCGCCCGTGCCAGGAACAGGCCCAGCGACCTGCCGGCGGGGTAGTCACGACACCCCAATTGGAATAAGGAGAGAGCAGAGCCACCACCCGTGCCTGCAGGAAAGAAACACAAGCAGTATGAAAAGACAAGGAAAGAAAGGACCACAAGCAATGCAAGTCAACGCAACTTTAGAAGAGGTAACAGCTGCAGCAGATGGAATGTCAGATAAAGAATTCAGGATATACATGCTTCAGATGATCTGGAGTATCAAGGAAGACATTAGACAGCAAAATCAGACAATGAAAGATCACTTCGACAATGAATTACGCAAACAAATCCAGGAAGCAAAGGATCAACTATACAGGGAGATAGAGGTTATAAAAAACAAACAAACAGAAATCCTAGAAATGCAGGAAGCAATAAACCAACTTAAAAACTCAATGGAGAATACTACCAGCAGAGTAGAACACTTAGAAGATAGAACATCAGACAATGAAGACAAAGTATTTAAACTGGAAAAGAACATAGACAGCTCAGCAAGACTGTTAAGAAACCATGAGCAGAACATCCAAGAAATATGGGATAACATTAAGAGACCAAACTTAAGAGTCATTGGGATACAGGAAGGTACAGAGCTCCAAACCAAAGGAATGAGCAGTCTATTCAATGAAATAATACGAGAAAACTTCCCAGACTTGAAGAATGAGACAGAATCCCAAATCCTAGAAGCCTACAGGACGCCGAATGTGCAAAATCATAAGAGATCCACACCTAGACACATTATAATGAAGATGCCCAACATACAGAATAAGGAGAGAATTTTAAAAGCTACAAGAGAAAGGAAGCAGATTACATTTAGGGGTAAGTCAATCAGGATAACAGCTGATCTTTCAACACAGACTCTGAAAGCTAGAAGATCCTGGAATAACATATTTCAAACACTGAAAGAAAATGGGTTCCAACCAACAATTGTGTATCCAGCGAAATTAAGCTTCAGGATGGAAGATGAAATTAAAACCTTCCACGATAAACAAAAGTTTAAAGAATTTGCAGCTAGAAAACCATCTCTTCAAAACATCCTCGCCAAAACATTACAGGAAGAGGAAATGGAAAATAACAATGTAAACCAACAGTGGGAGGTAGGACAGTAAAGGAGGGGGGGAAAATAATCAAAGAGGAAAACAAACCATGTTTAGTAACAGAAATAAACAAATACGGCTGGAAGAACAACCCATATCTCAATAATAACCCTAAATGTTAATGGCTTAAACTCACCAATTAAGAGACACAGGCTAGTAGAATGGATCACAAAACAAGAACCAACAATATGCTGCCTACAGGAGACGCATTTGATAGGAAAAGACATACATAGGCTGAAGGTGAAAGGTTGGGAAAAATCATATCACTCATATGGACTTCGGAAACAAGCAGGAGTGTCCATACTCATATCAAATAAAATAGATTTCAAGCCAAAGTTAATCAAAAGGGAAAAAGAGGGACACTACATACTGCTTAAAGGAACCATACACCAACAAGACATAACAATCATAAATATTTATGCCCCAAACAATGGTGCAGCTATGTTCATCAAACAAACTCTTCTCAAGTTCAAAAGTCTAATAGACCACCATACAATAATCATGGGAGACTTCAACACACCTCTCTCGCCACTGGACAGATCTTCCAAACAAAACTTGAATAAGGAAACTATAGAACTCAATAACACAATTAATAACCTAGACTTAATTGACATATATAGAATATACCACCCAACATCAAGCAGTTACACTTTTTTCTCAGCAGCACATGGATCCTTCTCAAAAATAGATCATATATTATGTCACAGGGCAACTCTTAGACAATATAAAGGAGTAGAGATAATACCATGCATCTTATCTGATCATAATGGAATGAAACTGAAAATCAACGATAAAAGAAGGAAGGAAAAAGCATACATCACTTGGAGAATGAACAATAGGTTACTGAATGATCAATGGGTTATAGAAGACATCAAGGAGGAAATTAAAAAATTCTTAGAGATACATGAAAACACAGACACAACATATCGGAATCTATGGGACACATTGAAAGCAGTTCTAAGAGGAAAATTCATTGCTTGGAGTTCATTCCTTAAAAAAAGAAAAAACCAACAAATAAATGATCTCATACTTCATCTCAAAATCCTTGAAAAAGAAGAGCAAAACAACAGCAAAAGAAGTAGAAGGCAAGAAATAATTAAAATCAGAGCTGAAATTAATGAAATCGAAACAAAAGAAACAATTGAAAAAATTGACAAAACTAAAAGTTGGTTCTTTGAAAAAATAAACAAAATCGACAGACCCTTAGCCATGCTAGCGAAGAGAAGAAGAGAAAGAACTCAAATTACTAGCATACGGGATGAAAAAGGCAATATCACAACAGACACTTCAGAAATACAGAAGATAATCAAAAACTATTTTGAATCCTTATACTCCAATAAATTAGAAGATAGTGAAGGCGTAGAAAAATTTCTTAAGTCATATGATCTGCCCAGATTGAGTCAGGAGGATATAGACAACCTAAACAGACCAATATCAATTGAGGAAATAGAAGAAACCATCAAAAGACTACCAACTAAGAAAAGCCCAGGACCGGATGGGTATACAGCAGAATTTTACAAAACCTTTAAAGAGGAACTAATACCAATACTTTTCAAGCTACTTCAGGAAATATAAAAAGAGGGAGAACTTCCAAATTCATTCTATGAGGCCAACATCACCCTGATACCTAAACCAGACAAAGACACTTCAAAGAAAGAAAACTACAGACCAATATCTCTAATGAACCTAGATGCAAAAATCCTCAATAAAATTCTGGCGAATCGGATACAAAAACATATCAAAAAATTGTGCACCATGATCAAGTAGGATTCATCCCTGGGATGCAAGGCTGGTTCAATATACGGAAATCAATAAATGTTATTCACCACATCAATAGACTTAAAAATAAGAACCATATGATCATCTCGATAGATGCGGAAAAAGCATTCGACAAAGTACAGCATCCTTTTATGTTCAAAGCTCTAGAAAAACTAGGGATAACAGGAACATACCTCAATATTGTAAAAGCAATCTATGCTAAGCCTCAGGCTAGCATCATTCTGAATGGAGAAAAACTGAAGGCATTCCCTCTAAAATCTGGAACAAGACAGGGATGCCCTCTCTCTCCACTTCTGTTCAACATAGTTCTCGAAACACTGGCCAGAGCAATTAGACAGATGAAAGAAATTACAGGCATAAAAATAGGAAAAGAAGAACTTAAATTATCACTATTTGCAGATGATATGATTCTATACCTAGCAGACCCAAAAGGCTCTACAAAGAAACTATTAGAGCGAATAAATGAATTCAGCAAAGTGGCAGGATATAAAATCAACACGCATAAATCAAAGGCATTCCTGTATATCAGCGACAAATCCTCTGAAATGGAAATGAGGACAACCACTCCATTCAAAATATCTTCAAAAAAAAATAAAATACTTGGGAATCAACCTAACAAAAGAGGTGAAAGACTTATACAATGAAAACTACAGAACCCTAAAGAGAGAAATAGAAGAAGATCTTAGAAGATGGAAAAATATACCCTGTTCATGGATAGTCAGAACTAACATCATCAAAATGGCGATATTACCAAAAGTTCTCTATAGGTTTAATGCAATGCCAATCAAAATCCCAACGGCATTTCTTGTAGAAATAGAGAAAGCAATCATGAAATTCATATGGAAAAATAAAAGACCCAGAATAGCAAAAACAACGCTAAGCAGGAAGTGTGAATCAGGTGGTATAGCGATACCAGACTTCAAACTATACTACAGAGCAATAGTAACAAAAACAGCATGGTACTGGTACCAAAACAGGCGGGTGGACCAATGGTACAGAATAGAGGACACAGAAACCAATCCACAAAACTACAACTATCTTATATTTGATAAAGGGTCTAAAAGCATGCAATGGAGGAAGGATAGCATCTTCAACAAATGGTGCTGGGAAAACTGGAAATCCATATGCAACAAAATGAAACTGAATCCCTTTCTCTTGCCATGCACAAAAGTGAATTCAAAATGGATCAAGGAGCTTGATATCAAATCAGAGACACGCCGTCTGATAGAAGAAAAAGTTGGCTACGATCTACATATTGTGGGGTCGGGCTCCAAATTCCTCAATAGGACACCCATAGCACAAAAGTTAATAACTAGAATCAACAAATGGGACTTACTCAAACTAAAAAGTTTTTTCTCAGCAAAAGAAACTATAAGAGAGGTAAATAGGGAGCCTACACCCTGGGAACAAATCTTTACTCCTCACACTTCAGATAGAGCCCTAATATCCAGAGTATACAAAGAACTCAAAAAATTAGACAATAAGATAACAAACAACCCACTCAACAAATGGGCCAAGGACCTGAACAGACACTTCTCAGAGGAGGACATACAGTCAATCAACAAGTACAAGAAAAAATGCTCACCATCTCTAGCTGTCAGAGAAATGCAAATCAAAACCACCCTAAGATACCATCTCACTCCAGTAAGATTGGCAGCCATTATGAAGTCAAACAACAACAAGTGCTGGCGAGGATGTGGGGAAAAGGGTACACTTGTACATTGCTGGTGGGACTGCAAATTGGCGCGGCCAATTTGGAAAGCAGTATGGAGATTTCTTGGAAAGCTGGGAATGGAGCCACCATTTGACCCAGCTATTCCCCTTCTTGGTCTATTCCCTAAAGACCTAAAAAGAGCATGCTACAGGGACACTGCTACATCGATGTTCATAGCAGCACAATTCACAATAGCAAGACTGTGGAACCAACCTAGATGCCCTTCAATAGACGAATGGATAAAAAAAATGTGGCATTTATACACAATGGAGTATTACTCTGCATTAAAAAATGACAAAATCATAGAATTTGCAGGGAAATGGATGGCATTAGAGGAGATTATGCTAAGTGAAGCTAACCAATCCCTAAAAAACAAATGCCAAATGTCTTCTTTGATATAAGGAGAGTAACTAAGATCAGAGTAGGGACGAAGAGCAGGAGAAGAAGATTAACATTTAACAGGGATGAGAGGTGGGAGGGAAAGGGAGAGAAAAGGGAAATTGCATGGAAATGGAAGGAGACCCTCAGGGTTATACAGTGGAGGGGGTAGAGAGAGAGGAGGGGAGGGGAGGGGAGAGGTGGGGAGGGGGGATGGTGGAGGATGGGAAAGGCAGCGGAGCACAACAGACACTAGTATGGCAATATGTAAATCAATGGATGTGTAACTGATGTGATGCTGCAATCTGTGAATGGGGTGAAGGTGGGAGTTCATAACCCACTTGAATCAAAGTGAGGAATATGATATGTCAAGAAATTTGTAATGTTTTGAACAACCAACAATAAAAAAATTAAAAAAAAAGAAGAGAAAAAAAATAAAAATAAAAACTGCTTTATTACTGAAAAAAAAAATAAAAAAGACACACACGTAAAACAAAGATAAAAGAAAACTTCTTGAACCTAATAAAGAACATTAATGAAAAATCTAACATCAAATTTATTACCAGTTATAGCCACATAAATTAGGCAAGAAAAAATCTTTTTAAATATCCACTTCAGAAAGAAAGAAGAAAAATTATCTATTTGCAAGATGGCAAGATCTTACATATAGAAAACACTAAGACATTTATCACAGTGAAATCTTGTAACACCTTGGGTTGTAGGCCAGCCTAGTCAATTTAGTAAGACCATGTTTGAAAATAAATATGGATGTAGCTCAGTGGCAGAATACTTGCCTATCATGCACAAGGCCCTGGGTTTGATTTCATCCCCAGTACCACACACAATCTCTCTCTCTCTCTCTCTCTCTCTCTCTCTGTCACACACACACACACACACACACACACACACAATCCCAAAGAATACACACAAGTGCACACATACAGTTAGAACTATTAATAAATAGGTTCCATTTCTATTTTGTGGAATAGTTTGTGAGCTTGGTATTGTCCTAGCTGGTTGGTTTTCTTTCCTCTCATCTCCAGGTCTTGCCAGGAAGCCAGCCAGGTCAGTTTCTATGATTAGTACTGTTGCTACATTTTAAGGATGAGAGAAATGCTAAGTATCTTGCCCAAGGTCAAAAAGCCAGACAGTATTGCTTCCTGAGCTTGGGTCTCCAGAGAGCAATTCTCTTCCCTTTCAGGAGACATTTGTCCCAGCCCCTCAGAGCCTCCCCACATCCCCAGGAAATAGGCTTCTCTGAATGTAGAACAGACAGACAGAATAGCCATAAAAAGCAGCAAAAAAATTATAAGGATTAAACAGTCATGAGGGTCATGTAACTCCCAAGAGGGGAGTAAATGAGGACTCAGGCCCAAAAAGCATCCATGTGGGGCTCACATCTTGTCATTGCATGCATATTATAGTGTCATTGGGTGGATGGGGCCTCCTGATGCAGCACTGGGTAGATGGGGCCTCCTGATGCAGCACTGGGTGGATAGAAAGATAAAAAAAGAGTCAGTATATGGGGGTTCTCCCTAAACTCCACCTTGCAGCTCACAGTCAATTCCCTGGGCCCCTGAAGGCAGGACAGAGGAGAAGGCTAGCAAGGGCCCTTGGGGATCACTGAGGGTCACTCCACATGTTTCACATGGGACTTAAAGTAAAAATTTTCAATAAAAAAGGATCTCCTTTAAAACATTATAAACTACTGAACTAGTCTCAGTCTTCATTAACAGCTGAGGAAACTGAGGCCCAGGAAGATAAGGGGCTTGCCCAAGGCCAACCAGCTAGTTAGTAGTGCACTCTTTTTCTTTTGTCTATCCAGGGACACCTGTGTGTGCTCTGAAGTCCTGTGACCTGTACCTGGGCCTTCCTGCTGCCATTGCTCTCCTGGATAGTGAAATTCAGTGAAGGCACATGTTTAGGAAAAAATGAGAGGTGGGAAAGTGAAGTGAGAGTGGTGCTGAAATTGTCTTTGGAGCAGGTTGTGAAGCAGTACAAGGAAGAGCTTATACGGCATCTGGAAGGATGTGGTGGGAGGACAAGTGTGGCCAATGGAGACAGGGCAAGGATGCTGCACAGGGAGGCACAATGGGATGAGGAGCCCTGAGAAGGCAGGAGGGGTGGGTGCAGAGTCAGCAGTGTCTGGGGAGGGCTGCTCATGAGTGGGTTTGGGGGAGGACATACTTCCTAGGAGTCCAGGAAGGCAGGAGACCCTGGGTCACTCTTGGGCTTCCCTGGCCTTGGAGTCTTTCTCCAGTCCTGGGTTGAGCCTTGGCTTAGCTGACCAACTTAGGGAGGGTCACTGGGAGATGGCCTTGCCCAGTCCTGTTGGTTCTGAGCTCCTCTTACCATCCCCATCTCCCTCCAGGGACAATTCCTTCAGAGAGACAACCCCCTTGACCAGGGTTATGACAGGAACTGTTATATCACCCTCTGTGCACCACTGGCACCCAAGTGAGTTGGTAAACCAAAGTCTCAAGTGATGGACCCTCGGGCTGGTGGGGTGGGGTGAAGCTGAGTCTCCTTCTTGGTCCCTAACCCAAGACCCTGACACTCACAGCTCCTTTCCTTTGGGGTTTTCTCCAGGGCACTCTGGGAATCTCTGGAAAACTGTGAAGGCTGTTTTGTTTTAACAAAGTTGAATTAGACTACAAATTAATTACAAATATTTGTATATTAGAATATGTTTTACGTAAGTCAGAATACTTCTGTTTTAACGCTGAATCAAAGAAAACACAACGAAATTCATGTAAAAGAATACTGTTCTGAGTAGGTAAATCTGCATATGTACCTCAACTGAGTTTGGTCTCCATACATTGTAAGGGGAGATGTGTCAATCTAGCTGCTTTCTATCCAGATTGACCAGATTGCATAAGATTTGTTTTTTCTTTTAACATTGATTCTTATGTGGGCAGACAGTTGAATCTGGCCAGCAGGGATCAAGGCAGTTTCCCTGACTTGGCTGCTGGTGACAATTACAGTCATATTTGGAAAAAAAAAAAAAAAAGATTTTTTTAATATTTAAGCTACATTTCTGGACTTTTGGGTTTTTTAACACAGTTTCTAATGTAACATAATTAGCAAGAAATTAATGATTTACAAGTTTTTTTTCTAATGTATGTATTCACTCCTTATTTTTAAAGGTATAAATGAACAACAAAAGAGCTAATTCATTACTGATATTAAATATTTATTTATTCTCCTACTAAATTATTGCCTTTTTATTATATGACTATTTATTATAACTTGTTTCTGATGTCAGAGTAATATCTTACTGTGCCATCCCTTGATTATACAATTTTGTTTTAGTTTTGATTAAATTTTTCTTCACTTTATTAATGTTATTTTGAATATATGAAAATATACAAAGTAAGTAACCTTTCATATATATCAAAATCAGAAGACCATAAAAAAGAAAAAAAATATTTAAGCACCATCGTATATGTGTGAAAATGTTGAAATAACCAAAGGCTGTCAACCATAGAATGGGTAGGTAATCCTTAGTACATTCTACAATGAACTATTATGTAACAACGGGAAACATTGAAGTATAATGTATTCCTATTCTAAATGTTTAGCAAATATGCTTTTAAAAAATAATCAGATGCTAATTTGCAGATATTATATGATTTCATTTATATCAAGTTTAAAAGGAAAGGCAAAACTAATCAGTAGAATAGAAGTGAGCTTATTGGTTAATTTGAAGAAGAGAAATACACATATTTGGTAGTGGGACATATAACTAATATAATAAGTGCTCCATAAATAGGTAAGGATCTCAATTTATTCCTATACTTCTTAAAATACCTTTGCTTTTTAACATTACAAGGCACAAAGTGCTTTTAAAATTAAATGCTCCCTCAGTGCATTACCCTACACATCTCATTGACAGCATTGACATTATCTACAACTTGCTGCACTATACTGTTGCATCTTTTGTCATTAATTATAGGACATCCCGTTTTCTATCCTATTTAGAATATAAATTCTCTAAGAGCAGGAAGTTTGTCCTCCTGCATTCTGCCCTCTTGATGTCCAGAAGAGTGTCTGTCATATAAAGGTGTCTTTATAAAAATTTTTGAATAAAACAAATAAATTATCAAATTAGTTTTTCTCTATCTTCCTCTCCTCTTAAATGAATTTACTTAATATTCAATGAGAACATTATAAAATAAATACATAAAAGAGAAAAAAAAAGAAGCAGGAGAAATAAGACTTAGCAGATGACTCCTAATAACTATCATGAGTTCTATAATAGAAGAAAACAGAGTGTGATAATATATTTTTCTAAAAAGGTTATTTTGATAGTTAATAAGATAGGCTACATATACCCACAAGTGGTTGCAAATATTTACTGAGCTCCTTATTTGAGAATGGATTAACATGGGAAAGTTTTAACAATGTTCTCAGTACTTGTTGACTGATCTGTAAAATGAGAATAGCTTAGCAGACTTAGAATTGTGATTGATGGTAAGTACTAATAATTATAGTATCCACTAAAGATCAATTTGTTGAAAGTTGGAAAATAATCTTACTTTTAGTCATAGGATGATGTTTATTTGAAAGAAATAGATTCTTGTCATATATTATAAATTTTGTTTTTCTTAATAATGGTATATTTCTTACTTACCAACAGTATGTTGCTCAACAAAAGTTTATTTATTGACTCCCTCATCTACATGTGGCCATGGGATGGCATTCTAGCCAAAAGAATAAGAACTGAACAAGATATAGGTTTTCAGGATCATATCCCCAGAAGGAATGAGGGATCATTCCCTTTACACTTCCTCTTTCTCCCTATGTCAAACAAAATTCACCTGGTCCAGAAGATTCAGCAGCCACTGGGACCACAAGTTGGAATCCACATGAAGTCTTTGTCATCAGTTTTTTGCAACATCATTTTCGGCCTGTATGTTCTACCTATAATTTGATGTTAGAGTAATACTTCCTGTTTTTAAGTAACTATATTTTTAAATCCCTTTGATACATCAGCTTAACAGATCCAGGCTAATAAAACTGTGAAGCATTGTAAGGCTTGGAAAGATTTGGGTTGATAAAGGGAAAATTTTTGTTGTTTAAGTTCTTCATATGCAAAATGATGACTCCTGCTATCATTTTCAACCCTAGTCAGTCTATAAAATATAAATGAAGAAAACAATTTTTTTTTCATAAATTTAAGGTAAAAATAACCTGTAAGTGAAGAAACAGATTTGCAATATAATGTTTGAAGTGCAAGTCATCCCCAGTTTATGATGGTTCAACTTGGTTCTTTCAACTGCATGATGGTGTAAAAACTACATGCCTTCTGTGGCAACTACAGTTTGAATTTTGATTTTTTCTCAGGTTTGTGTTGCTGGGCAGCACGTCCCAGTCTCATGTGATCACATGAGTAAACAACCAATACTCAAAGTTAGGTATATTAAATGCATTTTTAACTTACTAGGATTTTATTGGGATGCAATCCTATTGTAAGTTGAGAAGCATTTGTAATTTAAGTCATGCTCTAAAGATGGACAGACTAGGCATTCAAGTACAAGTAACTGCTGAGTTCTTGAAAAAGTTAGTTGACCTCTTTAAGTCTAAATTATCTCATCTCAAAAAATGGTGACTTTTTCTTGGTTATGATCCTGCAATCTGTACACATGGGAAAAATAAGAATTCATACCCCTTTTGAACTAAATGTATGATATATGATATGTCAAGATCATTGTAATGTTTTGAGCAACCAATAAAAAAAAAAATTGGTGACTTTGCCAGGGACAGTGGTGCAGGCCTGTAATCCCAGCTATTCTGGAGGCTGAGGCAAGAAGATAGTGAGTTCAATGCCAGCCTTAGCAAAAGTGAGGTGCTAAGCAACACAATGAGACGCTGTCTCTAAATAAAATACAAAATAGGGCTGAGGATCTGGCTTAGTGGCTGAGGGCTCCTGAGTTCAGTCTCCAGTACCCCTCCCCCCACCTCCACCCCCCCCCCCAAAGAAAAGGAGACATTAAGTTCTTCTACCTAAATAGTCTTGGGAGGAATCATACATGTTACACTCATGCTAAATAAAGTACATGCTAAGTATTTTTAAATTATAATGAATAATAGCTATTTTAATTATCATTTTTGAAGGAGGTTGTACATTTAATGTTCATACTAATTCTCCATAAATAACTATTAAAAAAATTTTAAAGGTAACTATAATTCTCCATAAAGGTCTAGGTTGTGAAACAAATACATTTTTGTGTATATATATTGTGACCATCTTGTGTCTGAAAGTTATGAGAATTTTAAAGCCATACTTTCATCATTATTCAACATATGTTCATTTTCAATACCTTAGAGTCTGTAAAAAAATCTTCAAGAAATCTACAATTCCAAGAGATATCTGGGGGAAAATGTGTGAAAACATTGATACCTATTTGAACTAGAACACTAAAATAATCTATTGCAGAGAAATCAAAAAAGAAATTACATTGTCAAAATTCTTAGTTGAGTGTGATAGCTGAGTATGATGGCACCCACCTATAATCCCAGGCGTGGATTATTTTATTTATTTATTTTTAATTTGTTCTTTTCGGTTATACATGACAGTAGTAGTTCTTTTCTGATAATGAGGTCAGAAATTAAAACCAACAATAAGGATGCCTTGTGTTTTCTTAAGTAAAGGGAGATTAGTGTAAAGAAGCAACTAAGACGTAGGCATTCCTAGAACAGTAAGATAAAGTGGGCTGGGTGCAGTGACAGATGCCTGTGATCCTAGCTCATTGGCAGGCTGAGGCAGAGGATTGCAAGTTTGAGTCCCACCCAGGAAACTTAGTGGGACCCTGTCTCAAAATAAAAGTTTAAATAAAGTGTGAATACTGTATATTCCTATTTTTCACCCTCGTACCTTAAAAATAAACAAAAGGAAAATGGATCATAATGAGGGTTATGTGTCGATGAAAATACAGGATGAGAGCACCACTGAAATACAAGCCATTGTATTAAAGTTGTGCTTTGGATAGTTTGGGAAGATATAAAGATTTAAACAGCTATACTTTGCCTTGGTTAGAAAATATTTTACCAAAATCATTCTGGAATTCAGATTCCCTTAGACATTTCTATTTAAAAAGTACAGATCATTAGATGTCAGGAATTTCACTCTCAGCCTCCTGTATTTTATAGGGACTTCTTAAGTGAACATTTCATTTATATAAAAAGTTTTCTGGGGCTGGGGATGTGGCTCAGTGGTAGAGCGCATGCCCAGCATGTGAAAGTCCCTGGGTTCAATCCTTAGCACCACATAATAAATAAATAAATAAATAAATAAATAAATAAATAAATAAATAAAATTAAAAAAAAAAAAGTTTTCCAATAGGGACTATTTAGTTCTCAACTATCCTCAGTACACTTTTCCCATTTTCAAATATTAGCACAAGAAGTAAAAAATAGTTTGATTAGACACAGGAAGCGGTAATCTAATAGAGAATGTACCTAACCTGTGAATGAGGCAGATCTATGAGTGCTACCTGCCAAATGTCCATTGACTTTGTTGTTTGTGGACTTTATGACTCAGGTCCCTAAACTTAAATGCTGAAATAGACAACACACTGTGCTCTTCTCTGAATTACATCATGTTGAAAAGAACAGCTGTGCTTTGCCCTGAGTTACTCCATTTTTAAGGCAGCAGTTTCCCTTAGCTACTCCATTTTGTGTACAGGCGCTAAGACAGAAAGACTTGGTAACTTGTCTGGGCAAATTGATAAAGCCCAGATACTGGGTATAGAGAACATATCAAAAAGAAAAACCTCCAGCTACACGGCACAGTCATAGGGCACAACCTGAAAAATAAATTCATCATGCTTACAGAAATGGCTAACTGTAAATTTACTGAATTCCATCAGAAACAACTAGGCCTATGAGCTTATCAGACACACCAAACAACCAAAAAATGATGCAACCACCTCACCTGATGCCTGTAAAAAGACAAATACCTAAGGTAGTGGTATGGTGGTACACACAGACCTGCCATCTATCAGACCACCTGGTGAATATGTCATGAGGTAAACACAACAAATTTCCAGCTCTGCCCCAGGGCCTTCAGTCCAGCTCAATTTATGGTTATAGTTTAGATATGATATATCCCCCCAAATTTTACTTGTGAGAAAATGAAAGTGTTCACAGATGAAATAAGTAGATTATGAGAACTGCAATGTAATCAGATTATTCTATTGTTATGGATTAACTGGATGATAACTGTAGGCAGGTAGGGTGTGTCTGGAGGAAGTAGTCTACTGCAGGTGTTCCTTTGGGGTTTATATTATGTCCCTGGTGAGAAAAGTTCTCTGTCTTGCTTCCTAGTTGCCACATCCTGAGCAGCTTTCCTCTGCAGTGTTCTTCTGCCATGATGCTCTGCCTCACCTCTGGCTCACAGCAGTGGAATCAGCTATCGGGGAACTGAGATCTCTAAAACCATTATCCAAAAATAAACTTTTCCTAATGTCTATTGTTCTTGTCAGGTATTTTGGTCACAGCAGCAAAAAAAGCTGAGTAAAACACTGTGTTAATGGCATAGTTCACTCAGAAAAACTGACCACCTCTTTATAGACTCGGCAGTTCTTCAATACCCAGCCAAAGGAACTTTTAGATAGGAGATTGCTTCCAATAAGACCATGTTGAAAGAGTTTTAATAATCTTGAGGAAAAGTTGGTTGGCCATGGGAAGATATTTTTACTTTTTGAGTTCATGCTCAAATGGTTTAAGAATATTCAAGGAATAAAACATTAGAATAAGACAAAATCAACAACGTAATAGTTTAGGATTGATGCACCCTATAAGGCGAAGTTCACAAAGAAAATATTAAGTAAATTGAATGTGAGTTGTTCACTCAATTGGAGGGATTTTTGTCCAGATAGACAGTGGTTCTATGACAATAAAGATAAGTATTGGTTTTTAAGCATAAAAAACAGTGTGTTCCTCTAAGTTGAACTGAGAAAAACTGAACAAGTTGCCCAAATTCTTCAATATTATCCTGTTTAGGTAAATTTTTATAACACATATTTTCACCAAATACTTGATGAAACCTCTTATTTATGAAGCCCTAACATGAGGACATATCTATGTGGCTTTAAGTCTTTTGGAAGGAATAAGATGAACTGTTAAATGAATTTATTTTTATAAAGTAGGTTGGATTAGGACTAGAGAGAGATTTTTATTTATCATTCTTATAATAAGAATGAAAATTTTGAAAATTAAAAATCTCAAAACTATACACAAAAAGAAATAAATATTAAAAAGATGAATTATATATTTAGAAGCAAATCATGAATAGAGATTTTTTGTCTTTCAAACCTTCATTTATAAGGACATTTTTAAAACTGGGAAGTTTTTCAGTAGCTCTACCCATCAATTAATAATCCACTAGTAAAATAATAGATTTTGAATTTTGCCGCAGCCTGGCTGGCTGGGCAAAATAACGGGGGGGGGGGGGGGGGGGGACGAACGACTTGTGTAGATTGATACAGCAGGAGTGGGAGCCTTTTATTGTAGGACCGGAGCGATATTTATACATTCCACACAGCTTATCTTAATTAGCATAAACTAGATACATCAGTCAACCAATAAGAAATCTCCACACTTAATGGCCAATGGCTCGCTGGCATTACTTCACAAACCACTCCCTCTGGCATTTTGCCAGGCACCATCCAGACTTGTTTATAGACTCTAACATTTCTCTGGCAAAATGCCAGGCGCCATCCTGACTTGTTTACAGACTCTAACAATTCCCCCTTTTGTTTAATTTAAATAACGACCATAGTGTTTTTTACATAAACACCACAAATAATCTGCTACGAGCAGAAGGGGAGGATACAAAATGTCACAATACCAAGCCAGTTGATGGCTCCATGCAAGAAGCCCTTGGAAAAATTATACCAGCAATGACACCATTTGCAAAGATACCGAGTTACAATTTGTTGTAGATTACAGTTTGTTGTCTCAGTCCAGGTAAAGTAGTGTCTCAATAGATTAACTCACAATCCAGGTAAATCACAGTCCAGATAAGTTCTGCTGGCAGCTAGCTTAAATCACAGACCAGGTAAGTTCTGCAGGCAGCTAGCTTGATATGAAGTCTCGTCCCGTTCTCAGCAACACTGGAAATTCTTCCACCCTCGTCCTCACCGGCACTGGGATGAAGGCAGGAACTCCGGATGGCTAAAGAAAATCCTGTAGTATTCCACTAAGAAAACAACCTTCTGAACAATTTAGTACATTATCTCAAGGTTTTTTACATTTGAAATAAGCCTCAATATAGTGCTCATTACTCATTAGCTTCCAGGTGTGGGAGAACCACTGTAGCTTAGTTATTGGCATTGAAAATGACCAAACATCAGGGACGCCCGGTAGTGTCTTTTGCCGGCTGTAGAGTCCTGGGCAGCCCCAGATGGCCCTGGGGAGTGTCCTGGACTCAAACTGCCCCCGGGCCCCGCTCCCGGGCTGGGGGCGGGGAATTGCCGGCTGCTGCTGCTTGGAAAGCCCTTGCTGCTCAGGCATGTGGCAGCCGCTGCGCCGATTCACGCACCCTCCGGTAAAGAAAAGTATTCAGTAATAGCCTTTTGCTACAACTTTTTTCCTGATAATCCTTCTTCTTCTGAACTTTCTTTTTCTTTCTGACTACAGTTCCTGGACTTCCATCAACACATGCCCTAATTGCTCTTAGTTCCACTGGGGTGCCTCTTTCCCTTATCAATTTACTTAACACCCCTTCCATATTTTCATCACAAAGACAATAAAATACACTGAGACAAAACAAGACACAAACATACTGTATCAATCTTCTCCATTTTTTCGAAATGGTCATTTTTCCTCTCGCTCTATCTGCCTAGGGACGAGCAGATTTGCTCCTGTCCTATCTATGGACGGGCAGCTTTTTTTTTTTTTTTTCGTCACTTACCCCCAAGTGTCCCTGGGTTCCCCGTACGGGCCACCATCTGCCACAGTCCGGCTGCAGCAGAATTTGCATAGACAAATGACATAGAAACATCAGTGAGGAATTTTATAGGATATATTTTCATGTCAAAATGCTGTGCATTCACATTAAAACACATGTGGTCCAGAAAAGGTTGTTAAATAATTGTTGGAAACACAAAGGCCTTATATTAAATTATCACATCTTAAAAAAGAGAAACGCCTACCATTGTGTTGTTTCTTTTTTTAACTTGTTCTTACAGCAATAAAACTTGAATCAGTAAATTCTATTTTTTAAACAAGAACCTTCACAGAAAAGTGTTCAGCAATTAACTCATGGTAGTTTCAGATGCTGAGCTGATTCCTAAGTCTTCATCTTCTGTCCTTTGGGAAATTTAGATTGTAAAATTCAAAGGCTGACCTTGGTTCTGATTTTATAAGGAATATTACATTCAGTTCGGCCTTCACAATCTAGATTGGAAGAAGATGAAAGGATTTGCTGAAATTGAACACTATGCCTACAGTCCAAGGAAGAAAGAAAAAAAAATGCTAAACTTGCAGCATCATAAATTAAACATGAGATACATGTTAGTAGCATAATCCGAGGGCACCAGATTTTCTGCATTTTGTGAAAGTGTAGGTTAGTTTAATGGTAAGACAAGTGAACAACTTGGGTAGAAAAATATATAAATTGAAAAAAAATTGTGATTCTACATTGTATGACACACTTGCATATGAATTAAATTTCTACATAAAAGGTAGCTAAAAATAACAAACTTTTAAATCAGATTAAATTATTTTGTATGTGTACTCTAAATTCAATTTATCTTCATAATAAATTTTATAAAAGGTTATTTCAAAACTATGCTTAAGTACCTATTTATTTAAAAATAATTCTAGGAAAAGTTACCAATTACTTACATTAAGGAGGGCATCTTTAGTATTAATTGACAGTCCTTGGACTCACTTAGGAAAAGTTACTTTGTTTAGAATGAGACATCAGCAGGACTGGAGATGCAGCTCAGTGGTAGAGATAACATCTACCAGGCCCCAGATTCAATCTGCTGCACTGCTGGGGCAGGGCATGGGGTGGCTGATACAGCCAAATTGATTCTTATTTACAGTTAAAAACTTTTAAAATTCAGATTTATAAAACTTACCATTAAAATTGGAGTTTCTTAAGAAATAAAGTCACAAAAACAAAAACATGGTATGGTAGACGAGGCAAAATGTCTTTCCGACTTACTAAGAAAAACATCATTTGTCCCATGCAGAGGAAAACAGGCTTTTTGTCATCTTTAAGTGTCAAGCACAAAGGTGTTTCTGTCCTTGCTGTCGCTTTTACCACTGATTAATGTTTTTATTTATTAAATTCATTGTCAAAATTGCTTCTTTTGAAGAGAGGTAGAAGGGCACCATCTGGGTACCATGTCCCACCTTTCTTGTATGTGCAACTCCGTCCACATTCAGGCTTTGTGATGCCAATAGTTGATAGTAAAATGTAGAAATCTGCTTTACTTCATTAATTAACACTAATTTCAATGTTTTTCCAATTAAAATACATTCTTCACTTTAGAAATGTTTTGGAGTGAGTAAACACAGCTTGATTGTAGCAAGAGAGTAGTGTGATCAGAGGATGATGGTGACAAGAATTACATATTCATTCCTCAATATTTGGATGTAAATGAATCCAGAATCATAAAAGCCAAATGCTGAGAATCCAAATAAACAATGTCAAAGTCAATTTTCTAGGAATGACAAATTGGACTTTGATTTATTCGATGCTGTGTCATTCCATTTTTTTTAAAGTGTTCATCATTGTGACAGGATAATTTAGAAAAATAAGCTGTTTTCTATTTATCAGCTCTAGGTATTTTCCTTATCCATTCCAAGGCAGACGATAGACATGCACACACAAACTTCTGCCTCAGGGTGTATCACAACTCAGACCTGAAGGTAAAAATTGAAATAAATTTCCTCAACCCTCAATCTTCATTCAGGTTTCTTTCTTTCTTTCTTTCTTTCTTTCTTTCTTTCTTTCTTTTTACCTGTGACTAGTTATTAAAGCAATATATATTTAATGAGTATTCAGTAAATTCTCAGTGATTTCAGGGACAGAGGACATAACACTGAAAAGGACACCAGAAAAATGTGTTACCAGAGAAATAAATTATAAAAATTTAAGTTATAAGTTACTAAAGAAAAAATAAAAGACACTCTTCATATATGATCCACATCTCTCTTATATACATTGGGAAATTAGTGGCAATGATTTTAGTAACCATGTATGTACTCAGTTTTAACTATATGTCATGTACTGGGTTATATGGTTTTTACACACAATATTTATGCAGTTCTCATGATGATAATATGATCATTTCAGTTTTACTACCGAGATAAATGTGAAGCTTTGAGAGTTATAAAACTAAAATTTTAGCTCAAGATCTGTGTGATCTCTGAAAGAATAAAAGGTAATTATTAAATTATTATATATGTATATAAACATAATCAAAAAAGCAAGAGAAAACATTAATGTTACTTCAACAGTAAAGTAACGCCTCTGATTTTAGTGACCCTTACTATGTGTAAAGAAAAGGAAAAAAAAAAAGAACAGAATACACTCACAAAGAGGAATTAAGAAAAATGAGAGCATCAGGTGCTGAAATGGCCTTAGGAAATGTTGATTTTTAAAAATTTTGTCAAAAGTGGGAAGTCCAAGTGAGAAGAACCCATAATCCTGTTATTGATAATAACCCCAGGACACTGAAATGATCATGTTTTGTAAACTTATGGAATCTCAACACAAATACTTGACAACACTTGGATCCAAAAGCAGAGGACTCACTATTAACGAGGCCTGGACATTCTGAAAGGGCACAACAGAGGCCTCTGGTGTAGACTGAGGAGAGGTCGGTTCTCCTCAATGTGTCCTAGACAGTATGAGATCCCTGCAGTTGTCATTTCTTGCTGTTAGTGAATGGGGTGGCTTTTCAAAGACGGACATTAAATTTCTAACTAGCATAATGGATGGGTTAAGTAAATACGGTATTTTATTTTTAGCAATGATATAAAGTTCAACTTTTCTGACTATGGAGGTTTCATCATCAATATTTTTATAGAAAACTAAATTATAACACCAGTAATTGGAAAACATTAATTCTGAAGCACTGAAAATTTAGAGAAGGTGAATGGCATACTTCATAGATGTTATGAGTGGGAGAATAGAGTGAACAATGCCTAAGGGATTTCTGAAACATCACTGCATAAAGCACTGTAATCCTGGTGGGCACAGGATGCTCTACAGGAATGAGTCTGTGGTAAGTATGGAATCATAACTGTCTCATAAAGTCTGCTTGGTGATTCCCAGTAGATTGTCAAGAAAAGGAGGGGCAAGGATGATGCATATTAAAATTTCTCTTATGGACTAAATTAAAAATAAGCAAATAAACAAATAAAAACTTCAACTCTTCCAGGAAATGGATAGAAATCTCAAAGTTGGTGTTGCCAATGTTTTGGAAAAAAGAAGTCCACCTTCTTTTCCTTTAAGGGACATGTTCATCTAAGACAGAGGCTCATAACCAAGTCCATAAAGAAAACTACAATATCATGCAAATACCAGAATTCGTGGTGACTTATAGAAACAAAATTCCTTCAGTTAGAAGATAGATGGATGTTGTCTTGACTATGTTGTTTTGTTTTCATTCTGAGACAATAAGAATATTTACAGAAAGTGATGTGTTTTCTTGTCATGTTGAGGTGGCAAGATGGGTAGGAGGCATAGTTATGAGATAGAAAAGGATAGGCAATGGAGAGTAGGGAAGCACAGTCAAGGTCAACAAGAGGGAAAGCACAAGAACAGTCATTTTATCTATCTATCTATCTATCTATCTATCTATCTATCTATCTATCTATCTATCTATCTTTCTATCTAGTTATTTATGGTACCTGGGATTGAACTCAAAGGCACACCCCCAGCCCGATTTTGTATTTTATTTAAAGACAGGGTCTCACTGAGTTGCTTAGTGCCTCACTATTGCTGAGGCTGGCTTTGAACTTGCAATCCTCCTGCCTCAGCCTCCCAAACTACTGGAATTACAGGCATGGGCCTGAAAAACCAGCCTCTACCTCAGAGTAAAGCCTGTCCAAGGGAGGGGGCATGACCCTTGTCCTTGGAAAGACCTATAGTGCACTCTTAGGCATATATCCACCCTGCTGAGTTGTTTATATACGAATAACAGGAGAGATCTGGGGAGCCAGGTGTCCCTGACTCAGTCAGGCTAGGTGGGGGACCCATAGCAACCCCCTATCAGCCACCAATCAGCATGAGACAGGGAAAATACCCAGGATGCCAGATGACCCCCAGTAGTTTATGGTGGTTGATAACATGTTGGGAAACCATATAGTTTAGCATATACTCCCCTCGTGGCTTAAACCATTCAGTTCAAAGGAATCCCCCTCTTCTACTAGCCAATCACCCTTACCCAACTTTTTCCCTCCAGTGAATGTGCTAATCATGTTTTAGAGTTGTTTTATGATTTTCCCACGGTGTGTGATGATTTGCTAAGAGATGCTATGATGTATGTGAAGTCCTGCCTTCCCCAAAGAGTGGGGAAATAAAATAAAACTGCTGCAAACCCTGGGCTCGGGGCCTCTCAGCATCACCAGTTGCTGTGTGCATGCGGAGGACTGAGCTAGCTCAATAAACACCTCTTTGCTGCTTACATCGATCTTGGTCTCTAGTGGTCTTTTGGAGGTCCTGAATTCGAGCATAACAGGCCCCTACACCCAGCTAAGAACTGCCATTTTAACATGACTTGACATGCCCCAACATGTTAAAAGTCACCCCTGTTTCTCAGAAAGGGTGTAAGTTTCCATCTTGTAAAAAGTGATAGTGTAATCTGTATTGCACTTGTGCATGAGGCTTAAATCTCCATCTTGCTGAAAGTGACTCCATAGGCCATAATCTGATCTGTGTGTACTGTAGAACAATTGAAATACCCAAACTAATCAACAGAAGCTTTTCACCTTCCCCTTATGTGCTTTTAAAAGGAGGAACACTGTGAGACTTAAAGAGCACTCCCGCCCCTCCCAGGTGCACTACCCAGGGGGTTCTAAATCTCTCAGTTTCCTTTTTTAGTAAAATTCCTGCTAGCTTGCCTACCTCAGCCCTGCTCACAGTGTTAATTATTTGACTTCTTGGAACATGTACCCAATCCTGACTCCTGCTGGTAACAATACTGCCTCAAAGTCTTAAAAGATCAGAATTAAATTTGTAACCAAGCTACAAGTACTCAAAACAAAAATATTCAACAAGAGTGGCTGAATATCTGAAAACTTCAAAATATTCTTTTTTGATATTCTATAAATTTCAGAGAACTTCTGGTTAATTTCTTGATGATTTACCAGAAACTGGAATAAATTGGATTATATTTAATTTTGGTGTTATAGAATTATGGAAGACACTGGATCTGGGTATTTTAGACTAATGAATTTGAATCCCACATAGAACATATGTGCCTTCAGATAATGTTGAGCACAACAGTCCACTTCATGCTCCATGTTATTAAAATGTTGTCTTCTGCTCCTTACAAATACTGGAGCTGGTAAAAGGAAAAAAAACAACAAACAAACAAACAAACACCTTTTTTTAAATTTTTGAGTAACTATGCCATAACCCATTTTAGGAACGTCAGAAACTACCACTACCCATAAAGACTTGTCAGAAATTTTCAAGATTTGAAGTCATTTTTTTTTTTTTAATTTTTTATTGTTGGCTGTTCAAAACATTACATAGTTCTTGATATATCATATTTCACAATTTGATTCAAGTGGGTTATGAGCTCCAATTTTTACCCCATATACAGATTGCAGAATCACATCAGTTACACATCCATTGATTTACATATTGCCATACTAGTGTCTGTTGTATTCTGCTGCCTTTCCTATCCTCTACTATCCCCCCTCCCCTCCCCTCCCCTCTTCTCTCTCTGCCCCCTCTACTGACATTCGTTTGTCCCCCTTGTATTATTTTTCCCCTTATAACTTCTCTAAAGCCCAATGCTTAAATGACTCACTTCTTAATATAAAAATGATATTTATTTTTCTAGCAGTTTGAAAGCGTATCAAATCTAAGGAAAAAAAAAGCTTCAAACTCTGCATGGTTGCTTGCTCTGGATTATTATAATAAAGGTAATTTTTATCACTTTGTGTATAGTTTTTTCCTTCTTTGATATTTCTTTTAAAATATACATTCTTTTCATATTTTAAAATATATTTATTTAAAGATCTGACCATAAGCAGAGCATAGCACTACACACCTATAGTCCCAGCTAATGGGGAAGCTGAAAACAGGAGGACCCCTTGCCCTAGGAGTTCAAAACCAACATTTTTAATATGGTAAGACCCCATCTATAATCTATGCCTGTCTGTTTGTCTTGTCTGCCTCTTACTCTTTCTGTGGATGTGTATGGAAAGGAATGGGAAATGCTTACCAATAGGCACTGAATGGCAGGTAAAAAGAAGGTATTCTTTTGAACTACTGCACAATAATATAATTGTGTAAGGTCAGGCAGTAGAGACCAAAAGATTTTAAAAGGCTACTGAACGAGGCTTTATTGAGATTTCACTCCCAGGTAGGACCCTCAGACTCACAGAGTGGGTCTAAGGAGAAGCTCACCCAGGCTTGACCTGACTGGAATTTTATTGGGCTTAGGGCCAGAAGGGAGGGCTTGGGACAGAAAACAGGTTTTTTTTATTTTTAATTTTTTTTAGAGTCTCTTGTTCTACTGGGGTTGGTCGGGATACTGGCTAAGATCCAAGATTGACCAGGAGACCCCGCTGATTGACAGGCAGTTCCATCAGTGTCTGATTGGTGTGTCTTTTGCTCATGTGCAGGTTGCTTGATGCTTTGTTCTTCAGTTACCTCCATAGACCTAACAACTTGTTCATTTCAAAAAACTAGAAGAAAGAACTTGGAAAATTTTCACCAAAAAGAAAAGAAAAATTTGAGGAGACAAAGTGCTTTACCTGATTTAAACATACCAAATATACACATGTATCAAAACATGACATGGGGCCCAATTAATATGTAAATTAATATGTCTTATTTTTATGTTTTTATGTATCAGTATAAAAATGCTTTAAAAAAAGTTTAAAGTATGACTATTCATAATAGGGAACAATGGAAACTATTTGATTGGACTAGGATTTTAAGAATATGTCAAGAATGAAAGGTATCCTAAAGGCCTCCTTTTAATTTTAATCAAAGATTAAAGTAATTTTAAAGTACATTTAAAATTTCAAAGTAAATTTTAAAGTAAATCAAAGTAATTTTAATCTTTCATAACATATGTTTGGAAATAGAGTGATTTATTTGTTATGAGAATGACTTAGCCTTCAAAATTCTCATTTTCAGGAAATAAATTCAGTTTGATTGCACAGATAACATTACAATATAGCATATGAAAAAATGAAGATATTATATTGTTAGAAATAAGACTTCATAAAAGTAGTTTTTCACTTGAGCAACTGAGCCCATGCTAGTGAAGCCAGAATTAGGCAGTCAGTTTAGATAGGTAAATCTAGGTAAATCAAGTCAGGTCAGATCAAGGAGGCCAATTTTGAGTGAGATAGCAACTTGAAGAATGTCCCCTGAGGGACTGAAATGTTAATTTCTTCTGAGACCTTCTTCCATCTTTATCAAGAACAGGTCCCTGCTCCAGCCTGTTGCCAAGGTGAACTGTCCTAGAAATTTCCCCATCCCTACAGGGAGCTATAAGGTTGTTACTGTGTCCTTGGCTGCACCATCCTGCCCTTCTCCCTTCAGCCCACCTGTTTCCCAACTTTTGGCCATCCCACCAAGAATTTCCTAGGCCTAGTCACCTATGCAGGAAGGAGAGAGATTAGGGGAAGAGGGCAGAAAAAAGGAAGCTTAGGATTTATAAAAAGAGCAGAACACCTTGCTTGTGGGGAAATCAGGATACCCCTTTCTCCCTCCCAGGAGAAGTCTATGTTACCCCTTTTTAAAATAAACCCTTTTTAAAATAAAAAAGATGATTAGAAAGTTTTATATTGAAAGCTTTATATGCTTGCCTCTCTAATGCATGCTTCTCTAATGTTCAAACTTCAACATGAGGAAGCAGAACTCCTCACCAAAAACCTGTGGTATCACTAGTACCCTGCTTTAAAATGGGAAATAACAGGAAGCCATAAGATTTAGAAGAATCAAAAGCTTCAGATTTGACATATTATCTTAAAATACTTTCAAAACAATCCAGTGGAAGTGTCTAAAGACAGCTAGATAAAGAATTCTAGTGTCACAGTAACAAAGCGAAAATATATCACAAAACATCAGCTCAAAAATATTATTAAGGAGAAATGGGGGGGGGGGCTTCAATCCAAAACAGAATCTTGGGGAACCTAACATTTAGAGGTAGAAAATTCTGAAAGCAAATGAGAAGGAATGCTCAGAATGGAATTTGGAAAAAATCAAAGAATTTCAGAACCCTATGGAAGGAAGCACTTCACAGCAGATTAAAGAATACTTTGAAATTAGATTGTGCAGAAAGACAATAGCAGAAAGAGAAAGACATAGAGAATATATTGAAGATAATGGAAAAAAACAGAGAGGAATAACTGGGCATATTAGCATATGCCTATAATCCCAGGAATTTAGGAGGCTGAATTAGGAAGATGACAAGTTCCAGGCAAACCTCAGCAATATAACAAGGCCTTAAGCACTTCAGTGAATTCCAGTCTCAAAATAAAAAAGGGCTGGAAATTCAGCTCAGTGAGTAAAGGCTCCTGAGTTCAATCCCTGGTACAAAAACAAAACAAAACAAAAACCTAAATGCATAGCCTATGTTAGCTTGTGGGGAAAGAAAGGGGAAACTAAGGAAAAGAATGGTGTGAATGTTAAAAAGTGCTAAGAAAACTGATAAAAGATGAATAAACTGTTAGGTGGAGGTGACTAGGAACAAAGCACGAAGCAACCGTGAAAGAAACACCCATCGGGCACTGATGAAACCACCTGTCAATCAGAGAGGTCTCCTGGCCAATCCAATATCTTAGCCAGCCCCCCACACACACACCAACTCCAATAGAACAAACCCCTCTTCCTGTCCCAAGCCTTCCCTTCTTGCCCTCAGCCCAAAAAAAATTCTAGTTCAGTGGAGCCTTACTTCTCCTCAGACCCTCTTTTTAACCCTGCTGGTCTGAGGGTTCTGCAGGGGAGAAATCAGTTAGTGGCTTTTTAAAATATGCCTCCTTTTGGTCGCTGCTGCCTGACCTTACATAAACTGTATTCATTAGAATTAAAAACAAACAAACAAAAAATGATGATTAGGGAGTTTTATATTGAAAGCTACTTGTCAGTTAAAGGAAAAAAAAAAAAAAGAAATGCAGAGCAGATGCAGAAAACATAATGAATTTTTTTAATGAGGTTGCTGTATATATAAGCAGCATCCTCAGTGTTATGAAAGAGTTCAACTCTGATCATTCAATTATGGGGGTAAATTTTAATCCACTTGTTAATTGTCTTCATCTAGGACTGCAAAATTTCTCTATCTTACTTCCTTTCTTTTTCTTTTCTTTCCTTTTCTTCTCTTTTCCCTTCTTTCCTTCCTTCTTCCTTTTCTTTCTTCCTTCCTTCCATTTTCCTTCCTTTTTTAAATGGTTCTTTTTATACCTAATATTAGGGCTTATTTTATATAATTATAAAACCATAAAATATAAATTGCTAATTCAGTCCATGTACTTCCCTTTTCCTATTCAGAAAATGTCCCATGGAGATGTCTATTAGGTCCATATATTTATTGCATTTTTTAAGTTCTGTGTAATGTTTACTTTGCTTATATTTGGATGATTTATCCAACGGTGATAGAGGAGTGTCACCGATATTATTATATTGTGGTCTATTTGATTCTCAGTATTGAGAAGGATTTTTTTTTTCAATTCCATAAGAGTTATCTTTATTTGGAAACTCAAAGAAAATAAAATCCATTTTTACAATATACAGAATCATAATTTTATTAATAGTTCAACCATTGTCCTTATCTTCCTGAGTTGTCATTGTGATTTACTCATCAATTATTTCCACTAGGCCATAAAATCCTTGAAAACAGATGCTTTATTTTGAATGTCCACACAATCAATATATAACACACAGTAGGGGGAAAGTAAATTTTTGTCATATTAAATAAGGGATTTGACATTCTCTAGAGCCTTGGAAAAATACAAAATATGTTTTTATTCCACCCATTTGATTTTTCTCAATAATCACATAGAGCAAAATTTTCCAGATAAGTAGTCTTACATGTAGAAAGATTTTCATGATGTAAAACCAAGAAGAGGAGCCAGCCTTTTGCTTTTCTCAAATATTTCTCATAGAAAATTGAAACTTTGGGTGACAGAAGAAGTTAAAGGACTACTCTTCTTTATTCAAAAGAAGAAACAAAGGATGACCAGTTTTAATTGTTTTACTCAGGAAGATATAATTAATTATTAACATACAGATTATCTTAATAGGCTCAAAATATAGATGCTCATACTGACTCCAGACAGCAAAAATCTAACAAATATGATCAAATCTCATTAAAGTTCCAGTTTGTCTTTCACAAACCATGGAAGTGTTAAAGAACAGTGCTCTGTTGACTAATAATTTTACATTTCCTAATGATGTGTAAAATGTCATAAATATTATACACACACACACACACACATTATGCAGACACAAAAATGAATTATATTCTCCCATAAGGCTGAATTTCCAGTGTTGGCTTCTTATATCCAGGAACTGTTCTCTCTTAATTTTAAGAGTAAAATAAAGTATCAAGATTCCCTTTGAATTCCAAAAACTTAAAATAATATTTTAGAAAACATAAATAGGACATATCTTGATTTCGGCTTAACTCACATAGGGAACATTACAAAAAAAACTTGCCTAAGCTCCAGGCTTCCCTTCAGTGTCCTTGTCCACCTAAAGCACATCTTGAGGACATCAGTTCAGAGGGAAGAGCTACTGAGAGAAGGGTTTTGTTTTTGTTTTTGTTTTTGTTTTGTTTTAAATTTTAATGTATGTAGGTGCTCCATTGTCTGGCACACAACTATTTATGATCATTATATATTTTTGATGTGTGATTCCCTTAAGCAGCATGAAGTGACCTTCTTGTTTTTCCTGATTAGCTTGAAGTCTACTTTATTTGATACCCTTACTTTTTATGAATTCCATGCGAATGGTATCTATTTTATTCCCCATCCTTTCATGTTCAGTCTGTGGATGTCTTTGCTTCTGAAGTGAGTCTCTTGTAGACAGCTTATATTTAGTCATGTTTTTAAATTCAATCTGCCAAACTATGTATTTTAATTGAAGAATTTAGACCATTTATATTCAACATTATTATTGAGAGATACTTTTTGTTTCCTATCATTTTTTATTTATTTCTAATATTTAAATTGAACTTGATTATTTTTAAAATTATTCTACTAGTGTAAATCTTCCCTATGCTGGCTTTTATTTTTATATTTCATTTCTTCTTCATGAAATGTTTTTTGATTATGTTTTATAATATAGGCATTCTAGTTCTGAAACTTTTCATTTCTGTTTACTTTGGAAGGTTTTTATTTCATGTTCAAATTCTGAAGCTTACTTTTTCTGGGTATAGTATTCTTGATTGGTATCCATTTTCTTTCAGACCTTGGTATATGTTAGTCCAAGACCTCCTAGAATTAAGGGTCTGGGTTGAAAAATCAGCTGAGATCTAGAATTATTTACCTCTAAATGTGATCCCTAATTTTTTCAAACAGTTTGTAAAATTCTTTCCTTATACTCTATGTTACGCATTTTTATGATCATGTGCCTTAGAGTGTATGTATTTTATATATTTATAATATAATATATATATATATATATATATATATATATATATATATATATATATATCATGTGCCTTAAAGTGTATGTATTTTATATAATGATTTATATATTGGAGTCCCATATGCCTGCTGTATTTTAATTTTTACCTCATTCATAAGGTTTGGAAATTTGTTGATATTATTTCATTTAAAAGATTGTGTATCCCTTTAACTTATATTTCAGAGCCTTCATCTATCCCAATGAATCTTAAATTTGTATCTTAAATTCCAGATTTCTTAAATATTCATTTATTTTTTTAAATTTTTTTATTATTGGTTGTTCAAAACATTACATAGTTCTTGATATATCATATTTCACACTTTGATTCAAGTGGGTTATGAACTCCCATTTTTACCCCATATACAAATTGCAGAATCACATCAGTTACACATCCATTGATTTACATATTGCCATACTAGTGTCTGTTGTGTTCTGCTGCCTTTCCTATCTTCTACTATCCCCCCTCCCCTCCCCTCCCCTCCCCTCTTCTCTCTCTACCCCCTCTACTGTCATTCATTTCTCCCCCTTGTATTATTTTCCCCTTTCCCCTCACTTCCTCTTGTATGAGGGGAAAGGGGAAAATGGAAGGGTCTCCTTCCATTTCCATGCAATTTCCCTTCTCTCTCCCTTTCCCTCCCACCTCTCATCCCAGTTTAATGTTAATCTTTTTCTCATGCTCTTCGTCCCTACTCTGTTCTTAGTTACTCTCCTTATATCAAAGAAGATATTTGGCATTTGTTTTTTAGGGATTGGCTAGCTTCACTTAGCATAATCTGCTCTAATGCCATCCATTTCCCTGCAAATTCTATGAGTTTATCATTTTTTACTGCAGAGTAATACTCCATTGTGTATAAATGCCACATTTTTTTTATCCATTCGTCTATTGAAGGACATCTAGGTTGGTTCCACAGTCTTGCTATTGTGAATTGTGCTGCTATGAACATCAATGTAGCAGTGTCCCTGTAGCATGCTCTTCTTAGGTCTTTAGGGAATAGACCAAGAAGGGGAATAGCTGGGTCAAATGGTGGTTCCATTCCCAGCTTTCCAAGAAATCTCCATACTGCTTTCCAAATTGGCTGCACCAATTTGCAGTCCCACCAGCATTGTACAAGTGTACCCTTTTCCCCACATCCTCGCCAGCACTTGTTGTTTGACTTCATAATGGCTGCCAATCTTACTGGAGTGAGATGGTATCTTAGGGTGGTTTTGATTTGCATTTCTCTGACTGCTAGAGATGGTGAGCATTTTTTCATGTACTTGTTGATTGATTGTATGTCCTCCTCTGAGAAGTTAAATATTCATTTAATTCATGATCTCTTAACATCTTTTCTTTAGGGTCAACTTTATTTTAAAGATTATCTACTTAGTCTTCATGGACTGAAAATCTATCTTCAAAGTGAGTTTATCTATTGATAATGCTTTTCATTACATTTTTAATTAGGTTTATTGAATTGTTCATTTCCAGCACTTTCATTCTTTTTCAGAATCCTTCTCTCTTTATTAAAGTGATCTTTCACTTCCTGAAGTTTCTCTCTGATTTTATTCTTTACATCTTACTTTAAACTCAAAGAACATTTTGATGCCACTGAATTCTATTTACTATAATCACTTCAGAGCCATGCCTCATTCTATTCAAACTTATAAAGAATAACAACAACAACAACAAAATAACTCCTTGCTATAGTTCTCCAACTTTCCGCAAATCTATGTATAAACTTGTAATACAAATTCTGGAATAGGTCAAAAATTAGTTATTAAACTTAATGTACTTAGTATAACTTTAAATGAGGGCTAAAAGGGGGGATGCAGAAATATTGAACAAGAAGAAAAAAAAGAGAGAGAGAAAATTTGAGAAAAAAAAAGAAATATACAGAAGAATAATTCACACCAAGATAGAAAGGAGAAATAGATGAATGCTGGGCATTTGAGGTAGTAGCAACCAGTACAAGAGAATGGACAGGGATAAAAGGAGCAAATATAAACCAGAACTAGGAAAATAGACAGGAAGATTGATTCCAATTAATGCTTTAAACCATTAGATGAAGTACATTCAAATGAATTAAAGATACAATGTTGGCTCTTAAGGTAACAATGATCATTCAATTTAAAGAGTTATTTATGTGATCAAAATTGATGTTAGAGTTATCTATAGTAAACAATGTTAAGGTGAAAAAAAAAATTCTTGTTGAATCTTGGTTTGGATTTCATTGGGCTTTGGTCATTTAGCAGATGTCCATCAGTCTTTAACTGTAGACTGCACAGGGGCTCAGAAGACAATTCCCCAGTTCCTATGAACCTCCCACCAGCAGCTTCTGGTTTGTCAGCTCAGGGGCCTGCAGCTGGCTGCTGGGAGGTTACAGTGTTGTGGCTTGGCTATTTCTATTGTTTGCAGGAGTTTAGAAGGCAGTCTCTGAAGTGTCCCTGTCATTGCTGTGGGTTACCATATACCTGTTCGCCTCTATATGATCCTTTTTGCAGTGGTGATGGCTGTCTATGAGTGCAGGAACACTGGTTTGGGTATTTCTACAGATGTTCTATAAGCAGACATATTCCCCTGACTAATGTTGCTTTGTAGGGCACCATAGTGAAGGGACTCAGGTGGTTCAGGTAGACAATAGTTTCTGCTGCCCCAGTCTATGAATGGTGGATATTGATTCCCTCTGTTTATTATGGATGATGCAAGACCACAGCAGGATGCAAACAATGCTCTTTCCCTCGCCATTTGCGATCACAGATCAGTCTGGGTTCCAATTAAGTTTGGAAGCAACCACTTCCTATTTTCTTGGCTCTGATAAGCTTCTGCCTTAACTTATCTCCCTCTGGCTCTCTTTGTGGGTGCCTTCAGCTTAAATTTCCTAGGGTATTTAGGGAATTTATCCTAGCATCCTTCTGTTCATGGATACCACCATCTGGGAACCAGGTCTCTATATCACTGGATATTCAGGCAGCTTCCCTCTGCTGTGGCCTCACCATCCTGGGGACTATTCTCAGGCTTCACATGTGCCTCCCTCTCAATGTCAGTGGTCTGGGCCTGGTGAATACACTTTCATGTGTTCAGGTCTAAAGCTGCTTTGTTGCTGTTTCTCTCTGATTTGAGAGGATGCTGCATAGGGCTTTCCATCCTCCTGTCAGTGGCAGAGGCTGAGCAGGGCTAAGGGCACTTCCCCACACAGGTCCCCACCATCTCATTCCCCTTGTTCAAGGAGACAGGGAGGGAGAGGGGGTTTCAGTGATTTTCAGTTAGTAGTGGTCCATCTAGAAGTTTTTTTCTGGCTGGATTCTTAAGAGGTCCCACTGCAAGGGTCTTCCCTCTGATTTAATTTGCAGCTGTCTGAGCAAATTAAGCACAGCCATCTCCCCAGACTCTGTGCTTATTTAAGGGGAAGACTAGTCCACTGAGGGCACCACAAGATGGCTGAGGATCCTCAGTTCATTTTTTTTTCATGATTTAGTTTTAAGCTGTTTGCTCTGTTTTAAGGACCCTGTTGTTACCACTGGGAAAGATGTATAATGGCATAGGCAGCCAGGGCAAGATGGTAGTGAGGAGGTCAGGGGCAGGACCAGCTCAAAGGAGCATAGAGAGGATCTTCCCAGTTGATGAAAGTGTTTATGGACACAAACAGAGACCAAATCAGACTGGTACTGCCTCTAACTGGGGGATCCAATAGAAAAACTAAAATAGACATGTGGACACAAGAGGCACCAATGAATAACAGTGAGGACAACATGGACAGGGGAGGAGACGAGGAAAGGGGAATATTCCAGAGACCATAAAAATAACTCACCCAAACTTTCCCACCAGACTCCTGGTCCAAGGGTCTCTTCTTTTTGGAGAATCATGCTGCTTCTTGTTATGCCTGCGTCCTGTTCTTCAATTCTTTGCTGAATGGAGCAACAAACCTACCACCCAAAACTTTAAGTTTTGTCTATCTTTCCAAATGCTTTTACATATAGGAGCTGAAGAGACTCTTCCCACCCTGCTACTCTTCCCCTACCCTGGTTTGGGTTTGGGATTAGGGGACTCTGCACTTATTTCCTACTCTGATAACCTATCTTCAAGTCTCTCCAAGTCGAAGACTGCAATATTGAATCTTAGACCACTTATTTTGTCACCCACCTCTCCATCCTGCTTTCCTTCACTGCTTCCTTTCTATGTTTTGAGAAGTATAGGACTTGCTGCCTAGCTTGCTTCTGCCATCTTCTCACAATCCCTTTCTTTTTAAAGGAAGAAATGAATTTAAGGAAGTTTGATCAAAACTTGGGAAAAGCACCTAGTGTGTCTTCCCCTTTGTAGGACTTTTTCAATAGTCTGGTAACTCTTTTGTCAGTCGTGTTGGTGAATTTTATATATATATATTTTTTTTTTTCTTCCCATGTATGGTAAGCTTCCAAGGAAAACATGAACAGAAATCCTACATCCTAGAATGTTAGCTAACTAGACCCCACTTGAGTTTTCATACATGGTTAATAGCATTTGCTAAAAATTTGAACTAATAGAAAGTGTAAATGATCAGAAAATATAACTGTGTATTAATTACCATGGTCATTTTAATTACAAGGGGATACTTTGCAAATAAACAACTGTTTAGGGTTTCATGCCTAACATTACTGTGGTACAAATTGGACAGCCCAATATAAGTCTAATAAGCCTTCTAAAAAAAAAATATATTAGAGCATGTCCCTGTTGGGCCATCTGGACCAGTATGCCACCATTTCAAGGGGCAGTGACTGTCAGGAACTCAATCAGAATCTCTTAAAATTATATCAGGATCAAACCTGCACAACAAAACAAGAATCATTTTCTAATCTGCTTCTTTTCCACCTTTGTTATTTAAAAATTGAGTTATGAGTTTTATGGATCCCATGAATTCTATAAATGTACCCTTCAGAGAAGTTACTGTATAGTTCTTCATCTGTGCTGATTGGGGGATTTGAGGACAAAGATTCCAGCTCTTTTTAGGTAATTCCCTTGTTGAATGCAAGGCTCTTATATTCTGCATGCTAGGCAGAAGGTTCTAAGTGGAACCAGAAACTTGCTTATTAAAAAGCAACATTGACCTGCTTCATACATATTTTGGAAAGGTAAATGATAAAAGCCAATATTTAATTTATATTAAAAATAAAAAAAAAAAACAAAGTTTGAAATGTAGCATCATTGCCATGGTAATTTTATGATGAAATTAAAATCCACAGATGATTTCTCAAGTCTTGTACCCTATAAATTTTACCCCTATATGTGGGTTTATCATTTTCTAAACTTATTCTTACATGAAGAATATTGTGCAGTCTCTTTAGCTGTAGCAAAAAGCCTATCCTAGAGTACAGGGTATCTATTTCAGCAGGATTCACAATAAAAGAAGAATGACATCCACATGGATCCAGAGCTCAGCCAGTTCCATCAGACTGATAATGCCTTCCAAGCTTCTCAGTCTGAAATATGTCCTCCTGCTGGCCCTCATTATTATCACCTTCAGTGATGCCTTTTCAAGCTTGTTGTCATACAGCGTGCAGAATCTCAGTGCTGTCAGGAGCGTCATTATCATCTCTGTCAATGAGTACACAAGCATCTGACCCCAGAACCTCTAAAAGCTCACTACTCCCTGCTAGTGATTTTGAGAGGGGGGAAAAAAAAAGCATGTGTCTGTATCTATCCAAATATTTCCTTTTCACTTAAGTTTCTCTCTCTCTCTCTCTCTCTCCACCCCCTGTCTTGATACAAATATATTTAGAGATATATAAATACACACATTTTAATGCATATGTCTATTATACAGCATGATGCAATTTAAACAGAAAATAAAAATCTTTGCATTTTCATTTCTTAAAATAAATTGAGAATAATGGTCTGAATATTTCCTCTGATATTTATTCTACTTCACCTTTTTATGGGTGTTATACAATATACCAAAAAATAAAATCCAGTTTTAATGGCAGAAGCAATCTCAATTTTCTTTAAAAGATTTTAAGTAAAATATTAAAAAGGAGACATCTCAGTGCTATTTCTAGAACTAGTAAAATATCACCACTTTAAAAGGCATAAAATCGTAATGTCTTTGTAGCAGCATCTGCATAAAGGAGAAGATGAATGGTGATTTTGTATAATTAAATTTATAGGTACAGGAATAACAGAGAATTAAAAATGACAACATGTTCATATTTTTAATGTTGATTAAAAAACAAATGCTTTACTAGCCTGTTGAGCACTCAATTTGAAGAAATACTGTTTTGGACTTCAGAATACAATATGAATTGAGGATGAAAGATACAGTTTTTGAGGGAAAAAAGATGGTGAAATTTTAGCCTAATGTTTCATTAAATAAGAGTTTTATTTTTATATTGAAGTATAAAGCATATTTATCTATATATACAATAGACAGCTAATAAGGTAATACATTAATTCATTCTGAATTAAAGAAATATTGTATAAATATTATTGCTGTCAATGAAAATATCTTTGTAAGAAGAGAGGCTCTTAAAGAAACCATGAACTAAAACCTCTAATAAAAAAAAGAGTTATTTGCCAAAGATATTTTACTCCTTATAATTCCATAGAGATCTAGATAGATATCAATATATGTTTTAAATGTATTGCAAATCTTTCATCTGGATTCATGACTATCTGGTATAATATTTATGATCTTTAGAAAAACATATTTCTTTCTATTTAGAAAGTAGCAGTCCTTTATATTCCTCATGAAAGTATAATGGAATTATTTTAGTAAAAAACATGGCACATTGCTTTACTAAAAAGCAATTATCTTTATACAACATAGAAATCTATTACTGGCAAATTATGATGATTGTATTAATTCCATAAAGATAAATCAGATAACACATCAGATGTTCAATTGTGTAGTGACATATTAGGAGAACACCAATGTCTGGAAGGAAAGTGACTCAATGTGAGAGGAAATTTTGAAATTGATTAAGAATCTTCTGCTCTTTTCTATACTTACTATACTTAATGAATTTATTTAATGTTTCTGAAAAAGTAGGAGATGTGGACATGTTAAATTTTCTATTATTATATTTTATAACAAAACTTAAAAGTAAAATCAAAACTTTATAGTTTTCTTCAAAACATTTTCAAGAAATGCTCTCTCTCTAGACTAATTCACCACGTGTTTACTAGCTGGCAAATTGCCAATATATAAAAACACAAAAATTAAGGTTTAAAATATATCCATGCCTTTAGCTGAATTCTAAATCAACCAGTTACTTATTAAGGAACTATTATAAAACTTGATGTTTTAAGGAAGATGTATAAATTAAATTTGGCAATAATGAGAAAGTATTTTGATATGTATAAAGTTCATATATATGCACACACAAACTTAAGTGATTTAACTTAATTGGCTGTTTGCCAAAGTATGTGGAATGTGTCTTACTCCAGTAGTGTGCCCTGGAGCTGTCTTTTGCCTAAGGTAATGATTCAGATTGTTTTGTATTTTGCTGTCCATGTTTCTATGAGACAAGGGGAATTGGCAGACTGAGGAAAGAGGGATATTTGCTTCCTAAAACTAACTTCAATTAAAGCATTTCCCCTGTATTACCAAAAAAAAAAAAAAAAAAAAAAAGGAAAGAAAGAAAGAAAGAGAAAAGCAAAAAAAAAAAAAATACTGAGAATGTAAAAAAAAAACATTAAAAGTTACATTTCATAATGTTGAATGTATGAACTATATAAAATTAATTTAACCCTATGGAACTAAATGAAAAGATACAAAGAAGCCTAATATTCATTGGAGCTAAATGTATGCAATAAAATAGATCTGTAATGACAAAAATTAAAGAGGTTTTTAACTAGAAAATGGAAAGTTCTAGTACTAGCCATAGAAAAATGCAATATAAAGGGAATTAATAAAGGTTTCGAATCACTCTGTATACAGAACTAGATAAATTTCCTAAACTTCACAAGCAGAATTTCTAAATATTGTTAGAGAGCCTATAGGAGAACATACAGTAAAATAAAAATTGTAATGCATATAAAAAAGTAATGATGATATTTACTTAATTTATTCTCCTTAATGGCAATTATATAGCCAAATACATTGTGTCCAAGGTCATACAGGAAAGTAAACTACCTGACTCATATCAGAGTTCTAACTTACATTTATCTTCTTGTTGGAGAAAAAAAATAAAGCTATTACAAAAATGGAAAAGGCAATTACAATTTAAAGTGGATTTTATAGACAGTTTTCATTTTGTCTATCCAGCATCCATTCTTGCTTCCTGTAGAAGTAATACATCACTTTTGCTTTGGGAATTTGCCTTTTCCCCATTGAATAACATGTATTGTATGGGCTCAATGAATTAAAGCCTAGTATAATCACTTTGGAAGTAAATAAAAAAGCAAACATATAGATTTATTCTTCAGAGTTGCTGAGTTAGCAAATGAATTCTTTAACTCCTAAAAACTCTTGCAAAGTCAATTTACAATCCAGTAATATGGGATAGGAAAATAGGAACAATGTATTAATAAAATCCTCCCTATTCGGAACTGTCTTTCAAAAGGAAAAAGTTTATCCATTGCCTGGGATTCATAATAAATTTGATTTCAAGATAAGAGATCAAAGTTTAATTTTGATAATCTTGTTTTTTTCTTTCCTTTCCTCATTTTTTCTCCCATTCATTTGGGTTAGAAGTGAAATTTTTTTTTGCTATCTTTCCAGTCTTTCAAGGCTCCCAACAATACAAAGACATCTCCACCTTTATGGATAGGTATAGTTGAAAGGGTGCCGGATGAAGTAGCATCTGTTCTAATACTTAACTATTAAAAAGAAGAACTTAGAGTTATTTTGTTTAACAATGTGACATCAAAAATTAATACATTTTTTTCTACCCTTTGTTTCTGAAATTTCTCATATTTTTGCCTGTCTCTCTTGCCTTTTTCTTCCTCATTATTTTCCCCTCAATGGTGTTCACTATTTAAGGAAAATCATGTCTATTGAAAAGGCAATGAATTTTCTAATTCTTTTCTTATCATCCTCAATTTTATAGGTAAAGATATTCTGCTGTTGTTTAAAACATATTGCATTTCATTTTATCTTTACCCAAGATTGATGGTGGTAATTTTCACTAGTTGATATTAATGAACATCAGTAGAGCACATACTGAATACTCTGTTTTTTTTTTTTTTTTTCATTTACTGTACATATATTTGCTGAAACAACCTTTTCATATGTTAGGGAATAAGTTAATCTATGTAATCCACATTACATTCCCTGCCCCCTAAGATATCCTGTGTGCAAGGCAGCTTTCTTGTGATAAAGCTGAATACTTTTCTATATTTGCCAAGTAATTACTGAGTAATCTCATCTGCTTTAATTAACGCCTGAATTTATAATCTAAACTCAATTATTAGCCAACACCTAAAATCTATGATATACAGAATGCATAACTAACACCAGTTTTTATTCTTCTGAAACTACATTGTTTTTCACATGAGGACTACTTGATCTATATGGCAATATATCACTTTCAACCTCCTCTATTGCCCTGAGTTCCTCAATTGTTTTCTGTCTTTAAAAAATGTTTTTACTACTGTATTATAATTATACATAGTAGTGGGACTCATTGTGACATATTCAGATATACAGAGAATTTACTCCCATTTTTTCCCTAGTATTTCCTCTTCCCCTCCTTCCCTCTGTTCCAATTCCTCCACTTTTCTGGTCTTCCTTTATTTATTTACATGCAGATTTTTTTCAATCATGCATTATAATTATTCATAAAAGCAGGTTTCATTGTGCTATATTCATACATGCATATAGCTTAACTTGGTCAATTTTATTCCCCAGTTCTTCTTTCCTTCACTGCTTCCAATAACCCTAACCCTTTACCTCTCCTCTACTAAATCTGCCCTCTATTTTTGTGAAATCACTTCCCCATTTTTAAATTCATTTTTTCTGTCTAACTTCTTCTGCATGTGAGGGGAAACATTTCATTTTTGATTTTCTGAATCTTGTCTTATTTTACTCCTCAGAGACAAGTATCTGTGTAATGGAAAAAGACCCTACCATGCTTGGAATCACTGATAAGGGGAGATACACTGAAGGTTCATAAAAGTTTCCCCACTTATATACAAAATTCACATGTATTTTTATTAAAATCTCTCTCACTGGCTTTCTCCCTTCACAAATGCTTAATTATATTTACCTTCACAATTTTGAAAAGAAAAATGTCTGTTGCTTAACCTGCCCCATCAATAGTATTAGCTGCCCAAACTGACTAATGCCATTTTATAGTGAGATCTTAACATAGGTTCAACTTGATTTCCTTAATGGGTAATGATGTTTAATGTATATTAATATGCTTATTTGTCTTCCAAGCATCCACTTGAATGACTGTTCAAATCATCTCATGATGAAACACATGAGGCAGGCAATGATATTCTACTCTCCCTTAACCTGCTGTAGGGATATTTTGTTGATATGGATCTTTGGCAAGACTTATGATTTCCCAGATGCTAAACTGTGGGAGGCCGACTAGCACCTGACTGTGTCTGTCATCCCTGCTGACCCATGTGGCATTGTCAGTAACCCTGTGATCTGGTTGCCTAGGTAACTGAGACAATTGCCCCCCCCCATCTTTTGGGGTGTGAATGAATGTGACTATGTCTTCCTGCATGGGCTATGGGCATGCCTTCCTACATCCTCATGGGTGGAGCTATGCTCACCTGTTGCTTTGTAATATTACCCCTTGTCCTGTTTAGGATAGAAAGTTCCATGGAAACACCCATTGTGTGTCCCCTTCTCTTACTCTGCCCTTGGGTGTGGTCTACCTAGATGTCAGTCAACCTTCTGACTGCAGACATCATGAAACCTGACCCCTTGCCTCATTTGAATGGCTTCTCTTCAACAAAAGGGGTCAGCACCTGCTCTCTCTATCTCTCTCTTTCTGAGACCCTTAAGGTCAGAGGAGCCGTCACAGCACCCCCAAAGAAAAGGTATTTCTGTCTCTTGTGTGGTTGCTGGGAGCCATTAGCCAAGTAGGTATGACAATTTCCTTGCCAGCGTACCCCATGTTGCTTTGTGGAAGGACTCGAGGAAATGGACATATTGATAGATTCCTCCGCTTTGAACTGCTTGCAGAACTTGCCTGGACTATGTAACTATCGTTTGGTGCAGCGAATTGTGGTAATGCTGGCATATCTTTGCTGATGGTGTCACCAGTGATGCAATTTTTATTTCCTTGCCAGCACTACCACAATTAACATGGGGTGCGCTGGCAAGGAAATTGTCATACCTACTTGGCTAATGGCTCCCAGCATGTGGTTATTTCGCACAGCCCAGTTAGCCCAGTTCCCCTGGAGTGACCCCTGAATGTTTTAGTCACATGCAACACAGCAACCATTTTGTTGGTATGGAGCTTTGGCAAGACTGATGATTTCCCAGATGCTAAACCTCAAAAGATCTTCTTGAAATTAAAAAAAAAAAAGTGTTATTTTCCTGAGCATAAAATAAAGGTTAATTATATTAAATAACAAATATGGTGGCACTGTATTTTTGTTTTATTATTTAGTCACAACATAATCTAAACAATCCTGGCTGATACTATTATTTATACTATCAAGAAAACAAAAAACAAAAACAAAACACACTAATAAACAATTTTCATCATATCTTATGGTAAACATTTCCACATATTTTGTTCTTAGTTTCTCTAAATATTTTTGTATTTTCTATTTCTATTCTCCAGTTCTTTCCCCTTTCCCTCCATCCTTCCCACTCCACTGATGTCTTGCTTCTCCTTTACTGATACCCCTTCTATTTTTATGAAAATCCCTCCTTTTTTTGAATTCCTTTTTTCTATCTAGCCTCTTTTAAGTGTATAATAATATTTCACTGTGGTTTTAGTTTGTAGATCCTTAAGAGCTAATGAATTTCCACATACTTTCATGTGCTTCCTTCCATCTGATTATCCTCTTCAGTGACAACAATAAATGTAGAACAGAATAGAATCCAAAAACAGAGGGATAAATATAATCAACTGATTTTGAAAAATGACAAAGAAAATTAATAGAGCAAAGAGAAAGTGTTTCAATAAATAGTGCTGGAACTGCTTAATATTCACAAGTTAAAAAAAAAGTGAATTCAGACACCACCCACACACTTCACAAAATTTAAACTCAAAATAGTTCATACATCTAACTATGAACCATAAATCTTCTACAGTTAACATAGGACAAAATGCACATGATCTTTGGAATGACAATGAGCATGTTATATCTTTCAGATATAACACTAAAGACATGATTTGTGAAAGAAATAATTGATGAACTGGATATCCTTAAAATTAAAAATCTACTCTACAAAAGATATTGTAAAGAGATTGGAAGGCAAGTCAACAATAGGGAGAATGCATTTATAATGATGTATCTTATTAAGGATGGTCTTCTTAAATATAAAAAGAACCATTAAAGCTCAACAATGAAAAATCACGTTAAAAACTATGCCAAAGATCTGACCTGAATAGATCCCAAATCAAAGATTCACAGATGCCATACGGGACTCTATGTGTTACATATCATCAAATGCTATGAGGAAAATGTGAACTAAAAAAAAAAAAAAAAAGCTAAGCAAACATAGTGTTTTAGCCTGTGAGATTCACCAAAATCAAGTTCTGAAAAATCAGCCTCTGCCTCAGAGCAAAGCCTGTCCATGGAAGGGACATGATCTTTGTCCTTGGAAAAACCCACAGAGCACTCCTAAGCACATTCCCACCCTGCTAAGTTGTTTATCTACAAATAACAGGAGAGATCTGCTGTGCCAGGTGTCCCTGACTCAGTCAGGCTAGGTGGGGATCCATAGCAGCCCCCTAGCAGCCACCAATCAGCATGAGACAGGGAAATACCTGGGATGCCAGATGACCCTCCCAGTAGTTTATGGTGGTTAATAATAAGTTGGGAAACCATGTAGTTCAGCAGGTACACCCCTCATGGCTTAAACCAATCAGTTCAAATAAATACCCCTTTTGTACTGACCAATCACCCCTACCCAACTTGTTCCCGCCAGTGAATGTGCTAATCATGTTTTAGAGTTGTTATTTGATTTTCCCGTGGTGTGTGATGATTTGCTAAAAGAGACTATGATGTATGTGAGGTCCCTGCCCTCTCCAAAGAATGTATAAAACTGCTGCAAACCCTGGGCTCCGGGCCTCTCAGCACCAGTTGCTGTGTGTGTGTGTGTGTGTGTGTGTGTGTGTGTGTGTGTGTGGAGGACCCAGCTAGCTCGCAATAAACACCTTTTTGCTGCTTACATCGATCTTGGGTCTCTGGTAGTCTTTGGGAGTCCCAAATTCGAGCATAACAGTACTCTGGTGGAGATGTGTAGCAACAAGAACTTGTAGAATGAAAAATGGTGATCATTTTACACCATTTTGTAATTTATACCAAATTTTGTACTTGGTACCATCTTGTACTTTTTATATTATATCCTAAAATGCCATTTTGTTATTTCTACAAGTGTACTTCTTTGTACCCAGCCTAGTAGTTTCTTACAAAACTAAATAAACTCTGACAATATGATCAAGCAACTGTACTCCTAGGTATTTACGTAAAGAAGTAAAAAACATAACATACGTCCAAAATCATTTTATGTATCAATGTTTATGGCAGTTTTATTCATAATTACCAAAACTTGGAAGCAATAAAGATATCCTTCAGTGGGTTAATAAACTCTGGTATATCCAGACAATGGATATTATATTGTGCTAAAATGTATATATATATATATATATATATATATATATATATACACACACACACACACTATATGAGACCAATGAGACCATCAAAAAATTAATGGCTGCCATGGTCTGAGGGTAAAGGGTCAAGCAAACATGAATGAATAGGCAGAGCACAGAGGATTTTTAGGGCAGTGAAAAATACTCTATAATATGCTATTATGGTGAATAAATATTATATCTATATTCAGGTCCATAAACTATCCAAAACCAAAGTAAAACCTAGTGCAAACTATGAATTTTAGATTTTTTACGTTTTTAAGTTTTGATGAAGAGTCATCAATTATAACTAATGTGCCATGTAATTAAGGGAAGTTGGTGATGAGGGAAGCTGTGCATGTGTGGGAAATTTTTGTACCTTCCTATCAGTTTTGCTGTAGGCTTAAAATATCTAAAACACACATCAAACAAACAAACAAAAAGTTGTCTCTAAAAAATTTGAATGGAAATGATTCCCCAAATTACTAGCCCTTAGTCTCCAGTTGGACAATAATTTAAGTTGTGACAGGATGTTTCAGATGCATTTACAAATCATTTTCTTTCCAGATGGATTATTCAGGTAAGCCTGACCTAAGCACAAGACTATTTAAAGGCAAATTGTAAGGCAGATGATAATGAAAGAGAAAGAGAATTAAGAACACCAAGCCCAGTCTTTTTCACTGGTATACTCTAATGAATTTGTGTTCACACCAAAATTTGCACAACCTTTATACCAGTTTCATTCATAATTGCCCAAACTAGAAGCAATCAAGATGTCCTTAAACAGGTGAATGAATAAATATCTACACAACTGAATATTAACTTGCTAGTTTGTTTTATTTTTAAAAAAGTCATTGAAACAAAAATGTGGAGGAGATTTATGTTTGTATTGCTAAAGAAACCACTCTGGCTATATTCTCTATAATCTCAGTTATATGATATTTGGAATAGTCAAGTTTTAGAAACAAGGAAAAGTGCCAGTGGTTTCCAGGAATTTGGAGAAGATGTTGAAAAAAAAAAATAGATGAAGAACTGGGAGTTTTTGAGATGGTGAAACTATAACTTTGATAACATAACAAATATTTGAAATTCAAAATTTGTCCAACTGCATAGAACCTCACAAAAGTTAACCTTCATATATGCAGAATTAAAAAAAAAAAAAAACATTTATGAGGTCAAGAGCCCCAGGATAGGATACAGACTGTGAAAAAAGAATCTAACTATTGCAAATGTATGAAACTATCAATTCAAGGGGTGGCAGTGGAGAAAAAGGACAGACCTACATGTCTTTAGAAATGATTGAAATCTGTTAGGATATAAATTTTATAATTTCATGTTTTAAAATTTTTATAAGGATATAAATTAATAACTCTGATATTGTAATACATGAGAGTTTTAGTTAAGTAAATTGATGGTAGATCACGGGAGCCAGTTTTCTCACTGTAACAGTGAAAGTTCATAATAAGGCAGGAAAGGATAGAATAATTTATGGTGTAACTAGTTAGCATTGCAGAAATCAGTAGTAACTCATATTTAGCATAATGTAGAGGGATTTATTTGAAGATAATGAACAGGTGGGTAAATAGATTAAAATAAATAAAGCCTTGGATTATAACCCAAAATATAAGTATTTAGGATTCATAATGATATAAATAAATGATTGAATATATGAATAAATGGGAAAGAAAAAAATAATCTCCCATGCAAAATTCCAAATAAATTTACATAGATGCTCTGTCCTTAAGTGAGCCATACAAAGTCTTTCTTTCAAAGAATGGGGAATGGAAGAGAAAAAAATTAGAGAAATTTGACAGTGGTTGAGTCTGATAAATACTACCATTATTTATCTAGATTATCAAATCAACATCAAAATGATAATCCAGTATTTATTGTGATGTAAATGTCACCATACTTTTATGATCATCCTTCCTAAAACACCAGGAAGAAAAAAAAAATCCTAAGCTGTGAGAAGGCAGTTTTTAAAAAATCTTGACTAGTACTAGTCAGATCATCAAAAATAAGAAAGAAATCAAGACTTTTATAGCTTAATTGAGCCTGAAGAGTCATAAACTCTAAAGGTAGTATTATATGTTGATCGGTGTCCTGAAATAGGAAAAGGACTTTAGAGGATAGCTATGCCAATGTCAATAATATATAGACTTAAATTATGTCTTATCCATATTGATTCACTAATGTTGACAAATATGCCATAATGATATAAGATATTCATACTGCAGGAGTGCCTAGGGCCAGGAATTTTTGTGAGTCTAAAATGATCTAAAAATATTTTTTAAAAAAATTCCAATTTATCCATCCCAACAGTACTTCTGATGACGTCTATGTTTTTATTTCCCAACATAATTCTTAGTTTTCATTCTATCAATCTGTTAATGGCATCTGACATAGTTTCTTTCTCACTCCTCTCCTTCATTTGATTTTCAGTGTATTAAAATTTGTATTCTATTTTTACTAGAGTGTTGTTCCTTCACATCTTACATTTTCATTTTCCCCCTCTGCTGACACTAGTGCCCCAGAACTAACCACTGATCCTATTCACTTTAATTATACTCATTCCATGTTAGCCATAATTCTAAGTAAGGTGGTATTCCAAGATTATTTTCCCTCATTGTTCAATTGTATTAAGGAAGTTTTGTAAGAGGATTATTTAATTTGTGTTTAAATTTCCCAATATTTTTTTTTCTCGACACAAAATGATCAAAGTAAGATTGACCCAAGCCTAAGACCCTTTTAGAGCAGATTGATTCCTCTGGCTTGTGTCAAAAAAGAAAGACAGAGTGTCAAGGAAGCAAAAGTATTTAGCTCAATGTTGCTGGCTTAAAGAAGGAAGGGTTCATATGTCATGAAAAACAAGCAGCACCTAGAGCCAAAGAGTGTGCTCGGGCTGACCACTACCAAGGAAATGGGAGCTTTAGTCTTTCAATCACAAGCAAATGAGTGCTGCCAATAAGAATAATGTTGGAAGCAGATTTTCTTCAGAGCATTCAGACAAGAAAACAATTTAGCAGACAACAAGATTCAAGCAGTCTGACAGAGAAGTGAAATACCTAGTTTTGAGCCCAGCTACACTATGCCAGATACTTATACTCAAAATCTGTTTGGTAACATGTTTGTGTTGTTTTAAACACTGTGGAGTCATTTGTTATTTAGCAACTAAAAAACAAATGAAACATATTCAGTTCACACATACCAAGATGGATGTTTACATCCTTAATTTCCCTCAACTTCAGTCTCACCTCCATTAACATGTATCCTAAACCCAGTATGTACAAAACTCAACTCCACATAGTTACTCACAATGAATCCCCTCCTCCATGTTTCTCATTTTCAAATTAAGTCAGAATAAAAATTCACTTGAAAATCTTCCACTTTGCCTTCATTTATTCAATTTCCTCCATTCTTGATTTCTTTGTGTGGTTCAAAATTTCTATATGGCATGACCATCTTGCTGCCTTGAATGTTTTCTCTGTTTTTTGTTTCTATCAGTGCAGACATAAAATGTCATTCCGTTGCCTTATATTTGCATAATTTTCTAGTTCTTTAAATATGTATATATTTGCTTATGGATATAATGAGTATTTTCTCTTTCTTTTTTTTTCTCTTGCTGTCTTCACTGTTTCCACTGTCACACAATTTTTACTAATTTTTCTTTTTTAAATATTTTTAGATCATGTATTTTATATGATTTATATTTATTTTATATTATTTATATGTCAATGTGAACATGAGAGGTATGTATAGCTAGTTTAATGCCACAAATATCCCTTATATCTTCTGTCCCATTCTCTTTTTCTGCTTGATATCTCAATATATTATCTTAGATATTGTCCCAAAACTCTTGGATACTTTATCCTATTTGTTTGTTTTGCTTTGATTATTTTATTCTTTTTGTATAACTTTTATTAATTGATATTCAAATTCACTGATTCATTATTCCACTGTATTGAATCTACTAGAAAATCTGGCAACTGTTTTCTTCATCTTATTTTGTTTTTATATATCGACCACTTTTTTGATTATTTTATATTTTCTACTTCTCTGCTAAAATTATTCACTTGTCTTTCATGCTGCTCCTCTTTTCTATTATAGATTTTAACACATTAATTATAATTATTATCATAATTCTTTTCGTTAATTATGATTAAATTATTAAAATCAATATTTTAAATCCCTAGCCAGGGAGGGTGCTGTGGCACATGCTTGTAATCATAGTGGCTCAGGAAGCTGAGGCAGGAGATCATAAGTTCAAAGCCAGACTCAGCAACAGAGGGAGGCCCTCAGCAACTTAGTGTGACCCTATTTCAAAAATAAAATAGGGCTGGGGATGTGGCTCATTGTTTGAGCATCCCTGGAGTCAATCCTTGGTACCAAAAATAAATAGATAGATAGATAGATAAACAAACTTCAGCCAGACTTCTTATATCCCTGTCACATTTCTGTATGTTTCTCTGTGCTCTTGTCTTTTGGCAGTATGCTTATATGTTTTTCAGAGGCCTTCTAACTTTCTGTAAGATACACGGCATTTTGTATGGGGCACTAGAGACTAATATAAGTAGATTTTATATGAAGATATTGATACAGTTTTTCTGGGAGGACTTAATTTGGGTGGTTTAAGTATTTAGGAGTTGTGCAGAAACTGGTTTGTTGTTTGCTTTTGTTACTCTTGGGGCATCACTGGTGTCAAATTCCTCCTGTGATTATGATGCATTCTCTGCCCTGTCCCCATATTTGTTTCAAGATCTGTGACTTATATTCATGTTCCTGTTAATCTTTCAGAGATATTCCTCAGTTACATATTACTTTGATCCCTGTGAGTATGCTGGTGGGATGTGGGAGGAGGGAGAGATCTTTGGCCTTCTGATTAAATCTTGTCTTGAGTAGGCTCCATGTGGTCTTTGTAGTGGGTGCACAATGACATCTCATTTTGATTTTATTTGTAGTTTCCTAATAAAAAATAAGATGGAGCTTCTTTTCATGTCCTTATTTGTCATCTCCAAGTCTTCTTTGCTGAAGTGTTTGCGAAAATCTTTTTTTTTTTTTTGCTCATTTTAACAACTGAATTATTTATTATTAAGCATTTAAAATATAAACTAGATACAACTCTATTTTCAATATGGAATTTAAATATGTGCTCACTCAATCTATGATTTAAGTAGAAGTTTCTAATTTCAATGAAGTCCAAACCAATTTTTTTTTTCATTTATAAATGATTTTTTTTTAAATTTTGTACCTTTGGCATCTTTGCTAAAAAAAAAAAAAAAATTACTCCTATTTTAAAAGCACACAATTTTTACTAATTTTTCTTTTTCAAACATTGTTTTAGATCATGTATTTTATATGATTCATATTTGACTTAAATATTGTATAAGATTTGAGGTAAAGATCCAGATTAACTTTTGTCTTGTTTTGCATAGCAATATCCAGATGTTCCAATATATTTGGGAAGATTTCTATTTCATTAAATAAACTTTGAAACTCTGTCATAAATCAATTATTTCTGTACTCGTTTCTATTCTGTTGATTTATGTGCCTATCCTTATGCAAAATACATGCTATTTTTATTACTTTAGCTTTATATTAAATTTTGAAATCAGGTAGCATAAATCAAATATCATTATACATCCTTTTAAATTGATTTATCTATTCTAGATTCTGTGCTTATAAATAAATAAGATACATATATAACTTACTCTAATAATCTGCTAAACTATTCATAGAAGTTATTTATAAATTAAGTTGGAAATTGTGTATATATTAAGTTGGAAAATTAACACTTTGGTCATTCAATATAATGTTGTTTAGATCTTCTTTGATATATCTCAGAAGTATTTAGAGTTCTCAGTGAACAGATTTTATCCTACTGTATTAAAGTTATATCTAAGCATTTTATTTTTTATGCTATTGCAATTAAATCATTTTATCAATTTAATATTTGTAATGATTATCTTGAATACATAGAAATACAATATTTTATATTAATCTTTTTTCCTGTGACCTAGTTATTTCTTTCAGTTTTTTTTCTTGTAAACTCCTTAGAATCTGCTACTTGTAAAATTTTTTTATTGGTAAAACAAACAAACAAAAAGGATAGATGTACTTTTTCAAGCCAATATGGATACATTCTATTTCTTATTATTGCCTTATTGCCTTGGCTAAATTCTCAGCTATAATGTTGAACAGATGAGGTAACAGTAATCAACCTGTCTTTTTCACAGCCTTAAGTAACACTGAATCTTTTATCATTTGTTATGATCTTTGCTATAGAAAGATACAGAGATCTCTCCATGCTCTTAGTTTTCAATATATTTTTTTAAAGTCATGCATGAGGATTAGATTTCATGAGATGTTTTTATACTCCCATAGCATAAGGATTGAGGATAGAAACTAACCATGGCCAGCAGCCTGTAAGATATCCTCAGGCACCTGAATTCTGTTTTTATACTCTTTCATTATCTCCTCCTTTTGAGTATGAGCTGGACCTAATGCTTTGCTACTTAGTAATAAATGTGGCATAAAGAATGGAAGAAAACTAACAAATGAATAAAGGTGTATGGAGGATAAAACAGAAAGAAGATGATTTTGTAGAATTAATTGAGTGGAGATTGTTGAAAGACATTTGGGGAAATTTTGCTGTAATGAGTTGTTAATGTTGAACACAAAACAAGTATAGCAGAACAGAAAATGTAGATGAGAACATCATGTGTAGGTTGCATATGTTTCATGGATGCTATTTTATTCTATAGGCATATAAGTATTTATTAAGCAAGCACGTACTTATTCTTTCACATAAAATTTATTTCTAATGCTACTTTCACTGAAGTTCAATAGGAACCTTAATAAATATAAAGATAAAATTTGAAAATTTTCCCTTTACGAATTTATAGTATAGTGGGGACAAAACATGCATTCAATATACTGTGAAAAGAGTAGTAACTATGATATACATAATAGTGTATGAAAAAAAAATAGAAGGAACAATTTATTTAAATGTGTTTCTTATGGTACATTTAATAACCAAGGACACTTGAATTTACCTTTGAGAATGATGAAATTCTTAAATGTGAAGATAAAGACATTGTAAGTTACGAGCATAAGTACCAGAATGGAAAATCACAATTGTTTATTAGAAGGAGATGAAACCACTTGAGTTAAATATTGGATAAGTGGGAGAGAGTCATAAGAAATAAAATCAGAAAAACAATAGTACCTAAATTCTTTAGTATCAATATGACAAGTCACAGAATAGAGAGAAGTTTGTGTTTGCATGTATGATGGCATATAATTGCTGAATTATTGAAGAGTAATGGATTTATATTAATAATCAAACTACTACTTTAGTGCTTTCTTAATAGATGTTTCAAACCTGAGTTTAATAAAATAATAAGATAAAATCACAAATATGCCCATACCAGAGTACTTTTTGCTTGTAACCGCTGTATTGCTATCTACATTGACCTACAGAATCTATTGTAGCTCTTAGCCCACATTCACTTTGAACTGGAATGACCAGTTTATCTGGTGGTAGAAGCTACCTAAAATGCTGTAGTGAGATGATTTTGACCCAAATCCAAAATGCAGTAGGGAAAAGGCCATTAATAGATTGAAATTGCTTCTACTGGTGCAGGAATTAGCAATAAATGAGGGGCAAGCCAAGTGTTGCTACTTTTGTACTAAAACCATCAGAATCTGCCTTATCCTTTGAAGGTAATGGAATAGTAATGGCTGCCTTTATGAGTTTTCAGATATCACATCTCTATGACATTTTCAAAGTGATGAAACCACTCTTGACCAGTAAGGGTGAGAGACATTGTTTTAAAATTTCCATGGATTTCCTACAGTCTGTGAAGCTAAATAAGTGGCAACCACATGTTAAATCCTGAGGACTATTGGCGTGACATTATTTGATTTTCAATTAACTTTACTAGCAATACTATTTGACTTCAGTGACAAGCAAAAAGGTCAAAACATCCATTGGGAGATTTTTCATTTTCTTCTTTTCTTATCACAGAAAAATATTCAATTTATTTTACCAGTTATTCTATTGATCTAATTGTAGTTTATTTCTGCTTAAGATTCAGTGTACACCTAAAAGTTGAGAACAGAGATTTTAGATTAATTCACTGTTTTACTCTTGTTTAAATTTTCTTTCTTATTACTGTTTCAGAAAAACTTACAGACAATCCAGCCTACCATATATGTTAATTTGCACTTATTGTTTCAATATTTCAATGCAAATAAGCATCTATAGAGTGAAAGCATCCATTTTATAAATATTAGTGTACAAACAGGTTTCGATACACTCTTGTTTCCAGCATCCTGGCCCAATTATTATTTTGATTTGATAAAAGTCTGTTGTTTTCAATACAATATGCTTCAGTTTTCCATTTTAAAAATATTAAAGCCTGAGGGGCTGGGGGTTGTGGCTCAGTGGTAGAGCACTTGCCTAGCACATGTGAGGCACTAGGTTCAATCCTCAACACCACATAAAATAAATAAAAATAAAACAAATCTATAAAAATATTAAAGCCCAAGTAAGACACTTTAAAAAACATTTGGGCTTTTTTTTTTTTTTTTTAGTTATAGAAAAAGATAGGAGACCATAGAGGTAACTTGTGAGAAGCCCAACATATCAACTTTGCAAACCAAGTAATTTTAAGCTCTTTTATAATATAGAAGTTCAAAAATAATTTTGTTATGTGAATGGTACAAAATGGGCGAATTCTCATCTATTTTGGAAGATATGTTGATGAAATTTTCTCTCCTGCTGGTCAGGAGGAGACAGGGGTCTAAAATCCCCCACACTTTTCTATCATAGAGATATTTATACTCTCTTAAAATTTATTTCAAAAAAACAACTAAAACTTCTGGATGAATTCCTTAAGCATCATTGAATGAGTAACTATTTATTAGCACATATATGATTTAAAATCTAGTCAATTGCACTGTTGTTTGTGCTTTGAGCTTTCTTTATTGGCTTCACGATGACTTTTGTTTCTTTCCAAAAGAAATAATCAATGGTAATCATAGGTTGTCAATGAAAGAAATGAAATGTGTGATGCTCTCTCTGTAATAGATTGGTGAAACTCCCCATTTTTGTAATAATTGACAATAGATACTCTGCTGAATGTCATTGCATATTGGAGAATTGCTCAAAAATTTTCTGTCTTGCCCTAGGCCGTAAAAGCAATGATTTCTTTGTGATGTAGTAATAGCTAACAGAAATATTGTTTGGTACTAATAAAAGTTTTCTTGTATCTCTTTGAAATGTTCTAGTAAAAATGATTAAATATTCAGCATGTTTTAATAAGTTAAGCAAAACATTTCCAATTATTCGTCTTTCTTGATTGCAGATTTTTAACCATCATAATTATCCCTTCCTAAGGAATTTTTAAATGGTTAGATGTTCGAAAAATTGTAAACTATTTTTCCTTTAAAAATATCAATAAGTAAACATTATTCAAAATCATTAGATAAAGTAAGATATTTAAGCAACAAGTTCTTTATGAGGCACTCATTGTTTTTATTTCAATTGAATTTATTTGCACAAAAAGAAACTGTCTTGCAAAGCTCTTTCCAAACAGATGTGACACTGAGACAGGGGTGAAGGACAGGTAAATGATCAGATTGTAAAAATGAGAGATGGTTATCAAAGTAAAGGAATGCATTGCTAACAACTAATCTCTAGGATCACACTTTTCCTTCCAATGGGTTGCTAACACCTCTAGGGATACACTCCTCAACACTAGGATCACCCCAGTGTTCCTGCTCCTTCCTGCCCTTAGGCACATACACAGAGAAGAAAGGGAAGCAGGGATTAAAAGGGGTATTCTGGGACCTATAAAAGAGAGAAGGCCACCCCCAGATACCAGCTCTGGACACCCTTCTCTTCAGAGAAATCTTTCTCTGTCCCTTTAATAGGTTGTTTTATATGCTTAGCTCTGGTTTTCTCAGGTGTTTCATCTGAGGAAGGAGGACACCATCTTGATCTCCAAGACTGCTTGCCCCATGGTACCCATCACATTTAATATTCACACTGATCCACTACCTCTTAAACTGTTATGTAATCACAAATAGAGTTTGGATCCTGGTGGTTTCCTTCTCTTTTTTTTTCTTCCCTCTCCTGCTTCTTTTCTCCCTTCTTTTCATTTTTTCTTCCTCTTCTTTCTCCTCTTCGTCCTTTGCCTCCTGCCTCCCCCCTCCTTTTTTTTTTTTTTTTTTTTTTGGTACCTGGGATTTAACCCTGGAGCACTTTGCCACTGAGTCACCTCCCCAACCCTTTTTACTTTTATTTTTTACTTTTTACTTTTATTTTGAGACAGGGTTTCACTAAGTTGCTTAGGGCCTCCCTTAATTGCTGAGGCTAGCCTCATACTTGCAATTCAGTCTGCCTCAGACTCCTTAGTCTGTGGGATTACAGGCACACGCCTGGCTGGATCCCAGTTTTCTTCTTCTGGCTGTGTCTCTCATCATTTCTAAAATACTTTAAAACATGCCTAATGTCCAAGGTTGTTAGGAGAATGGAAGTATTCCTACTGCACAAAGAAAAAGGTATCATAGACCGTTGCTTCAGTGTTTCAAACCGTAAGAATTTTTTTTTAAGTTTTCATATAAGATGATATTCATTAATATGTATGAAAAATGTTTGTCAGAGTATAGAAATAAGTGTATATTCCTTGAAAAAAATGGACAGTTTCTCCCATAAATTAAAAATCATTAAACAGTTCCTACATCAGAAAATGTAGTATTTGACCATGAAAAAGCATATAATTCTGTCATTTGTGACAATATGGATGTACCTGGAGAACATTATATTAAGTAAATTAAGTCAAATATAGAAAGAGAAGTATTACATGATGTCATTTGCATGGAACCTAAAAATTTCATGGAGGCTGAGAATACAACAGTGTTTACCACAGACTGGGGAGAATAGGAGGAGAGAGAGAGAGAGAGAGGGAGAAGTCAAAAAGTCCAGTGCTATACATGGTTAAAGAGGGGGAATTAATTTTGGCATGGTGAATATAGTTAATAATGCATTGTACATGCAAAATAGTTAGAAAGGGGAATTTTTAATGTATTCACCACAACAAAATGACAAAGAAAAACATTGTATCTCATTATATGTGCAAATATTATGTCAATAAAAGGATGGAATTAATTAAAAATCAAAGTAGTAGTACACATGCATACATACCATTCAGATTTCAATACACGTTATTAGCTTGCTGTATCTGCTTGATAGGTTTAAATAAAATTAAGTGTTCAAATGCAGGTAACTATCCTCATACTTCAACATTAACATTGTCCTCTTCATTTATCCAATAAACATATACATTTGTTTTGTCTGCAATATTATTTTTGTCACTGAAAGTTATATTTTGTGCTTCAGTCATACTCACATGTATAGTGACTTTTTTTAGAATTGAAAAACATTTCATTGTCTGATATGAATGCATGATTGATAATTTATCCAATTATTTATTGATTCATAAATAGGAGATCTCTGATTTTAAATAATTTTGAATAACACTGCAATTAACATTTTTGGTTTTGACATTTTGTAGTTGACATTTTATACATATAAACAATTTTAATGTCCAATGAACTTCTTTAAATGTATATTTTGAAATGCTGGGTAACAGAATATGAAATTAAATTTTGTTAGATTTTGCAATTCAATTTTCCAAACCAGTTGCAATTTAATTATCCCTTTCAAGAGTACAGCAATTTTATTCTCATTCCTTTCAAACTTGACAAAACTTGTAACCATATTTCTAAAACTTGATCATTTGGCATTTAAATTTGTTTTCTCATTAGTAATTTTTCTTTCACTTATTAATAGTGAAATTATGTTTTAATATGTGAAATTCTTGTTGGTATAATTTTCCAACACTTTTGCCTATTTGTGATCCATCTAGAGTATATATTATGATTTCCAATCCTTTTTATTTTATATGTATAAAATATTACCTTCTAGATTATGGTTTTCTCCCTTTTAAAAATATATCTTGTGACTTTTTTAAAGTTAATTTTCTCATTCTCCTTTATTATTTGTGAGATTATTAAATTTGTACAAGAAATTATTCTATACAAGCCTCTATAATATTATTTTAAGAATATTCTTGACCTTTTACTATATTAGTTACTTTGCAGTTTTATTATTATTTTTCAATGTAAATTTTAAATTTCATTTTCTAAGTAGGTTTCTGGTATACAAAAACTCTGATGACTTATATGAATTGATAATGCACTTAGGTATCATGCTAATTTATCTTAAAATTCTTCTTATGTACCTATTAATTTTTCATGATTTTGGTGCAGATTGTCATTATCTGAAAATAGCAATGATAGAATTTATTTCATTTTATTATTTTTTACCTCATTTTTTCGTTTGTCTTTTAACACTACTAAGGAAACCTCTTATAATACTTCCCAAGGCAAAGACAGAAAGTAGCTTTTTTTATATATCTTCCTTTAAAAGAATCTTTATTTTTGACTATTGAGATTGATATTATATCTGAGCATGGTGGTGCACACCTGTAATACCACAAGCTGTGGAAGCTGAGGCCAGAGGATTCCACGTCTCAGAGATGCTTGGGCAATTTAGAGAAACCCTGTCTTAAAATAAAATAAAAAGACCTGAGGGTATCCTCAGTCATGAAACATCCCTGGATTCAATCCTATTATTTCAAACAAACAAAAAAGATATTATCTCTTACCTTTACTTTCTGTGGTTAATGGTATCCTTTTCTGTTTCTTCATAAAAATTCATTGGTATGAAATAGTTGTTTAATTTTATCAATAATCTTTTAAGTTCTGATTATTTCCATTGATTTTTTTAACTTGCAATGTGTTGAAATTTGTTTTCATTTCTCTGTATAGTGAATCACCTTAATTGGTTTCCTGAGGTTGTCAATTTTGCATTCTGAGATAATACTTTAATATTCATAAGGTATTGTTTTTAATTTAAGGATTTAGTTTGTTAATATTGATTTAGAATTAATGAGTCTATGTATATTTATAATTGAGATTCATTTAAATATTCTTTCTTCTATTATCTTTAGTATTGAAAATATACCAGCCTTATACTTTTTTTAGAGTCAAGAACAGTTTGTCAAGGATACAGATTATCTGTATAATGTTCTCTAAAAGTTTCATATTTTCTTAAGTGCTGAGTTGGTGTTTACTTTTTTTTTTTCTTTTCTTTTTTTTTTTTGTGGTGCTGGGGATTGAACCCAGGGCCTTGTGCATTCCAGGCAAACACACTACCGACTGAGTTATATCCCCAGCCCTGTTTACATTTTTCAAACCTAGATTTTAAATAATTATTTTTAAAAATGTTTTAATTCTTTAAAATAATTATTTAAATTTTTTTCAGTATAGTTTTAGATCTACCATCACTCCCTTATTTCTGTGTATGTGTAATTGATTCTCTGCGTTTTTTTCTCAATTCTAGAGTCAATCTTAAAAATTTATTATATTAAAGTCTGGGCTCCAAACTCTTAAAAATTTGCCTGGAGTCAAATACGTTTCTACCACTTACTCATTTACTTAGGCTCTGACTTCAGATAATGTACTGAGGATGATCCTGTATACTTTCTTATTTCTCATCTACATGTTCATAAGGCTGAGTGGTGGGGATTAAATAAAATAGTTTAGCAAAGCACTTGCTGCTTTTTTTTTTTTTTTTGAATCCTGATTGGATTAATTTACAGCCCTTCTCTGTTCTGATAATCTGATTCTACACATAATAATTATTTCTAAATTATTAAGCCTATCAGAAAGAAGAAATAATGGCAATCCAGTGTAATTGTATCTTTCTATTCCTATATCTGTGGAACCAAGCTCTAAATTCTTACTGAGAAATTCTCATGTTAATTATAATCAATTATCTACAAAACTATGGTGCTGGCTGAGTGCTGATAGAGAATGTTTTAGTTCTGATTCTTTATGCAATGATTTCGGCACCACTAGGAGCAATCTTTCCGTCCATACTCTAATTGTAAAATGTCTCAGTTCACCTCTTACTTGACCAATACTGATGGAAGAAAAAGCTTTTATGAAAAAAATTTACATAGAAAATATGTATCTTCATGTCTATGGTCTCATATATTGTGTATATGGATCTATGTCAGTTCTGCAATGACAATCATTCAATTTGGGAGTCAGAATTTTATCAAACTTTAGATGTATAATTCCATTTTAAAACCTCTTTTCTGTAAAACTGGGTACCAAGAAATAACTGATATTATTCTAATTCCCTTATTCAAACTGAAATCCACTCTTCTGGATTATCTCCAGTGTAACAACAAAATTACACTTTTGTACTCAGTTAATTTTCTTTTAATTGTTATTCTACAGCATTTTTCACTAATAAAAGTTCCCATGTTATTCCAGATACAAAAAAGGAATTTGTTGATGTCAATTACTAGTTTAGTAATTGGTAGCTTGAAAATTATAATTGACAGATGTGTCAGTTGACTGCCACCATGCCATACTTAGGTCAGGTTAGAGTGACACTGAAATAGTTTAATCAGGACTCCAGTGTTCTCTTAGCATTATCCTAAACAGCATCAGATATTAACAGGAAGATCATCTCTGAAGTGTTGGGAACCAAGATCAATAAATTCTGGAGGTCGAGGGGGGATGGGTGTAAGTATTGAAAGCACAAATTTTAGAGCTGACTCATATGTGTTCTATGCACAACTCCACACCTTGTACAAATTATTTCATAAAGTCTCACCCACACTTTAAACAGATGTAATAATGAAACGTAATGTAATTATTGTTGTGAGAATTATAATAAGTGTCCACTTCATGCTTTAAATCTAACCCTCCTTGCTTTGTTATTTTGGGTTTTATTTCTTTTTCCTGGAGTACTGGAGATTTAACCCAGGACCTCATGCATCCTAGGTAATCACTACCACTGAGTTACATTCCCATCCTCTGCAGCTTATCTTAAAATTGACACATTTTCCCTTTTTCTCCTTCACCCATCTTTAACCATGGAGGAAGAAAGACTGACTTTCTTTTCTCCTAAGCTGAATTATCTGTACTTTGAAGTTGACAGGAAAGAAGGAATACAAATTTTCAGGCTTGCACAAGAAAATCTAAGAAATATCTATCACTCAAGACTACAAATGAATTGTGACTTTGGACAAGGCACAGTCATTTTACCTCTCTTTAAAAGTCCACTGTCCCCCATGGGCAGTTAGAATCACAGTCTTTGGGACAGAAGTCTATTGTGCATTCTTTGCTAGCGAAGCTATACAACTTCTTTTTCCTTTTTCTTAAAACCTTGTCTTCTTTATTGGATTGGCATGGGGCCTGGTTGGGGACAATGTGCTTATCAAAGTGACTGACACATGTTAAGCACACAATAAGTAGTGGTTATCACTTCGGTCTTATAATTACTCAGTTGTTTGGGAAATTACAGAAGTGTTTATTTTAGCAGGTTGAGGTATTCCAGATTTCCTAGTGTTTCTATATTAAATAATTGTCTTCTATGGGCCCAGTGACACACCCTTGTAATGCCAGCAGGTCAGGAGACTGAGGCAGAAGGATTGCAAGTTCAAAGCCAGCCTGAGCAATTTAGTAAGGCTCTGTCTCAAAATAAAAAGAAAAGAAAAGAGCTGGGGATGTCGCTCAGTGGTTTAGCACCCTGGGTTCAATCCCTGAATAATAATAATAATAATAATAATAATAATAATAATAATAATAATAATTGGCTTCTTTGAAAAATGGCTCAAATATATATTCCTAAAAAAGAAAGAGAAATCTTTGATAATTGGCTTCTTTGAAAAGTGGCTCAAATATATATCTGAAAAAGAAAGAAAAATCTTTGATAATTGGCTTCTTTGAAAAAATGGCTCAAATATATATTCCTGAAAAAGAAAGAAAAATCTTTGATGGTATAGAAAATTTATATCAATAATAAAAAAGGTAGACTAACTCAAAAACATATAGTTTATAGAAATATAAGGTCTCTTTACATTATAGTAAATAGCCACATATTTATTATATTGTTGTTTGGGACTCAAACCTGTTCAAAAGTTAAGCATAATTTGAAGAGATTTCAGTAGAATATTAAAGTTTATAAATAAATTAAGTAATAACATGAAGAAAACTTAAATTCAAAGATTTTAAAAATAAAACTGAGTCATACTATACGATTTCTAACATATAAAAAGTTATTATTGTATAGTTAATGATGAGCTATTTTTTTTTTACCAGTTAGAATGGGGAAAAAAAAGAGAAAGATGATTAAACTGCAGCATGGTGGGTATAAGCTATATATAATGAAGAATTTCTTAACAGTTCAGGATGTTAAACAAGAAAATAGGTTCCCCAAGGAAGTCCTTTACTAGAAAGGAGATTTTTATTATCTAAGTTAGTTTCAGTGTGGTCTTGCCTGAGGGCTAGAAATGGACTTGACAGCCTCTCTCGGTTTCAGGCAGTCCTGTGATTCTTTGAATAAATATTTGAGTAAATGTTATTATATTTTTTTTACAGTGGAAAGGTTTTGTGCTTCCAGGATGGATTACCAGTCATATTTTAGCATCATCTTCACAAATTCACTTTTATGGTACTCCCCTGAAGAGATATTTACATCCTCTTACAAATGAATTTCCTATAGAGACTTTAAACGCAAACTCTGTTCCATATTGCCTTTATCAGGATTTGATGCTGAGCTCAGTGGGCATTAGAGTTTTTAAATGAATATATTACAGAAGCACTGAGAACTGAACTTTAAATGGTTTATATTGCTCATAAAGCCTCTAGGATTTGGGAAAAAAAATACCAGAGCATTCCCAGGAAATATTTTTAGTTATTCTGCAAACATGAGAAAATAAAGCAAAATGTTAGGAAGTATAGTTTTTGTTGCAAGAGGAGGGAAATACAAAAATAGAATGCAAAAGGAAAGGAAGAACCCTGTGCATTTGACTGAAATTGAAGATATCAACATGATATTTAACTAGATAATAGCTAGATATAAATAGATACTTAATAAAATAAAATTATATGCATATAATTCCTAGCTCTGTCTCTGCAATTACCTAAAAGAAACAATAGTAACATCCAGAAAAGAAATGTCTTTATAGAGATTAATAATTCCATAACTGAGATACAGAAAATAAGAAATGTTCCTGAAACATCTTATGTCAGAATATCAGAATGTATAGAAGCCTAGAATTAAATTATCATCACTGAATAGTGATTCTAAATACTACTTACTCCAAGAAGTCTACTGATAGGAATTTTTAAATTAATTTTAATTAGTTCATCCTCTGAAACCCTACAGAACAACATTCTGAATAGAGTAACATTGATTAACTTTTTCTGATAGTAGATTAACAAAAATATTTTTGCCTTTCTAATTCAAATCATAATACATAGAAGAATGGTATTCTTATGCATCTTTATCACATTCTCAATACATAAAGTCTTGAATGATGTTATTTATTGAAATAAATATATTTAAAATAAAAAAAGAGTTGCTTGAAACATTTACCATTCCAAATAAATGAAGTTATAGAGGATTGACTAAAGCCTCAAAATTATTGTTCAAAATTTGAATAAAAAATAAATGCAGAAGTTAGAAACTATGCTTGTTACTATTTTCCCTTTTAAATCTTTGAGGATTTATGTTGGAATTCAGTGTGTCTATAGGTGTATATATGTATTTACACATTGATAATAAAACATTCAAGTATAATTTTATCCATTGCAGCATTCATATGTTGGTTTTAGAAATAATCATTTTTCAAATGCATTGTATCCATTTGCAAGAGCTACCATAATAAATTGCCATAGTCTGGGCAGCTTAAACAACAGATATAGGCTGGTTAGTTTATTCTCAGGCTACTCTCCTCAGTTTATAGACATTCTTCTTTGAGAGTTGCCATATGGTTTTACTTTTATGTTTGTCTCTGTGTTCTAATCACTTCTTATAAGGACAGCAGTTATATTTGATTGGGGTACACCCAAATTACCTCATTTAATCTTAATTATCTCTTAAAGACTGTATCTCAAAACACAGTAACATTCTGAAGTACTGGTTAAGACATCCACATATAAATTTTAGGAAGACACAAATTGGTCCATAACATACATTCTTTTTTGTTTGTTTGTTTGTTTATTTATTGAGACAGGGTATCTCTTGCCCATGCTGGCAGTAAGTAAGGAACCTCCTATCTAAATATTTTGAGGAGACAGGATTACAGGCATATGCCACCACACCAGGCTCATGCCATGCATTCTTATATCTCTAATAATGTCCATGGAAACCTCTAATAAATTGTGATTTTTGAGTCAAGAAACTAAATAAAGAATTATAAGTATTCATGTTATTTCCCCAAGAAGAGAGAAATCACACAGATTCTGAAAATCAGAAATCACACAGATTCTTACTGACTAGCTATATCTTTGGATATTTTCCCACATCTTAGGTGAGATTTTAAAGTACAGTTAAGGTTCACTCTCAATGGTAGGCAGATCACCCAGAGGGAAAAATAATGTGGAAACACTGAATTTGAACTACGCTTTAGAACAAATGAATCTAACAGTTGTATATGAAGCATTATACAGAAAGGAAAAGAATATACACCTTTCTCAAGTACACATGGAACATTCTCCATGACGGATCATATTAAGCAATATAACATGTTTCAAAAAATTTAAGATCATAAAAATTATATCAGGTGTCTTTTCTGACCATAATGGAATGAAATACAACTAGAAATCAATATCAGAAGGAATTTCAGGAAATTAACCCATTCCCCAAAACTAAATAGTATAATTTGTGAAAAAATCAATTCAGTGAAGAAATTAAGAGACATATTTAAAAATAACTTAAGATAAATGAAAAAATAAAAAGTAAAACATGATTAGTGAAAATGGAAACATAATGTAGCAAAATTTGCTGTTGAGGGCACCAAAACCAATTTTAAGTGTAAATTTATAGCAATAAATGCCTACACATAAAAAAAAAAGATGTTAGGATACAAATTTATAAATTAAGAAAATAAAACTAAGCTAAAAATCAGAAAGAAGGCAATAGTAAAGATCAGATCAGAAATAAATTAGAGAAAATGGGCAATAGAAAATATCAGTTAAAATGAGTCAGTTCTTTGTATAAACAAATTAATAAATTTTAGACAAAGAACAGAAATATGAAAGGTTATGAGGCTAGTTTGCATAATTATATGCCAGTATGTTAGATAACCTAGAAGAAATGGATAAATTCTTTGAAACAACCTACCAATGAAATACCAATATGATTTCAAAAATCTAAACATCATTAATGATTATGAAGCTAAAAACAGTGAATTTCACCTAACATTTAAATAACTAATAACAATTCTCAACCTTGTCCCCCCCAGAAAAATGGAAAAAGGGAAATACTTTCAAACTCACTTTAAGAGGCCAACATTACCTCTATTAAAAACTCAAAGTTTACAAAGAAAATTATAGGACAATATTACTGATGGGCATGGTGGAAAAAATCAACAAAATATTTAAAAACTCTATTCAATGCTACATAAAAAGGGCCTCTCTAACATGATTGGGTGGAATTTATCCTTGGAATGCAAGGTTATATAACATTTGCAAGTCAATAAATGTGATCAACCATATTAACAGAATGAAAGACAAAATTAATATGAATGTCTCAATTTATGAAGAAAAATCATCTGAAAAATTTTAATATTCTTTCATTTAAAGATTCTCAACACATTAGGAATATAATTAGGAATATCAGAAGGAATTTCAGGAAATTAACCCATTCCCAAAAACTAAATAGTATAATTTAATTCATCTTCGATGAAGTAAATATGTATGACAAATTCACAGATAATACAATACTCATGAGGAAAGTTGTATTTCCTCTAAGATCAAGAAAAAGACAAGGAACACCACTCTCACTCACCATTACTATTTAACATAATATTGAAAGGTATAGCTAAAGAAATTATGGAAGAGAAAGAAATCAAAGGCACACAAGTAGGAAAAAAAGAAAGATTTTTATCTCTATTTGCTGACAACATGATCTTATATATAGAAAATCCTAAAGACTCCACCAAAACTGTTAGAACTGATGAATACATTCAAGAAAATGTCAAGACACAAAAACAAATAGCAAAAATAAGCAGCATTTTTATACAGTAACAACAAAATATCTGAAAAAGAAATCAAGACAAAAATGCCATTTATTATATCATCCAAAAAACTACACACTAGTAAATTTATTTAAAGAAAAAAAATCTATACCCTGGATGCTATAAAATATTCGACAAAGAAATTGAAGATGACATACATGAATGGAAGGATAACCAATGTTCATGGATTAGAAAAATTGATAATGTTAAAGAGTCTATATACAAAAATCAATCTATGGATTCAATAAAAAAGGAAAAAACAAAACAACACAACAACAACAATAACAAAAACAACTGTGGATAATCAAAGGCAAAGCTGAAGGCCTCATAGTATTCATTTTTAAAATACTCCACAATCGGGCTGGGGATATGGCTCAAGCGGTAGCGAGCTTGCCTGGCATGCATGTGGCCTGGGTTCGATCCTCAGCACCACATACAAAGACGTTGTGTCCGCCAAGAACTAAAAATTAAATGAATAAATAAAAAATACTCCACAATAGTGCAGCAGCACAAAAGCAAACTGGAAACCCTGATCTGTGAGTTTGGGGCTAGGTCCACCTAAATATATCTGAGCCTAGCAAAAACTTGAATGAACCTAACAAAAGCAGGGAAAATCAGAAAATGACACCATTTCTCTGGGAAAACACAAGTTTAAGAGGCTAGGGAGAACCTAGCTCTCTCCAATCCTATCAATCCCATTTCTCACAAGGGCTTACAAAGTTAGCTACAGGAAGTTGAAAGGGAGGGTGTAAAGGCACTTGGATCTCAACTTGCCCAGCATATCTAATCACCGGTGCCCACCCAGTCCCCAGTACCTGCTCAGTCCCAGCCTGCCTAGCCCTCTGGCCCCAGTCCTCTGAGCCCCCAGACCCCCACACTGGTCCCCACTTGATCTCTGCAAGGCCCATTACTTGGCTGCACAGCTATCTAGCCACTTCACCACTCAGCCTGCAGCCCAGCCTATCCAGTCCCTAGTTTTGTCACTTGGACAACCCAGCTACTGCTGGGTCCATTGCCTATCACTGACCTGCCTGGCTCCATCTGGCTAGGCCTGCCCAACCCACCACTTCATTACCAGGCCCAGCCATCCACTTCATTGCGACTTTGGTGATTGACCCTGGAAGGCCAGAAAGGGCAGTATCCAAGAGCAACAGAAGCAGTGAATGATACGTTTCCCTGGCAATGAATGGAACCCTGGAGATACTCATGCGGTCAGGTCTCCCAACATACATGGGCATACCAGGCTCAAGACTCAAGAGGTACATTGATTGAAGACTGCCAGCAACAGACCATAAATAAAGCTACTGGAGCCCACACTAAACCTAATTTCCTGCAACCTAAGGAATTCCTCTCGCAGAATCCAGTGGTGAACACACCTTGGGAATAGAATGAACAACTCCTCCCATACCACTCCTCACCAATCTCCCAAGAAGGGAAGTTGGAAAGTCTTAAAGCTCAACTGGCAACTCAGTGAGCAACAAAATAATAGAAAAGGACATGACAACACATGGCCTATACTCCAAAGGTCAGTTCATACCTCAAGAAGAAATTAAAAAACAACAACAACAACAAAAAAAAAACAAAAAAAAAAACAGGTACAGACAATAAAATAATATGACTCACTATTTTGTCCACTGTAGTGGAAATGACTACTTAACTTCCTAATATTTCCCCAAGATTTTTCACTTTTTTTGTGTGTTTATTTTTTGTTTGTTTGTTTGTTTCAGTTTATTTGTTTATGTACTTACTGATTGATTCAAGAGCATCTATACATATATCTATACATATACATATTTGTTTATCTTCATTTCTAGTCTTTTTTTGAAGATTTTTCCTTTTTTTTTTTTTTTTTTTTTTTTTTTTTTTTTTTTTTGAGGATTAGAGCTTTTGATTAGCATAGTTTGATTTTTTTTTGTATTTTCTTTGCCACTGCTCTATTTCCTTTGTCTCCCTCGCTCTTCTTTTCTAACAGCCCAATTTTGTTTTAACACTAATTGATTTATATAATGTCGATTCCCACCACTAATGCTGCAGCAATAATTAATGTTATTTGATTTTATGATAGACATAATATGATTATTTGCTGTTCTTTCTTGTGAAAATTGCTAATCCTACTATCTCTGCTTATTGTACTAATTAATATTATATATGTCAAAATAAGAACTAAGTACCTAGACTACTGTTATACATTGTTTGCATAGGTCATTGCTATCATTGGGCTTCCCCTCAGTCTGTGAGTTATACTAACATAAAGAGAGATCATGAAAAATAATCAATTGGGAATTCTTGAAATGAAGGAATCAATAAACCAAATTTAAAATTCATTAAAAAGCATCACCAGCAGCATAGACCATTTGGAAGACAGAGTTTCAGGAAATGAAACAAAATATATAATCTTGAAAATATAAAAACAAAATATATAATCTTTAAAATAAAGTTGTCCATGAAGAAAGGATGATAAGAGACCATGAACAGAACTTCCAAGAAATATGGGATAACATTTAAAAGGCCAAACTTAAGATTTATTGGGATAGATAAAGGTTCAGAGATACAAACCAAAGGAATGCACAATCATTTTAATGAAATAATCTCTGAAAATTTTCTAAATCTTAAGAACAAGATGGAAAATCAAATATAAGAGGCATGCAGTATCTCAAATATGCAAAATTACAACAGACCCATCCACATCAATGCATATTATTATAAAAATGCCTGACATAGAGAATAAACATAGAATTATAAACGTTGTCAGAGAAAAATTATGGGTCACATAAAGAAGGGAAAACAATCTAGATCTTAGTTGATTTCTCAACTCAGACCCTCAAAGCTAGGAGGTCTTGGAATAATATATATCAAGCTTGGAAAAAAAATGAATGGCAACCAAGAATACTATAACCTGCAAAATTAAGCTTCAGATTTGAAGATGAAATAAAGACTTTCCACAGTAAACAAAAGTTAATAAAAGAATTCACAACTAGAAGGCTGGCACTATAAACAAAACTCAGTAAAATACTTCATCAAGAAGAAATAGGGAATAAAAACAAAATCCAGCACAAGGGGAAAAAAGAAAACACTGAAAGAATACTCAAATCAAAGGAGGAGCTAATTCAACTTAAAAGTAGAAATAAACCAAAATTACAGGAAGTAAGAAGCATCTTTCAATAATAATATTAAGTGTAAATTGTCTAAATTTATCAATCAAAAAACATAAGCTTGCAGATTGGATCAAAAAATAAGCCAACAGTAGGCTGTCTGCAACAGACTCACCTCATAGATAAAACATCCACAGACTGAGGGTAAAAGGATGGGAAAAAATTTATCATTTACATGGTTCTTGTAAACAAACAAGGGTTTCCATTCTTATATCAGATAAAGTGACTTCAAAATAAGGTTAATCTGAAGAAACAAAGAAGACCATTCATACTGCTTAAGGGACTCACACAACAAGAAGAAATAACAGTTGTAAATATTTATGCTCCAAATAAGGGAACAACTACATACATTAAAAAAAAAACTGCTAAATATCAAGAATCAAATATACCATAACACAATAATACTGAATGAGTTTAACATAACTCTCTCAACAATAAATAGATCATCTAAACCAAATCTAAATAAAGAAACTACAGAAGGAAAAAAATATAATCAATAATCTAGTCTTAACAGACATATATCAATGACTGAATATACTTTCTCAGCAGAACAGGAATCATTTTCTAAAATATCCCAATTTTAGGCTACAAAGCATCTCCTGCCAAATAAAAGTAGAGATAATACCTTGCATGTTATCAGATTAATGGGATGAAATTAGATATCAAGGATAATACAAAAAGTAGAAACTACTTTAACACCTGGAGACTAAATAATACACATTTTAATGATGAATGGATAGTAAAAGAAATCAGGGTTGAAATTAAAAAAAATATTTAGAAGTAAATGAGAACAGTGACATAATACATGAAAACCTCTGGGACACTCTGAAGGCAGTCTAAGAGGAAAGTTCATAGCATTGAGCTCATTCATTAAAGTTAAAGAGATATACCAAATAAATAATCTAACATTACATCTCAAGGCACTAGAAAAATAAGAACAAATCAACACCAGAAACAATAAAGACAGGAAATAATCAAAATTAGAGACAAACTTAATGAAATTGACATTTAAAAAAAATCAACTAAAAATGGTTCTTTGAAAGAATAAACAAAATTAATAAAACTTTAGCCAAGCTAATTAAAAGAATGAGAGAAAACTTGAATTTTTAAAATCTGTGGTGAAAATGGAAATATCACTACAGGAACTATTGAAATGGAGAAGATAATCAGAAATGATTATTCTCCAATAAGCTAGAAAATCTCAAAGATATTGACAAATTCCTAGGGACATATATCCTACCAAATTGAGCCAGGAGGATATAGAAAACATAGATAGAACAACTTCAGAAAACAAAATTGAAGACACCATCAAAAGCCTCCCAACAATGGAAAGAGCAGGATTGAATGGATTCTTAGCCAAGTTCTACCTGGCTTTTAGAAGAAACAACAGGAAACCTTCTCAAATTATTCCATGAAATAGAAAAGGAGGGAACTCTTCCCAACTCATTCTATGAAACTACTAGTACTCTGATACCAAAACCAGAGAAAGACAAAAGAAAAGAAAACTTCATACCAAGATCCCTGATGAACACAGATGCAACAATTCTTCATAATATATTAGCAAATTGTATACAAAAACATTCAAAACGCATGCCCCTTAATCAAGTGGGATTCATCCCAGGGATGCAAGTATTGTTCAACACAAGAGAAAAAAATGTAATATATCACATAAACAGACTTAAAGACAAGAACCACATGATTATCTTAATAGATGTAGAATAAAGCACTTTACAAAATTGATGTTTAGACACTGGAAAAACTAGGGTTAGAAGGAATATATGTCAACATTGTATAAGCCATATATGACAATTCCAAGGCCAACATCATTCTAAATGAAAACAAAACAAAACAAACAACAACAACAACAAAAAAAAAAAAAACCTGAAAGTTTTCACTCTAAAAGCAGAAACAAGAAAATGATGACTGCTTTCACCACTTCTATTCAACATAGTCCTTGAAACCCTAGCCAGAGCAATTAGGCAAAAGAAAGAAATTAAATGCATACAAATAGGAAAGAAAGAACTCAAACTATCCCTATTTACCAATGACATAATTCCATATTTATAAGAACCAAAAAAGTCCACCAGAAAACTTTGAGAAGTGATAAATAAATTCAACAATGTAACAGGATAGAAATTTAACACTCATATGTCAATTGCATTCATGTACTCCAATAATAAATTAGCTGAAAGAGAAAGAAGGAAAACCGAAAGTAAAATAAAATACCTAGGAAAGACGTAAAGGATCTCTATAATGAAACCTAGAACAGTAAACAAAGACATTGAAGAAGACCTTAGAAAATGGAAAGACCTCTCATGTACTTGGAGAGGCAGAATCAACATTGTCAAAATGACCATCCTATCATAAATGTTCTACAGATTCAATGCAATTCCCATCAAAATTCCAATGATAGTCTTTATAGATATTAAAAAAACTGTCACAAAATTAATTTGGAAAAAATGAAGAGGCCAAGCATATCTATAGGAATCTGTAGCAATAAAAAGGAATCAGTAGTCATCAAAATACCAGCCCTTAAATTATTCTACAGAGGTATAATAAAAAAAACAGCATGATATTGGCATCTGCTGGGAGCCATTAGCCAAGTAGGTATGACAATTTCCTTGCCAGCGTACCCCATGTTGCAGTGACATTGAATGTAGGTGACCTTGCTCAAGGACCAAGGCGGATTAGGGCGTTCCCGGTTTAGGTTCCAGGTTTAAGGTTTAAGATTATTCCTGCTGGGAATAGGGCGTATCTTGCTGCCTGAGTTCCCCTTGAGTTCTCACGGGATTCAGACAGTATATTTTGGAGATAGAAGCCCAGTGGAGGTGGATTTGGGCAGAGAACGTGGATTTCCCCAGAACGTGATTGTAGATGGCTGGTGTGAGTTCGGGAATAAAGAGTTGCTGTTTGAATCTACAAGCTGTGTGGTGGCTTGTGATTGTGTGCCCAGCCACACTGCGGCATTTGTGCCCAGCCAGACTGTGGCAGGCATAAAAATAGGCAAGGAGATGAATGGTACAGAATAAAATACACAGAGAGAAAAATCACAACAATCAGTTACCTTATACTAGACAAAGTTAAAAAAAAGAACAAAAGAACAATGGCAACACTGGAGAAATGATAGCCTCTTCAACAAATGGTGCTGGGAAAACTGGAAATCCATATGTAGTACAATAAAAGTAAACCCCTGTCTCTCACCTTGCATAAAAATAGACTCTTAATTGGATCAAAGGCCTAGGAATTAGACTGGAAACCCTGCACCTAGTAGAAGAAAATATAGGCCCAATACTTCAACATATTTGCCCATGAACTGACTTCCTGAACAAGACTCCTTTAGCACAAGAAATAAAATGAAAAGTCAATAAATGGAATGGCATCAAACTAAAATGTTTCCTCACATCAAAAGAAACAAAAATGTGAAGAGAAGGCCAACAGAATGGAGTACATCTGCCACCTGCACCTCAGGGCATTAATTTTCAGGATATACAAAGAACTCAAAGAGCTTAAAAACAAAAATAATTTTAATGATAGTAATAATAATAATAACAACAACAACAACAACTTAATAAATGGGCAAAGGAACTAAGCAGACCCTTCTCAAATAAATATGAATGATCAACAAATATATGAAGAAATGTTCAACATCTCTAGAAATTACAGAAATTCAAAATAAAAATACACTGAGACTTCATCTCATTCTAGTCATTCCACCATTGTGCTTACCCACAAAATGGGGTCCTAATATAATACGATATATTCAATGTTTGTATAATTTTATTAAAATGGATTCTACTGTCAGGTATAATTAAGAAGATCCAATAAGAAATTACTTGTGAAAAAATTGTACTAATCAAACAGTATTGTGCAGGCATCAAAGCTGACACAATGACCAATGGGATAGAATGAAAGTCGGTCAATAAAACTCACATCTGTGGTCAACTGATTTTCAAATAACTTGATGGGAATACACACTATGGACAATCTCTTCAATTGATGGTATTGTAAAAACTGAATATCAACATATAAAATAAATAAAATGACCCTTATGCTATTTCTGTTTCTTTTAATTTTTTTTTAGTTGTAGACAGACACAATACCTTTATTTTATTTTATTTATTTTTATGTGATGCTGAGGATCAAACCCACTGCCTCATACATGGTAGGCAACCACTCTGCCAGTGAACAACAACCCCAGCCCTTGCCTACTCCTTATATAGGAATCAACTCAAAATAGGCTAAACACTTAAATATAAGACCTTAGCCTAAAAAAACTGAATTAGTTTTTGTTTTGTTTTTTTCTCTAACACCATTTTCCCTAGAAAGAACTCTGGCAGGCAAATAATGGTTATTGAGATTTGCATATTTGGGAAGCAAAAATAGAGGAAAAGGCCCCTGACTTTGAGCTGGGCAGTGATTTCTTTGACATGACTCACAAAACACAGGTAGTGAAAGCAATAACACACAGAAGGGCATAGAACTGAAAGTTTCTGCATAGCAAAGGAAATAATAGAGTGCAAATACACCTACAGGCTGAGAAAAAAGATTTTTAAATCATATACCAGAAAAATGGTTAATGTCTAAAATACAAGAGGAACTTAAACTACTTAATCACAACATCAAAATATTATATTAAAATGGGCAAAGGATTTAATATATATTCCTCAAAAGAATCGGTAATCATCACAGAAAAGGAAATTAAAATCACAATGAGATATCACCTCACACCTGATGGATTGGCTATTATCAAAAGGATGAAAGATATGTTTTAGGGAGAGGTTGGAGAAAAGATAAACCTCATATGCTGTTGCTGGTATTGTAAATTGGAGTAAACAATGCAGAAAATAATATAGAGAGTTTTAAAAAATCTTTAACTAAAATTTCTTAATTTTAAAATTGATTTTTCTTTATGATGCAATACTTCTTCATAAATACCCCAAGCAATTGATTTCAGTATATGGAAGGGATATCTGCACTACCTTCTTCGCTGCAGCATTAGTCACATTAGCCAAGATATGGGAACAACTTAATGACCATCAAAGGATGGATACATTAAAAATATGATCTAGAATACACAACAGAATATTATTCAGTCTTAAAAAAGAAAAACACAGGAAATCCTGTCATTGTTGACAGGAATAAAATTGGAGGTCATTATGTTAAGTAAAATCAGGTGACATACATAGGGACAAAGGCTTTAAAACTTCATTTGTATGTGGAATCTTTATAAAAAAAAAGACTCATATGAGTAGAATGTAGCATGTTGGTTGGTGGGGAGGTGCACAAGAAAGAGGAAAACCTCAGTCAATGTGTAGAAAATTTCAAAGAGAGAGAAAGAATAATTTTGGGTGTTCTTTGCACAGTATAGTGACTATAGCTAGTAGTAGTCTATTATAAAATTTAAAATAACCAAAGAGAATGTTTAATGTTTCAAAGATGAAGAAATAACAAAAATTTGTATTTATAAATTTGCTAATTATACTGATTTTGTCATTACACCATGTAATTGTATTTGAAACATAACAAACCCTATAATATTTATAATATTTACCATTAATATTTTTAAATTTTAAAAAACTTTAAAAAATATTTAAAGTACAAGCAGGATTAGATGACTGATTAGTCATTTGTGGTCTTAAAGCTGATAATATCAAAAGGTAAAAAAAAAATGTATAGAACTTAACTGTGGCTGCAGTTCAATCAAAACCTTCTGGTATGCTCCTGAATGTGCTTTGGACTCTGTATACTTGATAAACGCTTCTCACAGGTTGAGGCAATCTGACCTCTTCAGTCTTAGTTCCTTAGTATATTAATGAAAAATTGGATTCCAGACAGATTTACACAATTACTTACATGTAAATGCATGATGCAATTTAATTAATTTGTCATAGTGTCTTTCAAAATGTCTTCTGTGGACTTATCAGTGCTCCTGAAAATCTTTTAAGATGTTGGGGAAATTATATATATATATATATATATATATATATATATATATATATATATATATAAAGTTTTAAAATCTTTTAACTTGGTTAAAGCTCACATTAGTGTTTCAAAAACAATTTTGGGTAAAAATGGCATCATAGCATAAATGAATATAGTTTCAGTACACCATTTTATTCATTATATTTTGACCAACAGGAACTGCTGTAAAGGAATGCAAGTTTAACTTGAGAATGTACTTTATAAAGCAGTGCAAATTATTGATTTGACTAAATTTGACACTTAAGTGCACATTTTTCACTATTTTGTGTGAAGAAATGGAAATTACTGCTGTCTACCCAGGTATGCAGTTATTGTCAGGAAATTCACCCGTGTGATTGCTTCAGATGCAAACTGAATTAGTTTTTGTTTTGTTTTTTTCTCTAACACCATTTCCCTAGAAAGAACTCTGGCAGGCAAATTATGGTTATTCAGATTTGCATATTTTACAGACATTGTCTCAAAGAAAAATGAAAGGGACTTGACTGTTCAAGGGAAACAAATAATAGTACTTGTTGTCAATAATAAAATTTGAGCTTTCAACCAAATATAATATTGGAAAACTTGCATCTGCCACCAAATTCTTGACAGATTCACAAAACAAAGTATTTGTTGATAAAATTGGTAAGTAATATTAACAAAGGCATTTGCTATTACATAAATATAGTTGTCATTATATAGCTTATTTGTGTATGAAATGGAAGTAGTATTTCCCAAAGGACTCTGAAGTTATAATATTAAATGTTGGTAAGGGAGCCTTTCAATGGTCAAGATAGTTTAATCAAATACAAAAATTTAATTTGTATTGATTATGATTCTATACAAACTGCCTTCTGTTGAAATTTGGTGTAGCATACAAATTATATGTTCATAAATTTCTGTCTGAGGGTAAATTTTCTTCATATACTTCAATTAAAAACAACATACAGTTAACTGAATGCAGAGGTAGGAATGAGAACCCAGCTGCCTGTTAGGTCAGTCATTAATATACTAGCAGAAATGAAAATAATGTCACTTTAGGTGTTTTGGCTTTGGAATATTTAATCAATGTTTATATAAATATAAACATATTTATATGTTGAGTTTACTGTTGTGGATTTAGAATAAATTAGTGAATTAATATTTTTAAATTCCCAATACTAACTTCTAATATAGCAAATACAAATAGATATAACATACATTAAAAATAAATAAAACAGATGTATCTGGGATCATAAATTATTTTCAAAGCATATATGACTATTTATGAAAACTAAAAGTTTGAATATCACTATCTTTCAAAAAAGAATTAAAGCATACAACATGTTAGCATTTTAAAATATATTTGATACACGTTAGGTCATAGGGATCATTCAGAAAACACAATTTTAAAGGAGTACAGTGATAATTTTTCAATCCTATTAAGATATTTGAGTATAATTTTATTTCAGAAAGACTTATAGGACTCTACCATAGAAATAGAAAAGTGATTACCAGTGTTGCACATTTCAGAGGTCTCCTTGCCTGGTATTCAGTGAACTGTAATTGCTACCTATATTTCTCGCATTCAAGCATCACTCTCTGTCTAAAGACTATGCATTTTACCCTGAAATTCTCCAAAAGCTTTCTGATTATAAACCTGTTTCCTGCTTGCCTCTCAAGCTCTCTGGACGCATAATGAGATTGTTACAAGACATGGAGCTTTATTATTTTTCTTCAAAATTATGTCAAGAAAGTTGTTGTTCTTCCTATGGAATCAAACTCGCCCCTCAACATGGGTCTACTTGGTCCTACCTCTTCTGACCTTCCCTATTCCTTGGTTCCCTTCTACTCTGCATCTGCCCACCATCAGCTTTGCTGATTCTGTTCCAGTTACTCTGGCTTACTTTTGTCTAATAAATGCCAAGATAATTCTTGACTCAGAAGTTTGGCCTGAGACTATAATTGCTTGTAACACACTTCCAATATTATGCTCTTCAATGTCTCATAATTACTTTTTCTTTTGTTTCTATATTTATTGTCCATCTCATCCACTGAAATACGTTTTGTGAAAAAAAAGAAACTTTGATTCTCTTACTTTGTAATGTGTTGGTTGTCAGGGCCTAATTCATGAAAGGCAGCTGAGAAATGTTTGTTGAATAATTTGCTGTGTAGATGCAGAGACCATATTTGAGAATGTCATCTCTTAACACTATTAGTATTAATTGTGAACTTTTTTGTTTTGTATTTATGTGTGATTATTTGAAACAAAAAAGTTCCTGGATTTTTTTTTCCTTAGGTTTTGTCAACTCTGTTCTAATTTTCTCATTAAAGTATTGGAGCAGGATAGGATCATGCAAGTTTTAGTTTTTGTACTTGATGGATTCATTTTAAGATCTTATATGTGAAACAGTATCTAAATTTTATAGGCTAATTTCCTCACATAGTTGCTTGATCCAAAGAATATTTTAGAATCTCACTGTCCAATACATTTTCCAATGTCCATAAATGATATTTGAATTTAAATTAATTTGAATAAATAAAATTTTCTTTTTAATTTACTCTGGCCAAGAATTAAATGTCTAGTGGCTGAAAGATCACATATATCTAGTGGTTAATAGCAGGCCAGATACAGAATATTGCCATTGTCAGAGAAATCTCTACTAGAAGCAGTACTCTGCTCTAGGATCTGTAATGGGCAATACATTAAAATTATAATATAGAGCATGAATAGGAAGAATGGAAACCGGTTCTTTTGCCTCCCATTTAAGGATTGTTTTATTTCTTGATTTTTACATGATAAGCTGCCACAAACTAGGCTTATCAGTTCTATCTAAACTGCAAAGTCTATATTTATATGGTTGATTTTTATTTCCTACCCTGCACAGCTGAAATCACTCATGTGGGTGCAATCAGAATATAATATAAATTCAAAATAAGATTAGAAGGGAACTGTAAAACGCCCCTGTATCAACTATCTTGGGCTGCCCTAAAAAAATAGTTTAGACTGGATGTTAATAATTCAGAGTCATCAGAAAAGAAAAAAGAACAGGTATCTGAGTTAGAAAAGCGGAAATCAAGTTTTCTTTGTTCGCAGATGACTTAATCTTACCTGCAAAAAATAAAAGATGCCACCAAAAATTTCTTAGAACAAATAAATATATTCAGGATACAAAAATAGCAGACAAACATAGCTAGCGTACCTTTATGTACCAATAGCAAAATATCTGAGATTAAAAAAATCAAGAAAAAGCAATGTATTTAATAATAGGAGTAAAGAATTAAATACCTGGGAATAAATTTAACCAAAGAATTCAAAGAGCTTTGCAATGAAAACTGTAACACACTGATGAAAGGCACTGAAGAGAGCCTACACATACACACAAATAAAAGGATATCCTATGTTCAGGAACTGGAAGCATCAACATTGCTAATATGTTTATGCTTCCAGGGTAAACTTTCCATGTATGTGATCAAAACCCAAGAAAAATAAATTAGAGGAGTAAAAGGTTATTTTGACTTATGGCAGAAGGGGATGGCAGAGGATAGTTTCCCAGCTGATGACAGCCAGAAAAGTTTCCCAGCTCATGAAAGCCAGGAACCAGGGACAAAATATAAATCCCAAGGGCATACTTCCAGTGACCTACTTTCTCTGTCCATGCCCTATCTACCTATAATACCACTCAGTAATTTATTTAAATTAAATTATTAATCCCTCAAATGGATTAATCTATTAATTAGTTTGGAGCTTTCGTAATCTAATTGTTTTACCTCTGAACTGTTCTACATTGCCATATGCGCTTTTGGGGGGATATTTCATATCTAAACTATAAGGCTTCTGCAGCCTGCATCTCCAAACTTTTCAAAATTCCTCCTGAAAAACAATTCCCATAGTCTTAACAGTTCCAGCATTATTCAAAAGTTCAAATCTAAAGTCTCCTCTGAGACTTGAGGTGAACCTTTTGCTGTGAGTCCCTGAAAAATCAAAGGCAATTACACATATCCAATATACAATGACACAGAGTAAACATTTCCATTTCCACAGGGAGGAATGGGGGAATAGAAGGAAAGGATAGAACCAAATCAAGACTAAAACACAGCTGGGTAAACAAAACCTGTACCTTCATATCCAAGACACATGGCATTGAGATGTGAGCTCCAATCATCTTGGGCAGCCCTGTCCCTGTAGCCTGACTGTAGTCCACAAGCTAGCTCAATCTTACTTTCTTCCTTCCTGCCTTCCTCCTTTCCTTCCATCCATCCTCACTTTCTTCTTCCTTCCTTCATTTCTCTCACTCTCTTTCTCTGGCTGGCCCTGTCTGCAGACAGCAGTTTTTCCCCACAGGTATTCTATATTACTGGCATCTCTTAATTCCAGAGGTCTTCATTGCATCTTGAGCTTTATCCTCACAGTTGTATTCACTATCCTATCAGGAGCTCCCTGCAGAGATTTTTTACCCTGCTACACTTTGCTTGGCCTCCCAGGCAAATCTTGGTGAAAGTGCCTGTGACCTCTTAATTCCTGCAAATGGAGGAACATGTGGTCAACAACAAGGTCTGCTATCAGCTCAAACAGTATCCAGGCCTCTTTGGACCATAGCTACAGTAGCCTTTGAGTGCCTGAGCAGATGATAGCACTGAAATGAATCCTGGGGAAATAACTTCCTAGGCACCATTGAATGAGCAAGGAACCCACTCATCTCATCTTAAATGAGTTTTCACTTTTATGCCTGCAACAGGTGTGATCTAATTACTGAAATGCCCTCAAGGATTTGTCTTTGTGTGAAGCACTTAGCTCCTCCATACTGTGGGTAATTTCTTTAGCAACCACTTTCCTTGGCTCCAATTTGTACTCACTTTTCTGGCCAAATTACAAGTTTTTAAAATCATTTTTCTTTGCTTTCTGCTAGCAAAACCTGGGTAAAATCTATGAGCAATACCCATGTCACTGTCTGAATGCTACTATGATTTAAAATTTCCTATACCAGATTAATTAGCCCATCACCTTTCAATTCAGCCTCACACAGAATCTCAGGATATGATCAAAACATCAACAAGTTCGTTCTCTGAAGGTAACACGAGAATAGTCTCTGGTCCAATGCCCAATGGAGTGTTCATTTCTGTCTGAAACCTCACGAACACAGTCTACTTCCACATTTCTATCAGCATTCTGGTCTTCAGAGCTCCCACCACAATTGCTCATTAAACTCTGCTTACAACATTCTAAGGCTTTTCCATCCTGCATCTCCAAACTTTTCCAAATTCCTCCTGAAAAACAGTTCCCAAGGCTTCTGAATCAAGTGAGTCACAACCATGACAGGAATTCTTGATACCAATTTTTAGTTATTCAGTTTTTCTTTAATATGAACAAAATACACGATAAGAGCAATTTTAAGGAAGAAATATTTATTTGGGACTCAAGTGTCAGAAGTCTCTGTACATAGTTGACTGACTTGATTTCCCCAAGGCTAAGGTGAGCCAGATCATTATGGCAGAAGGGCATGGCAAAAATAAACTTTTCAGCTCATAAGAATCAAGAAGTAGAGAGAGAAAGAAAGATCAAGGAGTCAAGGCCAAAATATAAACCCCAGGGCATATATCCTCAGTGAAATACTTCCTGACTACCACCCAAAAATCTATTCAAATTATTAATCCAACAAATGGAGTAATCCATTCATTAGGTTACAACTCACATGATCTAATTGTTTTACCTTTGCCTGTTCCTACACTGCATATGAATTTTTTGGGGGAATATCCCATAGGCAAACCATAATACTTCCTGAAATAATCAGATTTAATGAGTGGTTCTGGGAAAATAAAACTTGGACACAATTTCTCACAGTTATAAAAATCAAGTCAGAATGGATTAAGGACTTAACTGTAAGATCTGCAACAATGAAACTGTTAAAAGATAACAGCTGAAAGGCTTAAGGATAATGGAATGGGAAAAAATTCTATACAAATATTTTGAAAGTCAAAAATCAAAAATTAATATGATACTTTGAAATATAAATAGCAATAATAAGAGTCAATATAATTGTGTTTAGTTTTTTAAAACAAATTATTTCAATATTTTACTTTGATTTTTCTGAGCTATCAGGAGCAACTGAAATTGCTCATTTGATTTCAATAAGTAAGGGAGATTTATATAGATTTAAATATATATATATATATATATATATATATATATATATATATATATATCTTTAATACCTAATAATTTTTCCAAGAAAACAAACTTTATTGTATAGTTTTGAAAACATCCCAATTCTGCCCTATTTTATAAACCTTAAGCAAGTAATGGGATTTTATTTCTTGTCCCAAATTTCTCCCTTATTTATAAATTTGGTTTAGCATCTGTTGGTCTTCATGAACCTTCAAAATAATCATAAATATAATGTTTCAATACAGAAATAACATTAGGGAAAATATATAAATCATAAAAAATGATTACAGTACTAATTATTATTTAATTGAATACTATATGCATTGTGATATAATTTTAAATTTAGTTTGATTATATTGGTCTTATAAGAAGAAGAGTGTTCTGATATCAAATGAAAACTAAAGTAAATTGTTTAATATACTGAATATACCATTCTGCTGACAATAAAATGGGACCCAATTTTATTTTTAGAAAACAGAATGACTAACGTTTTAATTAAAAGATGATGAGCTGGTTATTATTGCTGCCTAGGAAGTCTGCAAATATGCTGGGGGTTATCACTGTAATAACCTTAATTATCATCTTTGGAATCTGTACAAATTATCTGTGCTTTAGCTAAGCTGATGACCAAATGGAAGCATTCTCATAGTGCTAAACTGCAAATTCAGTGCCAAAAAAAGCTGCAAATAAGACATTTTGTAGCAGTTTAATAGACTTCCTAAATATTTTGAGATTGCTGATTATCATCCATGTAATGTTTCTACATCCATAATTTTAAAGTTTTATTACAGATATACAGTATGAGCAAATATAAAGTCTCTGGACCACAGCAGTTAACAACTGCTATTGATTCACTATGCAACTTTGTTAGAAGAAAAAAAGGAGTATATAAATGTAGTACTCCATAGGGGAATGTTTTTGCAATAGAATATCAGGTTTAAGCTGGAGTTACATGTAATTTTCATTGATTTAAAGTAAATGAAAATCATTTTGTGAAAGGTGTGAAAGTGTGTTAACTGGGTTTTCTGTGTAATAAGAAAACTTGAAAGTCAAGTTTTCAGCTTGTCTCTTTGGTTATTTGGTTCTCACTTTTCTAAAGGACTTTCTAGGATTTGTCAAGATTCTTTTTATGTTTTTTTTTCCAAAATTCTCATGATTTTCAAATTATATTTTTGAAAAATATATTATTTATCAATACTTTGATAAATCTTGTCATTTTTAAGAAAATGTATGGTTGAATAATAGCAATAACCTCAAATTAATTACATTAATATAACTTTAAAACTACTATAAGCTGGTGATAAGTATCTTTGTATAATATCTCCTATATTTTATGAGTCAATAAGATTTTGACATAGACTTTAAAATGTATACAGAAAATTTAATAATACATACATACTGATGATTTCATTAATAATGTTTATTTCCTAAGCTCCAAAAAATGGAATTTCCAGACCAACTGCAGCATTTCGTCTTATTTTGAGTCTTAAATAAGAGGACATTTATTTCAGTCTAAAGAAAATAGTTATATAGGGTATAGGTTAGTAAGTAGCATTCTGTTATTTTTATTAAATATTTGTAGATCCAGTTCTATAAATTGGAATTATAATTTATTGCCGGGTGACTAAAACACTCAGGGGTCACTCTAGGGGAACTGGGCTAATTGGGCTGCACGAAATAGCCACACAAGAGACAGAGATACCTTTTTCTTTGGGGGTGCTAAAGGGGGAGGAGAGAGAGAGAGAGCTGTCCCCTTTTATTGAGAAGAAGCTGTTCAGATGAGGCAAGGGGTCAGGTTTCAGGGGGCTGAGTCTAGCTCCATGATCTCTCTCTGTCAGCAGGTTGACTGACATCTAGGTAGGCCACACCCAAGGGCAGAGTAAGAGAAGGGGACACACAAAGTTTGTTTCTATGGAACATTCTATCCCAAACAGGCCAAGCGGTAATATTACAAAGGAACAGGTGAGCATAGCTCCACCCATGGGGATGTAGGAAGGCATGCCCATGCAGGAAGACACAGTTGCTCCACCCTAAAAGATTGGGGCAATTGTCTCAGTTACCTAGGCAACCAGAACACAGAGTGAGCAATGATGATGCCACACCAATCAGCAGAAGGGGAGACAGACAGGGTCACATGCTAGTTTGCCTTCCACAATTTACCCTAACTTTTTTGGTAATTTAGGAATATTTCCTATGAGATTTTGTTATGCTTCTTTCAACTAGTTTTCCATTGGATTGCACACTTTTATTTAAACAAGCTAGAGCAATTTTGGTTGGTAGATATGTGAATACAGATGTATGACTGAACTGAGATACAGAATCTAATGGCTGTTCCTAAATAGGATTTGCATAACAGAAGAAAAAAAATGTTTATTCTAAAAGAGATACATATAATTTCAGTGAAGAAATCAGGGAATTTTTCATGGTAGATTTCTTAGTCCTAGAAGATAATGATATAACACTTAGGATTAGGGGATAACCTCTCCTGAAGATGTAAAAGGAGACCTATTATTTACAAACAAAGGTACAATGTCATAGAATAAGATATTTAGAATTATGGAAGCTAACAGTGGAGAAAATTGCAGAATATATAATATAAAAGACAGTAAGGTAATAGGCCACTATCCCAATAAAACATTTATAGGAAATGAGTGATTTTAAGTCAGAGAATTGCTAAATTTTATTCTTAGAATGATAGCTATAACATACTTTTGGTTGTTTTTTCAAGTTCAAATTAACATAGTATAGTTACATTTGATTTTTGTTGTTCTTAATAGTTTATTTTTGAGGAGGAGTTAAGATAGCACATATTCCAAATCCAGATTGCCTGGGTTTGCATTTAGTGTTTGAAAAAAATTCTTATACTCTTTGTAATTTACATTAGGATAGTGAATAATGAAGTGTATCCACCTGATAGAATTCCTGGAAAGAAAATGGATGTTCAAAATTTCCCTCTGAAGTTTCAATAATTGGATCTGTTGAAACAGATTGACAAAAGAAAAATATACAAATTTATTTATGGGCATATTTGCTAATGTTCATAGGGGAGCCATGTAAAATATAAAACTCAAAGGCAGGCCAGATGGTTAAAGTTAAATACTCCCTTTATTAAGGGAAGACAAAACTTAGGTAGGGTTTAAGCATTTTATATTGATAGTAAATTATTTTTAGGGGAACTGAATGAGTCTGACAATATTTTATAAATGATTGCTTTTGGAACTTTAATGGGCCCAGGAGACAGATATTAGCTTGTGATAAAGTCTTTCTGGGTGTGCTGACATTCCTGTCTTCTTCCTCTGCTGTATTTAGTTAATAAAACTTCAGGGAGGGAACGAAGACAATTGTTTTCTCATTTGCCAAGTCTGGTGGTCTTTAAGCAGATAAGGGAATATCATAGCAAATCCTCTCCAGCATCTGCTGCTCTCTTTGGGCTTTTAAATTAAAATAATCAGCATACCAAGATGACATATTTTAAGGTGACACTCCCTGAACAGCTTCAGGGCATTCAATGGATTGTACATGAAAAGACCCTAGAACAGACCCTATTATAAGCACTATGTGTTTATTATAAATATCATATCATCAGTCAGTTAACCAGATCTTAATAGTGTGAGCTAATATACAAGTATCAGTATCTATTTGATAAATTCCCTAGTAGCAGAAATTAAATTTCTATTGATGACTCAGGTAAAAGAAAAATAAAAATTCTGGCCACTGCTTCAGAAAAAAACACCTCTAAATACAAACACACACACACACAAAAAAAAATAGTTACAAAGATTTGTTATGTATTTTATATTTCAACTTACTAATTTCTATGAGAAATTATAGTTTTTAAATATCCTAATTTTCCAACTAAATATTATTTAAAGTATTTTGTTTGCATTTTTGAATATTTGATATAAAATTAGAAAGACAGAAAAATAAAATAAATGAATAAACATTTTTTAGTATACTTTTAAAATTAAGCCAGGTACAATGGAACATGCCTATAATCCCAGTTTAGGAGGCTAAGGCAGGAGAATCACAAATTCAAAGGCAGCCGAATGAGGCCCTAAGTTACTTAGTGGTACCTGTCTCTAAATAAAATATAAAAATAGAGCTGGCAATGTGGATCAGTTGTTAAGCACTGCTGGGTTCAATCCCTAGTACCAAAAATATAATGAAATTAAATCAAACTGTAACACTTGGTTGAATTTTAGTGAATGTTCTTAAATTTAATGGACTAAAACATGTTTTTTAAAAGACTATATTATTATGAATACTGATTCCTAAATATATTAATTTGTAGCAATACAATATATACCAAATTTGTCCTAGCAAAAATAAAGAGAATGAAATTCATATGAAATGTTCTGTCTTCAAAACCTTTAAAATTTTAAAGTACCCTGTATTGTAGCATAGGTAATATGTTTACATGATTTGAAAATGTTACAGGTTACGCCGTCTTAAGAATGTAACTATTTGAAATTCAGAAACCTCTAACTCACTATTTAATTAAACCACCATGACATAGAGAGAAAATATTATTTTCATCAAGCAATACTATACTTGATTTCAAGTGATATTTTATTCAAGAGAATATTCATAAGATTGTTAAAATATATATGTTAGGAAAATATCCAGAAAGTTACAAGTGACCATATGTGAAAAATATTGTAGAGTGATTAAATATTTATATTTTACCTAAGTAATATAACAAACATCGAAGTAATGAATAAATATGATACTATTATACTTGGTTATTTTCTAAAAACTAAAAGCTAACATGTGAAAATCTACTCATAAATAATGTTATTTAGAAACTTTAATTTGTTTTCAAACTGAATGAACAAATACATATTATTTTGAAATTGTTCTTTTATTAAAGTATGAGAATCAGAAATGGAAATTTTGAGTGGCTGAATAAAATATTTTATAAGCAAAATCCACTACATTAACATTTGTCATCTGTTAAATATTGAATTTAGTAATGAATAATTTGACCTTCAGAGAGGATTACAAAATATTTAAGGAAAGCCAAATTGAGAACTTGTTTTTAGGGTAGCATAATAAAAATGATACAAATTATGTTATGTTGTCATTTATACAGTGTCCAAAATAATTTAATAAGTATTTAATTAGACCAAAGAAGACATTATTATTAGATATAATGTACAGTATACATTTGTATCCCCGAAAATTGCTTTAAATGCTATCTGAAACAAGATGAGTTATGTATACATATTATTATCACTATAAAATGTAATGCTTTAATAAAGAAACTATATGTCCAAAATATATTATATACCTGAAAGTACATTGATATGCAAAAGTAAACAAATAAAAAGGAATAGTTTTTATATTTCCAAAACCAGTGTGTTCATGGGGGTGTAAACTGTTTCCCTGAGGCACCCTTAACTCAGTATAAAACACTAGAAATACATTCACTCATTGTCATGGATGCTAGCACCCTAAAATCAAGGTGGTGGCAGGATCACACTAAGGAAGAATTCATTTCTAATCTCTTCTAGCTATTGTCAGTTTCCCAAGTATTCCTGAACATGAAATGAGGAATTTTAGTCTGTTTTTGTCACACTAAAAGATATAAGATGAACGTATTTCTTTTTATAAAAGGTAAAATGACTTACTGCAATTGAGCTAGGGAAAAAAAAATCCCACAGAAATTTTCCATTTGGAAAAAAAACAATTTGGCTTGAATTTTCAGAATTTCATAGAATGTTTAAGGACAAGGAAAGGCAAAAACACATAGAGATTCTGAATCTTCCTGGTAGTCAATTATTTAATTCCATCTACTCATATTGCCCTTTTTGCTTGGATAAAAGTAAATAGAGCACAGATTATTTGTACAATGCATTAAAATTGCAGCCTATACCCACAAAAAAGTATTTTGCCTCCAAATTCTGTAACTTTCAGAGATGAATCATAATCTACAGAAAAGTTGAAACATTAAAACAACATTCATCTAAAATTCAAAAACATTTCACAGATATATATTTTAAACTATAGCATTCTCAATGTTACACTGTTACATTCTAAACTGTAATATTTAGCTTTGGAATACAACTAGTACTGAAGCTCAAATAAAATAGGACAAGAAAGTGTTGAAATAGAAATAGCAAATAAACAAAAAACCTGGACTTTGGGCCTGAAGATAATGTCATGATGTGGATATAATGTGTCCCTGAAAGCTCATGTGTGAAAAAATGCAAGGAAGCCTAGAGGTGAAATGATTGGGTCATGAGATTCTTAACCTAATCAGTGCATTACTCTGCTGATAGGGATTAACTGCATGGTAACTATAGGCAGGTAGGGTGTAGCTGGAGAAGTGGGTCATTAGGGGCATGACTTTCCTGGTGCTGTGTCCTGAGCTTATGTACATCGCCACACTTCTGCCATGACATTCTGTTCACCTTGATCCCAGAGAAATAGAGCCAGTCATTTATGGACTGAGACCTCTGAAAATGTGAGCACCAAATAAACTACTCTTCCTTTAAAATTTTTCTTCTCAGATTTTTGATCACAGTTTTGAAAAAGCTGACTAAGACAGATAATATTTGATAAGGCTAAGTAAGATATACAAATATATAATATGGATACGTCATCAAATCCATTAATTTGTACAACTAATATGAATAATAAGTTTAATACTCAAAAATGTATTAACAACCTGGTTTTATATATAGTAATGTAATTTAAAATGCTTTCAACTGATGCTTAGTTTAGAAGAAATTACCTGCCTAAAACATGGTTGGTATATAAAAGGCCACTCATTTTATTACAATTCATTTATTACAACGAATATTGAAACATTTAGTGTATAAAAGAGGGAAACTAATCAACTAATAAATATTTTTGGCCTGCCAAAACTGTAGAATCATTTATTTTTTAGCTGTTTTCTAGACATATTTATAAGATTATTGATTATTATTATTTCTCACTACTCCCACTGAGAAGACTCAGAACATTGCCAGTTAGTATGTATAATATCCATTTTCTTTTGTATCAATTGAAATGCCCAAAACATATTCTGAAATTACGTTTTATTTTAAAAATACTCCTAGTGAAGCCAATGTTTGCTAATATAATTTCCTTGAACCCCATAAACATGCATACAATTATTAGGAGTGAAAAGTGGGTGACTGGGTGGGGAATGGGACTTAGGTCCAGGCCACAGTGTGGTCTAATATGAAGTTTACAGTGAAGTCTCTATTCAAATCTTAGCTACATGGCCAACAGCCAGTGTGGACCATTCTAAGACCTTGGTGAGATACATTTTCAACATGTTTTTTACAGGGGAATTTGGTTTTCTTCTAATTTATTAATATAAAGATACATCAAGAAGCTTAAAAATGTAATACCACTGAAATAAATAACTTAAGTGAAAAAAATGTGTACTTATTTCTTTTAATTTCTCAGTGAACGTTTTTTTTTCTCTTATTCAGAACGTTCGCAATGAAGTTGGCTTGTCTTTAGTGAAACATCCATGCTAATTAGTTAATTTTATACATTATTTTGAGAAAGAATGTAACTATGGGGCAGTTCTGGAGACTTCTAACCATATTTGGTGATTTTCTTTAAGATATTCCACAAAAAAAGTAATTTTTTAAAAGTTGAAGTTGCTTTATTTTAGGTGAGTTGATAGTAAATAACTGCATAGTTAAATAAATGTTTATATTAAAAACAGAGTTTGAGATGAAACTAGGTTCTCCACTTCTGCTGGTGGGTGGGGTTTGTGTGAGTTGAAGACCTCCGCAGTCAGGTAAGCCTTAGAAATTAGATATTGTGTTAACTTCATTTATTTATTCATTTACTTATTTATTTTAGGGGAGAGCAGTGGGAATGGAACTCAGGGACACTCAAGCACTGAGCCACATCCACAGCCCTGTGTTCTATTTTATTTAGTGATAGGATCTCACCGAGTTGCTTAGGGCCTCGATTTTGATGAGGCTGGCTTTGAACTCCTGATGCTCCTCCTCAACCTCCAGAGCTGCTGGGATTACAGGCATGCACCAACACACCCAGCTATTTACTTATTTTTATACTAGGGATTGAACCCAGGAGCAATTTACCATTAATCTGTATCTTTAATCTGTTTTAATTTTGTTTGTTTGTTTTGTTTTGAGACAGGGCCTTGCTCAGTTGCTGAGGTTGACCTCAAACTTGCAATTCTCCTCCCTCATCTTCCCAAATTACTGGGATTAAAGAGACTTCCATGCCAAACTTTGTTAACATCTTTAATTAGGAAAAACAAACAAAAAAACACACACAAACTTAAAAATAAAAAAATCTTCCCCACAGTTACATATCTATAAATTAGGGCTTGTTCCATTAATGCCAGTACAGCTTATACCAAATTAATCAAAATACAAATCAGGGACTGGGGATGTGGCTCAAGAGGTAGCGCGCTTGCCTGGCATGCGCAGGATGCTGGGTTCAATCCTTAGCACCACATAAAAATAAAAAATAAAGATGTTGTGTCCATCAAAAACTAAAAAAAAAAAAAAAATTAAAATTCTCTCTCTCTTAAAAAATACAAATCAATAAAATGAATTGGAAATTAATCAATTTACCAACTTTTAGGCAAGTGTAAAAATTCCTGTTTCAGTTAGGGGAGGAAGAATGACCAATGGCAGATAGATTTTAGAGAGAACTAACCCTTGGAAGAAAGCATTTACACTGAAAGAGATCATCCATTATGCGGCTTTCCCCTAGAAAGCAGTTCTCATTTCTTATTGGGCAGAACACAATAAAAAGTCCTAGTGAAACTGGCCTAAGGAACATGGAACATGAAGAGTAACTAAAAAATGAAGAGAAGACGGCATATAGATAGGATAGAGTAATAACTTTTACAAAGAAATTTCTTGAGATTTTTGACCTCAGAAATGCAAGCAAGAACCAAAATATGAGGAAGGAGATTGTGACTGTAATGTTTGAATCCTGCACAAAGATTCTATGTTTCTTAATGCAGTCTGGAGTTTGAGTCTTGGCTATGTAAAAGAATTTGTTAAATATCTTGAATTAATGTTCTAGGAGGTTTACATCTTGTGAAAAAGATATACTCTAAGATGAAGCTCAAAACCTAAATAGGCTCTTGCTACTAAATGTAAAACCAAGTGTTCACAAATTCAGTGAAACCTTCCTGGCTAACTGCCTGTAAAAATCAAGAGTGTTCACAATAAGAATATCAAATCCAGAGAATCACATTTTAATATATCATCAAACATATGATAAAAAATTACTAGAGGTGAAAAGAAAGAGAAAATATAAACCATATGAAAAAGAAGAGATCATTCCATGTTTTAGTCAGCTTTTTTTTGCTGCTGTGACTAAAAAGCCCAACCAGAAAAATTATAGAGGAGAAAAGGTTTATTTGAAGGCTCAGGGTTTCAGAGGTCTTAGTTTATAGAAGACCAGTTCCATTCCCAGACTGGAGGTGAGGCAGAACATCATGGCGGGAGAGTGTGGAGGAAAGCAGTTCACATTATGGTGATCAGAAAGCAGGGAAAGAGACTTCAACTTATCATATACAAATATATACCACAAAGCCACTTCTCAATTGCCACCTCCTCCAGCCACACCCTACCACTTCAGTTACCACTCAGTTAATCCCTATCAGGGGATTAAATCACTGATTGGGATAAGATTCTTACAGCCCAATCATTTCTCCTCTGAACCTTCTTGCACTGACTCACATGTGAACTTTTGAGGGACAGCTCACATCCAAACCATAACAGACAATGAAAAGACAAACACAAATTCAGCAGGCATTGAAATATGGAGAGAAACTATAGATTAACTCTAAAACAAGATTTTAAGACTATACAAACAATTGGAAATAGAAGAAAAAAATGGAAGCTTCAGGGAAAAAAAAGCAAAAAGAATTCTTAAGAATTGAAAAATAAAATATCTGATAAGAAAAAAACAATTAGATGAGATTAAGAAAAGACTGGGGGGCTGGGTTTGTGACTCAGCAGTAGTACACTTGCCTAGCATGTGTGAGGCACTAGGTTCAATTCTCAGCAGTACATACAGATAAATAAAATAAAGGTCCATCAACAACCAAAAAAAAGGAAGAAAAGAAAAGACTGAGCATTCCACAATAAAGAATTAGAAAATTTTAATTCAAATCAATTGATACAATTGAAACTGAAGAAAAAAGACAATACAAAGATCTCTAATGGTCCATAGAGCAATCTAACATATATGTAATTTCAGTTTCAAAAGAAGAGAGAAAATGGGACAAAATATACATATTTGAAGAAATATATGCTAAAAACTTCCAAATTTGATCAAGAACAACTTATAAAATCAATAACGCAAAGATAAAGTAGTTGTTGAGTCTGGTGCTTTTCTGCATGCATTACGATCAAAATTATTGATTTAGCCTTTCATACTCTATTTTTCAAGGAGATACGGTTAGTGAGCAGCCTTAGAAGATGGAGAGAGTGCCTTTCTTTGGTCAAGGGGCAGGAATTTTTTTTTCCGCCTATTATAATAATAAGTCTTCCTGCATTGCAAAGCACAGGAATATTTACTACCCATTTTAGAAAATTCAGTACCCCTAAGCTCAGAGTTTATCTTCTGCACAGGGACCCACTGTGTGCATAGATAACCTTAAAACTCTGTAGCATCATGTGTGAATTCTGGGAACCAGTACAAATACTGATCCTTTGGCTGCTGCTTTGCTGTAATAAAGTCCTTTGCCTCTGACTCAGAGGTTTTGGTTTTCTGATAGGAACCTTGAAACTAGGGGAGGCTGAGGTGTTAGGTGTTAGGTGAAATCCTAGATCCTTCTTAGTTCTTCATCATGGTTAGAATTCCATAACCTAGAAAAGAAGAAGAAAGGAGGGAGGGAGACAGAAGGAGGGAAGGAAGGAAAGAAGGAAGAATTTATAGAATAAAATTTTACAAACACAAAACAAATTTCATTAAAAAAAACCTAGAAAAATCAGTATTTTGTATGCAAGCAGCATTGGCTAGATACCAAATACTTTAACTCAGGTTAATAGGAATGTTTATTAATCTCATGTGAGAATAAGATGTTTGGGTGAGGCACAAATGATGATAATATTGTTTTGTAAAAAGCAATGGAAAACTTGAATTTGTGCACTTTGAAAAGAAGAAATGAGAAGAAACATAAATGTCCTAAAGTTTTGAAGGATCACAATTCAAATGTGGTAATAGAAAACTTTCTCTTACCCAAAGGTAAAACTAAGACAAAAAGTTAAAGCTAACAACATATATATACTTGCTGAATGGTATTACCCATTCATGGACTAAGCTGTCCTGGAATATAGCAGGTTCCCTTTTCTAAAAGCCATTTTCATGAAATCAAATTGATCAGGCTGAATTCTAGCTTGAACTCTGAAGCTGTGTACATACATGAGGAGTTAAACACAATACGAGTGTTACTGAATTTGTGAAACAATAGATTTAGTGATCTCAGAATCACTAGCATTTGCATATTATTTTATCAGAACACTTAATATGAGACCTACTTTCATAACAATTATCTTCAGTTTTATTGGTATAATTGAGAAAAACTGCATGTAATTAAGGTGTACAAAATTATATTTTGGTATATATATAAATTATAAAAATGATCACCACAACCAACCTAATTAAAATATTCATCACCTCATATAGTTACTTTTTTATGTCTATGTGGATCTATCCTTTTTGAAAATTTCAAATGTACAATAGATTATTACTAACCATAGTCATTATGCTGTACTTTAGGTCCAAATTGGTAGCCATTGACCAATATGTCCCCATTTCTCCCACTGACAAACACTTGTCATTTTTTTCTATTCTGTTTCTGTGAGTTTATAGGAAAAACAGCAGTAAAGAAACATAAGAAAACTTTTTGATAAATATGTTTATTAAATTTTGTTGATGATATGCATATCTAAGCTCACCAAATTGTATATATTAAAATATGCAGTCTTTCTTTCTCATACATTGATTAAGCTACAAAAATAGAAATGGCATCAGAAAAATTATATCTTGTTTCTCTTTATATTTTTTGTATGTTTATTAAAAGTGAACCAATATTTTAAAATAAAAAAAGTATTTATAACAGCTTACTCTTATATATTGTGCTTTGAGGGGATTTCCTAGGACAGCATTTATTTGAACTAAATTCTATGTTGAACAGCCATAGTCAGGACGGAGTTGGGACATGGTAGATACTAAGGTGGGAAGGAATATATGAAACAGATCCTGGTGTGTGGAGTAGAGCACCTAGAGTTCCAGTCCACAAATGGTAAATTCCAAGAAAAATTATGCCTCGCAGATGACGTAGGATCTTTTATTCTTTGGTGGGCATTGGGAATATTATTTTAAATGGTAGGGGAAATGACAGATGATTAAGTGTGTGTTTGTGGAGGGGAGAAGATAAATGGATTTAGGTTTAAAAATGAGTGCCAGTTACAACTGGACAAGAACAGATTTGTTGGGAATCTACAAAACTAGTTCAAATGAATATTATGGGAGATTGGTCTAAGGTAGAGATGGTAAAAAGTGGTCTAGTTGTAGAACTAATTTGAAAATGAATATGACGGTAAAGGAACACCTTTGGAGAAATCCTGTGAGGAGGCACACACACACACACACAAATAAACACAGACACAGGGTATAAGCCCACAGACAGAGGTGGAGCAGAGAGGAATGAAGAAGTGAAAAAGAAGTGTAGAAGTGAACTGTCCGCTCCTCCCTCCTGCCAAGTTTATTAACTCAAAAAAGGTTACATATTACCCATTATCATGACTACATTCTAACCAGTATTCCTTTAATTCTGAGTGCTAGCTAGCTGAGATAAGGCCCAGGTTAATACAAACACACAGCCTCTCACACCCAAGGATGTTACTATGGAAACCAGGTAGTGGGCCTACACAGTTATCTTAATAGCCTCAGGGGAAACTGCTGGGCATTCCAATCCCGGGAATCTGGGCACCAGTTACATCCTGGGAGTTTGCTCACTGGGGAAACACTTCCCTGTCTATTTCCACAGCCAGAATACCTACATATGACAGAATGTGATGATGTGTTATATGTAGAATGGATGGAAAAGAAGAGCCCTAGATGGCTCCAGTTTATTTGCTTCCTGAGGCATCCAATGTCATGGGGTTGATCTGAGGAAAATAAGAATATTCCAGCAAAGGTGACTTAGAAGAACTAGCCAGTTAACGAGGAAGAAAACCAGAAAAGAAGCAGAAGAGAAATTATTACAAAAGGGAAGGGTGATACCAAAAGGTGGGGAAAATAAGAAAAATAATCTAATTTTACAACAAAAAAGTCATTCAGTACTCTCATATAAATGGGTTTAAGGAGATTTTAAGGGTTTAAGGAGGAAAATAAATGGACAGGAAGGGACTTATATTCTCCCCAGGAGGCTTCATCTTTTTATCACTACATTATAGCCATTAGTCATAGAAGTGTACATTCCTGTTATGGCAAGGTTGGAATAAATCACTGAGGTGATCTTAAAACAGGAGACAGAACCATTTTATTCACCAGTCAGTGGTCCATGTCCACCATCTGGCAGGCCCAAGGGGCAGGCTGCAAGTCTAGACCCTTCAACCCCCTTCAGGGGTTTGAGTACACCTTTTTATACCATAAAGTAAAGCATGTCAGTACATTAATCATAAGTGGCTGCTGCTGTTATGCAAAACCAAAAACAAATATTATGAGATCTACAATCATAAGCAAATGGGGAAGTGGGTCAAAATGACCCTAGTTGAGTACAAATTAAAGAATGGTTACTAATGTCTATATAATCATTACCTGACAGAATATATTGTCCAAGAAAAATGGTAACCAAGAAGAGAACACTTTTACACTGTACGAGAATTGCCATTTTGTGCTGGGCATGGTGGCCCACACCTGTAATCCCAGCGGCTTGGGAGGCTAAGAAAGGAGAATCATGAGTTCAAAGCCAGCTTCAGCAACTGTGAGGCACTAAGCAACTTAGTGAGACTCTATCTCTAAATAAAACACAAAATAGAGCTAGTAATTTGGCTCAGTGGTCAAGTACCCCTGAATTCAATCCCTGGTACAAAAAAAAAAAAAATTGACATTTTGTGTTGCCAAACATGCTACGCTAAGCAACTGTTGACGGGTAGAGGTGGGGTGTTCCTATGGGAGAAGTATTTCTTAATGACATTGAGTCTTAGGGCAAAATGAAGTCTGTTTAGTCATTGCCCATATAACCTGGTCGATAATGTTGCTACACAAACTATGATTGTCATTCTTTTTAACTGTATCCCAAGCTAAATCTTCTGGTATATCAGAGTCACAAATTCATTTGCTGAATATTCAGGCTCCAAGTTTCTTCCAAGTGCTAACAATTTTCCTGACAATTTTTTAAAGCCAGGTGGGGCTATTATGGCTAAAAAGAAATAAAATTATCTGGGAAGCTTTAAATAGACAGATTTCTGAATTCCAACAAGTGAAATTCAGTTTTAACTGACCTGAAAATAGGGGCAGACATTGCTTAATTTTGAACACCTCTGGAGAATACATCTAAAATCTGTGTCTTGAATCAAAAGTAAGAACAACAACAATAGCAAAAAGGTGGGGAATGACAATGATACGTATTAAAGACTATGTGTCTAGCATCTGTACTAGATATTTTATATATTTATTTGTATTCAACTTTACATATGAGAAAATATAAGACATAGCAGAGAGCTTAAGCAATTGTTCCCTGAGTACCTTTGAAAACTCATAAAACTTAGTACCTTTGAAACTCATAAATCTTAAAAATCTGAAGTACTACATTCTCTATCTTGCATTGTAACCTTGATTCACATCTTAACTCTCATTATTTTTGTTTGTACTAAACTTCACAGCAGTCTTCTTTCTCCTTTTTTGTTGGCCTGAAGCACAGATAAATTCTCTAGTCCATATGCCAGAGACACATGTGGTGAAGGCTTTATGAGGAATATTATACTAAATTAAAATAAACAAAAAATACAACATTGTATTTGTACCAAGTTGTTCTTGCACTGCTGGCAAGAACAACTTTTTTTTAAATATCCAAGTTGCAATTTTAAAACAGCCTTTTGAAACCAATTACTCAATTAAACATTTTTTTCTTGAGCAAACTAAAAATACAAAAAAAAAAAAACCCAAAAAACCCAAAAACACAAAACATTGTCTTTTAAAATTCAGCTCACTATAAATAAAAGATTGTTAAAATTAGAGTAAGTTTTTCTGCATGTTTTCTTTACAACATGCCTCACTTAATTTGTAATACAATGTTTAAAGTTACTTGCAAAAATGATTTTTCATAAAATTGTATCCGTCAATTTTCCATTACTATAATGTAATATGTGAGGCAAATAACTTACAAAGAGAAAAGATTTATTTTGGCTCATGGTTCTAGAGGTGTCAATCCAATGTGAGGGGTGGGGCATTGCTTTGGGACTCTGGTGAAGACAGCATGGTACAGCAGGAGTGGAAGTACATTGAATAGGAAATCACTTACTTCACTAGCCAGAAGCACAGAGAGGAAGAGAGGAACAATCTCAAACTTCCTAATAGGGGCAGAACCTTCAGCAATCTAAGGACCTGCCACCAGACTCCATCTCAGGATTTCTGTCACCTCCCACTATCATAACCCTGGGGATCAAACCTATAACAAAAGTAACTCATACACCTTCAGAGGACACTGATCCAAACCATAACAACTATGAGCAAATATTTTTTCAACAAAGTCAAAGGAAATAAAAGACAGGAAGATATAGTTACAAGAGAGATTGAGACATTCAGTGTTGCTATTAATTCCTATATACTGTTGGAAAATGTAACAAATTTAGAACTAAGCTTTTCAGAAGCCAATGGGAAAAGTAGAATATCATTACTTTGTTTATAATGCAGTTAAAATAAAAACAAACAGGATATTCCATGTAAGAATGACTATACCTGGTCCTAAGAGAAATTTCTCCCAAGATTTCTTGCAGTGAAAACTATGTAATATAGTAAACATTTTGAACCAAATTATATACTAAGTTTAGCAATGGTTTTTATAGGCTTTTACTGATAAAGTAGCCTAATGACAAGAAGCCAAAGAAGTTTAGTTAAGTGTGATTGTTAGGGAGACTAGAGCAATATACAAAATAACCCTTTATACTTTTTCTTTCTTAATTGAGTTCTAAATTTACTTCTCAGACTATGCAGTGTGGAATAGTGGAATAGCCATGATTAAATGCCGTCTGTGCCTCAGGTAAGACATGAAATTATAGAGGCCAGACTTATTAATATGCATTCCACTAACCCATGAGAATGAAAGGTAGCTCAAGTATTTGTAATTGTGTTAGGTTTTCAAAATTATGTTATTTTTTACAATTAACAAGAGAAAAAAATGCCTTTACTGTTCGGGCAGTACATACTTGTAATAATACAAACATGTTATATGATTTTTCTTTTTATATAAGAATTGTACAAAAATTATGCTTGAGAAGAAATTATTGTTTTCATGCATTAAATATTTTTGCTTGCATTGTAAAAATTAGTTTATTATGTATAATATATAAGCCATGCCTGAAGTTAACCATTAGTCATTAGTGTATTTTTTCAAGTTTTTTTTTTTAATTGGTAAAAATGTAGTTAAGTAATTAATAAAAAATATTTAAATATTTTCAAATAAATAAAATTCATCATCATATTTAAATTTTATTTCTTTATGTTACCTGCTGTAAACTTCGTGATAGAAAGTTAGTAAACATTAGAAGTAAAATTACAAATGCAAAATTTTAAGATAATTAAAATTTATGATGCAAATTATACATTTAAGACACACTGAGAATTTCATAAATATGTAAAGCTTCACAAACTACAGTAATACACTATTTTAATGTGTAGTCAGTGCAAATGGGTTATAAAATCTTCATTATAAGAAAGAAGTAATTGCAAATCATTTTAGTACTAGATCTGAAACCTGAAAATCAACTTAGAAAGTTTTTACCAAGGGGCTGGGGATGTGGCTCAAGTGGTAGCGCGCTCGCCTGGCATGCGTGCGGCCCGGGTTCAATCCTCAGCACTACATACAAACAAAGATGTTGTGTCCACCGAAAACTAACTAAATAAATAAATATTAAAATTCTCTCTCTCGTCTCTTTCTTAAAAAAATAAATAAATAATTTACACCTATCATTCAAAGTTCTTTAAAAAAAAGTTTTTACCAAGCACATTTGTATAATAGTTTGCCTTATTCTCCTTCATTTTATGTTTAAAGGTAACAAATTCTCCCCAACTCCAGTGACAATAATAAAAACAGTTACTTGGAAGAGAAGGAAACAAAAAATGATATTTTTCTAGTATATTTCCCTATTGTCTTATTCTCCTGAACATTTAAATATGTATTTGTGTTGGGTTATGTTATTAATATATTTCAGTTGTTAATATTTTGATTGTTTACAGTTTTATTTTTCATGGGGGAAAAAAGCAGAGCCCATCAAAAGCAAACAAGAAAAAGACTCCTCTTTTTGGTAATAATCAGCATGTTGCTAATTGACTCCCATTCTGGTAATGGCCAACATGAACAGTTAGCAACCTAAATGATAACTAAAAACACTCTCTTAGATCATTTTCTTGTTCTAATGATATTACAGGCATAAATATGCCGGCTAAGATGTAGTAAGTGTGTTTCTCTTCAATGCCTGAACTCTACCTTGTCTCTCAGAGTGTGCACTTCTTTCTTTCTCTCAATAAATTCAATTTATGTTTCGCTTTGACCGATCCTTTCTGTTCTGACATAAGGACCCTCATGGTCTGAGATGAGATCCTCCTTTCTTTTGGCGGACCTCCTCAGACCTATCTTTTTGGTGAAAATGCCAGGTTTTTCATTGAAAACCTTTGATAAAGAAATGATAGACCGGTTCTTACTGCTACAGGACTGGAGCCTTCTGGGAAATGGAGGCAGTTTGAAAGACCCTTCAAACTCTGATTTTTGTAATCAAATCAGAAAGACTTCACATATGTCCCTTAGAGACATGAGTTTATTAGAAGGGGTAGAAAAGAGGAAAAGGGGATTCTCTCAAGAAAAAAAATGGATCCTCTCAGAGAAGTTAGGGACAATGTGTCTCTCCATCCCTCTAGTTTTATTAGGAGTCCTAAAGAAGTTTGCAAAGAGTCCTGCCCAGATTTAGCTCCTGACTTTTGACTGACAGCAGGATGACATCAAATTTTCATCCACTGCCTTGGCAACTCTAGGTCACTATAGCCATGCTGACCAGGTCTAATTGAAACATTTTCTTATAGATTTTATGGTTAGGGATAATTATCCTTATCTCCCAGAGTTCTGGGATCTGGTCTGTGAACTGGTCACAAAAGTCCCCCTTCAGAGTCACTTGTTTTTCTCTTATCAGAATTATTTCAGGCATGCATTTCTTGAACAGATAAGAGGTAGTTTGCTGAAGAATGTATTATATCCTGTCCACTTAAGCCAGGCAGGACTTCAGGTAAATTGCTTTTGGAAAATAAAGGCACATGAGGATCAACAGAGTGGGCTCAGTTCATTGAATTATTCCCTGAACCTCATGTTCCCATCACTCACAGCTGTCTCCTATCATTACCAGGATGCAACATAGTCCCTTTTTATAAGAGTTCTTGACTGAATTAAGATGATTAGTCATCACTTCATTGCTCAATTGCTTAATGGAAAAAGGGTGCAATATTTTTGAAGGAAAATAATGACATAAATATGTAATTTTTTATATGTACTGTGCACATTTTCAACACATCAAAGATTAGACCATAAGAGCAATAATCAAAAGAAGAATAAACATAAAAGAATACACATATTAATAATTTAAATGTTTGTATTAGATAACCAGGATTTTAAGACAACTTAAATTATGTATCCAAAAAAGAAGTAACAGAAATGGAAAATAGATTAATCTTTAATAACACACAAAATGTTTAAATAAATAGGAAATGGAAACTTTAGAGTAGAAAATATAATAAATATAATTAAGAGTTCATCAGATATTTACCAGATATCTAATTTTTCAGAACATTGCACAGAGCAGAAGTTAAGATAGATAACCTGAAAAACAGGTCAAGAGAAAAACATTCACACCAAAAAATAACAATATTTATGATGAGGCATTTAGAAAGGTATCAGAGATAGGAAATTTGAGAATATGTTCTAACATATTGCAGAGGAGAAAAAAAAAATTTCTTTCTCTCTTTTCACAGCTTTAAGTTGAAATTGATCCCTGTAAAAAACACAGGTTAATGTGAAAAATGTGCTCATCTGTTCAAGCTCAAATAGTGGAATACAACACAAGGTACAGCCAAAAGTAAGGCTTTAATGACTATCTTGCAAAATCAGGTGACTGGTAGTCAGGTCACAGAGATTAGGCACAACCAGAAATTTATTCCCTAGGGCACCAGGTCCCTCTCCCAGATCCTCACTCAATGACTGAGTACTATGGAGTGTACAGTCTTCCTGAAGGTCTTCTAGGTTTTACTGTCTCCTTATGGGTTATTTAAATAAATATACTTCTTGTTATATTCACCTCCCTTTGTTCTCTTGTGGTGGGAAAGTCCCTTGCATTGGGCATGCCCTTTGGGCATGTACACAGTTCTTCAGGTGTGTGTGGAGAGGCTTCCTTCTTACCTCCTCTTTGTCAAGGGGCTGCACATTTTTACACTCCAGTGCAAACTGTTTGTAACTTTCTATTCTGCTCTCTCCCTCCTGTTGCCTTTCTTAGATCTCAAAGTTATTTTCCATTTCAAGCTAAATATTCTAAAAATGTACCAATGGACTTTCTATTTCTTATACTAAGTAAGAGAAAAACATTTTATAAACTTATATGTGTTATATATACACAAGAACCACCATGGGGAAATAAGTAAATCTAAAAGAGTCTAGAATTAAATGTCATTACTTACTAGGAAAAAATAGAAAAGAAAAGAAATGAGGAGGCTTGTATTTAGGATGTGACCAAGGAAATTTGATAAGAAAGGGAAAGTATTTTATGGATATTTAAGTCAGCACCTTATTCATTGATAAGAGACTCTACTTATTTCATCATTTTTTAATTTTTTTCCTGGCACAGAAAAAAAACAACCTTATAAGTGGAGATTTTCTTTATAGATATAAATTGCTTTTAAAAACTTGCAACTCATACTTCTATTTTTAGAAGTTCTCCTATGTCTACAAGTGTCTCAAAATAATCAGCTCAAAATAAGACTTATGCAAAGAAGAATATTTTGGGTGACACATATTTGGCTTTTTATGTTATTATAATATTTGATTTATAAAAGGAGAGGGTGGAGAGAATAAAGATAAGCATTTTTCAAATTAGAAATAATCAAGAATATTTCCAAGAATTTAAATGACAATAACCTATAGGCACAAAAGTACTCGAGGCCACAAACAGAGGAAATAGAAATAAAGCTACTTCTAGGTGCACTATAGTAAACAACTCAAAATAAAGAAAAAATAAAAACAAAGTCAGTCAGAGAGATAAAAAACACACAGAAATTAAGATCTGCATGTAAAAATGTGGATGTGTAACCGATGTGATTCTGCAACTTGTATTTGGGGTAAAAAATGGGAGTTCATAACCCATTTGAATCAAATGTATGGAAGATGATATGTCATGAGCTTTGTAATGTTTTGAACAACCAATAAAAATAAATAAATAAATAAATAAATTAAAAAAAATAAAAGGTTCTGTGAAAAGGTTATGTAAAAAAAAAAAAGATCTGGAGGCAATAGTTAAATTGAAATTAAAGTAAATGTTATTGGTTTTTTTCCTCCTTGTGTTTCAGCTGCATAAATTTGGGATATTGTTACCATCAGCTTAACCCAAGGACCCTCTCTGAATCCCTAATGTCTGGATTCAGCCACCCAATTTTTAAAATTTTATTTATTTATTTATTTTATTTTCCTTCCTTCTCTCAGTAGGAGGAAGTTCCCTTTAATTCAGAGGGTTGCACCCAAATTCACTATTTTAATGTTGCCATGTTTTCAAAATTCATAACCTGAAATGTTGGTGAGAGTAATACTACCAGTTTTAACCAAACATTAATTGATACATTTATAAGAGGTAGTTTAGTGCTACCAGCAGCCTATCCCAGGGAGTTTTGTCCAAATCCCAACTGTCTGGATTTTGCTACCTGCCAAAATGGAGAAAGGAAAAATAAATTTTTTGTAGTTTGATCAAATTGGGGAGATCCAGCTACATCACTTCTCTCCACAGGTTCCACAGAAGTAGTTAGAATTTACAGAAACAAAAGTCAGTTGATAGACATATGTAGATTTTTATAGGCTATATGAGTCAGAAGTACGACAGTCTCAACTTTCTTGGTGCCCATGGGTGGGGGCCCCTTCAATCTTTACTCTCAGCATGAAGAAGTTGTCATCAAATTCGAAGGGGTCTTTAATTTTAGTCCATTTCATTAGAATGTGTACCTGATACTTTAAAAAAATATATGCTGTATATAGCCAATATTGTAACTTAGAAAACAATACCCCAGTTTATGGTTCTTCGGCATGTGAACTGTTTTGAACTAAAGAAGAACCTCTGACCTCCTACCCTCCTGCCTCTAACTTCTTTTTGTCTTTTGAAGCACACAAAAGGACTTTCTTTGAAGTTCCCTTATTTACCTAAAAGCCAGATATTATAGAAGCTAATCAATTATTGTGAATCCCTTTTCCCAAGTGATCTCATCAACCAGGTAAAAATGTTTCACATTGCAGGAAAGAAGACTAGAGTTGACACCACACATAGAACAAAGATAGACTTTATCCCAGGTTTATTTTTGTTCTTTGAGTCCATTCATATTGAAAGGTAATAAAGAGATATGAGTGGTAAGAATATGAAGCTAAGGGGATAACTCTATAACTGGTCCTCCTCTGCTGAGCCCCACAGGCTTTCTTTTTATAAAAGCAATTTACCTGCAGCCTTGCCTGGCTTAAGTCAATAGGATACATCTCATGCTTAAGCAAACAACCTGGTATCTGTTGGAGAAATGTAGGCCTGAAAGACTCCTTCCTGTATTCTTCATACCAATAAGGAGAACTAAGTCACATTGAAGGGGGGACATTTTATGACCCTTAAACCAGATTACAGAACTCAGGGACATATGATAATTAGAAACAGTCAACATGGGCCACAGTGTCCTGGAATTACCTTGGACTTTTATCATGCACCATGGGGACTTGGAAGTCTAATCCAATCTGCTGTCATTCAAAACTTCAGAGGTGGACCTGGGTAAAATTTTCTGGAAACATGTATCTGGAACACCTAATAAAACTGGAGGGCAGGAGGACCACACCTTTCTTCTCCTCTCTGAGAGGACCTAATATCTCCCTTAGAATTTCAACATTTTTCTTTCTTATTCCTTCAAATAAAATCATGCCTGCTATTCTGAGTCATATATCTGGAATCTTTCTAGCATGAATGCAAGAACCTGTAAGAGAAGACTTCTCTCACACTATTTTGGTTCCTCAGGAGGACCCTACTCTGTAACAATACCCACTAAAAAAATCATCACTCATCTTCTAAAACTTCATGTACCTCTCCACTTGCCTCTTCCCTGTTGAGGCGGGAACACCAGCCATATTGAAACCATAGACTAAAGCTTGCTTTCTCTTTCTTTGTGGTTTCCTGACTAGAAGGCCCCACTCACACTTGGATGACCATACTTTTTGTTGTTACCCCAGGTTTCCTTGACTATCCTAACATTAGTCAACCCCAAAGAGTTGTTTTGAATCCATACATTTTTTTTTTTTTTAAGGAACAGGTACAGGACAAATGCAGGTTAACAAATACACTAAACCATTCAATTTGAGAATAAGAAACTAAAACCATACACTTTCAACAGAGTCAGAGAAAAAGAACAATCAAGGGGGACTCTCCAAGAAAGGTTACTTCTTAATCCGAGCAGTGTAAAAATCTCTAGACAGAGAGCCTCCTCTTTGGAACCCTCTTTGGGATCACTGTTATGTCGTGGGAGCCTTCCTTGTTTGCTTTAATAAATCTATTTCTAAAAATCTGTTACTGAATTCTCACTCTCTATCATCAGGGTTCTTCATCCTTTTGGTATGTGAGACAAGAAACTTCCAATGCTCACATGACCGTGATGTACTATTAAGAGGGTATATAGACTTCTCAACCTCATTGGGTCATTGGCTTTCATTTTCCTGTGATTTTACCTTGCATATAATGAACTTGTATGTCTTTTCTCCTATTCAACAGTTATAAGTTTATTTCAGCAGATTCAATTATCAAACCTTCAGAAGTTTGTGGGGAAATTCTCTTCACTTCAAAATAACTTTCTGGTTTTTTAAAATTGTTTGATTTGTTATATGTGATAGCAGAATGCATTTTAATTCATAGTACACATATAAAGCAAATTTTTTCATGTCTCTGGTGGTACACAAAGTAGAGTCACATTTGTGTCTTCATATATGTACTTAGGGTAATAATGTCCATTTCATTACACCAACTTTTCTACATCCATGCCCTCTCCCTCCCCCTCCCTCCCCTTTGCCCTGTCTAGAGTCCCTCTATTCCTCCCATGCTACCCTCCTAGCTTCCCCATTATGAATCAGCATTCTTATATCAGAGGAAACATTTTGCATTTGTTTTTTTGGGGATTGGCTTGTTCACTTAGCAATATATTCTCCAACTCCATCCATTTACCTGCAAACGTCATGATTTTGTTCTCTTTTAATGCTGAGTAATATTCCATTGTGTATATATACCATAGTTTCTTTATCCATTCATCCACTGAAGAGCATCTAGGTTGAAAAATCTTTCTAAATAAACACATGTGTGACTCCAAAATCGTTATTTATAATAGAAAGAAAAAGAAAAAAAAAACATGCTATCAAAATATATTTTTAAAAAGTCATGTAATATCAAAATAACAAAATACAACATAGCCACTAGGAATCATGATTTAATCCACTATAAAATATTATCTATTCTTAGAGACTCAGAAGGAGGAGGTAGACAGAACCTGAAAGTTTTACTCATTACATTTTAGAGTTACTCATATTTTTGTTAACTTATATATATTTCATATTTTAAACTTTTTTTGGAAAATGGGATTTATTTAAATATATTTCAAGGAAATCGATTGTATTTTCTTATCCTCCATATTTAATGTGTTTTTGAAGCCAGAGGACAAAATGCCAGTCAATAGATAATAGATAATTGGGTCCAATCAGGAAGGTGAGGGCTGGATGGTAAGAACAAATGCTGCCCTTCCCCCCTCCTCCTTCCAAACCTCTTCCCCTAGCTCTGGCTCCCACCTGTGGCTAAGGTAACCTGCCTCACCTCTTGGTGATTACCTCATTGCCTGGAGTGCTCCACACTTTGGCCCTTCCCCCTGCCCATTTGGTCAGGTAGGCAACATGGAGACAAATAAGGGGAGAAGAGGGCAGGAGAACAAAGGGAATCTAAGATGCATAAAAGGGACAGGACATTCCCACTTCTTTTTTTACCAACCCTGGCTCCTCATCTCTGTGAAGAAGTCGGTTTCAATTTTTTTAAATAAAACTCGCTTTCTACACTTGCCTCATCAATTCTCCAGAGTTCAGTCTTCAACATCTGGGTCTTTGGTAACCAGTGGTGTTATTTTAGTTGAGAAAAGAATATATACGTAAATCCAATACTCTTTCAGAAAAATATGTCTATTTTAATTTATGTGATTGCCAAATTCCTTTAATAACTACGGCTTAAAACCTGGAGGATTTTAAAGTGTGTATGAAGGTTATATATCCAAAATTACTAAAAATTTGAAAAACAATGTCCCATGGTAGATGATATCATAGATGATTTCAGATTGAAATTAATAAAATTACTTGAAGTGTTTTCCCTATTAATCTTAATTAAACTATGGCTGCCTCATTAAGATTAAACTATGCTGGTAAACACAGAGAGGGAGCTCTGATGTAAATTAATCTGACAAGTAGAAAAATAAATTATATTGGTAATTTGCCCCCAATTTCCTAAACTTTTATTTATTTATTTATTTATTTTTTAGGGTCTTTCCAAAATTCTCAGGCTGCCCTCAAACTTGTGTAATGAGAAGAAGATTCCCCTTCCATCCCACTCCTCCCCACATGCAACTGTAGGGCCAAAATGCAGTTCTGAAAGTGGCTGTGAGTTTTCATCAAGAAGCCAAGACAAAAAAGGGTAGTAAAGAGCTTTGGTTCTTTGCAATCTCACAGGAGGAATTTTCAGTAGATACCAAAGACTAATAGGCAGAAATTTATTGGAAGGATGTAGTATGCAGACATGTAGGACAGACTGAATGGGTCACCTCTGGAGGTTGACACATTCCATACAGATTTGAAGTATTTAAGGACTTTGAGCCTTTGAATTGTACTTAATATGGAAGTTCCTCCTCTCAGAAATTTGGAAAGATTCAGAGGCTGGTTTTGAAAAATTTTCTACCTTTAAATGTGATAAGGATGGCTTCTAGCACTCAGGATTTAGATCTGTGAAATTCCTTTGTGCTTGTTTGAAATATGTGAAATTCTACCTTCTGTCACAAAGCTCTATTCTCCCAGATTTTTTTTTTTTTTTTTTGAGATGAAACTTTTGAAATACCATTTTTCAACTTTATACTGAATATCTCTGAGGCAGAGATCCTTAGCTCTTTCCACACAGGGCCAGTATTAAGGCCACTTGATAACAGTTTTCTTTGCTTTTGATTGGTTTTGATAAGGTTCCATGTGGTTTTAGTTTTTTGGCTTATGATTTTTTTTTTTTCTTTTTTGCTATAGGGAATTGAACCTAGAGGTGCTTTACCACTGAGCTACATCTTCACTCCTTCTTATTCTTTATTTTGAGACAGGGTCTTACTTAATTACTTAGAGTCTCACTAAGTTCTTGAGGCTAATTTTGAATTTGTAATCCTCCTGCCTGAGCCTCCCAAATCACTGGGATTACAAACATGCACCACTGCACCTGGTGACTTTTGGATTTTCTTAATGTGTAAGTCTGATTTCCTCCCAATGAATTTTTGTCCATTATTGTCCTTGTGTCTAAATATTAATGGATGACTAACTGTTATGGTTTGTGTTATGTAGAAATGTTCTGATGTAAAATGATTGGATTGTGAGAACTGTCATCTAATCTATTGATCCGACTTTGAACCTGCTGAGTTGGGTATGAATGGAGGAGGGGGCTTCTTGTATATGCCTTGGAAGGGTTCATATTCCCTGCATCTCCTTTCCCTTTCTCTGCTGCCTGGCCATCATGGGTGGAGCAGCTTCTCTCCACCACAACCTTCTGCCATAATGTTACCTCTCATCTTGGCCCAGAGCAATGGAGTCAGCTGACCATAAACTGAAACTGTGAATTCAATGTCTGAACTGGTGAACTCAAATAAACTTTTCATTTGCTAAGTTGTTCTTGTCAGGTATTTGGTCACGGCAACAAAAAACTGAGTAACACATTAACCTACCTTATTGTGTGATCCTCTCACTTTAGTCTCCCAAGTAGCTGGGATTATAAGAATGTATGAACATGCCCAGCTAGGATTTTGTAAGCTTTTTAAAGTCAATTTGTAAATGTTTAAAGTCTGAATGTTTATTTACCAGTCTAATTTTTTATATACATTGTACTTGAATGCTTTGTTAGCTGTCTAACTTATGTGTATATGAAATATAGTTTTTAAATATAAAGACCTCTAGTCTTTTTTTCCCTCTCCTTCCTTCTCTCTAATCAATTGATTAGGGAAAAGAAAACTACCATTTCAAATGATTTGATATATTTTTCATGTGAACCACACTTCTCAGTTATATGACTGTGTGTTACTAATACATATTATACACATTTTCATTTGGAAGAATAAGGAAACAGAGTAGAAGCATGAAAAACCTATGGCCATAAATATTGAAAGAAAATAGTGCATTTTTGACAATGTCAAGAGTCTCCATACATAAGTTATTGTAGTGAACTTTATTGGACCAACAGTTTTAGAGTCATCCTGGATGAACACATGTGGTGTCATATAGCAGAATCCCCAAAGGTCTTGGCTTCTCAGTCTTTGAAACACTATTTCAGAGAAAGTGTCAAGTGATTAATTAACTGCCAAGCTGTCAGTAACTATAAAGATCTATCTTGTCATAGAAATGGTTTGATCTCTATTCTCAATAAAAATTTTCCTGAGATTAAATAAACCTCTCCATAGCATGAAAAATAATCTATTGATAGATAATGTCCCCATTTTCCTTTACTACTATTTCTTCCTTCATTTCTTTAATAATGTTGATTAAGTAGTCATGGGTAATGAATGTAGTTTGTAGTATAAAATACCTTGGATTTAACAATAAAGATTCTTCATTGGCTTTTCTAGAAACAAGATTTAATAATCTTTTTTCATATTTGCATGTTGACATAAACTGTCCAAGGGTAAAAGAAAATAACAGAAAATTAAACATTGCAATCATAAATCTCTTTTATTCTATATGTTTGCTGGTTTGTCTAACTAAAAATATATTGCTATGACTTACACATCCTAAAAAATTTTGCTTTGCACAAGATATCTGTGAAGTAAACATCAATCTATTCATATTTGGAGAATGTGTTTAATAAGGCATTATCTCTAAGTTCATGGTAAGAGTTTCATAATTTCACTAAGATGTGCAAATTTCCATATATTCATGGCAAGAAGAGATGGAAGATATAGTGGAGCTGGGATTGTAGCTCAATGGTAGAGTGCTCTCCTCGCATGTGAAAGGCACTAGATTTGATCTTCAGCACCATATAGAAATAAAATAAAGGCATTGAGTCCATATACAACTAAAAATATATTAAAATTAAAAATCAAGGAGTGCAGCATATTCTTTATTATATGATGCAATCAGAGTTATTTAAATAAAAATAAATAGATATTAGAGCTGTAAATTAATTATAAAATGGATGCTATTTTACAAAGACAACAGTGTATTATATTTTGTAGTATGTTTATGAATTACTAATACATCTGGACTGTTTTTTCAAAAAAGTAATATGCTATAGAAAGCTTAATGGAACTATCTCATAGAAAAGTAAATCAAGGTGGACATACTCTATTTAAAATACAAAAGGAAATACTCTTATTATTTAAAAAATATTCTGGCAGATTATTTTCTGTTTTCTTACTTTAAATCCTTAAGTATTATACCTATAAGATATGGAAAATCCAAAAATAGTGTGGCCTGGGAAGAAGGAATGAGGAAGATGGTAATACATTGATAGCACTGATCCTTTTTCAATACATTCATTCCCAATGACAGAACAATTCCTGGGAAGGAGATATTCATCAAGTCTAACATGGCAGTCTCTGGGAGGAAGCCAAAGCATTGATCTTTCCCCAAATAAATCCTTTCTCAGTGACAGTACAATGAGACCCTATAGGGAAAGAGATAAGCACTGAATGCTGACCTCAGACCCTCCATTCTTTCCCAAGTAAGAACAATGTCCAGTAAAAACAAATTTCACATTCTCACAAACCTGTTTCCTGCATGCCCAAACTGACACACTCTGTCAATAATTAAGTCACCTCTCAATGTAAGATACATAAACACAGATTCATCCTTTGGCCAGTGGCTCATTTTCCATCCAGAAAGGGGATCCACCAGATGCATGATCTCACCACTGAATAAAGATTCTGCTGATCCTTGATGTGTGCACCTGGTTCAGTCATTTTGGGCTAACACTAACTTTGTGATTTCTTTTTTCTTTCATTCTCACAGACTAGCCCACTTAATTTATACCTAAAATTGCAAACACAACACATGGTTTAAGACCACTTATTTTAATACTCTTGGGTTTTTATAACAAAAAATATCACAGAGTTCTGTTCTTAAATAAAGTAGAATTTATTTTCACAATTCTGGAAACTGGGAATTCCAAGGTAAAGGTATTAGTAGATTCAATGTCTGGTATCTTCCAGATTCATGAAATGCAGGCTTTTCACTGATTCCTCACTGGACAGATGGGACTAGGGAGCTCTCTGGGAATCCTAGGCATTAATCATATTCAAGTGGAAGACCAGATCACCTCCCAAAGCCACACCTTCAAATAACATCACTTCAAAAATTAAATTTAGCATATGAACTTTGGGTAAACATCAGTATGCAGTTTATAACATCACTAATGCGAAAATGGGTTTTTAATCATTAAAATATTAGGAAACACATGTCAATGTAGTATCTACCAAAAACAAATAACCAAAGTTTTTGTTTTCTTACGGTTTTCAAGTATTCCCCCCACCCCCATTCCTGGGTTTGCCATTTCACTTTATTGATTTTTTCCCTTTGTTGTGTAGAAGCTATTCAAAAATTATTATAATTATTAGCACATATTACCTGTACAAGGTAATGGGATTCACATACAGTCATGATATATTGATCATGTCCATTCACCCTTCTTCTACCTTGCTTTGTTCCTCCTATCCTTCATCCTTCTTTCTAATAGCATCTTTCCCAATCTCTAGTAATCCCCAGTAATTTTTTTCTCTTTTCCATCAGGTTTAGATTTTTTTCTTTTCTTTCTTTTTAACTTTCTTTTTTTTTCTTTTTGGGCATGAAAAAATGTTTTTGATTTGACTTTGAGCTCCACATTCTTAATCAAACTCATGGAAAATTTATTTCAAAAAGTACCAGTTCCCTAAGATCATAACAGTAGAAAGTTATTTGAAACTATTCCATTGAATTTTATCCTAAGGGAGGAAGCTGGTCATCCACTGCTAACATATATTTCAATTGCCCTTACAAATATGTTGAATATTTAAGGGCTTCACAGTATCCCTCTGATGTGCAATATCTTCTGTGTTATCTTTCGGGGCTGGAACTCCTTTGGATCCTGTACTTGCCTTTTATTTCAGCCTAAACATGTCTTCTCTAGACTTTCCCTAATCACACAATGTCAGACTCACTTTATAAATTTTCCCAAATGCAGAGAGAGTTTATTATTCTTGTGCCCCAATAAGTTATTCTCTAACTTTGAAATAATATTGATCCGAATGTGAGAATTATTTATTTTCACATATGATCTAAATCTTATAATAGCATTATTTCATTTTTATAACAACATCATTTATCAAAGCAATTTCTTGAAACAATGGATTATAATGTTTCTTTCTATGTTAAAAGAAGCATATAATAGTGAAGTTTCTAAATTTGTCTTAGAAACACCTGAGACAAAAAGTTGAAGACAAATGAGGCTCATATTAGCAAGGAAGAGTTTCAAAGTGGTGGAATTTCTATAGATTCAGAAGATTGTTTGAAGTTGCTTGAAGTTAAAGTCTTATAGCACACTTAAAAAGGAGTATTTAATAGTCATAGAAAAAAGAAAATACTTGAATTCATATACATAGGTATATAAGTAAACACATTAAATATAAGGAAATAAATATATAACCCTTGCATCATTATTTCTATCATTTGCCACATGGTTGTAGCTAACATATACAACTTCCCTCTTACATTACCTATTCAATGTTTAGAATGTACCTTGACTAATCTTGGTTCCTTGCTTGATGGAGTGACACAAATGTGTATTCTTAAAATATATTGAGTGATTCCACTTTTATAATGATTTTTAAAAATGTCATGGCCTGGTGTATTAGATAATATCCAAAGGGGTTTCTGTTTTCCTTATATATTTCTCCTTGGTCCTATCGTATAGTGGCAATCAAAATCAGTCAGTCCAACTTATAATCTGCCTGACGATTTGATGGTTTAGAGCCCTAAGTAGCCAGGTGACAGATTCAATGAAAAATTCTTGTCCTCTGTTGAAAACATGACTTGTTTAAGAATTAAAATGTTTAGCAAAGCAAAACTTGAAATTGTAGTTAGAAAAAGGAAAAATGTATTTCTTTTGCAAATCTCAGAGTCACTCGAATTCCTATCCTTAGGTTCCCAGATTCAAGAGTTTTTACTATAAAATAAACAACACTCAATATATCTGTCATTTATTTAGTAACTACAATCTAGAAGATATAACAGTAGATCAGGAAGCTGTTACTATTATGCTGGCACTGAAATTAAATCTTACAAAAGCTACTGTGCCATTATGTGAGACCATAAAATTCAGCATAATGATGTTATATTGGCGAACTCTATGTCAGTTTGACTGGGCCACAGGATGTCAGAATGCCTAGATATTTATGAAAACATTTTTTTAGGTATGTGTCTTATTCAGCTTTTCATCACTGTGACAAAGCTTAGGTGAAAAATAGATTTATTTTTCCTCTTGTTTTCATAGGTTTTTAGTCCATTGCTTTGGGTCTGAGGTGAATCAGAACATCAGGGTAGCAGAGTGTGGTATAAGAAAACTGCTCACTTCATGGTAGATGGGATGGTGAAGAGAAAGAAAGAGATTGGAAGAAGGAGGAGGATGAGGAGGAGGGGGAGAGAACAGGAGGGGAGAAGGGAAAGGAGAGGAGGGGATGGAGAAGGTGTCAGGGGTGGCTGAGGACAAGATATAGTCTCCAAAGGCATGTCCCCAAGGACCCACTTCTCCAACTAGGTTCCAGCTCCCAATAATGACAACAAAGTAATAATTTACTGATGAAGTTAAAGGTTTCATGAATCATCACTTTCCAAAAGTCCTATCTCTGAACATATCTGCACTGAGGACTAAGCCTTCGACACATGAGCTTTTGGGGGACTTTCCAGATCCAAATCATAATAGTATGTATGTAAGGGACATTTCTGAGTAACATTTGAATTGGTGAGTCATCCTTATTGAAACTCTTTTCCATTGCTAAGTAAGGAAGAACTTGCTCCCTGACATCAGTGTTCCCCTGCCATTGAACTTGGACTTTGACTTGAACTGGAACTTACACCATTGGCTTTCTTAAGTCTTAAGTTTGCCAAATGCAGATCTTGGTATTTTTTTCAGTTTTCATATCACATAAATCAATTTCTTACCATAAATCTTTTTTTGTATTATTTTTTATTTGTTTTAATTAGTTACACATGACAGTACAATGACCTTGACATATCATACATTTGAATCAGATAGGATATAATTTCTCATTTTTATGCGTGTACAGGTTGCAGAATCACATTGGTCATGCAGTCAAATAGATACACACAGCAATAATAATGTCTGTTTGATTCTACTATCCTTCCTATCCCCCCATCCCCTCCTCTCCCCTCCTATCTCTTCTCTCTATCTAATCTAAGGTTATCATAAATCTTAATGCTGTGAATCTATATGTATGTATATGTATGTGTATATAAATAGAGCATGTGTGTATATGTGTGTGTATATGTGTGTGTGTGTCCTTGACAAGGACAGGGTGACTAGGTATAAAGGCTTACTGAGAGCCGAAAAGTAAACATCTTTCTTTCGCCATATATATATATATATATATATATATATATATGTGTGTGTGTGTGTGTGTGTGTGTGTGTGTGTGTGTGTATTAGATGGACACAATATCTTTATTTATTTATTTTTATGTGATGCTGAGGAATCGAATCCAGCACCTCACATATGCGAGACAGGCACTCTACCAGTGAGCTATAGCCCCAGCCCTCCCCTTCTTTTTCACCCAATTTATTAAGATGCAATCTGTGTAAAATCTATAGTTACTAATTTCTTAGCCTTATGAAATTTTGCTTATGCAGTCTTGGCTCAAAATTCTGCCAGTGATTCTGGGTAACCCCTGTGCAGATTTATAGGGTCTTTTATCTACAGTGCTCCACATTCTCATGTATTCTTATTCACAAATTCTGCTACCTCAGCTCTCTTTAACTCTGGCCTCCAATCTTATGGTGTTTTAATATATTCTCATAAAAGCTCACAGACACAAAAATGTGGAAGTGGTACTGCTCACTTTATTTCCTTTGTGTAAAGAACTAAAGCCCAAAGTAGATATATGCATTTATGTGTGTATGAGTGTGTATAACTCATATGTATGTGATATATATGGAATCCCATATCACATATTATATTTAAAGTTATATTTCTGACATAAACACATATATAGATACATGCCCTAAACATCATGCCTGAAAGAGAAAGTCCCAAACATCACATATCTCACACAAGTTTTATTCACAGTATCACATTCATCAATCATTTGTACAGTGGTTGAGGCAAATAATTGTATGATTTATTAAATATTCAACTGCATTTATGTACATTCATAAGGGAATACAGATAATGCTAAGTGCTGTAAACTATTTTCAATATTTTCTTTTATACCCGATGAAATTCATGAAAAATTTAAACATTTTTAAAACATCCCTTTGGAATACACTGCAAAAAAAATCATGTTTAACAGTAATTGCATGTCAGAATATAGTGATACCTTATTGTGAAGTAGAGGATAAGTTTGAACTTTAGTAAACACTAACATGGGAAACAAATATACTGCCTCATCACCAATTTTCTAATCATTTTCTTTCTAAGTCTCTGACCATCCAGGAGAGGCCTATTCCCTATTGATGAAATAATAGAACATTTTGCCATCTCTCTTCTGGGGGAAAAATTGATGATCAGATGAATTTTTTATAGTTCTTCTCATTGGAAGAATTTCTTTCACCACTATATTTAAATGTGACCCAGGGAAAGGTCTGTAATGAAACCGTGTGTGAACAATACCCAATTATTTTCTTCCTCAGGCACTGGTCATAGGAAAATCTATATGTGGCCATAAGCATGGGTTGAGAGAATAAAAGGCAATCTAACTTCAGTTAGGGCCATGACACTTAAAACCGCTTGCATCTTACTTGAATGCTCATCTCCTGCTTGAGGTCAACTTTGTATATAACACTTGCTTTTGACGATGAAGTACTGCTGTGCTTGGTAGGTTAGGCAACACCTCCTACATCAGCTACAGTTCGGTTTCAAAATAGCTTATCACCTCATAGTCAAGAATTCAGCCCAAGTCAAAAGCTGATTCATAAATGGAGAATAGTTCTCCAAAGAGGATGGCATGGCTTTTCCCCAGATCTCAAGGAACTACATTATGATTCACCCATAGGGACTTTATAGAGGAAGAGTTAATGGAATGTGACTGTTTATTTTATCAAGGAGGTCAAGATATCTTGAGTTGTTAATTGCAACCTGAGTATATTTCAGAAAAAATTGATTTATGAAAGTGGATATATTTGTAAAAACCATAATTTTCTCTGACATAAATAATGATTGAGGTTATATAAGCAAGCATTTTGATGCTTTATGTTGCAAGGTTACATTATTCAAACATCAAAAGTAATCTGTTTACAACTACAACTAAAAAATAAACATAAAAAAGTAATCTGTTTAGCAAACTTTTGATAAAAATAAAAAAATAATATTTACAGGTGAATTTAGAAGATATTTTTGATATGTAACTACTATTTTGGTGCAAGAGGCAAGGCAAAGTTGTTTGAAGGGCCTATAATTTTCAAATGATTTATATATATATATGCATATATGTATATATATATATATATACACATATATATATATATGTATATATGTATATATATATATATATATATATATATATATATATATATATATATGTTTTCAATATATATTACTATTTCCTATTATGGGAACATAGAGGAAACTTCTTTTAGAAGAAAAACTGGACTGGGGTTATAGCTTAATGGGAAAGTACTTGGCTAGCATGAGCAAGACCCTGGATTCAATGTCCAGCAGCAAAGAGAAAAAAAGAAAAAAAAATTGGATTGATTATTCCCAATGTGCATATTTAGATAAATAATTCCATTTTTGAATGTTTCATATATCTTTAGTACAAAGAAAGTCTTGTTTACAAATCTGTGAATAATAATATTACCAAAAATATAATTAAGAATTATTTACTGAGCTTTTACTGATGAGATATGTAAACAGTTTTACAACAATTTATCAATTAATGGAGCTTTTAGAGTTATTATGAAACCAGACATTATTTATCTGTTTAATAATAAACAGGGAAAGGTTTAAAACTGAGGGCAAAGAAACCCAATATTGTAAGTTGCAGACACAAGAGTCTGTGTTCTTAATCACAGCAGTTTACTTTACCTAATGAATGTTATCATTTATTTGTTATATGGTTATTATTAATTATTTGTTCAATTGTTTGTTCAATACTCATATTTCACGAATGTCCTAAAAGGCAGATAATATGCTAGGTAATGTATGAATAGGGAGTTTTAAAAAAGGCCTATTACTTCAATTTAGTCAGTCAGTCTTTTGGCAGACAAAAATCTCAAAAGCAATTGAAACACTGACAAAAGTAATAAATGCAGAACATTCATCACCTGTCCTCCTCAACACCACTTCTCTCACAAACAACACATAAACACATAGGCCATGCATGTGCATAAGCATGTACTATCTAAAAGATTGGATTCTTACAGAATCATCTCTTGCTTTGCAGAAACAAAGAATAAGGATCATGTCTTATTACTGAGAGAGAGAAAAAAAGTGATTTAAAACCGGTCTATAGTTCACGGATCATCATGGCAGACCCAAAACAATATGCCGGTTTGTTTGTGTGAATATTTTTGTATGAATATTTATCTCTCTCTCTCTCTCTCTCTCTCTCTCTCTCTCTCTCTCTCTCTGTGTGTGTGTGTGTGTGTGTGTGTGTATTGTCTGAGACAGAAATGTAGATAAAAACAGATTTAGCTAGAGGTATAGTTGAAAAGCGGGCACAAGATACACAAAAAGACATGGAGGTTGAATTTTATTGAAAAATTTGAAAGAAGACTACAGACAGGATTTGAGGGAGAAGGTGCTAGAAGACAATACCTTTAAAGATTCCACTATATGAAACACAACTCATAACTTTATCTCTCAAGCCAACAATATATGAAAGATGTTTAAATTCATTCAAAATACATTTTCCTGTTCAATTATTCTATGTATTTTCTCAATTCTAAGGTCAAATGATTATAATTTTATATTTCAATTACTTTTATTTTCTTATGTTCATGCTCCTAGCTAGGTGACATTACTTAAAAACTGGATCACAAGAATACCTGCATGAAATTACAGTTAAATTATTATAATAAGTTTTTAAAATCCTAAGAATTATGGGCAAATTAAGAAGATGAGGAGAGCAGAAAACTGTTGAGGGAGGAAGGCTAAAGTGTCTGGGATTCAATTTTCTTACAAGCCTATTAGGCTGGTCTTCCCTCTCATACGAAATTGCAAGTCTTTAGTCCTTTATAGAATATTTCCCTTATATTTAAAGGTTGCAAATTTTCCTACTATTTTATTTTCTCTTTGTATTCATTTTTACCTCCTAATATTTTTCATTTTAACCTTGTCAAATTTATCACTTGTTGTTGTTTTAAGTTTTCCACTTGAGTTTTTTCTTCAGTTGATCAATAGTCTCTTCCAAGTATTGTCTATACATTTATTGGTACTTTATTGAATGTACAAATTAGGTTAGGAAGAAATTATATTTTATGATACTGAACATTTATAACTATTATATTCCTTTCTAATTAGCCAAGTACATTTCATGTCATTTGAGACTTTAATATAGCTCTTTTCATAAAATGGATCTTCCATTTTAAAAGAAAAAACTACTTCTAAAATAACATAATTTTATTGATATTTGTAATGAGATTTTTAAATATATTTCTGTTATAATTGTAAGGATGTTTAACAGAATGTAAAGACTGGAAGTCAGAAAACCAGTTTAGGCCTTTAGCAAAATAGTCCAGGAAAAAAACAGCCAGAAATGGAAAGAGATTTTAAAGGGTGCAGATTTGAGACTATAGCACTTGGTATATAACCACCATATTTTACGTAAAGAATTTGATCCTTGCAAACTATAGATAGCATACTTGAAAATGGTTCAAAAATATTCCATGCATGGTTTTGGACAGTTAGGTAATTCTTTATCATCTCTAGTTATTCTATGTTCAATCCAAAATAATTTTATGTAAATTCATTTTCCAATTATGTTGTTAGTCATCTTCCATTGCTTACAATTAAGAAGTTTGACAAGTATCCATGAAAATACGACAAATGGAATTTGGCTAGGATCCAAGTCTAACTACATGGACAAGGTACACAATTTGGGATAGAATAATCTCATGTAATCCTTGCCTTTTGCACATACATGATTCTGACTTCAGATATGTTATGCTCAACAGGTCCCCATCTAACTCATAACCTTATCCCTCAAAACTTCCACTATTCTGCATCTCCTACTTTTATCTTTTGAGTTAATCTTTTGAGTTAAACTCTCCTTTTCTTGAAACTATATTGCAAACTAAATTCCTTTAAAAAATAAATTTGATTTTCTATTTTCATATTCCTTCAACAGTTTGCTGTCTCCTCAACAGAGCATTAAAGGTCTGTCTCAGCCACAATGTCTCAAGTGACCCCACACTTTTCCTTTAGGAATTAGATCTCTGATCCCTGTGGTTTTCTATAGATCTTCTACTATGCTATACCTCTGAACATTTATACACTGTCTTCCTTTTTGCCTTTCCTTTGGCTATCTTTGGTAGGTAGTATCAGGATATTTCTCTCAAGTAGATTCCCTGATTTTCTGTCTTAAATATGCGTTATGCTTACATTCCCAAAGCACCTTACCCAACTTCCTGTCATGAATTACACTTCTATTATGTATTTTGTCCTTGTGTACAACAGTGATTTATTTGGTTCTTCCAGAATTCAAATGTTTCTAAAGTAAGCATTGTATCTTATTCATAGTTAGTCCCTAGTGTTTATTAATTGGTTCAATATGGGACACAAAATTATACTTATGATACTTCCTTGATTTTAGGCAGTCTTTCCAGACTTGGAGGATGGAATTAAACAATTCATTTGAAGTCATGTTACAAACTCTAAGGTATCATCTGTGCTTAGATTAGCCTTGTGACCATCTTGATAGTATGTGTTACTGAATAAGGGAGTTAATATTAAGATACAAGTTATACCTTTAGGTTATTTATACCCACAATGTAGAAAGAAATATATCTAGTGATTAAAATAGTGTATGCAAACTTTGTTGAAATTTTTTTCATTGGAAATGTTGAAATGTAATGTTGCATTTAAAATGTGAACTTTTTTTTTTTTAATTACTTTTCCTTTAGAAACATAGGATTCTAGGATGTTTTTAACTTGATTTTGAAAATGTTCTGACATTTCCAATTAAATATTATAATATTAGATAGTTTTATTAGATTTTCACATGAAATGATCATGATGCTTAAAATATAGAATTTATTACAAACATAATAACTTTTTCAGGTACATAATTTTTGTATGTGCAAAGCTAAAATAGTAAAATATAACCAAACCTTTAAGTATGTATCTGTTTCCCCTGTTCTAGGCATTATGTATTGTGAAATCACCTTTTGAACCATTTTATTAGCTGAGGGAAATTAGTGTTAACATTGCTTGTGGTACTTTGATGCACATAATTATAAGTTCATATTTAAATCTCTCAGAAATAAACACCAATAAATTATCTTCCAATACAGGAAATTAAAAGTTACAGATTGCTTCTCAGAGGACTTTAAAAAAACACTACGTGTGTGTGTGTGTATGTGTATGTGTGTATATATATATATATATATATATATATATATATATACATGTACACATATATGTATATATCCATTTCATAGGAAATTAAAAGAATCCCTATTTAAAAGTTTATGCAATATTTTTTATAATATTTCATCATAGAAAATTTGATTTTGAAAAAGTAAATGTGAATATTCTCCATTTTCAAGAAATCGTTTGTCATTTCATTTATATCTTTACAAAATCAAGAAATAATCATAAAGATTTAACTTTCATTTAAAAATGTCTTATCTGTGATATGTGTGTACTTTGTTATGTATTCAAATTTAGAAATAGAAATTTTGACATATGCATAACTATTCAACAATATGGGATAAAATAATTTATTTATGTATCTTGTTTGTTTGTTATCGTTGGAGTGTATAAAAACAGACAATATCTAAAGCAGAGGTAAAGCAAATTAGACCTAACTCCTCTATAAAATTGCTTATGTTCTGATTTTTTCCTGACCTTGAATATTGCAAGTCTTCCCATTGCTTTAGTTTCCACCCCTTTTTCTTCTTTCAATTTTCTTTGAAACCAAGGTCAGACCTTCTATATCAGTTCCCTACAGAGTAAGAAATGGCTTATGAGAAAGCACAGAAGCTATTTGGGGTTGGAGTTATAACTTAAAGGGAAACATCTAAAGACAAAAAAGTTGGAAAGGCCCAAAGGTTTCATGTACAACCCTTAAAGGGAAAAAAATAAAGAAAGGTCATATAGATAGTAAAACTATATATGATTTGATTTCAAATTTGATGGAAAGTTTCTTCAGAGCTTGGGTAGGAGAAATTATAAGTAATTTCAGTTTTAAGAGAGTTCTTGCTTATTATTATATTTGCACTGTATTATGTATTTTTATAGTCCATAATATTTTCACCTGTAATATCCCTCACTGCTTTGGTTATTCATGGAGGCAAAAACAGTTTATTCCACAAGCTCGTAGAGAGTCAGTGATAACAATACAATTTATAAACTTTTATGGTTAAGTGAATAGACATGGAAATGAGGAGCAGATCATAGTGCTCTTTGCTCCCAATGCTTAAATCGAATGAAAGTCAAAGGTGGAATGTTTTCTCTGTTAGATAAAACTACAGAGAAATAAAGAATGTATAAAAAAGGTGTGGGGGGTAATCTCATGAAAATAGAAGGAAGAGCAGTAAAGTAGAGGAAGGGAATCAATTAAGAGAAAAGGGAGTAACACCAGAATAAAATTGACTAAATTTTGGTATGTACACGTATGAATATACCACAATGAACTTCATATTTATGTGTCCATATAAGACATCAATTAAAGAATAAATAAATAGACCAGAAGAGTAGAGGAAATATATTGAGGGAAAGGCAGAAGAGAGGAAAAAGGAAAGTACTGGGGAAGAAATGGAGCAGATTACGTTATGTGCATACATTACTGTCACAATGAATTCCACTATTACAAATTATTAAAATGCATTAATAAAATATAATAAAAAATTTAAAATAAAAAGGGCTAACAAAAAATAAAATAAAGCATACTTGAAACACACAGATTATAATGTGATAGATTTTATAGTTGGAGAGTTTTGCAAATATGTGTGTATATCTGAAGACTCAAACATGGTATAGAAAAAATAATGTAATTGTATCTGATTTTTAGGTCTACCACACAAAGTACCACAAAATAAGTTACTTAAAATAATAGATGTTTCTTGTTTTACCATTCTGAAGCCTAGAAATTTGAAATCAAGGTGGAACAGAGACATGCTGTTTCTGCAGACTCTAGGAAAATGTCTTTCCTTGCTTCATCTTAGCTTCATATTACTGACCATTCTCTACATCCCTTGGTTAGTATCCACCTACTCCAACTGGTGCCTTTTCCTACCTGGCTTTGTAGCTGTATGTGTGTCCTTCTATAAAAATTTCCCTCTTCCTATAAGATCATTAGTCATTGCATTTAGAGACTATTTGAATCCATTATGAACTCATGTCAACATCATTACATTTGTAGACCAATTGGTCATCCCTTCATCCCTTGGTATCTAGAGGGGATTGATTCTAGGACCCCTATTTACACCAAAATGTGCAGATATTAAAGTCCTTTATAAAAAATACAATGTAATATTGGCATATAACCTATGCATTTCCTTCTATATATTTTAAATTATTTCTAAATTACTCCTAAAGCTACATAATGTAAATACTATGGAAACAGTTGTGATGCTGTATTGTTCAAGAAATAATATATGTCTGTACGTTTTCAGTACAGATGAAGCCATTATAGTCCTAATTAGATTTTGCTGTATGCAAATCAGATGCCAAGTGAACAATGTTCAAACAAGTGTTGGAGAAAAACTGCAAATCTATGAGATTATGCAAAGCTATAGCAGGGTATACACACATACCACTTTATCTGCATGAATTCAGCCTCATTTTCAGTCTGTGGAAAATTCAAGTTTTACTTTTCAGAACAATGTGAAACTTTTGTTTTAATATTTTCAGTTTGCAGTTGAAATGCAGAACCTGTGGATATTTATGGCCAATTGTATTCCCAAATAAGATAACATTCACAGTTACAGATGATTAGGAGTTGGCTATTGTTTTTAAGAGGATGACACAGTAGACTAAATGTAACACGTAAGTTATTCTTGGAATTTATTTGGTTTTTGCCTATTTGACAAATGGGTTTTGCTTATCCTTGTATTTAGTGATTTGGGGGGGGAGAGGCGGGGGCAATTCTGGGAATGAAACTGAGAGCCCCACACATGCTATGCTGTGCCACTGAAATACCTTTAGCCCTATGTTTGGTGAATTCTTAGTAAACGTGATAGCAGAAATCTGACTTAGAAGATGTGTTTTGATAGAGAGATATGCAAATGTTAAAGCATGTAAGCTTTGTGTTAGAAAAGATGGAAAACTTTCCCAGATAAGATGATAACTGAGCTGATTTTATGAGGATATGAAAAGACATGAACTCATGAAGCCACATCGGACACTTTAAGTTTTTGTTTGTTTTTTGATACTGGGAATTGAACCCAGGGCACTTAACCACTAAGCCACATCTTTAGCCCTTTTTATTTATTTATTTATTTATTTAAATTTTGAGACAGGGTCTCACTAAGTAGCTTAGGGCCTCACTAAGTTCCAGAGGCTGGCGTTGAACTTGTGATCCTCCTGCCTCAGCTTCCCAAGCTGCTAGGATTACAGGCATGCACCACCACACCTGATCACATTGGACACTTTGAAAACCATTTTTCAGTGTTTCAAAAGTGAGTACATTTAAGGAGATGAAAATTAGGCAGGTATCAGATTCTGAAGTATAGTTAAGGATCAATACTATAAATGTATATTTTACTTTTATTTATTCAGCACACTTATTATACCAAATAAGAAATAATCAAAACACACTATATAAAAGTTGAATACATCTCATCAGTACCAACGTATAGTCTAACTGATCTAATATGCTACTATATAAGTCTATCCAAATCAGTTGCTTTGAAATTTATTTCCAAATCCCTAGTTTGCATTTTTAACAAATTATATGTTAAAAGTTTTAGATTTATAGAAAAGAACTGAGAAATAGTAGACAGTTCTCATATACCCAAGCCAATTTGCTTGTTATTAACTTACATTAATATGAGACATTTGTTGTATTGAGAAACTAATAATATCACATTATTCTTTAGTAAACACAACATTCAGATTTCTTTGTTTTGATCTGATACACTTTTTCTACTCCAGCATCCTAATTGGGATACCATATTTTAAGTGGTGCAGTCAGCCAACACACTGTCAGTAACTATTAATGTTAACAATATCCTCACTCATTATTAATAATAACCAGGCTGAAGAAGTGGCTTAAAAAATTAGCATTTGTAAAAATGCTATTTTACCTCCTTTATAAACTGTACTCATTGGAAGTTAGTCACCATATGCAGCTCCCACTTAAAGAATGGGGAGTCATATTCTACCTCTTTGAGGCTAAAAATATTTACAAAAATGATTTGGAATGCTTCAAGGGAGATCAGTCTTTTCTCTCCTAGTTATTTATTCATCTGTAACAGTATGGGCTCTTGAATAGTTATTTTATATCTTGGTTTTTAATCCACAATTACTTGACCTACTCACTCAATCCTCTGATGTATCCTTATTAGTTCATCTTTTAGTTCTTTGTTTCTGAGTAGCTCATAATGTATATTTATCTCACCATTTCTTTAAGCTTCCATTTCTCCAAGGAGCCATAGTTTTTTTCGTTTGTTTGTTTTTGAGAATGATGCTAGAACCAAATATTAGGAAGGTAAGTATACTTGTTGCTGTTGGGATGTGATTGTTCATTAGCTATCTTAACTGTGACAGCTAGAGCATATTTGTGCATATTGATCTGGGTATTTGTATCTATCTGCAAATATGAGTTTAAACTGGTGTCTTTAAGACTAATTCACTAACACATGAGTCAGTTTTGTTTTCACTGTTTTTTTTTATAAACTCTCACTCCAACACTGAGAAACCTACCATCTGACATTCATTTACTTAATTATTTAATTCTAGTATAAATTTATAGTAGTATGTATTAAACCTTGTACTGCAGAAAATAGCTATCAAATGAGTTTTCTTAAAAATGTACAAGTCTTTCAACTGTTTAGTTTATTCCTAAATTTTTATTACTTTTATACATTATAATTGCTGTCTTCATTTCCTTTTTAGATTCTTCATTGTTGATGTTTAGAAATACAACAGATTTTTGTTTGTTGATTTTTTCATATCTTTGATAAATTCATTTATTAGTTCTAACATGATTTTGGGGTTTATGTGAAATCATTAAAGATGTGAGTGCATATATCTGATTTCATCAGAAAACAGAAATAATTTTCTTTTTTCCTTTATAATTTGAGTAATTATTTTTTTTCTTTTTCCTAATAGCTCTGAATATTACCATTTGTATGTTGAATAGAAATGGAAAAAACAATATCTTTGTCTTGGTGGCCAATAGTTAAATAATCTAGTCTCAGCTAAGGATGATATATAAGCCAAAACTTTTTGTCAAGAGAGTACTCTTAAGTGCAGAAGATGGCAATATTTTGTTCCTAAATTCTCAGTGCCCACTCTTTGATTTACTTGTAGAGGTTTAACTGGTACTCCAAATATCCTATCTATTTGCCAATAACACCTCAAGCAATGTCAGATCTGCTAAACCAAATACTAAGAAGGCTTAACAACAGGTGCAGCTACTATGCAAGCTGAATAGTAACTTCTCTGAGTTGTTTTTGTCAGGTATTTTGGTAACAGTGACAAAAAAAATCTGCTCATGTAGTGGCCTGGATATGGTGTAGTCTTCTCTGAAACCCACTCAAAATTAGCACATTTTTATTCTACTCTGTGAATGAGCTAGAGTAAGACAGAATATTTTCCTCCAAACTTCTGAGACCTTTAGTTGGTATTGTTTCTCTCCTTTAGTTATAGGAAGGGTCAGATGTACCATTTATTCTTTATCTTAAAAGGGATATTTTGATATTTTCTATACCATTGAAACCCTGGAAATTAATGAGGTGGAGATTCATGAGTTCTTCTCAAATCTATTTATGACCTTCTGACATGCAAATGTTCTAAAAATTTGTCAGGAGTAGTTGCTCTTTGATGAGGAGTTCCAATCCCCATAATCTTATCAGTATAATAGAGCAATGCTATATCTAGAGGAAGACAAAGTTTTGACATATAGCTAAAGAGTTAATATAAACTTGAGATAGGAAGAAGTATGAGGGGTTTGTCTTTAAAAGCACCTAGTCTCTACTTTCAAGAAGTTCTAGTCTCTAAACAGACTCATGCTTGTAAATTGATTAACAGATCATGATTCCCTCTTTTGGTGATTTACATTACTTAGATTTCTTTACACTTAACCTAAAATTTTTTCACTTAAACAAATCAACTAATGATTTTGTAGATTGTATATCAATTTCTTTTCTGTGGAACCCATGAACAACTAGCCAGCATCATAGGTCTCTGTGAGTCAAATATTCTGATTACTGCTATGTGCTGGTATTACAGTAAGTTTACTATATGGTTTGGATTTGAGGTGTCCTCCAAAACTCCTGTGTTAATGCAGGAATATTCAGAGGTGAAATGATTAGATTACTAGAACTGTAACCTATCAATGGATTTATCCATTTGTTGTATTAAAAATTTGAATGGACTAAGTGGGTGATAACTGTAGGCAAATGGGTCATGGAGGGAGAAAGTAGGTTATTGAAGGTTTGTCCTGGAAGAATTCATCTTCCTGTGTATTCTTCTCTTCTCTTCTCCCCTCCCCTTCTATCCCCTTCTCTCCCCTCCCCTCCCCTTTCCTCCTATCCCCTCCTCTCTCCTCCCACTCCTTCCTTTATCCTCCCATTCCCTCCCCTCTTCTCTCCTCTCCTTCTCTCTCTCTCTCTCTCTCTCTCTCTCTCTCTCTCTCTCTCTCTCTCCCTCCCTCCCTCCCTCCCTCCCTCCTTTCTGGCTACCATGAGTAGAGCAGCATGCATCCTCTGTGGCCCAGAGTAATGGAGTTAGCCAACCATAACCAAAATATATGAACAAAAGAGATAAAATCAAAGGTGTATTTGAGTATAAAAATATATAGGTGGTAATTCAAATTCATAGGAACAAATGAGAATCAGAAGTGGTAGTATAAAGTTTACTGCAACAAACTCTATGAGTTTGCTATCCTTTTTTTGCTATCCTTTCTTGTCTCTGCTTCTTTAAAAAACACAAAATTTATATAAAGTAGTACCTACAACAATATATCATTGGGCTACTAATGTATATACCCATTCTAATCTCCCATGAATTTGAGTGTTCAGGAAGGAATTAAGGAGATGGAAATTCCTAGCAGATTCTCTCACAGAGACTAAGGTATCTACAGTTGAAGTAGAGGGCAGATATCTTGGTCAAGCACATGTTACAAAACAGCAGTATGCTTTTTGGAATTGTATGGAGAACCAAGGCTATTTACCTGAGTTATGTGTTCCTTGTTCTGGACTGGGAAACAATTCAGTCTCTGTATTTTGTGTGCAAGTATGGCCTGCTCATCAGTTGTACGTCTCCAAAATTTCCTAGAAATACAATCTCTCTCTTACCTTCCCGTTGTACTCTCGCCTTGGCATAAGGCCTGTGGCTCTCCCCTTGGACAGAGAAACCATGGCATAACACCTAGTCCCAGTTATTTTGGAAAATGCAGAGGTGCAGGAAAATAATCTCATACTCACTGAGCTGGGAGTAGAGAGTAACACTGTCATTGGGTACAATCTTTTGGCTTGGTATCTAAACACAGGTTTTTAAGGGGAGTAAGAGGGGAGACGAATGAAGCAACAGGTCTAGGGTTGGCAGCATTTATTTCCTAGCCCAGACCTATGAAAGCAGAATTTTAATTTTCATCTTATATTTGGTAATTAAATACTTGAAACATGAAGATAAATATTATAAAGCTTTAAAAATTTTAACCTTTAAAGAAAGAAAAGTAAGCTTATAAGTGTGTGTATATATATAATATACACACAGTATATATATATATATATATATATATATATATATATATATATATATATATTATATATATATATACACTTTCTTTCAGCTCTATTTCCTTCCCTTTAACAAATAGAATGTACCTTCCATCACTTTATATTGAGTTCCCTGAGCACCTGGGAAGATTACTTCTCAATCTACCCAATGCAGAGATTCCTAAAATAGTCATATATGCCAACTGTGAAAACAGATTTGTTCAGAGTGTCGGAAGTAAGGAATGTAGATAAAAATTATGTACAAAAAGTTATGTAAAAGTGTCCAACAGCCATTATTCTTACTTGATTCTTAAGGTTTCTTATTAAGATTGATTATATTTTTATCCTATGCTTAAAAGGTATAAGAAGTGCTACTCTCTTAATGATATACAGTTTTAACATTAATATACTATATTTATAATAAATTTTACATTTCATAAAAGTTAGTCATCTTATTAAATATTCTTAAAAGAAATGTTTATACTCATATGTAACTTTCTATTAAATGGATCATTTAATAAAATATTTTATGACTTTTTGAAGAGTAGGAAAATTTAAATGAAAAATTATCTTTTATAAACAGTTGAAATGATGTTTATGGTTGTTGATACATTTATAAATGAATACCCATATGAGTTTTAAATAAGCAATGCAGTGAATTTTTCTCTAGGATATCTTTATCTCATCTAAAAATGATTTAGTCAATTTTCAAAAATATCATTCTATAAATACAGTATCTTGACTGGTTCTGTTTAAGTATATTTTAAGTATAGTTTAGAAAATAAAAAATGTAGATCCAGTTGTTCACATTTGTAAAGTGAACTAGAAACTTCTTTGTAAAGATAAATAACTGTGTAAAATGTCAGTGGAAATCTGTATTAGTTTTCTAGCTACCGAACAAAAATCAGAGACTGATTACTTAAAGAGCAGAAATTTATTCTTTGAGTCAGCAAGCTAGAAGTTCAAGATCATAGTTTTAGCAAGTCTGGTTTTCTTAAGGGTTTGTGCCTTACCTTATAGATGGCTACATTTCTCTGCATCTTCCTATGATTACCCCTTGTTATGTGGTAATAATTTTAACTGGTGCCTTGTTTAAAAAGCACCAGTTAAAATGGATTAGAGCCTATCCATGTAAACTTCTTTCACATTTATTACCCCGTAAAAGCTCTATCTCCAAATGTATTCACATTTTGAAGTTCTGGGATTAGGGTCTCAACCTATGGGGCAGAAGGCACAATTTAGCCCATAGCATTGTCTCAAAACTTGAAGCAATATTTTGTTGGTAAATTTAGAAGGAGGGAACCAATAATTTTATATACAATGCATGCTAATAATAAATACAGAATTAAAAAAAATAAGACAGACAGGATACTTTTTTAATATTAAATATTCATTAAGAGCAATTTAATGGGTGTGGTAGCACACCCCTGTAATTCCAGCAGCTAGGGAGGTTGAGATAGGAGAATCATGAGTTCTAAGCCAGCATCAGCAATGGCAAAGTGCTAAGCAGCTCAGTGAGACCCTGTCTCTAAATAAAATACAAAACAGGTCTGGGGGTGTGGCTCAGTGGTTGAGTACCCCTGAGTTCAATCCCCAGTACCAGAAAGAAAAAAAAAGCAATTTTAATTGAAGATATATTTATGAGCAGTATAATTAACCATAAAGATGAAAAAAAATCAATGAAAGCAGTGAATTTTTTATTTTTAAATTATTTTTTAATTTGTTCTAATTAGTTATACATGACAGTAAAATGCATTTTGACACATTGTAATAAAAGGAGTATAACTGGTGTTTCTTCTGGTTGTACATGATATAGAGTTATATTGGTCATGTAATCATATTTAAACATAAAAATGTCCGATTCATTCTACTATCCTTCTTACCACATCCCCTCCCTTCCCTTCACTCACCTCTGTCTAACCCAGAGTAATTTTGTTCTTCCCTAGCACCCCACTTGTGAATTAGCATCCACATATCACAGAAAACATTTGGCCTTTGGTTCTTTGGGATTGGATTTTTTTCATTTAGCCCAATAGTCTCCAGTTCCATCCATTTACTGGCAAATGCCAACATTTCATTCTTCCTCAAGGCTGAGTAATATTCCACTGAGTATATATACCACAACTTTCTTTATCCATTCATCTGTTGAAGGTCAGCTAAGTTGGTTCCATAGTTTAGCTATTATGAATTTTTAAGGAAAAGAAAATCATCTATAAAAAAATAAAATCTCAATACCTGCAATTTTTTGTTCCTTTTTTTGTATTAGAAAGAATTATATCTTAAAAAATCTCAAAACCACTAATGTGATTTCAATGGCTACTTTAAATTTGTAACTTGTAGAACGGGTTTTGAACAACTAATACTATCGCATGAATAAAGACTATCATCATCAATTTTTGCTGCTATAACAAAAATAACCCAGATGGGTCATTATAAAAATGAAAATCAGTTGTAGAGGTGAAGAAATCCAAGATTAAAGCATTATCAGATTTGATGTCAGAGAAGTCTTATTCCTCATGAATGGTGCAGTTTGTGTTCTCTCATACCAGAAGGGCAATAGGAGCCATCAAGCCTCTCAGATAAGGACGTTAAATCTTTTCATGAGTGTTCTGCCCCATGCCAACATTTGTGCCACAATGAAGCCTAAACAATTGACTCCATTTATTATTTCTTAGAAGAGAATTTCTCACTAATAATAGATGTTACAGACAAGTTACAATAAGAAGAGAATAGAGAATGTAAACATTTTGTATAGTTTTACATGCTCTCAGTAGTTTTTGTTTCATTGATTAATATTTTAGGAAATAAATGAATAAAGAAAATTTAAGGATTGTGTATATTATTTTTGCTGTGATAACAGAGTTCCAGAGACTGGGACATTTCTTAAAGATAGAAATGTATTGTGTCACAGTTCTGAAGGCTGAGAAATTTAAGATCAGTGGTTCACTCTCTGGCAGGGGTCGACTTGCCATGTCATCCCATAGCTTAAGGCAAAAAGACAAGAGAAAGAATACACACTCAGAAGTCCTCTTCATGAAGGATTAAATGTACCTACAAGAGTGCAATGTTCATTGCCTAATCATCTTGCAAATATTCCATATTAATTATGCTATAATTGTAATTAAAATTAATATTTCACAATTTTACAAATGTGTCATAGACATCATTTCAGACCTTTTCATAGAGCTATTTGATTCCTTTTGTAAGTTCAATACATTGCATTATATAGTTATATTATAACTTGTTCAACCAATTTCCTATATATGAATATTTTGATGTTTCCAGAATCTTGCTTTTATGAACAAGGCTGTAATGAATAATTATTAATGTAATTTTTTTTGTATATACACATGTATAGGATATATGCTTAAAATAAAATTCCTGGACCAGAGGGCATATTCCTTTGTAATTTTGATATACATTACCAATTGCACTCCACAGAGGCTATACCAACTTACATTTCTTCCATCAGTGATGAAAATGTTATTTCCCCATGCTCTTACCAGGAATGACGACTTTTTAAAAATTGCCATCTTAGTAGTTATGAATCACCCCTAAGCTGTTTTCACATTCCTCTAATTATGAATGAAATGGTACATCCTTTCACATAGGGGGAGGCTATTCATGTTTATTTTCCTATACATGTTTTATTTTTCCATTAGTCACTTTTTTGACAAAGCCTACATATATGTAGGCTTTAATATCTTTGATTTCTTTCATTCAATTTATATTTTTACAATTAGACTTCAATGTGAATTTTAGAGAGGACAATATTCAAAGCACAGCAAGCATATATCAGAAAGGTTAAAATTTTTAGAAAAAAGAAATGCCATGAGTTAGAATAGTAAACAAACAAAGCAAAAAATGTTTTTGAACCTTAACGAAATTTGGACAAAACAAAAGTGGTACTCCTGAAATTTAGCAGTAACAGAATCTCTTGATTACCTAAAAGATAAACTTCAGTTTGTAAACTTCAGTTTGGATAGCTTACCTGTGATTATCACACTTCCTTTAAAAAACAATTATTACTGTGTGTATATATGTGACTGCATGACCAATGTGATTCTGCAACCTGTATACTCATAAAAATGAGAAATTATATCCATCTGATTCAAATGTGTGATATGTCAAGGTCATTGTACTGTCATGTGTAACTAAGTAAAACAAAACAAAACTTGTTTGTGACTGCTAGATCTCATTGCTCCATCTGCTGAATTTTAAACAATAAGCAATATTCGCATCTTCCATAGAATGAGAGAAATGATATTAGGGTTCAGTTTTAAACTTTTGACTTACACTTTTGTCTTTAGTCAAGCCTGGGACAATATGTGTTTCAGTATCCAAATAGTTAATTCATTAATGAAGAGAAAATTAATACGAGTTTTAATTTGAGAGTCTCATTTCCACTGCAACATATTGAAAATAGTTGCTGATCTCCAAATAGCAGCTGCTGACATCTCAGGAAGAATTTGAAAATATCTATTTAGAAACCAATCTGCTTACACATAACTTATGTAAGTTGTTTACCTCACTCTTTACTGCAGAAGATATCTGCATAAAAAAAAGTGGCATCCTTATTTCTCCAGAATTCATCTGTGATAGCTGTTTTGCCACCTGAAATGGCAATTTTCTCTCTGTGACATCAAAACTGTTAGCTTTGGAAAGACTAGGACTGGCAAGATGTTTTTATTTGTACATAAATAATACATAGTTTCTCTGTATGGTTTCTTTCAAAATCTCCATGATAGTAATATTTCCGTGAAAATGTTATAAGATTTCTCAATAATATTTACTTAAGACAATGTTTTCTTTTTTATCCTAGGCATTTACTTATAAACATTTATGCCCAATGTAACTGGTGTTTGTGATTTACTATTTTATTTTCAAAAATATTTGCACTATTCACTCCTTTGATCTTCTGGCAATATTACAAAGTAGGTGTTATTTTCATTACAGTTGAAAAGATTGAGATGTTGACATAAATTTGCCACTACAAGTGAATACTTGACCTTCTGAGAATAAAATTCAAAATCTCATGGACATTACCTCTTTAGGCATTATAAAGTTACAGACAAAGAATATAAAATATACAATCCATTTTTTTCTATGTTGCTTACAATTTCCTTGAAGGAAGACTATTTTATATTTATTATAGTATCCCCAGCATCAAGAACACACTACTTCATTAAATATTTAATATAAACATTAAATATATTTAATGCACTTTCTATTGGAACGTTTAAAAAGCACTTTATATAAACTACGGTGTATAGAGATGGTGATAGAGAATAAATGTTATTAAAAATAAACATTAAAAGCTGCTTCTCTGTGAGTAATATGTTCAATTTAGAATAAATATTTGGAAGTAGAAACTAAACTAATAATTATGCTGTAAGTGATGTGAAAGCAGGGACTCATAAATCTTTAAAAATAATTCAATCTAGCTCATATGCTGCATATGACTCTTTCATTTTGTTCAACCTGTTGAAACCAGAGTTTTGAGCGGAGACTAGAGTCTCTGCTTTGCCAATTTACTTCTGGGTTCATGTTTCAAATTTGAAGAATAAAATTCATGGGTAACAATGGAAGGTAAGAATACATGGAGTAGGATTTATTTCAGTGAGAAGAGATGGAACTCTAGCAATGCAGGATAAGACCTGATAGCAGGAAAACTCCTTTTGTTGTGCTACCCTATGGTATTCTGTGGTTTTGGAGGGGTATGAGCACTGACCAAAATCTATGTAGAACAGGCATTTACAAAGTACCAAAGTCATTGGTCAAAATCTATGTTAAGTGAGTGAAGAATCAAAGACCTAGGAATTAGACCAGAACCCCTGCACCTGCTAGAATACAATGTAGGCTTAACATTTCAACATTTCAGCCCAGTTATTGACTTCCTTAACAAGAATCCTAAAGCACAAGAAGTAAAATCAAAACTCAATAAATGGGATGGCATCAACCTAAAAATCTTCTGCTTCTTCACAGCAAAGGAAATAGGAATATGAAAAGAGAGCACAGAATGGGAGATCTTTGTCACAAGTGCCTCCAGTAGGGCATTAACCTCTAGGGTATAAAAAAAACTCAAGAAACTTAACATCCCTCCCCCCAAAAAAAAATCAATAAATGGGCAAAGGAACTAAAATGATACTTCCCCAAAGAAGAAATACAGTCAAAAAATATTTGAAAAATTGTTCAACATCTCTAGTGATCAGACAAATAAAAATTAAAACTACACTGAGATTTCATCTCACTTCAGCCAGAAAGGCAATTACCAAGAATACCAATAACAATAAATGTTGGTAAGGATGTGGACAAAAAGATACACTCATACGTTTTTGGTGGGACTGCAAATTGGTACAACCACTTTGAAAAGAAGCATGGTGTTTCCTCAAAAATCTAGGAATGAAATCACCATTTGACCCAGTTTTCACACTCCTCAATACATATCCAAAGGATTTAAAATCAGCATAGTACAGTGACACAGCCACATTAATGCTTACAGCAGAGCAATTCACAGCTATGGAGCCAACCTAGGTGTCCTTTAATGCATGAATGGATAAAGAAAAGGTTTTTTTTCTCTCTCTTTCTATACACACACACACACACACACACACACACACACACACAGGAATATTACTCAGCCATAAAGAAGAATTTTTTTTTTATGATATTTGCTAGTAAATAGATGGCTCTGGAGATTATCATGCTAAGTGAAATAAGCCAATCCTTCCAAACCACAGGTTGAATATTTTCTCTGATACGTGGAAGCTAAACCAAAATAAGGGGGAGGAGGGAGAATAGAAGTTCAGTGGATTAGAAAAAGGGGAATAAGGGAAGGGGGATAGGAAATTAAAAGACAGTGGAATCTGACATAATTTTTCTATGTACATATATAAATATATCACAGTGAATCTTGTTATCAGTTACATCTAGAAGACTAGAGTCCTAATTAAAATAAGATATATACCATACTTATATAATTATACCATCATGTGTAACTAAAAAGAACCATTTAAAAAAATATCAAGGCTATTGATTCTGTCCTTTAGACTTGAGTTTTTAATCCTTCCTATAATTTCCATTTTTTTTAAAGAGAGAGAGAGAGAATTTTTTAATTTTTTTTTTTTTTTTAGTTTTTCGGCGGATACAACATCTTTGTTTGTATGTGGTGCTGAGGATGGAACCTGGGCCGCACGCATGCCAGGCGAGCGTGCTACCGCTTGAGCCACATCCCCAGCCCCTTCCTATAATTTCCATCTGGTTTGTTATGGGGCAATAGCTCAGAAAACACTCTAAGTCTGAATTTGAAAAAAAAATTAGAGTCTTTATTATCTGGTTAAAGACTGTTCCTCACAGGGTCCAACTGACCCTCTGGAACAACAGTCCCCATCTGCGAATAGGCCAAAGTATTTAAAGAATTCCTATGGATTCCTATGGAATCTGCAAGTAGCAAGCAAACAAGATATAAGGGCTTAGAAAGCAGTTAGCAGAGCAAAACCAGACAACCACATCCTGGGTTCAAGTACATTTGTGTTGTATGAAGTACAGAAAAACATTATTTTTTAATATCTTAGAAACAGCTTATATAACAGTTTCACATGGGAGTTATAAAAATGGAGTCTCTATGGCTATATTTACTTATACTTGTCTATAGCTATACCTTGTACTTAACTCTTGTTCTATTAACCTATCTGTAACTTTATTAACCTATGGGCTTATACTTATCACTTTACACTGTTCTATATCTTATTTCTACCAACATAAATCTTGTGTCTTATACTGACATGATTATACTGTCCTACTATTACTTCTTCTAACTTATAACTAGAGCAGCTTAACATTATTTATTCTATAACACTTATCACATAATCCTATTATCCTACTTATTAATACTTCATAAACTACCACCGATAATCTATTATTGATTGAACTCAGACCATAACAGGTTTACATCTGCCTTTCATTTTCATGCTGCTCTGAGACAAAGAAATTGGAGTTGGTAGAGATGCTCCCACTGGTAAGGTCATGGCCTTTACTTTTGAAAAGGCCTTGATGAGGCCCATTAATGTTTCTACTTGTTAATTTTATCTAGCCTCATATGTGGTCTTCACATTTGAATAAGACCTATTACCATGATTGCCTGGCCATTATCTATTCTTATTCACTATTAGATAACTTCAAAAAAATGATAATTGTCAATCAAAACACTCCTTTAACAGTGTCTAATAGAAACAGTCTTAAAAGCCATAGAATGTATGCATTACTTTAAAAACTGTAATATCTTTACACTGATATTTGAAAACAAGTATTTTATGGCTCCAATTACACAAAGCAAGATGGGTAAGCTGAGAACTGGGGCTAGATAAAAAGGAGCAGATATTGAACTTCTGTGTGGTATTAGAAGTCCCTTGGGGACAGTGACCCAAAATAGCAGTATTTTGCTATTTTGCTAATAATCTATTCTCAATCTTGGTGCAAATTTTGTTGGTGTATTTATTTTGCAAAAATTATATTTGCCTGACATTTAGGGTTTGTGAACATATACATGCTACCTATTTATAAATGTGTGACCTATAAGAGTTTAGTAGAATTTAAAACTTTTTTAGCACTTACATATGTACTCATTTTAAAAGTTTTAATAAATAACATGAAAAAATATAAAAAATGTTACCAGCTGGAATCCTGATCAAGTTTGTGTTCCACCCGGGAGTCAAAGAACGAGGAGAGGTAAACAAGCAAGGAAAGTAAAAGAGAAAGCAGAGACAGCATCAGAATTCCTGGTGCAGGGTTCCTGAGAGGGGCAAGTGTGCTGTTTAAGTGTTACAGCAATTCCTTCCTTTAAAGGAACAAAAGGAGAAGTTGATAAGATTCTCCTGATTGGTTCTTCACTGTTCCTAGGGGTGTGTGCTTTGTCGATTGGTTCTTAATATTTTAATTGTCCTGTGAGCAGGGGCAATAATGATTACATAGTCACCTTCCACAAGATGGAGACAGAAACTGTCTTATAACAGTTTGAAGCATGTTAAAATGTCTGTCCTCAAGCATGTCCTCTTGGTGACCTTTGCTGTCGCTTCCTTGCTTCCTTATTCCAGGCTGCCTAGCCTTTTCTATCTTAGAAACATTTCCTGTCCTTTGTGATGGTGCAGGTCTGTCATCCCTTTGGCTCAGGAGGCTGAGATAGGAGGATCTGAATTTAAAGCCAGCCTTGGCATAAGCGAGGCCCTAAGCAACTCAGTGGGACCCTGCCTCTAAATAAAATACAACATAGGGCTGGGGATGTGGCTCAGTGAGTGAGTGCCCCTGAGTTCAATTCCCAGTACTCCCTCTCCTGCCAAAAAATTTCCCATGTCTTTCCCTTAAATCTCTACATATGATATGAGATATCTATGATTCTCTCTTATTTCTACTTACTTCGTTCACCTATTTTTTCCTAGTGTAATCAATAATAGTACACAAATAATAATACAAGTAAAATGAATTATTTATTTTTAAAATGTATTGCTTACAAAATTAGCTTCAAATACTTAATTAACATTATATCCATTGATATTTTTGAAGTGGCACCTCCTTTCTCCACAGAAAAATCTTAACTGGGCTTCTCCAGAAATCTTCTCCATGGCTGATTTTAGGACTATCAGCAAAAGAGTCTCTGCAAAAGAGTTCAATGTACATAAACTTCCTATTTTCGTGTTTTACTTGGCCACTGGCTGAAATGATACCAGCACTCCAGGTGCTAGACACCCCCTTACTCATTTTTCACAAACATATCCTGTATAGCATTTTGTAGAAATGTACAAACAAGGCCTCTGGCCTTGAGCTGGAGCTTCACAGAAATGTCTACATTTTTAAGATAAGTTACCAATTGGGCTTCATGGTAACATTTTCTTTTGATTTAGTTGTCCAACATATTGTGGCCTTAATAAATTATGAAAAGTAAGGTATAAATTATAGGCACAAAAAATAAACATAGAATTCTTGGTTGTTTTTTTTTTTCATGGTCTTATGTTGTGATGAAAAATGGTAATGATGTTGAAACTTAAACTTGAAATTTTTATGTTTTCATGGAAAATGAATTATTTTAATGGTCTTCATTATCATCACTTTTAAGACCTAGTCTATTTGATTATATTTGAACACACTGAACATCATAGTAATGATTCCAGAAACTGACAGTGTGTGAGCTGAATTTTCCCACATTAAGCCATTTTTCAGCTTTCAGTTTTTTAATAAAAACAAAATCTGAAAAAGTTGCCCAAACATAAATGTCAAGGGATTTCTGATAAGTGTCTGGATTTTTTGTTTCTTTTATTTTTCCCCAAAGAATTCTGAATCTACATTGACCCAATTCTAAAATTTGTTGAACCTGAATTATGTACATTTCCCCCCTTAATCTGTACTGATGTTTCTAGTTCATTATATCCATTACCATATACCAATAACTGTGTTGCTTAATCTAGTATTTCCCTTTGATCATTTATGTTGACTTTCTCTGTATAGGCATCTGACACTGACAGACTATATAGGTAGTTAAATTCCTTGACTCAGGCTTCCATAATAAAATATCACAGATGGGGCTCATGAAAAAGAAATGTATTATTTTTGCATTTCTGGAGGCTAGGGATCTATGATCAAGGAGGCATAAAATTAAATTGCTGATAAGGTCTCTCTTCCTGGATTGTAAGTTGCTGTCTTGTTGCTGTGTCTTTGCATAGTCTTTCCTTTGTGTATGCAGAGCAACCATTCCTGGTATCTCTTTATATAAGGATGTCAGATCTACTGATCCCAATTCTTATGGCTTAACTTAACTGAATTATCCCTGCAAAGGTCCTATCACCAAACAGAACAGCTTTCAACACATGAATTTGAAGATACACACAATTCAGTACATAAAATTATGTAATTTATATTTTTCTATATAATCATAACAGATCTTTACCAATGATTCCTTTAGCTATTTCTCATAATATCTCAATTAAATGTATTAAATGTTCACTAGTATTTTATCCTAAATTTTCTAGCCATCATGTGGTTCGACTAATATGTATTGTACTGTTCAAAGTCCAAATTCTGTTTTTTAGTTAGAAAATCTCATAAATAAAAAGGCAGACGCTAGTCTTAGAGGTCTTTCATTCTAGTGAAGAGGTGAGAACAAAATAAAAAAAATGAATAACATGTTAAAAGCTAATAAGTACTATGGAAAAGTAAAGAAGGGAAAGATATAGGGCATAATGAAGGTAGAATTAAGATTATAATTTAAAATCGAGTGAACAGGAAAATTTTCTGTGAAAGGGAGATATTAAACATAATTAAAGGAGATAATAGACTGAATCATGTAGATATTTAGAGGAAGACTATGTCAGACAGAGGGACCTACAGTTGTTAAGGTTAAAATTCAAGAGGATTCCTGGCTCCTTAAAAAAATAGGAATGCCCATTAGGTACAGAGCTGAGTGAATGGCTGGAGAGAGGGAAGAAATGATTTAGATGTACCAATGGGTCTTTTAGATGACTGGGATTTAGGTGAATTTTTTCTCCAAGATATTTTCAGATTTTCTTCCATTGTAGTCTATGGTAGAATTTTCCCATAGAAATATTGATAATAGTTTCACTTTTAACATTTTTTGAATAAAAGTTTAATTTTCTTATTTTTCCAGAAAATTATTTAATTATTCGTGGAATTGACTGATTTTAAAAATGGATTTGGGAATGCAGTCCACCATTTTAAAAAAGGTAAATTAAGACTTTTATTTAAGATTTGGATATTAAAAATCATCTTTAAATTTTATTTTGATTTATTTATTTTGGTTTAATTTAGTTTTTCTCTTTGGCATTTGTTAGAACTCCAAATGGTGAACTCCTTTGGCAATTTTACATATATACTCTTGTCCTAGCATTTTTTTTTTTTTTTGAGAAAAATTGGATTTATAGGAACCAGACACAATTTTAGTTTCACTACATTCACTTGTACTAACAGAACAAAATATCACATAAGTATTCTATAGAAGTAATATCTCTGTAACACATCACATGTATAGAGGTTTTTAAGGGAAATATGTAGAACTTATCACAAAATAAAAACAATTATGGAGGACATAAAATACTCCATTATACATACCATGTGTGTAAATAAAACTTATCATTGCAAAGACAACCATTTTATCTCATTTGATGTATAGTATTATCCCATCAGAATTTTATCATGCTTTTCTTTCAATAAATGAATCCAAAACTATTTTTTTTTAATTTACCTGGGAAGTACAATATGTAAAATACTTGCAGGCTTCTAATTTAAAAGACCAAATAAAGTAGTTATTTTTACGTTACCCTAGATTATGTAGAGAGAAGTAATGGGAGGGGAGGGGAAGGGTTGAGGAGATAGGAAGGACAGTAGAATGAAACAGACATTATTATTACTGTGTCTATATATGTGAATGCATGACTAGTGTGATTCTGCAACCTGTATACTCAGAAAAATGAGATATTATATCCCATCTGATTCAAATGTATGATATGTCAAGGTTATTGTAGTGTGTAACTAATTAAAACAAATAAAAAAAATAAAAATAAATTCAAAAAGTTGACATATACAGATTCAGTTTTGCTCATGTTATGATTTATTGGTTTGTATTATTGCAATATAGCTTCTGAATATACATTAATGTCACATAAAACTATTTTATTTGTCTTAGCATTTTTAACTCTTATACATAATTTTGTTTAATTTGCTAATTATCATTTTCTATATTGACTTTGGAGAAGTATTCATTCTGTTACAAGTAACTTATATTTACTTATGCTTTTGTAATGATTGCATTGCTTACCTGTTTTGAGAGCTCTTTTTGTTCATAATTGATTTCCCCGTCTTTGACGCGTGTTTTTGTAATTTGCTGTGTATTATTGCCACATAGGGACAACTGCTTCAGTGTGAGTGTGTGTGGGAAATTATATTTATGGAGATTTAACTTTTTCACAATTTTCTTAGGTTTGGGAAATATTTTTAGTGATTTCTTTTGCTTACAAATTTTATATGTACTTTTCAATATTTTTAATGGGGGTCTATCTATTTGATATTTCTAGTTTCCAGAATAGTCATTTATGGAATGTATATGTTTAGATGCCTATGACAGGAGTTCATAGCTATGGAAGATATGAGAGCTTCAACCTAATCAGTGGATTAATAATTTCAGAGGATTACTAGGTGGTAATGGCTGGAGCAAGGTCACTGGAGGCATGAATATTTACCTCCCACATCCTCTCTTTCTCTTTGCTTCCTGTTTGCCATGAGCTGAGAAGCTTTCCTGTACCACACAGTTCAGCCCTGATAGTCCGCCTCATCTCCAGCTCTGAGCCATGGAATAGAGACTGACCATGGGCTGAGACATCTGAAACCATGATCATAAAATAACCTTTTTCTACTCTAAGTTGTCCTCGTCATGTATTTTGGACATGGTGACAAAAAGCTAACACACAGTTTCTTCTGAAAAGTCTGATTATATTTTGTATTGTTGTCATATACAAAATATATTAATATGCTGCCTTAATATGTGAAAAAAATTTGATAGGATTTAAAAATCTTACACATTGATATCTTCTCCTGAGGACATGACTGACCTTGCTCCAGTATTTCCATGTAGTACACATCACTGTAGAGTTGCTTTGCTTAGATCACTGTAATATCCTCTTCAAGAGAACGTCATGTAAAAGGCTGTTTCTCATTTTAACCGCAATGTGCATGATACCTGGAGAAGATTGATGTGTATAGTTATTTGTGGAATATGTGTTTTGCTGTTACAATACTGTAAAAAATGATATTAGGAGCTATTGTGTACTTTATTGTACTATTAATACTAAGGGTGCTAAGCAACTCACATTTTTCAGAAATTTTGCAAGCTCATAATTCATTATGATATAATTTAAAGTTAAAAACTAAATTATGTTAATATAAAGAAATACACAAAGCCCATCAATTCTGAGTATTTAACCACTTTTACCATTGCATGTGCTGTTAATATTATTTGTGTCTATTGTTTCTATGATGGAAATACTATAACTATTGTTTATCTCTCTCCAAATGTGCATCCAGTGATATTAAACTGGCAGTTTGAAATCATTCTCAATGGAAGTTTTGTCACTTTGAAGTAGTCAAAACTTTAGTCATGGCTTGGCTTATTTTTTTGTTTATTGTATGGTTTAAAGTGACTAAGAAAATGTTCACATTGAAGATTAATTTTAAAAAGTGTTGTATTTGCAACCATTGCATCGTGAGTAGTACAGACATTAATGAAATGATCTACCAGTATTCCAGAATTTGTATCTGGTTCAGAAAGAGTCATACACATCACTCACAAGTGATTGAAGTTTCAACATACTCAGAACTAAGACTGAAGCTGAAAGCATTTTGACTTTAATGAATGTAGTATAATATGTATGACAGCATGAAATAGTTCTGTAGTAGATCTCATTTTAGTTTTAATGGGAAGGATCTTCTTGGGAAAGGAAATTTTAGATTGGATAGTAATTCCATTTCTCATGGCTAAATTTCAGCTATAGATTTCTAAGACTACAAGAATATTATTTTTTCATAATAATAATATATATCATTTTTATTTTCATAATTATTTCATCAATACAATTTGTAGCACATTTTATTCTATGCACATATATACACTTTTTTTTCTCAGAATTAGTTATAAAAGATTCTCTGACACACCCCTGTCTACATAACAAGGTTCTTAAGCAATTGTCATTTCTATCAAACTGCGAAGCACTGTGACAATAGGCATTGAATAAAATTATTTGGTGTAACTTTTCCTGCAAATCCTTGATTTTCATTTGCTGTACTAAGGGTACATGATTAATATTGGAACATGAATCTGAAAGTTTTCTTCTTTGAACTTTGAAGAACTTGAAAAAAATCCAAAAGAGAAAAAGAATATCATTTTCCATTGCCTCAATAAATCACACTAACAAGCAGAGTGGTATTTAGTTTTTCTTCATTTGTTAACTCACCATCCAAATTAAACTTCTTAAGGTATTCAAGAAGTGGAAATGGTCCACATTTCATTTATGTTTGCCTCCATTGTTAAAAATGAGAAGGGTTTCACAAGAACTTGATAAATGTATTTAACAAGAGCACCAATCCTAGTCAAGGACTCTTCTTGTTTCTGTTTGAAGCAGGAGAGGGAAAGAAGAAGTATATTTTCAAATTATTGTTTTTTATTAGTAAGTAACTTCCAAAATCTAAATGAAGGAAAACTATTAGCTCTTAGAAATAAGAATATAGAAATGATTAGAGACTGATCTCTTGATTTGAGTGATGTTAAAGCATTCCATTTATACCAGGAATAGCAAATGATGAAATAAAGAGAAACAATATCTTACTGAAATTTTTATTAGTATTAATTTTTATCTTAATTTGAGTCATAGAGTCAAATTTTAGTAGGAGAACAAATTTGAAACCAAAATTTTAAACATCATCTACTTTCCTGCACCATCTCAGATTATACTACTGTTTCCCCAACATCCCTTGAAAATAACTTTGAGAAGCCAATCTGTATAGCTACATGTGAAGACACAATAGCTATTGCACTGTGAAAAGCTCTGCCAAATAAACATTGACTTCAATGCTGACAAATAGGAACTTACTCGGTTTGTTTGTTTAGTGTTTGCAATAAGATGCTAAACATTGCTAAGGACTTTGTATGTATTTTGTGCTTTAATATTTACATTTGTATTATAATTTTGATTATATTTTTTAAGTTTTCAGATACTTTCTAAAAGTTTCTTCCATAATGATGAATTATAAATTGTCTTGTTTTGAATTAAATACATATATGCATACATATAATTAACAATGCACATTCGCAACCTTTCAACTTTGTTAATATAAAAGATACTATGCTCTTACTCTACAATAATGTATAAGGCAATATGCTGATACTGAGTAAATTTTCATGGGTGAAAATTGCTGTTAATTGAACACAGGGTCTAATGGTAGAAGAAGTTAGATATTTATTTCATTTATTTATTATATTTTTATTTTTTGTGGTTCTCAGGATTAAATTTAGGGGTCTTGTGCTTGCCAAGAATGCACACTACCAGGAGATTTAACTTTAACCCAAGAAGCTAGAGAGTTAGAGATTCTAATCCAAAGCACATTGTAATTACAAGGTAGTCTTCTGGAAAGAAAGCGAAACAATCAAGTATTTATAGTGATCCTTTCATTTAAAAACTGAAATACAAGCAGTCACAAAAAAATATTTACATAAATTCATTTGCAATTTTTATAACGGGAAAGTGAGATTGTGGGAGACAAAGAATGAGTTAAAAACTTCATTGAATATAGTGTGTACAGTTATCAAAATATGGGTAATGCAAGGAGAGGGATTTTTCAGATCTAACACAACCTCAACATTGTTGTGGCTGTTTTTACCATTTCCTTGGTGAAAAGATAACCATCTGTACAAAACAATATATGTTTCTAAAACCTTTCAGTCAGTTTTAGTCAAATTTACCTCTACATTCTAATGTTCTAGAACACAATAGGGTGATCAGAGTTCTCAGCAATTTATATCTTTATTAAGATAGGATTTTGAAAGTTCCCAGTAAGTAGATATGATATATGTTTAAAGAAATGAGGTATTAATTACTTTAATCTGATTCTTACACATATGTTCATGTATAATCATCACATTATATATAATCATACTATGTGTGTACAATTGTGTCAGCTTAAACAAGTTACTTAAGGACATCTGTATTTAGAAATTTTCCTTCCTTAACCCCACAAACACCTAGTATATAGTACATGGTACAACTTAATTGGTGTTGCCTGTTACTTATTTGCAGTTACTTCTTGGGATATTTAAATATTCCTCTGTATGTGTATGTGTGTGCACGCACAAAACATTGTTGTCTGTGGTATGAGTTCAGTCATTCACAGGTGCTGCAGCCCGGCTGGCTGGGCAAAATAATGGGGCGGAGGGGTGACCAGCAACTTGTGTAGATTGATACAGCAGGAGTAGGAGCCGTTTATTGTAGGACAACGGAGGTATTTATACATTCCACACAGCTTATCTAATTAACATAAACTTGATACAGCAGTCAACCAATAAGGAATCTCCACACTTAATGGCTCGCTCACAAACCACTCCCTCTGGCAAAATGCCAGGTGCCATCCAGACTTGTTTACAGACTCTAACACACAGGAATATCTTGATCCTTTTTAAAGAATTTCTACATGGACTCTTGAAAGGTATTGTTTAAATTGGTGGTGATTATGGATTCAAAAAAAGAAAAACTTAGGTAAGTGAAGGCTTTTACAAATCATTTTATTTATAAAATTATTTTTGTTGAAATTTTTACACGTAATTTTTATAAACCAATGTTTTCCATTTTTATGTAGATACTTAAAGGGGAATAGTTTACAAATGCATTTTAAAAATAATAGGCAAATGAGAGACCATTCAAAGAATGCAAAGTATTAAAATATAAGCTTTTGAAATGAAAATATGCACACAAGGAGTTACCTGTCAAAAGCATTGTTTAGGGGAACAATCTCTTGCTTCTCCTTCCTTCACTCAACAAAGCCACAGATAATTTATGCTTTAAATACGAAGACATTTAGCTATTGTTCATTCTCTCCTAGGTGAAGAATCTTCTTTAAATACATCACATTTACTTTTCTTAAATAAAAACAAAGCAGAAACTGCACCAATAACAAGAGGACACTGCAGAGGCTTATGTACAATGTATGTCCTGCACTAGCCTTGCAGGACTATTCGCCCCAGAATCCTTTGGAGCAGAGGGACAGTGTCATCCGGGTAGCAACTTTTACACTCAGCAAGCCAGAGACAAAAAGGACCTCCTGAAAAAAACATGTTTTGAAAATCTGAATTTAAAAAAGAATACTCAACTACATCTGAAATTTCTGTATATTTTTTGTTTTCCTGCAAAACACGATGAGATTTGGAAAAAAAAAAAAAAAAAAAAGGCCCTAAGCCTGAGATAGGCTGGGAGCTGATACATCTCCTTTGAAGGCACAACCAGCATTGTGGCCTGAGGGAGGCCCTGCTGGGACCATGCGCTCTGCACCTTCCTGTCCCCATGGGCACTGGCCTTGAAAGGACCTTGGCCAAGGACCACATGTAAATAAGAACCCCTGTTGCTGAGAGGGGAGGCACCTCCAGAGCCCTTGGCAAATCTCCTTCTCTCTTGCCCTTTGTTCAGTACCCATGTGTCCAAGGTCAGCATGCAGAATCACAACCAAGGACTTGAAGAGTTGTACAGAGGGAAAGAGAGGAACTGGTGATCATATGAAAGTCAAAAATTGTCTACTTGAAGAAAATAAAATACCCTGAATGGAAAAGAAAAAACACACACACACATACAAAAAAAAAATTGTTTAAAATTTCAAACACTGTACAACTGTTTTTTCATATAGTTGAGAACCATATTAATATACATTGGATATGCTTCTAAATTGTGTATCTGTTTGTAACTTAATGCATAGACCGGTATTAACTGAAAACATTCATATTAATATTCTGTTGGCTCCAAGATAAGGTACTTGAAACAGAGACAAAATTCCATGAAGTAAACTTCTTGAAGATGTGAATTATTTTCTTGGGGCTGTAAGTAAATTAATATTTATAAACTCTGTATGCTGTTCTTTACATATTAGTAAACTTTATTGATTATTTTCCCCTTTATTTAATCTCCTTTAATCCAGTTATATAAAAACTTCTAAACAGCCAAATTGAAATGCCAAATTTATATTTCATCCAGTGGTTTTACTGAAATTTCCTGATAGAAATTTTCACTTCACAATGCAGAAAGACTAGTTGGAAAAATTTAGGCTCTCATCCCAAGAAGAGACTTTATATGATAGCATTTCTGTGTATGCCAATTGGCAGACTCAAGATTGAGTCATATTTTAGACTTTCACTTTAAAACAAAATTTCAAGATTGAAGTATAAAACAAAATGCCACCATCAGAATTTCCAAGGAGAAATGCTACTATGGGAGAAAGAATATTCATGTCCACATGGCTAGTGTATTTTCTGCCTATGACAAGATTTACATAGGGTGGCACAGCATAATACAGAAGTTGATCTGTTAAGAAATCTGAATAAGAATTTAGGTAATTATTGGTGTTTGGTTAAGTGTTGAATTAACTTGCTTTTTCTTATGGATCAAAGTGGAACGCACTAAGCCATTTTCCCTGGATTCATATTCCCAGATAATGACTGAGATGAAAATGTTAGTCATTGAAGATTAAGAATTATAAAGTCTTAATCTTCAATGACTAACACATTGTCAAAGAAAAAATCTTTTGAGGAATTAAATTTATCAGGATTTATTTGTGCAAATAATGATTTGTGAATTCACCAGAATCCTGAACCCATGGAGTTTCAGAGAGCTCCATCCAGCAGTAAGCAGGAGTTTTCAATAGGCTAGATGTAGAAGCAATGTAGAGAAATCAGCTCATTGATTACAGTTCAACATCTGCATAATGTTGTGAGTTGGCTGCCTTTGATTGGTTAAAACATTGCTGTTTGTTATAGTCCTAACATTTCCTTTGTTTCCATACTGAGTTTGGAATGTGGGAACTCTAGATAGAAAGCGCTTTAGGATAAAATTCATTTTAATAAGAGTTAGTGTGTTCACTCTGGCTAGGATAGTTTTGAGAATCATTTCCTTCCTGGAGGTGACATTGCCTCTCCCTATTTTGATAGTTTTACATCATGAAGTCTAATATTTATTTTATATGGTAATCTTATTTGCTTAAATCAATTTATTAAACTTTCTTTTCAATTGTTAATTACCCTTGTTTTTTTGACTGCCTTGTATGTCATATTACTGAGAGTCCTGTATTAGTTCTTCAAACTAGAATAATGAATATCCTGTTTCTCCTTCTTGTTCTAATTGTGATATAGTTTTTAAGAATATTATTAGGAGTTTAGAATTAACATATATTTAGAATGTGTGTGTATGCATGTTCCTGTTTAATTGGATATTATGTAATTATTTAGCAATACATCACCAGTAATGTATTTTATACAATATAATTATAATAACATTAGCATTATATAACTTAGTATTTCCAAATGTATGTTTAGTAAATGCCTTGATTTAATCATACTGGTTCCTTTTATTTTAATTGTATCTTATTCAATAGAAGTTTTGTAACCCATTCTAACATTTTTTGTCACATAAATATACATTTTAGTTTTTAAATTTATTGATATTATCAAATAGATTAACTTTTTTTATCATCTTATTATGTTTTTCTTTTCCAAGTTTAAATGAAGGTTCATTTATTTCATAAATGGTTTCCAGCACCCTACAGAACACATACAAATCTGGAAATTTCTTCTTAGAGATTTTTTTTTTCTATTGATGCTTCAAATTTAATTGTTTTAAGGCTTTACGGTTATTTTATTTTTTATTTATCTCTATTTGGCCAACTATGTTATTTTCTAGAAATATGACACTGTTCATAAACATTTTATATTTGCCTTATTTTAGTTCAGTAATTTCGTACTAATTTGCCAATGTGTATAATTGCTTTGGTGTTATTTTCTTTCCCTATTTCTGATATTTTTATTTTTCTGTCATTTTTTTATTAGGTCTTTCAAATTTTTTTAGCTTTAAAAGATCGAATTTCTAGCCAGGCACTGTGTTCCAGCGACTCAGGAAGCTGAGGCAGGAGAATCACAAGTTCAAACCCAACCTCAGCAACTGAATGAGTCCTTAAGCAACTAAACCAGACCATGTCTCTAATGTATATATTAGATTATATATTATATATTATATTCTATATTATATTAGGGCTGGATGCGGCTCGGTGGTTAAGCACTCCTGGGTTCAATCCCTGATACAAAAAAAAAAAAAATCTAATCCTAGCATTTTAAAATTCCACATTATATGTAGGTTTGTTTTGAATTATTTTTCTTCTAATGATTTTTAATTTCTTTATTTTCCAATTCTCATTGATTTTGCTTTTTTTAAATCATATACAAATAATCAGTTTCCCCATTGTGCTTCCTTTTCACTGGCATTTACCTACACTACATTTGAATTTACTGAACATAACCACTGAATGACATCCCCAGCCCTTGTTTGTATTTTTATTGAGAGACAGAGTTTCCCTCTGTCTTAGGGCCTCTTAGTTGCTTAGGGCCTCAGGGGGTTGCTGAGGCTGGCTTTGAACTTGCAATCTTCCTGCCTCACCCTGATAAACTGCTGAAATTATAGGCCTATCCCATCACACCTGGCAAGCACTGTATATTTAATATGCAGCCCTATAAATTGCCTAAAATGGGCTGGGGATGTGGCTCAAGCAGTAGCACGCTCGCCTGACATGTGTGGGGCCCGGGTTCAATCCTCAGCACCACATACAAACAAAGATGTTGTGTCTGCCGAAAACTAAAAAAATAAATATTAAAAAATTCTCTCTCTAAATAAATAAATAAATAAATAAATTGCCTAAAATGTATTCTAGTTTCCATTATTATCCTGTGCCGCAGTCTGGCTGGGCACAATTCAGGAGCCACTTGTCAAAAGAAACGAACTTTATTTTTAGAACACACACCCCCCTCACCACACAGATCTTCAGGAATTCCCTCAGAGCCCAACTGCCACCACCATCTTCCCACAAGCGTCTCAACCTCCCCCACTCCTTCTGCTCTTGAGGCTGATTGGCTGGGTTGCGTGGGCGGAGCCAAAAAAAGTCCCCCAATGAGCAGCTCCTTGGTCTGAAAGGGCGGGGAAACAGCCCAATGAGCATCACCGCAGAGGAGCCAATCAGTTGGCAGCTAGAAGTTTGCTGGGGTCGCTGTGAGCCAATCATCAGCTGGCAGCTGGAAGTTTGCTGGCAGCTGGAAGTTTGCTGGGGCCCCTTCAGCTGTGGCTCTCAACAATCCTGATACATGAATTTGCAAACATTTATTAATTTATAAAAATATAAAGTATTTCTAGACATTAAAAAACATGATATTTAGCTTATTTTCATTGAAAATTAGAGTGTACCTATTGTGAAAATTAGTGTACTTATATATTTGTTTATTTCTGGAATGTTCTATAATAGTTTCAAATTTCAATTGACTACAGAAAATTGAAGCCACAGAAAGTGAAGTTGAATAAAGTGTGGGGGAACCATGGTAGATCCAAAGGAAATAATATCAGTACGTTTAAAAGGTGCGTACATTTCTCTGTTTTCTGCAGCATTATTCATACTAACCAAGGTATAGGAAAAAAAGCATGTATCTATCAGTGATACAATAAGGAGGTATTTAAAAATTCATTTTAAAAGCTTTGATATATTCTTCATTGGCAAAATGGTAAATATCACATTGTTTGCTTTTATATGATATGTTATTATGTTGAGAAATGATTGTATACATGTCCACTAGACAAATTTTGAAAAAATCCATTAAAATCTTTTCTTCCCTACTCATCTCACATCTTTTATTTTTATATCTGTCACTCTTTCCAGCTTGTTTTATTAACTAATGAGTGAAAGTGATTAAATTTTCCACTATATTTATAATTTTACTGTATTTACTTATAGATTTTATCTTTTTTGATTAATATACTATAAATGTATGCAAGTCTTAAATGATATACAAATTTTCTATTTTTGTTGAATATACCAGTTTTTGTACTAAGCAACAATTTCCAATATGCTTTTTGCCTTAAAATCAGTTTTTTCTAGATATTGAAATAGTTTTCTTTGCAATTTTTGTTTGAATTTCAACCTGTATCATTTTATTTTTAGACTTACAACAAATTTATTATATATCTAGGAAATAGACTGATTACATTTTCTCAAAATAAATTTGACAATCCATCACATTTAACTAGTTATTAAATGTAGCTATTATCATATTTTGGCTTAAATTCATGATCTTGTTTTGTCTCTTCTAATTTTTTCTCTATCCTATATATCTTCTTTTCTTACTGGCTTATTCTGCATTACTTTCTTAATTAAGTCTGTGTTTTCCTACTGCTAGTTAAAGGTTTTAAGCATTTTTCTTTTTTTAAATGTTTCTGATGAAATCATTAAATTATTAATTGTAACATCCCTAAATTTAGAATTAACTCTCCTCAGCCTAATGATTTAATTCACTCTAGGTTTATTCCCTTTCCTAAAGCATGTGCATTACTATTGGTTTTCTAGAAATTAATGTTAATTTACATTTATAAATCTACATTTCAAAAGTCATCTTCATTTTAGTTTTTTATACATGCATTATTTTCTATTTTAAATCTGAATAGTATGTCATTGTTTATATGATATGTTTTCTTCATCTATTCATTCACTGATAGACACATTTTTTTCCCAATATCTTGGTTATTATGAATAATACTGCAGAGAACAGAGGAATACATGTAACTTTTCAATGTACTGATTTTATTTTCTTTGGACCTACCATGGTTCCCTCACCCTTTATTCAATTTCACTTTCTGTGGTTTCAATTTTCTGTAGTCAACTGAAATTTGAAACTATTATAGAAAATTCCAGAAATAAACAATTTATAAACTTTAATTTGTGCCCTGTTTTGAGTAGCATGTTTAAATTTCATTCCACTCTGCTCTGTGCTGCCCAGGATGTGAAACTTCTCACCATTCATTATGTCCCATTTCTCACAGCAGCTGTCTTAGTTATCATAGCCTCAAAGCACAGGAGCAGTGATGCTGCCAATTTGGGTATGCCAAAGAGAAGTTGTGAAGTGTTTCCTTTAAGTGAAAAACAAAAGCAAACGAACAGAAACATTGTGTGTGTGTGTGTATGTGTGTGTGTGCACATATAGAATATGATGCTATCCCTGGTTTTAAGTGTCCTCTAGAAGTCTTGGAAAGGGCAACTTCTGTATTCTCAATAGTGTAATTACTGGATCTGATCTTTATTTAAGTGTAGCACATCTATAATACTAATATTTTACAGTCTATGTTGATTAATATTAGGCTACTGATAATACAAATCTGTTGCTACTGATTGCTTTTGTGATAATTTCTCATTTTAGTTTACCTCCTTGAATGGTTGTCTTTGATAATGTGTAAGTTATCATATTTATTTTTAGAAAAAAGTCTGAAACCTAACAAGCAGATATTTTCATTTATATTTGCCTTTGTTCTTACAAATAGAATGACTGTGATCTAACTTGGGAAAATTTGATGTAACTTGGACACTCCTGTTGATGTGATATCAGATAAAAAAATCTTCAAAATATCTGACTTACACCAAGGTTATCCTTCCCTGAATTTGTAAACTTTTAGATTCTTAAGTTAAATATGAAAGAGAGTATTTATTAGTTTCTTTTTTTTTAAGAGAGAGTGAGAGGGAGGGAGGGAGGGAGGGAGGGGGAGAGAAAGAGAGAGAGAGAGAGAGAGAGAGAGAGAGAGAGAGAGAGAGAATTTTAATATTTATTTTTTTAGTTTTCGACGGACACACAACATCCTTGTTTGTATGTGGTGCTGAGGATTGAACCCGGGCTGCACGCATGCCAGGTGAGCGCGCTACCGCTTGAGCCACATCCCCAGCCCAATTTATTAGTTTCTTAAATTTCAAGGGCTCTAGACTTTCTTTTCTTATTATGCTACACTGATGAAGTCATCAAAATAAATTAAATTTTGCCAAAACTCTAAACTTTCTCAAAACAAAATTAAATAAAAGTAGTAAGTGCTTTGCTTAACAATCTGGGTTACCCAATTCCTTTCTTTATTGATTAAATATTTCCTTAATTTTTTTATTCTTTATAAGATGTACAAGATGAATATTTCTTTCTACATTAATTGTGCAATTTTTATACTTTCTCTAGAAAGAGAAATTTCTGAAAAACTTGACTTGCTTTTACTAGATACCCTAAATTTCATAACAGATTTTTTTTTTCTCATCTTTGCTCTACTTTTTTGGTACTTGTTGTTCTCTGCATCTTATTACTAACAAATATTAGATTGTAAACATCAAACAGTCTTGAAAGAATCAGTTTAGGTGTTTACATAAAAGAACATTTTTAAATTCTCAACTTGAGCATCTTTTAAATTATTTCCCCATGTATTTTTGTTACCAGAAACTTTGCATCTTAACACTATCTGGATTTATTATCTAACTGATCTATTTATGAAAAATACAGGTGGTTTCAGGTGGGTTTCTTATAAAATCCTACAGACTCTGCTTCAGCTCTCACAATGCTGAAATCAAGATGTCATTAGGGCTGTTGTTTCTTATGAGAGGCCATTGGGGGAGAATTTGCTTCCAGTCTCATTTAGGAAATTGGCAATATTCAGCTCCATAAGACTGTGGGACTGTAGTCCCTGTTTCTCAGTTGTATACCAGGCGTAGTTTCCATTTTTTTTAAGCCACTTGCATTCCTGCCCTTAGCTTGCTTCCTCCATCTTTAACATCGGAAATAAGTTGGGTTCTCACTGTTTTATTTCCTTTGACCTCCATTTTGCCTTGCTCTTTTACTGCATCTCTCTCACAATAGCTGTTAAGAATTTCTTTGCTTTTAAGATTCAAGATATTAAATTGAGCCCATCCAGATATCTAAGGTAATCTCCTATTTTAAGATCTATAACCTTACTTTAATTTGCAAGTCACCTTTTCTATAATACCTAGATTAATGTTTGCACATTAAGAAAAGTGAATTGTAGAGGAACACTTTTAGAATTCTATTGTGGGCAGGGCTTCTATTAGGATTCAAATTGGTTTTTCAAACTGAAAACCCCAAATTTTAATAGCATAAATCAAATAAGATTTATATTCTCTCAAGTTTGTATTTAGTAGTCTAAAATGTATGATGTCCAAATACAAACAAATATAGAAATTTTTGTCTATTCAATATTCCACATAACATTTAGTCACAGAATCATTTGAAGACATTAGAAGGATTTTTAAGTCCCTGCTATCATGTCAGCTTACTCGATAGTAAACATAACATACATGGGAAGAGAAGAATGACAGTATTAGCCTCTATTTCTATATCTTTTTTGAGAGGATGAAATGATGGCTTCAACCTAGTCACCTGCTCACATAGCTTTTGATTACTATAATGGATATTAGAAAACATAACCTGTAATTTAAATCAATATTACCCCAAATAAGACTGGACTTCTTATAAGAAAAAAAATAAGAAATTTGCATTGGTGCCTGTTCACATTTGCTACCAACAGTATAAAGAGAATTCTCTGCTTTATTTAAATTGTCTCAGGGTTGGCAAAAATACTTCACTGCTTTCAAATATATATATTTTATTAACATTTTAATGAGAATATTTTGAAGTACTATTGACATTTTCTTCAACAAGAGATATGTACCAATTAGTGTCGTCAGTGGGTTAATGACTTCCCTAACACTGTGCACATTCATGCACTAATGATTACATACTTAAAAGTGTGAAGTTAGAAAACGATGAAGGTGAAAATCTTCTAACCAACTCAAGTTTTTCACCCAAGAACCAATTTGAAATTACCTGTCTTGAGAGATAACAAGTAAATCACATTAGAAATACATCAAATACTTCACCTCTCCATTATTCTGATGTGAACTCTCTTTTCCATTAATATAAGTATTTCCAAAATGTGTCATAGAGTCCTGACAATTTAAAAGGCATTATGTGAGAAAGCATCATTCTGCAACAAAAAAAGCATAATTGTTGTCTTGACTGTGGTGACATTCTCATCAATGAGGTAATGGTCTGAGTCACCAAAACAGTTGTTCTTCCTGTTTGCTTCATTTATACTCACTTTCTTTAAAAAAAAAAAAAAATTAGTAAGATCCAGAAACATCTTTAAAGTAATATATCTCTTTTAAAATTTCTATATTTGTCTTTGATCAAGTAATGCTTCTTACGCAAGCATTGAGAGGTATAAAAGTTAAATGCACTTGGTGACCTCAACTCAGAACAAATAAGGGATTGTAGCAGAAATTACCAAACTTTTTGGTGAAGACATGTTTTTCTTATGGGGTCAGTTAAGACATAATATAACTTCAATCAAGTAAAAACTAGAATCCATGTGTGGCGATTAGGATTACAAAGCCTCATAAAATGGAAATATGCCATCAGCTATTAGGTCATTAATAATTACATGATGACATAATTTATTAAGACGAGACATTGAGTAAATGGGAAGAACAGGCCAATGCCAGAGGATATTGAAAGGCTTGGGGGTGGGATTTATAATCGGAAGAAGTATGGGTACACATTCAAGAAGCCTAAAGAGAATAGAAAACATATACTGCGATAAACTCGACTTTAAAAGGCATATCATCTTTCATTGGGTATTCAGTGCATGCATACTTTGCTTTGTATATGTGATCTTCAGGAAAATACTATAAGTATGATTCAAACCACCTCAACTTGGATAATTCCAGATTATTTCTTCAAAAACAAATTTCTATTTCTTTGAATTTAATAGGTGGTGTCTAGATGTTATGATAAATGTTTTTTTCTCATCTCCTCTTGATTTTTGTTTAATATGTTAAAGTGACTTTTTAAAGTTTTATTAATAAAATGACTTTTTATTTAATAAAAGAGAAATAAAAGGAAATCCCTTTTCAACCTTAAGCATGTTTCTTGAGTGAAGAGTTGATAACCAGTGATAATTACTGGGAAACAAAGGATCCTACCCAGAGAGTACATAATCTTTATTCCAGATATGAGTGGGGCTAAATCAATCTATGTAACTATTAATTCCTGTATGATCTTGGACAAATTATAAATCATCTGTATGTTTTATTATTTTCATCTTTAAAGTAAACTGTTTAATAGTATTTAACCACATAAACTTACTATGAGGAAAAATATGACCAAGTATATATAAAATGCATAAAGCAATGTAGAATATAATATCTACTTACATAGCAGATATTATGCTAATGATTACAATTATATTATTAGGTACATATTGACATCAATTTAATGATGATAATATCGATAAATATGGAAATAGTTAAATATGGCTTGGAAGGAAAAGAATGAGGAGTCATTACAGTAATCCAGACAATATATGGTATCCCAAAATAAGCAGAGAATTTCTGGGAAGCAGAAGTGGATGGCAGATTTGATACCAAGAGGAAATATAGAGATAGATCCCAAAGAAATAGAGGAAACCATGTACAGTTTGAGAAATATATGGAGTAGAAGATTATTAAAACATAAACTAGGAGAGGAGATTTTTGCCGTAACCTTGTGTGGTCTAGTTAATAGGATATAATTAATTTGATCAATTGGGCGTCCACAGAATCCAAATTAATCATTTGCTAAATAATATTTATGATTCAAAGTACCTTAATGCTAATGAGGAGGAAGTTTTACCATGTATTCTGCTGTTTCTATGATTACTTGAAAATATTTACTTAATTTTATAGTATAATACCAAATTTCATTTGGTCTTGATATAAATATCAAATGAAATTTCAATCATTTTATTCATCAAAACATTCATATGCTTCATCTTTTGCTTTCCAAAATAATTTTTATCAGCATTCAATAGTACAATTTCTATCAGCTATTCAATAGTACAATCTACATCACACGGCTTCTTTCTCCTTATGCACTTAGTTTTACAGTGTTGTCAATAGATTGCCTATGCTAATTTATGCTTGCTTCTCTCAATAATTATGCTTGCTTCTCTCAATAACTAGGAGAACACATAACCTTTCCCTACTTCTATGTGACTGTTTTCACTCTTCTTTTTTTTCTCTTTAAGATTATATAAATTGTTTGATGCATAGAAAGTCTCATACAAATACACGTTTATGAATATTAAAACCCAAGGCTTTTCAAACAAGTCAACAAGAAAAACATTATTGATAGTATTGAGGCTCCCTGTATGTGGTTTATTTTTTTCTTATCTCACACATACAGAGAATATTGAATGTGCTCTGCAGTATATAACTTTGAATTGAAGGTAATTCAATCAGAGCATAATCAGGAATAAAACAAAAAGAAAAGCATATTTTATAAACTGAAAAAAGAAGGTAGATTGTTGCTTTTCAAATCTAAGTATTTTCTAAAACAAGTAGTACATTGAATTTTGAATGCTAGTGGATCAGCAGAGATTTTAGCAATAACATCTTAATAACAGTGAGCAAAAGTCCTGAAGCAATGAGGGAAATAATTCCACATTTTTCATCTAAAGTAGCAACTACATTGTGTTCTTAAAATGGGGAAGGAAGAGATATAAATCCATTTATCTTAAAAAAGAAATGTGGAAAATGGGAAGATGTTGTAAAATGCAGGCACATTACTAGAAAATATCTCTAATAATGAAGGTTAACCAACATTACTCAACTCAGGTATTTTTGATTAGTAGAAAAGAGAAGATGGGTTGAATATCCTCAATCATGCTAAAATTAATAAATAATTTCTTACATTGGGATAGACATGGAATTGTTGACCCAATTGAATCTTGGTATGACCAGTATTTGAGATATGATATTATTTCCATTTTAAAAGTTCAAGTTTTTTCTTTATTTACATGCTGTAGCCACTGGAAAGGAAGCTTACAGTTACTATTATGTGTGTATATATATATATATATATATATATATATATATATATATATATATATATATATATTTCACAATGCTTGGATATATTTTTAATTTTATTTTTCCTTTAATTTAGAACTTTATAGCACCAACAGCAACACTAATTTCAAATAATTCAATCATATTAAGGCAATGGAGAATAATTTTACATTATTATTAATTATACGTAGTCTCAAATTACTCTTGTCTCAAGTAGATTATTTTTATGAAATGTCATTCTTTATATTGGGATCATTATTTTATTTTTAAATAATATACTCATGGATCAAATTATATCAATTACTTCTGCAAACTTAAAATACTAATAAAAAGAGAAAAAAAGAAAAACAACAGAATAACAATAACATCCAACAGTTATTTCATGTTCTGACAGCTTGCATGATCACTCCCAAGAAATAATGGTTCTTAACAATTTTAAGCTACATATTTCTTCCAATATTTAAAGTTACATAGTATGATATACTCATAGAGCAGTATCTATAACTATAATTCTGTTGCATTCAAGAATTTCTGTCTGTCTCTGTCACCGTCTCTTTCCTTGTATTTTGATCCTCTTCCTTTTCTTCCACATCCATCTTTCTATTAGCAATGAAACACATTATTTTGTTAAATTAGTGGACATTATATTTAATTATGAACACAAAATGATAAAGAAAAGACATAATTGGACATGATATTTTTATTTGTATTTTATTTATATTTTAATTTTTTTAATTATTTGTTCTTATCAATTATATATGACAGCAGAATGCTCTTCAATTCATTGTAAACAAATGGAGCACAATTTTTCACTTCTCTGGTTATACACCATTTGTGCAATTATACACATACCTAGGGTAATGATGTTCATCAGATTCCACCATTTTTTCTATCCCACGCCCTCTCCCCTATCCTCCCTCCCTTTTGCCCAATCCAAAGTTTCTCCACTCCTCCCATGCTCCTCCCCATTATGGATTAGCATCCACTTATCAGAGAAAACATTTGGCCTTTGGTTTGGGGATTGACTTTGTTTGCTTAGCATGATTTCTCTAACTCCATCCATTTACTTTCAAATGCCATAATTTTATTTCCTTTTATTGCTGAATAATATTCCATTGTGTATGTATACCACAGTTTCTTTTTTTAAATATTTTTATTTATTTTTTAATTATAGGTGGACACAATAGCTTTATTTTATTTTATGTGGTGCTGAGGATCGATCCCAGTGCCTCATGCATGCTAGGTGAGCACTCTATCTCTGAACCACAACCTCAGCCCATATACCACATTTTCTTTATCCACTCATCTATTGAAGGGCATCTACTGTCATATCTAACTAATTAAAACATATATAAAATTAAGAAAAACACATTTGGTACAAAAATAATGGAAACAATAAACTTATATTTTTTAAGATATATGTGTTTGCCATAGAAAGACATATTAGTTTTACTTTTTATTAATCTAATTTATGGTGTGCAAGACTCTATTTTATAATTTAATTTTGATCTATGAAACATGTATATTACTTAAATTTTCATTAAATGCAAGTATGTGATTTTTAGCAAAAAAATAATAGTTTAGTATGAACACCAATGTTTTGAATAAACAAAACATTGTTCACTTGTTTCTAATCACAAAGGTACTTTTGTGTTATTGTGTGTGTTTCATTTGTTCTGAGGTAATGAAGACGGACTTCTATAAGAGCTAGAATTAGAAAAGAAAGAGAAGTAATAGTTTGTTCTATGCTTTTTAGATTTCTGCAGTATTACAAAATTTTAAACAGTTACAGGACGTTTAGGTATACTTTGCTTTGTTTTTACTTTTAAAATGTCTGCAAACCTAGGCTTATATTGTTATTTTTTACACCTTGATTTTTAAACATTATTTTCTTTAAACATTTCCAGGTTCATATAAAATAACTTTAAGATCATCTGAGACCCTTAATTGTACCTATAATTCTTTTTACACTAGAGAATTCTGGCTCCATGAATTGTCTTTAATGATCTGTTTCACAGACAATGTCTAATTTCAGGTTAAAAGTCCCTGGGCATAGTCGTCTTCTTATCCTAAATGAGTCATGGTCTACAAACATTCTGCCTAGATTAAATTCCCAGAGAAGATGGCCCAGGTATGAATATATTGACTTCATTACCGTTTTACCTCAGGAGAATGTATAAAATAAATCCTGAACTGGTGAAAGAATGAATATGGGCAACAGACAGCACAAATGGACATTTTACCTGTGATGGAAATATTTTTAGTATGACAACCTCTGGGTTTTCATGAATCTTGGTTTCAGAAATATATGAAATGGAAAAAAAAAGTATTAAAAAGGTGGGTTACCTTAGAGTGTTTAACAAAATACCAAAGAGTAGGTGCAATAAAGAACAAACATTTATTTCTAATAGTTATAAAGTTTGTGAAGTCCAAGATTAAGATGCCATCATATTTGGTTCCTGGAGAGGTGCTTCTTCTTTGCTTAAAATTGCTTTTTCCTTTCACCCTCACATGGTTGAGGGAGAACTCTGATCTTTCTCCCTTTTATATAAAGATATCAATCTCTTTATAGAGTTATCATCCTCGTGACCTCATCTAAACCTCATCAACACTAAAGGTCCCACCTTGAAATACCATCATGTTGAGGGGTATGGCTTTATAAATATATATTTATATTATATATAAATGTGTGTGTGCATATATGTGTATGGAAAGAAAAAGAGAAAGAGAGAAGGAAGGAAGGAAGGAAGGAAGGAAGGAAAGAAAGAAAGAAAAATAAAACAAAGAAAAACAGAAAAACAAAAACAAAATTAAGAAAAAAATCCATGGCACATGAAGTGTCAGTTTTATTTTGTATAGGAGCTCACACAAGCCTGGTGGGAATGCAAGCTCTGCAGGCCCATGCTTATAATTTGGGTCCCATTTCTGATTAAAAAAAAAAAAAGAGAGAACTTCCTCTTATCTGGAAACATTTACATTTTAATCATGCTTTCTTTTAGAAATTTATGTATGCTAGAAAGTAGCCATTTATCAAAGCCTAAATTCACTCAATCACCATAAGCTAGAAATGAATTTTTAATTTTTGTACAAGAAACAAGTTATAGAAAGGAATTCCAAGATCTTTTAAAAACTTATCAACCATCATATTCTCATGTAACTTAAATGTTGTGAAGTAAGGAATCCACTTCTTAACTTGTTTTATTTTGATGGTATATGAAATAATTATGTAAAAGGATCACAAATCTGATAATAATTACTGTCAACACATATTTGAAAACTGTCACTTTGATGACATTATATCAAATTATATGCTAAATCAAAAGATTACAAAATGTTATTACTGCAAAGAATATATTTTAGCAATGCCAAGTGTAACCTAAAATTCTTAAGGACTACCTATAGCATGAGATTTAATTAAAATACTTACAAGATAATATGAGATTAATTTCATTACATGATATGTTTAATGAACATTAAATTTGTTTACATCAGTAATTGTTTGAGTTGCAAATATCTGGGAAAAAATCAACATTGATTTAAATTCATTATGGTTCTTAAGAAGGTCAAATTTACAGAGTACAGGACCCTGTAAAAGCATCAGAATGCAGAGTTCTGTTATTAGTTCAGTAATATTTCTCTTCCTCTATTAAACATGTGATTGTTTTATTTCTACCCACAGGTACACAAGATGATTGTTTCATCTTATAGTGTCAAAGTCAAGGTCATAAATGGCAAAGATGAGGGGAAAAGTTTTGTCAGTTTTCTTTGTTTTTGTTTGCCTCCTTATTAAGAAGAAAAAAATAATAATTTTATTTTTCAAACCACCTGCAAGTCTTATTCATTACCACTCATTCAAATATCTGCACTTTGCTGCAAGAAAGGTAGAGGATATAAATCATTAAAACTATACTTCTGTAGTTGAGAAATGTAAACTCACTGTAATTTTCAAACTTTTATCCAATTAAAATGATGCCTCCAAATAATCATAGGCATAATTTTATGGGCCTTCGACAGGCTGGTATATTTTCTGTGAAGGAATCATATGCCCCTTTCCTTTTAAACTTTAAACTATATTTTTTTGATATTTGTTAAAAAAATATTTAGAGATTAAGAAGAATATGAACTCTCTAGTGAGGTTTTGCAGAAAAGATAATTCAAAGTAGTAAGAAGACTGTGAAAATTCTTTAAATAGATTGTCAATGAATACTTTATTATACCTGAAAAGTAATGATCAATAATTTTTAATAATCAATAGTTTTTCAAACATTATTGATACACACTTATCAATGCTAATTAAATGCTATATTAAAACTTAATTAGTCTAATAAAGTAAAAATATTCTTTTCTATGTAAATATGGATTGATAGAACTTTTGAGATAAAACTAATAAAAAAGACATGCTGATATAATTCTATATAATATATTGAAGATTCAGTGAAAACAATTTAACTGATTATAAATAGATTAGTATAAGATTTTGTGGGCAATGTGTTAATATTATTTTAAATATAATGAAATTATGGATTTATCACTGAAGTATTATTTGGATGGGGAGCTGAAGGTATAAACTAATTAAAAGAGAAAATAAATTGTAAATAATAATAATAATAATAGTATTTATAAATAGTATCCAGTGATGTGCTGGTAATGGTTTAAAAGGAAGGTTTCAAAATAAATAATTTAAAAAATATATTAAAAATGCTTAAACACTAAGCATGTTAATATTCTACTCTAGAGGTTGATATTGGGGAATTACAAGTTCTAGGCCTGCCTGGGCAAGTTACCAAAACCTGTCTCAAAAAAAAAAAAAAAAAAAAAACGGTGTAGCATAGGGGAGGAACCCTAGCCTAACTTGTGTGAGGCTTTGGGTTGAATTCCCAAGGAGCATTTTAACTTGCTCTAGTGTTTCACTGGACAAAATTAATATTATAAGTCAAATACATGTTTATCAATGTTCAATAAGGATAACCAAAACAATAAAAAGGGTTAAAAAAGGAAAATATCTTCAGTATAAACCCAGAAAAAGGATGACTTACAAAATTGTTTAAGATATTAGAGGAACAGAAGTCAAGAAATACCCACTCAGAAAACTGCTGAATGATCCAACATTGTCTACATATGTGAAGCCAGAGAATGAATCCTTCCTGGGTTAGGTTGTATCCCATGTCTTCCAAAACTCACCTAACTATCTCTTAATAAATTTGTTATGAATTAGAGGTGGTGGTCCCCAAAATCTCATGTGTGAGAAAATTCAAGAAGGTTTGGAGGAGAAATGATGGGTTTATAGCCTTAACCTAGTCGGTGAATTAATCCCTAATGGTATTAACTGAGTGGTAACTGGAGGCAGTTGGGGTGTGGCTGGAAGCAGTGGTTCATTAAGGGTGTGACTATGGGGTATATATTTTGTATCTGGCCAATGGAGTCTGTCTCTGCTTCTGATCATCAATTGAGTTGCTTCCCTTTGCCATACTCTTTTGCCATGATGTTCTGCTTCACCTTGAGCCCTGAGAAATGGAGCCAGCATTCCATGGACTTTAGACCTCTGAACCTATGAGCCCTCAAATAATCGTTCTTCCCTAAAATTGTTCTGATTGGGTCCTTTAGTCATAATAGTGAAATAGCTGACTAAAACAAAATTTATCCAAAGCAACACACTACAGGGAGTGATTGCAGAAAATGTATTCAGCCTTTCTATCACTTCAATACACAGAGTGTGGGGAGGTAGAGTTGAGGATACTTTGCAAGGCAGCTGGCCATAACCAAAACAAAACAACATAACATTTAAATTTACCAATAGACTGTAGGACTTAAAGATCTGCTACAGTATATTAGGTTATAATTGCCATTGATAATTGTTTCTTTAATTCTAAATTCTGTTAGAACTTTTAAGTGATAGAAATTAAAACATGATATGTAGGTGCAAATTGAGTGAAAGTATCATGGAAAAATACACTTTCTTTATTATTTATTTATTTATTTTGGTCATTGTAAACAGCATGCCTTTATTTTATGTGGTGCTGAGGATTGAACTTGGTGCTTCACATGTGCCAGGCAAGTGTTCTGCCACTGAGCTACATCCCCAGCCAAAAAAAAAAAAAATGCACATTTCTTAAACTGCAAATAGCACCTTACTCTATAAATTCTCACATCATGAACCACAGCCACTTGAAGGAGGATCCATGCATAAAGTCAATGTATTATCTTAAACTGGGTTCTGCAAGCATGACTTTATCTTTCAGTAAATTTTACTATGAATTGAAATGACATGGTCAAAAGTATTTTTATTTAGTTGAAAACTTGAGTTTCCTTAAAATTTTCAATCTTATATTACGGAATATGACAGCATTGTGATATGAGGGTAAAATGGCTACGATTTATAGAATCCATAGACTGCACTATCATAGAGTTCAAAAAGGAGATGAAAGTCGACAATAACTTTGAAAGGGATTTATTAGTGCAACATGGAGGAATCTGAAGCTCTTTAAGTTAGCTGTGTTGAATTTAACAATGAAAGGAGATACATGTTTGCTCCCCTTATCAGTGCTAAGGGAGTGCTGAATTCTAAAATAAAATGTAATTTAGTGTAAGTAAAGATGTGGGAAGAAGTTCTACATGTCTATTAAAATAATGTTTATATAATTATTTCTCCAGGGGAAATACATCAATTCAGAGCTCTTTTTGAAAAGAACTATTAAAAAATTTCAAATCCAGACAAATATTTAATCATTCATTATATATTTATATATTATGTATATAATAATTTATAAACTGATAATTATGGAGTCTATATTATATAATATATACAATAATATATACATATATAAACAAATACATATAAATATTTACATATAAACAAATACATATATATTTTGCATGATTTGAAAAACATGCTTTTCCTTTGTCAAAATAAAATAGAAAGTATTAATTAGTGATATTATCTTATAAACACTAGTTTTCCTAGATTATTTTAAAACTATAAAATTAAACATTTGTATATTTGTTTGAATTTAGTATTATCTGTGACTTCTTTATCACTTTCAGCTACTTTTAATACTTATTAGTACCCTTTTTTGTTTGGATTTCACAGCTTTAGTAATTTAGGTGTCTCTGAAAAATATATATGTGAAGATCTATAGGGAATAAACTGATTAGGTAGATAAACTGTTAAAGAAACTATGTCTTTGCATATTTAGTTACATTGTGAGACACTGAACTAAGTTCAGTAAATAAGAAATAAACTTCATGCTTCAGTTTAATTAAACTCCTGATAGCCTTAAAAAGAAAAAAAGAGAGCAATCATTGCTTGTGCTGATAAACTGAGGGAACAAACCTTCTCTAATATGTAGCGTCAGGATGGAAAACACTTTTGATTCCAGGCTTATCTAGTTTTCAATATATTTCTTCTCACCTACAAGTTTGATTTTTTATTGCTTGCTCTGTGAAAAAGCAAATGCAGTTGTGTAGTTTGTTCAGTTTTTCTAGAACTGCATTCCAGGCAAGGCAGAAGCTTCTCAAGCATCTAGCTACTACCATTCAGCAGTCAGCCCCCTTACAGTTCAGGGTTTTTAGTGCAATTCTGTTCATCAACACTAACTCTAACTCCATCTAGTTTGGTTTTTCTGTGGTTCCAAAATATGAAAAAATACTTATAAATGGTTTCTGTATGCGCCTCAGAGTATGAATTTCCAGAAAGTTCCACCACCATGCCACTTCAGTGAATTCTCTGTAATCCAGTGAGCTAAATATACTTGCACATCTTTTAATGAGAATGCAGTTGGTATTTGCTGTTTCTTTTAACACTACCAATACTCTATATTCTCTGCTCTCCTTCTTGAGGATTCCTAACTTGCTGAAATGAGCCAAACTTTCAGTCTTAAAGGCCCAGATTTCTCAGTTTTCATGATTTTTTAAAAATATAGGGGCAGTCTTATTATTATTATTATTTTTTCATTATCTACCCTATTGAGGTGAAAGTAAAACAGTGACTGCAAATCCATGTTTCTGGTCACTTATCACTTTATCCATAGTAAACACCCAAATCTACTACTTAAAGTTCTGCACTCTGGAAGTATTTTCCTTCACCATTGTCATTTATGGAAACCTTTGGGAGTATCTAGCTACTTTCACACCAAATCAGCATGTAATGTATACTTATTTGTAGATCAGGATCAAGATTTTTCTTCCTCAGTCAATTGGTAAAGAAGAATGCCCCAGCAGTAAGTGAGCATGGATTTTGGGAGAGAAGACAATGGTATAGGAGTTGGTTTTGAGAAGTGTGAGTTACAGCCCAGGCAATTTTTTCATACCTTCCAGATCTAGCCATGTTCAATTTATTAGGTATCATTTCCATTAACTGATACATTATTATAGCACATTTACAAATTTATGGCCATATGGTTGAGAAAACATTATATTTATGATGAGACTATAGACTTCAAGAACACCAATGCCTTGCCTCCTCAGCAAGGTATGCAGAGAGAAAAATGGTGGGTGTAGATTTGGAGATTCACCAACCAAAAGTAAACTTGATTGGAAATCCAAGTTTATCAAAGTAATTAGGGCATACTCTAAATTTTTGTTGATGGCTTATAATATATTAAGTACATATAATGGCTTTTGAGCAATCAATTTTGCTGCATAATTTTAGTATATATGCATGACTTTTATTTACCTTGAAAAATTGCAAACATTGCAATATGCCTTTGAGAAATTCTCTGTGAGAGCTTGTATAGTTAATAAAAGTTTTATAAACTCCCTAAATTTATGTAATCACAGAGTAAAGATTATTAAACATATATTCTATTTATTAAATCAGTCTGAGGATCATGAACTCTCCAAAGTTGCACATACTTATAAAACTAATTTAAGAATAATATTGATGCTATCAATGTTCAATAAAATATAAATATATTTTGCTTTAATATAAAGATAATAGTTGTGCAACTACTATTATAACACATGGTTTTTTTCCTAGATTAAATTTATATTTATCTTTAATGTACAATGATTTTTACATACACTATAAGTTATTTTAAAACAGGAGTTTATGGACTGGTTTAGTCATTATGATGTAGTGAACAGGAATGTAAAGAGCTTTATTTTTGTCATCATGAATATTGTAGATTTGAATATTTGGATGAATAAGATATATATAATCTAAAAGTATTTTTTCACAAATGTTATTAAATAATTCTGAGAAATTAATAATTTCCACAAAATAGTCAAGTGATAAAACTGGAACCTATACCATAATAAATAAATCAGCACAAAGATTCACTTCATTGCATACAAACATTTCATATATAATATGACTAACAGAAAGCCTTCAGCAACTCAATATAAAATGATCATTGTTTCAATTCCGAAACTCTTGTAGTTTGTCACAGAATGGACTAGAAGGGTCAGCTCATTTAGGTAAATTTGTATTATTGAGGAAAACAGATATTTATTCTACTCTGTACTCCAGTGGAAAAAAAAGATACATAATAAATTATATAATATATTTAATATATAATTATAATTATATCATTTATTATATATATATATAATTATATATATAATTATATATATATAATTATATATATAATTATATATATATAATTATATATTATATATTATTTATATATATATAAAATTACATATATATATTATATATATATATATATATATATATATATATATATATATATATATATAATCTACTTGGTACTAACCTGTTCCTTTTCAGTTTTGATCCAAGACTTCTGTCCATTGTTAGAAATATAAGAATGATATTTTATACTTAGTAGGGGACATGGTTCTAGGTGCTGTGCATTGAAGTGAAGAATAACTTTTTATGTGAAAGTGAACATTGTGCCCAAAGTCAAGCCTTCAGGTCCTATGCTACCAACCTGATAAGGCATCAGCCACCTGATATCAAATTTTTAAGACACATAGATTAATAAACACCACAAGTGAAAGTATGGAAGATATCTGCTAAAGAGAACATTGTATGTCTGCTCTTGTAGATCTTTCATATCATTCGTAGAAATTCATAATTTATCCTAATTTCTCAGAAATATATGACACACCAGATAGTCATGTAAGTTATGCAATCACACAGGCCTGGCTTTATAGTTACATACCTGATGTTGGTATAAAAACAGTTGACCAACCCCATTATCTACTCTTAAAATACCATGTGTACTGTAACCGTCCAAGACACAAAGGCTGTGATTCCAACCAAGAATTAGAGAGCCAAAAGAGCCTCATTTCTGACGTCCACTATGCTTCTTGCTCTTGCAGGTAGTCACACAACTGTCATATGAGAATCTGTAATCCTGATTAAGACACAACCAAATGATTTCACACCTCAGTGCACATGACCTACAGCTTCATGACTGGCCACCCCTTCTTTACTCAAAGATATCAATTCCATTTTTCACTGAACCTGGGCAGAGAATAAATCTGTGCTTAATTCTCTAAAATCCTTAAAATGCATGACATACACTGCAGTACACATTCTGATTTTATTGGTGTCATAATTATAATTTTAATATTTAGAGGAAGAACCATACTCCAAAAATAATTTGAGTCAATAAAATGATATGGGCATAAAGAATGAAAGAAGATTTTCAGTATGCATTATCTATAATATCAGCAAACTACATTCTAAATATCTGATACGGATGAATATATCCATATTTGGATTATATACTAGTAAATTTGTATTAGTTTTGAAAGATTCTTCATGAATTTTGTTTTATGACTTATTTTCTTAAGGAGATGTATTATTGCTAGAATAAGAGAATGTTTTTTCCAAAATTTGCTTGCTAAAGAAATCAGACAAACACATTAATATTTATTATTATTAATTATTACCCAGTTAATAATTATGGTGAATTAATTATGTTAAAGATTCAATTTTTTTATTGGTTGTTCAAAACATTACATAACTCATGACATATCATCTTTCATACATTTGATTCAAGTAGGTTATGAACTCCCATTTTTACCCCAAATACAAGTTGCAGAATCACATCGGTTACACATCCACATTTTTCCATAATGCCATATTAGTGACTGTTGTATTCTGCTACCTTTCCTATCCCCTACTATCCCCCCTCCCCTTCCCTCCCCTCTTCCCTCTCTACCCCATCAGCTGTTGTTCAATTCTCTCCCTTGTTTTTTTTTCCCCTTTCCCCTCACCATCTCTTATATGTAATTATGTGTAACAATGAGGGTCTCCTTCCATTTCCATGCAGTTTCCCTTCTCTCTCCCTTTCCCTCCCACCACTCGTCTCTGTTTAATGTTAGTCTTTTCCTCATGCTCTCCCTCCCTGCTCTGTTCTTAGTTGCTCTCCTTATATCAAAGAAGACATTTGGCATTTGTTTTTTAAGGATTGGCTAGCTTCACTTAGCATAATCTGCTCTAATGCCATCCATTTCCCTGCAAATTCCATGATTTTGTCGTTTTTTAGTGCTGCATAATACTCCATTGTGTATAAATGCCACATTTTTTTATCCATTCATCTATTGAAGGGCATCTAGGTTGATTCCAGAGTCTAGCTATTGTGAATTGTGCTGCTATGAACATCGTTGTGGCAGTATCCCTGTAGTACGCTCTTTTAAGGTCTTCAGGGAATAGTCTGAGAAGGGCAATAGTTGGGTCAAATGGTGGTTCCATTCCCAGCTTTCCCATGAATCTCCATACTGCTTTCCATATTGGCCGCACCAATTTGCAGTCCCACCAGCAATGTGCAAGTGTACCCTTTTCCCCACATTATTAATTATGTTAAAGATTCAAATTTTTTTTAAAACCTGTTTGTAAAATAGTTCCTTCATGATAAAAAGCCCAATATTTACCCAAAATTGTCTGTCCTATTTACTTAGGCATATTCTTTTACTACTCTGCCCATCAGTTTCCCAGTAGAGTAAACCAAATTCTCATTTCTTTGTGATGTTCTAGATGACATGCATTTTCAACAATATATACACATCTATCTATATTTTAAATAGAATAGTGGGTTTTATTATAGATGTATATATAATAATTTATTATCAATATTTCTTGTGTCACACTTTGCTAAATACTTATGCAAGTCCATTGATATACAAAACTTCTAAAGAATAATAAAATCGGGGCTGGGGATGTGGCTCAAGTGGTAGCGCGCTCGCCTGGCATGCGTGCGGCCCGGGTTCGATCCTCAGCACCACATACAAAACAAAGATGTTGTGTCCGCTGATAACTAAAAAAAAAAATAAATATTAAAAATTCTCTCTGTTCCTCTCTCCCTCTCTCTTTAAAAAAAAAAGAATAATAAAACCATTTTCTAGGATGCCTTTAAATTGTTCTGAGTTCCTCTTAATGTGCTACAAGTAATCACAGAAAGAAAAGGTCTGTGTAATGTAGAATATTGTTACTAAAATTAATGCTTCCATTTATTGTCTCAAAATCCAGTTGTCTATCAACTATATTCTAAACACTTCTCTAAGTACAGAAAATATAAATATTAATGAGACATGATCCCTGTCCTTGAGACACTTACTGTACAAGGAAGAAAGACAAATAATAAGAGAAATCCTAGAGTTCTGAATTACAGAGTTGGGATAAAGGCATGAAGAGAGTGCTGTGGAAAGCCTTTGGAAATTAAGTGTCCTCAGGGAAATGAAGCTTGCACATTAGAGCATAAGAAAAAATAATCTGAAGAATTAGAAAGTTCTCAAAATAATTTTTATTTCATCCTTCATGATTTATCAGGAGTATATGTGTGGGCTCTCTCTTGTCCAGCAAAGAGTTCCAGAGAACAGGTAGAGGAGAATGTGGCTGAGGAGTCCCTATTCAAGACCTCCGGAGACCATGCAGGAAGCAGGTCTGATTTTATTGCACATTACTATGTATATATACTCAGGCAGTGGGTATATTAAGAGAATTAACATGTTATGGTCTTAATTATGTTGATAAGGTTACCTTCCTTGATCTGAATGAGCACGCAGATGTAGCCAGTTTGCTAAAATTCATCAAGCTGGATCATCTGAACCTATGCATGCCTTCTTTAATTGTATTTAAATAAAAATCTTACCCCCCCAAATTCTTGAGTTTAAATAATTGATGTAACTAAAGGTGATTTCCCCCAACCCCATGGTGGGTACTTGGCATGTTTCACATTAAGTGTACTTTCATATAGCCATATATGCATGTATTCATACATCACCTGCAGAAAGAACTTTATATTAAGACTCAATTTATTGTGAGGTCTGTATTCATCTATTATAAATCATAGAATTTGGGATAAATAAACTCTAAGTGTTCCATTTCTTCATCTTGAAAGTGTAACATCAATTGTACATTCATTTAAGACTGGATGGAAACAGTATAAACAGATACATGGTAGCCATGCTATTAATTCTCCTTCATTCAACTGTGTTGTTTAAAGGATTTGAGATTGTTCATATTGTATTTCTACTCCATTCATAAATTTTCATTTGGATGAAATTGGACAAAAACATTGCCTAATGTTTTCCAAACCATTAAAATCTCTCATTATATAATGGGAAAATGGAAAGTCCTCTCTAATTGTGTTGGCCAATAAGACATGGTTAATCAGCAGGTTTGTCTAGCTTTCTCTGCCAGAGGAAGCAGTTGTGGTGTAACAACTGGGTCACCTCCTTAACAACTTTATTATACAGTAGTTCATCTATTTCTTGTTGACAGATTTAGTGCACTTTGTGAAAGCAATAATTGTACCAGGACTACAGCTGGCAGGCTTCCTTAGTGAAAAAAGTAGAATAAAGTTGCTACAATGTTTCAACCATTAAAAGGCAAGTAAAGCGGTCTGTGTAGTTTCATTAAAGAATTACAGAGTCTCTAACATTGGAGCTAATTAAAATTGTTTTGAATAAACACAGTGAAATATGATGAAACATCATTCTAAGTATAAGTTAATGTATTCCTCATGCAAATGTATTTTTGGTTTACATGTACCAGAGGGATGCTTTCAATGCAACAGCTAAAGGAGCAACCCAGTGATGGTTAGGGTGTACTTAATTCATTGAAATTCATCCTCCAAATAAAATAGAACAAATTTTTCAAACACTGATGTAAAATTGACTTGGCGTTTTAGCTTTTTTACTGATTTTTTTCTTTTTTTCTTTCTTTCTTATTATAGCATATTGAAAGTTGGTTATTCTTAAATAAATATTGTGTGTACAGATATGTAATCACATTTTTTAAAAATTTACATTTTGCCACATTATTTATTTTTTATTTACATATGACAACAGAATGCATTACAATTCATATTGCACATATAGAGCACAATCGTTTACATGTCTGCTTGTATACAAAGTATATTTACACCCTTTGTGTCTCATACATGTACTTTAGATAATGATGTCCATCTCATTCAACCATAATTTCTAAGCCCATGTCTGCTTCCATCCCCTCCCACCCCTCTGCCCTATCTAGAGTTCATCTATTCCTCCCATGCTCTCTCCCCCTACTGCACTATGAACCAGCAACTTTATATCAGAGAAAAAAATCAGCATTTGTTTTTTGGGGGATTAGCAAACTTTACTTAGCATTACCTTCTCCAACTCAATCCATTTACCTGCAAATGTCATGATTTTATTCTCTTTTATTGCTGAGTAATATTCCATTTTGTATATATGCCAAATTTTTAAAAATCCATTCATCTACTGAAGGGTGTCAGGGTTGGCTCCACAGTTTTTAGCTATTGTGAATTGTGTTGCTATAAACATTGATGTGGCTCTGTCCCTGTAGCATGCTGTTTTTACAGTTCTTTGAATATAAACCAAGGAAAGGGATAGCTTGGTCAAATGGTGGTTCCATTCCCAGTATTCCAAGGAATCTCTAAACTGTTTTCCCTATTGGATGCACCAAATGGTAGTTCCACCAGCAATGTATGAGTGTACCTTTTCCCCCCACATCCTCGCCAACACTTATTGTTGTTTGTGTGCTTAATAACTGCCATTCTGACTGGAGTGAGATGAAATCTTAGAGTAGTTTAGATTTGCATTTCTCTAATTGTTAAAGATAATGAGCATGTTTTCATATATTTGTTGATTGATTGTATATCATCTTCTGAGGGGTGTCTGTTCAGGACTTTGGCCCATTTATTGATTGGTTTATTTGTTTGTTTGTTTTTGATGGGGGGGGTGTTTAGCTTTTTGAGTTCTTTATATATCCTTGAGATTAGTGCTCTATCTGATGTGTAAGGGGTAAAAATCTGTTCCCAAGAAGTAGGCTCTTTATTCACTTCATAGATTGTTTCTTTTGCTGTGAAGAAAATTTTTAGTTTGAATCTATTCCATTTATTAATTATTGATTTTAATTCTTGTGCTATAGGAGTCTTATTAAGGAAGTTGAGGCCTAACCCCACATGATGGAGATTAGGGCCTATTTTTTCTTCTATTAGACCCAGTATCTCTGGTTTTATTCCTAGGTCCTTGACACACTTTGAGTTGAGTTTTGTGCATGGTGAGAGATAGGGATTTAATTTCATTTTGTTGCATATGAATTTCCAGTTTTCCCAGCACCATTTGTTGAAGAGGCTATCTTTTCTCCAATGCATGTTTCTGGCATCTTTGTCTAATATAAGATAGTTGTAATTTTGTGGGTTAGTCTTGTGTCCTCTATTCTGTACCATTGGTCTACCAGTCTGTTTTGGTGCCAATGCCATGATGTTTTGTTATTTTTGCTCTGTAGTATAGTTTGAGGTCTGGTATAGTGATGCTACCTGCTTCACTCTTCCTGCTAAGGATTGCTTAACTATTCTTGATCTCTTTGTCTTTCTCTATTTTTTTTTTTTCAGATGAATATCATGATTGCTTTTTCTCTTTCTATGTGAAATGCCATTGGGGTTTTGATTGTCATTGCATTAAATCTGTATAGTGTTTTTGGTAGTATGGTGATTTTGATAATATTAATTATGCCTATCCAAGTGCAAGGTAATTCTCTTAATCTTTAAAGGTCTTCTTTGATTTCTTTCTTTAGGGTTCTGTAGTAATATATATATATATATATATATATATATATATATATATATATATATATATATATATAATTTCAACTCTCTCATAAGTTGATTCCCAAGTATTTTTAAGTATTTTTTTCCTGAGGCTATTTTAAATGGAGTAGTTTTCCTCATTTTCCTTTCTGAGGAATTGCCACTGATATATAGAAATGCCTTTGATTTATAGGTGTTGATTTTATATCCTGCTACATTGCTAAATTCATTTATTAGTTTTAGAAGTTTCCTGGTGGAACTTGTTGGGTCTTTCAGGTATAGAATCATATCATAAGCAAATAGTACTAATTTGAGTTTTTCTTTTTTCTATGTGTGTCCCTTTAATTTCTTTCATCTGTCTAATTGCTCTGGCCAGTATTCCAAGAACTATGCTAAATAGAAGTGGTGAAAAAGGGCATCCCTGTCTTGTTCCAGTTTTTAGAGGGAATGCCTTCAATTTCTCTCTATTTAGAATGATGTTGGCCTGGGGCTTACCATAGATAGCCTTTACAATGTTGAGATATGTCTCTGTTATCCCTAATTTTCCTAGTGTTTTGAACATGAAGGGGTACTGTATTTTATCAAACGTTTTTTCTGCATCTATTGAGATGATCATATGATTCTTATCTTTAAGTCTATTGATGGAATGAATTACATTTATTGATTTTCATATGTTGAACCAACCTTGCAACCCCGGGTGAATCTCACTTGACCATCATGCACAATCTTTTTGATATGGTTTTGTATTCAATTTGCCAGAATTTTATTGAAAATTTTTGTGTCTTTGTTCATTAGAGATATTGGTCTGAAGCTTTCTTTTTTTATTTGCCTTTGCCTGGATTTGGAATCAGGTGATATTGGCCTCATAGACTAAGTTTGGAAGTGTGGCCTCTTTTTCTATTTCCTGAAATAAATTGGAGAGTAGTGATATTAGTTCTTCTTTAAAGATCTTGTAGAACTCAGCTGTATATCCATCCAGTCCTGGGATTTTCTTGGTTGGTAGACTTCTGATGGCATCTTCTATTTTGTCACTTGCAATTGATTTGTTTAAATTGTGTATATTTGATTTAATTGGGGCAAATCACATGACTCTAGAAATTTGTTGATGCCTTCAATGTTTTTTAATTTAATTGGAGTATAAGTTTTCAAAATAATTTCTAATTATCTTCTGTATTTCTATAGTGTATGCCATGATATTTCTTTTTTCATTATGTATGTTAGTAATTTGAGTGTTCTGTCTCCTTCTCTTTTATGGTTAAGGGTTTTTCAATTTTATTTATTATTTCAAAGAACCAACTTTTTGTTCCGTCATTTTTTTTCAATTGTTTCTTTTGTTTCAATTTATTTGATTTCAGCTCTGATTTTAATTATTTTCTGTCTTCTACTACTTTTGGTGTTGATTTGTCCTTTTTCGAGGGCTTTGAGATATAATGTTAAGTCATTTATTTGTTGATTGTATTCTTCTTTTAAGTAATGAACTCCATGCAATGAACTTTACTCTTAAAACTGCCTTCATAATGTCCCAGAGATTTTGATATGGTGTATTGGTGTTCTTATTCGCCTCTAATTTTTTTTTAATCTTCTCCTTGATGTCTTCTGCAACTCATTGAACAATGGGTTTAATAGCATATTATTTAGGCTCCAGGTGTTGGAGTGGATTTTATTTCTTATTTTATCATTTATTCCTAATTTCATTCCATTGTGATCTGATAGAATGCAGGGTAGTATCACTACTTTTTTTATATTTGCTAAGAGATGATTTGTGGCATAATATGTGGTCTATTTTAAGGAAGGATCCATGTACTGCTGAGAAGAAAGTGTATTTGCTCGTTGAAGGATAAAATGTTCTGCATATGTCAATTAAGTCTAAGTTATTGAATGTATTATTAAGTTCTATAGTTTCTTTGTTCAGCTTTTGTTTGGAAGATATATTCAGTGATGAAAGAGGCATGTTGAAATCACCCAAAATTATTGTGTTGTGGTCTATTTGACTCTTAAACTTGAGAAGAGTTTGATGAACATAGATTCTCCATTGTTTGGAGCATGTATATTTATAATTGTTAAGTCTTGTTGGTGTATGGTTCCCTTGAACAGTATGAAGTGTCCTTCTTTATCCCTTTTGATTAACTTTAGTTTGAAGTCTACATTATTTGATATGAGGATGGAACCCCCTCTTCGCTTCTGCAGTACATGTTAGTGGCATGATTTTCCCTTACCCTTCACCTTTAGTCCATGGGTGTCATTTCCTATGAGATGAGTCTCTTGGAGGCATTATGTTATTAGGTCTTTTTTTGTGTGTGATCTGCTTGATTGATTTGATGATGAGTTTAGACCATTAACATTCAGGGTTATTAATTAAACATGATTTGTATTACCAGCCATTTTTGTTTATTTTTGGTATTTAACATGACTTGGTTTCTCCTCTGATTAGATTTTCCTTCAGTCTAGTACCTCCCTCTGTTGATTTTCATCATTGTATTTCATTTCTTCTTCATGGAATATTTTGCTGAGGATGTTCTGTACTGCAGGCTTTCTAGTTGAAAATTCTCATAACTTTTGTTTATCATGGAAAGTTTTTATTTCATCATCCAATCTAAAGCTTAGTTTTGCTGAATATAAGATTCTTGGTTGGCATCCATTTTCTTTCAGAGCTTGGTATATGTTGTCCTAAGATCTCCTAGCATTGAGGGTTTTGGTTTTGCTTATTTAGGCAATTCTTTAATTCACAGATTATTTTAATTTTGAAACTTCTAAGTTCCTTCTCTGACATTTCATCAACTTTACTGTCCATGGGTTCTGTTATTTTAGTATCCTGTTTTTTTTTGTTTTTTTTTGGGGGGGGGTGCACTTTCCTCCCTTGTTTTTTCATGTTGTCAATATGTCTTCTTTCTTGCAGTGTGGATCTGAGATATTACAGTTTCTACCTTATATTCTTGTAGTACTCATGCAGATTATCTGTACTTCACCTTGCTGTTGGGCTTCACTCAATTTATGCTACTGCAACTAAAGGTGGTGGTGGCAATAGCCAAGGTAACTCAAGGTAATAGTGGAGGTTCCCCAAGATGAATGCAATTCCTTACAGAGATTGAGCTGAAAGGGTGGGCTTCACACTCTCTTTGGGATAATCACATTTCTTACACAAATTTAGTTGGGTATATTTTGTGAAGAAATCAGTTTTATTATCCACAGGATTATTTACCATCTGACTGAAAATTGTTCATCATTCTCTTATTTGAGGAAAATGTACATACTTTAACATAAAATTAAGTAGTTAATTAATTTGAAATGGAGTCTTTCTGTGTTGCCTAGAGTGGTCTGGAACTCAGGGGCTCAAATAATTTTCACAGCTCAGCCTTTGGTGTAGCTGAGACTATAGGCAAGAACCACCACACTCAGCATAATCTTTAATTTTAATGTCTATTTATTTAGGAGGTAAGAGATGTGGTCAAATGTGGTAAAATTGTTAACATTTGAAATAATTCTTTACTGAGAAGAAGTTGATAAAGCACAAGTTTCTGTATTTTCTAAAAGTGGTGGTGTAAGGAGGTAAGTGCAGATATTATAGATTGAAACAGCAAAACTGACTACATTCCAGGATGGACCAACAAATATTATCAATTTTCTAAACATTGGTGTCATATTTTTTTAAATTGTCAAATAAAATACATTTCAGTTGATATTTACTTGTTGAGAGTATACTGAAGACTATGAAATGTCAAGATGTTATTTTGAAACAATATGTCACTGTATATAATCTAGAATTGCATTCAAAAGAATGTAATAGAAACATAGTGTTGTAATAGAAACATAGTGTTTAATAAGATTTATTGTAAATGCACATTAAATAAAAAATAAAAATTAAAAACAAATTATTATTTACTATGAAGACTTGTATAAAACTGAGGCATTCAATCACTTTAGGTTTTTTTGGGGGGGTAACACTTCTATACTTTTGCACAATTTGCATTTTTAATGTTCTTTAGAGATTCTTTGAAAAAACAAATAAAGTCAGATTTTATCCAATGTTAACTGATTAAAAAATGTTAAAATAATGTATTATCATTTTGCATTAATATAGTGCCTAAGCATTTTAAAGCAATTTTCTATATGCTCAGAAATCTAAAACTATCTTTAAAACAATGTAATTTTCATTCAGTTTTTCAGTTTCATATTTTCTAATGTAAGATCATAGTAAAAAAAAGTCTTTGGTACACTTTGCTTGCTATGTGTATATTTAGTTTCTCCTTCATATGTAAGGATAGGAAAAAAAGAGAAATCTAAAAGAGTAACTAAATAGTTAAATTTTGCACTAGAAAAAAATTAAAAAGTGCACCTATACATAATATGTAGAATATATCAAGTAAGTTAGGATTTTTTTTTTAGAGATACTTACAATATTAAGCAATTAAAGTGGATACTTATTTTTAAATCTACATTCTATTTTCCTCATTGAATTACTTATATGTGTACTAACTACTAAATATCTTCTGACTTAAAATTATGTACAATTATTAAAAAAGCTAAAGATATAGAAATGTAAGTTAGTGACAAACTTAAAAGGCAAAAAACTAAAACACCAACATGAATCACCATTATAAAAATACTGCTTAGCAGTTTGGTCAGCAAGTTCCACCAATATCAAGGATGAGTCAGTTTTTAGAAGCTGAAGATAAGTATTTAAGTTGAACATCTGAATCACTCCTGTGGGAAATATAGTAAAACTAATACACAGGTGTCATGTTGGGATTTATGTCTGTCTAAGTGAAGCAAATACGTACAGCATCATGTAGAAGATCTCAGGGGCTGATATTTCCTCCTCATGCTGGGATCAAAGTGTTCTTAAATAACCAGTTGAAAATTGATAGCTCATTTCTTTGGAAGTACTCAATTTACTCAAAAGTAATCATAATGCAATTTTTTAACCACTAAGGTAAACTTCTCAACTGAATTTATTGCTATTTTATTTCATATTTTTAAGATAAATTTGTAAATACACTAAATAATGTTGCCAAGCAGGACCGACCAGGAAGTTTTCATACAGTGTAGCTAATTTAGGGACTCCATCATAATTTTCTGACTGTATCAGTAAATGCTCTTATTTCCCTCCATGAGATGTAAAAACTTACAGGTAGCCTAAAATATGAGGATAAAGATCCATTTACCAGGAACTTAATTCTACCTGAATAGCTTGTTTCATTTTATGAAATCTGCTATCATTTTCTCATCCAATGACACATAGTGCATAACTAAATCTTTGTAAAAGAGAAACCCTGCATTTAAGTATTGACTAATTCTGTTTTGAAACCAGGTTTTACTAGATCCAGCAGAAGTTAAGTGTTCCCTTCTTGGAGAAGGTCATATTTGAATATTTAATAGTATGTGAATAATACACAAATATTATCTGTTCTGCTCCTGCATTCTGGTTAATGATGAAATGTGTGATGATCTGAATACCCCAGTACCTCACTGTCAGTGAAGATTATATGACAATGTAAGCATTAGTAGAAGTAATTGTGTACTACCTGCCAATCAGAGCTCATTCCAGAGACTCTTTAATCATTTATTTTGTTCTTTGATCAGGGTTCTCTTATTTGTAACATAGAGGCTTCTGTTATTGTTAATATTATTTTATATATGTGAAAAATTAATAGTATAAATTTCTAAGTAATTGTCAATATAAAATTTCTAAGCATTCCATTTTCTTCCTTTTTACTAATACCGAAAATCAGTGCTTATAATTTGCTGTATTCTTCTTTAAAAAGATAATAATCAGTTTTTAAATTATATCTTATTGAAGAATAAGCTATTTTTGATATTTTGCTCTGCCAGAGACTTTACTTCCTTATTTATAGAAAATAATTCCATGTATTGGTTAATACATAACTATTAAAATTTATTAGATTATTATAGAGATTGTGTCTGTGCTCATTTCTGGGCAAAATGGCCATGATACTACATGTAGAAATACTAAGAAAATAGAATGAATAGATAGTAACTGAGATACCTAAATTTAACTGGTTCTCCTTTTTCTAATAATGGATTACATTTATGGATGTATCTTTAAATAATGCAGTAGTAATATCATATTTATTATTTACTACTAGGATATTTAAGTTTGGATTTTTGTTCATTAACAAATCATGGTCTTTCCATAGAGATACACAACAAATATTTTAAGAACTGTGATATACAACCACTTCATTAAAAAAAAAAAAAAAAGATCAGTACTCTTAGATCAACATCTCTTTTAGTAACAAAGAAAGTAATGCCATGATTTCTTGAGCTGAATCTTGTGTGGGGGAAAATAAATTATATGATTCTATAGTATCAAGCTGAAATTTAACAAAAACCTAGAAATTGTTGACAAGGATGCAGAACAATAGCAACTTTCCTTCACTGTTGACAAAAATTGAAAATGCAATAATCACTTTGGAAGACGTGACAGTTTCCTATATGGTTATCTATAGTCCTAATGTATAATCTAGAAATCATGCTGAAAAGTATTTACCCCATGGATTAAAAAATGTACATCCACACTGATACCTCTATGTGAATATTTATAAGAGCTTCATTCATAATTACCAAAAATTGGAAGTCATGAAAATGGCTTGTCATGCATCCATAAAATAAAAAACTGTTCATCAATAGAATAAAATAAGCTGTTAACCCTTGCAAGAGACATACTGGATCTTAAGTGTGTATGTTGGTAAATGAAAAGGGAAAAACTGCAAAGGATACATATTGTGATTTCATTTATTTGATGCTCTGAATATGCAAAACTAGAGAGATGATAAGTAAATGAATAATTTCTACATCATTTGAGATAGGCAAAAATGGATTGTTATGTAAAACACAGGAGAACTTTTTTAGTTGTGCACCTATTATGTATGTCACTGTAATAGTGGACACATGACACTAATACATTTGTCAAAACCTATAAAAATATACAGCATAAAAGAGCAAACCTGAATTTATAAAAAGCTATAAAATATCATTTAGGAGGTGAAAGGGTCTAAGATGAAATTTGAAATATGAAAAAAGAATCTGGATGTACAAAATGTATGAAATAATATCACTGACAGGGGTGTGGGGAGAGTATGAACCTAAATAAAAATAGAATTGGGCAACTGCAAGGCTCAAGGCATAGGGAATTGTACATAATCACTCTCTGGTTAATCAAGTTGTTTTCCTATGTTTTTATGGTTTAATAGTTTTGAAAATATGCTAAATGTTTACTATAACTGAGGAATTAAGTAAATGAATGGCATATATTGAGAGTTCCATTTCTCATTGATAGAATAGGAGGTTGCAGATGAGTAAGATAAAATTACCAGAAAATCCATATAGTAATTGATTAGAGTTACAGACAACATTCATATTTAGCTTAGTATAGATACACATGATTACATACAGAAATATTTGCAGATACGTGTACATGTAGATTAGTACATATGTATGTATTTCCTTCTGATTCATTCGGAAAACCTAAATGTAATGGTACCTCAGCAGCAATGAGTACACCTAGTTCACAAATGTTGGTTTCTCTGACCATTTCCAGTGAAAGTAACCAGGGCTTCTATAAGCAATGGCTATCTTTGGGAAGGACTGCAGAATACATAAAATGAGTCTAGAATATCTTGTAGTGTAAAAAAGTAAGGAGGTTCTCAAAATTTCATAAATACAAAGACCAAAATTACAGGAATATATTAATGTTACATAGGAGCTAAGACAGCTGCCAAAGTTGGAAAAATTTTAGCAAAAGTAAAATAACTAAAGTAGTACAGTCTAATAATATACAAAGTAAGTGCATGTGGTTCCATTTTTAAATAAATAAATGGTTGAGTAAATAAGTTAGGGAGCATATATGAATCTCTTACCTAAAATTATTCTGTGTACTGGATACAGATACCCCATCTTCATAAAAGAGGAGCATAACTTTCTCTCTGGAAGTGTAAACTTCACATAGTGATTTCCTTTCAAAAAGTATAGTATGGAAGGAATGGTAGGAACCAGTAAATAAAAATGTGTAAAAACTACCTTAGATGCTCAAGATTAAGGTCAACAGTGTATCATGTTAATAATATATACCCTTCGCATGATGTGGTAAAATGACATTTTACTCTGTGGTCTTTCTCCCAGACACCCATAATCCTAGTCTAATCATGAGAAAAGTATCAGATAAATAATATTTTAGGGACATTCTATGAAATGATTGAGCAGCCCTCCTCAAAACTCCCAGTGTTACCATAAAGAAACAATATCTGCAAAACCATCATATCTGAGAAGAGTCTAAAAGGTAGGTGACTGAAAATAAGTGGTAGTCTTAATAAAAGCTTGAAATAAATAAGGAGTATTAGGTAAAAACTAAAGAAATATAAATAATCTACACACTTCATTAATAGTATGAATATTATTTTGTTATTTGTGACAAATGTACTATTCAAATATAGTGTGTTATTAGGAGTATAAATGTGGTATAAAGCACATGAGAACTTTATTCATGTTATTTTCTGTACATTTGAAAGCACTTTAAAATAAAAATCTTCATTACAAAAATAAACTATATTTGTTGGGGTATATTTACAGTTGTGACAAAAAATAATCCTTCTCAAAAGGCAAAATAGCCAAGAATCACTTTACTTAGGACTAGAGAAAGAAGAGCAAGCCTTATCTTGTTCTCAACCTTTGAAAGGAAGCTATAATTATAGAATTGCATTTGGTTCAGTTGTTGCAAACCTAGACAAGTTTGCATTTATGTGATAAATTTTATGGCTTGTATTATAAGCAAGTTATTTCATGTTAAAACTTTGTTTTCAGGAGAATGTTTTCTTGGGGCCAATGATAAATGGACTCTTCCTAGAATACGGGAAACAAGGGAAACATTCAATAGCAGTGAATGCAGCCATAGTTAAGAATTTGTGAGGAGATTTCTAAAAGGGTTAGCTTTAGACAGGAAGTACAATAAAGTTTATTTCTTTTTTGCCCTAACCTGGACTATTTGGTATGGATATTCTTGGAGGGCTTCCATGATGGAAAGATAGTCTGCTTCAAAGGTACATGAGCAGGGCCATAGAGGAAGCAACTCCCTGATGAGACACCCAAAGGAGCTCTGAGAAGTTTGCATTTTTACTGCAAGTGTAAGCTGTTCTCTGATTTGTGCTTGCTTCCTTATTCATCAACCAAATCCTGGCCTCCTACAAGGCTAAAAAAAATGTCACTGAATTTTCTAGAAGTTAAGAATCATTGATCAATTTCATAAATGCATATATGTGTACATGTTTATAGTTTATAAATGTATGTGTTTTTTGATTTACAAAGACTCTCAGTTATTAAAAATTATTTGAAAGGGCATCAACATTCATATTTATACTTTCAATATTCATGGGGCCTTTCAGATATTGGAGAATTAAGAGTATAATCTCTGAATTGAAAGTTCAAAAATCAGATGTAACTGCCACATCTCTCACATTCCTTAGACCCATACCAAGACCAACTTTCTCAACCCTTCGCAAGTCTAATTGTTTTTCCTCCTCCAGGGGCAAGGACCAGTCAAATCTCATCGGTATATCCAATGTCCATGTGTTGCAATTTCTCTATCTTCCTAGTGAGGCACTAGGGTCCGGCGAGGATGGCAGTCTTAAGGTAGACAGTATTTCATGTACCAGGCTGATATTGTTATAATTTTGGTGAGTGTGTCTAAGAGGAAGCCTCTCATCTATTTATGATCCAGATAAGAGAGATTCTAGTAGAGAGATTGTAAAATTTTTGCATTTAACTACCACCATGGGTGAGAGGTGGCAGGGCTAATGAAAGTGCAGACAGATTTATCTGTCCTCTTCCACAGTATGCTATGTTATTTCCTCTGCTAGCAAGAAAGAAAACTGGAATTCACCCTGAAAGTTTCCCTTTAGATTTTACACAGCTTTGTGCCACACTTTATCTTTTTAACTAAATAGTTTGAGGCATTGACATAATTTTTCTCATTTTATGTAGTAATATGGGAAATTACAAGTACCTGTTTTCTATTGTTTAATATCCCTAGTATGTCTTTAATAAATTCTAATATATATATATATATATATATATACACACATATATGTTAAAAAGTTTCAAAAGTATGAAAGTGTTCCACATTGGCTTTCATAAAAATCTAACTTGCACAAACAAAAAAGTAAATAAATAAACAGAATCATGTTGGTTCTGAATATGTAGCTAAATATGACAAAATAGTGAAAAGAAAATCATCTTAAAAGGTGGAATAGAAGAAAGAAAATGCATCTCAATAACTAGAAAGGGTTTTAATTAGAAAATTTAATACCAACATATATTATTTAATAGGACAATATAAAAAGGTAAAATATCAAATAATTAAATGCAAATATAGATAGCTGATTATAAAAATTGATTAAGAGTAAATTCAAAAGCATGGCTAAAACTCTCATTAAAATAGAAAAATTATTCTTAAATATGACCTAAGATAGTAATCAGCAACCATTCAGGAACTTAGTTGTTAAACATTAAAGTCATTATCATGAAAATTCTGAGGGAGATAATAATATACACTGACATTTTGTTGTGTTCAAACAAATACAATTAAAACAAAATATAGGACTATAACAAGTATCTACAGCAACAAGATGACAATTTTTTAGTCATGTACATCTTGTTTTATTTGATAATAATGAAAATCTTAACAAGTCACAAGAAAAATAATTCAATAAGATAGCATATTCACAGACCATTACCTTTATTTGGAAATAATAAAATAACTTATTCTGATCAACTATACAAAATTTGAATGAATGGGACCAATATATCTAGTTTCTGACTAGATAAAATAATATTTTAATCATCTTAAACTAATTAAATGAATACCATGCTTATTATCTCAGATAATTAATAAGCTAGTATTAAAGATAAACATAAAAAACAAAACAAGTATTCTACAGCTACAGAGGTAAATAAATATTTCATGTGTAAATATATTGATGGGGAAGAATATATTACTTTAGTTGTACTATTGCATAATGGTCGTAGATTGGTTATTTGAAAGCTTGCATAATCACTACACTTTTGCAAACAAAAATAGACCAATGCCTCGTACTTTATCACAGAGTCAACTCTGAATTTATCAAAAATTTCTATTTGAAAATATATATTGAAATATAAAGTTTATAATTTTTAAAATTAATATGGATGCCCATATAATTTACATTTTTTAAAATGATACTCATATCTGAAGCCATATATGTAAGAAATTGCATGCTTGGTTGCAATAACATACTTAAAATCTCTACTTACAAAGCTATATAAAATGTATATACAAACAACAAAGAGAGAAATCATATAACAGCATAAATATCATTCTCTATAATCCACAACAATGTATTAGAAAAAATTCAGAGTGTATTCTCCAAATTAGAGATACTCAAGGAAGAGGAATAGACAAATTTTATAAAAATTAACATAAAAACATACAAAGTCCAATATTTTCCATTGCCAAGAATGTTAGAACTAATAAGTCTACTAAAACGCACTGTGAAAAGGCATTTTTATTTAGCATCATAGTGAGTGTAAGCAGCCATACAGTTTCTGCTTCATCATCAGATAATGTGTTGAGTAAAAAAATGGAACATAACAAAAACTTAAAAATATTCCTGTCAGTTGACACAGTAATGCCACTCTAAAAATTTATACCAGTTGTATGTTTCAGAGTGTTAGTAATGATTAAGCTACAAGAATTTTATTACTAACAAAGTTGATGTCTGTACAAGAAACAACAGGATCATGTATCGTGATGCATCATTTTGATAAAAAATTAAACCTCATTAAAATAAAATTGGCAAGAATATGAATATTGTTGATTAAAGCAAAACGCTTGGAAGATATCTTTTAGTATGAATTGATTTTTTAAGGTTACTTTTATCAATTTTGTTAGAAAAAAAATCCAGTGGTCCATCTGTATTTGGAGCAAGGAATCTCCCTCTCTGCTTTGTGATCATGGTGATGTGAACTGTTTCCCTCAGCCACACTCTTCTGCCATGATATTCAGCCTCACCTCTAGCCCTGAGGAATGGAGCCGGCCTTTTTTGGATGAAGACATCTGAAACTGTGAACCACTGAATACACTTTTCCTCCTTTAAAATTGTTCTAGTCATGTCCTTTAGTCACAGCAGTGAAAAAGCTGACTAAAACAACAAGTAAAACTTTCCTAGAATCCTTAAGTAGAATTCTACCAATAGGTCTGAGTCTAAAGCTGCAACACTAACACATCTAACTGTAAATGCTTATTTTTACAATTTTTAAAATCTGCACTAAGGATTAAATCCAGGGATAAACTACCACAAAATATACATTTAGTCTTATTTGGGGGGAGATCTCGCTCAATTACCTATGCTGTATTTAAACTTGAGATTCTCCTGCCTCAGCTTGAGATATAGCAGGGATTAAAGGTATATGCCATTACAACCTGCCAGCTTAAGTTTTTGATTGAGGAAAATAAGAGAAAAGACAACTAGGGAATGCTGTTTAGTAATAAATGCCATCTACAGAATATGACATACTTACTGCCAGAGGAAAAAAAAATCTGAGGTCAGCAACCTCCATGAAGACTTCTAACTTTTCTACCTATTTCCATTCACATAGTTCTGTTTAATGCTCTCCCTTTAAGAGGGACCGGGAACTAATGAACCACCCCAAATAACTGGAATAAGACAAACCTATGGAGACAAACTTTCAAAATTAAGTTATGAAAAGGAAATTGCTCCAACTTGGACTCTTTCTTTCTCTCTCCCATTCTCTTGCTTAAATTTTCTTGTTATGAGTTCTTCTAAGAACAGACCCATGTATCTGGGAACTTACAAGACTAGTCAATAGACATGGGAGAGAAAGTGATAGCAGATCCTCCTTTAAGTGAGCCTTGAGATGAAGGAGGCCTTGGTCAAAGCTTGGAATGCAGCCCTCTGAGATAGTCTACACTAGAAGGATCCAATTAAAATGGATCAGAATTCCTGAACCTCTTAAACGGTGAGGTAATAAATGTTTTATTCAAGAATATAGTTTTGGGGGTAACTTGTTACTTAAAAGTACCCTGTATAATGTGCTGGATTTATATCCATTGATATTCAGATAAAATATGTAGAAAAGTCCTTTATCTCTATGTAACACTTTAAAAAAAAAGAGCTACATTAACTCTAGGTAATTGAATTTTTGATACTTTATATTTTGGCATATATATATATATATATATATATATATATATATATATATATTTTGGAGGTGGGGGCGGTACTGGGTTTGAACTCAGGGGCACTCAACCACTGAGCTATATCTCCAGCCCTATTTTGTATTTTAAATAGAGACAGTGTCTCACTGAGTTGCTTAGTGCCTCACTTTGCTGAGCTGGCTTTGAACTTGAGATCCTTCTTGCTCAGACTCCCCAGCCACTGGGATTACAGGCATGCACCACCATGCCTGGCTTGGCTTATATATGTGATGACTGTTTAAATGAACATAGGTCACTGGTGAAATCAATATATACACAGCACAAAGCTATAAATTAATTAAAGTATTTATCAACCCAAGAAAAGTTTTTAAATTCATGTTTTGACATGATAACTTCTTTAACACAAATTGTTAAAGTAAAGGAATATAATTTTTCTTTTAAGTTGAATCATAACTTAAGAATTTTCTGTAAAATGACAATAACCACAATGAAAGAAAATTAGCATTGAAAAACAATTCATTTTGAAAACTTTGTAGCATAACATTGAATCATATGAAACAAAACAAACACACACAAAAGACTGAATGAACTAGAAATATAACTAAGGATTATGTCAATGAACATTGTTACTACTATCATTTATCAAGAATTAGTTGCCTTTCCTATCCTCTACTATAGGCAACAGAATACATCAGACACTAGTATGGCAATATGTAAAACAGTGGATGTGTAACCGATGTGATTCTGCTATCTGTATACAGGGTAAAAATGAGAGTTCATAACCCACTTGAATCAAATGTATGAAATATGATATGTCAAGAACTATGTAATGTTTTGAACAACCAATAATAAAAATTATATATATATATATATATATATATATATATATATATATATATATATATAACCTGTGTTATGAAATAAAATGAATACAAAAATGGAAAAAAAAAAGAATTAGTTGCAACCAATCTTCTCAATACAGTCTTATAAGAGACCATTCTCCTGTTGATCCTTGATTTTCATTCTTTGATTTTTAAAAAAATTATCAAACTTTTTTATTTCTCTAAAATATTTGTTGCATTTGCTGGCTTACCTACAGATGTTTCAATTTTTATTCAGTGACTTAGCTTCTATTCCATAAATTGTCATTTTATTAAATATTTTAATGAAAATAGGCTTAAAAGTTTAAATATAGTTGTTTGAAATTCATTTGCATACAAATTTAATATGTATTATATATTCCAATGTGCAACATAATTCCTTATTTAAAACCAGGGCAATGTTTTAGAAATTACATGGTAGTCAATATTCCACTTAATCAGTATTGAGCAATTATAAAGTTACAAGTACTATGGTGGAAACAAGAGATACAGATACATGTATTGAATAGGATTAATACCTAGGTAGAACAATTTAGATATATATCTACATGTATTTATTATTAAAAATAGAGTCGTTTTCTCAATTAGGTAAACTGAATGAATCATTCCAAAACATTAAGTTGTCTTTATCATGGCTAAATTTTTTAGAAACTTGAAAACTGTGGGAATGAATTTATGTCCTAGCTAGCTTACTGGTATAACAGATGGACCTCTCCATATTAGCTGGAAAAGTTAAATATAAAAGGTAAACAATTCTGTTTCATATCCATTTCTGACACCTACCTCACTACTAAACATTGTAACATTCTCCATTCTATCTCCATTCCTAATATATATAAATTTTTTTTCACTATAATTATCCACTACCCATTACAGAACAATAATTTATTTTAAGTGTCCCATTACATGCTATCTGTCTGGTCACTGTTCACTATTGGGGTGTTTTTATTTCAGCCAGTTTTTCAGGATCTTTCAAAAGACTGTGTCTTTCCTCCCCATAGGTCTTTCTGTCCCGGTTGTAAGCAAGCCTGTTTTGCCAATGGGATTTTCCTAAAATTCCCCCTAACTGTAGACTTAATTACAACTTTTTAAAATTTTGATTGATCCTACATTTGTCAACATAAATGAAATTCAGAGCAGGGTAAAACTAGTCCAAGAAATTAATTAACTTCATATACTTATTAAATTCAAAGATATATATGATACTGGAACCAGAGCAGAACTCTGCTGAAAAGGTATTTACTTTTGCCCTCTTTGAGCTATTTAAAAAAAAATTAATGGCCCAGAATTAATATCTATAGGCTGTCATTAGACTATCCTAAAAAAATTCAACATTATTGTTACTAATATGAAATATTATCTACTATAAAGATATTATAATGTTGCCATTCATTAAATTTCATAGAGTTCTATATGTACAATAGTGGGGAGAATTCTATGCTTTAAATAAAATTCAAATAATACAATATTATTTGTCTTGTGCAACTGCTTCTTTTCATTTTATAAGTACTGAAAATTATGTCATTGACAAGGTTACTTTGTCCTTCCAGCTGTTCTGTAACTGGCCACTTAGAAAACAGTTTAAAATTACTTGCTCCATGTCACTCTCCCTGGCTTGACTCTTAGCTCAGCCATCTAAATTTTAAAATGAATATAATTGTATCTTACTATAATGCTAATATCCATTGCTTTCATAATAAATATAATTATTTTAAAAAATAAAATTGCTTTTTTTGCATTTCATATCAAATTATGTGGTTTTCTTATTTTTCTGAAGCACTTCTGATATATAAATTGTTTCTTGTTCATAGGCATTGAACATTAACTTTTCCATAGTTAGTTTTATTCAGTTTTGTTTGGAATGTTTGCCAAATAAACATGGATAGATTTAGTTTTATTAAGAATTTATGATTCTTATTCATATTTTTCTTTTACATAAAATAATTTATTCTTTTTAATTTCACTTTTATGACACTTTTTATTAATTTTTCTTTTATAAACAATAGTAGTTTAATTTTCTGTTCATTCTAGTGTTTTGATTTTTATAGGAATGCTTAGCACACTCTAAATTTAATGTAAAAATAGTATAATTGCGTTTAGGTGTGGCTTTTCATTGTTTTATATTTCTCTCACCTGATTATTTCTCTGGCTGTGATGGTTTTTCTACCGTTTAATATCCACATTTTTATCATTTTTCTTTTAATCAAATAGATATTCCATGTTAAAACTTTAGTTTGCAGTCTAGTTATAATAATTTACATTATATTCAAATTGATGGTATATTGATTAATGAATAAATTGTACTTCACTTATAATTTAGCTAGAGTTAACACTGTTAAAACAGAAATTTCATGTAGTATATATTTTTCTTCACGTTTTTCACTATTTTCTTTTCATTTTGAATTTCAGAAGATTAACTCAGATGAGGTTATGTATGGTTTTCCTTATATTCATTATTTTTGAAGTCTACAATTTAATATTTGTGTTCTAATCTAAGAGTTTCCTTTCTCTCTCTCTCTCTCTCTCTCTCTCTCTCTCTCTCTTTCTTTCTTTCTCTTTTTTAATTCACCCTATCAACTCAAAATCAGATTGGGAATGGCAAAAGAGTCAGTGAACTTGAACAATGATTTGCCACATACCTACTATATAAAAAATTTAACAGTTCTTCCCTTAAAACTTCTCATGTCTTAATCTTTTCTGGTCTAGCAAAAGGATTTTGTTTGGGTCTTTTTGTTGTTGTTTATTGAGCCAACATCTTATATTTATTATTTTTTACATCTGATAAAACAATTAGCATTCAAGCTATATAGAGGATCTAAAATATATGCAGGGTTTAACTACTTCCCATGTTTTACTCACTTTAAATATCTACATGATGTGATTTTTTCTACCTTTTAAAAAATCTCATTTTTTATTCTATGATCATTCTGCTACATCTACTAGCATTCTTGATTTTCCTCAAGCTATTGATATTATCTGAGTCATATTACTTGTTATCATCTATTATATTGTATATTTACATGTTTGTTTTTTTATTTCTTTGAATACAGTCTTGTTCAGCGCCTGTATGCTCAGAACTTGTTACTATGAATGACACATAATAAGTTATCAATGAGCATTCACTGAAAAGTAAATACCTGAATGAATAATCATGTTTAAATGAGTGTCTGAGAAATTCAAAGAAAGAAGGTGCCATTTTAAGAGTTATGGAAAGGACATTGATTTCAATTTTGTAATATAAAAAGGAACAAATATCTGGTTAAGAGAAGTGCACAAAGTAGTCTATGCCAGAAAAATTATACTTACTGGTTTTTTCAATATGACATATTTGATAGTCTAGTGTCTTTCTGCAAAGAATATGATGGTTTAATTTCAGCAAAGAAAATAAGAGCAGGAAGACAAGAGAATCAGTTAATGGAAAAGAAAGAAGAAAAAAAAACATTATAAAAGATTCATGCAACTAACACTAGTTAGTATTTTGTCACAAAATTCTCTACCATTTCAGAGAAGTGTTTGGTATTTGGTGATTAAAGTTAATAATAGATCATGTAGTAGGAATGAAAATGCTGGTCTGTCAAAATCATGTTGCCTCTTACCTGGATAACTTACATGGTATGGTTTTCAATATAAAATGAATCTTATTTATTTTAAACCAATTTTATAGTCAAGGGACCTTCCTATTTTTGAAATATGTATTAGGAAAAAATAAATGTAAGCCACTGACACAGGTTAGGAAACTGTAGAAATCAGTTAAATGAAAACAAAACCAACAAAAATCATTGCCAATGGTTTCTCTTATCTCACGCACTTTGAAATGTAGGATACCTTGATAACAGTCATTATTAAAAGTAAATATGAATTTTGTATCCCACTTAATTTGGAGGCCATATACACATTCAGCAATTAATCAGATGTTGAGAAATAGGTTGCCTGTTTGATGCTTGCATATAAAATAAATGTACAACATTATTATTTTGAAAACTTGGTGAATTTTTTGTTTATTGTATCAAGACTAACAATCAAATCTGAATTGGAGAATAATTATTGAAAATATTTGGAGAATAATCAAGAGTACAGTTGAAAGTTTTCATTTTTTACTAAAGAAATTTAATTTCTAGTGGAAATTTGTAGCACTGATAGCAAATCAGAGTTAATGAGATCAGGATAAAAATAAGTGGAGTAGGCTGGTACTCTGAAATGAAGTGTTAGGCAGAGTTTATGTGGGAAAGTATATTTTCTACATAGTGCTCAGTTAGATAAGGATAAATTTAGACAGGCCTTAAAGTTTAACTGAAATTTTAAAATATGGCAATAATCTGTATTGTGTGTGTGTGTGTGTGTGTGTGTGTGTGTGTGTGTTTTCCTACTGATGCTATACAGATGTGAAGAGCATCATGGGTCATCTAAGGAAGTGGCCTTAATTGGCTCACTATGTACTTGGTGAAGACGTGTCACTGAAAATCTCTTATGAGCGTGTCAGGAATTAATAAGCTTTGTATCTAGTTCGATAATTTTATCTATAGGTATCCTAATTTTTCAAAATGAACTTCAAATGAAATGTAAAATCTATTTGTTTTCATTGGTTTATTATAATTACACATAATAGTTAGATTAGTCGGGCATATTTACTCATGTGTACAACATAATTTGCTCAGTTTCCTTGCCCAGTTCATCCTCTTTCCCTCCCCTCCTCCCTCCCCTTGTTCCTCTCCTAGGATGCTTTCTATTTTATTAATTGTTGCATTAATTGTTATGTATTAACCATACATAAAGATGGGATGCACATTTGATGTTTTACATATGCACGTAGCATAGTTTGGTCAGTTTCATCCCCCATTCCCTTCCTTTCTCTCCCCACCCCCAATCCACTTTCTCTACTCTACTGTCCTCCCTTGTAACATTCAAGTTAAATCACAACTTGGCAACACCCTGATTTTAAATTTACATGAAAATAGTGAGCTTACTTCTTATGAATATTATTTTGACATGTCATTAACAAACTGAATAAAACTTTTTGACTCATGCTTTTATAGACTGAATGTTTTTAATCATATGTTTAAATTCTATTCCCCAATGTGGTGGTATCAGATGGTGGGGTTTTGGAGGTATTTAAGTCATGAGAATGGAGTCCTCATTAATCAGGTTATTGTCCTTATTAAAGAGACCATGGAGAACACTGTTCTCAACCTCTTTCGACCTGGGAGGATGAGGAGGGGGAGGATGGAAGGGGAAAGGAAATGGGGAAGAAGGAGGAAAAAAGGGAAAAGGGAGAAAAGGGAAGGAGAAAGAAGGAAGGAAGAAGGAGGAAAGAAGAAGAAATAGAGAGAAGTATGCAAATCAGAAGGAGGCCTTCATCAGAACCAGATATGCTGAAGTCATTCCACCTCCAGAACAGTGAAACATAAATTTCTAATGTCTAGAAACTGCCAGTCTGTGGCACTTTGTTACAGCAACCAAATACTAAAACATGTTTTCTTTGTAGCATCATAATTTTATCATTTTGAGTATTAGGGTTTTTGGTGGGTATTTCCTCAAAAGAAAACAATATCACCAGGAAAAATCTGCAGTGTGTCAGATGATTCAAAAGCTGATAATGGAATGGTAAATAAATAGGGTCATTTGTTAACAGGAATGAAAACATGAAAGAATGAAATGAGGAGGAAGCAGACAAATCAAGTGTTTCTAAAAAAAAAGAAAAAAGAGATATTCAGAATGAGAAAGGGATGGAAATTACCTTGTATATGTTTGTTATGCGGCATTGGAGTAGGGTATAGTGTTTAATGGCTGGCTCTGAAGAAGAGGAATGTACTTGTCAATTTTGAAAAGTATTGACAGATTCATTGGAATTCTCATTGTTTAAAGTTCAGGGGCCCTTTGTTAATTTAGTGTGTATGATCCGACTAGAGAGAAAGCCAGACAGTCTAATTGGCTGTTTTATGTGTGTTTCTCTATGTGTCTTGACAAAATCTCCACTGTCTGCTCCATGTTAGCAGGCACTTAATGATGCATGTGCATTCAGAATCCATCAAAGAAGCTTGTAAATAATAGATGTTTCATAATTGAATGTAAGTGAATACCAATTTCTCTATCATACTGAACTCACTAATTTGGTTACATTCCAAAATCTTTTAGCTTCTACCTTCTAGAGGTACCAGAACCACAAGTTTTCTGTTGTTTTACTAAAATGTGCCTTTTTCCCAGAACCATCCAGCCCTCTATCTTCTATATAACACCTATAGAACATACTTTATGTAATCATTCTATCTATTGCCCAGAAAATGGTACAAATATCATTAATAAATATTAGATGAATGTTAGTGTCAATGTTAGTGAATGTGGTTTTCTCTAATTACATATGTTAATTTGTATGTATACATACACACACTATATATATATATATATATATATATATATATATATATATATATATATATATATATATAAATTTATATATAGAAATGTTTACACTCTCCCCTGAGTAGCTAAATTCATATATCTGCAATCTCAGCCAATGATTGGCAATCTTATATTAACTTATACCTATAAACTTTTCATTTGTCTATTCTTTCCTATATGTTTATCACATTTCCATTCTCTTCACCTTATTTGGCATTGTATTTCTTATTTTAGTTCATAATTTATGGTAAGAATTTCAGAGGTTCTCTCAGTTCATGTGGGTCATAAAACACAACAAATCATAACAAAATATATGAGTATAATTTAATTTCATGATAAATAGTAAAAATAATAACAAATCTGAAAAGTTTATCAACTTTTAAGAAAATAAATGACATTATGATAAATTGCAAATTATGAAATACCACACAGAGCACTTACAAATAATCTTTCATGTCTATGTCTCTTCCTTCTTTCACCTCTGGAAAGGACAGTTGACATTTTCATTTGTATGTCTCCTATATGCATATATAAAAATAATTCAAATGAGAAAAATATTTTAGTTTCTCAACATTATTATGCAATGACATGTGTTTTCATATCAATTCTTACCAATTTTCAGTGACTTATAGTTTGTTCTGTAGAATTAACAGGTCTATGCTAAAGAGTTAAATCCTAGTGAGCAGCATGAATCTTAAGATTCAGTTTAAGTGTAGGAACATCCCCAGAAAAAATAAATTTTAGTAACAGCTCAGCTACAATATTTGAATATACTCAGTGTAGCATCGCATAATGTCTAAATTTATGTAGGATTTTGGGAGAGGATATGCTTTACAGAGAATTGTAACACTGAAGCAACATATGGAAGAAACTCTAGGAAAGGAATTAAGATCTTATATTTAGTATACTAAAGAAGTATATGGCAATCAAAATATGTGTATTTGATAAATACTTGTGCTATGCAAGTAATTTTGTGCTTTGTATGAGACTCTGAATTAGATTGCTTTAAATGATCACACCTGTTAGATTTGCATTTTATTGCAGTCTTGGTTTAACACAAACCCTACAATCAACAACTTAAGGTGTTTCCAGTTTAGAATCAGAGCAATCTCTTGTAAACGTTCAACATATACTATTTAGCAATTGGTAATTAATACACAATACCTTTCAAAATGGCTTCTTCATCCTAATTTCATTTCTCCCTGAAAAATTTTTACTATATTCCCTGATAAATTGAGCAATTAAAAATGTTAACAATCAGGGACATGAAAGCTTGCCTTGAAAACATTCATCACCCTTTCTCACAGTGATTAAAAGGCATGTGTACTGTGACCTTAGCATCTGTTTAAGAGAGAAAATGACATTTTCTAGAGGTAGTAAGAAGTAGTAATGAATTGTGAAAAGGAATATTATGTGATTTCTCTAGAGTTCTCATGTGAAAGCCCATTCTACTTTATCAAGGAGCTTGGTAGAAAGATTCAAAGTAAATGAGCATCATCAATAACATTAATTACTGGCTGCCTCCACAGATGTGTATATTAGAGACACCAGGCAAGATGGGTTTTACTAAAGCAAGACAAACCCCTGAATCATACAGCCATGAAGGGCAAGCTGTGCCATGCATCCAGTTAGAGCTGACTTTATCACTAAAATAGATATGCTGCCAGACTAAAAATACAAAACATTCCACTAAGGCTGCAGAGCTATACAAAACAATCCACAGCACAATAGAGATGTCTATTTAAAAAGTAACTAATTTCTAGCCCTGAGGAATGCTATATGCATTTCAAAAAGAAACAGAAAATAATGATGCTAATGATGGCCACATGCTTAAATAAGTACTTGTTTTATCATTTGTCCCTAATTCTAGGATCCTCTATGACAGATCTAAATGTTTTATAACACTCTTCCTCACTTATTTGCTATGTGTATTTACCATTTTTATTATTATGTTCAGTGGAAATATCAGGAAGTGATTATTGTCTTGGATATAACAAGTTTAGTATAAGTACCTCTGGGTAAAATTACTTCAATTGAAAAAAACATATGCATTTTCTTAAGCAAAACTTGAACCTATTAATACACAGAACATCAAAAATATGATGGCATCACATTCTGGAGAACTACAAAGAAGAAGAAGGATTGATTATTGGATGAGGAAACTAGAAATCTACACATGGGACAAAATGCAATAAATACTCGGAGAATTTGTAGTGTTGTAGCTTAGGGTTTCCTGTCCCACATGTCTCTGAAACAGGCATATAGGTTGTGCTGAGCTATATTTACTATTAAGAGCCATAAGCTACAGTTTCATGTAATGACTTAGCGAAGAATCCTGGGCCAATCTCAGTGACACTTTCATATAGTTATTTTACCTTGGGCAAATTACTTAATCTTTTGTTGCCTCAATTCGCTCACATGTAAAATGGGAATAATAATACTATCTAACACAATAAGTTGTTGGGAAAACTAAAAATCATAGTGCCTTTGAAATGAGCATATGGCTTTTACTATATAAGTGTTTATTGATGATAATTATTAGGGTCTGCAGATGTAACTCAGTGGTAAAACATTTCAGAAGAATGCTCTAGGCCCTGGGTTTGATTTCCAGCACCACAAAAGTTGTATTAAAAATATCTACATAACCACTACATATCATTCTTTACTTCTGTCCCAACAAGGCAATGAGGTTACATGGAATAAGGATGTTATTTCCAGAAAAGTGAACTAGAAAGACCCTCTTGAAAACATTACATGTAATGGAGAATTGGGAATGATACTATAATGAAAAGAAATAAGGGAATTAAGCAGAAATTTAAACACTGAAAGTACATATTAAAATTTTACTGCCTTAAAAATCTTGTGTGTGCCATGATTCCTCTTCCTTCTCCCCAGACTCCTGGAAAACAATGACCTTTGCAATTTCATTATAGTTTTTCCTTTTCCACAATATTCTACCTTATCATTAATCCTGTAAACTCTCATGAAATAACATTTGAGTGACTGTCATCCAGAAGACTATGGAAACCTGATGATTGAATTCAATGTGGTATCCTGGATGAGATCATGGAACATTAGGGGAAAACTACTGAAAACTGAATGGAGTTGGATTTAATTAATAACAATATACTGATGTCAGTTCCTTAGTTGTGACAAACGTATTATACTAATGTAAGACATTAAGGGAAACTGGGTGGGAGTATACAACAACTCACTGTTTCATCATTAAAATTTTTCTACTACTCTATATCAATTGTGAAACAAAGAATTCATTGAGAAATAATAACCCTTTTAATTTTATGTCTTCTAAGCAATTATTTTATATATTATTTTCAATCTATTAATACTACTTAATGCTTATTTACTGTATCAAATAGGATAGAAGACACGTTTCATCTATGTGCAAGCATTTACTCTGATGTATTCGGTTTCCATTGCTGCATAGCAATTTGGTACAAGCATAGTGGTTTGAAAAAACACTCATGTATTAGTACAGTTCTGTAGGTCAGGAATCTGGCAAAGCATAACAAAATTCTCTGTTCAAGTCTCACTGGACTGAAATCACCATGTGACTTGGCCTTTGGTTCTTTGAAACCCACTAGTTGTCAGAATTCGTTTTCTTGCTGTTGCTAGGCTGAAGTCAACTTTTCCTTGCTGGCCATCATCTGGGGCCAACCTCTGCCTCCTTTTTATCTGACACAAAAGCACCTTAATATACACAGCGTTAGCCTCTTATATTCACAGTCTTCCATTACTATTGTAAAAATCCAGATAGAAGCTGATTTGGGAAGGCATAAAAATGTAATAGAAATTGCTCTCTCTTGTCTTTTACTATTTTATCAAGTCTAGTTTGGATATTGGAAATGTGTAAGGTATGAGAATGGTTAAGTCTGTCATTTAATGTCCAAAATAGTCACAATCAAGAATGTATCAGTTTTGGGACTGGACAGTACAATGTTAAAAATAGCAATAGACTTTACTAATTTTCTTAATTGTAAAAGCAAATCTGCCTGACGTTTTTGAGTCTTTGTAGATGTGTTTGTCTTAGAGCTGGGTTCACAGCCCATGACAAACATGAATGATGATAATCACCACCAGCAGTGCTTTACAGGCCTATATGAAGAGTGGTAGCTGAGGGATTGCCAGGGAACAGAAGAGGAAGCAATTCTTATGATGGCAAACGCCACTAAAGGAGATTAAATAAAAATATGAAACTCAGGCCTTTTTATTTAGTCCTTAACTCAATTATTGATATGAATACCAACATAATTTATTGTCAAATGTCTTTTGGAATTTGTATAGGTAGTGAGAACAATTAAATAATGTGAATTGAATGTTTGCAATACAATTATGCACAATTTGGCATCCATTTTCTAAATTCTCAAATATTCCTTTATAAATACTTTATCCAAATTTTGTTTACCAGGAACTAGAATATGATAATGATTATGTCATTTTTCTCCTTTTGTTGTGAATGACAAGTAGATATCTCAACAGAATGCTTTGGGAAACTAATATGCAGTGAGAATAGAAGTTCATTTTCCATTCAGTAAAATAAAAGTCATATAATCCAAATCAACCAGGTATACAAACAATAATTTTTATAAACAGAAAATGAATTTACTTAACATTTTTGTATATTTAATAATAAATAAAATACATACAGAAAAAAGGTATCAAATGTTACTGCCAAGCACTATGAGTATCCACAAACTGAAAACATCCATTCACTGGTATCTATTGCCAACAACAACAAAGTAGAACTAACCAGTGACTTAGAATCTGTCCCCTATCTTCTTCCAATCACAATCCATTTTATGAGCTAACTACTTATCTTGAAGTGCCATATAGCAATTGCTTTATTTTTAGACTTTGTATAAATAAAATCATTCCATACTCATTCTTTTAGATGTAACATCTTTTTTCAAAATTCTGTTTGTGAGATTCATTCACATTAATACTAAGTTGAGATTAGTTCTTATTGCCATAATGCATTGATTTGATTGTTTGAATATATTGCATTCACATATCCGTACCTCAATTAAGAGAATACTGTATTGTGTGAAATTTTTGACTATTAAAAATAGAGCTACTGTATTCACTTTCCTACTGTTCATTTGTAAAATAAATGTAAGCATGTCTAATAAGTACATAAGAGAGTACTTATGGTTCATAGAGCTGTATTTGGTATTCTCTGGCAATTAAGTCAAATAAAGTGTTACCTTGGGTTTGCCCACATATAATTTTGCTTACAACCTTGTTTTATTTATCTTTTCCCAAATTGAACTTTAAACTCTGAGTGATAATATGTTGTGTGTTTTTTTTTGGTGTGTATGTGCTTGTGTGTTTACATGTGTGTAAGTGTGTGTTAATAAGGATGTAGTGTTTGTGTATGTGTGCATATTTTTACGTGTAAGGACATGAAAGATTTAATACTCAAATAAATATGAACTTGGCCAATAAAGGAAACCTTGTTACTCCATTACCTTGAATAGGTCTACAAACTACTATAGTGCCAGGATATTTTTTCCTCAGCCTATATGGGCCATTGAACCCAGGAGAACACTACAACTGCTATATATCCCAAACCATTCTAAGTTCCAGACAAGATGTTGCTATGGCCTTAAATTTAACACCCATCCTTCTGCCTCAGTCCCCCAGACAGCAGGGGTAATAGGTGTGTGTCACAGTGTTTGACTTATGGCTAGTTTTAAACTAGAATTAAGTTCATTCATTTTTGTTTCAGGTAAATTTTCCCCTTTATTTCTATTTTGTGAAAGAATTTCAAAAACATTTTTTGTTTCATTTGTAGAACTTCTTTAAAATGCTAATACCATTAGCTTTTCTTTTTATGGATCAATTTAATTTTATATATGTGTGTGTGTATATATATATATATATATATATATATATATATATATATGTCTGTATATATATAATATGTGTAATATATATGTCAGGTTCATAGATAACTATATCTGTAAAGATTAATTTATATGACAGGGAGAATTGTTAGCTATTTTCCCATATCAATTTATTGTTTGTTGTATTATGATTCTCCAGAGAAACAGAGCAATAAAATAGACGGATAGAAAGATAAAAAGGTATATAAGAAGATTTATTATGAGAACTGGCTCCTGAGATTTTGGAATCAAAAAAGTTTCTCAATATATCAACCATAATCTGCAAAACCAAGAATGCCAATGGTATCATTCAGTCCGAGTTCAAAACAAATGCTTCAGGATATCTGCTGATGTAAGTCCTTGAGTCCAAAGCGCAAGAACCATGAGTTCCAGTATCCCAAGGCAGGAGGAAATAGATGCCCTTGTTTAAGAAAATAGGATAAATGCTTCCTCCACTTTTTAATTTTCATTTAAGTTCTCAATGGATTTGATGTGTCCAGTACACTTTAGTGTGGGTAAATTCTCTTTGTCTCTGATTCAAATGCCAATCTCTTCCAGAAATACAGTCAGGAATGTTTTACCAGTTGTCTGAGCATCTCTTAGCTCATTCAAGTTGACATGAGATTAATCATCAATATCTGTGTTTTTGTTTATTTGTTTTAGTTTGGGGACATGGTGATAGGGGGTTAGTGATCAGCTTCTGAGGACTAAATCATGATCATGGTTTCAAAGTCAGAAATTTCTGAAAAATTATTTTTTTTGGTTAATATTTTTGTCTTATTTTCTAATCACATTTCCTTGACCTCCTCATTTTTACCTGGTTTCTGTAATGCTTATATTCCAAATTATTTATTACAGGGATGATTCAGAAACATGTAGAATATTCATTATTACTCTGCCTAATTAAAATTTGCCATCTCTCAGGGCAAGAACTGCAAAGCTTTAGGAAGGCTGCATAATAATATTTTACAGAAAATTATGGATTAATTCTTTCAAATGAACGTTAGTCATTTGCACACACAGCTACAGAAACCTAAGGGACAATTACCACTAAAGAACTCACAATTTAGTATAGGTTTTCTATTATACCTATGTAACTATGTCCCAGGCCTCGGTTTGTAGCTAAGAGAGGTAAGAAATCCATTCTCTTTGCTGCTTTCCTCGTGTGTGTGTGTCTGTGTGTGTGTGTGTGTGTTCACACACACGCATGCACACGCATTTCCACAATGGTAAAGATGGTGATTGCTCTCCCTTTTATTTTAATTTTGAATCATATAGAAAAATTGTAACAATATTATACTTCAAAAGCAACAAGTTTTAAATTTTGTATCCCTTTTTATTAAGAAAATAAACATGGAAAATATTTCATAATAATTTCCTCACCAATACCACTTGAGGTAAATGGTTAATAAGATTCAGTTGTTTGATATTAGGCAGTTATAAGATATTTTAAATAATTTTACTATAAAATATATTTTTTCAGTTAATGTATATCCAAATGCACATGAATTGAATATGTAACTGAACTTTTATAAAAATCCATAGTTTTCTTCCAAAGGATAACCATATGTAGTTTGCAATATTAGCTCCTTTTTCGCACAAATCATTTAAAAATAAGATATTTAAGTGAACATGGCTTTTCTTTTTGCCCTTGAAAGACATCTAGTAGATTAATGAGAATTAAAGAAAACTGTCATATTTCCCCTTAGCTAAATATGTAGAATTGTATGAGTGTTCCCATTGATGGTCTTAATTTGAAATCTGGAATTTCCTATCAAGAATAAGTCTCCAATTTCAAAACATTTGAGTTTTGTAAGGAACTATAGAAACATATATTTAAGTAAATTATGCAATACATATGCCAAACTATCATTTAAACTTGAGAAAATTTGATTATATTCTAATACTATTGGTTTATTTGCATAAAGGAATAATATTTGATAAAAAATTTTAAAATTTTGCATAAAGGAATAACTTTAGAAATGCATAAAAGTTTAAATGTGTATTCTTTATGGTACACTTATATTCAATCTCTTCTACTTATTTTAAAAATCTTTTTATATATATATATATATATATATATATATATATATATATATATATATATTTATTGGTTGTTCAAAACATTACAAAGCTCATGACATATCATCTTCCATACATTTGATTCAAGTGGGTTATGAACTCCCATTTTTTACCCCAAATACAAGTTGCAGAATCACATCGGTTACACATCCACATTTTTACATAATACCATATTAATGACTGTTATATTCTGCTACCTTTCCTATCCCCTACTATCCCCCCTCCCCTTCCCTCTCATCTTCCCTCTCTACCCCATCTGCTGTTGTTTAATTCTCTCCCTTGTTTTTTTTTTTTTCCCTTTCCCCTCACAAACTCTTATATGTAATTTTGTGTAACAATGAGGGTCTCCTTCCATTTCCATAGTTTCCCTTCTCTCTCCCTTTCTCTCCCCCCACTCGTCTCTGTTTAATGTTAATCTTTTCCTCATGCTCTTCTTCCCTGTTCTGATCTTAGTTGCTCTCTTTATATCAAAGAAGACATTTGGCATTTGTTTTTTAAGGATTGGCTAGCTTCACTTAGCATAATCTGCTCTAATGCCATCCATTTCCCTGCAAAATCCATGATTTTGTCATTTTTTAGTGCTGCGTAATACTCCATTGTGTATAAATGCCACAGTTTTTTAATCCATTCATCTATTGAAGGGCATCTAGGTTGATTTCAAAGTCTAGCTATTGTGAATTGTGCTGCCATGATCATTGATGTGGCAGTATCCCTATAGTATGCTCTTTTAAGGTCCTCAGGGAATAGACCGAGAAGGGCAATAGTTGGGTCAAATGGTGGTTCCATTCCCAGCTTTCCTAGGAATCTCCATACTGCTTTCCATATTGGCCGCACCAGTTTGCAGTTCCACCAGCAATGTACAAGTGTACCCTTTTCCCCACATCCTCGCCAGCACTTATTGTTGCTTGACTTCATAATGGCTGCCAATCTTACTGGAGTGAGATGGTATCTTAGGGTGGTTTTGATTTGCATTTCTCTGACTGCTAGAGATGGTGAGCATTTTTTCATGTACTTATTGATAGATTGTATGTCCTCCTCTGAGAAGTGTCTGTTCAGGTCCTTGGCCCATTTGTTGATAGGGTTGTTTGTTATCTTGTTGTTTAATTTTTTTAGTTCTTTGTATATTCTGGATATTAGGGCTCTATCTGAAGTGTGAGGAGTAAAAATTTGTTCCCAGGATGTAGGTTCCCTATTTACCTCTCTTATTGTTTCTCTTGCTGAGAAAAAACTTTTTAGTTTGAGTAAGTCCCATTTGTTGATTCTAGTTATTAACTTTTGTGCTATGGGCGTCCTATTAAGGAATTTGGAGCCCGACCCCACAATGTGTAGATCGGAGCCAACTTTTTCTTCTATCAGGTGCAGAGTCTCTGATTTGATATCTAGCTCCTTGATCCATTTTGAATTAACTTTTGTGCATGGCGAGAGAAAGGGGTTCAGCTTCATTTTGTTGCATATGGATTTCCAGTTTTCCCAGCACCATTTGTTGAAGATGCTATCCTTTCTCCATTGCATGCTTTTAGCCCCTTTATCAAATATAAGAAAGTTGTAATTTTGTGGATTGGTCTCTGTGTCCTCTATTCTGTACCATTGGTCCACCTGCCTGTTTTGGTACCAGTACCATGCTGTTTTTGTTACTATTGCTCTGTAGTACATTTTGAAATCTGGTATCGCTATACCTCCCGATTCACACTTCCTGCTTAGAATTGCTTTTGCTATTCTGGGTCTTTTGTTTTTCCATATGAATTTCATGATAGCTTTATCTGTTTCTACCAGAAATGCCGTTGGGATTTTGATTGGCATTGCGTTGAACCTGTAGAGAACTTTGGGTAATATCGCCATTTTGATGATGTTGGTTCTGCCTATCCATGAACAGGGTACATTTTTCCATCTTCTAAGATCTTCTTCTATCTCTCTCTTTAGGGTTCTGTAGTTTTCATTGTATAAATCTTTCACCTCTTTTGTTAGGTTGATTCCCAAGTATTTTATTTTTTTTTGAGGATATTGTGAATGGGGTGGTTTTCCTCAATTCCATTTCAGAAGTTTTGTTACTGATATACAGGAATGCCTTTGATTTATGCATGTTGATTTTATATCCTGCCACTTTGCTGAATTCGTTTATTAGTTCTAGTAGTTTCTTTGTAGACCCTTTTGGGTCTTCTAAGTATAGGATCATATCGTCCGCAAATAGTGATATTTTAAGTTCTTCTTTTCCTATTTTTATGCCTTTAATTTCTTTTGTCTGTCTAATTGCTCTGGCTAGTATTTCAAGGACTAAATTAAATAGAAGTGGTGAGAGAGGGCATCCCTGTCTTGTTCCAGATTTTAGCAGGAATGCCTTCAGTTTTTCTCCATTTAGAATGATGCTAGCCTGAGGCTTAGCATATATAGCTTTTACAATGTTGAGGTAAGTACCTGTTATCCCCAGTTTTTCTAGTATTTTGAACATAAAAGGATGCTGTACTTTGTCAAATGCTTTTTCTGCATCTATCGAGATGATCATATGGTTCTTATCTTTAAGTCTATTGATGTGGTGAATAATATTTATTGATTTCCGTATATTGAACCAACCTTGCATCTCAGGGATGAATCCTACTTGATCATGGTGCACAATTTTTTTTGATATGCTTTTGTATTTGATTCGCCAGGATTTTATTGAGAATTTTTGCATCTATGTTCATTAGAGATATTGGTCTGTAGTTTTCTTTCTTTGAAGTGTCTTTGTCTGGTTTCGGGATCAGGGTGATGTTGGCCTCATAGAATGAATTTGGAAGAGCTCCTTCTTTTTCTATTTCTTGAAATAGCTTGAAAAGTATTGGTATTAATTCTTCTTTGAAGGTTTTGTAAAACTCCGCTGTATACCCATCTGGTCCAGGGCTTTTCTTGGTTGGTAGTCTTTTGATGGCTTCTTCTAAAAATATGGAACGCTTCACGAATTTGCGTGTCATCCTTGCACAGGGGCCATGCTAATCTTCTCTGTATCATTCCAATTTTAGTATATGTGCTGCCGAAGCGAGCACAATATATATTTTTTAATTGGAGACAATATCTTTATTTTATTTATTTATTTTTATGTGGTGCTGAGGATCTAACCCAGGGCCTCACATGTGCTAGGGGAATGCTCTACTGCTGAGCCACAACTTCAGCCCTTCTATTTATTTTATAATTGTTTTACATAGAAAAGACAAATTGTTGGCCTAGAATTAGATTAAAGTGTATCTCTCATCACTCGTTTTTTCTTTTTTTGTTATCAGTTTCAATGAATTTGTGTCATTTAATTATGAATAGTTTGGGGGGCATATTGAACCAGTATGAACTAAGTTTTGGAGCATATTGATAAAATACTTTATTTCATATCTGTTTATAATTCTACTATACCTTTATTGCACTGACTCAACTGATTAGATAATAAATGATATAAAGAAGTTGAAAAGTGTGTATAACATAAAGAATTTGCTTTGTGAATGAATGAATATTATATTTTTCCCTCAGATTTATCTGAAGGTCATGAAATAGTTTTGTTTCTTTTTTTCCTGATTCTTGCTAGCCTCCATGTCTCCTCTTCCACCTTCCACTGTATTACAAAATTATCTTTAAGTTGAGGATATTGATAGCAAAATAATGAAGCTTTGTTTCAGAGATGCCAAGTAGAGTTGGGGAACAACTGGGAGAGCACAGTTCATTTAATATCTTTAAATGGGCTTTTCTGGACTGGGTCAAACCGCAGAAACAACAATATCCAGGAACCTGGATTGCTCCTGCTTTACTTGCAACTGCTGAACAAGAACTAAAAGACTTCAAACCCATAAACCAACCATTTGCCTCTGCCAATCATGCTTTGTGGAAAATATTGCAAAGTTGAAGTTTTTATTCTTTTAACCTCTTCCATTCTCCTCCATCCCTCACTGCATGGTCCAGATGCAACTGAACTCTTTCTCTCAGTACTGTGATTTCTCATTTGAGCTTGTAATTGATTTTTACATTAGATTTATTGATAGACTATAGAATTAAGAATAGAAACAACAACATTTAAGAACAATTTTTTTTTTATGTTACAAGCACTGATGATTCAATATGATTAGAAAAGAATTGAAATTTTGGTAATTTTACCTTTTCTATTTTTATCTTTCACTTAAATCAAGGAGGTTATTTATTTTTAAATAAATTCCAGTACTTGAAGTTAACAAAGGAAGTGTTTCCTTTTAATTTGAAGGACTACGTTTTCAGAGAAAAGGTAGGCCAGAAAATCTAGTTCAGATGATGAGAAAAAACAATATATCATTTTAAAAAAATACTCAGTTTACTTTACAATTTTGTGATGTCACTGGCTTACTATATTTAATGACCTACCATATGACTTCTACTTAACAAGTGCTAATTAATTATAAAACTCTTAGTACTATAATTTTTTTGAATTGAAAATGCTTTTCATACTAAATCAGAAAACTTCAATGAAATATTGGCACAACTTTATTTTGAGATGAATGCCTTTCCTGAAATACTGTTGAACTCCCTGAACAGATATAATATAGTTTAAAAATATATATATTTTTTGATTTGGTGGTAAAGAAATGTTTAAATACTGGCATAGTGCTTGGTATATAACATTAAGTACATTTTAATTGACTATATCAATTAATAAATATACATTCTTATTTGAATTACAGATGGCATTTTGGAACATACCCCAAGAATTGTTTTACCCTATTAGGAGTGCCGTTTGTGCTGTGAAATATTTGCTTGACTAGACCAAGATATTTTGTGAGGAAGTCAGAATCATCTCATGAAAAAGACCACATCAACAGTTTTGTCATTGAAGGAGAGAGAAATTTGGAGGGTTAAAAGCAGAAAAACTAGCCCTGAAGCAGATTTCTCCAGTAAATGGATTTTATTTTGCCACATGGTTCTCATTTTGCCAGGAGACAGGTGAATTTTTTGTTAAGAACATATCCAAAAACATATCCTGAATTATCCTAAATTTTAAAATAAAGAGGATAAAGTAAGAATTGTGCCCAGATCAATAATATCAGAGGAGAAAAAAATTTTGAATCTACATTTTTTTTCTTTTAAATTTTTACTTTGGAACATTTACCAAAAAGGAAGTTAATATACTATTTTTCAGATACAATGACATTATCTTCAGCTAATTGATTTATTTATATATTTTCAGCTAATTGATTTAACAACATTTCAGGATCATTATTGGATAGATGGACACCGTGTTTTATGTCTTATGCTTTTTGTTTCATCTGCACATCCAGTCTGTCACCAGACAGACATTCATTAACACATAACTTATGTTATAGAAAGGTCATAATGAAGGTGTCTCAGCCCTGCCTTATGGTTGAATTGACCCCATTGTCCTTCCATGCCCATAAGTATTCAATAAATTGCCATATTTAAAAATATGTAAGAGATGAAGTACTCTATTCTGTTGGCATCTTCACAGCTGTTCTACTTCTTTTTTGGCAGATTCACTGTCTCTTGACCAAATCATTATGAGACAGATTCAAGAGCTTTTAATTGTACTATATTTTAGTAGCTTAGGAGACAGAAATGTGAATAGGGTTAGTATCAAAGGACAGAATTGCATCTTTGTATTTTTATATTTAAAGATCATATGAAGAAGAGTCAAAACTAAATTATACTTTTCTTCTGTGGAATATATTCGAGTCTCAATTGACTAAATATCTACTCCATCCTCCACCCCTTTGGAACCAATACACTGTCTCATCAATGCTTTAATCAATAACTTGTAGTGCTCCAGTGTTCGAGATCTAATTTTTAAAGCAGGAAAAGCATTAGAGAGGATAGCATTTTGTACTAGAGCTATTGGTATTTTTCAGAGGATATACAGAGTGGTTCTATGATTTTTTTTGTTTTTGTTTTTAATTGTCATCTCACATGGACATATTTCTTCAATCTTATGAGTGTGATGCAAAATAAATTTGTATTATGATCACCTATTGATGAATACCACTGTCTTCAATTATACAGGCCCACATTAATTCTGAATCTATATTTTGTATGCCCTATGCAACAGCCCTACTATTTCATTCTCTCGGAGGACAGAAGAACTACTTGACTTTTCCTGAAGTTCTCTTCGATACTCTGTACTGTAAAAAGACAAGACTCACAGACTACAATCCACTAGTCTATCCCCAGGTACTCAAGGAAGCAAAATCAACTTCATTAGTAAAATTCATAGTAATAAATTCAAACTTAAGGTTTTCTTCATTTAGTAAGTTTTAATTGAGCTCTGTTCTTGGTTCACAGTAGAATGGATGGATATTTATATTCTACAGGTAATTTTATTTTTAAATAATTATATATACTGGTTACATGAAATTCTGTTTAAAACTTCAGATTTTTTTTTCAGGGATTGAACTTAGGGGCACTCATCAATTGAGCCACATCCCCAGCCCCTTTTGTATTTTATTTAGAGACAGGGTCTCAATGAGTTGCTTAATGCCTCACTGTTCATGAGGCTGGCTTTGAACTTGTGAGCCTCCTGCCTCAGCCTCCAGAGCTATTGGGATTATAAGTGAATGCCACCACACCTGGCTAAAATTTCAGATTTTAATTGAGGACTTCTGGAGTAAAGCCAGAAATTGTGTATTTCATATAAGCTTTCAAGCTGGCCCATTGACATCTCTTTGAGTACCAGTGTCCTAAAAGGTAATGAGGTCACTCAAATCACAAAAGCTTAAACACATCAATGTGTGAACAATGGGGTAAGCTTTATTGGCAGAGTTAAGAGTTAAGCATTAAGAACATATCCAAGGCTAGTGGAATGCCTAGAGCTTTTAATCCCAGAGGCTCTGGAGACTGAGGAGGGAAGATCACAAGTTCAATGTCAGACTGAGCAATTTAGGCCTTAAGTGACAAAATTGACTATCTGAGAACAAAAAGTAAAATGGCTGTGAAAGTTGCTCAGTGGTTAAGAAAGCCTGGGTTCAATCCCAGGTAACAACAAGAACAAGAACAAGAACAACAACAACAAAAACACAAAATGTATCAAAGAAGGTTTCATTGTGAAGGAAGGCAAAAACTGAGTCCCAAATGGTATGTAGAATTTTGATAAACAAATTATTACAGAAAATATGCTGCCATTTATGATACAATGAATAATGTAGTAAGACAGACTCATGAAGAAGTCTGAGATACTGTGAAAATCAGTGTGGTAAGAATGTAAGCGAACCTGTGGGAACTGTCAAACTAAGATGATAGTGGGAAAGTAGGCTGGTCCAGATTAAAGGAAGAAATCAACACAATGGGTTTTGTATTCTTTAATTTGCATAAGTAGAAGGGGTTATAGACCACAGAATAAAATTGTTTCTATCATTTAAGGTAATAATGTTGAAGTCATTTTCAGGATTCATTGATAAGGAAAGTCTGGTGACAGTAAAACACAGAAAAATATTTTTTTTTATTTTTATGTTTTAGAATTTGTTTAACCTGTGATACATGACAGCAGAATGCATTTCAATTCATAGTACACGTATAGAGCACAATTTTTCATGTCTCTGGTTGCACACAATGTAGAGTCACACTATTCGTGTCTTCACATGTACTTAGGGTAAGGACGTCCTTCTCATTCCACCATCTTTCCTATCCCCATGACTCCTCCCTTCCCCTCCATTCTCTTTGCCTTATCTAAAGTTTCTTCATTCCTCTCATGCTCCCCTCCCTGTCCCCATTACGAATCAGTATCCCCATATCAGAGAATACATTCCACCTCTGGTTTTGGGGGATTGTTTTACTTTACTTAGCATAATATTCTCCAACTCCATTCATTACCTGCAAATGCCATGATTTTATTCTCTTTTAATGCTGAGTAATATTCCATTGTGTATATGTACCAAATTTTCTTTATCCAGTTAACTACTGAAGGGCATCTAGATTGGTTCCATAATTTAGCTTTTGTGAATTGTGCTGTTATAAACATTGATGTGGCTGTGTCCCTCAGTATGCTGTTTTTAAGTTCTTTGGGTATAAACTGAGGAGTAGGATAGATGGGTCAAATGGTGTTTCCATTCCAAGTTTTCCAAGGAGTCTCCATACGGCTTTCCATATTGCTGCACCAATTTGCAGTCTCAGCAGCAATGTATCTGTGTGCCTTTTTCCTCCCATTCTTGACAACACTTGTTTGTATTCTTAATAGATGACATTCTGACTGGATTAAGATGAAATCTTAGATTACTTTTGATTTGCATTTCTGTAATAGCTAGAGATGTTGAAACTTTTTTTTTATATATTTGTTGATTGATTATATATCATCTTCTAAAAAGTGTCTGTTCAGTTCTTTGGCCCATTTACTGATTAAGTTGTTTGTATTTTTCGTGTTAAGTTTTTTGAGTTTTTTATACATCCTAGAGATTATTGCTCTATCTGATATGCATGTGATAAAAATTTGCTACCATTCTGTAGGTTCTGTATTCACTTCACTAATTTATTATTATTATTATTTTATTTATTTATTTATTTAGCCGAGAAGAAGCTTCTTAGTTTGAATCCATCCATTTATTGATTCTTGATTTTAATTCTTGCACTTTAGGAGTCTTGTTAAGGAAGATGGAGCCTAATCCAACGTGATGAAGATTTGGGCCTACTTTTTTTTTTTTTTCTATTAGGTACAGGGTCTCTGGTTTAATTCTTAGATCCTTGATCCACTTTGAGTTGAGTTTTGTGCATGGTGAGAAATAGGGGCTTAATTTCATTTTACTACATATGGATTTCTAGTTTTCTCAGCACTATTTGTTGAAGAGGCTACCTTTTCTCCAATGTATGTTTTTGGTGCCTTTGTCTAGTATGAGATAACTGTATTCATGTGGATATGTCTCTGTGTCCTCTATTCTGTACCTTCATTCTAAAAGTCTGTTTTGGTGCAAATGCCATGCTGTTTTTATTAACTGTTGCTCTGTAGTGTAGTTTCAGGTCTGGTGTGGTGATGCCACCAGTTTCACTCTTCTTGCTAAGGATTGCTTTGGCTATTCTGGGTCCCTTATTTGTCCAGATGAATTTCATGAATGCTTTCTATTTCTATGAGGAATGCCATTGAGATTTTGATCAGGATTTCATTAAATCTGTATAGTGTTTTTACTAGTACAGTCATTTTGACAATAATAATTCTGCCTATCCAAGAACATAGGAGATCTTTTCACCTTCTAGGGTCTTCTTTAATTTCTTTCTTTAGCATTTTGTAGTTTCCATTGTAGAGGTCTTTCACCTGTTGCGTTAAGTTGAATCCCACATATATTATTTTATTTATTTTTTTTTTCAGGCTATTGTAAACGGGGTGGTTTTCCAAATTTCTCTTTCAGAGGATTTACCACTGATCTATAGATGCCTATAATTTATTAGGGTTGATTTAATATCCTTCTACTTTGCTGAATTCATTTATTTGTTCTAGAAGTTTTCTGGTAGAATGTTTTGGATCCTCTAGGTATAGAATCATGTCATTGGCAAATAGTGATAATTTGAGTTATTTTCCTATCCGTATCCTTTTATTTCATCTAATTGCTCTGGCTAGAGTTTCAAGAACTATGTTAAATAGAAGTGGTAAAAGAGGGCATCCCTGTATTGTTCCAGTTTTTAGAGGGAATGCTTTCAATTTTTTCTGCATTTAGAATGACATTGGCCTGGGGCTTAGCATATAGCCTTTATGATGTTGAGATATATTCCTGTTATCCCTAATTTTCCTACTGTTTTGAATGTAAAGGGGTACTGTGTTTTGTCAAATGATTTTTCTGCATCTATTGAGATGATCATATAATTCTTATGTTTAAGTTATTGATGTGATGAATTATATTTATTGATTTCCATATGTTGAGCCATACTCACAACTCTGGGATAAAATCCCACTTGATCATGGTGCACAATCTTTTTGATATGTTTTTGTATTTGGTTTGCCAGAATTTTACTGAGAATTTTTGCATCTATAAGCATTAGAGATACTGGTCTGAAGTTTTCTTTCTTTAATGTGTCTTTGGTTTTGGAATCAGAGTGATATTGGCCTCATAGAATGAGGTCAGAAGTGTTCCTTTTTTTTCATGTAATAATTTGAGTAATACTGGTATCAATTCTTCTTTGAAGGTTTTGTAGAACTCAGCTGTGTATTCATCTTATCCTGGGATTTTCTTGGTTGGTAGGCTTCTGATGGCATCTTCCATTACATTGCTTGAAACTTATCTGTTTAACTTGTGTATATCATGCAGATTCAGTTTGGGCAAATAATATTACTCTCGAAATTTGTTGATCCTTCAATATCTTGTATTTTATTGGAGTAAAAATTTTCAAAATAGTTTCTAGTTATCTTCTGTATTTCTGTAGTGTCCATCGTGATATTTCTTTTTTCATCATGGATGCTAGTAATTTGAGTTTTCTTTCTCCTTCTCTTTGATAGCATGGCTATGGGTTTATCAATTTTATTTATTTTTTCAAAGAACCTACTTTTTGTTTTTTCAATGTTTCCCATTGTTTCTTTTTTTTCAATTTCATTTATTTTGTTCTGATTTTATTTATGTGCTATGTTCTAATTCTTTTGATGTTGATTTGTTCTCCTTTTTCTAGGGCTTTGAGATGTAATGCTAGATCATTTATTTGTTGACTTTTTCTTCTCTTAAGAAATGAACTCCATGCAACCAACTTTCCTCTTAGTATTGCCTTTATAGTGTCCCAGAGATGTAATATGTTGTATTTGCATTCTCATTCACCTCTAAAAATTTTTTAGTCTCCTCTTTGCTGTCTCTTCCAATCCATTGTTCATTCAATAGCATATTATTTAGTTTCCATGTGTTGGAGTAACTTTATTTCTTATTTTATCATTGAATTCTAATTTCATTCAATTATGATTGGATAGAATGCAGTGCAATATCTCTATATTTTGTATATGCTAAAAGTGCTTTGTGGCATAGTATATGGTCTACTTTAGAGAAAGATCCATGTGCTGCTGAGAAGAAAGTGTATTCACTTGTTGATTGATGAAATGTTCTATATACGTCATTTAAGTCTAAGTTATTGATCGTATTATTGAATTCTATAGTTTCTTTGTTCAGCTATTATTTGGATGATCTATACAGTGTTGAAAGAGGTGTGTTAATGTCACCCAGAATTATTATGTTGTAGTCAATATGGCTCTTGAACTTGAGAAGAGTTTGTTTGATGAATGTAAATTCTCAATTGTTTGAGGCATATATATTTATAATTGTTATGTCTTGTTGATGTATGGTTCCCTTAAGCAGTATGTAGTGTTCTTCTTTATCCCTTTTGATTAACTTTAGCTTCAAGTCTACTTTATTTGATATGAGGATGGTAACCCTGCTTGTTTCCGCAGTCCATGTGAGTGGTATTATTTTTCCCAAACCTTCACCTTCAATCTCTGGATGTCTTTTACTATGAGATGAGTCCCTTGAATGCAGAACATTGTTGGGTCTTCTTTTTAAATCCAATCTGCCATTTTATGTTTTTTTGATTGATGAGTTTAGGCCATTAACATTGATGGTAATTATTGAGACATGATTTGTATTCTCAGTCATTTTTGTTTATTTTTTATACTTGACTTGGTTTTACTTTTTTCTTCTTCTTTCTTTTATTTTAATACCTTCCTCTGCTGATTTTCATTGTTGTTTTTTATTTCCTCCTCAAGAAATATTTTGCTAGGGATATTTTGTAGTGCAGACTTTCTAGTTGTAACTTTTTTAAACTTTTGTTTATCTTGGAAGGTGTTATTTTGTCATTAAATCTGAAGCTTAATTTTGTTCAATATGATTCTTGGTTAGCACCCATTTTCTTTCAGAGCTTGGTATATGTTGTTCCAGAATCTCCTGGCTTTGAGGTTCTGGGTTGAAAAATCTGCAGAGGGCGCCTGCCAGGTAGGGGAACTGTGACCACCAACAGAAAAGGCCCAGTGGCCCATGGCGGGACAGAGCTCCCAATCACTCCTGCAAGGTAGGCGGGCCTGCGACCCACCGGCAGAAGAGGAGCAGCGGCCTGCTGAGAGGCAGAGCCGCCCCCTCCCCCTGCGCCGGCAAGGTAGAGGGAACTGTGACCACCCACAGAACAGGCCCAGCGGCCTGCTGAGGGGCAGAGCCGCCCCCCACCCCCCGCGCCTGCCAGGTAGGCGGAACTGTGACCACCGACAGAAAAGGCCCAGTGGCCCGCTGAGGGGCAGAGCTTCCAATCACTCCTGCAAGGTAGGCGGGCCTGCGACCCACCGGCAGAAGAGGAGCAGCGGCCTGCTGAGAGGCAGAGCCTCCCCCTCCCCCCCACGCCTGCAAGGTAGACGGAACTGTGACCACCATCAGAACAGGCCAGACCTGCAACCGACAGACAGAACAGGCCCAGTGGCCTGAGGAAGGGTAGAGCCGCCCCCCCCCCCCCGCTCCTGCAAGGTAGGCGGACCTGCGACCCACTGGCAGTACAGCCCCAGAGGCCTGCAGAGGGGCAGTGCCGCTGCCTGCGCCTGCAAAGTAGGCAGAACTGCGACCACCGACAGAACAAGCCTAGAGGCCCGCAGAGGGACAGAGCCGCTGCCCGCGCCTGCAAGGTCGGCAGACCTGCTACCGACCGGCAGAGCAGGCCCAGCGGCCTGCCGGCGAGGTAGGCACATTGCCCCAATTGGAGGAGGGGCAGAGCCGACACCCGCGCCTGCGAGGGAGACTTTGCAACTATACAAGACCAATATAAATATATAGGGGGAAAATTCAATAGCACAACAGTTTCACCAAGTAGAAAGGAACGCGAACAGTATGAAGAGACAAGGAAAGAAAGGACCACAAGCAATGCAGGTCAACTCAACGTTAGAAGAGGTAATAGCTGCAGCAGATGGAATGTCAGATAAAGAATTCAGGATATACATGCTTCAGATGATCTGGAGTCTCAAGGAAGACATCAGACAGCAAAATCAGACAATGAAAGATCACTTCAACAATGAATTACATAAACAAATCCAAGAAGCAAAAGATCAACTATACAGGGAGATAGAGGTTATAAAAAACAAACAAACAGAAATCCTAGAAATGCAGGAAGCAATAAACCAACTTAAAAACTCAATGGAGAATACAACCAGCAGAGTAGAACACTTAGAAGATAGAACATCAGACAATGAAGACAAAGTATTTCAACTTGAAAAGAACATAGACAGCTCAGCAAGACTGTTAAGAAACCATGAGCAGAACATCCAAGAAATATGGGATAACATCAAGAGACCAAATTTAAGAGTCATTGGGATACAGGAAGGGACAGAGTTTCAAACCAAAGGAATGAGCAATCTATTCAATGAAATAATACGAGAAAACTTCCCAGACTTGAAGAATGAGACAGAACCCCAAATCCTAGAAGCCTACAGGACGCCGAATGTGCAAAATCATAAGAGACCCACACCTAGACACATTATAATGAAGATGCCCAACATACAGAATAAGGAGAGAATTTTAAAAGCTACAAGAGAAAGGAAGCAGATCACATTTAGGGGTAAGCCAATCAGGATAACAGCTGATCTTTCAACACAGACTCTGAAAGCTAGAAGATCCTGGAATAACATATTTCAAACACTGAAAGAAAATGGGTTCCAACCAAGAATTGTGTTTCCAGCGAAATTAAGCTTCAAGATGGAAGATGAAATTAAAACCTTCCACGATAAACAAAACTTAAAAGAATTTGCAGCTAGAAAACCATCTCTTCAAAACATCCTTGGCAAAACATTACAGGAAGAGGAAATGGAAAATAACAATGAAAACCAACAGTGGGAGGTAGGACAGTAAAGGGGGGAAAAATAATCAAAGAGGAAAACAAACCATGTTTAGTAACAGAAATAAACAAATATGGCTGGAAGAACAACCCATATCTCAATAATAACCCTAAATGTTAATGGCTTAAACTCACCAATCAAGAGACACAGGCTAGTAGAATGGATCACAAAACAAGACCCAACAATATGCTGCCTACAGGAGACCCATTTGATAGGAAAAGACATACATAGGCTGAAGGTGAAAGGTTGGGAAAAATCATATCACTCATATGGACTTTGGAAACAAGCAGGAGTATCCATACTCATATCAAATAAAATAGATTTCAAGCCAAAGTTAATCAAAAGGGATAAAGAGGGACACTACATACTGCTCAAGGGAACCATACACCAACAAGACATAACAATCATAAATATATATGTCCCAAACAATGGTGCAGCTATGTTCATCAAACAAACTCTTCTCAAGTTCAAGAGTCTAATAGACCACCATACAATAATCATGGGAGACTTCAACACACCTCTATCACCACTGGACAGATCTTCCAAGCAAAAGTTGAATAAGGAAACTATAGAACTCAATAACACAATTAATAACCTAGACTTAATTGACATATATAGAATATACCACCCAACATCAAGCAGTTACACTTTTTTCTCAGCAGCACATGGATCCTTCTCAAAAATAGATCATATATTATGTCACAGGGAAACTCTTAGACAATATAAAGGAGTAGAGATAATACCATGCATCCTATCTGATCATAATGGAATGGAACTGAAAATCAACGATAAAAGAAGGAAGGAAAAAGAATACATCACTTGGAGAATGAACAATAGGTTACTGAATGATCAATGGGTTATAGAAGACATCAAGGAGGACATTAAAAAATTCTTAGAGATTATTGAAAACACAGACACAACATATCGGAATCTATGGGACACATTGAAAGCAGTTCTAAGAGGAAAATTCATTGCTTGGAGTTCATTCCTTAAAAAAAGAAAAAACCAACAAATAAATGATCTCATACTTCATCTCAAAATCCTAGAAAAAGAAGAGCAAAACAACAGCAAAAGAAGTAGAAGGCAAGAAATAATTAAAATCAGAGCTGAAATTCATGAAATCGAAACAAAAGAAACAATTGAAAAAATTGACAAAACTAAAAGTTGGTTCTTTGAAAAAATAAACAAAATCGACAGACCCTTAGCCATGCTAGCGAAGAGAAGAAGAGAGAGAACTCAAATTACTAGCATACGGGATGAAAAAGGCAATATCACAACAGACACTTCAGAAATACAGAAGATAATCAAAAATTATTTTGAATCCTTATACTCCAATAAATTAGAAGATAGTGAAGGCATAGATAAATTTCTTAAGTCATATGATCTGCCCAGATTGAGTCAGGAGGATATAGACAACCTAAACAGACCAATATCAATTGAGGAAATAGAAGAAACCATCAAAAGACTACCAACTAAGAAAAGCCCAGGACCGGATGGGTATACAGCAGAGTTTTACAAAACCTTTAAAGAGGAACTAATACCAATACTTTTCAAGCTACTTCGGGAAATAGAAAAAGAGGGAGAACTTCCAAATTCATTCTACGAGGCCAACATCACCCTGATACCTAAACCAGACAAAGACACTTCAAAGAAAGAAAACTACAGACCAATATCTCTAATGAACCTAGATGCAAAAATCCTCAATAAAATTCTGGCGACTCAGATACAAAAACATATCAAAACAATTGTGCACCATGATCAAGTAGGATTCATCCCTGGGACGCAAGGCTGGTTCAATATACGGAAATCAATAAATGTTATTCACCACATCAATAGACTTAAAAATAAGAAACATATGATCATCTCGATAGATGCGGAAAAAGCATTCGACAAAGTACAGCATCCCTTTATGTTCAAAACTCTAGAAAAACTAGGGATAACAGGAACATAGCTCAATATTGTAAAAGCAATCTATGCTAAGCCTCAGGCTAGCATCATTCTGAATGGAGAAAAACTGAAGGCATTCCCTCTAAAATCTGGAACAAGACAGGGATGCCCTCTCTCACCACTTCTGTTCAACATAGTTCTCGAAACACTGGCCAGAGCAATTAGACAGACGAAAGAAATTAAAGGCATCAAAATAGGAAAAGAAGAACTTAAATTATCACTATTTGCAGATGACATGATTCTATACCTAGCAGACCCAAAAGGGTCTACAAAGAAACTATTAGAGCTAATAAATGAATTCAGCAAAGTGGCAGGATATAAAATCAACACGCATAAATCAAAGGCATTCCTGTATATCAGTGACAATTCCTCTGAAATGGAAATGAGGACAACCACTCCATTCACAATATCTTCAAAAAAAATAAAATACTTGGGAATCAACCTAACAAAAGAGGTGAAAGACTTATACAATGAAAACTACAGAACCCTAAAGAGAGAAATAGAAGAAGATCTTAGAAGATGGAAAAATATACCCTGTTCATGGATAGGCAGAACTAACATCATCAAAATGGCGATATTACCAAAAGTTCTCTATAGGTTTAATGCAATGCCAATCAAAATCCCAACGGCATTTCTTGTAGAAATAGAGAAAGCAATCATGAAATTCATATGGAAAAATAAACGACCCAGAATAGCAAAAACAATGCTAAGCAGGAAGTGTGAATCAGGCGGTATAGCGATACCAGACTTCAAACTATACTACAGAGCAATAGTAACAAAAACAGCATGGTACTGGTACCAAAACAGGCGGGTGGACCAATGGTACAGAATAGAGGACACAGAAACCAATCTACAAAACTACAACTACCTTATATTTGATAAAGGGGCTAAAAGCATGCAATGGAGGAAGGATAGCATCTTCAACAAATGGTGCTGGGAAAACTGGAAATCCATATGCAACAAAATGAAACTGAATCCCTTTCTCTCGCCATGCACAAAAGTTAATTCAAAATGGATCAAGGAGCTTGATATCAAATCAGAGACATGCCGTCTGATAGAAGAAAAAGTTGGCTACGATCTACATACTGTGGGGTTGGGCTCCAAATTCCTCAATAGGACATCCATAGCACAAAAGTTAATAACTAGAATCAACAAATGGGACTTACTCAAACTAAAATGTTTTTTCTCAGCAAAAGATACAATAAGAGAGGTAAATAGAGAGCCTACATCCTGGGAACAAATCTTTACTCCTCACACTTCAGATAGAGCCCTAATATCCAGAGTATACAAAGAACTCAAAAAAATTAGACAATAAGAGAACAAACAACCCAATCAACAAATGGGCCAAGGACCTGAACAGACACTTCTCAGAGGAGGACATACAATCAATCAACAAGTACATGAAAAAATGCTCACCATCTCTAGCAGTCAGAGAAATGCAAATCAAAACCACCCTAAGATACCATCTCACTCCAGTTAGATTGGCAGCCATTATGAAGTCAAACAACAACAAGTGCTGGCGAGGATGTGGGGAAAAGGGTACACTTGTACATTGCTGGTGGGTCTGCAAATTGGTGCAGCCAATTTGGAAAGCAGTATGGAGATTTCTTGGAAAGCTGGGAATGGAGCCACCATTTGACCCAGCTATTCCCCTTCTCGGTCTATTCCCTAAAGACCTAAAAAGAGCATGCTACAGGGACACTGCTACTTCGATGTTCATAGCAGCACAATTCACAATAGCTAGACTGTGGAACCAACCTAGATGCCCTTCAATGGATGAATGGATAAAAAAAAATGTGGCATTTATACACAATGGAGTATTACTCTGCATTAAAAAATGACAAATTCATAGAATTTACAGGGAAATGGATGGCATTAGAGCAGATTATGCTAAGTGAAGCTAGCCAATCCCTAAAAAAACAAATGCCAAATGTCTTCTTTGATATAAGGAGAGTAACTAAGAACAGAGTAGGGTCGAAGAGCATGAGAAGAAGATTAACATTAAACAGGGATGAGAGGTGGGAGGGAAAGGGAGAGAGAAGGGAAATTGCATGGAAATGGAAGGAGACCCTCAGAGTTACACAAAAGTACATACAAGAGGAAGTGAGGGGAAGGGGAAAAATAATACAAGGGGGACAAACGAATGTCAGTAGAGGGGGCAGAGAGAGTAGAGGGGAGGGGAGGGGAGGGGAGGGGGGATAGTAGAGGATAGGAAAGGCAGCAGAACACAACAGACACGAGTATGGCAATATGTAAATCAATGGATGTGTAACTGATGTGATTCTGCAATCTGTATATGGGGTAAAAATGGGAGCTCATAACCCACTTGAATCAAATTGTGAAATATGATGTATGAAGAACTATGTAATGTTTTGAACAGCCAACAATAAAAAATTAAAAAAAAAAAAGAAAAATCTGCAGAGTTCCTAATTGGTTTCTCCCATATGTAATCTGCTAACTTCCTCTTGTGGCTTTTGAAATTCTATACTCAGTCTGTATTCTGGGCATTTTCATTATAATACATATTAGTGTAGATCTGTTGTAATTTTGTACATTTGGTGTCCTGTAAGTCTCTTGTGTTTAATTTTCCAATTCATTCTTCATGTTTGGGTAATTTTCTGATATTATTTCATTGAAGATATTGTACATTCCTTTGGTTTGAATCTCTGTGCCTTCCTCTATGCCAATAAATCTTGGATTTTTTTTTTTTTTTTTTTTTTTTTGTTGCTGTCCCATACTTCTTGAATGTTCTGCTCGTATTTTCTTACCATCTTCACTGTGTGGTCAACTTTATTGTCAAGATTGTGTATTTTGTATTAATTATCTGATGTTTTGTCTTCTAAGTGATCCTGTCTGTTGGTGATGCTTTCTATTGTGTTTTTTATTTTATTTATTGTTTGCTTCATTCAAGGATTTCTGATTTCTTTTTCTGAATCTCTGTCTCTTCCTTGAAGTAGTTTTGGTACCTGTATTTGCTCCCTCAACTCTTTCTTAGTGTGATCATCTTGGTTGCCTGTATTTGCTCTCTTATCTCTTCGTTGGAGTGACCAATTTTTGCCTGTATTTGCTCACTTAGGTCCTTATTTATTTTGCAGATCATTTTAATGATGTACATTCTGAACTTCTTCTCTCACATTTCATCAACTACGCTGTCCATGGCTTATATTACTGTAATATCTTGGTTTGTTTAGGGCACTTTCCTCCCATGTTTTTTCATGTTTTCTATGTGTTTTCCTTTCTTGCAGGGCAGATCTGAGATTTTACCATTCCTACCCTATAATTTTATAGTATCCCTGAAGACTACATATATCTCACCTTGGGGTTGGGCTTCTAAACCCTGGCTGGTGTCCCATGATAAGTTCTATTGCAACTAAAGGTGATTGTGGCAATAGCAGAGATAATTTAAGATATCAGTGTGGTATCCCAAGATGAATGCAACCACTTTCAGAGATGAGGCTGAAAGTCTGGGCTGTCTATTCCAAGATACAGTTGCATCCAGGCCCCATGAGTTGTCCCATGGTGGAGGTTACTGTGTGGGATGGGCTATAGCTATGACTCCAGTGTCCGCAGATAGAGGTGGGTTAGACCTCCATTCTGTTGTGGGTAGTCCTTTGCTAGCGTGTGTCTTCCAGGACAGGTCTGCAGCTTGGTTGGGTGCTCCTGGGAGTAACCTTGTCCTTGGGCCCTGTGTGGGTTGGCAGGACAGTCCTAGGCCTTGGTCTTGGTGCCTGTACAGGTCAGCAGAGCGGTGAGAAGATTTTAAAATAGTTCAAATGCAAAGAATAATAGTTTGTATTAAGGCAGAATATGGGAGTCAGAGAAGAATGGCCAAACTTAATTCACAGGTTTTATTACTGTTTATTAATAGTCATAGGTGACTGATTTGTCATGAGAAAGAGAAAAAGGGGACAATATGTTATGATACCAAATTTTCTATCTTAGGAATCAGAAATAACGACAGCATTCAAAATTTTGGTCATGTCAAAAATTTTTGTCATTAAAATACATGTATGACAGCCTAAAAATTCAGTGTCTTTTCTATTTCTTTCTTGTAAAAGCTAATAGATAATAAATCATTACCAATCTATATATTACAGATCTGATGTTCTTTTAGTTTTTGTAGCTTCATGCTAACCAAAATAATTTTAAGTTTAAAATAGAAATGATTTCTGAAGGCTTCAGAATTTTAAGACATTTGCTTTGGTGTGATAATTATAATTATAATATATGTTGTTTCATTTTTTCATGTTATATGTCAATTTTTTATGTTCTTGTAGTAGTTTTATTTTCAATAGGAAAAAGAACTTTCTTATATAATTGTATCATTTCCACTTTTACTGAACTCTATAACTGCATGTTCAGCAAAAAGAGTGAAAGCACTTTCACCAAGTTAGCATACATAGTGTAGGCATAGGAGGATAAGCAAGTTTACATTTTTGTAGATAATAACTAAGATTAAAAATATGAAATAAAATTTTAAGTCAGAACACTGTTATATACTGTCATTTTCTTTTTTTGAGAGGAAAACATAAATCTTTATTATGTATTTTCTAAACTCAGCTGTAGTTTATAACAATGTGAAAGGAAAATATTTTGCTCTAAAAATGAGGTTAAATATAAAACATACTTTTTAGAAGTATCCTGCAATATTTACAATAGTTAACAGCATGACTTTTAGAAACTTGAGCATATAATAGTAATTTGTCATTTTTCTCCAAGTTCATTGACATTGTCAAGGCATATTTAACTCAGCAGGAGGATTTAAATTTCATACTTGGTGATTTCATGAGGCATTCTTCTCACCCTGAGGTATCAGCTAAAAATTTCGTTTTTATTTCTTTCAATAAATTACCATCTATTCATTTCTCATGGCTTCATTAGAATGTTCAGATGCAAATAATCAAAACACCACCTGTTTTCAAACCATGTTTATATGAAAGTTAACTTCTGATTTGTAATTTGGATAATGGCTGAAGAAATTCTCATGAATACATTCTTCATAGGCTAGCAGAATTACAGAGTTTGGTGCAAGTCCCAAATGGTGTAATATGATCTGTTTTATCAGTGAGTTTAAATTGGTTGTGTTGTATCTGATTATTAGTACTATTGGGGGAATATAATACAAGGCAAAATCAAATGCAATGTAATGACATTTGAAAGCTAATAAATATAAAGAACACCAAACTATTATTGTAGTAGAAACAATGATTTCCTACAAGTTTATTCTAACTCTGCTTGAGTGGAGAACATTTATTCAAACCATGTACAAACTCTATTTTACTACCCCAGCCGCAAACAAGATCTCCTTGAAATTCCTGTGAATTATAACTCAGTCTTTCTTCCATTTATTGCAGAAAATGGGTCTTACTCTTTTATTTTTATTTTTTTTTTATTTTGATGCAGGGGATCAAAGCCAGAACTTTGCACCTGTGAAGTGCATATTCCTCCACTGAGAAGAAACACCCTCAACTCCCATTAAGTCTTATTTTAGTGTTCATAATGATAATGTTTTTTATTAAATCCGTGTAATAGCCAGCTGTTGTGCTAAGTACTATACATTGTATTTGTTCTAATTATGTCAGCAAGCACTATCATATCCAAATTCTGTCATCTACATTGTATAGCAGAGGAAACTGCACTTTAATTATATTTCTTGCCCTATCAAATCACACAGCAGAGCAATGCCAGAGCTGTAAAACCATGTCTTTTCATTGTATTAACTTGTTTGGGTTTCTTATACTTAAAGTTTGAAAATGTTATCAAATGATATTATTTTATTTCAATGTGACTCTTGGACACTCTTTCTTTCTTTCTTTCTTTCTTTCTTTCTTTCTTTCTTTCTTTCTTTCTTTCTTTCTTTCTTTCTTTCTTTCTTTCTTTCAAGTTTGCACTTCATACAATTGAGTCCAAACTACTGACAGTTAACAATTTGTTTTTTCTTACCATTATTTAGTAAAATTTTATTAATTAGCAAGTACCACGGATTTTCTCATATAAAAATATTATTTAAAAAAAACCCTCAACATACACCATTTTGAACCCTTAGAATCTGCTCATCTGCTTTGAGAAGCTTCTTGTTGAAATGATTTTTTTCAGTTGTTTCAAATGATCTCTGTTATTAGAATAGGCCCAAAATATTGAGTTAAAAAGGTACACAATGCTTTATACAATATGAATTCTTCCTACTGTCTCTTACCCTTCTCTCACCCTATGCCACATACACATACTCATGTAGCAAAGTAAAACTGTTCTAGTAGACTTCCACTTAATTGACCAGTTGTTAAACTGGCCAATAGTGTTGACTGACACTTGCCCTTTCTTCTATCAACAAAGCAGCACAAGTCCAGGATACTCTGAAACTTAATGGGACACCAACTTCACACTTCTGTTTCTTCCAACTCAGCTGTCTGCTGAATCTGTCTATTGTTTTCTTAATCCTTTGCGAGATTCAATTTTAAGAGTATATTATAGAAGATTTTTGCTTCTGTATTCAAAAGTGTGGTTCTATGTGCATATGTGGACAGATTTAGCATAAGAGTTAAATCTAGCTTTGAGAAAGATGCTGAGAAACTTCCTCTACTTGCTCTGATTGAATAGCCTGAGGATAATTTATTTGTTGAAAGCTTGGTGCAATTTGCATATACATACTATCTCACCTATGTCTTCTACTTCTTTGATTTTTTTTAAGGAGAAGGGTAGATGATTCATCTTTTCTCAGATTCTTTGGATATCAATCTATAAATATTATTATTTGGTTCTTTTTAGTTATATATGACAGTAGAATACCTTGTGATATAACTATACAAGCATGGAATCTATCATATTCTAATTAGGATCCCAATCTTGTGGATGTATATATGTTTATTCATATATATACATAGAAACAATTATGTCAGATTCATACCACTGTCTTTTCTTTTCCTATCTCTCTTTCCCTTCATTTCCCCTTTGTCTAATTTACTGAATTTCTATTCTTCCCCTCCTCCCTTTATTGTGGTTTAGTTTCCATATATATCAGTGAAAACATCCAACTTTGGCATTTTAGGATTGGCTTAATTCACTTAGCAGGATACTCTCTATATGCCTCCATCCACTTACTGACAAATATCAGAAAGTCATTCTTAATGGCTGAGTAATACTTCATTGGTGTGTGTGTGTATATACATATATGTATATATATATATGCAATATATATACATATATATGTGTGTGTGCTTGTGTGTGTATATATATATGTATATATATCCACACACATATATATAATAAATTATATGTGTGTATATATATATATATATATACACACATATAATTTATTTGTTGACACACACACCACATTTTCTTTATCTATTAATCTATCAAAGGGCATCTATGTTGGCTTCAGAGCTTAGCTATTGTTTTTTACTTACTATAAGGGATATTAAATTTCCTTCCTCCCTCATCCATCCTTTTTATTCAGCTTTCTTTTGCCAGATACTATCCCTCTGCTTCAAAAATTATTTTTATGTAGTGCATGCAATCTGACCTTTTATTTATAAGACCTTCCTTAATTTTGCCCTAGCTCTTATTATAATACATTATTTGTTTCTACAAAATACATGTCAAATGTCTCATACTACTCATGCTAAATAGAGCACCATATCTAGTCAATTTTGTGTTTCAGTCCAACTCTGAAATTTTTTGTCATTTTTATCTGCATCTACATAACTCTCATCTATCCCCAAATTTAATTTGTATAATTACAAGTTAAATTATACTACTTTACACAGAAATCATTTTTATCTGTTGCTGCTCATATTTAATTTCATAAGTCAGAAAAGATTTATCCATGATCTGATTGTCTGATTCTTAGAGCATAAAATTTTCCCCAAAAATAGATATAATAATATTTTTACTCAAAATAATTTTTTCTTTTAGAAAACTGTTTTAAAATTCTCCTAAATGAAGAAATGTGAGTGTCTTTCAGTTCCTTTATGAATAACCATCTTTTCTGCTACCACATGGAATGACTAAAACCACTGGTTGAAAAAGTTATGATGACTATGATTCCCCAAGTTATTTAGAAACATTTTTGTTCTGTGCAAGAAAGGCAAAAGCAATATTTTTATCTATGAACCAAAAGACAAAATAAATCTGATAATAAATTTAATATTTAATAACTATGCAACATTGAAGCAGCCACTTTCTTCTTGAGAAAGCTAATGATAATACCTAACTCATTCACTTATTTGAGGATTACAAAAACAGAATGTAGTTACCAAGATTCTTGGTACCTGTTAAACTCTTAGTAGTCAATTCTAGAAAAACATCATACACTCAATACATGGGCCAGACCAAGGAACTCAACAGAATATACATAAGAAATGTATTTTTTCAAATATTTATTGATACAGTCTTCTCTGTATTGAGAGAAGTACAGAAGAAGATAGATTGAAATTAAGTTTATGCTATAAGTATAAAACCAGAAAAAAATGAAATTGTATGTATATACATTTTATTTAACTCACCAACATCACTTCTGTCTTAAAATGACTGCAGAAGGGACTGCAGTTTGTGGCTCAGTGGTTGCCTCCCACATCTGAGGCCCTGGGTTCAATCCTCAGCACCATATATAAATAAACAAAAAATAAAATAAAATAAAGGTATTGTGTCCATCTACAACTAAAAACTATTTAAAAATGACTACATAAACTGTTTCAATCAGACACCCAGCTAAATAAAAATGGATTTCCAGTGTCTGATCTCCAAGATAGGAGTTGGCAAATTATGGCCTGCAGGCTGAAAATAAAATGGAACATCTTCATAAAGCAAAGAACAAAGAAAACTTGTCATTGTTAATTACCTCTTTGAAATTACAGAAAAAAATTTTAAAATTTACAAGTTTTTTTTTAAATCAAACTTTTTTAACCTTTAGACTTTTCATGTCATAAATAGGTTCAAGACCTAACGTGGCCTAAAACACAGATTTATATACTCTTTTGAGAGTACATTTCTGGTTCAAAATAGAATCAAAGAGAATGAGGCCAATAAGACTTAGTTTAAAAATATTGCATGTGGCAGATCTGAAAAAGTCACTTAATGTTCAACAATAATTCATTAATTTATTTTAAAACGCATCCTCTAAGGCTTTTAGTGTTGATGAAAGACTCTATCTGACACTAAGTAAAGACAACAATGCAGCTGCAAAGAAAGAAGACATTTCACAGTAACAATGCTTTAAATTACTTAAGGGAAAGGTTGAGCTGGCCAAAGACAGGGATGATCACTATTGTAATATCTGAGCTTCCTTTTAGGTGTTTGATTGTTTGATTTCATGCAAGTAGCATTTTAAAAGTTACAATGTCAAAGAAAAGTGGTCATCTAAGTACATATGATTGTGCTTAGAGAAAAATCTTGAGCACAATCATATGTACTTAGATAAGACATAATTTTAAATATATAACATTGAATTTGTAGTTTTCACAAAAGAGCCAGAGTATTTGTGTCTCTGCAAATTTAGTGAATTTATTCTGTATAATATATTTATATTTATAAATGGAAATTATTTTAGAAATTATAAAGCATTTTATGAGACATTTTAAATAAAAATATATAACTTGATTTTGTTGCTATGGCAAAAGGAAAATATCCGAAACACTATTTTTATTTCCTGCTTAAATCTACTACAAATCCTACTATGCCCTTGCCTTCTTAAATTATTTTTTGACTCCCCAAATTCAAAATTCTTGTCTACTATATAATACTATATATTTAACCCCTATATACACTATTTTTATATACATTTTTTTTTTTTTGTGAAATGTATTCATACTTAGCTTTGGAAAGACTGATGATTTGAAACCCCTTGCATGATACTACTTTTGTCACATGTAAATAGCTTTATTGTTGTCATCTCATTCCTAAAACAGGCAAAAAGTCACTCAAAGAACAGGTCTACAGTGTTTCTCTAAGTCTTGCCAAAATAACATTAGAGAAATTTTCTAATGTTTTTATCACTTTATCAAATTCAATTTTTAAAACATAAAAGAGTACTCTGTTGAAAATTAATTTTATATTCTCAAGGTTTTTTTTTTTTTTTTTTTTTTTCAGTACTGGGGTTTGATCCTGGAGGAGCTCTACCTCTGAGCTACATCTGCAGCATTTTGTTGTTGTTGTTGTTTTGAGACAGGTCTCACTAAGTTGCCCAGGCTGGCCTGGAGCTTGTGATCCTTCTGCCTCCCAAGTAGTTGGAATTACAGGCCTACAGCACTCTGCATGGCAATTAATTTGATTTTAATAAGTAATTATTAAGTTGAAATGCTTATAAAGGTACACCTAATATTTATTGAGAATTTCTAATTATTATATGCTCAGTTATATTGTGCTACCTAGGCAGACAAATGTTGATTGTAATTAGAAATAAAACTGTCCAGTTTACTTAGTAAACATAAAAGATCAGGATAAATTCTAAAATACAAATACTCCAAAAAGAAGCTGCTTGCAACCTCAGTGTCATTGTGATTTGCACAGAGAATTTCATATCTACAGAAGAGTGTAAAAGAAAAAAACAAAAATTTTATTAAAGAGTTTTCTTCCAACATTTACCAACATGAAATAGCTAATCAACTAATAAAGCCTCCATGAAGATTAATACAAGAATACTTTATCTAATGGCTAATAAGAATTACAAATATATGGTAGAGCACTTGCCTGGTATACATAAGGCCTTGGGTTCAATCCTCAGCACTCCCCCTCAATTTTTTTTTTATATAATGAGGACAAAACATAACTGAAGATAAAACAAACAACAAGAAACTAACCAAAAATTGAGGACAAGAAACATTTACCTGCCAATTTATATGATATAGCAATAAATATTAAGAACAAGTAAGAAAAAGTGAAAGCTAGTGATAAAGATTTCAATGTATAAAGCAACTTGATATGAAATTTTTGTTTTCAAATAATAATTGGTAAGCATCAGCAAAGTAATTTTAGTTTTTAAAATAAGACATAAGTAAATAAACCCATATATTTTTATATACAAATATATGTAGATATGTGTGTGTGTAAAAATATATATGGGTTTATGTACCTATGCATATAAGAAGATCACAATGAGAGAAATATGCAGAGCTATTCATATAACATATTTATAGTGTTATGCATTTTTTTCCTGATTTTAGGGAATTCATATTTGCAGGTTAATATAAAACTATTTTAAAAATAATTTTCTCTCTTTAAAAGTAATTAATGCCTCATATGAAATATCTAGAATGTATAATAATAATATAGCCCACCAGAAGATGAACCATGTTTGACTATTTTGTGCTCTATTTTGTCCACACATTAATATTTGAAGTATTGTTTTTTTTTCTCCTTATTTTTATTGTTCTCTAGGATTACTGAGAATTTCTAATTATTATATGCTCAGTTATATTGTACTACCTAGGCAGACAAATGTTGATTGTAATTAGAAACATAACTGTCCAGTCCTTATTGATTGGAAAATTCTTTGATTTTTATTTATTTTAAACCAAATTAATTTTACTATCCAAAAGCTCAATATATCATTAATTTTTAGAAATCCCCATTGTCATAAAAAAGAAAAACAGTATTCTGTATGAAGTCTCTTTAATTCATACACTGATGTCTTTTATACCTTTGCTCATTACCATCAATGTTAAAGTATTAATAAAAGATTAAGATGTTCCCTGCCAGTCCAAATATTAAACTGAAGCTTACATGTATACTTCTCCATTGCAAAATTTCATTAAAAGTACAGAAAGAATATGCCCTGAATAAAATACTAAACCTACAGTACTACTGAAGTCAAGAAGAATACAGAGTTGAAAATTTTAAATGAAACAGGATTTGCCTAGTTTCAGAATTTCCCTTTAAGATATTAGTTACAAGTGAAATATCATGGACAAACATCATTGTTGTTCTCTTCTTACCCCAAATTCATAACTTCATTCCAATCATGTGGAAAGATTGGACAGATATAAATGGAGGTAATTTTTTTTTTTTTAAATACGGAATTGGTACATCCTACGAGAGATTAAAAGGAATAACAAATAATCAAAATGTGGGGTGCTAATTAGGATCTTGAGGGAAAAAAAACAATATTATAAGGAAAAGTGGTAAAACTTTTTAAAATATTTGCTATGTAATTGATAATGTTATACTAATTTGCTTTATCCTATTAGCACTATGTGTGAATTGGATTTTAACATTAAGGGAAGTAAGGTGAAGAACATCCCAAAGATTTCCAACTTTCCTATTAGTTCGATAGTTTTAAATAAAATGTAAAATAAGCCAAACAAATCCTCACAAAAAAAACTTAAGAGCCTTCAGTAAGAAGGAGAGTAGGAAGGGAGAAAAAGGGAGAAAAAAACAGCATAAGTCAGTCTAGAAAAAAAAAAAAAAACAGAAATCAAAGCCAGAATAAAACCACAGACTTGTTTGGGATCACAAGGAGGAAACCTCTGAGAGGTAACATTACTTGTTTTTCACTGTACAATCAAACATAAGTGGAGTCATGAAAAATACAGGCTTAAGTTTTATATAATTAGTGTCTCTCTTGATATTCACCCAACAATCAAGTGTCATAGCATTTTAGGCAATGTGAAGGCATCTATCTGGCAGACCCTAAATAATGCTTTGAGACAAGTAAGAATTTTCCTCTATGTGATTCTACTCCAGGTTGCAATGAAGTGGAATCCATAGTTGGAATTTTAAAAGGAAGGGTGAGGGGGCAGAATAGTTTTAATTCTCACCTTGGGTTTGTGATCTTCTCTTCACTTTTCTATGAATGGTTGATTTTTTCTTGTAAGGCTATTCTTTCCAAAACACAGAGCATTAAATTTTATACCTTCCAACTCTCTAGTGAGTTCTGTCCTGGTTTATATATGAAAATAATAATAATAATAATCATAATAATAATAAAAGAGAGGCATTGCCTTGAAGCCTGAAATGTAAAGAATTAATTTATATATAATTTGGATTTTTTAAAAAAGCATACAATTTTTGTTTTGTCAATGCCATCTATCTTCATCCTAATGTGAATGTATTAAATAGAAATATGGCCACATAACACACCCCCTATAAATGTCTTTCTTAAATTTGAATTCAATACAATGCTAAAATACTAATGTTATATTATCTGCAACTTGGTAGAGGTGGAATAAATAAAGGTTGATCACATTCTAAGTATTGTTGAGAGGTGGTCAATTTATGCAAACTTTTAGTGGTTTAATTTTCATGTAAAAAATAAACCATTGGGAGAATTTTCTGTTAAAAACAAAAATGAGTGTATAAAGTATACATATTATTTGGTTCATATTGTTTACAACTGAATAGGGCCTTGCAATTCTAAAAAAAATATAATTTCATTTTCATTTTCATGAAAGGATGATAATTTATTGTCCTAATTTCTCAGATGAAACAACAGACTCAGCTAATGAATATGCTAATGCCACACTGCCAGTAGATTTTAAAAATTAAACATAGAGTTTCTTGCCACAAATTATTTGTTCTTTCTGTGGCATAGTACATTGCTAAAGGATCATTAGAAACCTAAAGCAGTGAACAGGATCTTTCCATAAGTTCATTAAGAATGAAGTACTCATTGGTGTTTAATACTCATCAGCTTACCTCCCATGATGTTTGTTCTAGAGTTTTGGAAAATATTCTCAGGCCTATAAAAAGTGAAATAGTCACCATTGTAATCATAACATGTGCTACCTATATTTATCCCAAACAATGACACTGATTTTGGGTGTTGCCTGAGGGAATTATGGCTACTCTTCCATATTCTGAATTGATAGTGCTTTAATTACTTTATTAAATGTTGTGTTAAATATATATTTATAACTAGTTAGTACTTATAATGCACACATGTGCACATTCAGAAATGTGCATAAAATCATCAGCAGCATTTTCCCTCACATATATCAAAGAAAGAAAACATTTTCAAAATCCCCATCTGTTCTGCAAGCTAAAGCTTAATTATGGCTTGATTGACAAGGCTTTAAATTATATTCTTGGGAGACGATAAGTTTAATGATGGACTACACTAAAAAAATAACCATAATATATAAGTATTTTGTAATTTTCCCCTGAATTTAGGTGGACACAAATTCATTAAAGTAAAATGCTCTGTAAGTTCTTAAATAGGTCCATTCACACACACAAGCACATGCATATTGCATATATATATATATATATATATATATATATATATATATATATATATACACACACATGTATTTGTATATGTACATTTCCTAAATCTTTACTCCATTTCCAAAGAAAGTAGAAGAAAAATAATGGTTTGTAAAAAGTGTTTCTTTGTAGGTTAAATGTGTATAAGCAGAAAAGAAAGTAAAGCATAGACCATAAAGTACACAGCTGCATCTGCTTACTGAATAAAAAAGCGAAAACACATTAAAAATATGCTTTTAGTGTGTGTGTGTGTGTGTGTGTGTGTGAAGAGCTGTACTCTACATTATCTTGTATTTTCTCCCAATGATTTTACATGTTCAGCAATATTGCTTAATATGTTCTTCCTCCCCCAAATTTGGAATTGCTGTTCTCATCTCTTTTTTTTTTTCCTTACACAGGTATAATTTAATTTTCTAATAAGGAGGATTGGAACTATTGACATTTTAGTGTGATTTTTTTTTCCCCCTCAAGAACTTTATTGGGGTATAATTGGTATTAAAAAGTACAATTATTTAAAAAAATACAATTATATATATTATTTGATAAACTCTAACAAATGTATTCATCCTTACAATCACAGCCCCAAATCCAGATACAGAATCAACTTCTCACTACCTATGTGAGTTCCTCCTGCTCCTCATTCCTGGCATCCTTGTTACTCCTTTCCCAGTCCACCCCTCATCAGATTTCTACCATTATAGGTTAATTGTTCTTTTCTAGGACATATTATTAATAAAGTTATACAATATTTTGACCAGTTTTATTCAGGATAACGCCTTTAGATGAACTCAAGTGACTACACGTGTCAGTTGTCTGTTTTGTCTTCATTCTCGGTGTGTGTGTGCATGCACATGTGAACGCATGTTTGAGGAGAAGTATTTCATTGGACGAATGTTTCACAGTATTGGATGCAGTCACATGTTGATGGTCTTCTGGATTTTTTTTTTCTATTAATGATGTTCAATTGTGTTTAGGTCTTTTTCTGAATGTCGACTTTTTCCCCGTTAAGTAAATTCCTAGCAGTGAAAATTTTAAATCATTATAGTAATTTCATGTTCATATTACAAGAACCCAACAATTATGTTACAGTCCTATGAACAATATTTTTGATTTCTAGTTGCTCCACATTCTCATAATATTATTTTTTTTTTCAATTGTAGTCCTTCCAGTGTGTGTGTATCTTGTGTTAATTTTGAATTGAATTTCTGTGAGAACTGAAAATATTGAGCATAATTTATTAAAGTGTTAACTATTCATTTTATATCATAAAACTTTTTAAGATACTTTTTCCACTTGTTTTTGTTGTTTGTTATTATTAATATTGGTTAAGAGTTTTTCATATATTTTGTATATAAGTCATATTTAGAAATCTTTACTGAAATATTTTCTTGCATGGTGTGATTTGACTTTTCATTTTTGGAGATTTGGGGAAGGGATATGATTAAATTTTATAAATACCAATTTATTGTTTTTTATTACTGTTGTGTATGTACATGTGTACATATATGTGTGTTCTTCATTTGAGGAAGCTTTTTCCAATATTTACAAACATTTCTTTTCTGTAATGTTAATAATTTTACATTTGGTTTTCCAATTAGTTTTAAATTATTGTGGGGTGTGATATAATCAAATGGTCTAGATTGATTTTATTTTATATAGATCTTCTGTTGATTCTGCATTATTCATGACAAAAAATATCTTTTCTGCCTCTTCAATGCTAAGGAAAATCAATGGAAAAATACAGTGGTGTGGGCTGATTTTTTGTTTTCTTCATTGTATTCTGTTGATCTGTAGGACAATATGACTTAGCTAATATGCTAAGTCATGAAATCAGGTAGATGGGGTTCTCCAGAGTTTTAGGATTTTTTTGCCCCCATTTTTTTGCCTACCCTGGGTCCTTTGAATTCCTATATGAATTTAGTATGACTTTGTCAAAGTCTATAATATAGCTTGCTAGGATTTTGATGGGGTTGTATTAACACTATATATCAATTTGAAGATAAAGATGTTAGAATACTTCTCAGCAAATTTGCAAACACAGCATATCTTTTATTTATGTCTTCCTAATGAATCTCAACATACACATCATGAACATATTTTGTTATATTTAAACCAACGTATTATATTTTTAAGTTCCTCAGACATTTTTTTTTAAACTTCAGTTTCTAATAATTTTTGGTGGTCTTTGGAAGTGGGCTTCATTTTTAATAGGTTCTACTCTAAAACCCAGCTAATTTTACAATAGGTTCTAGTAGTTTTTGGTAGTGCCTTTATGACTTGTATGTACTCAATCATGCTCTGGGAGTACACAGTATTTTTAAAAACTTGCAATCTTTGTGTCTTATTCATTCTTCTTGCTTGAATGGATTGAAATTTCAGTATTTTGCTGAATAGTAGTAAGAACACAATTCCTTATCATTTTCCTTATTCAGGAAGACGTGTTTAGTCTTTCAACATTTTCTATGAGTTTACCTCCATGTTTTTGTGGATGTCCCTTATCATTTTGGGAAAATATCTTTCTATTCCTAGTTTTCAGATCATTTTATCTGAAATAGATGTTGAATTTCATTAATGTTTTCTGCTTAAGAAGATAATTTTGGATTTTAAGATGATTACATGTGTTTTCCATTTTTTTCCACTTATGTACTGAATTATATTAATTCTTAAATTCAGGAAGATATTTGGTGAGAAAGTATTTATTTTTGTATGTTGCTTGATTTTGGTTATATTTATTTTAAATATGGTTAGATTTTACTAATATTTTTTCAACATTTTCATGACTATTCATAAATTTTTTCTGCATTTTGTCATTTGAGAGGCCTTGATGTCAAGATAATGCATGATTTAACTTAATCTTTCCCTCAATTGTGTTAAGAATTACTAATTTTTGTGCATTCCTCTACTGAAGAAAAGAAAATGGTCTATACTGATTACTTTCATAATATACCAGTTCATTGTGGTACTTTTTAAATCCACAGACTCTTAACATCATGCATGAGGTTATGACCCAACAGGTCTTGAGTATGATAACCTGGCAACACACTGTCCAGAAAGCAGAGAAGCAGTAAAGCACAGAGAATATATTCTTCCAGGAAGAGGGAATGGAAGATTGGATTGGATCCTTGTAATATTTTCTGAGTAAACTTGTTTCCCAGTGTGTAATATGCAATATGTAATTTTGTCTGTCAACCCATACGCATCCACCATCATTTTCTGCACACACTATCCAAATGTATAATTTTTTAGTAGAGTGGCATTTTGAAATTCAAGTATTTTACAATACACTGACTTTTAGCCAATGGTTACACACACACACACACACACACACAAAATACCATAATTTTCTCAAATGTGTAAGATTTCAAGCAAATAATATCAGACAAGGAAAATTGAACTACATAAAAATAGAACTATAAAACATCCCATTCATAGGCAGATATCTTGAACATATATCCCATTCATAGGCAGATATCTTGAACAGCAAGGGTGCATGTCTGAGGTTTCCTTGAAACTGAGAAAGGCATCAGAGCCCCTTTCATAGCATGAACCATTCCATGCCATGCCATGTTTATCCTGAATGTGTCTTTAGAGAATTTCATACTTAACTCATCATTTTGTTCAAGATTTAAGGAATGAACCTCTAAAATATTGAGAAAGCATTGACAAAAATGTGCAGAATGAAGCAAAGAACAGGAAACTCAATTTCAATATAAAGAAATTGTAAATAATTTTACAATCAGAAGTAAAGTTCAAAGCACTTTACACGGGTGTTTTACTGTGTTTTTATACATTTAGATAAATGATGGGAAAGTTTGGTGGATATGTAACACAGATATAATATCTTCATTTAGAAAAAAAGAAAAATAGACTGCTGGTTATTGCTACAGAGGCATTTGGTTTGTAAAAACTCAATAATTCCTTTAATAAGAAAATATTTGAGTTTTTAAAATTTCAACTACACCAAAGTTTTGGATGATTAAGAGACATTTTTCCATGCAGTTTTGTAAAGTTAGCTCATTCCTAAGAAAGTCTTAACTACTATTACTTAACTACTAAGAAAGAAAAATTTCACTTAGGGGTACATTTGGAAAAAATCCAAACTTAAATATCAAGTTTAGAAACATAAATATGACCCAGGTATTATAAGTAAATAAATATAATATCAGATAAAAATCTATGATCAGAATATTGATTACTCATTAAACTTTCAATATTAGGTAAATGAAAAAATAACAAAAAATGATGAAGGGAGACACTAAAGTGTACCCAAATGACTTCCCCACTCCTGCCATACTGGGGATTAAACCCAGGAGTGTTCTACCACTTTTTGTCTTTTAAATATTGAGACAGGTTTTCACTGAGTTATCCTGGCCTCAAGCTTTCTATATTACTATCTCAGCCTCCCAAGTAGTTAAGTTTACAGACTTGTGCCACCACACTGCTTAAAATGACATTCGATAAACCTGAATATCAGTTAAAAAATGTTATGGTATATAAATGAGTATGTGTGGTTGTACAATACTAAAAAATTTACAAAGCAATGTATCTATATCAAGCCAATAACCTAATATCATTAACATAATAGTTAAATTTTTATTAATGATTTATTGTAAGTCAAGAACTATCAGTAAGTTTATATGCATTAGTGATTTGAATTTTCACAAAACTCCCCAAATTCAATATTATCAATATCTTCATTTTGCAGCAGTGAAAAGAAGTAAGGGAATTTGAGCTACATATCAAACTTCTTCTCTCATTGCTTTGTGAGAAGCAGTTTGACTCTGTAGTCACTGAATAATGAATGTACCTTGACCATCCTAGATCACCCCTTCCCTATAATTTATAAAAAACAATGTCTTATTTTAACTATGTAAGGTATTTGTTATCTGTTGATCATTTTATTTTGACTTTGCAGGTTAAATTCTAATGTGTCAATGATTTGATTTTCTGGTTTCAAATTCCATTAGAAACATAATCAATTTTTATTTGCATGGACAGCAAGCTAGTTGACTTCTGAGAAACATCATTTATATCTTCTAATTATAAGTAAAGTAGAGCTTATTTTCAGTAAGGTGGATTGCTATCCCAAGCCCCACATCTTTTTAACTCATCCCAAAGCATGATGGATTGCAATAATCCACAGTCCCCACGTGTTCAAGTGAAAAACAGCTGATGTTCTCAAGTAACTTCTGCAAATAATCACCGTCCTAAATCTAGACTACACAAAGTCCAAGAGATTGTGTATTTTTAAATTAAGTTGCTTTCTTAAACTTTTTTTGTAAAAAGAAAGAATAATGGAAACCGGAACCTCTTCACTAAAACAGAACTTACACTGAATTTTCTGACCCTGTTGTCTTTCTGAGTACAGATAGAAGTAAAGTTGCATTATTTATTATTCCTAATAAATAATACTTCTAGTATATCTATGTAAGTTATTGTGGCATTCATTCCAAACCCCATTGTACAAGAGATGAAAAGTAGAAAATACTTGTCATGCATGACATAAACCATTCTAATTAAATATGGTGTCATTTTGGATCAATAATTTATATTATTTGTCTTCATTTCCTCATACATTAAAATAATATAATTTAATTAACAAATTATACTTAAATTTTATAAAAAGGTACAGTGCCTAGTAAATGATAGTATTTAATTAAATAGTATTTTTTCTTATTAACACTGATACATCTATTATCACTCTTAAAATCTATACCATGCACAATGCTACAAACTATATTCCCATTAATATCATCATAGAGAGAGATGACTTTATCAAAATTAATATCATTGTGGAAGATAAGAGAGAAATAAAAAAATGGGGAAGTATACTGGAAAAAAACACATGTGGCTGATAACATCAGAACAGATATAAGAAATCATTAGAATCTAAGGAATTAGATGTCTGTAATATGCATGCAAATAATATTACAAAAATACTGCTTTGGTTTAGAAGGTGCATTTCATGATATTAGTCAAAATATTTTTGATTTACCTTATAAAATCTTCTTTCACATAACAACTGTTTTGGAGAGTTTGTTAACTTTCTAAATACATTGGTGTAATGATTTCTTGCTATTGATTTATAACTAATTGCATTTGGGAAGAGAATTTTACTTTATAGGATTCTAATCTTATTATATTTATTGAAACTTGTCATATAACTTCTACATGTGTTAGCATAGTAAATGTTTCAAATACTGTTCAAAATATTGCACATACATATATTCCTGGCAATTACATCAATTAGAAGCAATTGGTTAATACAACTCTTTAAATCTTATATAATCTTACTGAATTTCTGTGTACTTTATGAATTTCTAAAACATAATTGTTGAAATGTCCAACTTTCAATTTGAATTTTCATATTACTAATTTCTAAATGTCACGCCTAGAATGTTTCTAAATTATAAGCAAAAAATACAAATGAATTGGAAGCATTCTGGTGGATCTTCTGTAATTTAAAGTGAGGGAATAAATAACATTTTGAAAGACAAAGAATATTTTAAAATATGGGGCATGCAATAAGGTAGTTATAGAACTGTGATTTTTCTGCCATTGATTTGACACAAGAGTCAATTCTGTTTCTCTGGATCTTAATAAAATTGTAAGGAAAGAGTGAAGTTGACTTTTTTTAGATCAGATGTCCATTTTTAGATGGGAAGAGAAAGATTACATAGAGGAATTTTATAATCAGTTAAGAACATTTGGCCTTGTGCAGGGGTTGATGCAAAATCCAAATAGAATCTAGAAGCAAAAATCCTATTAAGAGGTTTGTATAGATAAGTATCGATAATCATATATGCCTTCCTTTTGCAGGCCACATTTTATCAATCTTTTAAAAATAATACATTAGAACACATGGATTTATTGAAAATAATAAATTGTACCTACAGTTATATTTTCCTAGTTTTCTAAGACACTATCTCATCCACAGATTCTCTATGTCTCTATTGAATTCTATTAATTACGTTTAAAATTCATAGGCATTATGCAGTTCCATTTCTCCTCCAAGACTCCTCAACTAGCAATCTGTCCATCTTCTTGGATTGGCCCTAATGTGACAAAAGGGCTATCATATAGAAAAATCCTTGATTTTTCATCCTCAGATTTCTCTTTATTGTCACCTATGTAGAAACAAGTAGAATCCTATGTAGAATAGTATTTTCATTTCTTGAATTCTGTGTTTTACTCTTTGGTAGTTGAATTTTCTTTTCAGCAGGATAATACAATGTGAAGTTGCTATTTAGGAGTCTTTTTGGTAGGAAAATATCTGCTTCAACTTAAATTATTCTTTCATTTCATACCAGATAAAGAATTCTGAATTGAAAACATGTTTAGACATAATATCAAGGGCTTTGCTTTTCAGTTTTAATTTTTCTTTGATAATATTTTTAAACCAGTAATAACTTTTTGTTTATGTGTTGTTTAACACATTTTGTGGGTGCTCTTCATTATAGATACCATATCCAGGAGAATACATAATACAATGCAATCAAATTCCCATAACCAGAGTAAGAAGATCAATCAAGCAATAAACATTCTTTACTGTTTGAACAATGCTTTTTAACAAGACATATTTCTGCCTGGATATGATAGTTTTATGTGCCTGGATTCATGTAGTTCTTTTTCCAGAAACACATCAAATGAATATTATTTTATGATATTCATCAAAAGGTCCTATAAAGATAGTGAAAAGTTGCCAAGTTGCTAAATTTTAAAACTCAGCCAATAAAGATAACTTCCAAAGTAATAACAGTTCCAAAAAGAGAAACCAGAAAACAAAGAATGGATAAAAAGTTGAAAGGATCCTTAGTTGTAAAATTGACAAAATCACAAATGATAAAAATTGGTCCCCAAATCTGATTTATTTCCTCTCTGCCTTCCTTCCTGCCTCCCTGCCTTCACGCCTTTCTGTGATAGATTGATATCTAAATGACTAACTATATCATTTTCCCTAGCTTGTGTTAGAAAATAAAGAATTTACACAATACAGACATTACACTCCATTGTAAGACATCAATTCTGTTTCTTATTTCTCTATAAATTTTCCAACTTTCTGCATCTTGCTAGTGACCAATTGAACTAAGTCTTCATCATTCTGTACCCAGATAAGGATACATTGTCCTAAATGTCACTTTTACATTTATTTTCTTCAGAAAGATCTTCATGAATACTCTTGATATAAATGGAAAATATTAATATAATACAATTTATTAGGTCTGTTTGCCCTTAATATAAGATAATATTTCCTAGAGTACATCACAATTTTTTTGGTTGAATCTCTGATCAAGTAAAAAGAACTCCTGTGTAGAATTTGTTGCCCTCTTAATTGGCTTTATATTCCATCTCTACACAGTAACTTAGAAATCTCTGAATGTTCCATTATCTGTGTCATCTCTTTGCTCTGTTGTGTTTCTACATATGAATTGATATATTGTCTCTCATCACTCTTTTTTTTTGGGGGGTGGGGTACTGGGAATTGAACTCAGGGCCACTGAACCACTGAGCCACATCCCCAGACCTATTTTTTTTAATTTTTTATTGTTGGCTGTTCAAAACATTACATAGTTCTTGATATATCATATTTCACACTTTGATTCAAGTGGGTTATGAGCTCCCATTTTTACCCCATGTACAGATTGCAGAATCACATCAGTTACACATCCATTGATTTACATATTGCCATACTAGTGTCTGTTGTGTTCTGCTGCCTTTCCTATCCTCTACTATCCCCCCTCCCCTCCCCTCCCCTCCCCTCTTCTCTCTCTGCCCCCTCTATTGACATTCATTTGTCCCCCTTGTATTATTTTTCCCTTTCCCCTCACTTCCTCTTGTATGTACTTTTGTATAACTCTGAGGGTCTCCTTCCATTTCCATGCAATTTCCCTTCTCTCTCCCTTTCCCTCCCACCTCTCATCCCTGTTTAATGTTAATCTTATTCTCATGCTCTTCAACCCTACTCTGTTCTTAGTTACTCTCCTTATATCAAAGAAGACATTTGGCATTTGTTTTTTAGGGATTGGCTAGCTTCACTTAGCATAATCTGCTCTAATGCCATCCATTTCCCTGTAAATTCTATGAATTTGTCATTTTTTAATGCAGAGTAATACTCCATTGTGTATAAATGCCACATTTTTTTTTATCCATTCATCTACTGAAGGGCATCTAGGTTGGTTCCACAGTCTTGCTATTGTGAATTGTGCTGCTATGAACATCGATGTAGCAGTGTCCCTGTAGCATGCTCTTTTTAGGTCTTTAGGGAATAGTCCCAGAAGGGGAATAGCTGGGTCAAATGGTGGCTCCATTCCCAGCTTTCCAAGAAATCTCCATACTGCTTTCCAAATTGGCTGCACCAATTTGCAGTCCCACCAGCAATGTACAAGTGTACCCTTTTCCCCACATCCTCGCCAGCACTTGTTGTTGTTTGACTTCATAATGGCTGCCAATCTAACTGGAGTGAGATGGTATCTTAGGGTGGTTTTGATTTGCATTTCTCTGACAGCTAGAGATGGTGAGCATTTTTTCATGTACTTGTTGATTGATTGTATGTCCTCCTCTGAGAAGTGTCTGTTCAGGTCCTTGGCCCATTTGTTGATTGGGTTGTTTGTTCTCTTATTGTCTAATTTGTTGAGTTCTTTGTATACTCTGGATATTAGGGCTCTATCTGAAGTGTGAGGAGTAAAGATTTGTTCCCAGGATGTAGGCTCTCTATTTACCTCTCTTATTGTTTCTTTTGCTGAGAAAAAACTTTTTAGTTTGAGTAAGTCCCATTTGTTGATTCTAGTTATTAACTTTTGTGCTATGGGTGTCCTATTGAGGAATTTGGAGCCCGACCCCACAGTATGTAGATCGTAGCCAACTTTTTCTTCTATCAGATGGCGTGTCTCTGATTTGATATCAAGCTCCTTGATCCATTTTGAATTAACTTTTGTGCATGGCGAGAGAAAGGGATTCAGTTTCATTTTGTTGCATATGGATTTCCAGTTTTCCCAGCACCATTTGTTGAAGATGCTATCCTTCCTCCATTGCATGCTTTTAGCCCCTTTATCAAATATAAGGTAGTTGTAGTTTTGTGGATTGGTTTCTGTGTCCTCTATTCTGTACCATTGGTCCACCTGCCTGTTTTGGTACCAGTACCATGCTGTTTTTGTTACTATTGCTCTGTAGTATAGTTTGAAGTCTGGTATCGCTATACCGCCTGATTCACACTTCCTGCTTAGCATTGTTTTTGCTATTCTGGGTCGTTTATTTTTCCATATGAATTTCATGATTGCTTTCTCTAGTTCTACAAGAAATGCCGTTGGGATTTTGATTGGCATTGCATTAAACCTATAGAGAACTTTTGGTAATATCGCCATTTTGATGATGTTAGTTCTGCCTATCCATGAACAGGGTATATTTTTCCATCTTCTAAGATCTTCTTCTATTTCTCTCTTTAGGGTTCTGTAGTTTTCATTGTATAAGTCTTTCACCTCTTTTGTTAGGTTGATTCCCAAGTATTTTATTTTTTTTGAAGATATTGTGAATGGAGTAGTTGTCCTCATTTCCATTTCAGAGGATTTGTCGCTGATATACAGGAATGCCTTTGATTTATGCGTGTTGATTTTATATCCTGCCACTTTGCTGAATTCATTTATTAGCTCTAATAGTTTCTTTGTAGACCCTTTTGGGTCTGCTAGGTATAGAATCATGTCATCTGCAAATAGTGATAATTTAAGTTCTTCTTTTCCTATTTTTATGCCTTTAATTTCTTTCGTCTAATTGCTCTGGCCAGTGTTTCGAGAAATATGTTGAACAGAAGTGGTGAGAGAGGGCATCCCTGTCTTGTTCCAGATTTTAGAGGGAATGCCTTCAATTTTTCTCCATTCAGAATGATGCTATTTTGTATTTTATTTAGAGACAGGATCTCAATGAATTGCTTAACACCTTGCTTTTGCTGAAGCTGGCTTTCAATTTGTGATCCTCCTGTCTCAGCCTCCCTAGTTGCTGGGTTTACAGCAGTGCATTACCATGTATAGCTTCTCATCACTCTTATTTAGGATACTTCCTACACTTAATAAGCCCTCAATTGTATTGTTAACCTTCAATATAACCATACTCGGAGCTTTGGGTATATCTTTTGCTTGCCCAAAGGGAAGATTTTGTTATATTCTTTATTATAATAACTATGTCATTGCCACTTAATTTTGAGTCATTTGAATGTAGAAACTGCAATTAATTTATCTTGGATTAGCAGTGAGTAAAGATATTTGACATAACAAAGACATGCTGGCCTTTTTTTAAAACATAAATTAGCAATCTAGCAAGTACATAAAGAATGAATGTACTATGTAAATAATGAATGCACTATGCTTCAAAAAAACTAAATTAATATTAATGTCATAATTAGAAAAGTGTTGCTTTCTTTGGAAAGAATTCTTTGGATGTTGATAAGCTGTGTCCAGTCATCTAGTAGTAAAGTAGGACAATTAGTAAATGCACCCTTCAAAATGAATCCACTGCATAAAATATAATCAGCAAGTTGTAAAATATAAATAAAAAATATATTTATAAAATATAATCAGCAAGTTGTAAAATATTGGACATGTTTTATACCCTAAAATATGATTTAGGGAAATAACTACATAGGTTGGAATCTATTAATTCAACATAAGTCTGCTCATATCAGTATTACCAGCAGAATGAAACAACACAAATTCGTGGGTATGACCAAGTAAACGTGGCATTTGGAAGGATATTTTATTTTGTTATTTCCCCCTCTGGTATTTATTGTAGTATCAGCTGATAATGTTAAAGGCATTCTGTAAATGAATTTGAAATTTTCAATTTTGGTTTTATATGACACATTCATGATTTCCAGGCATTATAGCCAGGCAATGTCTACTCGCTTTACTAGTCTCTCTTGATAATGCTGTGGTTTATTATTTCACTAAAGACACACACACAAAAAGCATGCCCAAGTGTCAACTCATAAAACAGATGTATTTCAATAACTTGAAATTCTTACCTAGTGAAAGGAATTTTATATTGGAGATTTTAGTGGTTCAGAAAGTCATTTCTAATTTTACTTATTTAATCAGGTAAATGAAACATATTGAGAATTAAATAAAACATTGGGAAAAAAATGAGATCTTAATTTTTTCCAAAACTTGAGATTCTTTAAATACCTTTGTAAACGCAATATATATTATCCATTATATATATATAATGGATTTCAGTTAAGGTCCCCAAGAACTTCATTTTTTTTTTTAATTTGAGCAATTTGCAAGAATTTCTGTTTCTTTTTGAACTTTCCAAAAACCTCATATGTTAAAGTCAATGAATGGTTCCCCTCTCTGTGCCTAGGAGTAAATGGAAGGTATCTTCTTATCTCTTCTCTATGTCGAACTCAGAATTTTCTAATACATATTTAGTAATTACAATTAACAGATTCCAACAACTTGTTATAAAAGTTTTCTACCCCCTTCCACTTTCTATGTAAATTTTGTGTTTGTAAATTTATAATACATTTAAAAAGGAAAAAAAAGACAATTTGCATCATTACTAAAGAATACAGCTAAATAAAAAGATATCCAAGTCCTTTATTTTTTTTCTTTGGGGGTAAACTTTCTATCATATAAATATTACTTGTGGTATAAACTAATGTTGGTATACCTTGGAAAAATCACTGCACAGTTGATGATTATGTGCATGCCATTAAATAAAAATTCTCTAGGTTTTTGCAGTATCTTAAAATTTCCTTTAGCTTTTTATTTTGTATCTAATTTTTAGCAGGTTTTTAAGGCAACTAACATATTTTATTGTTCTCTGGTATCCATATAAAGTGCAACTACAATTAGACATGCATATGTCAAATGGTTTTCAGAATCCCAGAAGTTAGAGATGTAAATTCTTCTTAAATTAGTTTAGCATCTTTGTTGGTGGCATTTATTAAAAATGTTTGACATGAAAATAACCAAATGCTTAGCATTTCTACATAAACAACATACTTCAGAAAACAAAGTCAAGTATGACACATCCTATTAAATTGTGCCAACAAAAATTTATATGATGGAAATGATTGCTGTATCTCTGTACTTGTCTCTGCTTAAACATCTCACAGTTAAAGTTATAAATCCCATTTCAAATTATTATCGTCACTATTTTTCTTTGTGCATTAGGGTCTTTCTAGTATTTAAATCAACACATAAAGCCTCAAGTGATAAATATGCCCTATGAAAATCTTAATAACATTAATTTATTAATTTATTGATTTGTAAACTTAAGAGATCAGCAATCTGATCTCTATTTTATTGTTGTTGTTGTTTTATGTTAGGGAATAGTCCTAAGTCTACCACCCTTCATGTTTTTCTGCCTTAAATTTTGGAACTTTTTTTCAATGTTTTATAATATCAAAATGCAAGCTGCTTTTTTGTAGCTTTTGTTTACATAAGTTAGAAATTATATTTTTTTTTTGCCAGTCAAGTCATAGCTTCTACAAAATGTACAGAAATGTAGAAACTTTATTCTTATTATTTGCATCATTTATTCTTACAGCTGCTTTATCAGAAACCACATGTTGACCATGTTGAGGCAAATCCTTTATTCTTCGAAAATGGTACAAATCCATTCTTAGATATGGAATTTTATTTTAAAAAGAAAATCACCAACTAAAATGAATACTTATAAAAATAATTTTAACAGTTAATCAGATTTTAGAAACATTTAAGACACATTTTTCATGAACATATGAGGTGCATATTTTTAAATAACCAAAAATTTGAATTTAGACTGATGCTGGCATAAATCATTGCAACACAGAGAGGTAATTTGATTGAATTTACATATGGCCATTAGGAGCAGGACAAGTACAGAGCTGGAGGACTCTAAGTAGAGGTCTTGAGTGACGGATTTTCTGGTAAACAAAGCAGAAAATTCCAATGTTAGATATGAAAATTTCAGATTTTAGTAATTTATAGTGGAAATCCTAGAAACTATGGTTGGAAACCCAAGTTGCTAAACTAAACATTATACAGCCGAACATTTGCAGTTAAGCAATGAAGATCTCTATTATCAGGAGTGAATCTTGTCAAGAAAAGAACAGAGAACTAAGCCTTCTAATGTAATCCAGGAACAGGTATCATTTCCAGTTATCACTATTAATGGCAAAGGGAAGAAAATCCAGTAGCAAAGGTAACAGGACTTGATTTGCTTAATTATCTATGGCTTAATTATTCTGAGGACTTATTTAAATTAATACCCGACACAGAATCTTCTCATAACATATTGAAATATTTTCTCTTTGCATGGATCTGGGGCCAGGGGACAAGATTTCAGTTCATTCTTGCTGCAGGGACTGGCAGGCTATGCAATCTGAGTTACAGGTAAGACATAATTACCTAAAACAGGCAAATATAGTGACACTGTGAGTGTGGCGGATTACATACCACATGTTGTTTCACATATATTTGAAATATAAACATATATTTTGAGAATTAGTTTTGTGAAGGATGGCAATTAGTTGATTTTTATTCTTGGAAAATTTATCAAAATATATTCCAATAAATACTTTATTAAAATGGCATATGGCATCAAATTATAAAATGTAAAATAACTCTTGCTAAGAGGCTTAGATTGTGGAACAAGTGTTTAATGATTTTGAATTGCCTTTCTTGCATAGATTAGAAAAACTTTCAGGCCAAAAAGTCACATTATTTTCTAAGTTATGAAGCAGGAATGATAGGATTCATTATGAGATGTCAAAGTATGACACCTGATTACATTTGCACTTAAAAGATAAAGTATTTCTACAGCCAGCTGTGCATTACTTGTTTCATTATGTAAAATTTAAATTGGAAACCACCGAACATTTTAAATAAAGGCAATGCATTTCCAAGACTTATGACATTTTATTATTTCTCATGATTTAGCTGTGTGCATTAAAAAGGAAAAGCAACAACCATAGTATAAAAAATTTTATACACAAAATACTCTTAGATGTACTTACAATTTCTGTTAAAGTCTAGTCTTTATACCTTATTAAAATGTTCATTTTATTCTTGAAGTTCTGTTCATAATAAGTGAAAAAAATAGAATAATTTTTATATTATTTAATGTGTCTCAATTCATTCCATTCTAGTATATGTAAATAACTTGATCTCCAATGATCCTCATTTCCCTCGTATGCTGGGTTAAGTCATACATTGAATCTATATTTTACATGTCATGTGAGTTTCCAGGCTGCTTAAATCTTAAGAATAAAAACTAGATTGTTGCAGTATGGAACCAGGAATGGTTCATAGCATAAGAAGTCTATGATCTTTACTTTAGGTGCATTTATTAATATCTATTTCAAAAGAAAAGCAGCATGCTTAAGAATCATCCTAAATCCAAAAGGTCAGGTAAAACACTGCCATGTTCTTTTTGAAAAATATCTGTAACCTCAGAAAGTTAGAGGCAATCACACTAGTATATTTTGAGCTCTGAAATTTTGAGGCCTACATTGATCTTTTTGCTCAGTATTGCTTTGGCTATTCTGGCCCTCTTATTTTTCCAAATGAATTTTAGAACTTTTATTATAGTTCTGTGAAGAATGCCACTGGTATTTAAATGGTAACTGCATTGAATTTGTATAATGCTTTTTGTAGTATAGCCATTTTTGATAATATTAATTCTGCCTATGCAAGAACATGGGAAGTTTCTCCATATTCTAAGGTCTTCTTCAATTTCTTAAATGTTCTATAGTTTTCATTGTAGAGATCCTTGATATCCTTCATTATATTAATTCCCAAGTTTTTTTCTTTTTAGATTATTGTGAATGTAATAGATTTCCTATTTTTTTTTAGCAAATTCATTATTGGAGTATAGGAAAGCCGTTGATTTATGTTTGTTGATTTTATTCACTATTTTACTAAAATTATCCTCTCTAGAAGTCTTCTGGTAGAATTTTTGTGTCTGTTAAACACAGGATCATGTCCTCAGCAAACAGAGAATTTTAACTCTTATTTTACTATTTGTATACCTTTAATTTTCTTCTTTTGCCTGATGCTCTGGCCAGAGTTTTAGGATTGGTGAGACTAGGGATTCTTGTTAAAATGTTTGCTGTAAATTTGGCTCACTTTTATTTTCATCTATTATGAAGATGTTGGAAAGAAAATTAATTATTCAATGGGAAAATTAGCCAATTTTCAATCAAACTAGGAAACTGAGTCTACTTTTACATAAAAGGACACATGATAAACTTAACTGGAGTCACTTCTTTAGGAATAAATCTAGTTAAAGTTCCCTGATTGATCTTAACTATAAGTAATACTATGGATGATTGAAAAACAATTAAAACTAGTTTATTGTAAATTATTCTATGGGTTAAACTGCATAAATGGTTTGAAAAGGAAAACACTGTGTAAAAGCTATATGTTGTTTTCAAGATTTTCAGCTTTGATTAAATTTATTATCCATTTTCTCTTTCATAGTATCTATATCAAGATAGTCATATAAGACATAATATTATGTATTTTGTTATTCTATATATTTTCCATTTGCTATTCTCATATAAACCTATTTTATGTTTTTTAAAAGCATTTCAGTCTGTGATGTTTCTCATTCCTCATTTTCTCAATCAAGATAGATAGACTATTTGGGATTTCACTATTGGGACTATGATTAATAAACTGTGTAGTACAAATACAGTCAGGCTATGATCTACCACAAAAATGAGAAAAAAAAATATATGAGGCTTTGGGAAAGTAGTAAGATAAACATACATTGTGGCTCACATTAGCTTATGCATTCTTCTTTTGGTCAATATTATTTATTATTTACTGTGTGTTAGAGTGTGTAGAAATTATATATATATATGAATGACAGAGGGAAAGAAAGAGCAATTTCTGTCTCTCTATGCTTAAATATTTAAAGGAAAATAACCATAAAGATTGAACATATTATGATTATCAGCAGAGAGAATAAAACTAAAATAATAAAGGTAAAATTAAAAAAATTAAAAGGAACAATATCTGAGATTAAAAAAAAATCAGTCTATTGCTTAATGCATAACTTTGAAGACATCAGGAATAGATAATTTAAAGATACATGATTAGTAATTATCTAATCTGAAATGGCAAAGAAGCTCAAGAAAGCATAACACAACTAATTTTTGCTTACCCTGGAAAAACAGCAATGATTCCAACACAGTGAGTGTAAGACTTAGTAGAGAAGAAGATGCCATCCATAATTTCTTTGATTTTGAGGAAAACCTCAACTGTAGGAATTTATATAAATCTTTTACAGGATAAATACACAAAATCAGACCTACTAAAATCACAGTTGAACTGGTGAAAACAACAAAAAAAGTTGCATTGCAATCTTTTTGTTATATTAATTTTATATTGTGCTTACAGCCCATTTTCTTTTTTAACCATTCTAAGAACTGCCATTTTTCACAATTTCACAATACTAAGGGTTTGACAAATTTAGAACACTGGTAGCAAATGAAATATTGGAATCAATTGTTATGGTTTGGATCTAAAATGTCCTACAAAGTTCATATGTTGAAGGTTTGGTCCCAAATTCAGCCTTGTCAACAGGTAGGGCTATGGGAAGTGATTGGATCATGAGGGTTGTAACCTCATCCACTGATTAATCCATTTGATTGATTAATAATTTGAATGGTCTACTGGGGAGAGGTAGAAAGTGGGCAGTTTAAGCATGGATGGAGGAAGTATGTCACTGGAGGGTGGAGGTTTGAGGACGATATATTGTCCCTGACTCCTTCTTCTCTCTGGTTTCTGGAAGCCAGGAGCTGGGCAGCTTTTCTCTGCCAGGGCCTTTTGCCATAAATATTCTACTCATCTCAGGCCCAAAGCAATGGAATCTATAAACCATGGACTTAAACCTCCAAAACTATGATTTAAAGGGGGATCTTTGCACCTCTAAGTTGTTGTCATCAGATATTTATGGTCATAGCAATGAAAAGCTGGCTAATACAGAAGTATACATGTCAAATAAATAAAATTGAAAATGAAAAAATAGAGTAGTAGTAGAGTATGGGATGTTTACTTGTTAGCCACTATTGCTTTTGTTATTTAATAATTAAGATAATAATACTGTTTAACTGTTATCTAAGTTTCAGAAAGTAAGTTATTTTAGACAGGACTTCATATTTAGGGATTAAAAACTGATGAGTAGGGAAGAATAGTTACTTTAGATTAGGTAGAGGATAGAAGGTAGGGAAGGGGAGGCGATATGGAGATAGGAAGGATAGTAGAAGGAAACAGACATTACTACCTTATGTACATATATGACGATGTGATTCTACAACATGTGCCATCAGAAAAATGAGAAATTATACCCAATATATGTATGATATATCAAAGTGCATAAATGAATTCTACTGTCATGTATAACTAATTACAACAAATAAAAAAATTAAAAAAGAAAAACTGATGAGAGGAAATGGTTGAAAAAAGAAATAGTCAAAGTAGAAAAAATAACTATTGGATAACTTTTTCTGAGAATATCAAACAAATAGCACTGTGAGGAGATCAGGGTTAATGATTTAGTTTGTGATGGGAAACAAACAAACAAAAAATAGTTTTTCATCTGATTAGGTCAGTATATGGGCAATAACAGGTATTATTTTAGTAACAATTTTAAATATAAGTCTGGGAAATTAGTCAGTTCATGCCAGATTGTCCCTATTTGATCTGGGGTATACAAGGTAAGGTCATTACATAAATGACGGAAGATGAGGATAGAGATTCAGACTGGAAATGATTGTTAGAATAACTATTATAGAAATGCAATATTTAGCTCACTCTGAGTGAGGAAAAGTATTCTTAGCTAAATTCAGTGCCTTGGCATAAGATGAAAATGTTAAATACTGGAGCCAAAAATATGCAAAAATGGTGTGTGTGTGTGTGTGTGTGTGTGTGTGTGTTTCTGGCACCATTCAGCAGACTGAGGATGCAGAATTACAAATTACTTTTTAAGTGTAAGAAATGCATATGATAGGTGAGAATATCGCATTGATTTACTAAGGGGAAATCTTGTAACAGAAGTTGACACCTTTTACTAATGAGTAAAAATGTTGTACATAATCATCTGGAGCTAATTGAACCCATGAAGTCACTTGTTGGGCTTGTTTGTCATGGGATTCACATGAGGGATGCTATGTCACAGTTTCTATGCCTAGCAGACAGTTATAGAAACACACTGTGAGTAAATTCATGTTGATAGTAGCACTTGAGAATTAGGTGCTGAAATTCTTCCACTTCATAATTTGCTTTTGGCACCTCTTCTTAATCTTCCACTCTGTATAAAACATAGTACTACTAGCAAGCAGCATATCACAGCATTACTTAGAGATTTGTTAGGTGGCAAATTGGTGTCAACTCTACTAGCATTTTTAGTACTTACAGAATGCCACAAGAAAATTGAAAAAAAAAAATAAGGGCAACTTGAAATATTCCTAAAAGAGATGCTACCACATTAGAAACAAATTAGATATTTCTATTTTAAGTAAGTGAACTATTTACTTTCAGAGTTATATAAAATGTTAAATTTTACATATTACACATATTACAAAGTAAAAGACAAAATATGTAAATGTTAATTAGGAATCTTTCAGAAATTCTTTGTACATTCAGAAAGAGGGAAACCAACATCAGTTATAGTGAGCTACTTTTTAATTTATTTTTCAGAAGGGCACTTCTACCCAAATATGCATTTATTATTTAAATATATGATATGGAACAAAACATGAGAATATAATAAAATATTTTAAGTGAATTTATATAATCTTTAGCAGGACAAAAAATATTTATGGACCAAGAAAATGAATGCCACTGGACTTTAGCTTCTGTTCTTGTAGGTAATCTCCAAGATCTTACAAAAATGACAGTAATTATGTTAATAGCCTTCTTCATAACAACAGTAGATGACAAATGGATCAATTTCCTGGTGTGCAGACACTGAACTAAACTTTCCTTTTAGGGCTCCAAAATTCATATCAAAACAAATTCCATTTTCCCCATGTTCATATTGTTATTATCTTACTCTTCACGGGCATTTAGATGACCATATCTGTAAAGTATTCCTGCTAGAGTATTTTCATCATGTTTCAATATATAGATAAAATATCATCTCTGTGGGAATACCTTTCTACAATTGTGTTACCAAAAGTATCTCAGTTATTCTTTCTGTATCTTCATGGGATCAAGGGAAACCAATTTGTTATTTTTATGTTCATCTTCTTGTGGATTATTTGTTTTGCTTATTGATTCATTTTTGAGACTTTTTGTCATTTTTATGTTTCATATTTGTTCTAAAAGGTCTTTTGATATTTGTGGATTTTTTCCTGTTATTTTTAGTTATACATGCCAGTAGAGTATATTTTTATATATTTATACAGAGATACTCCAATCTTCTTATACTAGATTTAGGGATTCACTATGATATATTCATATGTGCATAGGAAAGTTAAATCAGATTCATTCCACTGTCTTTCTTATTCCTGTCTTCCCTCCCCTCCTTTTATTCCTGTTTTTCTAATCTACTGAACTTCTATTCTTCTCCTTCCACCCCTTGTGCTGTATTAGCATCCACATATCATAGAGCACATTCAACCTTTGCATTTTGGGGATTGATTTATTTCACTTAGCATAACAGTCTCCAGTTCCATCCATTTAATAGTAAAAGTCATAAAGTCTTTCTTTTTATGGCTGAGTAAATATTCCACTTTGTATATATACCACATTTTTCTTTATCCATCCATCTGTTGCAAGGCACCTAGGCTAGAGCCATAGCTTAGCTATTGTGAACTGAGCTGCTGTAAACATCGATGTGTCTACATAACTGTAGTATGTTCATTTAAAGTCATTTTGGGGCTGGGGATGTGGCTCAAGCGGTAGCTCACTCGCCTGGCATTCATGTAGCCCGGGTTCGATCCTCAGCACCACATACAAAAAACAAAGATGTTGTGTCTGCCGAAAACTAAAAATAAATATTAAAAAAAATTCTCTCTGTCTCTCTCTTTCACTCTCTCTTTAAAAAAAAAATAAAGTCATTTGGGTCAAAACTGGGTCAAATCGTGGTACCATTCCAATGTTTATGAGGAATCTTCATACTGCTTTCCAGAGTGGTTACACCAATTTGCAGCCCCGCCAGCAATGTATGAGCATATCCTTTTCTTAAAATTCTTGCCAAAATTTTTATATGTTTTGTTTTCATATTGTAATTATCTATTTATGCTAGGCATTTGTGTGTTGAAACTGATTTGCTTCCAAGAAACTTTGATTAAACCTTCTAATTCAGTTGTTTTTTTTTTAAATTGTCCTACAAGAATGAATTTTCTATACAACATCCAGAATTTCTTTTAAAAAATAAGCAAATGTGTTCATAAAAATATCATAAACCAAAACTACTTAATCTCAACTAGTATATTTTTCATTCATTTTAACTAAAACCCAACTCCTTCAGTGGATTATATTTTACCAGAATTCCTCAATAATATCATGTACCTTATGGGGATATGTCTCACTCTCTAGATTTATATGAAGTACTAATTCAGACACAATCAATTTTGAAATGTACCTATGTGGAAATACTTCTAATACAAATTTTAAAATCATATGCACTCTGTGATTCTAATTAACTTAGTCACTCCATAAACATGTCATTGAAATATGGCAACCACAGTGTTAAGTACTGTGAGTTCTAACATGATTATTTTGGTTTGGCTCTTTCATCTCTCTTAGGTGAAAGGGAAGACAAATAACTGTAGGATTTTTTTTTTTATGTACTATGGTAGAAGATTTAGCACATGTCATGCTTATATAAATTGAAGAAGATATTCAAATCTCGACATTGACTGGAAATCAATTAATTTTATATTTTCTCACAATTGCCAAATTATAAAAAATATAGGTAAGACAATTTATTCATCATTTATATACATTTTAAATGCTCTTAGAAGGACTAGTTATTAAGGCAAAACTTATTAAGCATTTTATATCAAATAAAATATACTTATAATGCAGATATTCTTATTCACTGATGCCATAAATATGAATGTTGATTTACATAGATAATCATAACTGCAGATCAGTCACATAGCCTTCTATTCTTAGTACTTTACCCCTCTTGTATCAGAACCTCAGAACTTGAAGATTTCAATTTGGCAAGCTCTTTCCCAATGAGCTACACCCCTAGCCCAACCTTGGATTTTTTTTTTTCACATGAGTTAGAAATAAAGATTATATATGACATTTCCCTACTTTTTGTGTAGGCAAATGGTACTCCACAAATTATTTATGAATAATCTATAAACTCTCATTTTCTTATAGCTCTTTGGTTTGATAGTGCATTTTAAGTTCTGATCATAGACATTATCTCATTTTTAAAAGGTTGATTTCATTCTCAGAGGGTCAGAATCAACCTGTGTACATTGGAAATGATAGGATGCTTCAGTGTTCCTCTATCTCTGAGAGAAGAAAGGGATAATCACTTGGGTTTGCCTGCAAATGGATATAGTAACCATATAGTAACTGAAATGGGGAGTGGGGAGGAATGGTGGGACACCATTGATCCCATGATAAAAACTATTAAAAAAAGCCATACACAAATCCAAGTTAGACTGAGATTCTTAAATCTCCACACTTGGTTGCTGCACATGATGATGAGAGCAGCCACATGGGACAGGGTGACAAAAGAGAATGCCTAGGTTTGGAATAATAATAACAAGCTAAGGAAGACCGTTTTAGAAATAAATTTTATATTTGTTCTACAAATGTTACCATACACATACACAAAAAATGTAGATTGGATTTAGGAGCATATTTCTGTAGATATTAAATTTCTGTAGAGGGCTGGGGCTGTAGCTCAGAGGTAGAGCACCTGCCTCGCACACGTGAGGCACCGGGTTCGATCCTCAGCACCACATAAAAATGAATAAAGATATTGTGTCCAACTACTACTAAAAAATATCTTTAAGAACTCTGTAGATATTAAAGAAAACAAAATAAGCTTCAAGAAATCCAAACCTCAAGTTATGTAAACAAGAGGCATAATATTCTATTGTATCCAATTTAGTGAGAAGCATTTTTGACAAACTATATTCTTCAGTAATGGAGGTATAATAATTATGACATTTAACAGAGATGAAGATCTGTGTCAGTTTTTCATTGCTGTAACCAATACACCTGACAAGATCAACTTAGGGGAAGAAAAGGTGATTTCAGTTCAGTTAGCTGCTTTTGGTCTGAAGTGAGGCAGAACAGCATGGCAGAAGGGTATAGCCAAGGAAAACTGCCACAGAAACAGAGAGAGAGAGAGGGAAGAGCCAGGGATCCAAGATCCAATCCCCAAGAACATAACCCCAAAATCTCCTCCTCTAGTCATAGCCAACTTGCCTACAATCACCACACAGTTAAACTAGGATGCATTAATTAGATTGCAGTTAATATAATCTAATTATTTAATGTCTGAAAATTCCTGCATTAATACAGGAACTTTGGGGGACACTTCCAAACCATAACTAAATATTATATTCATAAGTTTTAAAAATGCTCATTTTTAAGCTATTTAGTTGTTTTAATAGATAGGAATTAACAAATAATAGTATCATACAAAAGAGTAAAGTATCATTTTAGCCAGTCCACAAAAGACTAAGCTAATAGGTAAGTGGCCTGTAAGCACTTTAGTGACCAGAAGTCAAGTAGGTCATGAAGCTCACTTCACCTTCTTGTGTCATTAACTGCGTCTGCGTGACCAATGCTGGCCCATTTAACACCCTTTCTCCATATCAGTGTTTATGATGTAGGAAACAGAAAACAGCATCTCCTCAAGATTATAACTAAGAAATTGAATATCAATTTCTGCCTCATATCTCATTGCAGTTTTTGCTGTAAAAGAGTTGTAAAATATTCTTGCCATCTAAATAGCTCTAAAGGTAGCAAAATCTTTGTTTCCTTTACTAAATGAAAAAAAGAAGAAGAATATTGAGAGAATACTACAGTCCCTATTATTTCATTCTTAAAGTTAAAAGAGACCTGTGATATTACTTGGTATATTTAATCTCTTTTAAAAAGGAAAGAAATATAAAAAGCATACCACTATCCTTGAGAATGTGGTTAAAAATTTCTGAAATTTTCCTTAAAGCAAAATATATGGTGTTCACAAATGATTCCTTTTCTTCCCTCTGGTTTTGCATTATATGATGTCATCATAATGCTCTTAAACTTTCTTGTAGCTTTATTTTGCAAATAATAAATTTAAATGTCAAAAAAGGCGATAGTTTGCCCAAAAGCATATGACTCAAAGACAGGATGACGACTTAGATATGAATATATAAGCTCTATTTTCTTCATCTTATTGATTATGATGGGCATTTATTTCAAAGAGATAAGGGAAAAAACTGAAACTACCACGTTGTGTGTATTATTTCAATTCATGATTCTCATGATTACATAATTTCATTTTTTTCTCTTTTAAGGTATTTATTGACACATCAATTATACAAATTAATGGAATTGACTATGAGGTTTTCTTTTGTGCTTACGTGCATTGAGCAGATCCATTTCCATGGATTTCTAACTTCCCAAACTAGCATCCTACCCAGGACCTAGTTCCCTCTCCTATTTTCATATTGACTTTTTTTTTTTGCTTTTGATTTTAGCTTCCACATATGAACAATAATATGCAATACCTATCTTTTTGTATGTTTTATTTCACATAACATGATGTTGTAGAGATCAATCCATTTTGCTGGAAATTAGAGTCTTACTTTTTTATTGCTGAATAATATTCCCCTGGTTTTGTCCATTTACCTATTGACGGCAATTAGGCTCATTCCATGTCTTAGCTATTGTGAATAAGGCCACAATGAACATATGTATGCAGATGTCTCTTTTGTATACACACCTTATTTCTTTCAGATATATCCCTCAGGACTGAAGGCGGTACATACACTTGTAAGCCCAGTGGCTTGGGAGCAGGAGCATCCCAAGTTCAAGGCCAGCCTCAAGTTAGTTTAGGCCCTTAGAAAGTTAGTGAGACCCTTTCTCAAAAGAAAAAAAATAAAAAGTGTTGGGCATGTAGCTCTGAGGCTAGCACACCTGGTTTCAATCCCTAGTATTAAAAAAAATAGATAAATACCCCAGAAATGGAATTGATGATTTTTATGGCAGTACTATTTTTTATCTTTTGGAAAAAAATCCATACTGTTTTCTATAGTATCTGTATTTTGTATAGTGTCTATTTTCTATAGTGTCTCTATTTTGAGTTGATTTTTGTATAGGGAGAGAGATAGGGGTCAAGTTTCAATCTCATGCATATGGCTAATTAGTGTTCCCAGGACCATTTATTAAAGTTGCTGTCTTTTCTCCAATGTATGTTGTGGTAACTTTATCAAGAATCAGTTGACAGTAGTTGTGTAGATTTATTTATTTTTTAATTCCATTATTTTATTCATTAGGTCTACAGGTCTGTTTTTGTGCCAAAATAATGCTGTTTTTGTTACTATGGTTGCGTAGTATGTCTTGAAGGTAGATATTGTGATATTTGTAGCTTTGTTCTTCGTTCTTAAAATTGCTTCAACAATTTGGTTTCTTTTGTGCTTCCAGGTCAATTTTAGAAATATTTTTTTCTATTTCTGTGAAAAATATTATGGGAATTTTGACAGAGATTGTTTTTAATCTGTAGATGACTTTGAGTAGAATAGATATTTTGTATATGTTAATTCTTGCATTTCATGAACATGGGGCAATAGGAGTTATTTCCATCTTTTAGTGTCTTCTTCAATTTCTTTGATCAATATTCTGTAATTTTCATGAAGATGTCTTTCACTTCCTTAGTTAAATTTGTTTCTAATTTGTGAGTGTTTGTGTCTATTATGAATGGGATTTCTTTCATGATTTATTTCTCAGTAAAATTGTTATTGGTACCTACAAAAGCTACTGATTTTGTATATTGATTTTGCATTCTGCTATTTTCCTGAATCCATCAGTTGTAATAGTATTTGGTGGAACCTTTAGATTTTTCTATGTATATAAAATTGTATCATTTGCAAATGGGGATAATTTGATTTCCTCCTGTTCTATTTGTATGCCATTTACTTCCTTCTTTTGTTTAATTAGTTTGACTAAAATTTTTAATTCTATATTGAATAATAACAGTCAAAGCAGGGATACACTTGTCTTCTCTCTGACTTTAGAGGAAAAGCTTTCATATTCTCCATTCAGTATGATATGACTATGGGTTTGTCACACAAAACCTTTATCTCTTTTTCTGATCTGATTGATTCAGCTGATTTGATTATGATCAAAGGGTATTTTGTATCTATTGGTATGGTTACATGATTTGTATTTCTATTTATGTGATATATCACATCACATATGTTAATTACTGAAACATCTTTGCATACATGGAATGAAAACAACTTGGTAATGGTAGGGGATGTTTTTATGTGCTTTTATCTCTCCTGTGTCACATTGGGGCAGTGGAAATGGGGTTCCCCTCAGTGGAGTGGGCTGGCTGAGAAATAAAAGCTAGAAAAAAAAAATAGAACAACAACAACAAAAATAACACAGGACACAAAAAATATTTTCAAAAGTGAGGGCAGGTAGGCAAGCCAATCAGATGAATCGAGCTTCTACATTATGGCAAATGGAGCCCGTGCCTGCTTTATTTATATCTAGAAACATCAAAGGCCTTCCATAGAATGTTCTTCACCAAAAAAGGTTAGAGGTGGGCTGTCCAGTTCCCAAAAGGTTACACCCTTCTCCAGAGATACTATGAGGGACCTTCCTAGTAGAGCTGAGATAAAGGTCATATTGCCAAGGAAAAGCCATGGATAATTCACAAAACCTAAATCTCCCTAGCTACCATACCAAGAGAAGACCCTCATGTAATTCATGGGTGGCTTCCCACACTTTTGAATTTTCTCATCTCCTACATACTTTGTTGCACCCTAAATCAAATGCTATCACTTTTCCAGAACTCTGGTCCACGGCAATATACTTAACACATTATTATACCCATATTTCTTTCTGTGTTTTTTTCTATCTCCATCCACAATACAATGTGATCACCAATAAAGAACTTTATATTTCTTTTTCTTCCACACCTGAAAAGGTTTGTTTTGTATATCACTTTTTTATATCGATACAGAGTAAATGAGTTAATGATCAAGTGAATGGTCAGGTTAATATAAATAATTTATTATTTTCCTTTAGTTCAGTAAATGGTAAAGGAATATTGAAATGAAAAAAGGTTCTCAACAAACATTTAGTAATATTGTCAATTTTATGTAGATAAATGTGATCAGAATTTGAGGCATTTGCTAAAATTTAAGATTAAATGTTTTTAATGAGCAATAGATCAAGAATTTTAGTATATTTTCACAAGGACGTTGAAGTTAAACTCTCAATAAAGAATTGAATGAAAGAAAGACTTATTCTTTCAGTATTGCTTATAAGGAAGCATTTTGAATCCTTATATGAAAATGAATTTTAAAAAAACTTATTTTTGATAACATGTAAGTATTCTGATTACTTTTATGAACACCATTAAATTTGGTTAAGTAACCAATTATCTTCCAGCTTATATTCATATGAATTATTTGTATTTTATTTGTATTTTTGAAAACCTTTGAACAAAATTTTATGACATAAGCAAAGCTTTAAATAGAAAACCTGAAGTGGTTGTATTCTTTATCTCAGTAGAAGGTTGGAATACATAAATTACATTTTTTATTTCACTGAATATCTGAATTTAGATCAGCTTTGATGTAACAACTGTTGGTTGACCCGATTAAAGTGAACCTCTCATCAAGTTGATTTAAGTCTACTCTGATGTTACCCAAGAATCTAAAATATGTGCTATTTTAAACAACCATCTGGCCTCTTAAATTCAAAACTTTATTTGACTGCAATGTTAGGAAGCTGACTTTTTGTTTCTAATTAAATTTTGTTATATTCTGTTTTATATAAAACTTTCTGCAATATGGCAAGTAATTTCCTTTTTAACTTACATGAATAGTTATCTCCCCACCATTAATTCTACCTTAAGAAAGCAACCATAACATTTAGAAGAAAGTTGATCATAATGAATACCATAACTTGAATTTTTCAGAGCATTCTAACCAGAAAAAAAGTGAGAGATGATGAGGGGGTGGGGAGAGAGAGAGAGGAAGAGAGGGAAGAGGAGAAGAGAGAGGAAAAGGAGGAATAGAGAAAAATTAATTTTTGAGGAAAATAATATAGCATGTGGTATTCATCTCTTTTAGGCAAAGTAAAATATTCTACTGAAAATCTGAGAGATGACTTATAATTCAAGACTTCTATAAATTATTCAATTTGTCACTCTCTACCTTTCTGGGCCTGTATTCCAGTGCCATTTTCATCAATTAAATTTATTGAAATAATAATAATTTTTCTGTTTTCCTCAATATATGGGCAATTGATGTTGACATAACTCTAAAGTGATAGTTTCAGACTGCTGAACAATTATGTACCAAATAATATTCTTCAGTAGGAGTTTATTTTATTTATTTGAGTAAACTCTCTGAAATATTATGATTGAAGCATCTCATACATTTCACATTTATTAATCAATTATATATCGTGGTATAACTTGTGTCAGGAGGTGGAAATGCAGAGTTAAATGAATGAACAGTCTATTTAGCAAAAGGGTAGTTTCTGGTTCATGCTTTAATTTCAATATAAGAAAAACTATTTATCTTAATATTTAAATATTATTGCAAGGATAGAAAATTACTTTTGAAAAATCAAACAATATAGATGCATACAAGAGTAAAATTGGCAGCACCCGCCTAACATGCATCATGCTTTGTGTAACTACTATGATGGTATGCCATTTATTCTTCCAGATGTGCACACATACACACATGAATACATACATAGAAGAAGCATAGTTTCTATTATGGCAAAATTTTTCCTACACTATATGTGTTTCTGGAACTCATTGTTTTTCTCAGGAAAATATATTCTTAACATCTATGTTAGTGCCAAGAAATCTACTAATCTGTCTGTATTATATATTTAGTGTATGGTTCCCACAATTTTTAATGTTCTAAATCATGTGTAAATGACACATATAATATTTCTGTGTAGGCATATAAATACATGTGTAATTTAAAATATCCTTGCATATTTTGTCTTTCTTCCTTTTTTATAAAAAAAAATTATTAATCATTTACTCTGTGGGAATTTCCTCTTGAATTCGGTAAAACTACTGTATCTAAGGAATAAACATCTTAGAGAAAGTTATGGAAAATAAATAAATAGATGAAATTGATTATTACAGTTTTTGATAATGTTATACTGTATGATAGAGATTTCACCATGGCAAATAAATTTAAATAATTGAAGATCTAAGCTCAAGAGTGTTCTCTTTCTAATCTTGCATGTACAGAATTTGGAAGGTGCCTCTTCTATACACACAGGAAAAAAGAACAAAACCTGAACAAACAAAAATCAACAACTTTTCTTAGATGTATTAGAGAATTAGTGTCCTAGGATAGGGCAAAACACTTTTTTTTTAGATGGATTCTCTTCTCGTATTGCAGTGCTGTGACCTCACATACACTGAACAAGAGCTCTACCTTTGAGCTACATCCTTGAAACTTCCATTTTTATGTTATTTTGAGACAATCTCACTAAGTTTCTGAAGCTGGCCTTTAATTTATGATCTTCCTGTCTCAGCCTCCTGAGTAGCTGGGATCACAGGCTTGCACCACCATGACCACCTTCTGTTCCCAGAACTAAAAAAAATAAACAGGCAGATGCACAGAATAATAATGTCTTAGAGTGGAAACCCATGGAAAGAAAACTCTGTAGGAACAAGCACTAGATCAGAAAAAATTAAACTGTAATTGATATTGATGTAGGATAAAACTCCAAGGGGGTAAGTCTAGTGTGACCCTCCTCACCATTAACAGTTTGCCTGTAGGAGCCAGGTTTTCCACAGAGACAACAAGAAAAAAAAAAAAAAGATCTCATTCTTTTGTGAAAGTTCAGAGGACAGTAGAGCATTTTACATGTATTCAGAGCATTCTTCTTACTAATATTATCTTCTCTCAAGAGAAGCAATTTTTCAAGAGCCTAACCCACTAGAATTTTATCAGTACTTAAAAACTGAGAACAACAATACCCAACTCCATCTTGCTCTAACCTTTCCCATGGCAAAGGGTAGTAGCCATATCTATTGTCCTTTAGCCATCTTGTCTCACCTACAGGGAGAAAAATATACCACACATAAGAGAGAAGCACTTATAAAGGTGACAGCTCAGGAGTTCTAGCTCGCTGATAGACTGAGACCTAATCATAGGTCTATGGAAATTGTCCTTTACCCCATACCATACTACCACATCAATAGTATTCTTAGATAATAGGGAAGAAAAAAATAAGGGCACCAGAGGAAAAGTTAGCTCTGACACCTACAGGTAAATACAGCCTCACTCTTTTCCAGATAAAAATAAATCCACACATTAAAATCTAATTTATTTTGTGTACTTTTACCTGGTTTACATGTCTGACTTGAAATTTTAAAAAAATGCAAGACACGACAAAATATAGTAAATATAGTTTGTTGAGACAGATTAAGCATCTAACTCAAATCATATATGGCAGCAATTTAGGGATAATGGGACCAAGAATTCAAAGCAAAAATGATTAGTATGCTAAATATTTAATGGAAAAAGTGAATAACATTTACTAATGGTTGGGTGACATAAGCAGAAAGGTAGAAACTCTAAGAAAGGATCAAAAGGGAAGGATAAAAATGAAAGAAGCTTTAGCAGAAATGAAGAATGATTTTGATGCCATTGTAGACTGAACATAGCCATGGAAAAAATTAGTGAATTTGAAGACATCTCAATAGAAAATTTCAAAATAAACATAGAAAAAAAGTTGGATATAGATTAAAATATCCAAACATTATAGAATGATTACAAAAGATGGACATAGATATAATGGGAATAACAGGAGAATTTTAAAAAGATATAGAAGAAATGGCAGATAATTTCTTCAAACTTATGATAGACACTTAATTACAGACATGGGAAACTCGGAATATCAAGCATGATAAATACAAAAATTTCCATACCTAGGCATATCATATTCAAAATTCAAAAAATCAATGGCAAAAAAAAATCTTTTTGAAAGTAAACACATGGATGAAATGCCGTACTTATGTATGAGCAAGAAAAAGTATTACATTGACCTTCTATTCCAGAATTTATGCAAGAAAGAAAAATAAAAGAATGGAATAATATATTTTGTGTGTGTGTTTTTTTTTTGAGATTACCAATTTAAATTTCTGTATTCATCAAAATTGTCCTTTAAAAATTTGAAGTAATTTATTGCCAATAAATCTGCCTTGTAAAAAATGTTTAAAAAATTTGGACAAAAGAAACATGATATATGTCAGAAAGAGATCTACACAAACAAAGGCAGAATGGTAAAGAAGAGGATAAAGCAATATTGCAGTACAATAAGACTGTCTAATGATTGTCTCCTAGAAAAAAAAAAATAGCTTTTCATGCATGACATTACAATCACAAGTGGTAAGGTAGCCAAAGAGAGATTTCAGTACCAATTAAATGAGAAGAAAAGATGCATTAAAGAAGGAAGGAAAAGATTTTCTATACCACTCTTCCCTGACTCTGAGTACAATGATGAGTAGAGATGTCGTTTCTTCGAGGCAGAAGGAGGAAATTAAGTCCGAACTTTAAACTTAATACTCAGTACCAAATCCACGCTGGTGAGAACTAGGTTTAAGTCCATGTACTATAATCCTTACCCACAGGTCAATATTTGCAAACTATACTTCTGGACCTGTCTCCGTGCTTGGCAGAGGCCCAAGACCCCAGTTGGTGAGACTTGTGTATAGGCTAGCATCACCTGAGGCTTACTGTAGTGGTCTTGGGCTATGACTGTACCCAAAGGGAAATCAGTGCACAGAATGTATGCCTTGGTCCTGCTCCTGTGTTGCATTGGTCTCAGTAAACTGTGGGCTCTACTTTTGACACTCAATTATAGCATTGGTGGTCATAGTAATGCCCAACCATGGCAAATCCAGGAAGAAGAGATTCATTGTCCATTTGGGGAAATGAAAACAAAGTAGTCACCAAGTCATTAAAAGCCCAGGGGTAGTCCTTCAGTGGTGAAGCACAGTGTAAGGCCAAATCCTACAGTCTCTTACACAGGAAGGAATGAATAAGACATGTGGGCCTACCCAGTCCAGGCACCTGTGTTTAGTAATGGGCTACCTTTTTATTAGGCATTCCCCCAATTCATTCTAAATAATACACAAACTTAAGATGTGGGACAAACTTGGGTCTGTGGCACCCTCTAGTGCTAACTCAGTGACAACGCATGTACCATAGATGTCAAACTTGGACTTAGGGTTCCATTTCATGATTAAACAGTGGCAATGATGACAGGTTCAGAAAAAATAATCTGACTTATAATGTCTGAAAGGAGAAACACAAGACCAAATTATAAAAACTAAAATAAATATCCGATTCCTCATTGTGCAAACATTGCTGTATGCTGAACACATCAAAAACATAAACCAAGATGTCACCTAACAAGACCAAATACCTACAATGTAGCAACCAATATGTGAATTTTTTTACCAGATAATTTAAAATATCTGTTTTTAGAAAATTAAATACAATTCAAGAATACACAGAGGTACAATTGAATACTTTATCACAAAAACTTTACAGAAAGATTTAGGTAACAATAAAACTGAAACAAAAATCCTTGTGCTAAGAAGTACATTAAACAAATTGAAAATATGATAGAAAGCACCAATAGCAGAATACATTAAAAAGAAGATAGCAATGTTGAGATAAAAGAATAACATTAAAATGCACAGTTACAGGAGGAAAAAAAAGAAATGAATGAAGGGCATGAAGAAAATTTATGGGAAATTTGGAATTGCATGAAAAGAGAAAATGCTTTGGCTATCACCATTCAAGACAGAGATAAAAAAAAGCCAAATGAGCAAAAAAAAAAAAAAATTCAAAGAGATAATAACAGAATAGTTCACAAACCTAGAAAAGAATATAAAATCCAAGCACTGGAATGTTAAAGCTCTCAAAACTTCAATTCAAAGACAGAATTCTCAAAGGGAGGGAAGAAAAAATATCATAAAAATTTATTAAATTTACTGGACAATAGATTTCTGGCCAGAAATTCTATAGGCAAGAAAGAAGACATGATAGATACGTGTACACACACACACACACACACACACACATACCCAAAGACTACTCCAAAACTCTAATAAACACATTCAGTAAGTTACAGGATAGAAAATCAACATACAAAATCATTAGTTTTTCTACATGTCAATAATGACTTATCTGAAGTAGACATGAAGAAAGCAATAGCTTTACAGTAGCCACACAAAAATTGAATATGTAGCTGAAAAATTTAACACAAAATATAAATATTTCAATGATGAAAACTATAGACATTGATGAACAAAATTGAATAGGACATTAAAAAATGGAATGACATGCATGTGTGTAGATTAGAAGCAGAAATGTTGTAAAAATATTTATATACCCAAAGTTATCTACAGCTTCAAGGTATTCCCTATCAAAATACCAATAAAAATCCATACAACCCTTGAAAAAATCCTGAAATTCCTACATAATGAAAAAAGGCCCAAATAGCCAAAACAATTTTTATTAAAAAGTACAAAGCAAGAGATATTACATGACCTAAATTCAGAATGACTACAAAACATTTGCTTTAATTTGGATATTCAATGTGCCAAAATATCATATGTTGAGACTTGCTCTCCAGATTGGTTCTACTGGAAGTTTCTGTGGACCGTTAGTGGGTAGGCTCAGTGAAAACTCCTTGGGTCATTGGAGGTGTGCATCGAGGGAATGGTAAAACCACAGGCTCTCCTATCTCTTTGGTTCCTGGATCATGAAGCGAATGGTTCTCTGGGCAACATACTCCTCATCCTTGTCCTCTGGCATCCCTAGTAGAAAAATGAACTACATGATTAAACAGTCTTTGACTGGAACCTTCAGAACTATGAACCAAAATAAACATTTCTCTTCAGAAGTTATTTACCTCAGGTTTCATTTGTACAGTAATGATAAGTTTACTAACACACCTATGGTAATCAAAACAGCATGGCACTTAAAACCAGACACATAAACCCATTCAACATAATAGAGAAACTGTATCTTTAATTCTAAAAAAATACACATCTAAAACCAACTGATCTTCAATAAAATTGCTAAAAACACACATTAGAAGAAATATAGTCTTTTTAATACTTGATGTTGGGAAATCTGGATAGCCACATGCAGAAGAATTAAACTAGATGACTATTTCTCACGTTACAAAAATAAATTATAAATGGTTAGACTTAAGTATAAGATCAGAAATTGTGAAACTAATAGAAAAGAAAAAAAAAACAGGATAAACAATTCAGGACATTTTATTAAAGAAAGATTTTTTGGACAAGACACTTAAAGCATAGGTAAAAATTTCTGTACTCATGCTGGGGGGAGGGTGAAGATTGCACAGCAAAGAATCAACAGAATGAAGAAGTAGCTTTTAAAGAATATGTTTCATAAGTATCTAGTACTGAGAATATATAAGAAATTCCTAAAAGCTCAAAAGCAAATCACCAAATAACCCAATTAAAATGTGGGCAGTATACAAGATGACGTATCTTAGGAGAAAATATACAAATGGCCAACAGATGTATGGAAAAAATGTTTCATGTCTGTGATTATCAGGGAAATGCAATTCAGAACTAAAATGAGATAACTGCTCACCAATTAAAATGATGATTATAAAAGAGCATACAAAACAAGTTGTGATGATGCTGTGAAGAAAAGAGAAATTCTTCAAACTCTTGGTGGAAATGTAAACTAGTTCATTCATTATGAAACAAAAACTATGAAGGTTCTTCCAAAAATGAAAGAAAAATTCCCATACGATCCAGCAATCCCACTTTGGGGTATATTTGTAAAGAAAATCAAATCAGTATGTCAAAGAGACACCTTCACTCACAGGATGACTGCAGCACAGTAGCCAAGACATGGAATCAATCTAAATGTTCATGCACTGGTGAATGGATAAAGAAAATGTGGTACATGTAAACACTAAGATTATTACTTTGCCATAAAAAATGAAATACTTATTGAAGGTCAGGCTCAGCAAGGCCCTAAGAAATTTAGTGAGAATTTTTCTCAGAAAAAAATTATAAGAGCTGATGATATAACTCAGAGCTCAGTAGCTCAGTAATAGACACCTGTGTGTTCACGTCTCAGTAAAACAATACAAGAAAACAACAACAACAAAAAGGAAATCCTGATATTTGTGACAATATAAATAAAGATCATTATGTTAAACAAGTCAGACACAAAAAGAAAAGTATAATCTCACTTAGATGTTGAATCTAAGAAATTGATGATATAGATGCTGTGAGTAGAATGTTTTTTTCCAGAGGCAGGGGACAATGGGGCAATGGAGTAGGGGAAGTTTGAACAATGAGTACTAAATTACAGTTCAACGGAAGCAAGAAGCTCTGGGGGTACTATTGTACAATAAGCTGACTATAGATAATAATTTTTACTGTATATTTCAAAATAATAGAAGAAAGCATTTTGAAAGTTTTCATTACAAAAATTTGTTAATTGAGGAGATAAATGTGTTTTCCTAAATTTAAACATTACATAATATATATCTGTTTCAAACATTACACGGTGCCCCACTAATATGTGTAACTTTTATTTTCTGTACCATTTGAAATAAAATAGAAGGTGCATTGTAAACTTAAAATATAGTGGTAGAAAGGGAATAAATAATAGTAAAATACAATATTTCTCTTATTCTTGATTTTATATATAGAAAGTATTTCAAATATTAATGACAAAAAATAATATATTCGGTGGTTGTAACTTATTAGTAAAATGCAATGAATGACAGCATTGTTATAAGTAATGAGAGGGAAATATTTGGAATATATTTCTATATGGTATTTACACTTCTGGAATAGTAGTGAACTGTCATTTGGAAGAGTACTGGGAAGAGTATATTTCAAATAAAGCTCAACCACTAAAAAAAAGGAAAAATAGAAGTGTAAACTTAACATAATAAGAGAAGAGACAAAATAAAATAATACAAAATAATTAAAATCAGTGCATGCCAAAATAGAGTTGAAGAGAATAAAAAGAAAACTCAGAACAAGGCCAGGGGTGTAAACAAATATAATACAGAGATGTTGATAATCACTGAAAAACACTAATAACATACACATACCAATTAAAAGATATGCTGTGAACAAGGGTTAAAAACTGTTTCAAATTGAGTCTATCATATGAAATCTAAAGACATGTATGAATTAAAGTATGTACAAACTTGGATTGCTTTTTTCATAAAAATGTTAATTATTATAAATGGAATAGAAATACCTAAAGCAGCTATAATCCATATCACATGCATCTGTTAACTATATGAGTTTTTATTTTTATTTTAGATTTTTAATCTGTAAAATATGAGACAAATATTCAAAAGTAAATAAATATTGTACAACTGAAAATTTTTATAAACTAAAGAAATGAGTAATCTCTACCAAGAATAAAATAGAATGTAGAATAAGATATTTGTCATATATATATATATATATATATATATATATATATATATATATATATATAAAATAAGAACTGAGAGAAGATTTTAGTGTGAATAGTGTGAAGATATATTTTACTCTGGGAAGGAGATGAGCTGCTTCTTCCAGAAGTAGATGGCAGATTACTTAAGATTCAACAATCTTACTATCCCTTTTTGCTCTATCATGTTGTATTTGGTCTTTACAAAGTATGTCTCTTAACAGAGACGTTTCTGTAGCTCTTTTCACCATTATCCACTATTATTAACCTGGAGCCCTCTTGGCTGCTGGTAATGTATGGGTGAAAAGAAGCATTCTGAAAGTTATGATTAAAACCATCATTCAGTGACCTGTTTGCTGTGCTGTTTTCTGCAAGGTGTTTCTTATTTCCTCTCTCTCCCTTATGTAAGAGAGGAAGGCTGAAGGGGCTCGAGTCAGAAATGCTTTTTCTCTAAAACTTTTAGAGGAAATAGATCAGATTTTGTTAAAGCCTTTTCCCTTGGTAAGTAGACTTTTCTTGAGGAGAATATCCTGAGCATACTTCACAATGTTTAATATTCCTTTTTCCTCTGCATAACCATGAAGGGATTTTTCCTAGAGTCTCATTTGGTGGAGTTACTCATGATAACACCTATGAAATTGTCGTCTGCATTCTCAGATGGCTAATGACTCACCTCCTCTTACTTTGCATTGTCTCTAATAATTCTTCAAAATTTACACTTACAGGTTCCTTATAGTATTGACTTAGCAGGTTCCATTTCAGGTACTGAGATCTTTCCTGTCTGGGACTCTCAGGATTTACCTGCTCATACCCTATAGTGTCTGGTTTTTTTTCTGCAACATTAGTTGTGGCAATTGATTTTCAGATTGTTTAGATGTTTTTTTTAATTTTAGGGTAACAAATTTCAAGCTCTTCACATTATAGAATTGGAAGTGAAAACTCTTAATGATATTTTAAGCATGGTAGTACAATCATTCAGATAAAAGGGTTATCAGAGTATATAAAGAAATACAATGTTTTGTCTATTACAACTAATTTTAAATGTATTTTCTTAGGCCAAAAATAGAGGCATGAGGAAAATGTACCATGCTAACAATCAAGGAAGGCTGGAATAATTATGTTCATTTCAGACAAAGTAAAAGGCAAAGGAAGTTGATCAAAGAGAAGTAGGAGCCTGACATATTAATAAGGGGGTAAGTTTTCAAGAAGGCAAAACTTTCAGCATTCATCCATAGGCAAAGATGGCTTAAAAATATATGAAACAGAAAATGATAAAATTTAATGGAAAAAAATCTAGTAATTTATATGATATTTGTAGACTTCAAGACATTTCTGTCCAAAATTGATATAACAACAGCTATAAAATATGTAACTTTATGAAAGACATGTATAATATTTTGAAATTACCTGGTATAATTGACATTTACAGAATTCTGCATCCAATGGAATTATGTACATTCTTTTCAAGGGCATGTAGGACATTCACAAAATTAAAACACCTAAACTGTTAAAAGCTTCTTAGAAAATTTAAAATAATAAAAACCATATAGTGCATATTCTACAACATTAAAGTTGTTAAAGAATAAATCTATAACAGACAGCTGGAAAAAATCCCCAAATATTTGAAAGTGACAAAGATACTTCTAAATAATTCATGGATTAAAAAAATCATAAAAGAAAAAAATACATATATATGTATGCAGACACATAAACCCAACCAAGAAGTATAAAATATAATTTATTAGAATCATTTGGATGCTATGAAAAAGATGCTCAGAGAAAAATTGTAGCAATAAATGCGTGTTAGAAAAAAAGAAACATCTAAATCAGTAAGCTAAGCTTCTGCTTCAAAACACCAGAGGAAAAACCAAAATAAATTTAAAACAAACAGAAAAAGGAAATTAGCAATAATTTAAAAAGAAATCTAAATTTGAAAAAACAAAACAAAACAAAGCAAAAGCATAACTTTGGAGAAAATCAGTTAAACCAAGAGCTAGTTCTTTCAAATAATAAAAGGTAAGTTTCAAATTAAATTAGAAAAAATAACATACAAATCTTCAGTATCAGCAACAATAGAGGGGTCATCATTACTGATCTCATAGACATCAAGCAACACTAAAGGAATATGAAAAACAACCCTGTTCAGAAATTTTATTACTAGTTACAAATTATATAGCTCACACAAAAAGAAATAATCAGAATAGACCTAAATCTTTTAAAGTAATTGAATCAATATTTAATAACCTTCCCACCACAAAGCACTAGGCTCATAGTTTTCTGGTGTTTCTACCAAACATTTACAAATAATATATCAGTCCCTGATAATCTCTTCCAAAAAATTAGAGCAGGAATAACATTTCCTCTGACTTCTATGAGGCTAGCATTATTTTTACAGCAAACAAAATACATTTCCAAGAGGAAAACTGCTGATCAATATTTTTCATGGACATACATGATAACTTTCTTCACAAAATACAAGTAAGCAAAATTTGGCAACATATAAAATATAGTACTTCAAAGTGTGACTCATTTCAGGAATACAAGTATGCTTTAAAATTCATAATGTTTAAATTATAAAATTTATAATAATTAAATTTTAAATTTATATTTTATTAAAACATATAATTATATCAATAGATCCAGAAAAAACTGTTCAACCTCATTAGAAAAGATTAGAAAAATAGAAAAAAAATTTCTTAATCTAATTACCATCATAAAAGACTCTGCTAACACTATCTTTAACAGTTTCTTAACTAATAAAATTTTTGTCTTTTCTCATATTTCCTATATAACATGAAACTAGAAGTCCTGACTCATTTAATTAGAGAAGAAAAAAAAATACATAAATTGAGAACTTAGAAAAAACTTGTCTTTGTTCTTAGAGGACTTGACTACAGATATAAAAAACTCCAAACAACTCATAAAATATTTTTAAAATAAGCTAGTTAACAATAAGGCCTACGATACAAGGCTGTGTCTCATTTATACATAAAGTCACATATCCACAATGAGAAACTGGAATTTTAAATCAAAACTCAATATATTTATAACAGCACACAAAAATTACTTGGGTATATGTAATAAAATATCCATAAAAATCCATACATGGAAAACTATAAAATACCAATGAAAAAAATCAAATGAATAAATGGAGAAATATTTCATGTTTGTAGATTAGAGGATTCAGTGTTAACCAAGATGGCAATGTTTCCCACCTTGGCTTGAAAATATAATCAAATTTTCTGAAAAGAATGTTGTAGATACTAAAACTTTATTTGAAATGCAAAGGGCCTAAATTGTTTAGAAAGGACAAATTCATAGGATTTAAAACCTCTGAATTTGAAACTTACTCTAAAGTTACAATAATCAAGAGTTGGTGGTATTGATGATAAAACAGACACTTAGATCAATACAATAGAATAAAGAACAGAGAAATGGACTCATACTAGTAAATTCAACTGATACTTGTCAAAAGTATGAAAGCTATTCAGTGGAGAAAGGATAGTCTCAGAGTACTGTAGTCATTGGATGTCCATATGCAAAATGATGAACACAAAATCATTTAATAAAAAAATTTGTATTAAAATGAATTAATGTCTGTTATGGTTTGAATGTTTCACCCCAAAAACATGCACTGGAAACTTAATCACCAATTCAATAATGTTGGGAAGTGGGTGTTAATGAGAAATGACTAGCCCCTCATGGAAGAGTGAACAAATTAAGATCATTATTCTGATATTAAATGAAAACATGTGTTTGGGCCCATTCCTTCCACACTCATGTGCTTGTGTGTGTGTGTGTTTGTCCCTTTCTCTCTCTTTCCTTCCTCCATCTAATCCTCTCTTGCCTTTTCTTCTTTTCTTGTCCTTCTGCCCTCTACTTTCCATCATAGGATGACATAGTAAGAAGGTTCTTGCCCCCTGTAAAAAGTACAGAGTTGGGTATGTAGCTCAGGGGTAAACTGTCCCTGAGTTCAATCTTCAGTACCTTGCCTCACAAAAATGTAGGTCCTGGATTTTGGATTTCCCACCTCTAGTATAATAAGTAAATAATTTTTTACTCATTATATATTACCTGTTATATTTTATAGCCACACAAGATTGAACAAGACATAGCCCTATCTATAATTTTCAAAAGTATGATATTTCAACAAGAAAACATAAAAGAAAGTAAATATATATGACCATGTATTTGTTGATAACTTTTTAATACAAAACCAACATAATGCCCTTGAAAGATTAAAAAATTAAGCAGGAGGTTCTTTTTTAAAAAATCTGAATTTCTGTGAAATACGTTAAGAGAAAAGGATTAGGCACTAGTTGGTTAGACATATTTCCAAGAATCCAAAATATACAAAAAGCTCTTAAAGCCAAAGAGAAATAAACATTAAAAATTAAAGATCACGAAAATTCTCAAAAGAAATCTCATCAAAGATGATATACACATATTAAATAAACATAAAAAGAAGCTTGTCATCATGTGGTGTTTGAAAAATGAAAAAGAGAAATCAATACATATTCATAAAAGTGACTAAACAGAAAAAAAATCAAAAACACTGAAAATAGTAGTTATTAAAAGAAGCAGAACCACAGTGTTCTCATTGCTGATGAGAACATACAATGATATTGTTATTCTGGAAAATAATTTGGTGGCTTTTTTGCAGAGCTAAATATAATTCGTAACCAATCTGGAAATTATACTCCACACAAAACCTGTAGATGAGTGTTTATAGAAACATTTTTTTTTCTTTGTTAACAATTGATTTATTTTTTAAATTGTTTAAATTTATTTTAATTAGTTATACATGACAATAGAAGGCATTTATGTACTTCCATATATCACACATAGATGGGATATAATTTCTTTTTTCTGAGTGTGCATGTTGCAGAATCATATTGGTCATGCAATAACATATATACATACAGTAATAATTTCTGTTTCATTCTACTATCTTTCCTATCCCCACATCCTCTCCTCTCCCTTCCCATCACTTCCCTCTACCTAATCTAAGGTAATGCTATTCTTCCCTAGTGCCCCCCGCCTTATTGTGAATTAGCATCCGCACAGTAGAGAGAACATTGGGCCTTTGGTTTTGTGGGATTGGCTTATTAGGCTTAGCATGATATTCTTCAACTCCAATCATTTACTGAAAAATTTCATAATTTTACATCCACAGACACTTCAAATCATAAGTAAACAAAATTCTCTTCAACAGGCAAATGGATAAACAATTTTGGCACCTCCATGCACTGGATTATTTAACAGTAATAAAAAATGTAATTAAAATAAGACAGCATTTCAAGACTTGCTGAAACATGAATGATAACTAACTGCATGTTGTTAAGAGAATAATCAGTCTGAAAGCTTACATCCCACATGCTTCCATGATATGATGTTCTACAGAAAGAAACTATGGAAAGAATAGACAAATCACTGTTTATTAGGGGTGTGGAGAAGGGGATCATTGAATGAATGAAGTGTTACTTTTATGAAAAGTTATTTTTTATGACTGTGAAACTATTCTATTATGACACTATTTGTGGCCACCTGAACAACTATATTTGTCAAACTCATGGAATTTTACTGCACAAAGCCTTATCCTAGGATTGAATGCAGACTGTGACAAAATAAGTAACTTGGATAAGGAACACAGCCCATAATAATAAGTGTAAAGGCTTATGCAGAACCACTGCAGTTTAGTTGATAAAGTTTTTCTCATGGTGATATTAGTTAGATCTGAAAACATACATGTGTATCTTGGAAATGGATAAATAAAAGGATGGTGGACAGTTGGCTTTTTAAAATTAACTGGTGTACTATAATTTTACATAACAGTGAGATTCACTGTTACATATTTGGTTGGGCAAGGTGGTGTCTACCCATGTTCATATCAATTTGGGATGCTGAGGAAGGAATATCACAAGTTCAAAGCCCAAGTCAGGTTTCTTGGTGGGGTGAGAAGTGACAGGTAATTGAAACAAGATGCTAAAATGAGCTATATAGGACTGTGCTACATTGGAGATATCCAGAACAACTCATGTTTTGTTGAAAGTACATACTGAAGAAAAGATATAGAATTAAAACATGTATGGACGACCCTTATTGTAGACACAAATATTTCCTAGTTTTATCAAATAAAAGCGCTCAAAAGCAATAATAAATACTTAAGTAGTAACGAGAGCATGTAGTTCCTGGAACTTGGTATTAAGGCCAAATTCTAGTTTTTTGAATCAGTGTCCCTCTGATATATTCTACCCATAATGTGGGCAAGTATATGTGTGGGGGCAAATCTTTAATTTCTGGCACTAAATGATGCACCAAGTTATTTTTGTGTTTGAGTGTGTGTGTGTGTGTGTGTGTGTAGAAAGAGAGAGAGAGAGAGAGAGAGAGAGAGAGAGAGAAAATCTTACAATGTCTTTATATAATTAAATAAAGAAATGTATATAAAATTAAACTTTTAAAAATTGAAGAATCTAAATAAAAGAACTTTTATAAATTAGAAAAATTGAAAATTTCAAGTATCAAAGAATAAAAGAAAGGACTCTAAATATGCTAAGTTCAAACAGGACATAATTTTTACTTCATGGTAGACATACTTACATATTCTTACATATATAAATATGAATTATAAACAAAATTTATACATATATTTATAAACAAGGTATTATAATATAATATGAATCAGAAACCTTAGACAATATTTAATATATAATACATATTCAACTATACCCAACAGTCCCCAAAATATCTTTGCTGCTATTTTTTAAAGTTGGTACCCAATAAGACCTCCTGAATTGCTTCAATTGTTATGAAGCTTTTCTCTAATTTATTCTCTAATTTATATTTTGCTTGTTTTACTAATATATTACAATACATTTCACGTTATTGAAACATGTCATTTTCTTTTGATCGGGCTCCCATTACACATTTTTTATTAAGAATGTTTTATAAGTGTCATTATACATTTTATTTATTTTGCTATTTACATCTTATTGTGGAATATCAGAAGAATAGCAATTCAAGTTTGATAATTTGGATAAATATCGCATCATTGCAAAAGTGTATTTTCCCAAATGTAATAAATAAAAAAGTAATCAGTAGATTTATACTTTTTTAAAAAATTGTGAATATTTACATATCAATAACTTTTAGCATCTATTGCTCTTTTTTACTTGAATTAATTATTATATGATGAGTTGTAAAGGGGACATCCTTCTCAATCTTTTTCTTTCTGTTTTTGGAGGGTGAACACTGGATATTGAATACAGGAGTCCTTTACCACTGAGCTACATCTCCAGTCATTTTTATTTTTTATTTTGAGTCAGGAGCTTGCTAGGTTGCTGAGGGTCTAAGTTGCTTAGGCTACTATTGAACTTGCTATCCTCCTGCCTCAACCTCCAGAGCTGCTGGGATTATAGGCATGTTCCACTGTGCCTGGCTCTTCTACATTTTTTAGCAGACATTTTTCTATAGGATTTCTACTCCCTCCTCTGTTTTGAAAGTTGTTTGACATTCATGAATTACAATGCTTTGTTAATCATTACCTGAAGTTTTTTGTGATGCACAAATTGTCCTAAATATAATAATTGAGGTTGTCTCAATTAAATGAGGCTTAAATTTAGTACAAAATACAGGTATTACACTATATCCATTAGTTTCCTCAATTGGTATCTCAATATATCTTTTAAAAAACATTTGCAATAAAATTGTTAGTTGTGGACACTTTGGTAATGTCAGACATTTTATAACTCTCAATGTATGTCAGGCACTGTTCTTGGTATTTTAAATATAATAACTTTATAAAATACCCAAACTTTATATGAAAATTTCTTGTATTATGCCCATTTAACCAATAAGAAAAAACTAAGCACAGCATGTTTAGGTAATTCCTAATGCAATCAAAATCATACTATATAACTCACTGAAGAGTTCATGACAAGTTTTAAAGCCAAGAATTCCGACCCAAGATTATATACTCTCATGTATCACTGTATACTATGTCTTTATGGAATTCTTGAGTTTGTAGCAGATATTGTGAAGAGATTAGACCTTGAGAAAATAGTAGTTATTATTATTATCATCTTGCTAGAGATACCTTAGTCTGTAGGAATTTTGATTCTAAAATGTCATACATTTTATGTAGAATATATATTTAAACTGTTGCCTTCTCTATATATTAGTTATATCCATATAATCTCTTCCTTTTAAGAATTATGCAATTTGCATGACAAAAAAACTTTCTTACATATAGAAAATATCAGAATAATATGTATTTTTGTGAAATAAAAGTTCACACCCCCCAATTTTAAAGTATGCATGCACTTCTCTACAAAGCAACAATCAGTATTTATATAATTCATATGATGGAGAAAAGTATAACAGTAACTATATTTGGTATGCCATTTGACATATAAGGTTATAAATCAGCAATTTTCTGTTGTCCTGGTTACAGAGTGAGGATCATCAGAGGGTATATCACACAGACACATATACAGGAGGACATAATATTCTACTCATATTCAAGGCCCATATACAAAGGAAAATTATATATTATTCCTAATATCTTAAAATTATTATGATTAAACCATTCATTTATCTATTCCCTATATGAATTTATAGCATATTTCATTAAGCTCTTCATAATCTTGCTTTTGGCCCTACAGTGATCATAACATTTTACAGACAGTGAACTTTGCATTTTTTAACATAGCTTTCAGTTGAAAGAAAGGCCACTTTGAAGAAGAAAGAAATAAACTACATTGCTATTTTATCTACTACTTTTATACATGGGATGGTGCCACACAAAAAAATCTCTGTAAGGACAACACAACTTTGGTGATAGGTTAGGAAACTACTCCTTACATACTAAAATTAGCCCTTGGGGTGTTGCATATTTTACAAGCACTATGCAAAATATGTGCTTTACACTTTTAAAACCATATAAGCAACATATCCTTTTACATAAATTTGCCCATATAAGTATTACATTAAATAATCATTTATTTATTACTCATAAGTTGCCTTGCAATGGTTAAAAATGAAACTGGTAGCCTGTGCTCTGACATGGGATCAAAGCACACTGAAAAATATAAATAGGATTCATTCAACAACCATCAGCTTATTAAGAAAGTCTTGGCCTAATCTGACATGATGGAGATTTAGGACCACTTTTTCTTCTATTAAACGCAGGGTCTCTGGTTTAATTCCAAGGTCTTTGATCCACTTTGAGCTGAGTTTTGTGCATAGTGAAAGATAGGGGTTTAATTTCATTTGTTGCATATGGATTTCCAGTTTTCCCAGCACTGTTTTTTGAAGAGGGTATGTTTTCTCCAATGTATGTTTTTGGTGTCTTTGTCTAATACAAGATAACTGTAATTATGTAGGTTTCTCTATGTCCTCTATTGTGTACCATTGGTCTACAAGTCTATCTTGGGGCCAATACCATGTTGTTTTTGTAACTATTGCTCTGTAGTAGAGTTTAAGTTCTGGTATAGTGATGCCACCTGCTTTAATTGCTAGGGATTTCTGTAGGTATTCTGGGTCTCTTATTTTTCCAGATGAATTTCATGACAGCTTTTTCTATTTCTATTTCTATCTATTTCTATGAGAGATACCATTAAGATTTTGATTGGCATTGTATTAAATCTGTATAGTGCTTTTGGTAGTAGGGTCATTTTGACAATATTAATTCTGCCTGTCCACGAGCAAGGTAGATCTTTCCATCTTCTAAGGTCTTTGATTTCTTTCTTAGGGCTCTATTGTTTTAATTGTAGAGGTCTTTCACCTCTTTCATTGATTCCCAAGTATTTTATTTTATTTTGTTGAGTCTATTATAAATGGGATAGTTTTCCTCATTTCCCTTTCAGAGGATTTGTCACTGATATATAGAAATGCCTTTGATTTATGAATGTTGATTTTATATCCTGTTACTTTGCTGTATTCATTTACTAGTTCTAAAAGTTTCCTGTTGGAATTTCTGGGAGCTTCTATTTATAGAATCATATCATCAACAAATAGTGATAATCTGAGTTCTTCTTTTCCTATCCATATCCCTTTAATTTCTTTAATAATTGCACAGCCACATTAATGTTTATAGAAGCATAATTTACAATAGGTAAAATGTGGAACCAATCTAGATGCCCTTCAATAGATGAATGGATAAAAATTTGGTATATATACACATTGGAATATTACTTAGCAATAAAAGATAATAAAATCATGGCATATGCAGGTAAATGGATGGAGTTGAAGAATATAATGCTAAGTGAAGTTAGCTAATCCAAAAAAACCAATGCTGAATGTTTTCTCTGATACACAGAGGCTGATTCATAGTAGGGATGGGAGGGGGAACATGGGAGGATTAGAGGGAGTCTAGATAGGGCAAAGAGGTGAAAGGAGAAGGTAGGGGGCATGAGTGTAGAAAAGATGGTGGAATGAGATGAACATCATTACCCTAAGTACATGTATGAATACAGGAATGGCATGAATATACTTTGTATACAACCAGAGACATGAAAAATTGTGCTCTATATATGTAATATGAATTATAATGCATTCTGCTGTCCTACATAACAAATTAGAATACACAATTTTAAAAATATACAAAAAAGAGCCATCAGCTTCATGAAAAGAATAGCTACTGTTGTTAAAGTAGGTTTTTCTACTAAAACTTTGTGAAAATATGATGCCTCATTATTTTTAATAAATATCATCTCACTTAAATACCTCTAATAAAAGTTTCAGAAAGGGTGAGATCTATGCCTTAACACTGGTTATACAAAATAATTTACACACATGGGATGATTCTATTTATTTACTTTTTTCTGGGAACATTAAAATTTTTAACTTAAAATTTTCAAATAACAGAAAAATAAAAATAAAGTATATCCATTTGAATATGTGTTTGCAAAACTGAGAAATGCTTGAGATAGGAAGATAAAAATTTACATTGAAAAAAGTTAGAATTGAAATAAATAGATTAAACTTTGAGAGTGTTATCAGGATAAACTGTCAAGATTAAAGACATAAATAGTTCTATGTTTTGAATGAGTTTGGAGAAATACAGTGCTATCAAAATTAAAAATAATCAGAAAATTTAAAATAATCAGGAAATTAAAATATTCTAATTCTGAAATAAATGAACAAGATGCTAATTATTTCCCATAAAGACATCTATCACAGCTACTTTTTTTGTTAATTCTTAGAAAGCCCCATGCTAAGTAGACTATCTTAGAAAATTGATGAGTTAATAAATAATTCATTTTTAAGGCTAGCCTGTCAAATAAAACATAAAAATAGATTTCTTATGAAAATGGTAAATGCACTGCAAATATATCAAATTAAAACCAAATTATAATGTCAATATTAAGAATTTAAAACATTAAGGGTTAAAATTTAGAAGCAGTGTACTTTGTACATGTTAAGGTTTAGATTATATCTCATGTTACAAATATGTTAATTCACATGGTAAAGCAAAAACTAGAAGATTCATAATTGGGACACATCTGAGAACAATAGGTGAGTACACATTTTCAATGACGAGGACACTTTAAAATTTTGTTATATGTATATTTCTGAGTTTGATTTTATAAATTTTCAGGTGCACATTCTGTTTTTAGAGAGGAAGTAAATCTCTCTTCCCATTAAAATTTCTCAAGAGATATATGTCATTCCCTAACAGATTATATGAGATGGGTTTGATCATTTAAAGAATTAAAAATATATTAGCAGACATATTTGAATAGATATACAGTGCTAATCATTCCCATACAAATGCAATTTTTGCTTCTGTAAATTTTCTGGCATCTTGCTAAATCCTGATAATACAACTATGAACAATATATGTCTTATTTTCCTCAAAAGATTCAAGACATACACGTAAAGAGATATTTGCAGTAAAATGTTAGGTGCCTGTGTATTCCAAAAATCGGATGGTTATATGTCCACAGTTCTAAAAACTAAATGATACTCTTCGTCCTTAAGTACACCAGAAAAAAAAATGGCAGTGAAACTATATCCTCTATACTTAAGGTAGTTTCTAGACAACACTAAATTTCTGCACATTCCTGTGACTTCCTCTTTAAGGCATCTGTTTTGTTTTAGAATCAGAAGTAAAGTTCTAAGCTGATTGTGTCTCTAATGCAACCCTGATCATGCTCTGACAGACTGACTGTCTTTTGATTGCAGCTACTCTTTCAATCTCAGTACTCCAGTCTCCCTATATGTTCTTTTTTTGTGCGGAGGGTGGGGTACCAGAGGATTGTTTTTAGGGACATTCAACCACTTAGTCACATCCCCAGCCCTATTTTGTATTTTATTTAAGACCAGGTCTCACTGAGTTGCTTAATGACTTGTTTTTGCTGAGGCTGGCTTAGATCCTCCACTCTCAGCCTCCTGAGCCGCTGGAATTACAGGCACCGGCCCGGCCACTCTGTATTATTTTAAGCTACAAAAATTCTCTTCTATTAAATAGTTCCCTCTGATGAATTTAGGGATATAGGGTTCAGCTTTTATTTAAATCATATTGGAATTGGTACCAAAAGTGAATTGTGGATAAGTATTGTGATTACCAACTGATTTACCTCCTGCTTAAGGAGCAGAGTGTGGTGAAAGCTCTCAGAAAAAAAAAAAAAAAAAAGAGAGAGAGAAAATAATCAATATGACTTGGCAGCCCAAGTTATTTGATGTCAAAATAGCTCATTAAATAATTGACTGTTATCAACTCTAATGAAATTCAAATGAAAGCAAGTCTTTGAGGGGCACATCTAGTATGGTCAGCACTGTTATAAATACTAAGAAGGAAGTTATGGATTTAAGGACTGTAAATTGATACATAAAATTTTGATAGCAATATGAAGAAAGAGAACCACAGCTTGAATCCATAAATTCTTGAGGTTAAAGAAAGAGATGAGAGTACTGAGAAGCTGGGCTTCCTGTGAAGATGCTTTTCTTTATTTATTTAATTTTAATTTTTTTTTCACTTTAACCTTTGAGCTACAAGGGCTGTGGCAGCCAGAAGCAATAATCACAGTAGAATGCAGGCTTCCATTAGGTACAGGATAAGGAATTTCTTGAGAAAGTTTGAACTCAGAATTTGAAATGGTTTATATAAAAAAATTCTAAGAACACTGAATATTTCAATCTTCGATCTCCTCTGAGTCTCATTTGTCTGGTAAAGCTGATTTATTTTCTTGTTAGAAGATGTTTTAATTATCTAATGTGAAAAAATACTGCCCCCAAAGAAAGAAGCAAATTATCCTCATTATTCTCATGATACTTATTCACTACTCTTTGATTTTGTATTTTTCTCCCTAGACATATGATTAGACTCATATCTCAGCATGAACTACATGTCCATTTACAAAGTCAAACTGAATATATATAAAACATAATTAAATAATGTTGTAATTTTTATTAGCCCAAATTTGGACAATTTGTGGTAGAAATGAATCCTTAGTACATAAATCTAAATACACAAAAATATAATTTAACTGTCAATATTTTGAGCATATTTGTTAAGTTTAATGTGATAGTTTATTATTATAATTTCCTTACTCAGATTGGCAAAATGAAATGATTGTACAAGATCCTGGAAGTCTGCCATGGTACCAGAGTTCTTTTACACCAACGTATTTTTTGGATTTGAGTAATTGATCATCAGTACTAAATAGATGGACAGGTCACAAAAAATTCATTTCAATTTATATAAGATAAATAATTTCAGTTCTTTTAAATATGGCCACTCTCATAGATCACTCACATTTAAGAGTTCTGTTTCAAGTACACTCATCCTAAAGGGGAGGCATTGAGGAAGGATAATGAAATAACAACATAATTACATTTTTTAGTTCTAAATTTCTCAGTTACCCATGAAAAGAATTACTTAGTATTTTGAGTTATTAAATTTTGAAAACTGAAAAACAATTACTGATAATCCATAATAAAATTGTGGTCTTTCAGTCAGAATAGAAGAATACAGACAGATCAGCAATTTTAAGCAATACATTGCTTGTGATAGGTCTAATAAGATCTAAATCTTAACAAATTCCCACAATGCCTTTTGGATCCATAGGATTAGAAATGTGATAAACTTGGCAACTCAAGATCTTTGGAATTTCCTTTCTAGTAAAATAATGAAACAAAATGAATCTATGATCCTGAGGAATGAACATATTAGTACCATCATTGCCACTTTAGAAAATTATTCAAGTTGTGTAATCATTTCTATCATTCCACTGGATAAATTCTACAATTTGAATATTGATGGGAGTTGAAGAAGATAATTGATTGAAAAAAAAAAGAAACACAATGTCAAATTTCAATTGTAGCTGCTGTTCAAGATGAAGTATCTAAATTGAAGTTTTTCAATAAAATACAAAGTTTTGTATTTTGTGTGCCGTTGAAACGTGACATATGCTTATAATTTCTTTTTTTTTTTTTTTCAGTGTAATTTCTATGATAAAGTTTTGCTTGTGGGACATTTATGCTCCTTCAGAATATCTCTAGGCTCTTTTAGGACAAAACCATAGACATCTAACACTAATAGATTATTCATTTTTTTTCCTTTATGGTTACACTTGTAATAAATTGCCTGAGAAATAGTGAGGGGAAAAAAATGTGTCACATTAGCAGAAGCCCTTAAGTGGGGAATGTGAGTAGGTATTTGAATCCAGAATTTAATAAATCAATGCTCAGCAGTTTCTGGAAAAAATAATGGTTAACCCTTGTTTTGTTTAGGGATACTCATGATCTATCCAGCAGTTTGTTTAAACATTGCAGAATTGTGCCAATACATTCACGGTTTTCAGAAACATAGATGGGCCTGGTGTGGTGGCACATGCCTAAAATTCCAGCACTCAAGAGGCTGAGAGAGGAGGAACATGAGTTCAAATCTAGCCTCAGGAGCTTAAGGAGGCCCTAAACAACTTTCAAGACCCTTTCTCAAAGTAAAATATATTTTTTAAAAAGGGCTAGGAGTGTGTTTCAGTGGTTAAGTGCCCCTGGGTTCAATCCCTATTACCAATTTTTTTTTTTTAAAGTTAATTTAAACTTGTGAAGGATATGTTCTCTCTGGAGGTTTTTGTTATGTACATCTGAAGACATCACAAATATTGGGGCCATGGCAGACAAGAACTTCTCATTGACTGAGGTTGAGCAGAATGTGACCTGTTTCAGACCCATATTAGCCCTGGGGGATTTTATATGTTTGCCAAGAGGTCTGACAAATAGTAAAGCCTCCAAGGTCATGAGTGAGGAATTGTACCACTTGAAGGTGACAGGGCCTGAGTGATCTGCTGTCTTCACCCCTGGCAATTTCAGATCTGGCCACTGCATGAAACTACATCTGACTGGTGTTTCTCCAATCATAGAAGACAGGCTCAAGGAGACTGTTTACTACAGGGGCAATGTCCTCCACTTCTCTCACTCTTGTGATCCACACTCCCTGTAGTATGAAACTCTCAGGGATTTGTGTCAAAGAGACTCGCCAATGCTAAGAGTGTTTTGTGTGGTTCCTAGGTCCCTAGTCAATACATTGGAGTTTCTATGGGGACACTCAGATGTGTTTCTCCTGGATGCTTTCAGCCCCACAGCAGAATAGTGTCAAACAGTAGCCTCTCAAGAGCACTTCTAAGACAAGTGAGGTGGTGCACACCTGTAATTCCAGTGGCTCGGGGGGTTAAGGTAGGAGGATCTAGAGTTCAAAGCCAGCCTCAGCAATAATGAGGTGCTAACCAATTTTAATGAGACCCTGTCTCTAAATAAAATACAAAAAAGCTCTGGTGCTCAGTGGTCGAGTGCCCTTGAGTTCAATCCCTGGTACCAAAAAAGAAAAAAAAAAAGGATCACTTCTGACTGTAGCACTCTGAGCATTTGCTGAGAGTTATAGTGAAGTTTCTTCTCTAAAGCTTGCTTATTGTGCAGACTCTAGATCACTTATTTAATCAAAAATTTGTCTATAGGGTTTAGCCTCTTGTCCCACAGTATGACTTTCTTTCACATTTGAAAGACTTCATAAACTCTTTCTTTATTGCTGTTAATTTTATATCTCATTAACAAATATTAATGAAGGTTTTTATCATATAAAATATGGTAGTTACAATGGTGGTTCCTGAACTTCTAGATTACAGTAGTTGGCTCAAGAAATAAACACCTACTCTAAACTAGACCAGGTATTGATTACCTTAGTATTACTATAATATGAAATTGGATTGTGATTTCCTTTCTCCCACTTTTAATTCTTGGTCACAATGGTATAAACTCAGAGCAGCCTGTGTCTTTACCCAGTTCTAAAACCTAGTCTGAAAAGAAAAGTCATACATGTTGACAAAGAATCAAAGAAGTTATAAAACTGAGTGATAAAAATAAGTTTATTGCTTAATTTTTGTCGAATTGTGAATTGGGATTCTGTTTATTGCAATTAGATTTCCTGAAAAAAATGTAATATTACATCTGGCATTATAAAAGGAAAAATGTGAAAAACATCTCAAATATTGGAAATTAATGAATAATTAAATATATTTTTCATAAAGTCAGTAAGCTTTGTGTTTATAAAAATGGCATGGTATTTAATTTTGAAAGTAAATATATATTTAGCAAAGTATTGCTATCTCACACATACATATTTACTTATATCAAAATTTAAGTTCATTTTACTTCTATAATCAGTAGCATAATTATATGATTGGCTTCTAATTGGACTGTAGTAATATTGCATTGTCATTTAAACTTATTCTTCTTGTATCTCAGTATACTTTCCAAAGTAAATGTTTCAAAACCCAGTTTACCTTTGGGACAGGTGCAAGGTACAGTAACATCAAATCAAGGGAAGCAGCACATAATTTCAACACTGTGTTTTGGCCTTTTCTGGTGCCTTCTCACAATGGAGACTGGGAGCATTTAAAAAATATATGGTAAGATTACTTTTAGTGGTGTTGGGACTCTTAAGCCTATATTCAGTTACTGGATAATTTATTCAGATAAATGCATATTAAGCACTGGGTGAGCATCACATGGTCTTCTAAGATACATTGGCACACCCTTTGGGATTAGATACAACATAAAACACACACACACAAATAAGATAGCTTTATATAATTTTTTGAAGAATAAAAACATAATAGTTATGGATCATTATTTCACTTAGTATAATTATCAAAATAGAGAATTTGTCATTGTAACAGTGACCTGCATAAAATGAAGGATATTTCTAGGCAAATATCTGAAAAGGTTTGAAGAGCACTTAGAGCAGGGATAAGGGCAAATGCAAAAGACAATAAAAAACTTGGAGAGTTTAAAAAAAAAAAGAGGACAAAGAGTGGGGCTGGATCTCAATGGAAATCTGATTGATGAACATATGGGATGAAAAAGGCAATATCACAACAGACACTACAGAAATACAGAAGATAATTAGAAAGTATTTTGAAACCCTATATTCCAATAAAATAGAAGATAGTGAAGATATCGATAAATTTCTTAAGTCATACGATCTGTCCAGATTGAGTCAGGAAGACACACATAATTTAAACAGACAAATAACAAAGGAAGAAATAGAAGAAGCCATCAAAAGACTACCAACCAAGAAAAGCCCTGGACCGGATGGCTATACAGCGGAGTTCAACAAAACCTTCAAAGAAGAATTAATACAAATACTTTTCAAGCTATTTCAAGAAATAGAAAAAGAAGGAGCTCTTCCAAATTCATTCTATGAGGCCAACATCACACTGATCCCGAAACCAGACAAAGACACTTCAAAGAAAGAAAACTATAGACCAATATCTCTAATGAACCTAGATGCAAAAATTCTCAATAAAATCCTGGTGAATCGAATACAAAAGCATATCAAAAAAATTGTGCACCATGATCAAGTAGGATTCATCCCTGGGATGCAAGACTGGTACAATATACGGAAATCAATAAATGCTATTCACCACATCAATAGACTTAAAGACAAGAACCATATGATCATCTTGATAGATGCAGAAAAAGCATTTGACAAAGTACAGCATCCCTTTATGTTCAAAACACTAGAAAAACTAGGGATAACAGGAAATTACCTCAACATTGTAAAAGCTATATATGCTAAATCTCAGGCTAGCATCATCCTAAATGGAGAAAAACTGAAGGCATTCCCTCTAAAATCTGGAACAAGACAGGGATGCCCTCTCTCACCACTTCTATTCAATTTAGTTATTGAAATACTAGCCAGAGCAATTAGACAGACAAAAGAAATTAAAGGCATAAAAATAGGAAAAGAAGAACTTAAATTATCGCTATTTGCAGATGACATGATAATATATTTAACAGACCCAAAAGGGTCTACAAATAAACTGCTAGAGTTAATAAATGAATTCAGCAAAGTGGCAGGATATAAAATCAACATGCATAAATCAAAGGCATTCCTGTATATCAGCAACAAAACTTCTGAAATGGAAATGAGAAAAACCACTCCATTCACAATATCCTCAAAGAAAATAAGATACTTGGGAATCAACCTAACAAAAGAGATGAAAGATTTATACAATGAAAACTACAGAACCCTAAAGAGAGAGATAGAAGAAGATCTTAGAAGATGGAAAAATATACCCTGTTCATGGATAGGCAGAACTAACATCATCAAAATGGCGATATTACCCAAAGTTCTCTACAGGTTTAATGCGATGCCAATCAAAATCCCAATGGAATTTCTTGTAGAAATAGAGAAAGCAATCATGAATTTCATATGGAAAAACAAAAGACCCAGAATTTCAAAAGCAATTCTAAGCAGGAAGTGTGAATCGGGAGGTATAGCGATACCAGAGTTCAAACTGTACTACAAAGCAATAGTAACAAAAACAGCCTGGTACTGGTACCAAAACAGGCAGGTGGACCAATGGTACAGAATAGAGGACACAGAAACCAATCCACAAAATTACAACTTTCTTATATTTGATAAAGGGGCTAAAAGCATGCAATGGAGGAAGGATAGCATCTTCAACAAATGGTGCTGGGAAAATTGGAAATCCATATGCAACAAAATGAAACTGAATCCCTTTCTCTCACCATGCACAAAAGTTAACTCAAAATGGATCAAGGAGCTAGATATCAAATCAGAGACACTGCGTCTGATAGAAGAAAAAGTTGGCTACGATCTACATACTGTGGGGTCGGGCTCCAAATTCCTTAATAGGATGCCCATAGCCCAAGAGTTAATAACAATAATAAACAAATAGGACTTACTTAAACTAAAAAGTTTTTTTCTCAGCAAGAGAAACAATAAGAGAGGTAAATAGAGAGCCTACATCCTGGGAACAAATTTTTACCCCTCACACTTCAGAAAGAGCCCTAATATCCAGAATATACAAAGAACTCAAAAAATTAAACAATAAGATAACAAATAACCCAATCAACAAATGGGCCAAGGACCTGAACAGACACTTCACAGAGGAGGACATAGAATCAATCAACAAGTACATGAAAAAATGCTCACCATCTCTAGCAGTCAGAGAAATGCAAATCTAAACCACCCTAAGATACCCTCTAACTCCAGTAAGATTGGCAGCCATTATGAAGTCAAACAACAATAAGTGTTGGCGAGGATGTGGGGAAAAGGGTACACTTGTACACTGCTGGTGGGACTGCAAATTGGTGAGACCAATTTGGAAAGCAGTATGGAGATTCCTGGGAAAGCTGGGAATGGATCCACCATTTGACCCAGCTATCGCCCTTCTCGGACTATTCCCTGAGGATCTTAAAAGAGCGTACTATAGGGATACTGCCACATCAATGATCATAGTGGCACAATTCACAATAGCTAGACTGTGGAACCAACCTAGATGCCCTTCAATAGATGAATGGATAAAAAAAAATGTGGCATCTATACACAATGGAGTATTATGCAGCACTAAAAAATGACAAAATCATAGAATTTGCAGGGAAATGGATTGCGTTAGAGCAGATTATGCTAAGCAATGCTAGCCAATCCTTAAAAAACAAAGGCCAAATGTCTTCTTTGATATAAAGAGAGCAACTAAGTACAGAACAGGGAGGAAGAGCAAGTGGAAAAGATTAACATTAAACAAAGACGAGTTGGGGAAGAGAAAGGGAGAGAGAAGGGAAAGCATATGGAAATGGTAGGAGACCCTCAATGTTACACAAAATTACATATAAGAGGTTGTGAGGGGAAAGGGTGGGGGGAAACAAGGGAGAGAATTGAACAACAGCAGATGAGGTAGAGAGGGAAAATGGGAGGGGAGGGGAGGGGGGATAGTAGGGGATAGGAAAGGTAGCAGAATACAACAGTCACTAATATGCCATTATGTAAAAATGTGAATGTGTAACCGATGTGATTCTGCAATTCGTATATGGGGTAAAAATGGGAGTTCATAACCCAATTGAGTCAAATGTATGAAAGATGATATGTCATGAGCTTTGTAATGTTTTGAACAATCTATTAAGAAAAATAAAGGTCACACAGCAAGGAAAAAATATATTTGATTTTCACATATTAAGATTAACTCTGAATATCTTGGATGAATCTCAATTGTTTATGGTTGATAAACCTTTTTATATGTTTCTGACCTCAACATACTTTTATTAGGTTGAGAATTTTTATTTATATATCCCTAACGTCTCTTGGTGTTTTTATCCCCCTGTGATATCTCTATCTGATTTTATTAACAGGGTAATTTTGACTAAAGAATTGGAAATTTTTTTCAATTTTCTTTATGTTTCATAAAGAAATGTTCTTTAATGTTTTGTAGAAAAACAGATTTTATGACATTTTTTATATGATCTATTTTATAAAATATTTTATGCTTTCTGGAAAGCAAGTTACATTTTGCTGTTTGGTGATAGAAAGCTCTATAGATGAGTCCCAGTTTAGTTGGTTTATAATGTTTTTCAACTATTCTATTTCTTATTAATATTCTGCTGAATTGTTCCATCCATTATCAAAAACTGAGGTGTTAAGTTCTCTAGTATTATTGTTAAATTGTCCATTTCCCCTTTGTATCTATTAGTTTTGTATTATGTATTTTGAGACTGTTGTTAGGTGCATATGTGTTTATAATTATTTTATATTGCTGATACTAAACACATCTATTATTGTAAAAGCCTCTGTTGATATTAAGTAACATGTTTTTTTAAAGTCTATATTATATGCTATCAGTAGAGGAATTCCAAATTTGTTATGATTTCTATTTGCATGCCATATCTGTTTCCATTTTTTCAATTTAACCCATTTATACATTGGAATCAATAATATGTTTTTTTTTTAAGACCAAAAAAAAAAAGAAACCAGTTTTCAGGAGACCAGCCTCTCTAGGGTCTTGCAAGTCATGCTAGCATTTTTAGTTTTAGTTAAAGAAAATTACATAGCTTAAAATAAAAATACAGAAGGGGGAATGATTTCAGAACAATCCTTTATTTATTTATTAATTTATCTGGTGCTGATGATCCAACCTACGGCCTTGTATATGCTAGTCAAGCAGTAAATTACATTCAATGTCCAGAACAAATATATTCGACTCACCTGAAAATTAAATATACTTTGAAACCAAATAAATTATTATGTGTAAAAGGAGCTCCTAAACCATAATGTCTCCATTCCCAGCTTTCCAAGAAATCTCCATACTGCTTTCCAAATTGGCTGGAATGGAGCCACCATTTGACCCAGCTATTCCCCTTCTCGGTCTATTCCCTAAAGACCTAAAAAGAGCATGCTACAGGGACACTGCTACATCGATGTTCATAGCAGCTCAATTCACAATAGCAAGACTGTGGAACCAACCCAGATGCCCTTCAATAGACGAATGGATTAAAAAAATGTGGCATTTATACACAATGGAGTATTACTCTGCATTAAAAAATGACAAAATCATAGAATTTGCAGGGAAATGGATGGCACTAGAGCAGATTATGCTAAGTGAAGCTAGCCAATCCCTAAAAAACAAATGCCAAATGTCTTCTTTGATATAAGGAGAGTAACTAAGAACAGTGTAGGGACGAAGAGCATGAGAAGAAGATTAACATTAAACAGAGATGAGAGGTGGGAGGGAAAGGGAGAGAAAAGGGAAATTGCATGGAAATGGAAGGAGACCCTCAGGGTTATACAAAAGAACATACAAGAGGAAATGAGGGGAAAGGGAAAAATAATACAAGGGGGAGAAATGAAGGTCAGTAGAGGGGGTAGAGAGAGAAGAGGGGAGGGGAGGGGAGGGGAGGGGGGATAGTAGAGGATAGGAAAGGTAGCAGAACACTACAGTCACTAGTATGGCAATATGTAAATCAATGGATGTGTAATTGATGTGATTCTGCAATCTGTATATGGGCTAAAAATGGGAGTTCATAACCAACTTGAAGCAAAGTGTGAAAGATGATATATCAAGAACTATGTAATGTTTTGAACAACCAACAATAAAAAAAGAGATTATATTCTAAAAAAAACAAAAAAAAAAACTGTAATGTCTATTTTTTCATAACCAGTAGGTACAACATGACTAGTATAATTTAATTACTTAAAAGTGCTTCCAAACTTTATTCTTACACTTTAGTTTTTCATAAGAGCTATTTGTTATTAAGTATTGACCTCTAATTACTTTCTTTTTTTTTTTTTTTTTTTTTTTTTTTTTTTTTTTTTTATTGTTGGCTGTTCAAAACATTACATAGTTCTTGATATATCATATTTCACAATTTGATTCAAGTGGGTTATGAGCTCCCATTTTTACCCCATATACAGATTGCAGAATCACATCAGTTACACATCCATTGATTTACATATTGCCATACTAGTGTCTGTTGTATTCTGCTGTCTTTCCTATCCTCTACTATCCCCCCTCCCCTCCCCTCCCCTCCCCTCCCCTCCCCTCCCCTCCCCTCTCCTCCCCTCCCCTCCCCTCTCCTCCCCTCCCCTCCCCTCCCCTCTTCTCTCTCTGCCCCCTTTACTGACATTCGTTTGTCCCCCTTGTATTATTTTTCCCCTTCCCCTCACTTCCTCTTGTATGTACTTTTGTATACCTCTGAGGGTCTCCTTCCATTTCCATGCATTTTCCCTTCTCTCTCCCTTTCCCTCCCACCTCTCATCCCTGTTTAATGTTAATCCTCTTCTCATGCTCTTCGACCCTACTCTGTTCTTAGCTACTCTCCTTATATCAAAGAAGACATTTGACATTTGTTTTTTAGGGATTGGCTAGCTTCACTTAGCATAATCTGTTCTAATGCCATCCATTTCCCTGTAAATTCTATGATTTTGTCATTTTTTAATGCAGAGTAATACTCCATTGTGTATAAATGCCACATTTTTTTTATCCATTCATCCATTGAAGGGCATCTAGGTTGGTTCCACAGTCTAGCTATTGTGAATTGTGCTGCTATGAACATCGATGTAGCAGTGTCCCTGTAGCATGCTCTTTTTAGGTCTTTAGGGAATAGACCGAGAAGGGGAATAGCTGGGTCAAATGGTGGCTCCATTCCCAGCTTTCCAAGAAATCTCCATACTGCTTTCCAAATTGGCTGCACCAATTTGCAGTCCCACCAGCAATGTACAAGTGTACCCTTTTCCCCACATCCTCGCCAGCACTTGTTGTTGTTTGACTTCATAATGGCTGCCAATCTAACTGGAGTGAGATGGTATCTTAGGGTGGTTTTGATTTGCATTTCTCTGACTGCTAGAGATGGTGAGCATTTTTTCATGTACTTGTTGATTGACTGTATGTCCTCCTCTGAGAAGTGTCTGTTCAGGTCCTTGGCCCATTTGTTGATTGGGTTGTTTGTTCTCTTATTGTCTAATTTTTTGAGCTCTTTGTATACTCTGGATATTAGGGCTCTATCTGAAGTGTGAGGAGTAAAGATTTGTTCCCAGGTTGTAGGCTCTCTATTCACCTCTCTTATTGTATCTTTTGCTGAGAAAAAACTTTTTAGTTTGAGTAAGTCCCATTTGTTGATTCTAGTTATTAACTTTTGTGCTATGGGTGTCCTATTGAGGAATTTGGAGCCCGACCCCACCGACTGTAGATCGTAGCCAACTTTTTCTTCTATCAGACGGCGCGTCTCTGATTTGATATCAAGCTCCTTGATCCATTTTGAATTAACTTTTGTGCATGGCGAGAGAAAGGGATTCAGTTTCATTTTGTTGCATATGGATTTCCAGTTTTCCCAGCACCATTTGTTGAAGATGCTATCCTTCCTCCATTGCATGCTTTTAGACCCTTTATCAAATATAAGATAGTTGTAGTTTTGTGGATTGGTTTCTGTGTCCTCTATTCTGTACCATTGGTCCACCCGCCTGTTTTGGTACCAGTACCATGCTGTTTTTGTTACTATTGCTCTGTAATATAGTTTGAAGTCTGGTATCGCTATACCGCCTGATTCACACTTCCTGCTTAGCATTGTTTTTGCTATTCTGGGTCTTTTATTTTTCCATATGAATTTCATGATTGCTTTCTCTATTTCTACAAGAAATGCCGTTGGGATTTTGATTGGCATTGCATTAAACCTATAGAGAACTTTTGGTAATATCGCCATTTTGATGATGTTAGTTCTGCCTATCCATGAACAGGGTATATTTTTCCATCTTCTAAGATCTTCTTCTATTTCTCTCTTTAGGGTTCTGTAGTTTTCATTGTATAAGTCTTTCACCTCTTTTGTTAGGTTGATTCCTAAGTATTTTATTTTTTTTGAAGATATTGTGAATGGAGTGGTTGTCCTCATTTCCATTTCAGAGGGTTTGTCGCTGATATACAGGAATGCCTTTGATTTATGCGTGTTGATTTTATATCCTGCCACTTTGCTGAATTCATTTATTAGCTCTAATAGTTTCTTTGTAGACCCTTTTGGGTCTGCTAGGTATAGAATCATGTCATCTGCAAATAGTGATAATTTAAGTTCTTCTTTTCCTATTTTGATGCCTTTAATTTCTTTCGTCTGTCTAATTGCTCTGGCCAGTGTTTCGAGAACTATGTTGAACAGAAGTGGTGAGAGAGGGCATCCCTGTCTTGTTCCAGATTTTAGAGGGAATGCCTTCAATTTTTCTCCATTCAGAATGATGCTAGCCTGAGGCTTAGCATAGATTGCTTTTACAATATTGAGGTATGTTCCTGTTATCCCTAGTTTTTCTAGAGTTTTGAACATAAAGGGATGCTGTACTTTGTCGAATGCTTTTTCCGCATCTATCGAGATGATCATATGGTTCTTATTTTTAAGTCTATTGATGTGGTGAATAACATTTATTGATTTCCTTATATTGAACCAGCCTTGCATCCCAGGGATGAATCCTACTTGATCATGGTGCACAATTTTTTTGATGTGCCTTTGTATCCGAGTGGCCAGAATTTTATTGAGGATTTTTGCATCCAAGTTCATTAGAGATATTGGTCTGTAGTTTTCTTTCTTTGAAGTGTCTTTGTCTGGTTTAGGTATCAGGGTGATGTTGGCCTCGTAGAATGAATTTGGAAGTTCTCCCTCTTTTTCTATTTCCCGAAGTAGCTTGAAAAGTATTGGTATTAGTTCCTCTTTAAAGGTTTTGTAAAACTCTGCTGTATACCCATCCGGTCCTGGGCTTTTCTTAGTTGGTAGTCTTTTGATGGTTTCTTCTATTTCCTCAATTGATATTGGTCTGTTTAGGTTGTCTATATCCTCCTGACTCAATCTGGGCAGATCATATGACTTAAGAAATTTATCTATGCCTTCACTATCTTCTAATTTATTGGAGTATAAGGATTCAAAATAATTTTTGATTATCTTCTGTATTTCTGAAGTGTCTGTTGTGATATTGCCTCTTTCATCCCGTATGTTAGTGATTTGAGTTCTCTCTCTTCTTCTCTTCGCTAGCATGGCTAAGGGTCTGTCGATTTTGTTTATTTTTTCAAAGAACCAACTTTTAGTTTTGTCAATTTTTTCAATTGTTTCTTTTGTTTCGATTTCATTGATTTCAGCTCTGATTTTAATTATTTCTTGCCTTCTACTTCTTTTGCTGTTGTTTTGCTCTTCTTTTTCTAGGATTTTGAGATGAAGTATGAGATCATTTATTTGTTGGTTTTTTCTTTTTTTAAGGAATGAACTCCAAGCAATGAATTTTCCTCTTAGAACTGCTTTCAATGTGTCCCATAGATTCCGATATGTTGTGTCTGTGTTTTCATTAATCTCTAAGAATTTTTTAATTTCCTCCTTGATGTCTTCTATAACCCATTGATCATTCAGTAACCTATTGTTCATTCTCCAAGTGATATATTCTTTTTCCTTCCTTCTTTTATCGTTGATTTTCAGTTCCATTCCATTATGATCAGATAGGATGCATGGTATTATCTCTACTCCTTTGTATTGTCTAAGAGTTTCCCTGTGACATAATATATGATCTATTTTTAATAACCTAGACTTAATTGACATATATAGAATATACCACCCAACATCAAACAGTTACACTTTTTTCTCAGCACCACATGGATCCTAATTACTTTCAAAATATCTACTAAAATTTATATTTCTGAACAAGCTTAAATGAAATCATAATAACAATAAATAAAAATTAGAAAAAATAAAAATATTATTTTAAAATTTAAGTTAGTTTAAAATTTTATTTTATTATGGTGCTGAGGATTGAAACTAGGGCCTTGTGCATATGAGGCAAACATTCTACCAACTAAGGTATATCCCCAGCCCTAGTTTAAAAATTTCAATATTCTTCTCTAATTCTGGTTTCTAGCAATATGTCTATATGGACTTTATTAGTTGCAATAATTAAATTTAAGATTTTATTTTTTTCACTTAACTTTATAGAAGTTTTTCACATTTTCATTGTCAGTCTGATTATATCTATTCTACACTGAAGTCCAAAACTTATTTAAAAAACACTGTTTATTATTATTTCATCAATGCACATTATATTTCCACAATCAATACAGGATATCTAATGGTAATTTGTAACTTATCTTTATGATGCAGGAAAACATAATTCAAAATCAATTGAATTCTTTTGGGACATAATCTTTTTCCTTAGTAGTTTTGTTTCTAAATACTTCACTATATACCAGTTAATATTTTCTAATATTTTGATATTATTGCTAATTTTATGATTTCAATATAAAATCAAGGCCATATATGTTCTTTTAGCATCAATTTAAAATTTCAAACTTCAAATGTGCCACTAATATAGAACTTGATTGGTTAGAACAATTTAATCTGTTCTATACGAAAAAGAATACATATTCAAAATGTTTCAAATGCTATACTATATTTGTACTTTCCCTAGTTCTGTTATGATTGCAGAATGAATATACTTTCATTTAGATCTGTTACTTTAGAGCTGAGTCTTGTGGGTAGGAAAGAAAGTAATAATTTCTTGTCACAGCAAGCTATAATTACGTGTATTTATATTTAACCTTTGTAGATACTACTCATTAAGTCTAACTGCACTTGCGTAGTTTACATTTGATACTCAACTTTTGTATAATGCCTGTAATGACTGTGGTAATCTCTGACTTAGAACTGTCTTTTTTTTTTTTCCTTTAAAAGTATTGCTTCAATGTCAGAATGCAAACATCTGAGAACAATGTTTTGGGTGGTAACTATATATTTTTTTCTACTATTATAACAAATTCAATTATGTGAGCAATTCTTTTAGAAAATATCTTCTCTTTTATTGTATAATTGAAAGATAAGACTGAATAAACTAATCCTTGAGCAAATTTTGAACATGAAGAACAGAAGTGCAGCCATTTAAGGGAAATCAAATTGACAAGATAATCAGGTTTGAGGAGTAAGGACGAGGACAGTAGCTATCCTGTTCTTCACATTTTATATTGACAGGATTAAAAGCCTCTCATCAATTAGTTTTACTGTCTTGACCTCAGAAGCAAAGTAGAGCACATCATCAGGAAGAAATCTCCATTACTTTCTAAGTAGCTGATCTTTTCCTTTCACCATCTGTCATCACCCTTGTGTAAATTATGTATTATTAACAATAACATTTTACAGATTTGGGAAACTTGAAAGGAATTTTGGAACCCTGACATGTTTCTCAGCAGCTTATAAGTGAGAGTATGCATTATATTTAAGCAATTGCAAATGCTTTGGCTCCTTTATAAATGATTTTATATTTTGTACTCACTTTTCAAGTGCATTTAGTGAATTAAATAAAAATAAGTAAATAAATAATATTTTTAATGAAATAAAAATATTAATGGAAAATGCTAGAATCAAGGGTCAATGATCAGGATTCTTTTTTTGCTAGTTATGGATTATTGTGTCATTTATTAGTCATCTTTTCCTTACTATAACAAATACATGAGATAAATCAACTTAAATAGAAAAAAAAGATTTATATCAGAGCACAGATCACAGTTTTGGAGGTTTCAGTTAATGGCCGATTGGCTTTGGGCCTGTGGCAGCAGGACATCATGGCAGGAGCTGGTGATAGAAGAGACTAATTGACTTCATAGCAGAGCATAAAAGAAAAGGAAGAAGAGACTGATATTTCACTGTCCCCTTTGAGAGCACTCCATAAAAACCTGAAATCTCTCACTAAGCTCCACCTCTTAAAAACTCTGCTACTGCCAAAGGGAAGACCAACATTTTAACACATAGGCTTTTGGGGAACATTTCAAATTCAAATTGTAATAATATGTTGATGGATATAGACAAAACATTTTATCTCTTAGAAAGAAAATAAATGATCTGTTGTAGTAAACTTAAAAGTACTTAATCTGACTTTATTTCTGATTATCATTTTATTCAACATTTTCATGTTTTTAATGTATTATACTATTTCTGGATATCATACTGGGCAATACTATTGGTCTTCATCATAACATTAATATGTATATTAATAAAAAGATTTTATGTATATATACACACACACACACACACACACACACACACGTGTATGTGTGTGGGGGTGGTGGGTGGGTGTATACATTCCTGCTATTCATATCATGATCAATGGTTGTCTTGATTTTTTACAGTAATATGTCTCCTTTCTGGTAAATATAAAATGATTTTGTTTTGCATCTATCTAGTTTAATTATTCTCTTATTTTTGTTAATACAAGATGAATTTATTTTATAACCATTATTAACTTATATACAGGGTGTGACAAAAAATGGACAAAAGCTGACAACTTCAATTAATAATATATTTTATGAAAAAAAAATTCATAGGGAACAATAGATTTTCCATCTTGTTTGCTGCTAATCAGATTTTTTGTTAAGAGCAAATCTTATTTTTGTTATCTTGTGGTAGGCTGGAAATGACTAGCCTAATATGTATTGCACAAAGTTTTTAAGTGTCTCCTGTGTGTATGTACCTAAATGGATTATGTAACTTTTCCATTAATCCTGCCTTCTCTAGTTTCTTCGTACTTCTCACTTTCTCCAGCTGTTTTCATAACACATTTGGGTAAAAGTATTCACTGTGAATACAGCATTAACATTATCTATTAAGGTTAGCTACTTTGTAATTAAATTCTCAGTTTATTTCTCAAGGAAGATTCATGTTAAAAAAAAGCCAAATTAGATATCATCATTTAAAATATTTAAAGGATTTCAATAATCATTAAATATTAGAAATTGAATCAAACTATAAAGAACAATAAAATCTTTCCCCCAGAGTAAAAACATTTCCAGTTTCTTGGACTCAAAATAAGTCAGTAAATAATCAGTAAGTAAAGTGACAAGATTATACAAGCATGACTTCTAAGGTCTAAAAATGATTCTTGGCTCTGAGCTTTTAAGGTAGTATATGGGCCACAAAACTCTGTAGATCCTAGAGTAGACAGACACATACCCCTGTACCCAATTTGGATGTCACCATATCAGATAATGACAAGGAAAATCCCTGGAGATGGAGAAAAGTTCAAAAGAAACTCCTTCCATAAAGTGACACTTGACAAGAAACTTTCTACACTCTTAAATATTTAAAAGAGCTCACATCAAACCAGCAAGAACCACTTTCAGAAAATAAAGAAGAAACATTAAGTTGTCATATGAAATGAACAGAATCCTAATGTGAAAACCTTATTAAAACATTATAAGAAAAAATTACAGAGTAAGATTCAACATGAATTCTGTTGTACATCTTTGTCTAAATTGCTAGCAAATAAAATTCATCATTATTTTTTAAAAAAGATAAAGCAGCATTGATTTGGTTTATCTGATTAACATTTACGAAAGTAAATTAATATTTAAGAAACAATCAATATAATTCTTTATATTAACAACAACAAAAAAACCCAAATAAATGTAAGATCATTTTAACTAATAGAACTTTTGATAATTTCTACATTTATTTGTGGTAAAAAAAAATCTTCTCTTGAATAAAGGAGTGAAAGATTTTTCTCAATGTATTATCAGGCATCTATGTAATCAAATGATCAGTGATACAGAAATTTAAATGCAAACACTGAAAGAGAAGATAAATTATTCTTCTTTTTCATTGAGCAGAAGTTTTTTTTTAATTTTGAAGAAGAATAATTTATCATTTTATAGTTCTTTTCTTTATTTTGACACAAGGGATTGAATCCAGGGGTGCTTATCCACTAGCTTCACCCCCAGCCCATTATTATTATTATTGTTTTTTTGAAATAGGGTCTAATTTCCTTATGGCTTTGCTAATATGCTGAGGCAGCCTTTGAACTTGTGATCCTCCTGCCTCCTTTATTCTATGATGTGCTAAATTGATTTAATCTAGTAGTTGCACTATAAATTATCTGATTTACTTTTAGTAAATAATTAATATATTAAAATATCATATTGTATTACAACAGCTAGTATCTCAAATCCTATGTTGACTATAAGTAATAAGCATGAGGATACTCACCTTGTTCACAATCATAAAAAAAATCAATATTTCAAAATTTATTAGGATGGTAGCTAAATATTTTGTAAATGTTAGAGCATGTGTGGGCACCCAAGAGAGATAAAAATACAGTAAGAGAGATGTTTACAAGTGTTTTCACCAATGGTGTAATTGAATAAATGAAATGTACTGGGGAGTTAGATTAATAAAATTATGTTATGAGCATGTTCAAAATAAACAAAGTGAAAAATGCTGGTACTGTAGCTCAGGTTCAGTCTCTGGTACCAGAAATAAATATTAACCATGGAATCAGAGAGGGCCAGAGAAGCAGCACTACAAGAGTTCAGAGTGCCAGGAAAGGACTACATAGTCGGCTATTATCTCACAACCAAACATCCCACTGATCTTATCTCTCAGAAGCTCAATTACATGGCAAGGAGATGAAGTGGTTTAATAGCATGTATTTATTATGTTAAAGAAATGTACAAACCCTGTGAAGTAAGCAATTCCTTGTTCTGGAATCCACCTTTGAAAAGTGCTATTCATATACGTAATGGCCAAAGTCTAAATAACCTACTTGTCTAGCAGTAGGGAACAGCTGAAGTGTGACATTGCTATAGCACACTATGTAAATCCATTTCACAGTTAAAACATGATGAATTGATTTATACTGACTACCGTGGAAATATTCTTGCAGATTTGTTGTTGAGAAGAAAATAGCATTTTGGATATAATATAGGTTTTGTATATAAACCCTCCCCCAGTACTTTGTTTTTTCTTTTTAAAACTTTCTTAAAATTTTATTATTTTAAGCATACAGGAGGTGTTGGTTATCTTTTTCCTCCATGAAATACCTGAAATAAAATGATTTATGAACTTGAAACATAAAATAAATGAAAAATGATTTTGAAATTAAATTATTAAAATTTGAACAATGCATAAATAATCTTTAAGAAAGAAAATATCTGTTGATATAAAAGGTGAAGCATAGCATAATGAGGGTTTGGAATGTTTATTATTAGTTCAACTATGTAACATAAAATATTAATTCTGTATGGAAAATTAGGAACTTGCATTTATTGGGATGAGTCATGTATTCACCGTCTCAAGGAGAACATCTTATATATGAGTAAATCTTATATAATTTGATTTTTATGTAGACACAGTTATTAAATTTTTAAAAAATGCAATTTTATATATGAGCTGGGAAATATTAGGCAAAAAGTAAAAAAAAATAATATGTTGAATAAGTCTTAAGAAGTAGGCATTGATAAATTTGCAGAAAAATTGAGAAATAATTCATTTTTCACTGTTAAAAACTAAACATCATCCTAATGATCAAGAATTTGGTAAAAATAATATATTTGGTGAAGAACTGGAACTACAAATTTTAGGATGGAAGATCATGGATTACATGTTTCTAGTTTATTCCAAGATAATTTAGAGCATCAGTGCCTTTGCATAGATAATTTGTTCTTTTACAATAACATATTTGCTAACAAGTTTCAGATAAGAGGAAACACAGGAGTCACATGGACATGATGAATTGACAGAGTTTCTTTGCTTAAATCTATTCCTGTTCATTTAAAATAAATATCGTTTGCCATCTACAGTTTGTTTTACTGACTACTTCTCCAAGTCCAAAAGTAACTATCAGCCAGCTTTGATTCTGGTGTTGTTTTTGGCTTTCATCAGATAAATTTTTTCTTCTCTACTAAGGATTAAACCCAGGGAATCTCTACTATTGAGTTATATAGCAAGCCCATTTAATTAATTAATTATTTTATTTATTATTTTGAAACAGGTTCTCCTAAGTTGCTGAGGTGACTTCAAACTTGTAGTCACTGGAATAAGAGGCATGCACCACTGTACCCAGCCCAAATAAACATTTTATTATGATCCTTAGCATTATTAGATATTACCCTGAAAACACATTTAATTTCATGTGTGTATTAGCATTTTCCATTATTAAAATTTGGCTTGCATAAAATTAGTCATACAATCTTTTGTGGTGAAAATCTTGAAACATTTAGATTTAGACAGTAGTAGTTATATGCAAATACTATGCCATTTTATATAAAAATACTTGAGTATCTGTTTATTTAGGTATCTATGAGGATTGTAGAACTCATTTCCCTCAGATACAAAGTGGGATATGTAAATAGGACAAAAATAAAAGCAAATATCTCTATTTCTGGATTTCATGATTCTCTTTGTTGTGGCTTATATTTGGAGGTAGCAAGGGATACCCTCTTGTAACCTGGTTATGACTTAGCTAATAACATAAGTTCAATAAACAAAATAACTTGAAATTTTTAAATGTTGTATTTAACTTGCAAACATAAAAAGACTAATGTTCAATCTAGTAGTAATGTTTTTGTTCTGCAAATTTTCTAGAGTGAGATACTTTGTTATTTTACAAATGTGCTATTTTGTGTGGTTTTGAGTGTATAATTTGTTCAAAATTTAATAATTGATTTTGCTAATGAATAAATGCAACCAAATTTGATATTCAACAAAATTTTAGTTTATTATGTTGTTGACTTACTTGAGAGAGGTGATCAACATTATAAAACATATAAACTATCATAAATGTATAAAGTCTAGTTATAATTTTAATATTTTTAAAAAGGAAATGGCAAATATAAGCCATTTTATCATTTATTTCTATAATCAATTATAAATAATATACAACATTAACATTTGGTTCTGAAAGCCAAGTAGTTATTTACTGTGTGTTTGATCAGAAATAGTCTATCATTTTTATTTCTTTTGATATTTTAACTAAGGTGTTTTTCTTCTCTACTGCTACTTCAGAAGAGTAAAATAAATGCCGCCTGGGAATCAAGCACAGTCTTGAGTGCCTCATATGAATAACAACATAATTCTAGTTGTCAAAGGTGCTTTGATTAATGTACTGGAGAAAATCAGTTAGGCTTCACACTCTGGAGCTTTAGACATCTTTAAGCTGGTGCATAGGATATCATAACTCTTATTTTCATGATTCTAAGTCCTGAGTGGAAACTTTATGTATCTCTTGGTGATTTCATGCAGAGCCTGTGAAACAGTTGCAACTCATCTTCTGCTGAACTCTCCATCTTACATTTAAGAAAAAAATAACAAACAAAATATTTTAGCATTAAGAGTATCACAAGATGGTAACTCAGAAAAGAAAAGTTTAAGGGTAGAGAATATCTATAACCAATGATTATTAAATGAAGCAAAATTACCCATAAAAAATGGAATGTTAACATAAAACTCTTAAATGGTTTCAAAATATAGAAACATCATTTTGTTAAAAAAATCTGATTATTTAAAACAATAGAGATAATTAATCTCTAGTTTTCAGTACTGATAATCTAAAATAAATAAATTACTATCTTTTGCTTATGGCATGACTGCTTTTTAAACACATAGGCAATGCAACATGGTCTTGAAATCACTTGAGAAATTATCTTATTATCCTATTATTAAAGTATTGACAGCAAAAGGGAAAATCTAGACTGTAAATGCAGTGATCATTCTTGAAGTACACCCTCTGAAGGAAAGTGAAAGTTTTTGAGCTTTTCTGTAAATACATAAAACAAATATAAAAGGGTTTGCACTTACTTGTTTTTTGACTCTATAAGCCATTGTTCTACATAAAATCCAATAAGAAGGTTTACAGCTTTAAAATAATCTTTAGTATTTATCTTCAAAAGTCAGAGTTATAAGACTTTTACTTATTTTCTCTTGGTCTATAATTGTGGGCACATTAAGAGAATTTTAAACATAACGAAAGCATAGTAGAAGGTTTCTTCAAGGACTTCCTTATGTGATATCAATAATGATAATATTAAACCTAGAAATAATTTGGCAACATTAAGATTTTTTTTCTGTTACTGTTGTCATCATATCAACTATATATGTTTGACATTTTTTAAAAAATAAAATATAATGATGCTTTTTAACCTAAAATGCAAAAAATAGAAAATCAGATATAAACCAGTAAATAATCAGAAATTTAAAAAAAAAGATAAAATGTAACATTGAGAAGAAAAAAAATCTGCAGAATAAAATGAAGCCAAGTTAGGTATCATTAGGGGATAAAATTTTTCCTCCAGGAGACCACACAGGCAAGATGTTAGAATACTTATGCAGATCTTGAAAAACAGGATCAGGTCTTTGCAAGAGCAAAGAGTAAATTTTGTTTAAGAAACAAAACAGAGAGAAAGAGAGAGACTGACTCCCCCAGAGAGGAGGGATCCTAGAGCTGGTGCTTGAGGGAGTGTGTGTGTAGGGGTGCTGTCCCATATAGATTTCAGGTGTCCTTTCTTCTCAATCCTGCATGACCAAAAGTGACCAAAAGGCAGGAAGAGAGCCTCAGAGAGTGATTGCTTGTGTTGGAAAGTGCAATCCTTCCCCTCCCCCAGAGGCTATTAACAACCAGTTAACAGGGAAGTGCTGTCTACCAATTTACTTTTCTTAGATAATCAGCTACCAGTTGGTCTCTGGCCCTGGTCTCAATAGGATGAAATAGATTGGAAGGAGCAAGTCATGGAGCATAACAGTCCACAAAAAAATTATTCTGTAGAAAACGTTGGTAGAAACTAAAGGAACAGAGGAAGATATCTCTCTCTCTCTCTCTCTCTCTCTCTCTCTCTCTCTCTCTCTCTCTCTCCTCTCTCTCTCTCTCTCTTAAAAAAACCAAGAAAGAAAGAAAGAGAAAGAAAATAAAAGGTACTGTATAACATGAGGAAAGTACCTAAATGCACAGCTTGTTCTAAAATTAAGAAAAGGATATCACTAGATGGCCAAATTAAAGTTAGTGCACAAGACTGTGAGATGAGCAGAAACTGCATTCAAACTGACAGATCTTAAAAGAAGGGACTAGGGATCAGAGTCAGTCTCTCTGGTGATGGAAATGGAAACTTCAGACCTATTTGTAACTGTGAATGTGAAAAGAATTCCCCACTAGTTTAAAATGCACAACCATTTCATAAAATGGACACTATGCTTATTCACCATCAGGTTTTTGAGGATGAGACATAAATAGTCAATAAAGAAAAGTAATAAGAATATTAATACATGGTCAAATTCTTATGTTCAAAACAGCACTATAATAGAATGATCAAAAATTCATCGTACACATTGTGGTTTGGATGTGAGATATCCACAAAGAGGCAATGCAAGAAAGTTTAGACCAGAAATAATTGAGTTATAGAATCCTAACCCAATAAGTAAATTGGTCCCCTAATGGGGATTTCCTGAATGGTAACTGAAGGTGGCTAAGGTATGGCTGGAGGAGGGGAGTCATTGGGGGTGTGACTTTGGGTCATATATTTTGAATGGGGTAAATGGAGTCTTTCTCTTGTGCCTGATCATCATGTGAGCTGCTTCCCTCCACCACACTCTTCTGCCATGATTTTCAGCCTCACTTCAAGTCCTAAGGAATGAACCCTGCTGTCTATGGATTGAGAACTCTGAAACCATGAGCCCCCAAATAAACTTTTCCTCCCCTCAAATTGTCTGATCAAATCTTTTTATCAGAGCAGTGAAAAAGCTAATACATTATGTAAGCATATGTAAGGCATCATTCACTATGAATGAATTAGGATTCATTATGCAGTAAAAACTATTTAACATTCTAAACCGGCAAATACAAAAATTTGAAATAAAAAAAAATATAGACAATGATTTGGTGGCAAATTAGTACAAAATATATAAAATGAAAATATGCAAACACTTAAGAGCTGGTAAAAGAAGAACTATAAAATGGAAAACTTTAAAAAGGCCCATACTGAGTTCTTCAAGTAGAAATAGTAGGAAGACTATCATAGAAGAGGAAATAGTCAGTAAACAAGGAGTAAGAATGCTGTGTCACCCAGACCAGCAGTGCTGTATCAGACACGGTATGGAGAGAGAAATGATCTATTATTTGACTTTTTCCAGTACTGAATCTTGACTATCTAATTACCTGCTCAATTGTATAGTTATCTAGATGTGGGAAGTCTCCAACCTGAGTATAATGTGAAAGAATGTATTATTAATGAAAATCTGTCTTTGAATCTTATAGTTTTTAGTTTTCAATTTTTTCTAAGTTTCGATTTTTAAATGTTATTCTTCCTATTTAGGAATCTGTCTGACAGAACCATATTACATAGACTTAGCCAGTGGTTCTTTAGAAGGAACTTGCTCAGTTTTATAAAATCACAACTCCCTCAGTGGTATTCTGTCTTAAGAGTGGGAAATAGCAATAGAAATCAATAGGGAACAGCAAAATAATTGCAAAACAAATAAATAGTAAAGTGAAAAATTTAAAGTTGCATGAATTCTGAGACATGAATACCCACATTATCTCCTTTAATGTCAATTCATCTTAGTATTCAACAGATTTCATTTAACAGAATCTTTGAAGTTCGGACATGAAAAGAAGTGATAACATAATTAGATCAAAAGTAAATACCTTGGGGCTGGGGTTGTGGCTCAGCAGTCGAGCGCTTGCCTAGCATGCATGAGGGTTCAATCCTCAGCACCACATAAAATAAGTAAATAAAATAAAGGTATTGTGTCCAAATACAACTAAAAAAAAATTTAAAAAAGAATAAATACCTGAAGTGTAACTTTCAATACTATTCCACTAAAAGGTTTCCAGAGTTCTAAGATTTGGAAAGCAGTATGGAGATTCCTTGGAAAGCTGGGAACGGAACCACCATTTGACCCAGCTATTCCCCTTCTCGGACTATTCCCTAAAGACCGTAAAAGAGCGTACTATAAGGATACTGCTACATCGATGTTCATAGCAGCACAATTCACAATAGCTAGACTGTGGAACCAACCTAGATGCCTTTCAATAGATGAATGGATAAAAAAAATGTGGCATTTATACACAATGGAGTATTACTCAGCACTAAAAAATGATAAAATCATGGCATTTGCAGGGGAATGGATGGCAATAGAGTGGATTATGCTAAGTGAAGTTAGCCAATCCCTAAAAAACAAATGCCAAATGTCTTCTTTGATATAAGGAGAGCAACTAAGAACAGAGCAGGGAGGAAGAGCATGAGAAGAAGATTAACATTAATGGGGACAAGAGGTGGGAGGGAAAGGGAGAGAGAAGGGAAATTGCATGGAAATGAAAGGAGACCCCCATCGTCAAACAAAATTACATATAAGAGGAAGTGAGGGGAAAGGGAAAAAAAAACAAGGGAGAGAAATGAACTACAGTAGGTGGGGTAGAGAGAGAAGATGGGAGGGGAGGGAGGGGAGGGGGGATAGTAGAGGATAGGAAAGGCAGCAGAATACAACAGACACTAGTATGGCAGTATGGAAAAATGTGGATGTATAACCAATGTGATTCTGCAATCTGTATATGGGGTAAAAATGGGAGTTCATAACCCACTTGAATCAAATATATGAAATATGATATGTCAAGAGCTATGTAATGTTTTGAACAACTAATAATAAAAAAGATAAGAAGTTAAATAAGCTCAATGATTGACTCAAAAAACCAAACTCAGATATTAATTATATTTTTAAAAAATGTCATATATAGATAAATTTGAAGGTTGTAAACAAAAGAGGTCAGAAAATTTTCCTGGCACATAAAAATTTACAAAAACAAATAAATGTTAGAAAATTAAAATTGACTAAAATATAATAATAAAACAAATAAATTCAGAGATAAGCATTAATAAAGTAAGGCAGCTTTTATGATTTAGGGTGCAGTGTACAATAAATTTTTAATACCATTATTACATTTGTACAGAATGTAACATTGAAATTCAGAAAAACAATATCTATAAAAATTGAGATAAATACACACTAAACGTAAGCTCACTTATCTCTAACCATGACATTCCATGTGAACAACATATATAGAAATCAAAGTGGTAGTTTGTTTATTCATAGAAATAAATATATTTACTATAAGTAAGTTTACAAAGACACTTCTACTAAAATTTTAAAAAATCTAAAAATGGATGTGCCACACTCACTTTATTATAATTGCAGCCTGAGGTGAAACACATGGGAACAACTGGAACTACGAAGAGTCTTATTTGGGAAACTGGTTTTGTTGAACTTGACTCTCTCTGCATTAATGCAATGAATGTATACATTGTTTTTCTGTTCAAGTACACATACACCATGAGCAAACATACATGTGAAGAGAGATAGTAAAAATCAAACAAATACATTTAATCCTGTTTAGTAATAAAGGATATGAATACAATAGCACAGAATAAGAGTGAACAGTGGGAATGGATTTTGAATACATTAAGTGCAGTGTTCAGGAAAGACCTTTCTGTAAAGGTGATAACTATGACGAGAATGGAAAGTAAAGGAAATGATCCTTAATATGGCACATGGCTGGAGTTCATTTGCCAGAATGTCTTGTAGTAAGAAAAGTCATATGACTAAGTATTAGCCAGTGGGGTGTGGGCAGGAGTGATGAACATCTTTTTCAGATTAAACCCTTGAAAACTTCTGAGAGATCAGTTTTTCATAATGATATTGAATGGATCATAACTAATGCAAGAAATAAACTTTATTTTCTGCCCCAAATTTTTTGAGGTTTTTTTTTGTATACAAATTTATCAAGTCTGATAAAAGCAGATATTAATGTGCAAACTTGATCAACTTTCTGAAGTACACTGTGCCTCATTTTCCTTATTTGGAAAGTGGGTTGATGGTTTTATATCCCCATGAGATTTTTGTGAGGATTAAATAAGTTAATAAATTTAAAATATTTAGAATAGCGCCTGGTATTTAGTAAGCATTATGTAGTTTGATCATTTCTTTTTGTTATCTTGGAAAAGAGTTCCTGGATGAGAGTACACAAAGATGAGTCTAAGGCTCTCACAGCCCTGTTGTGGGATAAAGAGAGCAATGACAGTGAGAGGAGATGAGTCCATTGATGTCTGCAAGTGTTTTAGAAATGCAAAGAGGAATTCATAAATACTCAGAGAAAATGAATACAGGAATTTATAGTTAAAATACCACTTTTGTGGAGAATGGACTTTTTATGAGTAATATGTAGCATAGTAAACATGATTAACAGGTTATTGCAATAGGGCAGTAAAAAGACAGTGGTGTTCGTACTATAACAGAAATAGTACAGATGATGTGACAATCAAGAAAATGCAGTAACTATGAACGTTACAACCTCTGCCTCATTCTATTAACTCATTTCCTAAGACGACTTTTATTTCCATCACACCCTTAATTCTATGTGTCTGTTGAATATGAAAATGAAGCTAGAACAAGTTGTAGTACATTGAAACTTTGAAGCCATAGATTTTTTTAAAAGATATTTTATTATTGTTTTGATATTATGATATTGATATTTGACATTTTGATATTGATCAAATTTCATTTTAGTAAGTTAAAAGACTGTTATAATTAATTACTTCTGTTATGTTTATTTTTTATGTTATTTCTAGAAAATTTAAAATCATGTGTTAATTGAAGTTGTATTTCTTGTTATATTTGTTGCTGCAAATTTGGCTACCTGGTTTTATGTCACTTAATCTTGTAAAATGAAGATATGATTTCTATGTCCTTTAAAATGTATCATTAAAACTAATGAAAATACATTACATTTTTCATAATAGGTTTTGGTATTTTTAAAAATTCTTAATTTATTATCATTATTGTCATGAAAATAATAGATCTTGTTTTGGGGTTTGAGAAGATATACTAGAAAAAGAAAGAAATTAGACTCTGATTCTTATTATTTTCCCATCCACAAGACTTAAACTTCCTATTTCTATGGAATTTAAGTGGGGAAACGTGTAACAATGTTCCATTTATATCTGAAGACAAAACACTCTCCATTACATATTTTGGATATTTTGTTTGATTTTAGTAACATATATCACTAATATATCACTAATTACAAATATTGATTATAATATATAGATTATGTACTACCAGTAAAACGTTCAGATATTTAAAAAATATATAAAAATAAAGATAGCTAGCCCTTAACATATGGAATTATGACCATATTTAAAATGACAAAAAAGGACCTGATTAAAAATATTTACAATCTCAATTGTAGGGTTTTTGTTTGATTGAGGTGTTGGGGATTGAAACCAGGTACTTCTGCATGTGTAGCAAGCATTCTAGCAACTGAGCTATATCCCTAGCTAAAATCTCCCTAGACCACATTTCCTTCTGTACTGAAAATTGAAAGCATTTGTGGCAAAAGAAAATTTGAAAATCTATCCTGCTAGATTCTTTTTTTTAGACTTCAGATTCTAGATATTTTTAGACTCTGAATATTTTTAGACATATGGAGACACTTAGAATTACTAATCTCTAATAGAATTGAAGCACAATATAGAAGTGAAGATTATTCAAAATTGTTTGATTAATTTCATCCATTTCATCATTGAATATCATAATAAGCAGTTCAGATAGTTGTCATTTATGAGAAGGGAATTAGAACTTGAAAAGTGAATTACTAGAGGGAGAAAACCAAGGTTGTAAATATAGGAGGAACAAAGAAACAATGTGTAGGCATCACTGTGTATTGCTTTCAAGTGCTGAAAATTAAAATAGGTGAAGGGAATTATTTGGAAAAGGAGATAAACAGGTGAACAAGAAAAAGGTCTACTACGAAATTTCTAATCAGTCCAAAAATGTAGGTGTGAATCTGAAGATAACAATGATCTTCATTACATGGAATTTTAAGTTTGATTTTAGAAATATGTATCACTAATTTTAAGTATTGATTATAATATATATAATATTACCAATAAGTATTAAAAATGTTGAGAAATATGTAAAAATAAATTGAAATTTCTCTAAACCTAAAGGTCACATTTTTACCATTGAATTTTTCTTTTTTTCCCAGTTATATTGTATCAGAATCATCACTCTAGATCATTAATTATATTCCAATAATATGAATTTTATTTGTTAATTTTTCAACAGCTACCTATTCTGTTCCTGTTATAGGGCAGGCATTAGTTTTCGACACTGAAGACTACGTTAGAAAAAATAGACCACTCTTCTCTATGTATGTTATTTACAATACAATGAAAAAAAGCAATATTGAAAAGATTGACACTTTGTGATATATATGTGGCATATATGTTGGCACAAAATATTGTTGTCTCCTAAACTAAATAATTGGGAATGCATGTAGAATTTTCTTTTCCCTGAGGGGTCTATAAAGAACAGTGGTCTTAACTTTCTGCTGAAGAGAAAGGGGCTTTCTCTTTTTATATCATCAATGTCAATATTTAGTTTTTAATAGAAGTTGACACAGTGCCAAGTGCAGGTTTATTGCCTTACATTTAAACTCTCTTCTTAGTTTAATGTGTTCTTTTTTCATTTTTTAAATTGTCTAAATTATATGAAAAATATATTTAAAAATACTTAGAAAAACAGTATTGCAAAAAGAAAAAGAAACTACATAATCTCCCACATAACTTACAGCCTTTATCATTCAACACATAGTAATTAAATGAGTGCAAGGTGCCAGGTGCCACCTTCCATGAAGATATGAAAATGTATTTAACTACTAAAAGAAACACAATGTAGTATCTCTGGATGCCAGGCATTTTGTAGAGTCAAGAAATAAAGAAATAATGGAATTCTCCAGGTGTGTTCACTATAAATATTTGCAAAAAAAGAACCAAGAAAATACAAACCCATGCAGTTAATTATACGTTAGCAGGTGAAATAGAGGACAAAGGATACAGAAAGGAACCAACGTAGCCTGGGAAGATACAAAATTTACTAACGTGATTGCAAGCACAGACTGCACCAAAATTTAAAATGGATAATCAAGATTCACTTATATGGTGTTTGGAAATTAAAAATTATTTAGAAATTTACAATACTATTTTTGTGTTCTTTAAGGTAATTTTCATATGTCTTTTCATTCTTACCCAACACTGTATACAGAATGTTTCCTTTATTAAATGAGTTGTTTTACTTTTCTCTATATGCAGTCCATATTCTTGTACACAGAACATTGCCCTCTTACTCTTCTAAGAAAAATCTTAGCATATTAATTCTGGCATGTCTTTAGTAATTTAGTGGATAGTGGACACTGGCAGTTAAAGACAGAAATTTTTGTCCCAAGCTCAGTGTAAGTTCTTATGAGAATAATATTCCACATGGGAATGAATTGCAAAATTTGCCCCTTTGCTCCAGGAATATATTATTATTTGTGTTTTTTTTTCATATTTACAGAGAATTCGGTTTGAATAACTACAAAGAAATTTCATAGTCATGTGATAGATTCATTTTCTTACTTGAATAAATATGAACACTTTTAAGCACACAAGAAAATATAATACAGGGAACGATTGGAAAGCAATCATGAATTTTCAGTATTCTTATTATTTTTTATTGTTGAAACTGTCAGAGGAAAAAGACTTTGTTGAGAATGAGAGGTGTTCCACACAGCTTGGCAAATGAGTAATTGGGCTGAATTAGGTATGCTATACAAGTTTGTTAAGTAATTAATCCTCAAATATTGTTGCAGTTTTACATTAATTAAATGAAAAAATCAACTGGAAATATTTGAAAGTAGATGAAGTATTTTAACAAACTAGAAAGATTCAGAAGCTTAATCTTGATTGCTGTTGCATTGCATTTGCTAAGATGTATTTCCCTGAATAAGCAAGAAGGTTCTTTGCCAATAAATACCAAAGATGATTCCAGTTTCAAGAGTGACCTCATAATGTGATTTATGTCTGATTTTTCTATTTCTACTATTGATTTTGCCTTCTGGTGTTGAAGAACACTGTATAAGTTCTTACACTGAATCCACTACCTTTGTGGTGTTGGGAAATTATGTAAGTTTCTTCATGAAATGTCAGTAAGAAACATACAAATCTCATCAGGTACTTATGAGGATTTTAAAAGTCATGCAGATGAAAACATTTACCAGTCTGCCTAACTCGTAGTTATGGTCTTAGTTTATTAAAAATCTACTAATAAAAATGTATTCTCCTAATTTTAGATGAAAAAGTAAAGCATTTAAGATACATTAGAACAATATTTTCTAATTAAGGATTTGAATAAGATTCACCTGAGGAATTTTATTTTAATGCAGACAATCTGGATACCTTCTGACCTACCATTTCATAGTCCCTTGTCCAAACTTAACCACAGATATCCTGCATAATGTTTAACCCCCTTGCCTAATTAAGCACTATTATCATGGGAATGGAAACAGAAAGACATATATCTTGTCTAGATATATTTTTAAATATATTCTTTATTTTTATCTCTTTGGCAACTACTTTCTGAAATAACTTTGTATGTGGACATTGAGAAGTTATACTTACAAATATATTTTTGTGATAAATACTGGTAATTTAGTATAGTTAAAAAATAATTGGATTTTAAATAGTCCTGATTTCAATAAGGTGGCATACAAGCAGTATAACCATATCTTTTTGGACTTTATTATGTTTAAGAGCAAAATTTTAGAAGTAGATTTTTGTGAGAACTGGATTAGATTAGATGTAGAATGTGCTCAGATTCATTTTTGTTTATACTAGAATTTTAATGGTGTTAGTACCATTTTTATTTCTATTTTCCTTTGAATCCAAGTCTCATCTCCTCCTAGCTGTATATTATAGGCAAATCTTTAACTGTAGTGAAGAAGACCTCTTAAGTTTATTGTAGCAAATAAAAGAAGGTATTTCAATGTGATTTTGCAACCAATAATCCACTATTAAAAAATATCAGTCACCTTTTTAATCTTTCTATTATTCCAGAGATACACACACACACACACACACACATACACACACGTGCATTTGAAAAAAATATTTTATAAAATTTACTAAGCAAGAGTCTCATTTAAAAGTAAATTGTAGCTGGGTGCAGTTGTGCATGCCTGTAATCTCAGCAGCTCAGGACTCTAAAGCAGGAGGATCGTGAGTTCAAAGCCAGGCTCAACAACTAAGTGAGTCCATAAGCAACTCAGCAAGACCCTGTCTCAAATTAAAATATACAAAAATGGGTGGGGATGTGGCTGAGTGTTTATGTGCCTCTGGGTTCAGTCCTTGGTAACAAAACACATACACACACACACACAAAATCAAAACTAAATTATATTTTCTCCAAAATAAAATCTTTGTAAGGATTCCTACTGATTGATACATTCTTGTTTGATATTTTTAGAGAAACCCATGCTACATATTTTCTGAATCTTTCAACAAATTTTTAAAGTTTAATATTTTATCATTTGAAAACATACTTGATAGATACTTTCTTGAATATGTATCACATAACTCTTATTTTTGAAATTAATGTTCTGGAAATCAAATTGCAAAACATATTAAGCATATTTCTCCAAGGGTATAAAATTCGAGTTATAAATTGTAATAGCCCATCATGGAAAATTGCTCAGAGTGGTGTCTAATAGGAAACTTACTATATAGTTAATGAAAGGTCCATGCTAATTAATTTTTATCTTCAGGTAATTCTATACACAAGATAAAGATACAGAGCTGTCCATATTCCTCTACTCCTACTAAAAGCCAAAAAGCATCAGTCTAAAAGCAAAAAAAATTATTATAATTCAGCGCGATGAATGGAGAGCTTCTGAAGTTTGTATTTAAAGATGAATATAGTCAGAGTGAAATTGCTCTATGTTTGTTGGAGAATGAATAGGTAACTGTTTTTCAGAAATACCTTTCCATTTGGAGTATATGTTAGCTTTTGAAAATGAGGATAAAGAAAGTGAGAAAGGCAAAGCATTAGGCTTACCCCACTGCATGTTTTGATTATTAAGCAAACAGTAGTAGATGAAAATAACTGCTGAAACAAGTAGATCCAGACAGAGCTAATTTTATATTTGTTAAATAATGTTTATTGATTAGATTTTACAACAACTTTATAACAATTAGGAGATTAAACCAAGCATAATACTCTCTTTTATCACTGGGTATTTCATGAAGGGGAAAGAAGACTTTAAAACAGACGCTAAGAACAAAGAAGAAAGGGAGGAGGTTTCAACAGTTATACATTTATCTATTCCCCACACATCCTCTAGTTTGTATCCTTCACCATATGGTTTTTCCTTAAGTGTAAGCTGCCAGTCAATGAATGAGATCAGGATCATCCCTGGATATGAGTTTTCTAGACTTTAATCTCGTTGAGCTGTTATTTGGCTTGTCATTTGATTTCATTTGGATCTTAAAATATTTTCTCCAAAACAAAGATATTTTCCCTATCAAATACCCTTCCATATGAAGTATTATATTTTCTATAGCATTCCCTCCTTGTTGGTTATTGACAGTACAATTCTTTTACAGCCTCATTACTGTTGCTAAGACCCTATATAGAGCAATGTACATGATGTATAAAAAACTACTTGGTATTTAGCAATATTAGTATAAATTATCTATATTTATTTATACATTTTCAGTTGAAACATACTCAACATGTATCTGTACTCATTGTTGTCATTTTTTCCCATCTATTTTTCCAAGGGTAGAGGGGCTTAAAATAATAATAAATTTTGGCAGGAAAACATCCATATCTATGACACGTTTTTCTTTCTGGCCCATCTATAATCCTGATGTTTTATAATCATATAAGTGTTCCCTTAACTAATTGATCAATGATCAAATAAAGGTAATTACTATTTTCTTCAAATTTCAGTTTATAGTAGGATTACTATCTTCAGGTTCTGTTCATTCCCTATATTCCTGAAAAATATTTAAAATTTCTTAGTGAAGCTGGGCACTGAGGCTCACACCTGTAATCCCAGTGGTTCGGGAAGCTGAGACAGTAGGATAGTGAGTTAAAGCCAGCCTCAGCAAAAGTGAGGTGCTAAGCAATTCAGTGAGACCCTGTCTCTAAATAAAATACAAAATAGGGCTGGCCATGTGGCTCAGTGGTAAAGTGCCCCTGACTTCAATCCCAAGTACCAAAAAAAAAAAAAAAAAAAAAAATTCTTAGTGGAAATAAAATGCAGTATGTGTGCATGAGGTACTTTTACATTAGTATCATTTTCATGCTGTCTTCACGATCTACCTTTTCATCCACCCTATTACTTATTCACTGTCTTAGTCAGTTTGGGCTGCTTTAACAAAGCTCCATAACCTGGGTGGTCTATAAACAACAGAAACTTGTCACAGTTATGGAAACTAGAAATCCAAGGTAGATACTTTAATGTAAAAGTAAGTAAAAGAGCTTACAATAAACTTTTGCCAGAAGGAAGGTTATAAAAAAATACCTTCCAGCAGAATATTAATACTAAACTAAAACAATATTTAAAACCTGTTTAAAATAATGAATCAGTGGTTAACATTATTAATTGCTTTTTTAAAAAGACATTACAACAAATGTATATTCACAATGGTAGTACAAACCCTGAAATGAAAAACACATTTTATTTGGAAGTGCAAGCATTTACCCTAAGAAATAAAAACAATTATGTTTGCAAAGGATAACCATAAATAACATTTATCAAAAATCATAAGTACCAAGTGTCCAAAATATCTGGTGAGGTTTTAGATATATCTTTAGAGGAATTAAATTAGGATGGTACAGCCAGATGTGATGATGCATGCTTATAATTCCAATGACTCTTGCAGCTGAGGCCAGGAGGATCACAAGATCGAGGCAGCCTCAGCAACAGGCCCTAAGCAAAGGCCCTAAGCAACTTTGCTAGATCTTGTCTCAAAGTAAAAAAAAATAAAAAGGGTGGGGGTTATGGCTCAGTGTTTATGTGCCTCTGGGTTCAATCCACAGTTCCAAAAATAAATAAATAAATAGATGGATAATGATGATATATATATATATATATATATATATATATATATATATATATATATATGAAATATAAATAATTACCAAAATTTATGCAATAATTTAGAAATAAATGCAGAACAGATTATTTAATCTTTAATTTTCATTTCTTCATTTTTAATGTCATAAATTTTCATATAATATTCTAATGTACTGTATCATAAGTGGTATAAAAGAAGTCCATAGTTTTCCAATATTCCATAAAATACAGAATTGAGAGTCATAGTCACTGAGAGTATTAAAAATTGTCCAAAGTAGACTAATAAATTTAGAAATAATTAATCTAAACCTATAAAGGGTGGAATACAATGTTACAGTTTAGAGTGACTCTTTTAAAATATAATTGAATGTTTAAGGAAATGTATTAGTAATCAGCTAAATGATGATTATTAGGATGGGCTTTAACATTTGCCCTTTCTATTCTGAGATGCCAACATGAAAATGACGCTCATTTATTTGTATTAACCCATGACCCAAGTTGATTATTCAGGCTTTACAAATGTTCCTTGTTTATAAGTTGGTTCATTAGATTAGTTCAAAAGTAACTAGAAGGTAAGATAATGAAAATGTTAAATCAAACACACTTTATACTTCAAGAAATAACCTGCATGAAGAATCTTGTTCATTCCAACAGGTGTACTACAGAATCCTATTAACTCAGTTTGTCTGTAAAGTTTGATATATATATATAAATAAGAAAAGGAAACAAAGATTAATCTGTTAATACTGATATTAAATAGATTTATCAAAACCATTTTTGTTATTTTTGGTTTAATCTATTACTACTATATTTCCAAAATATTAGAATTAATTTTGATTTCAAATTGCTAATGTACAGAAACTATTTAATATTGAAAATAGACAATAAAAGCGTTGTATTATATTTTGAGTGATTAATGAATTTTTGTCTTTATTTTAAAAGAGAATATTTTCTAAATGTAGCCCTTCTTAGAAATTAATTTTATAAACACAAATTATCAAACACTACAAAACAAAAACCTTGAGTCTCAATAAAAATAGCTCATTAATATACTGAAAACTTAATTGTTTATTATGAATAAATATGTAATCATTCACTATATATTGGAAGATTTTCAATAACAACATTTATCTTTATCAAAAGTAGATGTTCAGATAACATAGAAAATACAGGATAGCAAACACCCTACATACAAAAATACTGTTATTGTTTTCTAAATTTTTACTGGGTGATTATTTCATTCATTTTTGAAAAGGTAAATTATATTTTTTTAAAAATTACAGTGATAATGTAGTAGTATTTCTTTTGTGGCATCATTTTTGAGGTGAGTGTTCTTTCTGTGACACATATTCATGGTTTGTTCATTCTTTTCTTACCTATTTTGTATATGTTTTAGCACAGTTTCTTTTTCTTTCTTTCTTTCCACTCATCCTGCCTTCCTTCTGTCTTCCTTTTCTTTTTCTTTTATACTTTTCTTCAGTACTTGGGATTGAACTCAGGGGCCTCTACCATTTTATTATATTCTTATCCCTTATCTTCTATTTTAAGACATGATCTCACTAAATTTCCAAAGCTGGCTTTGAATGTGTTATCCTTCTGCCTCAGCTTCTGAGGTAGCTTGGAGTGTTGGTGATAGCCTATTTTATTTTTTCTTATTTTCACGCTCATGGGAATTTCTCAATTCCTGAAATACAAAGAAGTGGCATATGTAAATTCTCTTCATAACACAGCATAATCTTTATGTGACAGAGTCTGGTTAGCATGTTTCTTCTGAAACAAACAAAAAAAAAAACTAAAGATATCACTGAAGGTTGTTTAATACACTTTCTTATCTATATTTTTGTGAAAATACTTGCCATGTCTTTGTTTATTTGTTTAAATATCCTGCATTTTTAAAACCCTAAATGAAATCATGTTTTTTTTTTTTTTATTATAGCAGTTATCTTTACTGAAGAGAAGCTAGTACTTTATACAGACAAAAAAAAAAAAAATAGGAAAATGCCTTGAGGAATAAGAAAGACCATACCCATAAAATCTTTAAAGCCATAAAAAGGAAATTTTCTTCAAGAAGAAATAATGGGGGAAATCTGCTCTCACAAGGGTTTCTAGGAAGTTGTTTCCACGGGATTCTTTTTACTATGCTCAGCTACCTAGGAACTCAAGAGTCTATTCCAACTATAGTACAAGGGGGTCTGAGTAGTACTAATTCTACAGGAATATGTGACACTGGAGTTCAAAGGTCATGAAGGCTTCTGTCAAGATTTCTAAAGAAGACCTTACAGGCCAGGCAATGTGTAGCATGATAAGAATCCTTGCAGGCAGCCCCTTGGAAGATGATGTATAAAGCTGAGAGAATGAAGCCAAACTTGAATGGAGACCCCAGGATTAAGAGAAGCAAATAACATGGAATGTCTCCCAAGGAAATCTGCTGGCTGTCAACAGATCCATCATAAGTTAGAGGCCTTGTGAGTTGCAACCAGGAAAGTCACAAGGGTGGAACTGCAGCAGCCGTTTGAAGATTTCAGCTTGCCACCATATGCCATGGATGCTGGACATGGAACTACAGGACTTGCTTGCCCAGATGAGTTTGAATCCTATTTTCATGCCATTGATTTTTCCTATGCCCTCATTTTTCTCTTTTGAATGGAAATGTTTATGATGTGCCATTGCATTTTGGATATATATGACTTGATTTAAAATTTTATATGGATTTAAGTAAAGAGTTTGCCTTAAATCTTGAATGAAGATTTTTACATGGACTTTTGGGTAATGCTGGAACTGGTAAGACCACAGAAACTGGGAGATAGGTGAAATGCATTTTACACCTAGTGGATATGAGCATTTGAGGGCCAGGTGTATAATTTTATTTTGAGAATATAATGTACCGTGGAAAGTTAATGTACTGAAAACATGGTAACACAGTATTCAGAGGTGAAATGCTTAGATTAAAAGAGCTGTAACTTAATAAAAGGATTAACTCTTTTGATTACCTTATAGTTAACATGGATTATTGGATTGTAACTTTAGACAAGGAGGGCAGGGGAGGAAGTAAGTCACTTTGTGTGTGATTTTGGGGATTCTATCTTATTTTCCGGGTTCCTCTTTCTTTCTCTACTTCCTGGCTGCCATCAGTGAAGAAACTTTTTCTCTACTATAACTCTTTCCATGATTATTTCTGCCTCATCTTGGTCAAGAGCAATGGAATCAGCCGGCCATGAACTGAACTCCTCAAAGTTATCCTGTATTTCAGAGACAATGATAAAAGCTAACTAATACAATTGGTAATAGGTTAATAAATTTCCACATAATGCTTTAACACAAATTTACATATTTGTTTGCTTTAAATGTTCTTACATATACTTGTGTGTATGGTTATATAGTATATATGCATATATAATAATACTGTATATATTATTATACAGGTATGTGAGTATGCATGCATGTGTGTCCACCCTTAATACTCTTGAATACATATTTTATATCAGTGGATTTATTTTATAGTGAGATAAATGAATGCTAGTATATGAATCTATCCAATTATTTGTTTAAACATATAAAAATGTTCATTTGTATTACCATTAAAAACTAGAATATTATTCTATGAATATTACTATATTCATAAAATATATTTATATTTATAGAATATTGTCCACTGGTATTAGTTTTGTACTGGTCTAGTTTAAATATGTTTATATAAGTAGTAAGTCATTTCCACTGTTACTATTTTATCAGGTTGATCATAATGACATGTACTCTAGTTTGATTAAAATTTTAATAGGTAATTATAATAAACATTTGTATAAGGTCAGTTATTTGATTAGGAAGTATTAATATGTGTTGAGAGCCACAGTTTAGTCAGAATGACGCCTGGCATTTTTGCCAGAGGAAATGGTTGAAAGGTGACCCCTCAGGGATTAGGGCAGATCCTGCTGGGAATAGGGTGGTTTCAGGATTAGGGCGGATCCTGCTGGGATTAGGGCTGATTCTACTGTCTTGGGTGCCCTCTACTTTGGAGTTCCCATGGAGTTCTCCTGGGGTTCTGAGAGAATTGGCATGGGAGCCCAGTGGAGGCAGTGTGTTTCCAGGAAGTATGGGGAGAGTGCTGGTGGGAGTTCAGGAATAAAGGTTTGTTGTTTTGAACCTGCAAGGCATTGTGGTGGCTCCATTATTTTGTGCCCAGCTAGACTGCTGCAAATATGCCCATGAATAAACATTTGCTATTAGTTGAATAAGGTGCAGGACTATTGTATTTAGTAACAGGAACTTGAAATATTTTACTTTAATAAAATTTTCACCTTTATCCACATTGCTGTCTTTTGACCTTGGGCTCAGTCATCAAAAATCACCATCCATGATTATTGCATAATGGCAATTTTCCAACTTCACAGGTTAAGTGAGTATCCACTGTCTTATTGGTAATCATATACACTTTTTGCAGGTGAAGTATGAATAGGAAAATCTACCACATCTTTATATGACTGATTTTCAATTTCTGTACAAAAATCCTACAGAAATATATATTTTATATAATCATATATATGTTATATATATATATATATATATATATATATATATATATATATATGTGTGTGTGTGTGTGTGTGTGTGTGTGTGTGTGTTTATGAATTGAAAGATTAACCAGACTCATACCCATTTGCCAAATATACCCTCACTCTCACAAACAAGCAACAGGTGAGAAAGATACATCCACTATTAAAATAATCTAGAAATAATTTAATAGTGAGTGATAAGTTCAGAATAAAATGTAATTTAAAAATATTTTTTTTACTTGTAGATGGACTCAATTTATTTATTTATTTATTTATTTATTTATTTATTTATCTATCTTTATGTGGTGCTGAGGATTGAACCCACTGCCTCACATGTGATAGGTGAGTGCTCTACCACTGAGCTACAACCCCAGCCCTAAAATGTGATTAAGTCAAGAGAAGTAAGCAACTAGAAAAGATTTGTGCATATGGAATAAGGGAAGTTGTGTGTTTAGTGGCTGTTCTAGGGTAGCTTTCATGATGAAAACCAACCATTATAAATTTCATATCAAAAAAGTATTCAACAGATTGATAGATGAAAAACATATATATATATATATATATATATATATATATATATACACACACACACACACACACACACACACATACATATATATGTATATATATATATACATATATACATATATGAATATCAGAAAAACTATAGGATTCATTTGAATAAAGATCTTTGAATTTCTATAATTTGCCATTTTTATGTGAAATATTCTCATAATTTTAAAACAGGTTGATTATTTGAATACAATAAATATTCCCTTCAGTTTCCTTATTCAAGCTACATATAATGCTGAGTATTTATATTTAGTACTTCCAACATTACTTCATTGAAACACATTTCAAAATTGTGAAAGGTAATGCTATCATCTTCGGAACTATTGATGTCTAGTTTATCTGATTTTAACCCAAGTAGGTCAGAGGTTTTATTCAGTCCTTTCCAGTAATACCATGGAAACATCCCTACACCAAGGAGGTTATTAGCTTATAATGAAGACTGCAGTATTATAATGGGCCTAATATATGGAGGGGTGCACCTAAGAGGTATTTTGAGAGAAACACACCCAGACACATACACACACAATTCATGTGTAATGGTGGAACAAATTATATAAAATTCTAATATTATGATATTATGTTTGAATATTGCTAAACTCATTGCTGATTTGTGATATTTCCATTGAATAACATAAAATAAATTGAATTTTTATTGCTTTTTTTGGTGCCTCTGACTTGGAAGTTCAGATTTTAGCAGTCAAGGAAAGCAAAGGAATCATATAATATGATATAACATGACGATGGATGGCAAGTCACTTCTCTTACTGTCTGTAGAGTGTGCAACCTTTAAATAATTGAACTATATTCAGGACAAGAGCAACTACTTCATGAAATCTATACTATTTCAAGGTAATTTTTCAGTATGTGTCAAAGTAGGTTTACTTGACTATAGTAACATGAGAACCAAATGAACCTAGCAAGATATTTTCATTCAATGAAAACTATGAGGTATGGAAGACCTGAGGGCTGTTTTGCTTCAGCAGCTAGAGTATGTCATCATTGTCTTGTTTATCCTTTCTTTCTCTTTTACTATCTGCCATTTCTTTTCAAGACTGGTGTCCCACTATGATTATAAGAAAACTGCCAAGAGCTACAAGATTTCTACTATTCTATCATTAACTAGGGATAAGTTTTCCAGGTGATGTAGGACATTCAGTGAAATTTGAATTTGTACAAAACAGCAAGTGAGTTTACAATTCAAATTAGTTGGTCAGTTGCCAATTCTAGCAATCCTTTTAAATGAAATAATATATCTGTAAACTTTGTAAAATTGAGGAAAATTATTTTTAGAAACTCTTACGTAATATCTACTCCTGCCTCATTGTCTCAATTTTGTTTCAATACCTCAACAATATTTTTCACTAAGTAGGATTTTATAGTTCTAAGCTGTAAATTCTGAAGTGCATATTATTCTAAGTTGTATTCTACTAAATTTTTGGATATGCTTAATTAAAATACATTAAAATTTTTAATAGTTAAGTAAAGAAAGGAAATAAATTTTGGAGAAGAACAAGGGTTTTATCCCAAAATATGAGAACAGAGCTAAAATAATGTAATTTTAAATAATACAAATTTTGAAATCAGATTGTGCAAATCTTCTAAATATTAGCATGTAACCTTGGGAAAGCTACATAAGCACTCTATTTATAATTTTCCTAATTTCTCAAATGATATTAATAGTATAGTATTATTCTTTAATGACATCAAATGACAATATCATCCACTTAATAATAGTTTTATATATATTTATGTATAATCACTTAATTAATATTTTGCATTAGAAAAACCTTAATAAGTAATAAATCATGAAAAAATTCATATTATAAAATCTACAAATAATTATCATTGTTCATAAAATATTCTCAATTAGTACTTGTTGAAAAGTACCCTTAAATTATTTTATAAGGCTATTTATTGAGCATATTAATGAAATAACATTTATTGAAAATATGGATTTTTTTTCCATTATTGTTTTTTTTTATTGGTTGTTCAAAACATTACAAAGCTCTTGACATATCATCTTTCATACATTTGATTCAAGTGGGTTATGAACTCCCATTTTTACCCCAAATACAGATTGCAGAATCACATCAGTTATGGACATTTGTTAAGACAATACAACAATTTAGCTAATACTCAGTTGTGTAATTTGTTTTATAACAATTTCTATAAATAGACTGAATTATAGCTACATGTCTCAATTTCATTATAATAGTAAGTAGTTTCTTTGGTAACCACGTCCCTTTATATAATCTCAGAATAAAAGTCAGCTGAAAATCAGTGATGAATCAAAGGAACATAATGAAAAGTATGCTAATTAAACACACAATCTGTGACTATATTTCTAGCCACCTATCATAATTGTTGATGACAAAGAGATTTTCATCTATACTCTTATCTTGATTTCCTTAAATATATAATACAGATTTTAGGTATACAGTCTTTTTTTTTTTCTTGTGGTACTGAGGATTGAACCCAGGGCTCTGTGTATGCAAGGTAAGCACTCTACCAACTGAGTTATATCCCCAGCCCTTAGGTATACAGTTTTTAAGTGAACAAACTCATTCTACACTGACATATTAATTAAAATTTAGTTTATTTCTTTCTAACATATCTCTTATTCCCTATGTATTTTGTATATTTAAGTAATTTGTGCCAGGCACTGGGTGAGAATTTTTGCAGAACATAGATGAGCATATATATATATATATATATATATATATATATATATATATATATCAGATTTAGTTTGTAGAGATAATACTGTATGGTAAATATAAGTAAATTTCCATACTTTCAATATTCTGTTTCCTCAACCTAGTCTTGGTTTCCTCAACCTAGTCTTGTAGATATAGTATGGAATAGTAGAAAACAAACAAACTACTGTGAAAAAAAGAACATGTAACAATAAAGAAAATATAGAATCCTTCAATCCATAACTCCACTCTAGGTTGTCTTAGGTTGGTGTGCTTGAGATAGGTTTCCTTGAATTCCATCATGGCCATTTATCTAGCAGAGTTCTCCATTGTTTGTGGCTTGATTATCTAAACTCTTCTCTATGTTCTGAATTGATTGGGACCAGTGACAATCAGATATGCTACTTTAATATTCTTTGTCCCTTACCTCTGAATGTGACCACATTTGGATTCTTGCCTAGGCAGTCTTCAGTATTGGTTTCAAAGTGGCCTTATTTCTTTATAGCTATACAGCATGTACTGAGGTCACCTTAGCTTTCAGTTTGGTTACTTCTAATTGACTCTAAAAGACAGGTGGGTATTACTGAGTCTCCTCATGATAATTGTAAACAGAACATTCAAGAGTGCCAACTAACCCCTCTTGAAAAATAACAAAGCCAATCTGCCTTGTCTCCTTTGCTGGAATTCACTGATGTTGGGGAATAGTATTGGGCAGGTTATGTCCTTCAAAAATCTCAGACATAAAATGTCTAAAGATGTGTAAAATACATTTACCCATATGTTTGAGATCTTTGTGATTGGATATCTGTCTTACTCTAATCAAGATATCTGCCTTACTCTTCCCATTATATCTATGCCTCTTTGCCATACACACTCCTGGGAACATAGCTACTGTTTTTTCTCTCTTTTTTTTATTATCTGATTCAAAATTTCCTTAGGTTGAATTCTGTAATTAAGTCCCCCAGGCCTAGGGTCTTAAAATGATAAAGGCTAAAATAAGGAATAGAAAAAATATTTTACATTTTATAAATTTTATGTTTAAAAGCCAAGTTACAATATTCTGTTGTTTGTCATGGTGAAAAAATTCAATCATGCATATAATTAATACATTAAAATATTTCAATACACAAATTATGATTTAAATCTCTCTCTCTCTCTCTCTCTCTCTCTCTCTCTCTATATATATATATATATATATATATATATATATATATATATATATATATCCTTTTATTAAAATAAATGAATAGAGCAGAATTCTCAGATGGTGCACATTTCCTAGTTATGGTTATCACATGTAAATGTATATTATTAAAAATGTTTTAAAAAAAGAAATGTTCTGGTATTGATTCAATTGTAAAGCAGCTTGCTTGTGGCTGTCAGAGAAGTTAGGTAATCATCAAGGTCAGATTTCCTTAACATGAGGTCCCTAATGATCTCTGATAGGCTTTAGAAAAGTGATTATTTTACAGAACCATCACATATATTAGATTCTCAAAATAATGGAATACAAACAAAAAGTTTTACGTATTTTTCTCAAAGATGCTTAATTTTATAAAGTTCTTTTCTAAGAAATAAGGCATGGGAAATATATGTGGACTTTGCATATTTTGTATCTGTTATTTTAAAAATGGTCATTTGGTTATAAAAATTTATGAGTTGCTTAGAATTATAAGAAAAAAGACATTATTTGAATGTTAAATATTATACTACATTCTATATTTGAAACTTAGCATGCTAGTTTCAACGTCGATTTTTGCATGAGAAGACCTCTTTTGAAGTATTGATTCATTCACATAACATCAGTGCCCAGCTACACACTCCAAATCTTTTTTTTTTTGTGGGGGGGAGGGTAGTGGAATTGGACTCATGGGTACTTGACCTCTGAGCCCCATTCACAGCCATATTTTGGATTATATTTATTGACAGGGTCTCCCTGAGTTGCTTAGAACCTCGATGTTGCTGAGTCTGGCTTTGAATTTGTGATTCTCATGTCTCAGCCGCTGGGATTATAGGCATTCACCAGTGCACCAGCAACACACATCTAGAAAATGATCAAGAGAGACAGAAAATGAGACATTCAGCTGATGTTTTATTATATGGACACATTGCATATATTAATATTAAGGATATAATTATCTGAAAAAATCTGTCATTATAGAAACAACAGGTGTTAAATATTTTAATTAATTGCTAAATAAACTGATGAACTTTATTTTATATAATAAGAAGAACATCATATCTAAATGATAGTACTTTAAACTTTACGCAAATATATAATTATTTTATAGAGAGTATTAAATGTCAGGACATTCACATTACAATGGAAATATATTTGAATATAGATGCAGCATATTGACTATATGACATGTGGTGACTTAAATGTGATGACATTCAAGTTGGTTTGCTGGTAAAAATAATGTAAGAAATGAATATATATATATATATATATATATATATATATATATATATATATATATATATATACTTCCTGTACTAGAGCAATACCAACTGCATATTATCCACAGTTTTTTTTTTCAAAATGACTTGAGACTACTTGCTATATTTAATTTTTTTGTCACTAGATGGCATACTATATGTAAAAATAAAGAATTCACTAAACTGATGAAATTAAAATAATGCCACATAACACAAGTATGTAAACTATCAGCTTATGCTATAGTGATCAAGTGACAGTAATAAAGATAGAAATTCAAATTCATTTGGTAAGAATTTATTTCAAGATTTTTTTGTCATCAGAATTTAATGATAAATTTAGAAGGAAATAATTACCATTTTCAATTTTAAGTGTTAATATTGATATGGTTTATAGCTATCCTTAGATTCTAACATAATTTGAAGTTTCTTAATAAATAAATGTCAAAAATAATTTGGTTAAATGAAGAGAAAAAATTCTAAGAAACATAAAGTATAATTATGATCTTTTAACAGATTGTCATTATTTCAGTCATTTACATGTTATTATAACATATTACATGTTATCTTTATCTTCTATAAAGATCCTTTTTAATCCTACCATACTCCAAACTATGTTAAATTTGCCATAACTATTATAAAAGAGAAGACATGAGAACTCCTAGTTTGTTTATTTACTGTTGCTTGGAAACTATCCCAATTGTTAAGTTTAAAAATAACAAAAATTTGCTTGTCTTTAATTTTTTTTTAATGGAGTGTACTCAATGGGAATAGCATATCTCTATTCTGCATAGAACAATTAACTGGGCTAGAAGATGGAATTGCAAAATCATCCACCTACCCAACTTTTTTAGGTCTGGAAGCTCCTATGGGACTTTCAAATAAGACTCCAAATTCTTCTTCTGGATGTTCACCTGGGTTGTTGTTGTTTTTGTTTTTGTATTGCAGCATGTCAGGCTATATTTCCAGAGAGAAGACACAAAACTTGACATTCTTAAAAGTTAGGCCTGAAACTGGCACAGAGCTATTTCCACTGTATTTTATCAAAGAGTCACAGAACTAGAGGATGGACAAATATACCAAACATTTATGTGAAAAAAGTAGCAAAGAAATTTTAGTTTTCTTTGAACTACATTGGTCTATTCTCAAGCCACAATTATTACATATCTCTAACTTGCAAAATGCCTTTTCTCATATAAGGCCACCTAAAAGATTTATTTCACTAGTTATCATACTCAAAACCCAGAATACTTCATCCTTAACAAGAGGTTAAGATGTCAATGTTGTTTTTTTTTAGGTATGGTTACTCAAAAAGATAAAAAGAAAAATATTTTTCTCCCATACATTCAAATAAAATTACAGAGATAGGGAGAATACAATAGGCACTCATTTATAAAGGAAGAAAATGGGAGGCACATAGAAGTCATTGGCTCATAGCAATTCTGAAATACATCTGGGTACATGTTGCCAATTGCTTGATTAGCACTCAGGCCTGTTCTGTTGTAATTTTATATAGCAATTGATGTCACTTTGAGCTCTTGGCTCTGAATAGCAATCTCATTTTGAGTGATGTTCATAGAAGTTAAAGGACTTAGAGGCCATTCTTCACTTTGAACTTTCTCTGTACCTTTTGGTCCAAGAAGAATAATCTTTTGAAAACTGTGAGTTCCTTGCATGCAATTTATATTCAACTCAATGATACAAAAGTCAAGCCCACATTTCTTTCCAGGGCAGGCTCTTCCGTATTTTAGGTCATATTTGAGGCCTAAGATGTTTAGGAGTCCTTTTGTCTAGGTGCATGGGTTTATGAGGTATATTCTTAAATCTTTCTGATGACTTAGCAAAGGTTTTAACAAGCTCCACCATTGATATATTTGATTCAAAAGAAAAATTTTATTAAAGTCAAACTGAATTTGAACTTTTTCTAAAACCACTTTTTATTTTAATAACCTATTGTTTAGAAGTCCAGAATGAGAAAGTTTTATTTTCAAACATATTCCTACTCCTTTATGTTTAAAGTTTACCTCCCAACTGAAAAATTAATTTTAGCTCTTCCTGCAGGTTTACATTTTATCACAACCTCAGAGATGTCACCTAGTGCTTATAGCATTTTTCCTGGAAATGTCCCAAGTCCTGTCCATGGGTTAATCAGATGCCATTTCTATTTCCCAGAATATCTCAATGAACAGTGTTGTAAAATGTTATTTTACTTTTCTCCTATGTAATATAACAATATCCTTAACTTATCCTTAACTTTACGGATTTGACCAACAGTGTCTCTGAAACCTTTCATTACCACTTTTCCTAAACCTTTATTTTTTAGTTTTTATTGATTCATCATAATTGTATATAATAATGAGATTCATTGTGATTATGTACAGTGCATAATTTGACCTATTTCATTCCTCTTTTCTCCTGACCTTTTTCTCACATTCTCCCTCTCCACATTACTTTCTTCTAGTGTAATGGTCTTATGTTTTCATGAGGTCCCTCTTTTTTTTCCCCCTCTCTAGCTTTCACATATGAGAGAAAACTTGACTTTCTGAGTCTGGCTAATCTTACTTAGGATAATATTCTTTAATTCCATTGATTTTCCTGCAAAGGACATAATTTTGTTTTACTTTATGGTTGAATAAAACCCCATCATATGTCCATACTACATTTCCTTAATCCAGTCATCTGTTGGTGAACACCTAGGCTGGTTCCATAATTTGGCTATTGTGATTGTGCTGCTGTAAACATGGGTATGCTTGTATTGCTAGAGTATGCTGACCAAAGCTAATTTCACATTTTAGGTTTTTTGCCTCAGGAGCACACCCTTTCTGAAACTGTTTCATTTTAACTACATACTGCTGGATAACAACCCACCCCCAAGATAAGAGGCATAAGATATCCACAATCACTTGTTGGATCATGATTCTGTGATTAAAACAAGGCTTAGTATGAATGGCTTATCACTTCTTTATATGGTATTAGCTGAAGTGACTTGACTGAGGCTGGGAGTCCACATTTACATGGCTGACAAGTTTATTTTGGTTGTCATTAGAGAGCTCGGTTTTCTTGGTTGGGAACTTCAAATTTCTTTCACTCAACTGCATGGACTTTCTCAAAACATGACATTTGAGTTCAAAGACAGAGAAAGCAGAAGCTGCCTATCACTTTTTACACTAGGTCCTGAGTTGGCATATTGTCACTTCCATCATGTCTCTATTCTACAAAACATGCACCAACCCAGCACAGTTAGAAGTAATTTGAAAAGCACACTTCATTTCTTGGTGGAGGAATGAAAAAGAAGGTTAACCCATTATTGTTTCAGCAAAGCTAATGGTACTAGCTGTACTATTTATAAGAAAAATGATTATTTTTAAATTTGAAGTATTTTGGAACATTTACTATCACAGAAAAGTTTTAAACATACAACAGAGAGTTCCTATATAACCCACCCCCAGTTTCCTAAATAGCCTATCACAGTGCCACTGAGTTACCAACTAACAAACTGGTACTGGTACGGTCATATTAACTAACTCCATACTTTATTTGGGTTTTACTCCTTTTTTCAATAATGTTCTTTCTCTGTATCAGATTACAATTCAAGATACAACTTTAGAGTTATTTGTCATTTCTCCTTAGTATCCTCAAATCTGATAATCTAATAATCTTTCATAGTTTTCTATGACCTTGATAGTCTTTAGAAGCACTATCTAAATATTCTGTGGAATGATAACCAATCTGTGATTGTCTTATAATTTATTTTCATGAGTATCCTGAAATAAGGGGAGTTTTTTCAGCAAGAATATCACACAGTGCTATTCTCATTACATGAGGTGATAAATATATCAACTGGGGATGGGTAATGTAGCATTGGGCAAATTTATCCACTGTCAAAATTAGTTTTCGCTTTCTGTAATCTGTCCTTTGGAAACAAGTTAGCACAAATAGCCCCACCTTAAGTAGAGTCTGAAGGGTTTGATATATGCATACATATGTATATATATATATATATATATATATATATATATATATATACATATACAGATAATATCTATCAGTAAATATATATATATATTCTAAAGAGTGAGTGCTTCTGAAAGATATACCTCATCTTGTTTATTTGTTTATTTATTCATTTTCTTATATCAGCATGGACATATATACTTTCTATTTTAGTTCATAATCTAATACTATGTTCAATATTTATTGCTTCAATAGATGTTTTTTTTACTCAGAGTTCCTTTAGGTTGTCTAACATGTTCTTTTAATGTATCACTTTCTTTTGATATTCTCTAAATAAACAACCAAAAATTTTAGAATAGACTTAGATTTATAGAAAACTTAAGAGCATAATACAGAGTTCTCAAATACCTCACACCTGGTTTCCTCTATTATTAATGTCTAAGATTAGCACAGTTCATTTGTCACAATTAATGAACCTATAGTGACACATAATTAACTAAAGTCCATACTTTCTTTCCTAATATCCTTTTTTCTGTTCCAAAATTCCTTCTTAGATACCATTTAGTTGCCAAGTAACTTGTAGATACATTACATTTATTAGCAGACTGTGATGTTTAATAAGAATACCTTTGTTCTTATGATCTCAAACATTTTGAGGGATGTTGGTCATAATTAAAAAAAAACTATTTTACAAGAGATTTTTCTCATATGATTCCCATAATTAGGCTGAGATTTTGAGTTATTGGTGGGAGTATTGCAGGAGTATTGCAGAAATATTGCCAATTTCATTCATGATATCAAGATTATTTCTTATTAGTGTTGCTATTAGTGTTGATCATCAGAATGGGGTAGAGATATTCAGGTTTATATAATCTATTCTCTTTCTATTTTCCACACAGTGGTCTTTGAATGAAGTCACTGGGGTCCGTGAACACTGAAAGCATGAAGAGTTAAACTCTACTTCCTAGAGCAGGAATCATCTTCATAAATTTTTGGATTCCTTCACATTTGGAATTTTTACATTCTCTTCCATTTATTTGTTTATTCAATCACTTATTTATACACTTTAAGGATAATCCAATCAAGATTATTAGACCACCTTGCATATTCTCTGACCCCGTAATATAGTCAAGAAGCCCAGGTTGGTTTGATTAGAGAATGGAAGTAGATAATATTTGAGAGCAGGTGCCCTATTGGACCCAAACAGTTAACAGAGTAAGAGAATATATTTCTGAACACCAACTTGTAATATACCTGTCTATAAGCATTCTTGTCTATTTCAATGGTAAGCTAAACATAAGTTCATACTGCTTTTTCTAAAATGTTGTCTATTATCAACATAGATCAATATTATATTTTCTTGCTTTTTTTAACCCCAAACTCCTATGAGAAACCTGGCTTTTGACAACTATCACAAATTTACATAATTGTTCAATTCCACCATATATATAAAGTGGTTTCAGAACTAAGCAACAACCCAAAGAAGAACACATCACCAAATAAAGTCTAGTGCTTACATACTGTTCTTTGGTATTTAAACTTAAAATTTCCACTCATTTACAGAGATAATTAGGTTAACAATTTTCCCCCACTTGGTTCTGTAAGATTGCTTGATGCCTTTGCGAAACGGTTTGATGTTATTATCATGTCTGCATTCAATCCTGGGACACCTAGACCTTCCTAAGTGTTATTTTAAAATGTGTGTTCACTACCTTATACTATAAAGTTTTGAAATTTGACAAACATTGAGTCATGTATCCATCCTTACTGATTATAGAAGATAATTCATTTAGTATCTATAGTAGTTCCTCCAAACTTACAAAACCCCTAGCAACTTTTTATTTGTTTAAACTTTCTATGATTTTATTTTTCAGGATTCCTAGAAATGAAATTGCTCAATATGTAGCATTTTCAGACTGACTTCTTTCACTTAGCAATGAAAACTTTGCATTCATTTTTCACATGTCTTGATAGCTCATTTCTTTTTCCCTCACTGAGTAATATTCCACTGTAAGGATGTTCCATATTTAGCTTATCCATTCACTGATTTAAGAACATCTTGGTTGCTTTCTGTATTTTGTAGTTATAATAAAAATGTTGGAAATATGCAGATTTTTTTCATGTACAAAAATTTTCAAATCCTTTTATTCAATGATTATTTTATGCTTCTTTTTTTTAATTTCAGTACTGGTGTTTATTTCTAGGTCTTTTGATTTTATATAGTTATTTTAAATTTAAATCCATTATCTATATTATAATTATAATTTAATTTAATTTTAATTATAATTTAATTATAATATAATTAAATTATAATTATAAATTAAATCCATTATCTAAAATAGATTATTGGGATTTTTATTAGAATTTTATAAAATATATAGATCAAGTTTAGTAAGAATTGAAATCTAAATATTGAGTTTCCCAACACATGAACAGGGATATCTCTATAATATATTTAGACTTTTAAAAATTTCTTTCATCAATGTCTTGTTGTTTTCTATAAACAGATCTAGGGATTTGTTAATTTTTTTCCTGCTTTACTATATTTGAATCTATTGTGTTATATAATTTTTCAGTCTCAACATTTGGATGTTCATTCCTGATATAAGGAAAAACATTTGACTTTTGTATACTGAACTTTTATGTTGTGACTTTACTATATTCACCTATCACCATCCTGCAGGAAAAGCTCCACACCTAGCTTAGTACCCCATCAGCCAGACTAACTGAACTCCCTAACTGACCACCCTACCTGGTCCTCAATCTAAAAGGTTTCACCTTTTTTTCCAACTTGTACAAACTATTCAGACAAGATAATCACATCCTCCTGTGATAGCCAGGAGTTATCCCTATCCTCCTGTTAATGCAGAAACTGCCTTCCCTAACCCATTCTCTTACAATCTGCTCCCCAGTGCAACCTCCCTGTGCATCTGCATAGTGTGTTGTGACATCCCATCCCTTTGGCTGTAAGTACACGTGATGTGACTAAATACTGCATTACTAAGAGTTTCCACACTAACACTAGTACATACTCATCCTCTAGCAATTCCCCAAAATCACGATTTATATATTCCTTACCAGCCCAGAGAAACTGTGTCTTGTGTTACAGGTCAACACATCTCAGTTTCAATTTCATGGTATCAATCTGTGCTCCAACCTTAGTTCTCCATGGAGTCCAAGAAAAGGCATGTTTTGTTTTCATCTTTTTTTCTTTGGGTAAGTATGCTTACTTAGTAGACATCTTCAAGCTCTCTACAACTAACTGCCACTAAAGCTTCTCATCTTTATTCATATTTTTTTTTCAGTTACTGTTGACTTTATAGCTTAAAAATGCATGACAAAAAATTTGGTATTAATTTCTTATGCCCAGTTTTTCAAGAAATGATTTTGAATGTTTTCACAGTAAAGAAATAAGTGTTTGAGGAAGATATGTTTTATAGGATTTAGACATTATGCAATATATGTTTGTATCAAAATATTTCATGATATCCCTTTAATATGTACAACTTTTTATTTAACTTATCAGTTTGCATTTCAAAAATGCTATTCTGATTACTGTGCCTAATTTTCAATTTTGCAAATTCTACCTTTTTATTAAGCAGAATTGTTCTCATTTGATGAGAAATAAACATTGGAATTCACAGTACTTTGTTGTTGCTTTTTTATTTGTTTGTTTTGCAATACTGGGGTTGGAAATTTTGGTATTTTGAAAAATTAACAATTAAAGATTTTGAGCTATTGTTTTATAAATTGATTTATATTAACTTGCTTATATTTAAGTACAGTTTAATAATATTTTCATAGTCATATAATTATCCATATCTTTTCCAGTTTCAAATAACATTTTTGTGCTATGTCATCAAAATATTAATTATATTAGCTGTAATGGTGATTTAACAATAGGAATTCTAACATTCCTTGCAATAGAGTGGCTGACATAAAAATTGCTTTGGAACAAGTACAGTACTTATTTTTCTATTTCTATTTTTTTCTTTTAAATATTAAGCAAAAAAGTAATTACTACTTATATTTCCTGCATTATAAATTACTTAATTTGTAATTAGAGATTAGAAAATTTATAAAACTTTCTGTATTTTGGTAAAATCAAAAGTATCACATTATGATTACTCAAATTGATTGGTCTAAACTTGTCTTTCTCTAAAACCATATTGCATTTTAACTGTTTTTGCATTTTTACTCATTATTACTACTTCTTAGAAAAATAAAATTTATAAGCATTAGTGTTTACTTAGCACTTTATAGTTTCCAAAATGTTTTGTGAAAATAAGTCAGACATCATAAAGCAATGTGATGTCTGAGTTAATTGCACATAAATATGTGTATAACAGAAATCCCAAGAGCATAACTGGAAATCACACTTTTGCTTAAAGTATTTTGGATTATACTTTTGGCAGGAAAAACTGTATAAATTATTTGCAATTAAAATTGATTGAAGCCAGTTGTGGTGACTCACACCTGTAATCCCAGCAGCTGGGGAGGATGAAGCAGGAGGATCATGAGTTCAAAGCCAGACTCAGCAAGTTTGCAAAGTCCTAAGCAACTCATCAAGATCTTTTCTCTAAATAAAATATTTATAAAGGGCTTGGAATGTGGCACAATGGTTAAGCACCTCTAGGTTCAATCCCTGGGGCCCCTCTCACCCCCCAAAATAACTATTATACATACTTAATATCAACCTTCTGCCAAATCAAAGTGAGTTTGATTTTATCTATGTATAAATACAGTTTCAGGGTCATGCAGTGAAAAGCACTGGTATATTTGGAACTATTATGCACAGTCCATTACAGTGGGTTATGCGATTACTAAGATTTTAGGCAATTTGAGATAAAAAGGGTCTGCTTCAGGGAGTATGGGTAGCAAGATTTGAATTATCATAAAGCAGAATATGAAATAAGGTTTCAAACACAAGTAGTTTATTTGGGTTTTAATATGATGGGATACTGGTAGTAGATTGAGAATGTAAAAGAAGGGAAAAAATGAAGCCCAAATAGTTTACCTTTCTAAACTACCACTGCAGGCTATTGAAGCTTAATCCACATGAGCAGCTCTAGTGTACAAGGTATAAATCTTGTTATGATTTATCACTCTCAAGTAAAATTCATCATTGGTTTAAGGTTGCTGCTGGGGATTGTTAACTTTGTTGCAATTTTTTGTTAGCCTAGTGTCCTCCAGCAGTTTTGTCTCTGGAGGTCAGAGAAGGCCCTTGGACAAATAACTGCAAAGCTGGGAGCTGTAAGCTTGGACAGGAAGCAGGAAAATTCTACATTTGGAAGTAGCATGGATAGAGCACTGTCCGCCTGCCACAGCACCAGGTAGCCTGGAACCAGTTTTTGTGATCCTAAATGATAATATATATTTTATAAATCTGGTGTGTTGCTATGAAAGCAGAATCTAATGATAAGCAAATGATTACCAGAGGCTTAAACACATAAACAGTTTATAGTCAAAATCTTCACCTTCTTTTAAATATATTGGTTCTTTTAAGTGTATAAATGTTTTGATTATGATATATTTTTACAACTGCTATAGAAGAAAAATCACTCACAAAACTAATGTATTTATATTATAATATCATTATATAAATACATAAAAGCTAATATTCTTAAGTCAAAACTCTCATAAGCAAACTTATGAACAAGATCTAATCCAAGTTGTCACTGAAATTCCACAATAACTTTTTTTTAATTATTACACTCAAATGGAAGAGAAATGTTGTTCATTAAATCAAATTCTTAAGGCACAAATGCATATGAAGAGACAAAAATAGTAGTAAACAGGAAACTAAAAAGAAAGGGGAAAAAAGAAAGAATTTTTTTCAGAGTAGTCAATAGGTATTGAATGCTAACTGTTGAAAAGGAATTCAAGGTCTGTGCACCAGTTAACATTCAATACCTGTTGACTGCTCTGAAAAATTGGCTCTCTTCCCTTATATATTAGACAAAGTTGACTAGGTTTTAGAAATCAAAACTAATATAGGGCTGGGGATATAGCTCAGTTGGTACAGTGCTTGCCTAGCATGCACAAGGCCCTGGGTTCAATCCCCGGTCCCACAAAATAAATAAATAAATAAATAAAATAAAAACTAATATAGTGCTCCTGGACAAGAAAAAAAAATGTTCTTTCCACAACCTTGGGATTCTCCTCCATGAATGCACATCATTACTGCCTCTTCTCAGTAATGATGTGCATTCCTCTCTTTTACATTTCTCTAGACTGAACTAGTCTTAAGGCCCAAAACTGCTAGAGAGGGTCAGTGATGTTAAACTATCACTAAAGAAGTGCTCCATAGTCTACCCTTTTTGGAATAACCGTTTGCTTGCTTTTCTTCCTCATATATAGAAACTTTTTCTCAAGATACTGAAACCCAAAACCCATTTAGTCCTCCAAGTAGAACTCTAGGTTCTTCACTTAAGGTATACTCACATCTGTATGAGAGCTGAATATTGCCTCTCTTCTTTGTGAGACTTTAAATTTAAAAACAAAAGCAAAAAGCAAGCAAAACTAGTATTTTATGGGCTATCAATACACTTTATGTTTTTATAAATACTTCACATATATTATACTATATCAATATGAGGTCGTGGAACATGAATTGGATAATTCCAATGAATATACCATTATAAAAAGGGAATAATGGGACAGTTACGCCTGTTCTTTAGCAGTTCTGTTAAACCATGAAAGTCACAACTTCATCAGTAGATTAGTCCATTTGAAGGATTAGTAATTTAAATGGATTACTACTGGGTGGTAACAGTAGGTAGGTGGGATATGGCTGAAGGAAGTGGGTCACTGGCACATTCTTCAAGATTTTATATTTTGTCCTTGACTCCTTGTGTGTTTGTTCTTTCTCCCTCTCCCCCTCCCTTTCACCTTCCTTCCCTCCATCACTCCCTTTCTTTCCCTCTCTACTTCTCTCTGTCTCCTTTCCAGATTCCAGGAAGTGAGTATCTTTTCAATGTTCTGTTGCTCATTTCAGGTTCAGAGCAATGGATCTAGCCAACCATGGACTGAAACTCTGAAACCATAAACCAACATAAACTTCATTTTCTTTAACTTATTTTTGTCAAGAATTTTGCTCACAGTGACAAAAAGCTGACCACATACAAACTGGTGCAAGAAACTGGGCTGTTGCTGTAAAGAAATTATCCATGTGATTCAGAAATATTTTGATTTGCTTTGTAGGAGGAGTTTAGGAAAATTTGGAGGTGAAGGCCAGAAAAGCCTTAGAATATTATAACTGAAGTTTAATGGGCAATTCTAGAGGTAGCTTGGAAAACCAGAATACTTATAGGGATGCCAACATGTGAAAACTGTGATCATGGGATTTTAGAGGGAAAGAAGGGTTCTATTGGAAGTGAACTAGAAGTTATTCATGTTATACTCAGGCAAAGATCTTATCTACATTTTGCCCATGTCCTGAGACTTAGTGTGAGTCTAAAGTGATAGACTCATTAAAGTGATAGACTAATTAATATCATGGAGAAATTTTATTTTATTTTTTATTTGCTCTAATTAGTTATACTTCACAGTAGAATACACTTTGACACAATATACATAAATGGACTATAATTTCTCATTCTTCTGATTGTACATGATGTAGAATCAAATGTTATGTAGTCATATATGCCCATAGGGTGACAATGTGGATTCATTTTACTATCATTCCTACCCAAATAAACCCTCCCCTCCTTTCACTCCCCTCTACCTAATCCAAAGTAACTATATTCTGCCCTAGCCCGCCTCTGTATTGAATTAGAATCTGTATACCAGAGAAAACATTTGGCTCTTGATATTTGGGGATTAGTTTATTTCACTTAGCCTGATATTCTCCAGCTACATCCCTTTACCTGCAAATGCCACAATTCCATTCTTCTTTAATGCTGAGTAATATTCTATTGTGTACCACCTTGTCTTTATCCATACATCTGCTGAAGGGCCCCTAGATTGGTTCCATACTTTATTGTGAGTTGAGCTGTTATAAACATTGATATCACTGCATCACTGCAGTATGATGATTTTAAGTTCTTTGGGTATAAACCAAGAAGTGGGATAACTAGATCAAATTGTGATTCCATTCCAAGTTTTCTGAGGAATCTCCATACCACTTTCCTTAGGGGTTCCTCTAATTTGCAGTCTGACCAGAAATGTATGAGTGTATTTTTTTGCGTCACATCCTCACCAACGTTTATTGTTACTTGTAGTCTTAATAATTGACATTCTGAAAGTAGGATCAAATCTTCACCTTGTCAGCCTAGGACCTGACTTCCTTAACAGGACTCCTAAAGTGCAAGAAGTAAAATCAAGAATCAGTGCCTGGGATTACAGGGATTCACCACTGAACCTTACCATGGAGAATATTTTAAGGCAGCCCATCTTTCAGGTGGTGGCTCAAGATTGCTGGCAGCTTTTGGCTAAGTTTACTGTAAAAATCAGAAAGAGAGAGCAGAAAGGAAATAGTTTAAAAAGCTTGGAGTTCAGCCAGAGAAACACACAAAATATTGCATTCAAGGAAGCTATGGTTGTTGAAGTCATTCCTGCCATTAAAGACAAGACAAGGCTTTGCACAGAGACAATAGGAAAGATGCCTTGAGGGCATTTCAGGAATCAGCCAGACCACACCCATCACAGGTTCAAGGGTATAAAAATAAAAATTTATTTAAAATAACATAGAGGCACCCTGTGCACACAGAAGAGACTAGAAAGCTGTTTTGCAGGGATTTGTTTCACCATGCTTAGCTGCCTAGGCATTGAGACTGCCCACAGTCCACTATAGTCATGGTCCAAGGAATCCTTGCTATTGACTGAGCTGGTGTCAGAACTTGGCATCATCCACATGGTGTTGGTTCTGCAGGAATGCCAAATTCTGGAGCTAAGGGGTCATGGAAGTTTCCACTGATATTTCAAAGGAAGGTCAATAATATTTATTCATAGTTTTTTTTTAGGCAAAGATAGACTAAAGGGAATATACTCGGAAATTTTATGGGGTAGTGCACACCTGTTATCCCAGCTGCTCAGGAGTCAGAGGCAGGAGAATTTCCAGTTCAAAGGAGCCTCGGGAACTTAGTGAGGCCCTAAACAAGTTACTGACAACTGTCTCAAAAAAAAAAAAAAAATTAAAATGACAAGGGATGTGACTCAGTGGTTAAGCATCCCTGGGTTCAATCCTTAATACCAACAATAAAAAAATACAATTGCATCATCACATCATACACACACACACACACACACACACACGTGTGCACATATACATACACAGAGGTACAATTTATTAATGTGGAGTTTAACTAACGTCAATAATATTCATTCATTCTAATATACCATTAAGAGATTTAGTTCCAGGCTAAGAAGGAGTAAGCTCATTCTACCCTGCCTGTTTGCTGAAAACACTCATATGATATGATATGAACAATATGCATGAATCAATAATTGTATAACTCTTTTTTTTTTGCATGGAGAACTGAACTCAGAGGTGCTTAATCTCTGAGTTACATCTCCAGGTCACCCTTCTTTTTATTTTTATGTTGAGATGGTATCATTCAGTTGCTTAGGGCCTTTCTATTGAAACTCTAAAAATGTAAATAGGAGGAGGTAAACTTGGAGGGGAATAAAATATCAGAATCAAGCTATCACTGAGCCAGCAATTTACAGTGATCAGTAACAAGCACATGACAGCTTAAAACTAGGATAGGATGTTGGTGTAGATGCAGAATGCCCCAGAAGAAGCTCTGTACTATGAAACAAGAAACAAAAAAAATGGATCTTTCTATTTCTCTCCCCACAACCCCCCACAACTCTCTCTCTTCTCTCTTTCTCTCTCTGTCTCTCTTTCCAACTGGCTCCTTTCCTCTTTGCATTTTTTTTCTACTGTCAAATGCCCTAGCACAGGTAAGTCACAGACATCCAAATCTTTGCAGTAATGAACTTTTCATTTTTGATCAAACAAACTATAATACCAAGAGCTTGCACTTCGTCGTTTTTCCGCTTTTTCCTTCCATTACTTGGACCTGAATAAGTTGAAAAAAAATGACCTTTCAGTATAAGTGAAGCACAGTACTGTGGTTGGAAAGAAGAAAAGGGAACTCCAAGGAAATGTAATACACCGAGGAGACCATGGAAAGGGAGGAGTTCACGAAAATGACAGCATAAACTTGTTTCTGAATTCCTGGGCTAACTGTGGAGCAGTATATGTTTATAAATGACCCTAAGTAGCATGGCATATATATTAGGAACTTAACCTGGAGTATTTTATCCATGACCCATCTTTATTTTGCATGTAATAAAAGAGTACAAGTCAGTTAAATTTTAAATGCTGGAAAACGTTATCATATAAAAGCTAATCAAAGGAATATGAATATCAGATAAAGAAGACTTAAAAATTTAAGAAAAAACACTAAGCTTATAGAGGGACATTATGTAATGATAAAAGTAGCAACCTTGAAGACAAAGAAATACAAAATGAGTGTACATCTAGCAGTAGAAGTTCAAAATAAAATGGAAGAGAAAAATCCACAAGTTTGGATGAAGCTTCATAGTCTAAACTACCAATATGACTACTAACTACAAAAATCAGGCAGAGTGTAGAGATAAATATCACCATCAGACAACAGGACTAATAATGTTTCATAGATGCTGAAAATCCATTATTTTCAAGGGTCCACAGATCATTCATCAAGATAAAATATACCAAATTTTCAAAAAAGAAACTCAATAAATTTTAAAGAATTGATATCCTACAGTCAAGTTTGGGGCCATAATAGAATCGATGTAAAAGCCAGTTAACAGAAAGATAACAGGGAAATCTTAAAAAAAAAATCAAACATTAAAACAACAACGTCATCATCTTCAACTGACTCACACGTAGGCAAGGAGGCCTCAGTAAAAATTAGACAATAGTTTGAACTGAATGAAAGTGAACAAATTGTACATCTATATCTGTGAGAAGTAGATAAAGCAGTGACTTCATCTAAGCAATTAAATACTTAGATTAGGAAATAAATATCAAGAAACTATTTTGATAATTTACCTCAAGAAACTAGACAGAACAGAACAAAAAAGTCCAAAACATAAAATATGAAATGACAAAGAAGTAATTAGAAATAATTAAAAAAAAAAGAATTTTAAATTTTAAAAATTACTTGAAAAGATGATGAAATGCATGAACCTCTAAATAAACTGACAATGTACAGAAGAAACAAATTACAGATATCAAGAATGAGATATTATTACATGCCTATGAAAATGGCCAAAATTATTAAATTACAAATTGTTGTTAAAGATTCAGTTCAAATGGAATCTTTCTGAGAGTGGCAATAAAAAATATTTATAGTCATTTCAGGAAATTTATTGTCATTTTCTAATAAAGTCCAACATTCACTTACCATGTAATCAAGTGATTCTAGTTTTGAATATTTACTTCTGAGTCATGAAAACTTGGTCTAGATACAAACCTCTCTCAAGAATGTCACTAGCAGAGCTATTCTTAGACACACAAACCTGGTGACAATCCAAGTCTTCTTCAATGGAAGAATGGATAAATGAAATGTGATATGGCCAAACAAACAAACAAACAAACAAAAAAACCCTCAAAAATAAAAAAAGAAATAAACTGTTAATATGCATAACAATGTAGATGAGTCTAAAAGATATTATGTTTATTCTTGAAAATTTGCACATTTTATAATTTAATCACAAAAACAATTTTTTTCCAGGTCTGAGGATAAAATTCAGGGCCTCTTGCATGTTAGGTAAGCACACCACCATGGAGTTATATTCCCAGCCTTCTATAACATTCATTTTTGGGGGGTCAGGGGAGTACCAGAGATTGAACTCAGGGACACTCAATCACTGAGTCACATCCCCAGACCTATTTTGTATTTTTGTTTACACACAGAGTCTCACTGAGTTGCTTAGTGCCTCACCATGGCTAAAGCTGGCTTTCAACTCTTAATCCTCCTCCCCCAGCCTGTGGAGCCACTGGGATTATATGTGTACGCCATGATGCCCGACTCCTAACACATTCTTGAATGAACAAAAATACAGTGATGAAGAAATGCTCAGTGTTTTCCAGAGATTGTGTGTGGGAGAGTGAAGCAACTGTTCAATATGCTGATTGTGCTGGTCCTTCCATACTGTGTTCATTTGTTACAATTCATAAACTATACACCAAAAGTCAGTCAACTTTACTATGTAAATTCAAAAACAACAAAATAATATACCACAAAAAATAAAAAGGCAATCGCAATGTAGTATCTGCACCTATAAATAAGAAAAAAAGACAAAAAAATTACTAAAATATGTTTTTCGTACAATTAGATGCATTAGATATTTTTATGTTTGTAGTCGTTCTTTTTTGTCCTCCTATGAGATACAAAAGTTCCAGGACAGTAGTGTTCCTGTCTCTTTTTATCTTTACCCTTGACCACAGAGTTTAGAACAGTGATAGAGACTGGCAAACATTTCCAAGCATTTAAACTTAAAAAAAAAAAAAAAAAAAAAAAACACATTTAGCTAAGTACGTGCAGCTCTATTTTCTCCTCTAAATTCTAAGTCTTTTAGAGTTTCTTAAGCAGAAAGTGAGCCCCATGCCGTGAGGCAATGCAGTGGAAATTGCACTTTCATGGGAAATCATGCCCCCTAAAATTATGCATCCCACAGTTCTGACCTTACCTACTAAACCAGAAGAAAGCACAGAATTATTAAACAGGCAGGCAAACATCAACAACAGTAAAAACTCTAAATAAAGATGTTTCCCGTGTTAGACTCTACATGTTGTCTAATGTCCAAGTACAGTATTCCTAGTTGCAAAGGCCTTGAAATGCAGGATATTCTGCTACCCATAAGTGTACCATCTTTCAGGTGTGTTACCCTCACAGTAAAATATTCTATAGTTAAGAATTTCATGATATGGTAAGAAAAGTTGTATAGTATTCATTTTTTATAACCACAGTAGCACTTATCAATTTTATACACATTTTTCTTATAAAAATTAAATAAATCATGTCTGATATTTTAAAAAGAGCTTATTGAAAATAAGTACCTTATTCATGTGCTCCTTTATTTTTGAAATAATTTTTCCTTGGTTTCTATGAAAATTCATTTCAGAGATTTCTATTTGTATGCGATACAAGAAAGTTAATTCTAAATACAACTCAGAACTATCTTTAACGTATATTTTAAAATAATTATAAATTAAGCAATTAAGAACAATTATGTTTAAACAATTAATATAAACATTTGAAAAAGAGTGCAGAGGAATATCTTTGTGAAACCAAAGCTTAAAATTTTTTTCTAATAAATTGCAATTACTTCCAGTTAAGTATAGTACTTACCACTTCATTCTAATAGTGCTACAACTTAATTTAGAGACCCATCTTACATGTAATACCATAATTTAAATAAGTAATATAATTATTATTCACATTTTAATGTTTGTTACAGAAGCCCAACAAGGGGAAAAAGAAGCAAGTAAGATAGAGTGAATTGTTTAAAATTCTTTTCACCCCCAAGGAATTCATTTTAAATAAGACTTTTTTGCATTTTTGAGTTTCATATTAGTGACATATATTTTACTGTTTTCAAAATGTATATTAATATTAAATTTTAGCTAATGTAAATTTGGTTAATATTAACTGGTCCTGATGATTTTGGAAATAATTTCACTCTTGGACTATTCAGACAATGATATATTAGAATTAGAGGACTCGGCCATGTTTTCTTTCATTCTAAGTAGAAAATAAGACAAAGTTTAAAATGAGTTTGACTCATTTGTTTACCCAAAGGAGTTGCTGCATAAATCTGAATTACAATGAATAGACTTAGAATTTTATGGCAAATTCACATGAATCTAGTATAATTTATCACTTTCTTTTTGAGTTCTATACATTTTCTTTGAACTCTAGAATCATATACATTGCATCAGAGCATTTACATACATTATTTCTACAAAAGTTTTTATTTTTTATTCCACAATTCTTTTAAGTTGATATTTTAGATGAATAATGTAATAAAATGATGAATACCAACCAATATTGAAATATGTAATTTGCATACCTGTTAACACCTTTTTAAATAAAAACATTAAGTGACTTCATGTAAAATTAAAATTTAGAACTTGATATGTTGTGGTGGCATATTTCAAAATGAGAATATTGTAAAAGAATATTTAATTTCTTACTTTTTAGAACAAAAATTTTAATGCCATTTGTTTAGATAAACTCTGAAGACAATTAGCTAAAATTCATGAAGCCAAATCAGAAGCAATCATCTCTTTGTTCGTATATAAGAATAGAATAATCATAATGTGTTTTGAACACTGAGTGGCAATTAAAGACTTCTAAGAGGATACTGTTGGAGATAAAATAATATTATTGACTTGATGACTGACATTTGAACAATTTATTTCAGAGAACACACAATAGAAACATAAAATGTGGAAACAGATGGAGAAATTTTTATTTCAGAGAAAAGTAATATTTTAAAAGATACATTATGGTTCTAAATATCCTCTTCAATTTTTTCCCATATCATAGGATTTGGTCCCTGATCTCTGATATTGTATCTTTCTCCTTGCATCAAGTATTTTTTTTTTTTAGACAGAATCTCAATAAGTTGCTTAGGAACTCGCTAAATTGCTGATGTTTATTTTGAACTTGCAATTTTCCTGCCTCAGCCTCCTGAGCCTCTGGATTCCAGGTGAGTGCCACAGTGCCCACCCTTCTCCAGCTTTTAATATTGAAAAATCCCATTCCCAACTCATGATGATCTCATCCAGCCTTGTGGTTAAATATAACCTATAAACTGAAAACTCTCAATTTTATATCTTTAATTCAGGCTTCTTTTATAAATTCTGTCATATACAAGAACCTACCATTTGATTTTTCTCTTCAATATCTTAAAATTTAGTATATCCAAATATGAACTCAGAATTTCACAAAAACATCATGTACCTTCACTGTTTCTCTGGATGGCAAATTTTTACTTCTAGATTTTGGATAAGAAAAAAAAATCTATTTCATGCTAGAATCCATTATTTAAAACAAAACAAAACAAAAAATACAAAACACAATGAAAACATCAACATCATGAACCAAACTATCATTTCCATGCTATTTTAAAATATTTGAAATTCCAAGCAATTCTTTTCATCTCTACTTCTGTCATTTGGTTTTGATCCACCATAATCTCTCATCTGTATATCCATAATTAACTCCTAAGAGTTTTCCTTGTGAATATTCAAGAATTTAGAGGCCCAAAGGCAGCTGCTAGAGTGAACCTTCTGATCATAAATCAGAAATATTTCCCTTCTGATTTAAACACTGAACAGCAACTGCCTGTATAGAGTATAAAAAATATCTGCAATGCTTGTAAGGAAGGTATTTATTGAATTTATTATCCAAACAGATTAGAATGTAAAAAGGACTATACTGGTTATGACAGAATAATACCCATAGATGTGACTTGGTCTTGACAAGTAGGAGGATCCATCACTGCACTGCCAAGTTGTCTTATCACTTGTGCTTGTTGCCTCTCTGACCTCTTCTGCCATTGCTCTCCTCCTTTGTATTGATTTTGTTCTCATTACGGTGATTTGCTGGCTCCTCTTTGCACCACGCTACATAGCACACATCTATTATGGTTCATGTGCTTTCAACTCTAATCTTTGTACTTAACTATTCTTATCCCAGGAATTCATTGAGATAGTTTCCTCATGTAACTACAGCTTTTACCTAGATTTTGTCTCTTTTATGAGTCCTACCTAATATTTAAGAGTGAAAACTGAACTTTGCCAACATTTCTTTTTGGTTGTGAAACTTAAACCCAATAATTATGCACCTAACAAAATCTCATGAATATGTATACAAACCAGTGGTGGTTATTAGCAGCAGTAACATTATCCTTAGTTATTCCTTTAGTAAATTAATACATTTTGGACAAGAAAGTTGGCAGACATAGAGTCAGATTAATTGACATACTAACAAAATTATTAGAAGACTATTGGCTTAAAATACCAAGAAAAGAATTTAGAGAAATTTTCTAAACAAGTAATTTCTCCATTTTGAACAATAAGGTGTAAAAATGCCATAATTTTTAGAATCAGAACCGACATACTTCTGACGTGTATTTTTTTAAAACAAATATTCTTTAAATATTAAACAAAGGTTTTACAAGATATATTCTATGCAATCATAAATTTTGCACTATACTCTTAAAATTTTTATATATCATTTTCATGTTATGAAACTGAAATGAAATAGAACCAAAGTAACAACATTTTTTTCTGACCTTACTTCACTGTAAAATGTTTTCTTTTCAGCCTCCCGACAGCTATAACTGTTGACAGTACAGTGGGACCTTCCCATGTCCCTGACTATGGCCCTGATGTATAAGAAGGATGACTTTGAATGGTATAATTAAAACAATTCTCTCATGTAATCAAAATATCTGTCTCAACAGGTCTTTTTGACCTATACATGCCTAAAGTATTCTTATCATTTTTGTGGGTTTTGCCTTTATAAACTCTGTACTTCCAAAATTTAAATGCTGAAAGTTCTTTGAGGTGTTAGCCTGCTGCCAGCCACTTGCCTGGCATGCTCATTGAAAGATCTTTTTTCGCTGTCGATTTGGCTTCATATGCTTGGTGGTTTGTAATTCTTGCACACTCCGTAACAAAACAAAAGAGTAAAGTGTGAGTTTTGCCATGTCCTATTTTTTTGAAATGAATCTAAATCTAACTATTGTGTCTACCAGATATGACACCTAAAGTTTTCACATTTAATTTGTCATTTCTAGTAAGTTCAAGCATACAAAAATAGTTATATATAAATAAAAAATTATAAAACATTTTCCTAAAGCAAAATATGCTAAAAATTGAAAAAATGTTTTATGCTAGCTGTTACAAAAATAACAATAAAATTTATGTAAAATAGATACTTAGATAAATGGCTTTGTACATAAAGAATACAATGTGTATTAATATTAAATTAATATTTGATATTTCCATTATCAAAAGGGAATAATAACCAGCAATCTCTCTCCAAGTGAGTGGCTAATGTATTAAGCAGATATTTGAACAAAATCTGTAATATCAAAACAATGTATTAGGAATTTATATTTCAAATGAAAACATATCAATTTATTTCCTTAATTTACTACATTGGCAATAAAGTTCAGCCAATTGGGTATCTTAAATTTTTCAACAAGTCTAATAGAGCCATGTAATCTTTTTCCTATGTAAGAAGAAGTTCCAATTCAGATTTTCTGCTTCATATATAAGCCTCTTTAATCTCCCTGTTTTCCAACATTCATATTGTTTCTCTGTATTATTCTTGGAAACTTTTCTATAAACTTTATAATTTTTTAAAGAAATTAAGCCCTAGTTTGCTGAGAAAATAATTTTGAGGACATCATAAAGTAAGCTGCTCTTTATGCTTATCAAAATATCATTATTACATATGCATTTATTTGAATTCATTTTAACTAATACATTAAGAATGCACATATTTATAAAGTACCAAGTGATGTTTCAATATATGTATGCAATGTGTAATGTTTAAAAGGTATCTCCTCAAACATTTATCATTTCTTTAGGGTAAAACACTGAAAATCCATTTTTTCTAGGGTTTTAAAATATATAGTACATTACAAGGTTCTTTAATAATCAACTACAGGGTGAAAGTAATATAAAAATTTCAATTTTAATTTATGTTGTTTCATATCTCTGGCCTATTTCTTCAGGGTCCTAGGAAATATTTTTTAAAAAGATGATTTTTTTGAAATGAAGAAATACAATATAAAATAATTATATATAATTCACAATTAAGTGTTTAGAGTTTTAATTTTGGCTTTAATAGTATCTTACTCTACAATATTAAAAAATCATTACTACTTCTAAATGGAAATACAAGCATCAAGATTTCTCATTGGATTTGTTTTTTTTAACTAATAAGATGTGATATTTAAACACTGGATTACTAAGAATAATAGTCATCACTATTTGCCATCCAAAATCCCTGGAATATTTTAAATTTATTTAATTGTGTGTTTATTTTAAGTCATAATTTGCATATTTAAGTATATAGACAAAATGAATACATGTTTATTAAATATTATTAAATTTTAAACATCATCTGTCTTAATTAGTGAATTCTGCACACAAAAAAATCATAGTTATATATTGCATTTTGTTAACAGGATTATCTAGATTCATATCCAAAATGATTGAGTGAAGTCCTTTGTTTCAACTAACTGGAGGAGAAGACTGTATTTGGCAATAGATAGTTTGTTAATTATTATGTTTGTCAAAATTCATTTAAAATTTCATCATCTGAGATTTAATTAATATGATAAATTTCACTATATCATTAGAGCCTACAATATTATATGATTTCCTTTATCTTCTGACTAAACTAATCTTATAACTGTTAATCATTACATTTTTTCTCTTTGACACCATGGATAGAAAATAAAAACTTCCAATCTTCAAATTTGGTACTACAAATATAAAAGAAACCTACAAAGATTCTGTGTTGTCTTTTCTAGTATCTTCTTGAAATGTGCAAAATTTTGAACAACATTATAAGAAGGTAGAATGACAATTTATTCCACTACTACATCATGGTTCTAAGAGATTCTGTGATTCCTTCTTTTTTTTTTTTTTTTTTACTACATATTCTTTCTGTTTAATGTATTTGGGAATAATTGATGAGTAATCATAAGGAATGATGAAACAATTCTTATGATGATGATACAGAGACATTTTACAAACTATACAGAAAATAAAATCACTCTATAATGTATTTGAGAATCATAATAACCCAATGGAACAATAGTAATTCCAAAAAATAATTCTACCTATATTTTATTAAAATAGGAGGTTTTTCTATTTTGTTTTTGTTTGAAAGGATTTATGAAATATAAATTCTTGAAAACAACACTGTTTAAAGAATTTCTTCCTTGGATGTCACATTACCAAAGTTGACTTCTTGATTTGCTTTCTTTCATTTCTTTTACCAAAATATTTGCAAAATTGCAAACTTAATTTACTGTATTTTAGTATTTTTCAAGTTTTTAGGACCATGTACCTCATAATTTTAAAGAGAACATGTAATAATAATAATTATAATTTATTTAATATTTTAATATGATAGACATAAATTTATTTAATCTTCAATTATGAACTGGATTATTTTTATTTTTCTGATGAGAAAACATGCATAGAAATATTATATTACATGAAACTATTGGATCACAGAGATCAGATTAATATATCCAGACCTGTCTGTGATCTAGAGTTCCTTTTTTATCCATTATGAATAAGTAGCATATAAGTTATATGTGCATCCACATATATGAGTTATTTGAATATGATATCATGTAATACATATAGTAATATAACATGTACAGACATACATAAACACACATGTAGTCATGCATTACTTAAATACAGGAATATGTCCTGATAAATGTGTCATTAGGTGATTTTATCATTGTGAAAATGTCATACATTTTTGCTTAATACAAGCCATGTTGGCTACATCATTAGGCAGTATGTCAGAAATATGATCTATTGCTGACTGAATTGTCATTATGAGGTATATGCCCACCTAATACATGTATACATACATTTATAAAAGAGAGAAACTAAACAATATGTGGAAGTTCTAATACTATCTCCCTGCACTGAATTTGATCATCATCAATCCTTCCTACATGAGTGAACTTCGTTTTTTGTAGAAGAAGAAGCTGAGTCAGAGTTTCAGCTGAAAGACTAGTTTCTTTTTCAATTTTTAAAAAATTATTTATTTCTTACACACATGACAATAGTGGAGTGCATTACACTCATAATTATCCATTCACAGCACAATTTTATGTAACTCTGTATATAGAGTATGTTCATGCCAAATTATGCCATTATACGTGAGCGCTCTTATTTTTTTTTGCATTACAATTCTTAATACACCTTTATACCATAATTTATCATATCTCTGTTTGTATATAAGGTGTGTTGACACCAAATTCACATCTTCATACATGCATTTTACATAATGGTGACTGTCTCCTTCCACTATCCTTACTATTCCCCTTCTCCTTCCCTTTCCTTCCCCCTCCTATTCCCTATCTAGAGGTAATTTTCCACCCATGCTCTCCCTCCTTACCCCACTTTCAGGCACCCCCCCTTATATCAGAGAAAACATTTGGCATTTGTTTTTTTGGAATTCGCTGACTTCACTTAGCACAGTCTTCTCTAATGCCATCCATTTCCCTGCAAATGCCATAATCTTATTTTTTTAGTGCTGAGTAATATTCCATTGTGTATAAATGCCACATTTTTTTTTATCTATTCATCCATTGAAGGACATCAATGTTGGCTCTACAATTTAGCTATTGTGAATTGTGCCGCTATAAACATTGATGTGGCTGTGTCCCTATAGTATGCTGTTTTTAGGTCCCTTGGGTATAGTCTGAGAAGAGGAATAGCTGGGTCAAATGGTAGTTCCATTCCAAGCTTTCCAAGGAATCTCCAGACTGCTTTCCAAATTGGCTGCACTAATTTGCAGTCCCACCAGCAGTGTATGAGTGTACCTTTTCCTGCATCCTTGCCAAAACTTATTTTTTGTCTTCATAATGGCTGCCATTCTAACTGGGGTGAGATGGTATCCTAGAGTACTTTTGATTTGCATTTCTCTGATTGCTAGATATGATGAGCATTTTTTTGGTATAATTTTTGATTGATTGTATATCCTCTCCTGAGAAGTGTCTGTTCAGAACCTTGTCCCATTTATTGATTGGATTATTATTTTTTTGTTCTTATCTTGTTGAGCTCTTTTTATGCCCTAGAGATTAGAGCTCCATCTGATGTGTGAGGGGTAAAAATTTGTTCCCAGGATGTAGGCTCCCTGTTCACCTGACAGATTATTTCTTTTGCTGAGAGAAAACTTTTTAATTTGAATCCATCCCATTTGTTGATTCTTTGTTTTTATTCTTGTGCTATAGACCAGTTTCTAATTATTAGTCACTATCACTTATGAAAAGAAGAACAGGGGGGCAGGAATGGGCAGAGGAAGAATATTGACACTGATGTAATTCTGGCAGTGCTCTCTCAAGTGGTATTTCTTAGAAATAAAAACCAGATTAATAATAAGTAAAATCAGTAACACAAAAATAAATATGAAAAATCTTATTCAGAAAAAAATAGATAGAATCTACTACTAAGATATCTAGAAAAACATAGTGTATTATTTTTACTATTATTATTTCAACTTACTGGCTAATTGTTATTCACCAGTCAGTTCAAAAATCTCTGTTAAGTACACTTTTCTATGAAATTAAGTGTTCAATAATGAATCCAAGGCATGTGAAAATCCCAAACAAAACCAATAAGTAAATTAATACATGAATAAGTAAAATATCTACTAAAATAACACCAGGGAAAATAAATCAAGATGATAAACTCAACATACAAAATAACTAAATTACAGAAAAATAAATATATGTGTGTATGTGTGTGTGTGTGTGTGTGTGTGTATACAGTGTATATACACAGGAAAAACAACAAAGAAAAAATTACCTCAAAACACATAGAACATATTTTATTTCATCCCCTCCTCACCCCATCCTAGTACTAAGGATTAAACTTAGGGGCACTACTATTGACCTGCACCTCCAGTATTTTTAAAAATTATTTGAGACATGATCTCACCCAGGATGGTCTTCAACTTGAGATAGTCTTGTCTCAGTCTCATGAGAACACTATTTTATTGAGAGAGAGAGAGAGAGAGAGAGAGAGAGAGAGAGAGAGAATTTTTTAATATTTATTTTTTAGTTTTCGGTGGATTCAACATTTTATTTTTTTATGTGGTGCTGAGGATCGAACCCAGTGCCCCGCGCATGCCAGGTGAGAGCGCTACCATTTGAGCCACATCCCCAGCCCAAGAGAACACTATTTTAAAGGAAGTAGCTATTTGTGGATATTACATGAGTAGATAGGAACTTAACAAAGACTTTTCTTTAGAGTGATAATTATTACAGAGGAGTTTGATGAAGCTATGGTTCTCTGGCATCAAAGTGCTACAATTACAGAAAATACAATTTTTTTAAAAAAATGTATTGGTTCATTATAGTTATAAATAACATTTGGATATATTTTGACACAATTATAAATGCATAGGAGTATAATCTTCTCCAATTAGATTCCTAGTATTTATGCTTGCTCTTCCTTTCCTACCTCCCTCTATTTCCTGTTCTCTCTTCTACTTACTTTTCTATTTATGTACATTTTTAAGAAATTAGTATCTTGTGGATATCCATAATGGTGAGATTCATGACAGTATATTCATATATTTACATTGGAATTTTAGGTCAGATTCATTCCACTGTTTTTTCCTTTTTCCTTCCTCACATCCCCTTCTTATACTCTCCTGATCTTTCTTTGACTTTGAAGAAATCTTCACCCCCCCACACACCATTTATTTACTTTCCTAAACTCCCGATTTTAGACAAGCTTCTGTATATCAGAGAAAACATTTGACTTTTTACTTTTGGAGTCTGGCTGATTTCACTTAACATTATGGTCTCCAGTCCTATCTATTTATCAGCAAATGACATTATTTTATTCTTTTATTGGCTGAGTAATACTTCATTGTGTGTGTGTGTATGTGTGTGTGTGCGCGTGTGTATAATATATATATATATATATATATATATATATATATATATATATGTATATCACATTTTCTTAATCCATTCATCTGTTGAAAGCCACTTAAGTTGGTTCTATAGACTAGAGATTTTGAATTGTAGTACTATAAATATTGATGTGGCTGCATCCCTATTGTATGCTGATTTTAGATCTTTTCGGTGTATATAGGGGAGTAGAATAGCTGGGTCATAAAGTGGTTCTATTCCTAGTTTCTTGATGAAATCTTCATATTGCCTTCCAGAGTGGTTGCAGTAATTTGCAGTCCCACCAGCAACATGTAAATGTACCTTTTCCCACACATCCTTGCCAATATTTATTATTGTTTATACTTTTGATAATTGCCATTCTGACTAGAGTGAGATCTCAAGATGTTTTGATTTGCATTTCTCTAATTGCTAGAGATGTTTAAAACTTTTTCATGTATTTGTTGGCCTTTTGTACTTCTTCTTTAGAAAATGTCTGTTTAATTCATTTTTTCATTTATTAATTTGGTTATTTGTTTTTTGGTGTTAATTTTTTTGAATTTTTATATAATTTGGATATTAATGCCCTATCTGAGGTGCAGGTAGCAAAGATCTTCTCCCACTCTGTAGGTTCTTTCTCCATATGCTTAATCATTTTCTTTGCTGTTCAGAATCTTTTTAGTTTTATGTCATTCCACTTATTGATTTTAGTTATAGTTCTCACACTTTTGGGATCTTATTAAGGAAGTTGGTTCCTGTGCTAATATTTGATTTTCAATTTTTGAATTTAAAATTCAAATGCATAGTAAAAGACAAAATTGTATAAATATCAACTAATTTTGAAGTAATAACCAGCAGTACAAACCCCACAATTCTTTCAGGTGTAATTGCAATAGAAAGTTATAAGGAATTTTAGGAGAAGAATTTTGACACATGAGAATTACCTTGAAAGCCTTAAGTTCACTTGTTGTAATTTTGAACACAGAAGCTTGGAGAAAAAATAGAAATCAAAGAAATGATATGACAAAATTTCTCCTCAATGAAATGAGCACAGTGATCATCAGATTAAAAGAAACTATATGGTTATAGCATTTTTTGTTGTAAATATTCCCAGATGCAATATTTGGAATAAAAAATGTCATTCCCATTTAGACACAATATATTTGGAATTTAGGCAACAAACTGTGAAGATAAATTAAAAAAAAAATCCTGGTAGAGTGAAGAAAATGATATATATTCTCAAATAAAAGCATACATAAAGTTTTATCTGTAGAGAAAAATAAGTGGATTGGTATATAAATATGTCTCTTCTAACCAACATACTGACAGATTTCAAAGTTCTGAGAAGTTGCATCCTTAAATTTAAAACCACTGGATTATCACTGAAGGAGGATTGATAACGAATATGTTCAAATATGACGTAGTCAGAAATTATAGAAGAGGCATTTGTTTTAATTTTCTAAATAAGATATTTATATGATAGAGTAAAAATTGAATCACATAAGACTATTGGACAGGGGAGGAAATAATGAAAAATGATAGACCATTAAACTTATTCTTGCATCAAGGAAAGTCTAGAGAATAATAAAGTGACTGATATTAATGTGCCCACCTGCCACAAACAACAATAAAACTGTTGAAACTTAGGAGATATGTTTTCAGGTGTTGATATTATCCAGTCTTAGAATGACACCAATATTTCTGGCTGCTTCCAGCTTTTGTTTTAGCTACTCTTTGTATCCTGCCAATAATTGCCTTTTTATGAATGCATAATACAAAAATTATGCTGCCCTAGCTCATGCTTTATTTGTTTGTTTGGGAGCATGGGAGTTTGAATCCAGGGCCTAGTGCACCAGAGAGAAGCATTCTACCACTAAGCCATGTCCCCAGTCTTCAGCTCATATTTTTGAAGAAGAGAGTGGGACACAGAAGTCTTGCAAATTACTGTGGATAAATTATTTCAGAAAACCTTGGATTTATGATGTAAATGGTTTTCATGAATATATTTGTTAATTTAATTCATATTGATATGTTAAATTTTTGCCATAAAATATTAACTTATTGAACCAGAAGAGAATCTTTCTTCTGATGAAAGTTAAAGTGTAATCTCCTATTTTCAGCTTATGGCTACTGATATTGTTACTTGATTTAAAATTTTCTGTGAGTCATTGAAATTGTTGTATTAATATACAGAGGTTCTAGATTATAAGTTGTGTCTGCTTTTTTCTGTTGTTTTTCTTATTTATTTTTTGTTTTTTGGTTCTTGTTTTTTTTTTGTTTTTATATTTGTTTCTTTCTATACTGCATTTTGAACAGAAGGCCTTATGCATTCTAAACAAACGTTCTATCTCTGATCTACAATATTAATTCCCTTGTGTCTTTAGTAGTACAATTAGATCAAGTTTTATCAAAACAGTTAACATCAAAGTGAATGGAATGCTAATAAGTTAGCTTTGTGGTTCATATAAATAAATTAAGATCATAAGACAAAGAATGAATGGATTATATTTTTAAATAATTGAATTACTATCTTTACAATATAGCTTAAGGAAAAAAAACTATGAGTTCTGGGAGCATAATTTTGGTATTGGATATTTATATAAAGTCATCTTATGTCAGGTCAAATTAAATTTAAGGAATAGGCACACTTACTAAAATAACAAAAGACCAGAAATTTCCATTGAATGTTTTCTAACAGTATTGGGAATGAAAAGTATTCTCTTACATTAAGACAAATGGCCATTTATATGCGTTAGAATTTCAAATCAGTATATAACAGGCATTCACTCAGAGCTTTGCATTCAGGCATGAGTAAATACTCTTTCTCTTGATCCATGCAGAGTTCATTGCACTCAAATTTACCTTATAAAATAGGAATGAATTTTAGAAAAGAAAGAATAAGAGACCTCAGGTTTAACTCCTTACCCACTTTAAAATAAGTAACTCTAACTGCATCTGAAAAATAACTAAAAGAAGAATTCTTTTCCTCTTCAGCCTAATTGCATAAGTTTAGTTTTATTTTTTAATTTGTTTTAGACAGTCATAATTAAACACCCCACCCCCAACACACACCTAAAAAAATTAGTAGACTCCATAGCCTCAGTTAAAAAAAATTGGGGAAGGGGGTATAAAGCAAAACATATATCAGACATTTATTTGCACAAAAATAAATTAATATATTATCTTGTCATAATATATGTGACTATAGTAAAGAGCAATTTAGGTAACCCTATAGACAACAGCCACAATTCGGTCAAAGTGATGGCTTACAATAGTATTACTGTTATCTTTTCAAAGGAAATTAAAAAGCATTGATAAGTAATTACTGCTTTTTTGAATAAATCATCTCTATTCCATCTGAGACTTACACAATAGCAAACAATAGTCCTCCCACAAAATATTTCTTACTATAAAGGTTAAGTATTATACTCTATGGGATCATTGTTATGCATATCTCAGTATGAAGAACTCAAAGGAGATTTTTGCACAAAGTGAATAGATGGCCTTACCTAGAAGCTTTAGATTATATGAAAGCAAAAACACACATAAATGATACTATAGGAGAACTCACTGAAATGATTGTCCCTGCTCAAGTCTCTTTAAGTCTATAAAGAGATAGGTGATCTTCAGGTGTCAGTATGAAAATACTCTGTTATTCTCACAAATATACCATAAAAATAAAGCAATCAAAATTAAAAAAATAAAAATACCTATTGCTTATACAGATTATGATCACTAAATATGTTTAAGGACTGGGAAGAACACATATAAACTTTATATGTGTTTTACCTTTACTTAATTATTTCAATGGAGTGCAATAGCATTTATATGTGCCTTGAATCTTTTTTTTTTGTTTGTTTTTAAGCAATTGTTTATTAATATTTTGTTTGATTACCAAAAGATTAAAAATGTATTCTTTCAACTGACAGTATTTTTATTTGAAGTTATAAATCTTATTTATTTTAAAATAGTCTATTTTTAGGGAATTACACTAAGTAATACTTTAATATATTCTGAGAATGAAAAATGCAAAATTTTAAACTATTAGCACTAGAAGAAACAGAATGGGGAAGCTATTGACTCTTTTGAAATTTAATGAGTTTGGGCATGTATTTCATACATTTTGTAGTTTTTATTGTAATATTTACATCATGTATTATTTCTGCCAAATAATCAGGAAAGCATTTCAGTGGTTGATATTTTTATATCTGTAAAACATTCTTCAGTAATACGGTTTAGCAAGAAAAAAATGCCAGAAAGAGTTAATTCAGTTGTCTCATTAAAAAAAAACAAAACAATATTTTATGTTTTTAACAAAAAGAAGAGAATCCATAAACATTCAACAGTCCAGGAAAGTTTAAAGGATTCATTCTATTATATGGCCCAAATATTATTCTTTCTAATCATTTTTTTTTCCAAACACTCTAAGAACACAGTATGATTGGGTGTCTGTTACATGAAAAGCACTCTACTAAGAGTGGTAGATATCCTGCTAATGGGTTTGCCTTCTTGAGATTTGTAAATTAAAGTTAATTTTGAGTTAAACAAAGTGTATGCAATAGTGTAGTTTAATCTCTGGTATAAAATTCAAGCCTAACATATTTGCATACACTTTTGCATGAATGCTTTTGAGAAAATAGCTAAACTAGCATAGTGAGCTCTTAACAGATATAATAGTTTTTAAAATTTTTTGTTTTAATTAGTTATACATGACTAACTTAGTAGAATGAATTTATGCACTTTGATATACATAAATGGGATATAATTTCTCATTTTTCTGAGTCTACATGTTGCAGAATCATATTGGTCATGTAGTCACGTATGTACGTACAATAATAATATCTCTTTCATTCTACTATCTTTCCTATTCCCACACCCCCTCCTCTTCCCTCCCATCAATTCTCTTGACTAATCTAAGGTAATGCTATTCTTACATAGTGCCCCCATGCCTTATTGTGAATTAGCATCACATATTAGAGAAAACATTCAGCCTTTGATTTTGTAGGATTCAGTTATTTCGGTTAGCATGATATTTTCCAACCCAACCATTTACTGGCAAATGGTATAATTTTACTCCTCTTTAAAGCTGAGTAATATCCCATTGAGTATATATACCATATTTTCTTTATCCATTCATCTATCAAAGGATGTCTAGGTTTGTTCCATAGTCTAGCTATTGTGAATTGAGCTGCTATAAACATTTATGTGGCTGCATCAATATAGTGTGCTGTTTTAAGTCCTTTGGGTATAAACCAAGTAGTGGGATAGCTGGATCAAATGGTGGTTCCATTCCCAATTTTCTGAGGAATCTCCATACTGCTTTGCATAATGATTGCACCAATTTGCAGTCCCACCAACAATGTATGAGTGTACAATTTTCACCACTTCCTTGCCAACATTTATTGTTGCCTGTATTCTTGATGATTGCCATTCTGACAGGAGTTAGATGAAATCTCAGAGAAGTTTTGATTTGCATTTCTCTAATTGCTAGAGATGTTGAACACTTTTTCATATATTTGTTGATCAATCATATTTCTTCTTCTCTGAAGTGTCTGTAAAATTTCTTAATGCCTTTATTGATTGGGTTATTTGCGTTTTTTTGGTGTTGACTTTTTTGACTTCTTTATATATCCTCGAGATTAATGCTTTATTGGAGGTGCATGTGGTAAAGATTTTCTCCCGATCTCTAGGCTCTGTAATCATATTATTAATTGTTTCCTTTGCTGAGAAGAAGTTTTTTAACTTGAATCCATCCCATTTATTGATTCTTGATTGTACTTGTTGGTGAAGATTTGGGCCTATTTTTTCTTCTATTAGGTGCAGGGTTTCTGTTCTAGTGTCTAAGTTTTTGATTCACTTTGAATTGATATTTGTGCAGAAGTTTAGTTTCATTTTGCTACTTATGGTTTTCCAGTTTTACCAGCACTATTTGTTGAATGGGCTATCCTTTCTCCAGTGAATATTTTTGGTACTCTCGTCTAGTATGAGATAACCCGGATTTATGTGGGTTTGTCTCTGTATCCTCTATTGTGTGACTTTGGTCTACAAGTCTATTTTTGTACTAATATGATGCAGTTTTTGTTACTATAGCTCTGTAGTGTAGTTTCATGTCTGGTATTGTGATGCCTTCTGCTTCACTTTTCTTGCTAAGAATTGCTTTATCTATTCTGGGTCTCTTATTTTAGTCTGAGCAAGATATACACAGAAATGTGTGCATTTCATTCATTGATATTCCCAGTGACTTAATCAAATTCAGAATTTATAATTAGATTATTGAAACTTCTGAAAATTTAGTGTGTGTGTGTGTGTGTGAAAAATAAATAAGACTGAATTGTTTTAATAAAGAGTAACAAAAATGAGAAACTAAAAAAAAAAGAGAGAGAAACCTGTGACTAGACTAAGAAATGAAAAAGAGAAGACATTTTAACTGATGCTGCAGACATAAAAAAGAATGAAAAGAGATTGTTATGAGCAGCAATTAATTGCCCAAAATTAAATAACCTATCTAAAAAGCACAAATTCTTACCTTTTACATCTTAAAACAGTCAAGAGAGATTGAAAATGCTAAACAAATTAACTAACAATGAGATTGAACTAGTGATAAAAACCACCCACAAAGAAAAACCCAAGATGAGATGGCTTCAAAATAATTTCTAACAAATATTTAAGAAAAAAATTTCATTAATCTCTCAAACTTTTCCAAAATTAAGTAGTAAGGCATACTTCCCTGTATATGCTATGAGATTAGCAATATATTAATACTAAAACTGGAACACCCCCCTCACACACACACACACACACACACAAAAAAAAAAAAACTACAAGTAAGGAAAACTACATACCAATTTCTCAAATGAGTATAGATTCAAAAATTCTGATGAAAATCCTAACAAAAAATTAAATATACATTAAAACATTCAAAAATCATGACCAAACAGGATTTACTCCTGAGATTCAAGGACAATCCAATATAAAAAATTTAGTTAATATGATGAAAACATCAACAGAAATAAAGGTCAAATTTACATGATCATCTTGTGTTTTTCATTTATACACAAATACATTTGAAAAAAATTCAACATTTTCATAATAGAAACACTGAAGTAACTAGGAATAAAAATAATTTATATAAACCATTCATAATCAGTCCAAAGCTAACATCATTCAGAAAACATAAATGTTTTTCCTATAAAACAGGAACAAGACCAGGACAGCCCTTCTAAACATATCTATTCACAATAATACTGTAAGTCCTAGACAGGTCTATTAGTCAAGAAGGAGAAATATAGGCTTCAAAACCAGAATGGATGAATTAAAATTACCTCTGTTCACAAAGGACAAAACTTTCTTTATTGACTCAATGAAAAAAAGTTAAAAATAATATGAAATTAAATTTATTTTATACAAAGTAACTTCAAACATGACTTCTACTTCCATCCATTATAAATGAATAATCCAAGAAGAAAGTTAAAAAGAATTTCCCACTTATCATCAAAAAGGAAAAAAAAAATAACAAAGAAGATGAAAGATATGATATATTATGAAAATTATAAAGAATCAATTGAAAAGCTGAAACAAATGGAAGAAATCCTGGATTTATTGATTAGGTAAATCAATATTGAATCTACAACTTCAATGCAATTCCTATAAATATTTTAATGGCATTTTTTTACATACATGAAAAAAGGATGAGCTAAAATTCATATGGAAGCATGATGACTCTGAATAGCCAAAGTAACCTTAAGAAAGTAAAACAAAACAGGAGAGGTCACATCTTCTGATTTCCAATATATTAAAATCTATATTAATTAAAATAACATGATTAGAATTAAAAGATAGATTAATGGCACAGAATAGAGATCCCAGAAATAAAACCCCTCACATAAGGTCAAATTTTTTAAGGAATGCTGAGAATATCACTGCCATATGCAAATAATAAAGTCAGAATCTTATCTCACTCCATATATAAAATCAACTCAAAATGGATTGAAGAAGTAAATATAAGTCCTGATACTGTAGGACTCCTAGAAGAAAGTGGAGTGAAAAAACAAATATCATGACATTGGGATCAGCAACCAAAAGCATAGGTAATAGAAAGAATAGAAAATACTACATCAGACAATAAGGATTCTATACAACAAAGGAAATAATCATCAGAGTGAAAGGTCAATATACAGAATAAGAGAAAATATTTACAGATTATATATCTATTAAGGACATAACAACATACAGGAGATTTTACAACTTAGCAAAAATAAATAAATAAATAATGAATAGCTTAGTTAAAAAAATTGGTAAAAACTCAAAGACATATTTCATCAAAGATACCAGTGAACAACAGGTGAATGAAAAGATGTTCAACATCCCTAATTATCTGTGCAATACAAATGAAAACTGCAATGAGATATCACTTCATGTTTGCTGACTATTATATAAGTAATTTTAAATGATCAAATGTTGCTGAGGACAGGGAAAATTGAAACCCTTGTGAATTTTTAATGAGAATGTAAAAATAGTGCTAAGGAATTGAATGGATGTTCCTGAAAAAAAAAAAAAAAAGAATTATCAGATCCTATAGCAACCCCCTCTGCAAAATAAGTGAAAGCAGGACATAAAGATTTCTGGTCCTCCTCATTCTTGCAGTATTACTTATCCAAGTTGGTGAAGAAACCAAAATGTCTATTGACAGATGAGTGGAAGAATAAGATGGAGTCTGTACATAAAATCACTTACTCAAAGTTAGGAAGAAAAAAGAGAAAGAGAGAAAGAAAATCTTGTCCTAAGGTTGAAACTTTGGGACTTTCTGAAAAGTGGAATAACTTCATCATGAGTAGATAAATACTACTACATGAGGTATCTAAATTGGTCAAAATCATACAAGTAGAAGCTAGAATGATATTTTCCTGGAGGTTATGTGATAGGGAAATGAAGAATTGCTATTCACTGGGTATAGAATTTCAGTTATGTGAGATGAATAAGTTCTAGAGATCTACTTGAAATATTGTACTTACAGCTAAAACTACTCTCCTAACCACTTAAAAATTTGATAAACTGTAATCTCATGTCAGGTGATCTTAATATAATTTAAAAAATCATAATGAAAATGTAATAGATTCTAAATCTCTGTGCTAATTTTTCCATGCTTGATAGCAACAATCACTGAGTTCACCTTATAATGTGACAATATGAGGCTCATATATGTTGTGAATTCTGATTTATTTATATTAATAAGTGTGTGGAAACTGTTCTGCTTCGAGCAACAACTAATGATACCAAGCATGGAAGAATTACATAATGAATGGCTCTCTTAGCATCTATGACCATAATGTTAATATGGTCTTAGATGTTAAATTAAAGTATTATAGTTTTTGAAATAAAATATTATAGTTAAATCACAAAGATACAGCTATAAACGTAATATTTGGAGAGGAAAACCTCATATCGTGGTAGTTATATACTGGTAGTTACAGCGATGCTTAATTTGAAGTAAGGTAGTAATTGAGAAGTTATTATATATGGGGTGGAAAAATTTATGAATGAAAAAAACAACAAAGTTTATGTATTTTCAGAGTAATAGAATGTGTAATAATTTGTTGGGAATCATAGCTGACAAATGCAAAAGTAAAGTATCATTAACATGAAAAATGTACATTTGCATGGTTTTTGTCCAGAATAAAATAGTAAAGATACTTTATCTTTGAGCAGAACACTGACTCATAATATAAACATAGCACCTGGTGTAAAGAGTTATTTTAAGAAAGAATAAATTTAAAAAAAAAGTTTGTTTTATTAACTGTTCCAGAATATTTCCTGATCTATTGACTCATATTCATATTCCTACTCTAGGTCTATACTTAACTATTAAATTGAATATGTTCAAACCCCAAGCCCATATTTTCCCCAACATGGTTGATATTATGTATGTTTGTTTTTCCAGTTTCTCAAAAAAAGAAATTTGGGCTCATTCTTGACTTCTCTTTTAGTCACCAACAATACATCTAATACAAATAATACACCTAATACAACACCTAACCCAAAATGAAATTCTAGTATATATGTGTATATATACATATTCATGCACATACATATACACATACACATATCATATGTGTACATATGTATATATAATAAATATATATACATGTACATATGTATATCACATATATATACACATATGAAAATATATACAGACACATTGTATATTTTCATGTATATATATGTATGTATATCTGAAAATGTGTATACACAATGGGTATATATAAATATATATACAATATATATATAAATATATATATACAAAAAATAAATATATCATGGCTTCATTTTATTAAATTAATTAATTTTCCATGAGATAATTGAAAATCATGGCAACAAATTTTACCTCAACTATTGGTACCTAACTTTACCTGGAAAATAATTTTCAGGGCCACACATCTCATTCTGTTGTATCATCTTAAGTCTTTGGTACTCCAGTTGTTTTTTTTTTCATGTTCACCACTGTAGATTAATAATGTCACCACTGTGACATTTATAAACTGTGTTTCATAGTACAGCTCAGATTCACTATATTTGGGGTTTTAATATGTTATATAAACTTTAGAATATCTGTATAACTAGATATAAATTTCTTATTTTTTAATGAAATTTCTCATTTTAAAACTTGTTCATTTTAGATATACATGACAACAGAGTATATTATGATGTATTATATGTACAGGGAGCATAACATAGTCTAATTAGGATCCCATTTGTGGAGTTTCATCGGTCATGTATTTATATATGAACATAGGAAAGTTATGTCTGATTTATTCTACTGCTTTTCCTAGTCCTGTCACGCTTTGATTTCCTTCATTCCTCTCTGTCCAATGCAGTGAAATTCTATTCTTCCCTCCCTACCCTTATTATGTGTTACTATACATATATCGGAGAGAACATTCACCCTTTGATTATCTTGGAAATGACTTATTTCACATATCATAATACTCTTCAGTTCCATCCATTGACTGGCAAATGCCATAATTTCATTCTTCTTTATGACTAAGAAATATATTATTGTGCACGTATACTACATTTTCTTAATTCATATATCTGTTGAAGGGGATCTAGCCTAGTTCCATAGCTTACTTATTGTGAATTGAACTGCTATAAACATTGATGTGGCTGTAGTCTGATGATTTTAAGTCTTTTGGTATAGACCAAGGAGTTGGCTGAATAGGTCAAACGGTGGTTCCATTTCTGAGGAATTTCCATACTGCCTTAGAGAGTATTTGGACCAATTGTAGTCCCACCAGCATTGTATGAGAGAACATTTTTCCTCCCATTCTTGCCAACATTATTGTTGCCTGTATTCTTGATAATTGCCATTCTGACTAGAGTGAGATGAAATATCAATGTGGTTTTAATTTGCATTTCTTTAATTTTAGAGATTCTGAACTTTTTTTTCACATAATTGTCGATCATCTATATTTCTTCTTCTGTGAAGTGCCTGTTCAGTTTCTTTGATCATTTACTGATTGGGGTTTTTGGTGGTTTGATTGTTGGTGTTAAGTTTTTTTTTTTAGTTCTTTGTATATTCTGGAGATTAATGCTTTATCTGAGGTACAGGTGGCTAAAATTTTCTCCTATTCTGTTCCCTCTTCAAATTCTTGATTGCTGCCTTTGCTGTGAAGAAGCTTTTAGTTTGACTCAATTCCATTTAATGATTCTTGATTGTACTTCTTGTGTTTCAGGGGTCTTGTTGAGGAAATCATTTCCTAAGCTGTCATGATGGAGAGCTGGGCCCACATTACCTTCTAATAGGTGCAGGGTCTCTGGTCTAATGCCCAGGCCTTTTATCCACTTTGAGTTGATTTTTGTGCAATTTAGAGATAAGGATTAAATTTCATTCTACTACACATGGATTTCCAGTTCTCCCACATTTTTTGAAGAGACTATCTGTTCTTCAAAGTATGTTTGGGTACCTTTGCCTAGGATGAGTTCTTTGTATATCCTGTATTCATGTGCCTTTGTCTATGTGTCTTTTATTCTGTTTCACTGGTTTTAATGCCTGTTTTGTCCCAATATCATGCTGTTTCTGTTGTATAATTCAAGATCTTGCATGGTGACACCTCCTGCCTTCACTTGCTTTGGCTAGGCTTCTCACTTTTCCAAAGGAAATTTATTTCTGTTTGTTTTTTCCCTATGAAGACCATTATTAGTATTTTAATAGAAATTACATTAAATCTGTATAGCACATTGGATATTATGGTCATTTTGACAATATTTATTCTACATATCCAAGAACATGGAAAATCTTTCCGTATTCTAAGGTGGGTCATCTTCAATTTCTTTCTTTAGTGTTTTGTAGTTTTCATTGTAGAGCTTCTTCACTTCAGTTTTTGGTCTTATTTCCAAGTATTTTATTATTTTTTTGATGATATTGTGAATGGGATAGTTTTCCTAATTTATTTTTCAGCTGATCCCTTATAGTTGTATTGATTTATGGGTTTTAACTTTATATTCTACTACTTTGCTGAATTCATTTATGAGATATACAAATTTTCTGATAGAGTTGTTTTTTGTATTTTTTGGAATTCTAAATACAGAATCATGTTTTCAAAACATAAGGATAGTTTAAGCTCTTCTTTTTCTATTTGTATCCCTTTAATTTATTCCTTAGCCTAATTGTTCTGGCAAAGGTTTCCAAGTCTCTGTTGCTTAGAAGTAATGATAGAGATCATCTCTGTCTAGTTCCTGTTTTTAAAAGGGAATGATTTAGATTTTTCTCCATTTAGAATGATGTTGGCCTTGAGTTTAACATATATAGCTTTTACAATGTTGAGCTATGTACTTACTATCCCCAATATTTATAATATTCTGAGCATGAATAAAAGTTGTATTTTTTCAGGGACAGGGGTACCAAGGGTTGAACTCATGGGCACTTGACCACTGAGCCACATCTCCAGCATTATTTTGTATTTTATTTAGAGATAGGGTCTCTTTGAGTTGCTTAGTGCCTCAATGTTGCTGAGGCTGGCTTTGAACTCCTAACTTGTTTCAGCCTCCCAAGCTGCTAGAATTATAGGCATGCACCAATGTACCCAGCCTGGAAGCTGTATTTTGGTCAACTATTTTTTTTCTGCATCTATTGAGATAATCATGTGATTCTTGTCTTTGAGTCTATAGATGTGATGAAATTATATTTGTGATTTCCATATGTTGCACCCACCTTGTGTTGCTGGAATGAACTCCATTTGATCATGGTGCACTATCTTTTAAAATATGTTTATGTATGAAGTTTCCCAGTATTTTATTACAAATTTGTGCATCTATGTTCATTAGGGATATTAGTCTGAAGTATTCTTTTCTTGATGAGTCTTTGCTCGGTTTTGTTATAAAGGTGGCAGTAGCTTCCTAAAATGAGTTTGAAGGGGTTCCCTCCTTTTCTGTTACATGAAATATTTTGAGTATCATTGGTAATATTTTCTTTTTAAAATTTTGGTATATCTTGGCTAAGAATCCGTCTGGTCCTAGGCTTCATTTTCTGGTGGTCTGTGGATGACTTCTTCAATCTCATTACTTGAAATTGATCTGTTTAGATTTTCTATGGCCTCCTGTTGCAATTTGAGAAGGTCATATGTCTCTAAAAATTTGATGATATTTTTATGATTTTCTATTATATTGAAGTATAGATTTTCAAAATAGTTTGTGCTTATCATCTGTATTTCAGTAGTGACCATGGTGATATTCCATTTTTATCACATATTTACTTATTTTTTGTTAAACTTGCCTCATGGTTTATCAATTTTATTTACTGTATCAAAGAACCAACTTTTTCTTTCATTGATATTTTTTGAAAATTTTTTGTTTTAATTTTATAGTTTTCAGCAATAATTATTTTTTTTCTTCTGTCTTGGTATTGATTTGCTATTGTTTTTCTCAGGCTTTGAGTTGTAATGTTAGATTATTTCTTTGGCATCTTTCTATTCTTTTAAAGTATGCACTCAATGTAATAAACTTTCCTCTTATAGCAGCCTTCATAAGGTCTCTGAAATGTTGAAATGTTGTGTTATTTTTCTCATTTATCCCTAGTTTTGAAATTTCATCTCTGATTTCTTCAACTATCCATTGGGCATTCAATAGTCTATTATTTAATCTCCAGTTGTTAAAGTATCTTCTCATTTTATTTTCTCATTATTTCTAATTTCATTCCATTATAATCTGATGGAATGAAAGGTATTATCTCAATATTTTTTTATTTTTTTAAGAATTACTTTGTGCCCTAAGATATGGTATATTTTAGAGAAGAATCCATGTGCTGCTGAGAAGAAAGTGTATTCAGTCATTCATGGATGAAATGCTCTACATATGTCTTTTAAGTCTAAACTATTAATTGTATTTTTTAGTTCTGTAGCATCTTTTTTAGTTTTTGTTTGGAGAATTTATCCTGTGGCAAAAGAGGCATGTTAAAGTCACCAAGTCTTTAACATTTGATTCTTGAAATTGAGTAGGTTTGTTTTATATATATATAGATGCTCCATTGTTTAATGCTTAAATGTTTATGATTTTCATATCTTATTGATGTATAATTCCATTAAGCTGTATATAATGGCTTTCCTTGGCCCTGCTGATTAACTTTGGCATGAAGTCCACTTTAGTTGATATAAGGATAGAAATCCCTGCTTATTTACAAGATCCATGAAAACGATAAGTTTTTTTCCTCATTCTTTTTTACCTTCAGACTATGTATATCTTTGCCTATGAGTTGACTTTCTTGGAGACTGTATATTGTTGTGTCTTGCTTTTTAATCCATTCTGCCAGTCTTTGTGTATTGATTGATGAATTTAGGCCATTTATGTTCAGTATTACTATTAAAAATTTATTTTTATTCCCTTTCAGATTTATTTATTTCTTATTTTTTATTTGAGTTAGTTTCTTCTTCTTTTTTTTGCTTCATCATGAAACATCTTATTGAGTATGTTTTGTAGTGTAAGCTTTCTAGTTGTGAATTTTTTATTTATTTTTTCCATGGAAGGTATTTATTACATCATCTATTCTGAAGCTTAATTTTATTGTTGTAGTATTCTTGGTTGATATCCATTTTCTTTCAGAGCTTGGTATATATTATTCTAAGACTATCTAGCTTTGAGAATCTTAAATAAGAAATCAGCTGATATCTGCATTGATTTTCCTCTAAATGTGACCTGTTTTTCTCTGTCAGCTTTTAAAATTTTATACATAGTCTGAATTTAGGCTTTTTCATAATAATGTGACTTGTTGTGGTTCTGTTGTAATTTTGCATATTTGGAGTCCTGTAAGTCTCCTGTGTCTGACTTTCCGGAAATTTCTTAAGTTTTGGGAAATTTTCAGATACTATTACATTGAAAAGATTATACACTTCTTTGTTTTGTATATCCAAGCTTTCATCTATTCCAATAAATCTTAAGTTTGTCTTTTAATGTTATCCCATATTTCCAGAATTTCTTTTCATGCTTTCTTAACATCTTAGCCTTATAGTCAACTTTATTTTCAAGATTATATATTTTGTCTTTGCCTGAAACTTTCTTCCAAATGGTCTAGTCTATTGAAGATGCTTTCCATTGAATTTTTAATTTGGTTAATCAACAGACTACTGTTACATCTTTGATGTCTGATCTCTCCATACTCAGACATGCCTCAGGCTTTCTATTTGTTGTTGTTGTTTGAACTGATGTATTTCTTAGTGGAGGACCAGGGTCCACACTGGCAGGTGCTACTGTTGGTGGCAGCAGAACTAAAAATTCCTTATTTTGCTATATCTATCCTCATGAGACCCCAATCAGCTTTGAATGTCCAGAATGAATTCCCAGTAAAATCTACCCTTCTCAATATGATGAGAAGTTGTGTGTCCTATTTCATGCCGTGGAACAACCAGGAAAGTGATGTTCTCCTCCTCCTGGTTTCTCTTCTTGAACCTATGTTCCTCTCATCTGCAAAAACCTACAATCCTCTAACAATTTTGTAGGTGAAGGATATCAAACATGTAATTATCCCATGTTCTGCTTTTTAAAGTTCACTGCTGAGAAATCAAGGATGCTAGATTGGAGGAATGCAAGATTAGAAGTAAAATTTAAATATGCTGGCAGTGAAAATAAAAACAAAAACACCAAAAAAATAAAGGAGAAAACTGAAGAATATTTGAAAAGTTAAATCACCAGATATTAAGTGTCTGTCCAAAGGCATTCAATAAACATCTCTTTATAGAAGTATAGGATATTAAAAAAAGGACCTTTCAAAGTGTTAGTAACAATAGAATTAGCATTCATTCATCAGTACTGAGACTTATTCATATTGTTATTATTACAGAATACTTTGTTCTCAAATTAGCTTCTACGTTTGTCATGAGAAGAATATAGAGTATGGGAAACTACATAAGATACACTAATAAAAGTTTGGAACTGGAAATTATACTTATCCCTGTGTGCCTTTCATTTGCCACAGAAAATATTCATTCTTAATTTCCCAATAGAATGTAACTGAAAGGAGAAAAGTAATTTAAGTTTGTTGAATACAACTACTATAATTCCAGTGCTCTGTGCTAGAGATCAGAATACAAAATAAGGATATTTAATTAGGTATGTGCATTTTGTATGATTCAACTTCATGGAAAATACAAAAGAGAAAATGTTTGAGATCAGTGATGAAGAAACCATTACGAGGCATGTTAAGGAGTATTTGTGTGATGTGAGAATTGAATTATACTATATTGCAGGTATTTGAGGTGATGAGTTTGAAGCATTCTATCCAATTATAGGATATAACTTGAGATGAAAGAAGCAATGGAACCATAGCATCCATAATGATCAGTGTATATATTAGCGGTATCATTTCTACCAAAAATTTTAAAATTAAATTATTCTACTTCTTTTGTCATTTGTCATTTTGTCTTTTGTCATTTTTGTCATTATTCTATATTATTTTATTTATTTGTTACTTGACAGATTTTACTAGATAAGAAGTTTTACCATCAAATGAGATTTAGGAGTATTGACTAACTTTCCACTTAATGAAAAATATCTCCTTTGGTAAATAATAGGTGTCTAAATTTATTTCACTTTGTTGACAACTATTTTCAAATTTTTAAAATGTATGTTATATGAAAATGGAGAAACACAGCCTAGAATAGTTCTATTCCGAAACCTGAAGCATACAAATAGAATTTATTACTCCATAAAAAATGTTTCTCCTTACTCTCTGATCATTTGATTTAAAATCCTGAATTATTGAGCAGCATATGTTCCTTAGAACTAGAGTGCATCTTCAGTGAGATTTCTGTTCATATGTTGTTTTTCCTGTGGGAAATAAATATTTCTCTGTATAAAATGCTAGATGTTTACTAATAAGTTGTTTTCTCAATATGCTTAGACTTTTGGATGCTAAATTTAAATTGTTCTTTTTATTACATTGAGTCCGTTTTGATATTATACAAGTTCCTGAAATTCAGAGACATGTTAACCTACATTTATATTACATATCGTCAAGGAACACTTACAGACCTTTGTGAATTATTTTCTTAGAGATTACCATACAAAAATATCATGTTCTATTCATATGGAAACATAGTGCCATATGATTTTTTCGTTTAATTGATTAAATGTTTTTCAAATGCATTTTTTACTCAAATATAGCAGCAATTTTCTTCTAGAATTGAATGTGTTACAGAATTAACAGTGTTATAACAGTGATATAAGGAGGGTGACTCAAAATGGGGTAGGGAGGGAGAGCATGGGAGAAAGATTACCTCTAGATAGGGAAGAGGGATGGGAGGGAAAGGGAGGGAGAAAAGGTATAGCATGGATGGTGGAAGGAGGCAGTCATCATTATACAAAATACATGTATGAAGATGTGAATTGGTGTCAACATAACTTATATACAAACAGAGATATGATAAATTGTGGTATAAAGGTGTATTAAGAATTGTAATGCAATAATAATAATAATAATAATAATAATAATAATTATGTATAATGGCATAATTTGGCATACTTTATATACATACTTTATATACAGAGTTACAAAAATTTGTGCTGTGAATGGATAAATAATTATGATTGTAATGCATTCCACTATTGTCATGTATGAAATTTTTTTAAAAAATTGAAAAAATAAATTAAAAAAAAGAAATTGCAAAAATAAATTCATATATGTGTTATTTTGAAATTTAAACAAAGCATTATTTTCACACTAAATAATTCTTAGAATACACTAATATCAAAAAAGAGAATAATATAATATTTATGTATATATCAAGTATTGTATATGATTTTTTTATCTTGATTTTTTTCTTAAATGCCTAAATGTGAAAATATGTGATGAATTCTAATGAGAGCAACACACAGTATCCTGATCCCTCTTCCAGTTCTTTCTAAAAATGTAGAAATCATACTGTAACCCTCACCACAAATAGTCATACCAATAACTCTATAACAAAGAAAAACAAATTTGAATAATATATATTTATGTAAAATTATTTGATGATCATTGTGATAGAGGTAGATAATGTCAAGATAAGGCAGTGTTCCATGAGAACTGCCCTCATGATCCAATCACTTCCTCAAAACTCCACCTCTGAACACTACTATATATTGGGGACCATGCCTACAAAAATGGGCCTTTGGAAGACATACTCATCCAAGCCATAAGAGCATGATTCTAAAGATTTAACTAAAATTAACAAATAGAGTATATAAAATATGAAATAGAAAATCATTTTAAAGTTATTTCTTTATGTCTGTCTGCCTATCTAATTGAATGAGAGAGGACTTTTCTGGATAATCTGCTTTGTGAAATATAATGAGCAAAAATATGTAGAAACATGCAATCATAAATATGTATACAACTATGTTAAAATATTACAATGAAGATCCACCATTAAAGGAGATTCTCTGTCCCTGGACTCTCTCTCTGGAACTGCTTTGCCTAGATAATGTAGACACAGCTGTGGGGAGAGTCAATCTGTATGCTAACCCCAGCTCAGACAACAATTCACAACTGACCTTGTACAAGTTACTTAACTCTTCTTAAGCTTTCTCATCTCAGGCAATAAAGACCTTGTCTAGAGGTGAGTTGTGGATATTGATTAGCTAATGTTCTGAAAGTTCTTTGCAGATGGAAGAAGTAGGACATAAAAGATAAAATTAAGTCCTTACAGATAAGGAGACTTCAGTTTAGGCTTCCAGTCATCAAAAATGCATTCTTCTTGTTATTAAAAATAAACTAGAAAGGTGACATTTTTTAAAAAAATATACAAATAATTTTTAAAGATTTTTTTATTAAAATGGGATCAATCTACATATAATATATGCATATTTGTTTGTACATTATTTTTCATTAAAATTGATCAAAATAAATAACGTGTACACTAAAATTTTCATCAGGTGTGGTTAATAATTTCTACGTAAGAATATGCATTAGACAAGTAGAAATTTCTTCAGCTGTAATTTAAAATAATGACAGTAATATTTAAGATAAAATTTCAAGGCCTAAAATAGTTTTTATTATCTCTGTGATTATAACTTTACTAAATAAACATTAAAATAGTTATAGCTTAAATTATCAATATCTATGAGATATAAAAAAATTCATAACTGGCTGTTAAAATCTGCATATAAGAATCTTCTACAAAATCAACTGAAATAATTTGAGGACATATTATTTTAGCAGTCTAGGCTTCCTATGTGCAATGAACTTTTTCAACTGTTTTGTAAAATTCAAACTAAATTAATGTCATATTATAGAGGTATAAATTATTTTTAAAATCTTTTTAAAAAATCTTTTTCAGTTGTCAATGGAGCTTTATTTCATTTATTTATATGCAGTGCAGAGAATCAAACCTAGTGCCTCACACATGCTAGGCAAGCATTTTACCACTGAGCCACAACCCTAACCCCTTAAAATCTTTATATAGTATCTTCCATATTGGAGATAAAACAAAACTCAATTATTGTAGACTTTCAACATGTGTTAATGTACAAGGCTCTGAATTCAATCTCCAACACTACAAAGAATTAAAAATACAAATAAAAGAAGCCATGAATTCGTCATTTCTTCCTTTACCCACTTTTCCCCTGAATGTTGTGTTGATTCTGGAAATTATTGGAATAATAGATATTTTTCAAAAGAAGAAATACAAATGTCTAATACATGCATGAATAATTACTTCAAATCATCAGCTGTCAGAGACATGCAAATCAAAAAGCAATCAGATGCCATTTCACCCAAGTTGAATGGTTGTTGTAAAACAACAATAGCAAACGCAAAAAGTAAATGTTGGCAAGGATGTAGAGAAAATGAACTCTTATGCACTATTTATAGGATGTACAGAATTATGGAAAACTTATCAAGAGTCCTAAACAAACTAAAAATAGATATATCATATGATTCAATTATTTCAATTCTGGGTGTGTATCTAAAGGGAATGAAATCAGTATTCCAAAAAGATTCCTTCATGTCCAGTTTTATCGCTGTACTATTTGCAATAGCTGATATATGGAATCAACCATGGTGCCTATCAATGGATAATTAAAGAAAAAAATGGTATATATACACAATGGAAATTATTTAGCAAAAAAATAAGAATAAAATCATATAATATATAATGAAATAGATGGAGTTGGGCAATATTATGCTAGGTAAAATAGATCCACACAGAAAGAAAAGATTCACACACTTTCTCTTGTATGTGGATGCTAAAACAGCAACACAAAAATAAAAAGGTGTTTAGTAGAGGTGGGGAAGGATGAAGTGAAAAAAGGAAGGTTGATTTAATCAATACATGCTAAATGCATGTGTTGAAAAATGATGCCAAACTACATTAATATATACATTAAATATACTATTAAAAATATAAACCAATTTAATATGCTTTTGATGAATGCCAAACTCAGAAAAATATTGCATGTTGAAAATGTTTTAAAACTACTTTGGTACCAAACAATTTGAACTTAATTACCAGTTAAGGTCAATTTCATTTTTTATAGTTCAATGGATATAATATTTTCAACAGTCAAGATATTATTTGTGGCAAATCTAGTATCTTCATCATTTCAAATGAGGTACATATATACAAACTAATATTTAGCCATATAAAAGAATGAAATCCTCTCATTTGTGATAACATGGATTAGACTGGAGATCATTGTGTTCAGTAAAATAAACCAATAAAATTTTCATGTTAAGATTCACAGCTTAACTTTCACTGTAAAAAAATTAAAAATATAAAAATCTTTTCCAGGTATGTGTTTAGATTAAGATTATTACAAGTTGAATATTTCAACTTGTAATTTACTTGGGAATTATCTCAGCCTCATAATATACAAGGCACCTGAAATATGATAATTAGTGTGGTAGTTTGAACATGCAGAACATTTTCATTTGAAGGGTTTTTGTTGCTGTTTCTGTTGCTCATTACATGCTTTCACCAATATTTGGAACTAGTGGCATCTAGTGAATGAGATGCTTCATAATAGGTGCCCTCAAAAATTCTACCTGTCGTTATGGCTCTTACTCCCTGTATTTTATTTACTTAGCTATACATGAAACCATACAATTTTATACTATGTGAGGTTTTAATACATGCATATATTGTAAAATGTTTAAACCACATTAAACGTATCTCCTCAAACACATTTATTTAAGGTGAAAATATTTCAAAATCATTTCTTCTAGCCTTTGTCTTGTCTGATTACATTGGCCAGGACTTGCAATACTATATTAAAAGTGGTGAAAGTATGTGTTTTTGTCATATTCCTGATCTTATAAAAATAAAAAAAAGCTTTTAACTATTTCTCACTAAGCTTTTTAATTATGCAAGGATAAAGTTGACTTTGTAGATTGTGATTTAAAGAATTTCCTCTGTTAGTCAGTTTTCCATCACTGTGACAAAAATGCCTTACCAGAACAACTTAGAAGGATTTTTTTTTTTTTTTCCGCTCATGGCTTTGGAGATTCAGTCCATGGTTGGCATGCTGCATAGCTTTGGGTTCTTGGTGAGACACAGCATCAAGATCAGTGGGCATGATGGAGGAAAGCTGCACAACATGGCAGTTGGCAGCAGAGAGTTAGAAGGAAAGAGGCTGCAGGAAAGATGCACCCTTCCAAGGGATCCTCACAATGACCCTCCTCCTCCAGCCATGCTCCACTTGCCTAGAGTTATTACCTAGTTAATGCATTCAAACCTATGGACTGATTAGGGGAGAGCTCTCATGAACTAATATTTTCACCTCTGAGTATTCCTGAATTAGCACAGGTATTTTTGAGGGAAACCTTATATCTAAACTGTAATACCCTTCTCTTTAAATTTTTAGAATACTAAAGATGTTGTGCTAGCATTTGTTTAAAATGTTTGGTATAACTCAGCAGTGAAGTCATCAAGTCCTTTCAGTTTTTCTTTGGGGTTACTTTTTAATACTGATTTGATATTGTTACTGATTATTGGTCTTTTCCTGTTTCCTTTTTCTCCATGATTTAATCTCCATAGGCAGGAATTTGCCCATCCACATTATTGAAATTGTTATTGTATAGTTGTTTATAATAATCTCTTTGATACTTTGTATTGCTGTGGTGGTGTTAGTGATAATTTTTCCATTTGAGTATTCTCTCTCTCTTTTTAGTAGTCTAGCTAAGGGTTGATCTATTCTGATAAAGTTTTGGAAGCACCGGCTTTTTGGTTGCTCTTTTGTATCTTCATGGTTTTAGTCTCTATTTCCTTTTTATTCTGCTCTGATTCTTACTATTTCTTTCCTTCTATGAATTTTGAGGCCAGTTTGCTCTTATTTGTCTTGAGTTGTAGCAATAGGTTGTTTATTTGAGTTCTTACTGTATTTTTATGTAGATTTTTGTTGCTTATAAAATTCAATCTTTATATTGCTTTTGCTGCATCCCATGAATTTTGATTTGTTTTGTCTCTTCATTTTCACATATGTCAGTACACTTTTAAAATTTAAAATTGCTTGTTCAAGAGTAAGTTGCTTAATTTTCATATATTTGCATGGTGTCAAAATTTTTATTTTTTGATATCTGGTTTGATTGCATTGTTGTCAGAAAAAAATAATTTGATTTCAATTTTCTTGAGATCTGTTTGTTTGTTTATTATATGTTCTGTCTTAGAGAACTCCCTTGGCCTGATGTAATTGTGTATTCTTCAATGATTGAATGAAATGTCCTGTAGATGTCTGGAGTACATTTAATTCTGTATTTTTCCATTGCTGTTCTGTCTGGATGATATATCCATTCCCTGTTGTTAAGGTTCCCTACTCTTATCATTTAAGAATCTGAAGTACCATGGGTCTATTAATATATGTTTTATATTTTTTGGAGCTTTGAGTGCACATATATGTAATCATGATTTCCTCTTGCACAACTGATCGCTTTATGATGACACTATAATCTTCCTTGTCTCTTTTTGCATCTATATTAATGCTGATTTATGCATGTAAACTTGTTTTCAGCTTTCATTCCAGTAATTTTGCTATTTTTTAAAACTTTGCTGATTTTAAATATAATTAAGAACATGTCATATTTCTTATCAGTAGCATCTATATAAAATTTTGTAAGGGAAAAAAATTTTAAATGTAATTATCAAAGAAACATTTTTCTTAAAATTTTGCCATGACAAGTCTGTTAGTCCAGGCTAGACATTTACTTACATTCCCATTTTTCTCAAGAAAAATATATATAGAACTCTTTGAATCTACACACTGAAGCTAAATTACACATTTAAATCAATTTTCATAACATTAAAATGTGTTAAAAAGTACATAGTAAGTTTTCATTTGTAATATAATTCTACTTAGAATATTAGGCTTTCATTCTTTTTTATGTTTTTTTTTTTTATTGGTTGTTCAAAACATTACAAAGCTCTTGTTTCTATGTGCATTTGTTGATGTGATTAAATTTCCTTCTTTAAGCCAAAAAGTTCTATTTTGTGATGTCTATTCTTCTTAGGACCATTGATTTTAAAAAAAAATATTGCTTATTTCTTTACTGTAAAATTCATAAAATACATTAAATTGAAGAAAATGGAAAGAACTATTTTTCATATAGAATGAAACCACATAATTTTTATACTTTATAGTTTTTTTAAAAAAGAAAGTGAGAGCTAAGGCAAGAGAAAAAAGGTAACATATATTCTAATCTTCACCAGACACCATTATGCATATTAAAACAGTGGTTATAAACCATTGCTATTCTCTCTTTATTCAAAAGAATTAAGAAGTCTGGGAACTCTAAGTATAGGAACTAAATCTAATTCTACAGTACATTTTGTATCTGAAAAACAAAGGAATACTTCAATAAATGTTTACTGACTGAAGCTAAGAAATGGACAGATGTCATGTGCAGAGACAATGCTTTACCAGTTTTCTATGATTATCAGAGGGAAAAATAACATTTAAGGAGAAAGTAAAAAGACAAACTGTGGAACAAATTGAAATTTTGTAATTTTTATATCTCACCATGCCTATTCCTCTTTATTCTTCTCTTTTTATTATTTTTCCTCTTCAGTTTCTGTTGCTTGTTTTATCAGGATGAGGATCTCACTGTCTTGCCAGGCTAGTTGTTAATCATGAGCACAGATGACCTTCCCCTCTCAGTCTCCTGAGTAACTGGAACAGCAGGAGTGTGCTATCATGCTTGACTCTTTTTCTTTTTTTTTTTTTATCATGAAAAAATAACATGATAGGATGAGAAAATAAAACTTTATTTTTAAACCTAAATTTAGACTATATTGAATCCTGAACATACTAAGATTTTTTTCTCAGAGTTTTATTTTCCTGGATAAGCATGGGTATTATTTTTGAAGGGCCAGTGACTTAGAAGACTTTTCGTTTGACCACTTGCTAGGTTTCTTCCTCAGCCACTCCATCCACTGGAGTTTCATCTTATGTGGAAAGATAATTCAGTAACTAGCTTAGATATCATTGACTCCAAAATACTGCCTGTTCACTGATTATTCATCACCATGCTCTCCAGGAAACACTGAAAACTTAATTTTCTCTACAACTATCAATGAGACAGATATACACCTTGAATATTCTACAATCTTTCAAGTATACAGCCAGACCCTAAAGTTGGGTTACTTTCTTTAATGCCACAGTTCCCTGCTGCAGTTTGTATGTGGGTATTAGACAATCTTGTTTCTATGTGCATTTGTTGATGTGATTAAATTTCCTTCTTTAAGCCAAAAAGTTCTGTTTTGTGATGTCTATTCATTTAATACTTGAGTGACAAAGTAACTCTGTCCTTTTACACAAACTTCTCATTTCTAACTCTATTTATTATTTTTACTCTGTTTCTATCACCAGCCTTGTTGATTCCATTTCTTTTAAAATTTCATGGTTTTTAAAAGAAGAAAGTAAAATATGCAATTTTCTTTTTCAATTATTTATGAGTATGCCTAAATAAGAATCTTATATTGCCATTTCATTCTAATTTCTCTTGTCTCTCCCCTCTCATCTGATATCTTTGAATTCTAAGGTGTTCACCAAGCATGTCATTTTTTCTCCCACATGAGATCCAACCAAAACATTTCCTGTCAGGTGAGAAAAAAATCATTGGCACTGGTCTTGAAAACAGAAAAACCCAGTTAAACCCTTTGCTATTGTTTTTCCCAACTAAATCTTAACAACAACAACAACAAAAGGTCTATTAGCTTGTCTAAGTACACTGTGCTAAACAGCTAGTAAGTATGGGCAAACTTTACATTTCACATTGCCTTATAGACCCCAAAATAATATGATAAAGAAAAAAATAGAGCTTCTTATTGCTAGATTTTTCTTATAATTCTATTGATAAGGACATGCAGTGAATATAGAGTATACTATGAATGATCAATTCCTGAATATAGTTCTTTATTAGTTTCCAAAGAAATACAAATATTGAGAGATGGTTATTCCAATCTTAAGTTTCAACTGTTCTGTAAATATACATTCAACTTTATTTCTGAAAGTATATGAATTCATATGATTCCTGAGGTTTAAAATGAAAGGCAAAGAAATAGAAGTATTTGGAAACTTATGAATAAAACACTTATTTGATAATCTTCAAACATTAAATTTTCAAGTGGGCAGAAAACCAGAGGAAAGAATCAAAAATTATGGTGCCAACGAGTGACTAAGATAATAATGTGAAGTATTGCATAAGAATTATATACAGAAGACAGACAAATCACAATCAAATAATTTGAATAGTCAATAAACCTCAGGAATGTTCCTATTTTGTATCAGCTTATTTTACACTGTACTTGCTGCATTACTTACTATCAATTTAGTGCAAATATTAAAAAATAAGAAATAGCTCAGAGTTGTATTAAAATTTGCAATATATGATATCAAGCTCACAGGATTACAAATAAATTTCATAAAGCAGTACTTGGGATACTTATAAAATAATATTTTACTGCCAACTCAATGTGAAAGTAAAATTTTATTGCAACCAACAATCATGTAAATAACTACATGTAATTCCATAACCAAATAACAGATGTTATTTAGAGTGATGAGCAAACCACATCCAATGACATATATGGAACTCACACCAGAGTGATCACAGGTACTTTGCAACCTATAATCAATATTTTACTAATTTAAATCTTAGAGTTTTTTTCTTTTTTTTCATGACTAGAAATCATTTGGACACATTAATATTGTAGTTACTTAGTGAAGTAAAATAAAATATTATGTGATATAGTAAATGATCATAAAATATGTAGACAATGCAATAACTTATATATTAAGAAATAACAGTAAAAATATGAAGAATTCAATGAAGAATAATACATTTATCGTTTGATAAATCAATAATACATATGTTGATATTGCAAACTGGCATGCACCAAAATATTAACCTACTTCAAAAGCAGAATATAAATGTGGGGAAATGACTTATGGTATATACCAGAAAAATGGCTATAACTTTTAATAGTTAACAACATATTAAGTAGTTGTGTATAATAATAATAGTAATAGTCTAATACATGAATTATGGAAATTAATTAGAAATAAGTGGTTGTCATGATATTAAAAAGGATAAAAATCTTAGGATTTGTAGATGAGGTGTCCCCCCCAAAACTCCTGTGTTTGTGCAGGAATATTCAAAGTTGAAATTATTGCATAATAAGAGCTATTACCTAATCAGTCTATTCCTGTATGCATAGACTAACAGTGAGATAATCCTAGGCAGGGAGTTTGCTAGAGGAGGTGAGTCACTGGGGAATATATGGAAGAGTTTATATTACCTACAGCTCCTTCCCCTCTATCTCTCTGTTTCTCAGCTGCCACTGTTGAGCAGCTTTCCTCTGCCACATTCTTTAGTTGCAATATTGTGCTTCACCTAGGGCCAGTGCTATGGAGCCAGCCAATCAAAGCTGCAAAACAATGAGCTCAAAATAAGCTTTTTATCTGCTAAATTGTCTTGATTAAGTGTTTTGGTCATAGTGACTAAAAACTGACTAACAAATACCAAAGAGATAAAAGTAAATAATCAATAAAATATGCTAAAATTGTCTAATAAAATAATAATTATTTGTTATATTTTAAATATTTTGTTTGGCTCATAATTTTAGCCCCAATGTGTTTTAATGCTCTTAAACCAACAGCTCTAAAAAAGAAACCCAAATTTATAAACCATCAAAAATAAAATTATAAATCTGCAAAGACAATTTAATAGAATTAATTATTAGCTAGTTTTCATAAGCAATAATGTCTATTTTTATATTATGGAATTTTTTAATATTTTAGTTAACAACTACAAGAAACATCTGTTTTGTTATTTTATTTTATAGGCATATGTAACTAAACACAAAGTTAAAAAGATAATTCATATAAAACATGCATACTTTTCAAAGTGCTGAGAGTCAAAATTTTGGAAAACGTTTTTAAATTGTGGATCTCTTTTTTTCACAATTCTTTATCTCAATAAGTTAGAAAAAAACAATAAACTAAAGCAAAAATAACTGAAGGGAAGAAATTATATAGGTAAGAACAGAATTACTGAAGTAGAATACCACTTTACAATATAGACAGCATAAGGGGAGAAATTAACTTATGGTTTTAATTTAATATGTAAAGACCTTGGAAGTTCTTATCTCCTCTATTACCACTGAAAGAAAATGGAGGACCAAATGAAAAACAATGATTTTTCTTGAAACAAATCATCATTCTGAATTTTCTCTTCCTTTCACCACATGAACACATCAAAGAAAAATCATATGAAGACATAGCATGAGGGTGACCCTCTAAAATCCAAGGAAAGAATTCTTACCAGAATCTGACCTTGCTGCCATATATTGATTATTAACTATCTTCCAAGTGTGTGAAAAATAAATTTTTGCTGTTTAAGCTACTTTTTCTATGGCCCTGAGATTTGGCAGCCCACATTGACAAGGGCAAGAGCTAAAGATTTGATTATCTGAAATAGAGGCCACTGGAGTTATAAATCTGTAGCAACAGTTAAGTGGAAATCTTGACAAGTTGTTAGAGATTGTGTGTGTATTTTTGTGATAGTAAAAATATTTTGGGAATCTCATTCTTGGTAGGGAATGAGAATTAAGTGGTAAAAATTTAACATAGTTAAAAGTCATCAATCAGTCATAGACGTTAGCTCCAGGAATTCCACAATATTCTCATGATGAAGAATAATCAAGAATTATCCTCTCATAATGTTGTGGTGTGAACTGATAAATACAATAAATAAGAGTGTAAGTTATAGGTTATACATTGGTAAAAATACAAATTATAGATATAGGATTTTGATAAGTGAGATAAGATAATTATAAAGCAAGAACTGTCATAGACAGGCCTAAGACTCCTTTCTGCTGCCTTTTGTTAAAAAAAAAAAAAAAAAACTGTTACAAGAGCTGTTTCTGAGAAACTGAAATGAAAGCTGTTTTCTTATAAAACTGTCTTTCTGTACTTTTTACCCCACAAATTGTACCCTACTCAGGATGCAGTGGGTGGTCATGGTGAGCTACAATTGGGGTTTGAATGTCCTTATGGGTCTATGTGACTTTGAAGTAGATTCTCACCCCTCTGACCCCTGCCCAAATTCAGAATGCGACTGTATAGCACCTGCTTGAACCCAGGACTCTGGTCAACTGAACTGCAAAGCTTTGTTTTTTTTTTTTTTGCTTCTGTTTATCGCTTATGTGCTGATTGAAAAATTCCAGTCCTGCCTGGAGCCCACAGGCCCCTCTTATGAATGTTTTATTTTCTATGATTGGCTAGCTTACATGACAATAAGCAAGTCACTAGGTTGTTGTTTTTGTGCTTATATTCTCTTAGATGGACCAGGAAGCCGGTGTCCTCCCACAGAGCTTGAGTCTCTGTGGTGGGTGACAGTCCCTGTCCAGGTAAATAAAGCTCTCTTTTGATTTGAATTCAAACTTAGAGTGCTTTCTGAGGCATCTCCCCATAACAATATCTATGGCAATGGAAAGAGAAAAGTAATTATTCTGAATATGGAGAAGACTATAACTATATTCTGTATGCCAGAGAAAAGTACTTTGAGAGACCTTATTCTAATTTGGGAATGTACATTGCTCTCCCTCTAGCTTCCTATCTAGGTTTTGACTGAAATTAAGTGGTAAAAATTTAACATAGTTAAAAGACATCGAGATTTCAAGAAAATGTGGAAAATCTTCACCCAGAAAATTAAATATGTGGTGTTGAGGGATATTCAGTAAAAAGAACACAACAAAACTTTCCAAAATAAATAAATAACTCTAAAACTATAATCCTTTTAGAATAAAATAGGAACTAATCTACGTGTTTTATATAATTTTTCATAGCTGTAACCAAATTATCCAAAAGGAAATATGTAGAGAGAACATTTATTTGGGCCTCATGATCTCAGAGATTCAGTTTGTAAACAGCTAATTCAATTGCTCTAGGCTCAATATGCATCAGCATATCATGGTGGAAGGAGCCAGTGGAGGAAAACTGCTCTCCCCAAGACTGGGTCAGGAGAAAGAGAGCAAAACTTGTAGTGACTGCAGGGTATATGCACCCTTCTTGAGCACATCTCATACCTCTAGGGACTTACCTCCTCTAGCCATACCCCACATGCCCACAGCCATTCAAATTGGGTTAAACTGATTAGGTTATAGCTCTTAGAATCCAATCACTTTACTTTGAACAATTCTGAATCAACACAGGAGCTTTGGGGGAATGTCTCACATACAAACCATAACACAAAGCGAACTATGGTTGATTAGAGATTTTTATATGCACCAAAAATAAGATAAAAGAAACAAGAATTGTTAATTTTATTAAGTTTTAAACATTCAGTTTTGATACAAATTTATATGCTAATAATGACATTTTATGTGAACTCCCCCTACCCTTAAAAAAAAGTACTATGATAATTAAATTTTGGTGTCAACTTGTGTTGGAGTTCCCCAATACTTACTTAAGCATTATTCTGTGAAGATAATTTTGGATGATATCATTGTTTAATCAGTGAGCTGATGAAAGCAGTTTGCCCTCCTGAGTAAGGAATGGGCCATATCTATTCAGTTGAAGGTCTGGGGCAAAAAAGGCTGACATTTTTTCCCAGTAAAAGAAAATTCTCATGTCTGATTGTCTTTGAACTGGAACATTACGTTTTTCTGGCTCTAACAGCTGCTTCTAGCCTCTGGACTTGAACTGAGACATTAGTTCTACAGATTTTGAATTTCTTAGATTTCGTAATTACATTGACCAGTTTCTTACAATAAATCTTTTTACACACACACACACACAGAGAAACACAGGCACACACATTATTTTGTTTATTGAATATGTTTCTATGGAGAACACAAACTAACATAAATTCATACAATTAGTCTGATTGTGAAAAAAGTATCAGACAGATTCAAGTTTTAAGATTTGAGGGGCATTTTACAAAATGCCTACTCAGAATTGCACAAAAATCAAAGTCATACAAAAAAAGAGAAGTCTGAGAAGGCAACATAGCAAGAGGATTCTCACTAGATAGTGATGATTCAATAAATAATGTAATTTTGTGGACAGTATCCTAGGACAGAAAGAAACACTAGTTTAAAAATAAAGGGAATTTGAATAATGATCATAATTTATTTCATGATGATGCCTAAAGTGTGAATCATAAATATATTACACAAATATACCATCCTTATATTTGGAGTCAACAATCAGAAAAACTGAGTATTTGGTATATGTAAATAATTTGTACAATCCTAATATATCTGTAAACCTAAAACTGAAAAATTTTTGTTTATATTGTAAAGGCAAAACAAGTTTTTGAATACTATAAATTGATATTTGTGCTGAGACCAATTAAGCAGATTAAATGCACAAATACACAATCAAGAAACTTTTGTTATGTTTCTGAAGCTAAATAATCTGGTGATATGAACTCATTACTTTATACATAGTTATTTTAATTCAACATTAGTTAGAATTGTATTAAGAAAGATGTACAATGATATTACATAGAAAACATTATTTCAAGAATTTGCAAAAATATTTTCATTAACATTTAATATACCTTGATTTTCAACTATGTTCAAACCATGGAGAGTTGTGTATGATACTAAAAACAGGGAGTCTGTTTTATATACTTTTTCTTTTGTCCTTCTAAATAGTTAATTGTCTATTATGGTATGGAAAATATTACAGTTTATTTTTAACCCTGGACTATTTCAAATAATATGGGAAAATACCAGAAATATCCAGCAGTATTTTACTTCTATTTCAATAAGCCAAAGGAAAGAGAAATCACATACTTTAAATTTTTTTAAGTAAACTCTGAAATATAGTTATGAAATTTCTACATTTGATTATCTCTAATATTCAACCAGTTTCTGCAAGCAGAAAATTACTTCTTTATTTATTTAATATTGTACTAGTAAAAATAGAAGAAGGAGGAGGAGGCAGAGGAGGAGGGGAAGGAGTAGGAGGAGGGGGAGGAGGAGGGGGGAAAAGGGGGGGGAGAAAGAAAGGGGAGGAATAGAAGGAAGGGGGAAGGAGAGGTGGAGGAGGAGGGGAGGAATAATTTATGGTGTGGCTGTGTCCCTGTAGTATGCTGTTTTTAAGTCTTTTGGGTATAGACTGAGCATAATATTTATATTTTAGCCTAAATTTTAATATGATAAAATGCATTTTCTGATGGTAAAATAAAGTAGAAAAATATAAAGTTGTTGAAAACTAATTGGTCTTTTATTTGACTTTAGATTTTTTTCAACGATTAAAATATTCAACAATTAAAAAATATCTCCAAAAATAAATTAAATAACCCAATCTATAAATGTACAAAATATCTAAACACACATTTCTCCAAAGAAGAAATACAAATGGAGAACAGATATATGAAAAAATGCACAATATTCATAGCAATAAAGGAAATGCAAATCAAAAGTACAATGAAGCCAGTGCAGTGGGGCTCACCTGTAAACTCTGTGGCTCGGGAGGCTGAGGCTGGATGATCGCAAGTTCAAAGCCAGCCTCAGCAACATTGAAGTGCTAAGCAAGTCAGTGAGACTCTGTTTCTAAATAAACTACAAAATAGGGCTAGGGATATGTCTCAGGGGTTAAGCACCCCTGAATTTAATACCCAGTAACCGCCCCCCCCAAAAAAAAAGTACACTGAGATTTCTTCTCATAAGAATTAGAAAGGCAATCCTTATGAATGCAGATAACGGTAAATATTGGTGAGAATGTGGGAAAAGATGTAAACTCATGCCTTGTTGGTGGAACTGCAAATTAGTACAACCACTTTGGGAAGCTGTATAGAGCATCCTTAAAAGATTAGAAATGGAAACACCATATGTGGCTATTCAACTTCTTTGCATTTATCCAGAAGAACTAAAATAAGCATACTTTGAGTGATACATGCACACCGGTATTTATTCACTGTTTAGTTATTTTATATTTTATATTTATTTTCTTATTTACTTATACTTAATCACAATTCACAATATTCAAGTTATGGAACCATTAATAGATAAGTGGTTAAAGACAATGTAGTATATATACATAGGGGAGTTGAACTCATCCCTAAGGAAGAATGAAATTATGGCATTTTCTGGTATATAGTGGAAATGGAGAACATCATTCTCAGTGAAATAAGCCAGAATGAGAAAGTCAAAGGTTGAACGATTTCTCTAATATGTGAAAGCTGGAGAGAAATAGGAATTAAATACAAGTGATATCATGAAAATAGTAGAACAATGGAGTAGAAGAAGGTCATCTTTTTTGGAAGAAGAAGGAGACTAAACGTAGAGCAACTGGAGAATAAAATTGACCAAATTATACTGTGTTCACAAAATCTCTCACAATAAATTTTGCTTTTATGTGTTCTATAATGTACCAACTAAAAAACAATATAAATATAAGGAAGGCCAGCTGAATAGAAAAAAGAAATCAGATGGAAGGAATTACTGAGAATTAAAATGAAATAAATTATGTCATATGCATTTGGAATATGTCAAATGAACTCTAATATTATGTTCATTTATAATGTCTTAATAAAAACATTATAAAATGTTCTATTACTATAATTGGTTACACAGAGTCATTTAAATAGTGATAAACAATGAACCATCCATCAATTGTAATGACTTAATGGGATAACTTCTAGGGAAATTATATAATGCTTGAAAACTTGAAGTATTTAATGTAAAAGGGTCTCTTGCATCTTCTAATTCTTCAAAGTGGAACTCTCATCCTCAAATAACCCAAATAGATATTCCCAAAGTACTATTGAATGGTAAAGCATATTTATGATGGTGCTTATTTAGATTAGCAATGTCCTTGATTCCCTTATTAAATCTTTAGGCACTGAAAAAGGAAACAGTTGCACAAATTCTTAGAACTCCTAATATGTAAATAAATTCAATTGATAAACAACATGGCATTAAATGGCTAATAATTAGAGAGGAGTTGGAATGCTTTTTCCCAACACAGTACAATGAAAATGGGAAAGGACATGGCAAGAAGTGATTTTTCTTCCAAAAAAACATTATAGAATATACAGTGTTGAGAACAAATACTATCTTTCTCCGGAATTTAACACTTTTAAATTTCTATAGTTTAGAATCATTTGTGGCCTTAAGTTATATGAAGAAAGCTTAAATGAAGCTAGCATAATACCATAAGTGACATTAAATTTGAATGTTAAGTAAATAACAATTAAGTAGATTGTGACCTCATTTGTCTTGGGTGAGAAATACTTTGTTAAATCAGATATTAAACGCATAAAAAATATACAAGTACCTAATAAAACTAAAAATTACAGAATAACCCAAACTTATCAAATACTGAAAACCACATGAATAAATCTACAAAGTTACAAACAACTGCTATATAAAGTGGAGTGTCACTTTAGCACAAAGATAGGTCTGAGAAATTTGTCCTGCAACAATTTCTTCAATGTGCAAATATCAGTGTATACCTATGTGAACCCAGATGTTATAAGTTAATCAGGAATTACAAGATGTGTGATGCTTCTGCCAGTGGAATATGGTATAATATTTTACAGTAAACTTTTTTATAAGAAGAAAGAGTACACTCTAAAGATCAAAAGTGTAGAGTAGCAAATACATAATCCAGTGACCGTCACTTATTATTGTTATCAAGTATTATGCACTCTATATAATTTATATGATTAGTAAATACAGTAGGTTTGTTTATATTGGTGTGACCACAAACATATGAATTACACGTTACATTATGATGCTATAATGTTTATGACATCATTAGACAGTGGGAATTTTTCTAGTACATTATAAATTCTTGTGGAACCACTTTCATATATGTAGTCTATCATTATTGGAAATGTCATTTTGTGCCATATAGTTGCAGGTAAAATTCCAAGACAGAAAACTTAGAGTTTACTGATCATAAGGAGGTTGTATTTAAGATTTAATCATGTAAGAAAGTGAGCTGAATGTGATATCATCTGAATATTTTGGTACAAATAAAGGGCTATCTATCCTATGAAAAATATTAATCTATTAGAAAAAGTCTATTAGCAGAAACTATAAATAGTGTATTGGTTCTGATTAGGAAAATCCTTCTTTCCAGTAGTAAAAAATATCCATGTAATGAATATTAATTGAGAAAAAAATTATACAAGTTTATAAATAATCTTAAAAATGGGAGTCCATTGATGTTTTTGTAATGCTTGAGAAAGCAATGAAAATATAATTATATAAAAACAACATTAAACCATGATTGCAAGAAAATTATTCACAAAAAAATGCCTCCAGTAATGAGATCAAAATTAAAGTTAAGCACATGCATACACAGAAAGAGAGAATGAGGGAAGCAGGGATAGAATGTCAGCAATAACAGATATAAAAAAAAATGCACTCACCTCGCATGTGCAAGGCCCTGAGTTCAATCCTCAGCACCACATAAAAAATAGATAAATAAATAATATAAAGGTATTATGTCCAACTACACCTAAAAATTAAAATATATATTAAAAAAGAAACATCAACAATAAGAATGCATCAACTTACATGCATTCCAAGCCTCAGGGAGCTGAGATACGAAATCACAAGTTTGAGCCTTCCTCAGTAATATAGTATGTTTCAAAATAAAATTAAAAGGGCTGGGCTGTGATTCACTGGTAGAGGGCCTCTCGGTTCAGTCTCCACTACCATACACCACACACACACACACACACATTCACACACACTCACACACTGGAATGCTCCAAAATTAGAATCACATAATAATCTGAAAAAAATACGAAATAACTCATTTTAAGATAATTATGTTTTAACAAAAGAAAGAAGAGATTTTTTTCATAACTATGAAAAAAACAACAAATATTTTTCATATTTTATATTGGTACATTATAATTGTACATAATTCTGACATTCATTGTTACATATTTATATGTGCACATGATATAATAATATGATTTACCAGTATCATTCCCAAGTATTTCCTCTTTTTATCCTCTAATAACTACTCCAGGTAAGCTAATGTTGCTTGTGATTTAACAAAAAGAAATTGTTACTAAAATAATAAAACTATGGGGAGTTTATATAATATACTAGATAAAGTTAAGAGAAACTTATATGAACTGGAAAATAACTTGGAAGGTATTATACAAAAACTAAAAATATAAACTTATGAAAGAGAGGTTTAATGACATAAAGATGCAACAGTACACAGTCAGAAAGAATATCTTTTAGAAAAAGAAAATTATCTTTGTGTTAGTCACTGCTGCATGACTGTGACCAAAACACACAGGAATAACAACGTAGTGAAGGAAAAGTTATTTAGGCTCACAGTGTCAGAGGTTCAGTCCAAGGTCAGCTGATTCCATTGCTTTGGGACTCAAGCAGAAACTTGTCATGTAAGGGAATGGTAAAGGAAACTGCCCAACACACGGCAGTTGCAGCCTGGAAGTAGAGAGATTGGGAGAAGCCATGAATTAACTATATTGTCCCCAAGCCATTCCCTTAGTGACACACTCCACCATCCTTCTCTCACCTGCCTATAGTTATCACCTAGTACAATAGTCTTCTCAAATTATTAACCCATCAAATGGACTAATCCGTTGATTATGTTACAGGCCTCACATCACTTCACTTCCAAACATTCCTACATTAACACAGGTGTGTGGGATACCTTGTATCCAAACCACTACACTCTTAAATAAGTGTTTCAATGAAAACTGGATAGGTAAATGCAGGATAAAACATACACCCATCTTTAATATATACAATAATTAATTGAAAAATCAAAACCTTAAATGAATCATCCCAAACTAGAAAACTATCAAAAGGAAACAGGGAAAATAAATCAGAATGGTGGTTGGAAAAATTGGGGTATGATCCCCAAAACAGAAAAGAAAAACAAAAATTGACAAAGTAATAAAACTAAAGGGCTTTTTAGAAAAAAAAGGTAACAACAGAATTAAGAATAAAACATACAAAGGTAAAAATATGTGAAACTATTCATTAGAAAAACAATTAATATCAAAAATATATAAAGCATTCAATTAAAAAGCAAATAATAATGATAATAAAAATAATTTAATTTAAAAACAAGCCATAATCTAAATAACCATTTCTCAAGAGAAAACACACAAATTTTCATGACCTGCATGGCTAAACCCTAAAGACTAGAAAGGGGCAATACGGGATTAAGAAAGACATACAAACAGTTACAAAAAGAAAGCTGGGACCAGGTGGGACACTGACATCTGATGGAGTGTCAGTGACTCAGAGATAACACAGCATGTTTATTACATAGGATGTTTATCATCAAAAGGTTATTTTTGAGAAATCTAGTGCAAAACAGGCAGGCTTGAAGGTCACAGCACTTGCAAGATATAGTGATTATCTTGTTATGCTCAGAATTTTGTATCCCTAGCAGCTGGTATCTGAGATCAAGTTCAAGACTATTATTGTTCCATACCTTAGCACCAAACTTCCTCAAGCAGAGCAATACCATAGCTTGTCCTGAATCTTTACAGAAAGTTCCCTAGAAAAAGCACAGCCACAGCTCCAGGGCAGTCAAAGACCATGGTCCAAGTAACCACTCTTCAAACCTCCCATTTTTATTTTTTAAATGTAACTGATGCATATCTACTCTATAGGGTTGGAACTTACATCAGATGAGCTTGCAGTTTACTATGTGAAAACAACATAAAATTAAGAACAAGGAAATATGTCCTAAGAGACACCAGGTACTATGTTTTAGCATATTTCAAGGAGTGCAAGAATTCAGGTCATCTGACAGCTTTTCTACAAAAATGGCAGGAATAACATGGAAATCTGTCCTTACTGCATAACTTGTATGTAATGGAGCAATTGCAAGAGATCTAAACTAATATTGTTATGATTCTAAATCCCCAATAGATGTATCTTTACCTTTTTGCAACTCCAGTGGGAGTTATTGTATGGAACAGGTGTTACATAATAAACTGACAGATGACATGGCATTATAATTGTTGTCTGACCTTAACACTTTGTATCTGATCACCCAAGCCTACTACAGTAGCCTCTAAGGCATTCAACATAGCTTCATATTTATTATCAACAGCCTCCTGATCTCAGAGGGCTCTTGAATTATTTTGTACCAAAGCATTGGTGGTGAAGGGTGCTTTCTACCCATTTCTTTTCTTTGTTAATCAGCTGCTGGTTCTTTGTCTTGATCAAATTCCCCCACTCTAATTAAGGGAACCCTTACTGCCATAAGGCAAATTGGCAAGGATCACTCCAGTTGCTTCAGGCTAAGAGGGGGGAATACGGAGCCAACAGTTCAGACTTCCCTTTTAGAATTGTTTTGGGTCTGTTGGAGGGGTCTGTGATAAAAAGTCTGGTTCAGAAAGAAAACTTTTTAAAGTCATCTGGTAGGTGAGTATTGCTATGATAGAAACAAGAAGGCATGAGAACTGGAATGAGATTAATACAAAATGAATGAATATGTTGATGACAATAGAGACTAGCCATTTCTTTTGCCAGAAGATGCAAGAGCTAAGAAACTGTTTCTATAAAAAAGCCAGTGAGGATATGGCCTCTATTTGGGGATGTAAATCTTTAAGGATATAAACTACATTGTTAGAGTTCTCAGGAATATAAATACAACACTAGTTTTTTAATGTCATAGAGGCCCCTTTAATTTGTAGTTAAGATATCTAATGTCATCTGATTTAAAAAAAAAATCCTTCTTTGTAGGCATATCTTTTGGGTTTAGTACAGTTCCCTTTACTTTTTCACTTAGGGCTAGATAATCATACTAGCAAACAAAGATTAAGTCTGCCTATGTAGGAGGTAAGAAATATTTGTAGGCCTTAAATTGCCAAAAGCATCTTTTGACTCTGATAAAGTTTTTTTTTGTTTGTTTGTTTTTTTTTTTTTTTTTTTTTAATAATTATTAGGCAGTCCTGTCTAAGAATCCTTCTTTTATAACTTCAAGTTTTATTTACTCTTGGTGGGGCTGACACAAGTGTATGTCTTAAGTTACATTAAAAGAGCTATTGTCTTTTCTTTTAAATGTCCAGTTATGGCTTTTTTTAAATTATAACTTATTTTTGCTAGGTGTTTAAGACTAAGCTAATCAAATTAAGCTTGCTCTTATCTCCTGTTAAGAGTCAGTTGAGTTTTCTTGGGGAACCATTTTTAGGAATTGGGAGAAGCCTCTTAGCTCCTCTAGTGACATCTGTCAGTATAGTCAGGATTTTGTTGACTATGTGGTTTCCCTTGGAAATATAAGGGATATTTTCCTTTCCAATCACCCTCTCTTTTGTAGAATGTACACTGGTTGGCTTTTGTTCTCCAGGGTCCTCCTGATTGGGAGGTCATGTGTTCCAGAGTTGTAAAGCCCTCACAGAAGTCTCCTTGTTTCCTGGGTTCAAGCTGACTCGGAGAGCAAGAACAAAACTTGGCTATTTTCTTCATGGTCCTTTATTTCCCTAACTTTAGTTTCCAAGTTTTGGCTTTAAACATCTAGCAAGCCAGTTTCACCAATCTTAAAGTAGGAATACTAGGGTTTTAACTTTAATGTCTATTACTTTACAGTTATTTTCCCTTTCCACTTAATTGGAAATTATTAGTTCTAGAAGTTAGTCTTGCATCCCATCTGTCCTTTAGATGAATGCCTATTATTTTAAATTAACTCAGATTGTTATATTAATAGTTGTACTTTGGTAAGGCACTACCAGAAAATAGTTATAAAGTTTACAAGAAAAATACAAAATGAAATTAGCAATAGTAAAACACATTGAGTTTGTATAGTAGCTATGAACCAAGATACATAATTTTTACAATACCAAATCTTTACCTTAAACTTTAATTTGAAGAACACCAGCTTGGCAAAATGTTCTTCTAAACCTGATATTTTAAAGACTTCTAAACTTGGAAGATTTGAATATATCTAGTATGCAAAAAAGTCAGTAACCATACCACAATTAGACTGATATTCTTATATTAACCAAGTGTAACTGTGAAAAAAAAATCTGGAATGTAGTGTAATACTCTAAAATAACAGTTGTGCAACTATATTAATACAAATCATAGTCTTTAAAACTAGCTTTTCTAAATAAGAAAACTTAAGAAATTATCTTGATAGATAAAAGCAGAATAATGTCTTAAGAAATAATTATTACTTTAATACAAAAAGAATTAAACTTTGGTTTATATCAAAAAGAATTAAACTTTGGTTTATGTCAGCATATATTAATATTTGACCTTAGGAAAAGCCTTAAATAACTTTAACTGATTGTGCTTATTATATACAACAAATTTAATTGCACATAAACATTTGAGATTTACCCTCAACAAACCTTATGTAACTTACTTGGACATTTTTACAACTTTTTACTTTAACACACAGAAGAATTTATGACTCAGAGATCTTTTTTTTTAAAACTATATTAAAATTTATTTTAACATATTTTTATACCTAGAACTTTCTTGTATCTCTTTACCAGTTTTTAGCCCCCTTTAAAATTTACATTAAATTTACATTCTGAAAACAAATTATAAATTATTCCATTTTAATAAGATGGAATACTTTAATTTTTATGTTACTTTAATTGAAACTCAACTAAAACATGTTGTACTCTTTGTATGTAGAAATGTTCTTCAGAGTTTCTTAACTCCTAATAACCTTGTTTTTATGGAAGACACAGAAATAAAGCAATCTCCAGCTTTTTCCATTTACCAGTTTATTAAAACACATTTAATGTTCAGATATATTACCTCATGAAATTCAAGAAGTGGAGTACTTGATTTTATATTTAGCAGTTGATGTTTTAACATTTTAACTTTGCAAATTAATCAGATGTCTCCTTGAACAAAAATGTTTATGAAGATTTAGCCCATTTATGTTAAATCTAATTGACTCATTTTTAACTGTAAAAATCAGGATATCAGGCAAGTGTAGAAAACAGAATAGCCACCTCTTCCCTGTTGAGGAAAAAGCCTAAAAGCTATGTATATTACATTTAGACATTTTATAGAAACCCACACAATACTGTCTGACCACCTAAGAAAACTTGTGAGTTAGTAATTATAAAAAAAATCTTACTCTAATTTGTTTACTTAATTTAAATTGAACTTCTTTTTTATGTCTTGTGAACTAAAAGGTATTTGGGCACATTTCTTTTTAAATTTTTGATTTTGAGCTCTCATATATCTATATGCTAATTTTGATACCATGTACAAGATATATGGACACAGCACATACATAGACACAACAATACAATACCCAGGTGTGCATACATACACAAAACAAACAGGAAATAGAAATAGTGTAGCTTTTTGTAGGAGATCTCCAAAGATAGGAGGCAACACAATAAAAGTTTATTAAAGCCTCTATTAGATTTAACCTGCTAGAAATGAAAAGAGCCTACCAAACATTTACATTATGGCTTATATTTAGGGCAGGACTGTACATTTGGAAATGACAGGTGCAAAGTCTGACAGCCATGATAGACACTAAAATCAAAGGCTCAGGTTGCCACTAGGCTTCAATGACCATCAGATTTATTCCAAACATTACCATGTCTATATCCTTTTTCATATTTTGTACAGGAGACTTTCCAAAGTATTTGACATTCAAACCTTGACAAACTAACTTTAAACAAAGACTATAGTTAGATAAAATAAGACTGATCAGAAAAATATATTAATTTAGGCATGTAGGATCAAATATGAAACCATGAGATAAAAAATATAGGAAAAAAAACTGCATAATACAAACAACAAGAGCAACAAAGAAGTTCTAAAAATATGACAGGTCTATAATTACTCAAATAAAGGAGCTTGTAGAACATCATTATCAGATTGGAGTGCAATTTTGGCTCAGTTAGAGTCAATCCAGATATCTAAAGAATGTGAGAGTCCTGAAATCCTCAGGTAAAAATTCTAAAGGTAAAGAAGGCTTATGTATATGAAATTATTTCTTTTTTCCTTCCTGTGCTGTAGTGTTTAGAGGAAAACTTGTTAAGAAAGTAAGGTGGAGTGTAAGAACAGTTATGATAACCAGCCCTTTAGGTCCCACAGTGGTTTAAATTTAAAAGTGACACATTTTTCACCCCTTTGGTCCCAAACTAGTCCTCTGCAGGCCCTAGAAGTCTTTCAAGTTCTGCAGACTCTGTAAGACTTGGAAATATAAAGATATAGCAGAAGCCAAAAGTAAGGTAAGCTACTGTTCTGAGATTGAGAATCAAAACCTCATACATAGGGCATTATAACTTTTTATTGTTTTTCTAAATCAGTCTCTTAAAGTGTGGTCCTATAGTTTATGTTTCCTCTGAAGATCAGTTTTCATGCCCCAGTTGGTAATCAGGCAATGTTGGATGCAGAATATTATGAGACATTTCCATTTTCCAACTGCTTATATCATTTCCCAGAAAAAAATGAGACAATTTTTTGAGCATCTAGCGACCAGCCTCTAGTGGCCAGTCACTTCTACTCCTTCTTTATGACAATGAGGTTGTCCTCTGAATGACATGAACATTCCAATAATTTCAATATGCAGACTAGTGGTAAGCCTGGCATAACTACTAATAACAAAGCTACCATCTGAGTATGAGAAAACAGAACTCCAGCACCATGCCATAAAAAAGAGGAAAAAAAAATAACTACTTTTTTTTTTTTTTTTGCTTTAGGTACATTTCCCTATGAGTTTCTTTTGATCATAAAATCCTTCTCTCAGCACATAATTTTGTCAAATCTACTGCTGGCATCATTGGCACAATAAACAAGGTCCTTTTTTTTGCCTCATGCCAAAGACCCTGTAGAGTTCAGACACAGAGGCAAGACCTATTTTGCCACTATAAACTTCCAAATCTGATAACCCACAGGAAAAAAAAAATGACCTAGTTGGTGTATATTTATCTACTCTGTTAGCCAAAGTTATCTCTGGAGGGTAAGAATGTCATCTAATGGTTCTTAGACATTTAATGCTCTTCTTCAGGAGGAGTTTATAGAAGGAGTGAATTGAAAATGCCTCCCTTTTGCAACCAAAGAAAGTCATGGAGCACAGAAACAACAATGGGAAGCCCTATAGGCTTATAACATCATAAAAGATTTTTCAACCCAGACCCTCAAGGTGAGGAGACCCTGGAACAACATATGCTAAGCCCTGAAAGAAAATGGATGCCAACCAAGAGTGTTATATATAGCAAAATTAAGCTTCAGATTGGATGACAAAAATTTAAAAAAAATTCCATGGTAAACAAAAGTTAAAAGCATTTACAACAAGAAAGCCTACACTACAGAACCTTCCTAGCAAAGTACTTCATGAGGAGGAAATGAAAAACAACATGAAAAATCTGCAAAGAGAGGAACTACACTAAAGGGCAGCCTAAAAAAAAAAAAAGAGAGAGAGATCGAGAAACCAAGTCAATTTAAAAACCAAAAATAAACCAAAATGACCAGGAATACAAAACATGTTTCAATAATAACCTTGAATGTGAATGGTCTAAACTCATCAATTAAAAGACATAGACTGGCAGATTAGATTAAAAATAGAGATAGAGAGACCCAACAATATACTGCATTCAAGAGACTCATCTCACCGGGAAAAACATCCACAGACTGAAGGTGAAAGGATGCGGGAAAATGTATCACTCATATGGACCATATGAACAAGTAGAGGTTTCCATTCTCATATCAGATAAAGTGTATTTCAAATAAACATTAGTGAAAAAGAATAACGAAGGACATTTCATACTAATCAAGGGAATCATACATCAACAATTTATCACAATCATAAATATCTATGCCCCGAACAATGGAATAGGGTTTTATAATAAACCCTTTATGTTTTATAACAAAACCTTCTCAACTTCAAGGATCAAATAGACCACAAAACCATAATCCTGGGTGATTTAAACAAACCTCTTTCACCACTGGTTAGATCTTCCAAATGGAAAATAAACAAAGGAAATATAGAACTCAATAAAACAATAATTTAGACTTAACAGACATATATAGACTATTCTATCCATCAACGAGTGAATACACTTTTTTATCAGCAGCACCTGGACCCTTCTTCAAAATTAACCATATGTTATGCCACAAAACAAGTCTTAGCAAATACAAAAAATAGAGATACTACCCTGCATTCTATCTGATCATAACAGAATAAAATTAGAAATCAATGATAAAATAAAAAAGTTGAAGCTACTCCAACATCTGGAGACTGAATAATATGCTGCTGAATGACACATGAATAACAGAAGATATCAGGCAGGAGATGAAAAATTCTTAGAAGTAAATGAGAACTGCAATACAACATAACAAAATAACTAGGATCCTATAAAGGCAGTGCTAAGAGGAAAGTTCATTTCATTAAGCTCATTCAATAAAAGAATAAAAAAATCAAAAAATAAATGATCTGACATTACATCTCAAAACCCTAGAAAAAGAATAACAAACCAACAACAAAAGTGGAAGAAGAGAGGAAATAGTTAAAATCAGGGCTGAAATCAATGAAATTGAAACAAAGGAAACAATTCAAAAAATTGATAAAACAAAAAGCTGTTTTTTAAAAAAAAATACTGACTAACCCTTAGTCACTCTAATGAAAAGGAGAGTAAAAAACTCAAATTACTAAAATTCGTGATAAAAAGGAAATATTAAAACAGACACTTGAAATGCAGGAAACAATTAGAAACTATTTAAAAAATTTATACTTCAGTAAAATAGAAAACCTCAAAGACACTGATGAATTTCTAGAGGCATATAATCTACCAAAACTGAGCCAGGAGGACATATACACAATTTAAAGAGATCAATTTCAAACAAGGAAGTAGAAGACACCATTAAAAGCCTACCAACTAAGAAAAGTCCAGGACCAGATGGATTCTCAACCAATGTCTATAAGACATACAAAGTAAAATTAATACCAATACTCCTCAAATTATTCCATGAAATGGAAAAGGAGGAAACCCTTCCAAACTCATCCTATGAGGCTAATATCATCATGATACCAAAACCAGAAAAAGACACATCAAGTAATGAAAATTTCAGACTAATATCCCTGAATAACTTAGATGCAAAAATTCTCAATGAAATCTGGAAAATTATACAAAGACATATTTAAAAATTGTGCATCATTATCAAGTGGTGCCGCAGTCTGGCTGGGCACAATCAGGAGCCACTTGTCAAAAGAAACTAACTTTATTTTTAGAACCACACACGCCAAACAAAACAGCCTCTCAGGAAAAACCCTCAGAGCCTCAACTGCCACCACCAGCTTTCCACAAGCCTCTCTCTCCCACACAAGCTTCTCTCCACCTCCCACAATCCTCCTGCTCTTGAGGCCGATTGGCTGGGTCACGTGGGCGGAGCCAAAAAAGTCCCCCAATGAGCAGCTCCGTGGTCTGAAAGGGCAGGGAAACAGCCCAATGAGCATCACCGCAGAGGAGCCAATCAGCTAGATGTTGCTGGGGCCGAGGAGCCAATCAGCTAGATGTTGCTGGGGCCGCTGTGAGCCAATCATCAGCCGGCAGCTGGAAGTTTGCTGGCAGCTGGAAGTTTGCTGGGGCCCCTTCGGCTGTGGCTCTCAACAAAGTGGAGTTCATCCTAGGGCTGCAAGGTTGGTTCAACATACAGAAATCAATAAACATAATTCATCACATCAATAGACTTAAATATAAGAATCATGTGCTTATATCAATTGAAGCAGACAAAGCATTTGACATAATACATCACCCTTGCATGTTCAAAACACTAGAAAAACTAGGGATAGTAGAAATACACCTCAACATTGTAAAAGCTATCTATGCTAAACCCAAGGCCAATGTCATTCTAAATGGAAAAAAAAAAAACTTGGAAGCATTCCCACTAAAAAATGGATGAAGACAGGGAGGCCCTCTTTCACCACTTCTATTTAACATAGTTTTTGAAAGTCTAGCAAGAGCAATTAGACAGATGAAAGAAATTAAGGAGATATGAAGAGGAAAAGAAGGACTCAAACTATCATTATTTGCAGATGACATAATTCATACATAGAGGATCCAAAAAAATTCAACAATGTAAATACCCATAAATCAAATTAATTTCTATACATCAGTAATGAATCCTCTGAAAGAGAAATTAGGAAACTACCCCATTTACAATAGCCTAAAAAAAAAAAACCTGGGAATCAATTTTAAAAAGAAGTGCAAGAACTGTACAAAGAAAACTAGAGAACACTAAAAAAAGAAATTGAAGGAGACTTTAGAAGATGGAAATATCTCCCATGTCCTGCATAGGCAGAATTAATATTGTCAAAATGTCCATAATACCCAAAGTGCTATACAGATTCAATGTGATTCTAATTAAAATCTCATAGTCATTCTTTATAGATACAGAAAATTATCATAAAATTAATTTGGAAAAATAAGAGACCTGACAGAATAGCCGAAGCAATGCTAAGCAAGAAAAATGAAGCAAGAGGCATCACACTACTAGACCTTAAATTGTACTACAAAGCTATAGCAACAAAAACCACATACTATTGGCACCAAAATAGACATATAAACCTATGGTACACAATAGAAGACACAGAGACGAACCCACAAAAAGCCAGTTTTCTTATTCTAGACAAAAGCACCAAAAACATACATTGGAGAAAAGATACCCTCTTCAACAAATGGTGCTGGGAGAGCTGGAAATCCATATGCTGCAAAATGATACAATCCCTATCTCTTACCATACACAAAAATAATTCAAAGTGGATGAAGTACCTAGAAATTACACCAGAGACCCTATAACTAATATAAGTAGATTAGGCCCAAATCTTCATCATGTCAGATTAGGCTCCAATTTCCTTAACAAAACTCCTAAAGCACAATAAATAAAATCAAGAATTAATAAATGGGAAGGATCCAAACTAAAAAGCTTCTTTTCAGAAAAAAAAAATGAGGTGAAGAGAAAGCATACATTTTGGGAGCAAATTTTTGCCACATTCATGTCAGATAGACACTAATCTCCAGGATGTATACAGAACTTAAAAAACTTAACACCAAAAAACAAACAACCCAATCAATAAATGGGCTAAGGAGCTGAAGAGACACTTCTCAGAAGATGATATACAATCAATCAACAAATATATGAAAACATGTTCAACATCTCTAGCAATTAGAGAAATGCAAATCAAAACTAAGATTTCATTTCACTCTAGTCAAAATGGCAGTTTTCAAGAATAAAAACAACAATAAGTATTGACGAGGATGTGGAGGTAAATGCACACTTACATATTGCTGGTGAGACTGCAAATTGGTACAGCCAATCTGGGAAATTGTATGGAGATTCCTTTTAAAACTTGGAATGGAACTACCATTTGACCCAGCTATACCACTCCTTGGTCTATACCCAAAGGACTTAAAAACAACATACTACAGGGACACAGCCACATCATTGTTGATAGCAGAACAATTCACAATAGCCAAACTGTCCCTGATTAACCAAACTAGGTGCCCTACAAAAGATGAATGAATAAAGAAACTGTGGTATATATACACAATGGAATATTATTCAGCAGTAAAGGAGAATAAAATTATGGCATTTAGAGGTAAATGGATGGAGTTAGAGAATTTCATGCTAAGCAAAGTAAGCCAATTCTCAAAACCCAAAGGCCGAATTCTTTCTCTGATAAGTGGATGCTAATCCAAAGTATGGGGGATGAGATGAGGGGAGGATCTTTGAATGGCGTAAAGAGAGGGGAGAGAAGCATGGCGGTAGGAAAGATGGTAGAATGAGATGGACAACATTACCCTAAGGACATGTGTGATTGCCCGAATGGTGAGATACTACTTTAGGTACAATCAGAGAAGTAAAAAAATTGTGCTCCATTTGTGTACAATGAATTAAAGAGCATTCAAATGCTCTCATGTATGAATGATTAGAACAAAAAAATTTAAAAAATAATTTTATAAAATAGGAGGTATAAGAATGTCACAGCCATAAATGCTCCAGTAGAAGAACATGTAGAACATCTTTTTTTGGATCAGAGTGTATTTTTGAGTCAGCTTGCAGTCATTCCAGATATTTAAAGAATATGAGACCCTGAATCCTGAGGTAAAGACTTTTAAGGTAAAGTCTATGTATATGACATCATTCCAATTCACTCCCTGTGTCATAGTGTTTAGGGAGAAACTTGTTAAGAAATAAGGGTTTTAGAGTGTGAAAGCAGATGAGATAGCCAGTCATTTAGGTCCCACAGCAGCTTGAATTTAAAAGTAACACTTTTCTCCCCCTTTGGTCTCAAACTGGTTCTGAATAATTGCCTCTGCAATTTACATTTTATATGCAAGCCTAGGAGAGATGGAGATTTAGAAGAAGCTAAGAAGTAAGGAAAGCTGATGTTTGAACTTGAGAGGCAAAACCTCAGGCATAGAACATTTTAACTATTTTGTTTTTCTTTTATAAAATCAGTCTCTGAAGGTGTGGTGCTATAGGTTATGTTTTCTCTGAAGAACCTTTTTTCCCCCCTTTCTTTCTTTCTTTTTATTTCTTGAGCTTTAAGCAATTAGTCTAAGCATTTGTATGTAAAGATTCCTCTTTTTGGAAACTTCATGTCCCATATTTACTTTGTGTTCGCTTCCACACAGAAGAAACATTTTATACTCCTTACCTTTCTTTTTCTGATGCATGTCCTCAGGAGTGTCCCGTAATCTAATCATTGAAGTTCCCCTGTGTCTGGTCCCTGTATGAGTGCCAGCTGCTGTGGCCCACAAGGCCAAACCTTAAAGACTGGTGAGGGGTAATGGGGGGGTGGTTAGAAAGACACACATTTACCAAAAGAAAGCTGGGACCAGGTGGGACACAGACCTTTGATGGAGGATTAGCGACCCAGAGTTAGCACAGCATATTTATTGTATAAGTTTTACCATCAAAAGGTTATTTGTGGAAAAGTTTCTGTAAAGCAGGTGGACTTGAAGGTTGCAATGCTTGTAAGATATTGTGGTTGTCTTGGTATGCTCAGAATTCTCTATCTACAGCAGCTGGTGTCTCAGCTCAAGGTCAAGATTTTTCTTGTTTCATACCTTTTCAAAGAACTCCCTCGGTAGGGCATCACCGTAGCTTCTGGACACTCTCAATGCTCATCTTTGCATGGAAAGTTCCCAGGGCAAAATACAGCCACAGTTCCAAGGCAGTCAAAGACCATGATCCAAGTCACCAGTCTTCACAACAAATCATGAACTAGTATATAAAAATCCTCAGTAGCACTAATCGTAAGGGAATGTATATCAAAACCAGAGTGAGACGTCGTCTAACCCTACTTAGAATGGATAATATCAAAAGGCTAAACAAGACACATCCTGGCAAGAATATGGAAAACATATGTGAGAATATAAATCAGCAAAGTGTTTAGAAAAAATAGTACAAAGTTTCCTTATAAAAGTAGAAATGTAATTATCACATCATCCAGCAATCCCATACCTGAGTATGTATCCATAAAAAGAAAATCATTATGCTAAAGAGATATCTGCACTCCAATGTTTACTGCAGCACTATTCAAAATACCCCAAATGCCATATATACCTAGGTTGATCAAGGACACACACACACACACACACATACACACACACACTTTTATATGCACATACACATAAATACAGTGGAATATTCTTTAATCATAAAAAACTTTTCATTTATACCAACCTGTTTGACACTGAAGGACATTAAATTCAATAAAATAATTTAGGCACAGAAAAGTAAATCTTGAATGTTCTTGCACATATGTGGAAACTGAAAAGGTTGATTTCATACTAGTGGATAGTACAATAGTGATTACTAGAGACTGAGTAGTGATGGAACAGGGACAGATGGAGAGTGGATGATTAATGGTTACATGGGAACAGTTGAATAGGAGAAATAATTTCTAGTTTTCTATAGTACAGTAGTGTAATTATGTTTGACAAAAATTAATAGCATACTTCAAAATAGCTAGTAGAGAGAATTTCAAATATTCCCAACACTCAGAAATGATATATGTTATGGTGACAGATATATCAGTTACCTTCTTCTAATCATTACATGTTGTATACATTTATCCAAATATCACACTGTACCCAGACATGTGCATTGTTGTTTTGTCGATTAAAATTTAATGCAAAATAAAAAGCAATTTGAAAATATCTTACAATGATTGCTAGAATAATGGCAAATAGCATATAGAGAAAGAGTTTTCATAATGATAAATATGGAATCCTTTGAGTAATGATAATAAATATATTATTTAAAGCAAAAATTTAGTCCAAGTTGGGCTGGCATTTAGTAATCTCTGCTCATTGACCAATTGGTATAGGTATTATATTACTTTGAATCACCTTAGTTATATGGATAGTGTTTATTAATATAGGAGGCATTTTTAAAAAATTTATTGGTTGTTTTTATTTATACATAACAGTAGAATCCATTTTGATATAAGCATGGAATATATCTTATTCTAGTTAGTGTCCCATTCTTATAGTGGGACTCACTGTGTTGTTTTCATATATGTACATAGAAAAATCATGTCAGAGTCATTCCACTGTATTTCCTTTGCTTATATCCCCTTCCTTTTCTCCACTTTCCATTGTCCAATCTACAGAACTTCTATTCTTCTTATCAGTCCCCCTCCCCCTTACTTTGGGTTAGTTTCTACATATAAGATTAAACTTTTTACCTATAGATTTTGGGGACCAGATTACTTTACTTAGCAAGATAGTCTCTATATCCATCCATTTCCTAGCAAATATCATAAAGTCATTCTATTTTATGGCTAATTCTTTATTGTGTATATATGCTGTGTTTTCTTTATCCACTTATCTGTTACGTACATTATTATATTAGGTATGTACATTAGTTCAATAGCTTAGCTATTGTGAATTGAGTTGCTATAAATATTTGTGTGGGGCTGGGGTTGTGGCTCAGTGGTAGAATGATTGCCAAGCATGTGTGAAGCACTGGATTTGATTCTCAGCACTGCATATAAATAAATAAATTAAATAAAGGTCCATCAGAAACTGAAATAGTAATAATAATAATAATAATAATAATAATAATAATAATAATAATGCCTCAGTGTAATTAGCTGATTTTAGGGCCTTTGGATATATACAAAGGAGTGGGACACCTGGGTCAAATAGTGGTCTCATTCCAAGTTTCCTGAGGAATCTCCATACTGCTTTCCATAGTGGTTTCGCCAATTTGCAGTCCCACAAGCAATGTATAAGTGTATGTTTTCCCCAATAATCTTACCAATATTTATTGTTACCTGTATTCTTAATAATGGTCATTGTGACTGGAGTGAGATAAAATCTCAGTGTAGTTTTAATTTGTACTTCTCTAATTGCAAGGGATGTTAAACATTTTTTTTCATTTACTTGTTAGTTATTTGTATTTCTCCTTCTGTGAAGTGTCTTTTAAGTGCCTTTGCTTATTTATTGATCGGGATATTTGTGTGTATGTGTGCGTGTTTGTGTGTTTGGTTTCTCTTGTTGTTTTTGAGTTCTTTATATATTTTTATTCTGGAAATTAATGCTCTATCTGAGGTAGAGTGGCAAAGAATCTCTCCCCTTCCGTAGGCTTTCTCTTCATGCTCTTGAATGTTTTCTTTGAAAAAGCTATTCAGTTTTATGTCATCCATTTATCGATTATTGATTTTATTTCTTGGCTTTAGGCATCTTAATAAAGAAGTCAGTTTCTGAGCTAATACATTGGAGCATTGAGCCTACCTTTTCTTCTAGTATGTATAGTGTTTCTGATATAATACCTAGGTCCTTGATCCACATTGAGTTGATTTTTTTGCAGGGTGAGAGAGAGAAAAGGTTAATTTTACTACATATGAATTTCTAGGTTTCCCAGCATGATTTGTTGAAGAGGGTGTCTTTTCTCCAGTGTATATTATTGGTGCATTTGTCTAGTATGTATTTTTGAAGATTTGTCTCTGTGTCTTCTGTTCCATTCATCTTTTTGCCTATTTTTGGTGCCAATGCCATGCTGTTTTTATTAACTATATCTCTGTAGTATAATTTTAGGTCTAGTGTTGTGATGCCACCTGCTTCACTTTTCTTGCTAAGACTCTTTTTGGCTCTTCTGGGCCTCTTGCTTTACCAAATAAATTTTGTGAATATTTTTTTCTGATTTCATGTAGAACATCATTGTAATTTTGATGGGAATTGCATTGAATCTGTCTGTATAGCACTTTTGCTAAGTATGGCTTTTTTGACAATATTAATTATGCCTATCCAAGAATATAGGAAGTCTTTCTATCTTGCAAGATCTTCCAATGTATTTCCTTAGTCTTCTGTAATTTTCACTGTAGAGTTCTTTCATCTCTTTTCTTAGATTGATCCCAAGAATTTTATTTTTTGAGGATATTGTTAAAGGCATGATATTCCTAATTTTTTTCAGCTGATTCGTCATTGGTGTTAATTTTATATCCTATTATATTGCTGAATTTATTTAAAATTTTAAAAGTTTTATGGATAAGGGGTTTGGGTCTTCTAAATATAGGATCATATCATTGACAAACAGAGATAGTTTTAGCTCTTCATTTTCTACTTATATCCTTTTGATTTCATTCTTTTGCCTCTTTCTCTGGCTAGAGATTCAAGGACTATATTGAATAGAAGTGGGGAAAGTAGGTATCCCTATCTTGTTCCTCTTTTTAGATTGAATGTTTTCAATTTTTCTCCATTTGGAATGATGTTGTCCTTGGGTTTAACATATATAGCTTTTAAAATATTGAGTTATGATCCTTTTATTATTTTTGTTTTCTAGTGTTTTAATTTTTATTTCATCTTCAAACATAAAGCTTAATTTTGCTAGAGATAGTATTCATGGCAGACATCCATTTTTGTTTGTTTGTTTGTTTGCTTTCAGAACTTCTTATATATTTTTCCAAGTCCTCCTAGCTTTTAGGGTCTGGATTGAAAAATTAGCTGATATCTGGATTGGTTTGCATCTAAATGTGGTCAGTCTTTTTTTCCCTCTTCTAGCTGCTTTTCAAATTTTATTCTTATTCTGTTTGTTACATATTGTCATAATAATATGCTTAGTAGTGTGTCTTTTTAAATTATATACATTTGGAGTCCTGTATGCTTCCTGTATTGGATTTTTCATTTCATTCTTGAGATTTAGAAAATTTTTGTTATTATTTCATTAAAAAGATTATGCATTTTATCTTCCACTTTGTCTATCCATATGAATGTTATCTTTGGCCTTTTAATGATATCTCATATTTCTTGAAAATTATATTTGTGGTCTCTTAACATCTTTTCTCTATGATCACCTTTATTTTAAAGATTACATACTTCATCTTTGTTGCCTGAAAATCTATATTCCAAGTGGTCTAGTCTATTGGTGATGCTTTCCATTGAATTTTTAATTTGTTTTATTGATTCCTTAATTTCAGACTGATTTTTCTTTAGAATTTCCACTTCTGTATTTAAGAGATCTTTCACTTCTTGTATCTTGTCTGTGATTTCACTCCTTACATTACCTTTTATATCATAAATCAGTTTAACAATCAACTTTCTAAATTCCTTCTCTGACATTCCTCTACTGTGAGTGGATTCTGCTATTGAGCCATTCTGGTTTGAGATAGTTTATTCCCTTGCTTTTTAAAATTATGCGTGTCTATACATCTATCTGAATAAATCTGAAGCAGCAGAGCTGTTATTTTATGTGCTTTTGATGGTCCTGTTAATTTCCTTTGCCTCACAGGATTGGGGGAAGCCCAATAAATGCAACCAACTATGCATGCAATATATAGCACTAAATTAAGTACTTAATTCCTAGATGAACATTTACAAAGTTATATGACACAATAAACAATAGGCTCATAAGTTTCTATAAATAAAGATAATAAGTAATCATGAAGTATATCTGGCTTAAAATCAAACAATAGGTATTTTCTATGACTTCTGTTTTGTTAATTGTTGCTATAGCATTACTAGTGGGGTCCAGCATTTTATAAATCAATTAGTGTTAGGAGAAGTTAAGGATAGAGTTCATTGAGACTAGCAAACAATACAATCAGGATGGCTAAAGGTAAACCCACAAAACAAAAGCCAAAATGTCTGCTTATGCCTTCTTTGTGCAGCATTCAGAGAAGAACATATGGAAAAATTGAAGAAGTTTCTGTCAACTTTGCAGAATTTTCCAAGAAGTCTCTGAGAGTAGAAGAAAAGATCTGGGAAGACAATATCTAAATTTGATGAATGACAAAGACAGATAAAGTACGCTATGATTGGAAATGAATGATTATGGACCAGCTAAGAGAAGTAAGAAGAAAAAGGACCCTAATTACTCCAAAAGATTACCATCTGTACTCTTCCTGTTTTGTTCAGAATTCTGCCCCAAGATTAAGTCCACAAATCCTGGTATCTCTATTGGAGATGTGACAAAAAAGCTGGGTGAGATGTGGTATAATTTAAAAGACAGTGAAAAGCAGCCATACATCACTAAGGCTGCAAACTTGAAGGATAAATATGAGAAGGAAGTTGTTGACTCTAAAGTCTAAAGGACAATTTGATGGCATAAAGGATCCTGCTAACATTGCCCAGAAATGGTGGAAGAGGAAGATGAAGAAGATGAAGAGGAAGAAGAGGAGATACCTTAGAGTATAGGAACACTGTGTTCCCTATTCTCATTAGGATCAATTACAGAATTTGATCATGATCATATTGTACTCTCTCAAAAGTGCTCTAGAAATTGTCAGTGGTTTACATGATGTGGCCCTTGGTGTCTAGAGCATCCTGAAACTCTCTGGAAGTTTTATATATTTACAAACACTTTTTAAATAAAAAGGCACTCTCCTGCTATCCTCTGTGCACTTTGTGGTTGGTGGGACAAGGCATTTGAAGATGTTCCTGCCATTAAAAAAAAAAAAAAAACTTAGAATATGGTTCTAACTATATGGTTATTGGGTACAAATTCTCAATTATCAACTGTACATATGTAGCATTGTAATAAAAGAACAAACAACTGGGAAAAAATTATTGATGCCCCTTTCTTGGCATTGAGGCTATGGAGTGAAGCTCTGGGCATGCACTGTGAGTCTGGACCTGTTGACACTGCAGTGGACATCCATATAGCTTCAGGTTGTGTTGTTTTTGTACATAGTGATAAATCATTCTGATTCCTTTCTTACTTGTGGAAAAAGGAAAGTCATCTGGCATGAGAAGTGTTTTACTATTTTTTTTCAGTTAAATACAATAGATTTTAAAATTTGTTTTCCAACAAAATATAGAACTCTTCATTGTCATCGAAGGGTCACCACATCAATGAGAGCTCAAGAACCTTCTGTACTTACGTACAATTTGTAATGTCATGTTATTTATTTTTTGTATGTTTAGAAAGATGAAATGTTTCTGAAGTTAAATAAGCAGAATTACATCAAAAAATAAAGAGAGAGTTCATTAAGTAGAAAGAAGAGGAGAAGGGGTTAGAAAGGGTTTATGGATTTAAGAGGTGAATAGGGTAAATGTGGAGGCAACATAGGATGTACTGTTAATGAATGGGGAGGAGAAAAATGTAAGAAAAAAAATTAAAGGATGAGCGAAAGTGAAAACAGTGGAGTTTGGCTGTTAGCAAAAGAGAGAAATAGAAACAAAGGGAAAGAGATGCACTTTTACACTCTTTTTTTGACCTTGTGTACTAATTTGGCCAACTCCCACCAGGAGCTCAGCTCCAATACTTTTCCTCATCCTTGTCTGATACAACCCAAATTTTCCAGTCTTCAAGGATCTCTGTCTAATATTGAGCATCAGTGGACAGCTTTTTTCATTCACCTCACAGATAAGCAGTTCACTCACTCTTTGAGTCACCTGTCACAGAGTTGTGAGAAACTCTGCTTCCAGTTAATCCACCCTCTTGTCTCCTTCTCCTACAGGAGGCATTTCATGAATCAAATAAAGTGAGAACTTTTAAAATACTAAAAAAAAACAAAACAAAAAAAAAAAAAAAACACGAGATATTAAGCTTTTTTTCCATGAACTTCTAGATAGACTGTAAGAATTTTATTAGTGTTTTTCAATCATTGACTATTGTTAGAACATTAATAAAATGTACATATATGATTACTGTATTTTTTCCTCACCAGCATTAGATGATATAAATGTAAATTTGTATTTTAAACATAAAATGTTACAGCCAGAAACTCTCTGTGATATTCAATTTAATTTAAGACAGATAGGCTAGGCTGGATTGAAGAAAGAACAAATTACCTAAATTTCAAATGAAATTAAATGTAATAAAAGAATTTTACTTCCATTTATACTTAAGAATTTTTGTTTTATACTAATGAGAAATGTCTTGATTTAATTAAAGTCAACTTTTTATCTATATTTGACTAAGTTTTTATTGCCAGATTCCTTTCTTTTTTAAAAACAATAAGAAGATGCCTTTTCATATTAATAGTACATGAATAATTCAGAATTTCCTATTTTATTTTTAAGGTCCCATTATACCAACTATTTTTTTTTATTTTCTGTATTGTTGCATTTTATTACTGAAAGCAAAATTAAAATGAAAATCTCTTCTATAAAAAAGCAGAAAAAAAAACTTTGTTTTGACGAAATGAAAAATAAAAAGTAGTCAAGATTAAAAAAGAGAATTTTTACAAAGTTTGGGAATATAAAAATTTTTAAAATGAACAATACAGGTAGGAAAATTTAAATATACCTAACTCAAAATTTAGAAAAAGAAAGTTTTTGGTAAGATTAGACATAGCAGAGTACAAAATTGATGAAATAAAATATACAAACTAGAAAACATTTATAATTGTATACATTTTAACAGTTTGTAATAAATTTAAATTCATAAGGTATGACTTACTACATAGAAAATTTAATTTTCTTTCTAATGGATTGATTTAAAATTTTATTTGAAAAAGAAAAAATTCATACAAATATAAAGTAAGAAAATAAAAAAAGAGAGTAAAAAGAACTTGTAAAAGTAAGTAAAAGCACTCTGTCATATGTTTAAATATAGTTCCATAAGATAAAAGCAAAGACAATGAAGTGAAACAACAATCCTGTGAAAATCTATTTCTCACCTATTTAGAAATCACTGAAGGAATAAATACCTTTTTCCTAAACATAGTCAATTTTTAAGTATTCATCATGTTGAGATAATATATATATAAGCCTACATACATTATGTATGTAAGCATTATTCAATCTACTTCATTTTTATACTTAGTTTTATTAACAAAAAGGATAATTTAGTATTTTAAAACAATGAACAATGAATCAAAATTGATGTTTTTTAGCTGATAGTGGGAAACTGATGTGACTCCATTTTTGAGAAACCAGCCTCTACCTCAGAGCAATGCCTGTCCAAGGAAGGGGACATGGCCCTTGTCCTTGGAAAAACCCACAGAGCACTCCTAGTCACATATCCATCCTGCTGAGTTGTTGGTCTGCAAATAACAGGAGAGATCTGTGGCACCAGGTGTCCCTGACTCTGTCAGGCCAGGTGAGCACCCATAGCAAACCACTAGCAACCAACCAATCAGCATGAGATAGAGAAAATACCTGGGATGCCAGATGAACCCCCCAGTAGTTTATGGTGGTTGATAACACATTAAGAAACCATGTAGTTCAGCATATACCCCCTTGTGGCTTAAACCAATCAGTTCAAAGGAATCCCCCTCTTGTACTAGCCAATCACCCTTACCCAACTTGTTCCCGCCAGTGAATATGCTAATCATGATTTAGAGTTTTTTTTTATGATTTTCCCACGGTGTGTGATGATTTGCTAAGAGATGCTATGATGTATGTACAGTCCCTGCCTTCCCCAAAGAGTGTATAAAACTGCTGCAAACCCTGGGCTCAGAGCCTCTCAGCATCACCAGTTGCTGTGTGCCCAGAGGACCTAGCTAGCTCGCAATAAAAGCCTCTTTGCTGCTTACATAGATCTTGGTCTCTGGTGGTCTTTTGGGGGTCCTGAACTCGAGCTTATCAATAGTTATAAATGATATCTGACATAATACAGATGGTCAATCAATATAGAATAAAAAATTTCATAGACTGATTAATATGTAAATCAAGATGCCAAATATCAAAGGACTGCCACTCAGAGAGCTTAACATGATATACAAATATGTGAGACACACACATACACACATATACACACACACATAGACTCTAGAAAATAAAAGTGATACTTAAAGAATAAGATTCTACAGCCCCAAAATACTGAGATGATGCAAGAAAATTTAGACATGAAATAATTGGGTGATGAGAATCTTAACCTAATCAGTACAACAATCCACCATTATGGGTTAACATAAATTAAATAATTAGGGTATAATTGTAAAAGACAGCAGAGCCACAAAAGAAATGCTAAAGACTTTGCCCAGTGAAAATAGGAAAGATGGATTAAAGGAATCTCAGGAATTGGCAGGAACACACCCAGTTCATGTTCAAGGGTGAAAAAGTAAAATTTTCTTTGATCAGAGAGCAGTGGGGAACCCTGCTTACACAGGTGATCTAGGAAGTTCTTTTACCATGTTTAGCTACCCAGGCCCTTAGAGGCTGCTGCAGCCATGCTCCCTGGTCAGTAGGCTGCTGTTTGAGATGATGGGATCAACCTTATGCTGCTAGTTTTGCAGGAATAAAGGATGCTCTTGTGAGGGGTCATGGAGTCTTCCACTTATTTAAGAAAGTGTTTTTCAAAGAAAGGCCTAGTGGTCTGTGTAAAGTGCAGCAGGGTCAGAGGACCTGCAGGCTGCTCCTGAAAGGGTGATGAATAGAGATGAGAAAAGGAAGCTGAAACTGCAGTAGAGACCCCAGCGATTAAGAAATATCAGTATCATGGAAAGTCTGCTGAGGGAAGCTACAGGAATCAGAGTCAAGCCAAGAGAGAGGCCATATAGGCTGGAAACAGCAAGGTCATAGGGGTAGAGCTACACAAACCCTTTGGGGTGCACAACACAATGCTATGTGTTACATATGCTGGAAATGGAGCTACAGAACTTGTTTGGCCAGCTGGATTTCAGTCTTGCTTTGGTCTCAACCCTTATTTCTATGTCCCTATTTGTCCATTTTAGAATGGAAATGTTTACTCTGTGCCTTTATATATTGGATTTGTGTATTTGCTTTTGATTTTTATAGGAGCTCATGCTCAGAGTTTGCCTGGAGTCTCAGAAGAGACTTTAGACTCATAGTTTTGGGCAATGCTTGAGCTGTTAAGACTGTGGGGACCCTTGGAAATGGACTAAATATATTTTGCAGTGTGAGATGGGAATTAAATTTTGGGGACCGGAGCAGAGTGTTATGGTTTATATATGATGTATCCAACAAGAGATTATTTGTGAGACAATGCAAGAAAATTTAGACATGAAATGATTGGGTGATGAGAATCTTAACTTAATCAGTACAACAATCCACCATTATGGGTTAACTGGGTGATAACTGTAGGCAGGTAGAGTGTGTCTACAGGAGGTTTGTCATTGGAGGTGTGCCCTTGGAGGTTATATTTTGCCCTATTGAGTGGAGATCTCCCTCACCCCCACTTCTGCTTCCTGTTGTGATGTCTTGAGCCACTGTCCTCCACCACAGTCTTCAGCCATGATGTTTTGCCTCACCTGGAGCCCTGAGTAATGGGGTTGGCCATCTAGGCTGAGACCTCGTAAATTATGAGCTCCCAAATAAACTTTTACTTCTCTAATTGTTCTTGTAAGGTATTTTTGGTCACAGTGGAAGAAAAGGTTACTAAAACACTCAGGATTCAAGATATGGACAGAAGTGAAACTTGTTTTTTCTTTGATACTGGTGCCTCACATGAATGCTTGAAGAGGGCAATAAAATGTGTGAAACCTGCCATAGACATTCCACCAAAGGTAGTTTCTTACCCTGCGCTTTAAGTAACAATTCTCAAGCAACACCTGAGATCCAGACAGCTATCAGAAATTGTCATTTGCCTGACCCAAAGATTTATTTATGTAATCTGGCCAGATTAAATGCCACACAAGATATAGGTCCTAAGTGCTGGATCTTTCTATTTAGAATTCTACATAAGCTCTGCTGAGGGTAGTGTTATTTATTTTTTCTGTTTGGACAAAACTCTAATAGAAATTTACATTCTATACTCCCTATTACAAGCAATTAGAGCACCTGAGAGCCAATTCAACAGGCAGTTTGGTAAGCAACACAAAAGAAGGAATAAACCAAAAAAAAAAAAAAAAAGGTTAAGCATAATGAAGAGTTTGTTTATTAAAGAAAAACAAGACTGATAAATTTTTAACTAAACTTACAAAAAGAAAAAGGAAAAGAAAAAAAGACCCAAATTAATTAAATAAGAGATGAAAAATAGATGCCACAACAGCAATCACAGAAATGAGGAGATCATTAGGGACTGTATGGAGAATTTATACTCCCCTCCAATTTTTTTTAAATAAATAAAATGGATAAATTTCTAGGCACATACCAGTAAGAAACACTGACATGGAAGTGTTGATAAAAAGTGCAAGAATTACAATTAGGAATCAATAAATGGGATGGATTCAAACTAAAAAGCCTTTCCTCAGCAAAAGAAAAAATCAGTAAAGCAAATACAGAGCCTACAGAATGGAACCAAATTTTTACCACACACACATCAAATAGAGCATTAATCTCTAGAATATATGCAGAACTCAAAAATCTTAACACACAGACACACACACACACACACACACACACACAAAATAACACAATCAACAAAGGACCAAGGAACTAAACAAATCTGAACAGATGCTTCAAAGAAGATGGGTATACAATAAATCAACAAATATATGAAAAAATGTTCAACAACTCTAGCAATTAAAGAAATGAAAATCAAAACTACTCCAAGATTTCATCTCATTCAAGTCAGAATGGCAGTTATTAAGAATACAAACAATAATAAGTGTTGGCGAGAATGTAGGGAAAAAGGCAAAATCATGATTGCTGGTGAGACTGCAAATTGGTGCAGCAAATAGGGAAAGCATTATGGAGATGCCTTAGAGAACGGGCAATGAAACCATCATTTGACCCAGTTATCTCACTCCTCAGTCTATACCCAAAGGACTTAAAATCAGCATACTACAAGGATGCAGCCACATCAAATTTATAGCAGCAGAATTTATAATAGCTAAACTGTAGAACCCACCTAGATGCCCTTCAGTAGATGAATGGATATAGAAAATGTGGTGTATATATACACAATGGAATATTACTCAACATTAAAAGAGAATAAAATCATGAAATTTGCAGGTAAATGGATGGAGTTGGAGAATATCATACTAAGTGAACTAAGCCAATCCCCTAAAACCAAAGACCAAAGGTTTTCACTGATATATAGGGATGCTGATTCATAATGAGAATGGGAGGCACATGGGAGAAATAGAACTCTAGATAGGGCAAAGGGAAGGGAGGTAAAGGGAGGAAACATGGGAGTAGGAAAGGCAGTGGAATGAGATGGACATCATTACTCTTTGTACATGTATGAAGACATGCATGGTGTGACTCTACATTGTGTATGACAAGAGATATGAAAAATTGTGCTATATATGTGTCATATGAATTGAAATGCATTCTGCTGTCACATATAACAAGTTAGAATAAATTTTAAAAATGTGGGAATTCAAGTTATGAAACAGAATTTGGGAATAAAGTCTTTCTGAGATGAAAATCTGTTGGTTGCAGGGGCAAATATTATCCTTGAATCTAATAAGAATCTTAAAAATAAAAATTATTCAAAGTCTCATATTTTTATCTTTTTTAGGCATTTTTGTGAAATCTTAAGTTTTAAATTTCCTTCTTTGTTTGGTACAAATTTTTTCTGCAATCCCCAAGTAATGTTCATATAAGGAATCCTTGATCCTTGCTATTCTAGTTTGTGTGAATAAATCCAGTGAGTTTTTTACATTAAAAAATATTTCCAACACAGGACCATATTAATTCTTAGCTATACTCTCAGTCTCTAACAGAATAAGTAATATCAATGTTCCTCCAATCATTACATTAAATAGAAAGTGAGGAGAACATTCCCAATCTCATTCTACACAGCCAGTGTCACTTTGGAACCAAAATCAGAAAAGGACACATCAAGAAAGAAAAACTACAAACCAATAAAGTTGATAAACATCCTTCATAAAATATTAGTGAATCATACTCAACAATATATTCAAAAGATTGGTTTCATTCCAGTGATACTGGCTGGTTCAACATATGCAAATTAATAAGAGTAAATCACCACATTAATAGACTTAACAACAGAAGTGGCACAATCATCTCAATGTGATCAAAGCCTTCAACAAAGTTTAAAACCCATTCATGGGCTGGGGTTGTGGCTCTGTGGTAGAATGCTTGTCTAGCACATGCAAGGCTCTGGGTTCAATCCTCCCACCACATAAAAATAAATAAATAAAATAAAGGTATTGTGTCCAACTACAAAAATTATAATTTTTTTTAAAAAATAAATAAAACCCATTCACAATAAAATAAATAAATAAGGATACAACAAACTTAAATCAATATCACATGACAAACCCAAAGACAACACCATACTTAATCAGGAAAAAACAGGTTGAATGATTGGGTTTTGAGGTTCTTAACATAAGCAGTGCATTAATCCCCTTAGAGGGAATAACTGGGTGATAATTTTAGACAGGTAGAGTGTGGCTGGAGGAGGTACATCATGGGAAGCAATTTTGAGGGCTTATATTTTGCCTATGGTGATGGGAGCGCTCTCTCTCTCTCTCTCTCTCTCTCTCCTTGCAATGTCCTGAGCCACTTTCCTCCACCACACTCTTTTGCCTTGATGAATTTGCTTTATTTAGGGCTCAGAACAATGAAGCTGATCATCAATAGATTGAGACCTCTGAAATTGTGAACCCCCAAATAAACTTTTCTTCTTAAAATTGTTCATCACATCTTTTGGGCACAGTGACAATAAAGCTGACAAAAATAATAGGGATAAATGCATACTCGCGTTTATAGCAGCATATTTCATAAGAGGTAAATTATGGAGCCAGCTTTGCTGTCTGTCAATACACTTATACATATATCTTGATGTCTGTCAATAGATGAATGGATAAGGAAAATGTTACGCATACATTTATATATGTATAAATAATATCTATACATACATATGTATATATATACATACACACAAACTATGTATACACATGTACACACATACAAACAAACAATGAAGTTTTATTTAGTCACAAAGAAAAATGAAATTATGTCATTTGGAGAAAAATGGATGGAAATAAGAGCATTATGTTAAATGAAATAAACCAGACTCGGAAAATCAATGGTTGTATGTTTTCTCTCAATGTGGAAGCTGTGGAGGGACAAAAAAGTAAAAGCCAAAAGAAAACAAAGCAAAAAACTGGGAAGATCTTATGAACATAGAAGGGAAACAAGTAGAAAAAAATAACAGGACCACAAAGAGGAATGAAAGGAAGCTAACAAGTACTGGAGAACAAAACTGACCAAATTATGTGACATATTTTTATGCATAATATGTAATAATGAATCCCACTATTTTGCATAATTCACCAATAAATATATTTTGAAAGAAATTTCATTCAGTATCCATTTATCACTTGACTCAATATTCCATCTCTAGATTATTTATCTAATAAAAATGGAAACAAATTTACTAAAAAACTTACACTAATAAAAGTTTTATTCATAACAGCTGAAAATGGATCAAAAACCAACCCATTTGCATTAGGTGGTACATGGAAACACACACTGAATTATTTACCTATAACTACATACTACATAGTAATGCAACAAAAAGGATAAATCTCAAGTGGGTTTTATTTGTGGGGATAAGTGCATGGCATACTTTAAGGGCTTCTGAGTGGCAAACCACTCCCACAAGCTAGGCACCTAAGCTAGGCACTTAAGCTAGGCACGTGAGTGGCAAACTGCTTATACAGTAGAAATAGCCCTGGGGATGAGGCCATTTGTTGCAGTCCCTGTGCTTGCTCCACGGCCCACTCCTTGATTGGTTGCTGCAAGGACAGTTGGCCAGAAATTGTATTGGTGGCTGCCTATAATCTGTTTAGCTACTGCCTGAGTATATATACATGCTAACTGCCCAATAAAATCGGACCTGCTTCCTGCTTGGTCTCTGGAGGTCTTGAGTAGTGACTCTACAGCCATGCTCTCCTCTACCCTGTTCAAAGGACCTCTTCGCTGAAGGAGAGAGAGTCAATGCATTTATTGTTAAAATGACCTAAATTAGATAACTAAAATAGTCAAATGATTGTAAGAAAAGTCAGGTAGAATGCTGTTGGTTATAAAGATCATAGAATATTTTTCTCCTTTTTGAAAGTGTCATGAAGGAAATTTTTACAATATAGGAAATGTTCTAAATTTACTTTTGTTTATGTTTATATTTTCAAGTCATAAAGTTGTATACTACAATTTGATTTGTTTTATTATATGTAAGAATACCTCAATAAAGCTCATGAATATATATTGTGTTAATACTGAAAAATATATTTTAGCAAAGCAAAGTATTACAGGAAAAACCATAATCATCATACTAATGAAACCAATGGAAATTAGAGGGAAATAAATTTTCTGAGTGCCTACACTGTGTCAGGCATCAAAATGCATTGTTTTTATACATTTCCAAGGAAGATGTTATCTTATAATAAATGCAAAGAACAATATCAGTTAATTTATGCAATTTAGTTTTGTTACATTATAATAAGGAAATATACACTAGAAAATAGTTGCATTTCAGCAGGTAAATATCCAGAGACCCTAATCTTTTTATTTCTTTTTTTCCAAGGCTCATTATAATAGTTAATAATTAGGAGTAAAAACTAAAAAGCTTTTTTTTTTTTTGCCTGGGCATCCATTCAATGGTCTGTAAAATGAATCAAAATAATGTGTATTTGTAATAATAATACAGATATTCTGTTGTATACCATAGCTATCTTTAATAAGTATTTTGTAATGGTTTTTTGTTGTCCTAACAAAATCATTTATAAGTCATTTTGTTTTCCTACCTCAAAGCTAACTTTGAGATTTTTTTTTATAAAGAAAGGATCGAACAAACATCAGGTGGGATAATCCTTTCCTGTTCCTCCTTTTGGAGGGCAGATAAAACATGATAATTGGAGTTCACATGATATGTGATTAGCTTCCCTGCATAATCAGGACTGTAGCACCCTGATTGCTCCTATCTAATTCTTCCTGGCGATCTGAAAGTTAAAAAAAAAGGAAGGAGCAACATATATGAAATACTTAGCCACTTTAGCAGCTTAATAAACATGACAATTCTTAAGATAGTACCCTCTTATTTCTTCAGAAGTCATATGACTCCATACATTGGAAATGTTTTTACATGTTAAATAAAATATTCTTTAAATAGTTTCAGTTTTGAAGTGATTTTTAAAATCAATTTCCATGTTTATATTTTATATGACACTATTTGACCTGGAGCAAAATTAAAATATTTCACAATATATAAACCATCTGAAAGAGTTAATAGTGAGTGAAATGATTGTAAATCAATGTAAATTAGTAGATGCTTTTGAAGTGATAAACTCTTTTGTTGCAGGATAACATTCAATATAATTTTGCCTTATTGATTTTTTTGTTGAAATATTTTCAGGTTGGATATGTATTTAATTTACATGAAAAGTAATATGATTATTTTAAAAATGGTCAAATGAATGTTTATTATCTTCATTTGAATTAAAGTCTTAAATTAAAATTATAGCCTTGTTTCTTTAATATTTAATGGAGAGTCTCACAAAATTTATTGTTTTCCAGCTTCCATTTACTATACAATTCACTGATAATTAAAAATGCATTATCAGCATTAAAGTTGTACTTTGTCTGTAGTTCAAGGAGAGGGGTAACTGGGTCAAATGGTGGTTCCAATCCCAGATTTCCAAAGAATCTCCATACTGCTTTCCATATTGACTGCACCAATTTGCAGTCCCACCAGCAATGTATGAGTGTACCTTTTCCCCTGCATCCTCCACAACACTTATTGTTGTTTGTCTTCATAATAGCTGCCAGTCTGACTGTAGTGAGATGATATCTTAGAGTAGTTTTGATTTCAATTTCTCTAGTTGCTAGAGATGCTGAGCATTTTTGCATATATTTGTTGATTGCTTGTATATCATCTCTGAGAAGTGTCTTGTTCAGGTCCTTGGCCCATTTGTTGATTGGGTTATTTATTTATTTATTTATTTATTTTGGTGCTTAGCTTTTTGAGTTCTTTATATACTCTAGAGATTAGTGCTCTATCTGACGCGTGAGGGGTAAAAATTTGCTCACAGGATGTAGGCTCTCTGTTCAACTCACAGATTGTTTATTTTGCTGAGAAGAAACTTTTTACTTTGATTCCATCCCATTTGCTCAGCAATAAAAAATGAATAAAATCGTGGCATTTGTAGGTAAATGTATGGCATTGGAGAAGTTGATGCTAAATGAAGTTAGCCAATCCCCCAAAACCAAATGCCAAATGTTTTCTCTGATATAAAGAGGCTGACTGGGGTAGGGAGGGGGAGCATGAGAGGAATAGATGAATTCTAGATAGGGAAGAGGGGTAGGAGGCAAGGATGGTGGAATGTGGTAGACATCATTATCCAAACTACATGTATGAAGACTTGAATTGAGTGTCAACATACTTTATATACAAACAGAGATATGAAAAATTGTGGTATATATGTATAATAAGAATTGTAAGGCATTCTGCAATCTTTTTATCAATAAAATAAAATAAAGTTATTAAAAAATTCCACTTGAACTTTTACTTATTTTTTTGTGTACAGATATATTTGGGAGTTTGAACATTTATAAAAAATATAGCCTTGTATATTAATTTGAACATATGTCCAATGTTACTGAAATTCTGACAAATTTATTTATACGTATATTTAATTTAAAAAAATTTTCTTGTTTCAGTTTGGTTAAATTGTTTTTCCTGAATTTCATTTTTCAACTTCATGACACAAATAACATCGCTTATTTCACTCTTATCATCACTCAGAGAAATGGCAGCTCTATGGATCTCTAAGTCATTGCAATGGTGGGCAGAGCCAGAAAGAACTTTAAATAACCAGGAATGATTTTATCCAGAATCTGTCAATCAGAAACAGAAATTACATATCCAAATAACAAGTGAAAATTACCCTGTTTCTCCCATTGTTTATTTCTATTCACATTTTCTCTTTCTGTTTTTTTTTCTTCTCCAAACACTTCATACTGAATATTAAGTTGTTATGTAATTTTAAGAACTTTTACCATATGCCATGGAAATTATTTTTCTTTTATACTATTCTATTGTTTATTCCATAGTGAGTTTTTAACCACTTACAAAAATATGAAAATTAACATATTAGCACAGTCTATAAAAAATTCTGAATTGGAAAGCTGTCAGTGTTTTTATGCCTTTTTTAAGATAATGAAAAAGAAATAATAAAACAAAGTGAATAATTATATGATTAACAATATTTGTAATATGTTTTAAAAGAGCATCAACTAAAAGAAAACAACATCCTCTTCTCCTATTCTGGGCTAAATCTTGAAATGTTTTTCCCCACTGTGAATCTTTATGAATAGGATTTTCTGCAGTAGATAACTACTTTGACCACATTTATATTTTTATTCAAATAATATTTATTTGGGATATTTTCTTAGTGTCACCCTTCATTATTTTATATTGATTCAGACTTTATATACATTATAGTTTGCCTCAGTGCAATAATTGTTTGATTTGCTAAATGAAGATGTCCAAATTCAGATCCCTTTGATAGACACTGGCATAAAGTAGTCCAAAAGATTTTGATCCATGGAAAAATTGGGAATATACATATTGTGTTGTCATTAAATGAGTTTGTGTATTTCTATGAGTGTGGGAATATTTTTTTTTCATAAAAGAGCATTGAGGCTGCAGATATAAAATAATACATCTTTGTGTATGAATTTTAGCAAAGAATATTCTCACAATAAGGCAATTACATATAGTAATAAAATGTGGCATACAGTGTTTTTAACATGAATCGATGCTAACTATATAATAGTTTTCTATAGTTTTTCTTATAAATTTGATCATGTAACAAATCCTCCATATAATTTATTAAGCAGTGTTTTGCAATATTTATGTCTGGTGTATTTTTATCCTTTTTTACTGTTACTAGTTATTGAACTTCACACAATAATATTCACTAAGAATTACATCTGTGAATGTTGATAGTAATTCTTATTGTAGGCAGTTGTGAGGAGACAGAAAATAAAAGTAGTCATCAGCTATACTGTCTTGGCCATATTTCTATATTTTTAGTGACATAACAATATTTGTTCACATGAATCATGGCAAATTACACTCCTTGAATGTCACAGTTACACTTTTTATGTGAATTACTGAGCTGTTAGAGCATGTGAGGAATTAAATGTCACACGAAATCAACAAAAGTGCTTAATGGCATGAAACAAACCTAACTGAGGATAAGATAATTCCTCATGTTAGTGAGCCATTTTCAATGAATAAAATTGAAATTTATATTTCCAGAAGAAAATTGATAGTTTAGTAAGATAGGTTAAAGAATCTTATTATTTATCAAGTAATCCTTGTATTTCAAAGTTGATGTATAACTGTTTGACTTATTAGAGCAATTCAACCTATTTAAAAATATTTTTTATTTAATTTCAAGGAACTAAATTAAATTATATAATTTGAATTAGTTCTATTTTTGAATTTTAAGCATTTAATGTTTTTAAAACAATTTAATTATTTATTGTGCTTTAATTAAAAAATAAAATTATGTCATGTATGGTGTAATATGGAGTTTCTTTATCAAATGTTAATATGAAAATAGCTTGCAATCCACATAAAATTATTTATACATGATGAATTACTTTGATTTACATCTTCAAAAACATGATGCTTATTCAAGGAAGCATTCAACATGTTCAGCTAGATTATTGAAGTTTGAAAATGACTCAATAAATGCACTGAAGATAAGAACTGTTAGAAATGACCAATTCTAACAAATACATTATGCATATATTTGGAAAGTCTTAGTTCATCACTAACGGTCAACCTGAAGCTGGCTGGTCTCAATTATTTGCCATATGTATTTATGCAAGTGATAGCTAATCAATGGCAGTTAGCTTCATCAGAAGAACAGGTAAGAATGAGAGAGAGAATAATCATAATGAAGTACACAATATTTATAACCTAGTCTCAGAAAAAACATCTCACTACCTTTGCTTTATTCTGATTGTTAGAAGAAAATGATTTGGACCCAGCACACAAGATGAGAAACGGATTATCCCAAGGAATGGATGCCATATTCCAAGACTAAATTTATTTTAGGTAGGTTTATAGAAAGTCTACTTTACTGATCAATTTTAAATACCTGAATTAATTGAAAGTATGTAGAACCAGTCAAAAAATTAGAAATATTCTGTATAAATTTATCAAATCTTGGTTAAAATAACCAGAATAAAACAAAATTGTCATAGCCATTGGATTATGCTGGGAATTGTACCAACAACAAAAGTAGAAACAAAGACTTTTAGAAATTAAACGAGAATAGTAATAATTTAAATATTAAAAACATACATTATTAAATAATAGGATAGATTTGGCTAGGTCACAAAATACAATTATGTGAATTGTTCACAATATCACAGAAAACTTAAAGGAAAATTAGTTTATAAGGCTACTGTACATACCGTATAGAATGTAAGAGGTTATTGGTATCAAAGTACAATCAACTCTGAAAAATCTTTATGTAAATTCATCAAGATCACTTATTATAAATGCATTTTGACAGTAAAGCTGGTATTGACATAATGGATCAAATATAAATTTAGCACATAAAATAATGAGTTTTATAAACTTTAATTTGCCATTATGATGTGTTACTTACACACTAGATGCTCTCAAGATACCTTTATTGTTATGTGTAAGTTGGAGATATTTCTTGTAAGATAACACGTGTTTGTTGAATATCTAATACAAAATTACAATTCATTCTTTCATGTTTAAAAATATAAAATTAAATTTGTCATTATACAAAATAGCAAGTATTATTGTAACACAGTAAAGCTTAGAAATAAAAAATAAAATTAAAAAAAAACTGAGAGACATTTCCTGGGTCTCTTTAAAGAGAACAGTTTAAAGAAAGGAAATAAGAAATTATTAGAAAATATTAGCTACTAAATAGATAAAGTATTTCCTCCATGTGATCAAATTATATGATGTAGTTGGGCACATAGAATGCAACAGCAGTCTTCCTGGGATGAGCACAACATAGGTTGTCTCCCACAACTGCCTTCTCTTCACCTTATCAGCCTATCTTAGCTCCTCTGCTGAGTGTGGACAGGATTTGGAACCTGGCTAATTTTCTAATATTTTTTGAGGGGGGCGGGTCTGTTAAATGTCTTTGTTTTCAAAAAATAAAAAACAACACAGCAACTCTAAAGAATGCTGTCAAAATGAGAAGAATACACAATAAAATAATTTAAACTTCAGTGGTCCTTGTATTACATTTTTCTTCTAAATCAAGTTCTTTTTTATTTGCTTAATCACGTTCAGTTTCTATTCAGTTATGCAGAGAAAAATGATGGTTCGGCTTCATTATATTACTTATCTGGAAAGCTAATATGCATAATAAGAGTTACATCATGTAAAATTTTTATATCATCTTTGCTTTTAGTGCATTGACAACAGTTCCTAATTATAAATTAAATAATCTAATTGTTTTACCACATTATCATCTACGTAAATGAGCAGTTATGGAAAAAAAAAGTCCCTATACATCCTGTGTTTACTCAATCCTAAACTTTACTGAATTTTCAAAGCCTTTGTCCAGTAGGAATTTTTATTATGTGTATTGCTTTGTAGCCTTCTAGTAGAGGTTCAACTTCTTCCCTGAGGATCCCGGCTTAGAATTCATTAAATGGGATGATCCTTTTGACATTGTTTTCATATGAAGTGAGCCCAGAGTTCAGAGTGTATTGTAAGGTGTTCAGTGCACTGGCCTTTGGCGAAGATCCTAAATATTCAACAGTTAATTTTTTGACTGTTCCCAAGCTCCTGAATCTGACAAATTCTGTGAACTTTCCAGGTTATTTGTGTCCCTTTACAATATTAATTCTGAGGGTTCAGTTGGAATTAAAATATCAGATGATGTAGAATATTTTCCAAATTATTTTTTGTCCTTCAACTTCTCATTAATGGTACCAACTGTTTGCTGTGGTAAATCTCTTCTCTTTGTCTCTGTTGCCCAAATTGACAGATTTCAATTCCATATCCCTCAGTTAATTTTTAAACCGTCCCTGGCAACAAAGATTTTACCGGCCACCTTGTGTGGGAATAACTTGCTCAAAATTTAAATCCCTTCAGTTTCTGCCTTATTACCCAGCTTGCTTTGTTTCCAGTCCCTTCTGTTCTGAGCTTTGTCTGTTTTCAGGGCCCAGTTTAGAAACCTGCTCATTTATTCCTCCAGGTTTTCCCCTTTTGCCTACTTTGAATCACAGGCTATTCTGCATGGATCAATTTTGTCCTCCATCTGTCCCCATCTGCTTCATGTTTTCCAGAAATCCCTCAAAATTCTGGTTCATCAAAGATACTTGTTCCTGTGTCCCAATGATGCTAAAACTTAAAAAAATATTTTAAACATCTTTAGAGTGGAGAAGGAAAATATTTGTGATATATCAATAACTTTTAAATAAAAATATAATTTAATTTATTCATCATATTTTTGTTTCTGTCTCATTTTTGGTTTATTATTTCTTATATTGTTGTCTCTATAACTTCTCCATAATATTTTGCACCAAACATAGCAATGTGAAACCTCAAATATTTGTGTTTGCAATTCTCTTTGATGAAAACCTCTCCAACATTCCCAAATATCAAAACCTATTTCATGAAAAAGGATGTAATTGTCCATTAACATTGACTTTTCTCCATGTCTATGGTTACAATTTTATAAAGAAGTAATATAATTCTTTATCACCATTAACCCTTATACATTAAGCTTTATGAAGTAGATTGTCAACAAACTAAATTCTCACAATAATTTGAATTTTTGAATTTTAATACAAGGAAGTGACATCAAAAGCTAATAAAAATAGTTTTGCACTATGATTATTTTTACATAATTTGACTGTCTGAAACATTTATGAGCTTTCTATCAAGACATTTCAAGGACTGTATTTTCAATGAAAATTCATTAGGGAAGCAGAAGTTGTAGTAGTGGATTCTATGATAAAATTCTTTCCAGTTTATGTGAGGTCTCACCTAGAGTAATATCAAACAAAGCTCTCACTTTCTTCAGAAACTGTGAACTCTTCACATGCCCACCAGGTATGTGATTGCAATGGACAATACAATTGATGACAAATTGGTATTTCTAAGAATCTTACATTAGCCTATCTTTATCAATACCACTAACAATTTGGTTGTTTTAGTTATTTCTTTATCATTCTACCTATCTCCTGATTACTATAGTCATAATCCCAGAGTAAACTTTAAAATTTACATTTTATTTTATGGAGATAACAAAATTGCTATATTTTCACAGTTTAAATATTGTTTATATACAATACTTCAAAATGTACTTAAATAGTTGTAGTAAAATTTGCCAAAGTTTCCACTTCTCTTGTTTAAAACCTTTCGTTGAATTATTTAGATCTCCTATGTTGATAAATAAGGAGATAACCTTATAAATAGTGTTGTCTTGTTTTTCTATTTAATTCAGCAAAGTTATTCCTCTATGAGCCCTTATACTGAGTAATATTTCAGTAGAATTCAAGTAACAAAATTTCTGTTAAGATGAAGCATATTATATTTAGTGTAAATATTAGAAACATTTAGGTCAGAACGAATTTTGTTCTAATTATAAATAATTAGTATTTTAAAAGCAGAAAATACTAAACATTATGCTTTACACTTGGCTTTTAGTTAAAATTGTCATTGGTTTACTACTTCAGGCTAATCGATTTGTCTAAGTTCACCAAACCTTTGAAAACTGTTGGTATTTTAATAAATTTGGAGAGATAATTGTGGAGGACAATTTGAAAAAAGAAGAACATTCTCAGATATGCATTATAGAATTTATTTTACAGAATTGTTGCATTACTTGCAAAACATTGTTATTCCTTCTTGTATAACAGTTTCAACATAAATAGAGGAGACATAGAAACTTGAAATCAAGACCTCATGATTTATTGATGATTCATTATGATGCTTTACTCAACCTATTTCATATTATATACAAAAAACTGTATCTCCTATAATTATCATTTTTCTCCTAAAAACAGCATTCATTTATAGTTCTGATTGCAACTTATATAATCATGTACCTATATCAGACTTCAAGGTGATTACAAAATTTTGTCCTTTGGTGTGCCCAGACAGGATGAGATCTGAAAGCATTCAAAGGAGGTATAATTCAGACATCTTTTCCTCTCAATCACCTACCTTCTGACTTATAAACTTAAAGCATAATAGATACTGAATCCAATTTCTTTTCTCTATCACTATTATGTTATTTTGAATTATCTTTAAAGAATATTGCCTATTTATGCATCAACATATGCATAAATAAAATCAAGAAATGTTTTCAAGAATATTGGTCTTATCATTTTGCTATATGTGAACTAATGAAAATTACTTAAATTTTCTGATTCTATATAGCATCTTATAAAATAGAAATCAAAAATCCCCCTTTTTAAACAAATGAGGGAAATAATGAGAAAACTCTAACAGTTGTGCCCAGCATTATCAATTGTACTCAAGAATGTTATCTTCTGGCATTCTATATTCCTATATAACTATACTTCTAGCTTCTTCTCTAACTAATTTGATGCTTTGAAATCATTTGTATATTATGTTGTAGTATCAAAAAAAATCAGTTGTTTAAAATAATAAAAGTTCATTTCTTGCTCACATAATCTCTGTTGTGGTTAGGACAACTCTCTACAGCAGCTGTTTCTTATGTTGCTTTAATATTTCAGGCTGCTTCAGAGTACTACCACATGAACGCTTACTTATGAGATCATAGTAGCATGGCAAAAGTTATCTAAAGTACATTTATCTAAAATTAGCATTCATACTTTTGATAGTAAGTTATTAGTTAATAAAGTCATTTGTTTATATCAGACTTTGAGGTGACTAAAAAATACCCTGGTGTGTCCAAATGGCAAAAGAGAAGTAGAAACATTAAAACAGTGATGGTATGTACCGTTTGTTTTTTTTTTAATACAATCATCTACCCACCAACTTAGAAATTGAAAGTAATGTGAGTACTGTATCTTCAGTAATCATCTTGAGAAGAGGAAACTAAAATCAGGCAAAAAAAATGATTTTGGTTTAGATTATTGTGTATACAAGTAGCAGAGATAAGACGACTCATGCAGAACTTCTTTGTGCTTTGTTTTCAATACTCTTTTTATTGCCAAATAGTTAAAATAATTGAATACTGTAAAACTAATAACCCAGTGGGTAGCATATACCTATTTGGAGTCCAAAAAGAAGTAGTATTGTGTTAAGATGGTCCAAACTATGTAAAAATTAAAATAGCTGTTGTGGGGAAAAGAATGGTCACTAGAAAAGTGCAAACCTTGGCCAAAACATCTAACTGAGGGAACTGAAGTTGTAATAACTAATGTGAAACACATACTTCCTTTTAATCTGTGAGAAGTAAGAGTTTACTTGTCCATCTTTGATTCCTTTCAGATGGACCTCCTGCAATGTCTGTTGCAATGGTTATGGGAAACACTTAAGCAATCAGTCCTGTAGAATGCTAGGGCATCCATGCATGACACAGATCCTGACAGCCAGAACAGTTCAAAACCCTAAGAATTCCAACTCTCTTGTCACTAGAGGAGTGAGACCTCCTTGAATATGAAGCTAAGGGCCTGAGTATGTCTGCATTCAAGTTTCTGTTATGCCATGCTGAAGAGGGCTATCCACCTCTGATTTCATCTTGGAGGCTTTGGTCCTTCCTTGTAAATTCCATTGCCCTAGTGGCTGTTTATCTTTCTTTATACTATCCTAAAATTTAAAAAGAAGTGTTGAGGGCTGGGGTTGTAGCTCAGTGGTAGAATGCATGCCTCACACATATGAGGCACTGGGTTCGATCCTCAGCACCACCTAAAAAGAAATAAATAAAGATTGCATCCATCTACAACTTAAAAAAAAAAAAAAAAAAAAAAAAAAAAAAAAAAAAAAAAAACAGAAGTGCTGATCTACACATTGATTATTTATCTTGAATATGTTAACTTTCCTCAATAATAAGGCATCCTGGGGCCTGTTAAAAGTTCAATCAGGTTATTTCCCTGAATTATATTTGTTTAATACCTTCACAAGATAGAATTCAATGTTATAATAGAGGGAGATTTTCATATACATAAGTGTTAAATTGGAAATGTGAAATTATAATTTATTTCTAACCTGAAACTAAAGATGTTAGGTTTGTATTCCATGACAATTATCAATTTATTGCTTTTCAGATCTAAATTCAGTATATTTCACCTACTTTGTAAGGTGGACATTGGCCTTTTAAAAATTTTCTTTCTGAGCTGCTGTGGAAGTTGCTAAAAAAAAAAAAAAAAAAAAAAAAAAAAAAAAAAAAAAAAAAAAAAAAACTTTGCAGGGGAAACGGTTTTACTTCCTTGTTTGAGTGAACTCCCTCATAGGCTCTAGACAAGGTGGTTTTTCTCCAGCATCAAGTGCTCTCGGTTTGTTCAGTGTTTGACTCCAACCAGCCATAGTGGCTAGCAAAAGTAAAGGGCTTAGGAGATTCTACAACTTGAGAGTTTTGTAGAGCCTCAGGCTCCTGTAGCACACACATCTTCTTCACTGTCCAGCTCTAGCGTGCATGGAGTATAGAAGCACCCAAGAGTCTGTAGTTTTCCTCCATGTTCCCCTATACAGTTTCAAAGCATGAAATCTACATAAATAAACCCCACTCCATGAACATCTCTCCCAAGAACCATAGGAGGCATATTTCTAGTAAATTTCACATAGAACCTGTCCAGGAAAATCCAGACAACACTGCAACGAGCTAACTGCCACTCAGTAAATCAAAAATCTCTTCTCTGTATAGATCTAGCTCTCAAGTTTCTTCCGTGAATGTTCTAGATTTACTCTAGGGATTGGGCTGCTCTTTATATCTCCTATTCATATTTTTTTTTTGCATTTTTTTTCTACTTTTTACTAGTCTATTCTTTAACAAGTCAATCTTCTATTATGAGTGTCAACCGTTTATATTATAATTTTTCTGTTAAAATTATTGTATGAACTTTCATGATTGGACTCTGAAAGCATTCAGTATATTTGAATACCAATAAATGTCTTATTTTTTTCTGTTTAATTTTGTGTGGTAGATTATTTTGCTTATATTGCACTGGAGATGCTAATTGTTTGCTCTCCATTCTCTCTAATTTTTCTTCTTAGCAAACTTTTTACCCTTCTTTAGTATCTCACTAATTGCCTTGGCCACTAGAATTGATGTCTCAGCCACACTGAACTTAGATTGTCATTCCCCAAAATGTATATTTTATTGAAGAAATTCAAGCTCAAAATTTCATGTAGACTCACAGGCCAATCTCTCCATATTTGTCTATTAACTGTGTTTGTGTATCACATGATATATCACAGTGTCTTAACCATTGTGTCTATCAGTGAATATTGATAAATTATATTTCAATGAACATGGTACTTCAGATATCTTTATAAGGTAGTAATTTCATCTCTTTGGGAGATATCCAGTGAAGTGGTTTCTGGATCATGTGGTAGTTCTATTTTTAGTTTACTGAGAAACCTCCATATTGCTTCCATAATGTGTGTACCAATCTACATTCCCACCAACAGTGTACTACGGCTCCCTTTACTCCACACAGTTATGAATTTGTTTTCTATTAACTTTTGGACAATGATGATCCATACAATGTTAAGAGATATCTCATAGTGGTTTTAATATGCATGCCCCTTAGATTTGTGATGTTAAGCATTTTTTCTTACACCTGTGGCTTAAAATATATATATTTTAAGCCATATATATATATATATATATATATATATATATATATATCCTTTGGAGGAAGATCTGATCAGGATCTTTGCCAATTTTTAAATTGGGTTGATTTTCTGCTATTGAATTGTAAAGTGCTCTTTATAAATTTTGGATATTAACACATCATCAGATATGTGGTTTGTAATTGTTCCCCCATGGACTCCATCTTATTTTGTTGACTTACATTTTCCTTTGTTGTAACCTTACTAATTTATTTTAATTTTTGCAGACTGAGTTTTTGATGTGGTATTCAAAAACTCATTGCAAAGTCATTGTTAAGAGGCTTTTCCCTATGTTCTTTCCTAGTAATTTTATGGTTTCAGATCTTACAATTACATCTTTTATCCATCTTGAGTTTATTCTGTATGTGGTGTCAGATAAGGATTCACTGAATTAGAATGTGAAAATCCAGTTTTTCCAGCACCATTTGTTGAAGAGACAATTTATTCCAAATTATTTGATTATAATTTAGATTTATTTCTCAACTGATGCATTATTTCTACTGGGACTTATTTTTTGAAATCACTGAATAATATAAACATAAAACATATTTAACATTTTTATGATACTCACAAATTGATTTCTTCTTTAAAAATCTATTAGGAGAAATTTAAAGATATTAGTATATACATGATTTATATAGTTGTGATATATGCAATCTAATATTGAATGCAAGAATGTTCTAGTACATTTGATTCTATTTATATTCTGGTTACTTTTCACAACTGCTCTATTGTGCAGATTTTTCACAACAATTAATTTAGGATAAGGTATATAAAAATAAATCTCTATAAATAAATATTCCATTAAAAAAACTGAAGAATTCAAGAGACAAAAAATTATCTTAATCATATCAACTTTTTCTTAAGCCTTTCTTCATAAGCTAACAATCTTTCCTTATTGTAGCAATAAGAGCACCGTACCTCTACTATTTGGAATATAAGAGAATCTTTTTAATGTTTAAGAAAAGGTACTAGTGAGGAAAGGAAACAGAAGAAAAAATAGAAAGAAAGACTTTTTATTACTGATAAAGATAATTAATATAAAATAAGAAAAAAATGGAAGTTTGACTTTCAACATGTATGGTTACTGGTTGAGAATTATTTATAACTACTCAGTACTAATCACTACTAAAGTACTGATCAGTACTTTCTTTTTTTTTATTGTTGGTTGTTCAAAACATTACATAGTTCTTGATATATCATCTTTCACACTTTGCTTCAAGTGGGTTATGAACTCCCATTTTTAGCCCATATACAGATTGCAGAATCACATCAATTACACATCCATTGATTTACATATTGCCATACTAGTGACTGTCGTGTTCTGCTACCTTTCCTATCCTCTACTATCCCCCCTCCCCTCCCCTCCCCTCCCCTCTTCTCTCTCTACCCCCTCTACTGACCTTCATTTCTCCCCCTTGTATTATTTTTCCCTTTCCCCTCCTTTCCTCTTGTATGTTCTTTTGTATAACCCTGAGGGTCTCCTTCCATTTCCATGCAATTTCCCTTTTCTCTCCCTTTCCCTCCCACCTCTCATCTCTGTTTAATGTTAATCTTCTTCTCATGCTCTTCGTCCCTACTCTGTTCTTAGTTACTCTCCTTATATCAAAGAAGACAAATGCCAAATGTCTGATCAGTACTTTCCTTGGGCTTTGCTATGGTTTGGATTTGTAATGTACCCCAATGGTCTGTATTTCAGCTTGACAATGCAGCTGTGTTTGGGGCTTGTAGGGCTTCAACCTCATTAGTGTATTAATTCATTGATGGATTCATAATTTGATGGCATTATTGAAATGTAGAATTGGAAAATATAGGAGGTTGGGCCTCATTGGAAAAAGTGAGTTACTAAGGGTATGCCCTAGAAGGGTGTATTTTATCCTGACCCCACCTTTCTTTTTTTTTTTTTTTTTTTTTTTTTTTTTATTAGTTGCTCAATACAATACAATGATCTTGACATATCATACATTTGATTCAAATAGGGTATGAATTCTCATTTTTCCACGTGTACAGGTTGCAGGATCACATTGCTTATATGGCCACGTATATACATACAGCAATACTAGTGTCTACTGTATTCTGAACCCATATTTCTTTCTTTCTCTCATTCTGCTTCTCAGGCATCATGAGGTGAGCATCTTAGCACCACCATGCCATTCCACCATGAGGTACTGCCTCATCATGCCCAGAAGCAATGGAGTAGGCTGACAATGAAGTCAAACCATAAGCCAAAATAAATCTTCTCCTACTTATAATGGATTATCTCAATTATTTTGTCACAATAACAAAAAGATTACCAACATAGGCTATGCCCAATATGTAGATATTTACACAGGTTTTAGTAGTTTCTTTTTTTCTTTTCTTTTGTTTTTGTTTTTTTGTTTTTGAGGGGGCGAGTGTTAACAAAAGCACATGGGGTTTAGCAGCAAATAAATCTTGGCATAAACTTGTTTATGGTTTTCAACAAGTTACTAGAACTTTTGGTTTCTTTTGTTTTGAGATGGTCTTGCTATGTTGCCCAAATTGTCCTCTAATTCCTTGTCTCATGTGATTCTCCTGCATGAGCCCCCCAAGTGGTTGGGACTACAACCATGTCTCAATCTACCCAGATTATTAGAACATTTTTTAATTGATTTTATTTTTTAAATACCTGACAGTGGAATGCATTAAGAACATTTTATATACCAATCTTCAAAACACATGAATAGTAAAGGTTAAAAGAGAAAAATGCAGTCATCCCAAATAGTTTAAACATATGTATGTAGTATTTTTTCAACTTCTATTTCACTTTGGAAATAATCATTTTTCAATTAACTGCATTGCATCCTTAGTAACTGTTTACTTTGTGCCGTATTCATTGGGAACTTTGACATATTATGCCTCTTTATCTACATTACGTTTTAAAATTAACTAATAAAAAATTTACTTTCATGTTACATTAATTGCAGAATGAAACTAGATAAAACAAATAGATATTTAACATATTACAATACAATAGTATTTTCATCTTAAAATTACTGACTTCCTTGCATTACCTTGAAGAATTTTAAACACCTGAAGATAAGTTGTTCTCTTCTGCTTATCTGTAGAAAAGGCATATTTTGTGTTCCCATAAGAGAAGTTAGAGCACATGCTCAGTGCCTCAGACTTATGATACTAACATTATGTATCCTATTTTAAATCAATGGTGTTTTATTCTACAAAGTAATATTGATTATTAAATTCCACTACTCAAGCTTTCCTTTACAAGAATTTTTGTGAATTTTAGAGTGTTTTTAATTATTTTTATTTACTTGATACTAATACTTGCCAGGGCAAATGATCTAATTTTCAATGAATCCACACTTAAAACTACCTTAGTTAATGCTGAACGTTCACTTTTATCTTCTTATATACTATGCTGGAAAAATACATAAATATTAAATTTCAACTATAGTTCTAAAATATAACGTTCATTAAAATTATAACACAAATTGCATGTTTACTCCTTCTTGGACATGTTTTATGTATATTAGGATGTTTAACACTCTCAGTAACTATGAATTAGGCTCTTACGTCTATGCCTGAGGAATCTGAGACATAGAAGTTTAAATAATTTACCTAATATTATATGATTATTAAGTGGCAAAGTAGAATCTGTAACAGAACCATGTTTTCAGAGTCAAATTATGTATAATCAGAATTTTTTTTTCCTAGATGGGGGAAGAGTTTATATTATTTAAAACAACTTATTTTATGGTAATAATTAATATAAATTAAAATATTCAGCATAAAATATTTTAAATTAACATTTATCTGCACTAATTTTTGTTTTCATATCTTCTTATTAATAAGAACATTTTATTGTCATGTACAGTAGGTAAGCCACCGGCCAAGAATGTTACATGTATTATCTCATTTAATATATATATAATTATTTTGTGCTATGTAAAATATTTTTCTCCTTATAGGATAAACAAGATAATAAAGAGTATTAATTAACTTAAGAGTAAAGTGATATATCTGATTAATTTTATTGAAGACCAAAATTTTAAAAACATATCCAGATAATTTTCCTTATCTCAATTCCACACATTTTATATGTATACACATAAAGATATAAAATGTATAAACATAAATATCTACATATATATCTTTATATATTCTTTTGGCATACACCTCAAGAACTATGCTTTTTATAAATAATGTATTTCAATAATCAAGACATTGTCAACATTTCTTTGCACAATTTTTCATTAACTTCACTAGTTAAGCTAGAGTATAAAAGAAATACAGATGTTAGATAATCATCTCTATAGTTATTAATTATAAATAAATATCTACATATAGCAAAACATGGTTCAATAATTCTTAAATCAATAATAATTCATTGCCAAGAAAGTGTATTTGGTTTTCACCACAGTGAATTCAAATTCCTGATTTCATACTTGTCTTTTCATCTACACATCATCCAATCAATTGCCACTTTATCCAAATTTTCTCTGCATACCTTCTAGCTTTCTCAGATAGCTTGTGCCTACAGGGTCTCCACCCACCCTCCATCTGTCATGTTAAGATTTCTTTATCCGTTCCTTAAGAAAAACAACTTGTACAATCAAAAACAATGTGTTCTATTCAAATAAGAATATTTTAGCACATGGTGTTTTCTTGAATTTATGAATATGAGATCATATATTACTGATATTTTAAAATTTGAGTAAAAATTGAATTCAAAATAAATTATTTTAAAATTATATAAATTGAATATATAAAAACAGAAGAAATGGCAAGAAGGAAACAGCAAATTCATATGAAATATGACAAAGCAAGTAGTTGAAATATCATTGAAAAATAAAGATGATGCAGTTTTTTTTTTCAACACAGGAACACATCACATAAATATTTTTACAAAAGTAACCTAGACTTTCAAATAAGTTTTAACTTAGATATCAGTTAATTTTATAAAAGAACATTTGCACGCATTGAAGTTATGTTATTGATATACTACATAAAATATTTCCATTTGAAAACATGTGTCAGAGTAGAAAAGGGTCCATAGATAAAATATCACTATTGGACTATGCTTAAATAACTGGTATGTGTCTATTTCAAAGTGGAGATCCAGCAAGAAACTTGGTTTTGGAAAGTCATAGTCTCATGGTTTCTTAGAATAAATGAAAATAAGATTCTTGCCATCATTTATATCAGAATCTAAGGGCATTTTACTCAAGACCAGAACACAAGACAGTTGGCTACTGAATACAAACATATTCATCCTTAGATATTAATTTTTAAAACTGGCATGAGGAAGATATAATCGGGTGGATAGGCTTGTAGTGTGACAGCAATCTCGAGGATGGTTTTTATGACAATGTGGCCCAAATAAAGATAAAGAAGACAGAATTTCTGGCCTTCAGCATATTGAATATTAAGTGACTCTCATCCTAAACAGTGAGGATCATGCTACTTGGCAGAGAATCCAAAATGACAAAGTTATAGAAACAGAGACATTGATTCTGGTTGAAAATACTTGTTCATCCTTAATGATGATGTATTATTTTAGTTGTCATTTTATGGGCAAATGAATATACAGTCTCCACAGCAGGGAGAAAATAAGAGAAATCATGTACCCCAAGGAAAGATGACATAATTAAACAGACAAAGGTTTCATGATAAATCCAAAGACTAGCTTGTGAAATGTTTCTGAAGTAAGTTCAAAGAAACATTATTGAAAAGGGTTTTAAAGGAAATGATCACTCAATGAAAAGATGGGGAAGATGTTTTAGCATAGGCTTATTTTAACTGTATTTGGTTTCTAAAGGAAAATCAACTAAAGAAAACCATTAAAATTAAAAGAAAGAAATGATAAAACATCAAAAATAAAGAGGTAATAGTATTTAAAGATTAAGTAATTTCACCTTTTGGGGAAAACCTCAAAGTATCTAGATACTATAATGCTTCTAAAGTTTGAAATCTATTGACCTAAATTGATTAATTATGTTTACAAAATAATTACTAAATGTACCAAATGTGGAAATGCTGGTAAACTTTTAAAATCTTAAGTTATAATTACAGCAATTTTGACTTATAGCTTTGTGCTTTATAAAAAATAAATTTTCAAACATCAAGATTCTTGTATTTTACAATTTATGTAGGAAAAATGAATTTTTCCTCCCCAAAGAGAAGTTCTACCTTCTTTCTTAGTGATCTATCCTTATAGAACATGACACTTGTTTTTTTTTTTTTTTTAGAATACTTTATCTTGATAGGAAGATGCATTTAATATTAGAATACATTTTGTAAAAAAAATACTCAATTGGTAATAGGTTAGCTGGCAAAAGTCACACAACTCATTCTTCATCTGCATATTTAGAGGGTCAACTAACATAATATTTGAGTAAATCATCTCCAAATTGAAAGGGGTGATCACCAGTGATATGATTATTTCTCTTCCACTATATTACCTCTCTGCTGAAAGAATATTTACTATTGATTAGTCATATAAATTCACTGCTCTCAAAGACCACTCTAAAGGTTTTCATATATTTTCTTTCCACAAGTTCTGGATGGAGTTTCTCCCCCCAGGTGAGTGGTTCCATCCAGACTATGGGCTTGGATGCACCGAATACATCTTTCCACTCAGCCATGGCTACCACTGATGCAGAACTTCAGAAATCTCATCCTTTTCACCCTAACCCCCAACAATCCCATTTTATTGCAAACAATGTATTCATTATATATAATTTATTCCTAAGGTAATGTCATCATAGATATCATAAGTTCAGTACTACAATCTCTCAAAGAGAAACTCTATTTTATTCTAATGAAAAACATATTTTCTGATTTTCTTTGAACTAGTATAGGATCTAATTTTAACTTTTGCTAATTCTTTAAACTAAAAGTATAACCTACTTACATCTTTCTCTTATATTACAAAAAATACTATTAGCAAAATAATTCTTTATTTAATGTCTCAATGATGCTCAGGAGAGGTAAATTAATTACTAATAAAAATGTTAGATGTGTAGTGGTTAAGACTGATGAAATAAGTATTTTAAAATCCATTGACATATTTCATATAAATGTATGCATGTACATACATGAACATGTATATGTGTGTGTGTGTGTATTTCAGAACTTATAAAATTCTCATGCTACATTTTTCTTGTGGTAGGAAGGCTAAAATTATCTTGCTTGTTTTAGATTGCCACTGCTCATATAACTAAATAAAATTAATCATGGTTTTCAAAAGTACTAATGTTCTGGTTATTGCCTGCCTCTGTTTTCTCATTTTGCATCATTTTCCTTGTATACATGTGAACTCAGGGCGTAGTGAATTTCTTTCAGCAATGGTATGTACTCCTTTTTCACAAAGAGCTTTGAAAATGCTGCATAGATATTTCTTTCCTTTTATTCCTCATTCTTTTTCAGATCAGGTCTATTTCTATTTCTCTCAGGAATCTTTTCAGAAATTTCAAGCCATGGGTCCTAAAACATTTTCACAGTACCATTGACTTTTATCCCAATTGAGATTTTGTATTGATTTTTCTTTTTTAACATCTGTGTTCTTAAGTGTTCTCTCATATCTAAAAACTACCTGAATCAAAATAGTTAGGGAATGGTATCATGTTTTGTTTCTATTGATTTCCGAATTTAATATGTACCATGTATTGATATAAACAGATGTTAAAATTTAGAAAATATGCAAAATTATAAGCTTTTGTTAATCACACTTTTTAATAAAATAATAATAAATAAGATTAAATGAACTATTACTTTCCTTTAAGACATTTGGGATGAGGCCTAGCATTGCACAAAATACTTCCAGCTTTCTGATAGTTTTGAACACACTGAAATGGCAGAATATTAGAACATTTTCAAAATGTAAGGCAAGTTAACAAACAACCTTTCATTATTTTTCTATTCAATCACTTTTCCTTCCAACATAGATATGGTTTACCAAATTAAAAACACAAATTATACAAAATAACTTAAAGAGAACATTTTCATGCTACAAAGAAAATTCCTCAGCCCTTGATTCCCATGACAAAAATCAGGGATTACATCACAGTTTATTACATCACAGTACTTAACCTATTTTTCATTCATTTTTATGTAGCAACTCCAAACCAAATTTTTTAATTTGCTTTGATTTTTATTGATACATATTAATTATACATATTAATGGAATTCACTCTGATATTTTTATACATGCATTATTAAGTCAAATTCTATGTTTGGTCCACTTTCCACTCAGATTATTGCTGTTGTATGCCTGGAGGAATGTTATAGGTTCTTTAGATCATATTTATATAGGTAGATGTTATGTGCATAATGATTTCAATAATTAAATTTAATTCGTTCTTTTCAAGTTGGAATGAAGAAATGATCATAGAAGGTTGAATATTTTAAAAAGTTGAAGTTTTAAGCCAATATGCGTGTAGCATCTACATGTATAAAGTGCCTTTTTCTACTAGTCGTAATAAAGCTATAATCTGAGTGGACAGTGGAACAAACACCGAACTTGACAATTTGAATCTTGAGCATCAACAAATCAAAAAATTATTCACACTCTTGAAACATCTTTTTCATTACCTGCATGCTGCATGGGATCAACATCAGAATGCAGACTGAATTTCCTCTATGTGCAAATACACACCCAAGTCTTCAACTGGAACATTGGATTCTATGATCCTTCCCTATTTTGTACACTATTCTGGACTTTTTCGCTTTTACTTAATTGGTATGTTATTCATATATTTTTTCCTTCAGATTCAATTGTCAAGGAAGTTGACTCTTTCTCTTGATGAGTAAGACACAATGTCACAGCACAGAAAAGCGTGTGCTGAGAGATACCAGGGTGCCATAGCAGGCAGACATGGGCACAACAACATGAAATTAAATTATTGGAGTACTGATGTAAACGAATATAAAGTCTATTAATAGACATGATTAATCGATTTCCCAGCTGTTTGTTCCATTTCTTATGACTTAGAGATTAAGTCAAAGTAGAGTTACAGGCATTTCAAGATCACTAATCTCTGTAAAAATGACAATGTTTTAACAAGAATCTGTAAATATTATCTAGCTTTAATAGGTATTATCACTGACATCAATATGATGTGTAAGATATAACGCTCTACAAAGTAAAAAAAAAAAAGTAAAAATAATCTGAAAGCCTAAAATCCTCTCCAGGAAGCACATGATTTCAGAAGAAAAATTTAAAAGCCTATTCTCATGCTTTACCAAAACAAAACCAAAGAATCCCCAGACATTAGTATTCCTCCTACTAAATAAAACTCATGATATCAGTGGGTTAGTTTGACAATGATATCTTGTAACATCTTCTATTCCCTCTGATCCTAGTGTTTGCCTCATGAGTTTATAAAAATTTACAGGTTACATTTAATACAAATGGTTCTGTGTGAAGTCAGTGTATTATGAAATAAAGTTACAGAATATAGTGTAGGGCTGGTAATGGGGTGGGGATTTGACGGTGGTAATTTTAACAAGGAATTTAACAAGGAATCTAAATTATAAATATATCCTGTGAAAGATGAAAAGTATTCAAAACTATAGTTCTGTGTATTGCTTTGGATTGAATTTTTAAAAAAATTATTAATGAAAAATATGTAATACTAAAATCTCCTTAGTTGCAAAGTCTAATGATTGAAGAAGAGTAGGTAAATCTTTTCTATCAATATATAGCTTTGTCACATGAACAAATAAGAAAATATTAAAAGAGAATAGGATATTAATAAAAGTTAATTTTAATGAGTTAGGATAATGAATTTATATTTGAATCCAGTTGTTATAAAAGCATATGTGTGCATGAATATATTTATATCATAGTCTTAATATTTGTACATAGAGAAAACTATTCCTGCATTCAAGGCATTTAACCGTACTGGGTGATAAACTATTATGGGAGATTTTATTTGAAAGGTGTATAAGATAAAGGATATGGTAGTAGAAACCAGTTTGAGCTTTCGGAAGAAGGAAACTAAATTTATTAGAGGATATAATAGTAATTGAGCTAGACCTTGAAATTTAAAATAGGGTTTTATAGGTATAGAAATTGTGGAAGTGTGTATTTCAAGAAAGAGTGAAATAGAAATCATAAAATAGAGCTTGCTGGGGCTCAGAAATAATATGTTTGGGGTTGAAATGTAGTTCAATTGAACTAAAGTTCAATTGCTTTTTTTTCTTATTTCTCCTTTTCCCCTTCCTTTCTCTTTCTTTCATTTCTTCATTCCTCATTACTATTATGGATATTTTTATTTTCTGATTAGACAGAAAAGACAGATAAAACTGGTATTACTGAGATTAACTGTACAAGTGAAAGAAGCTTCAATTTTAATCTTAAATTTATAATTTCTCTTATAATTTTCAACAGGGATTGAAATGAACAAATGTGTCTATAAATGATTTGAGTGCACTGGGCACAATATATTATACATGTACTCAATATTATCCATGAGATTATGATAGTCACAATAAAATTCCAAGCAGTTATAATAGAAATTTCAAAATAATATTTTTAGGAGACTAAATGTAGCAAACATTGATAGTACTAGAATCAGAACAAAGGCATCAAAAATCACCTCAATAAACTAGAGGTAAGTGATGGGAAGAAAGGGGAAGGGGATGTGTGGATAGGAAAGGCAGGAGAATAAAACATACATTATTACTTCATATATATATTGGTCATTATAATGACCAATATATATATTACTTATATATATATTACTATATATATATAGTAATATATATTACATATATATTATTATGTAATATAATATTACAATATATATTATGTAATATAATATTACAATATACATTACTTCATATATATATTGGTCATTAAAATCATATTGGTCATTATATATATATATATATATATATATATATATATATATATATATATATAATGACCAATATGATTTTGCAACATGTATACTCAGAAAAATGAGAAATTATACCTCATCTATATATGATATATCAAAGTGCATAAATGCATTCTACTTTCATGTATAACTAATTAAAACAAATTTTAAAAAATTATATTCCCCCAAAAATAAAAAAAAAAATTAAATTCAAGATTTTACAGAATTTAATAATCTCAAATCATAATAGAATCAAGATTAACATGAAAACAGCAAATTCACAGCACCACTGATCATATTCTTCCTTCACTATTTAAAAAATATCATCTAGTATTTAATTTTTACTATAAAATATATGGATCAGTATAAGTAGGCATATTCTTATTGAAAATTATTTAAACATATATAGTAAGCCAACTCCTGTTTCTTACTGACAAATTCATGTAAGCACTAAACATGTCCTCAAAATAAGTATTTAATATTGGAAATTTGAATTCTGAACTGTCTTAAAATATATGTAGAATCAAAATAAACACAGGATTTGCCTAAAAAAATGAATCCCCCTCATCAAAGAACTTTATTATTATACATTGCAAATATGGAAACTAAAATGTCAAAAAAATTATATTTGCTTTATCACTTTCATGGAATAGTTTACATTTTTTTTTATTCATCATACCAATTTTTTATTTGAAAATGTACTATAGGGGCTGGGGATATGGCTCAAGTGGTAACACGCTTACCTGGCATGCACGGGGCACTGGGTTCCATCCTCAGCACCACATAAAATAAAATAAAGATATTGTATCCACCGAAAACTGAAAAAAAAATTAAAATCTCTCTCTCTCTCTCTCTCTCTCTCTCTCTCTCTCTCTCTCTCTCTCTCATAAAAAAAAAAAAGAAAAGAACACGTACTATAAAAATGTATTTTGTTGTTTTATATATAACTGAAAGATCTGGGAATCAAGGAAAAAAATATTCATTTATGGGAATAAGAATAAAATGAGCTAGGTATTTAACAGTTTTGATGAGGATGTGAACTCAGTACACTATATGAGAATGTCATTCAATGAAGCACAAGTCTCACCAGATGGGTGAGGACTGGTAGTGAATATTGGGGTATCATGTACTCACAGATTAGAACAGAAGCTGTGGGAATAAATAGGGTGACCAATGCATATGGCTAGGAGATAAAAAGAAATAGAGTTTTTTTGAGAAGCCAAACATCTATTTTTAGATACCTATTTATGTCAAAAAAATAAAATATCTAAAAGAATATTCTGTCATAAAAGAAGTGCAAAAATTACTAGTATAACTTTCATGAACCATAGATAATTTACCTGTAGTTGACATTTTTGGCATATATTTAGGATATTTTCTCTTTATTTTTAAAGTAACATTTTAGAATTCTGTGTTACACATAATTTCCCAATGATCTAAGTGTTAGTACATACATACAATTCTGTAATAAAAAAGGTTCTTCAGAACTACAGAAGACAGGATGATTCATGTAAAATATGTTAGTTTTTTTTTTTTTCTTTTAGTAGCATGGATTCTATTTCTCCAAATCTTTATTAGAAATATTATGGTTTGAGTGGATATTCTTCCATTTGCACATCCAGATTCTCACTTCTACTTCTAGTGAATCTGACTTACAGTGACTGAGTCACTGGAACCTCTTACTTTATGATATCTAGATAAGTTTTGCAAAGGTCAGTTTCTTGCAAGACTAAGTTCAAAATAGTCATTCCTTCTCACAGCTCTACTGAGGGACTACAGCTAGAGTGCTCCCCTGTACCTAGGATTTGGGTTTGAGTCCAGCATCTCTTCCTCATCACTTTTTTTTATCAGGTCTAGTAATGGCTCCTCATTTTTTTTTTGTTTTTGTTTTTTGTTTTTTGTTTTCTTCAGGGCTAAATTGATAAAGACCGCTGGATTACCTTTTGCAATGGTGTTTAACTAATCCTACTAGTAGTTTTTAAAAGAAGTTATTTAAGTGCTCTTTAAAATCAATTTGTATTTGCCATTGTCTTTTTCTTAATGTCAAAACAATGCAAGTTACAATTTTCCATATTACATTTGTCTTTCCTTGAAAAGGGAAACGGTGGAGAAAATTTTGAGAAACACAAGAAACAAAGCTGGTAGAATCCTACAGGACTTCTATATTTTAAGAAACTTGTACTTAATACATAGTAAAATTCACTTTTTGATGGATACAATCCTATGAACATAAAAAAGAAAGAAAGAAATTATGTAAATATTCTTACTGTGAAAGCACACTCAAGATCCAGAACAGTTCCATCACCTCACAAAATTGCTTTGTTTTCTTTTTTATTTTTTAAATTGTTATTTATTTTTTTAGTCATACATGACAGTAGAATGCATTTTGATATATAATACATACATTGAACTCTTTCTAATCAAAGACCATCCCCATCTCAAATCATTGATCTGTTCATCCTTATTGTTTGCATTTTTCCCCCCAAAATGGATTCATACAATATGGACTTTTTTTTTTTTTGGCCTGTCTTCTTTCACTTCAATAATTGCCTTAACCATTCATCCATGTATCTGTTAGTTCATTTTTATTGCTGCAGACTATCCATTATTTCTTTATCCTACCATTTGAAAAACATCTGGGTTATTTCCAGTTTTCCGCATTGGTAAGAAAGCACTGATATAAAATTTCAGTACGGGCCTTTGAGTAGATAAATCTCATTTATATGATGTATGTTTAATATTTATAATCACTGTCAAAAAGTTGGCCTTCAAGTCACTTTTATTTTAGTGTACATTCTATTGGATGTGCAGAGGTTATCACATTTTGGTTTGGGTGTATAAATTCCTGAAGGCTAATGATGATGAGTATTGTGTCATGTTCTCCTTACCAGTGACATATCTTTTCTAATGAAATATAGATTAACATAATTTTCCTGCTTTGAATTGCAATGTTTTTCTTATTGACTTATAATGCCTTTCATATATTATCAACACCAATATGCACAAATATTTATGTATTATCATGCATGATTATGTATATCATGCAAATTTTAATGGTCTTAGTATTTTCTGCATTTTATACACTTTTATGCACTTTCATATAGTTTTATGTAATACACTACTATGCATAAAATAGCATATATATTTGGTATTTTATCAACTATAGTCATTTAATTTTCTTTAATGTATCTTTCCAATAACACACTTCTTTCTTTTTGTTTAGTATATTTTTCTTTCAGTAGTTTATTAGAATTAGACATAATAGTTGAATTTATTTTTTTAAAATCATACATAATTTTGATTTACTCCATTTAATTTCCTGGGACCCCTCCCTTTATTTCTCCTCCCTCCTCCCCATATTCTCCTCCTTCTATTGGTCTTCCCTTCACTCATTTATTTGTGGGTTTTTTTTTTTGTTACTATATCTTTATTTATTTAGAAAAAAAATAGAATGAACAAGTATTGCCTTTCTTATTGCAACAGCATATATTTTTAATTTTGTACGATTCATTTTGAGAACATCCATTTTATTTGTTACATTTTCTTTTACTGATGAAGATTTAGTGTCTTAATTAAGAAATCTACACTTAAAGAATAATCAAAAACATTCTTACCTACAAATTTGCAGTTTTACCCCTTACTTTTACTTTTATGACCAATCTTCAGTTTATTTTTTTAACATTGAGGTTTCTGAGATTGAGATTGTTAATATTGTAATTGTCATTAAAAAGATTAATCTTTACACAATTAAATATCTGGTTTTCTACATCTTTTTAAAATCATAATTAATTTATTTTAATTAGGTATATATGACAGCAGAATGCATTTTGATTCATTGTACATAATTTCAGCACAACTTTATATTTCCATGGTTGTACATGATGGAGGGTCACACCATGTGTGCAGTCATACATATACCTAGGTTAATGATGTACATCTCATTCCACCATCTTTCCTGCCCCAATGCACCCTCCCTCCTGTGTCTCCCTTTTGGCTAATCAAAATTCTTCTATTTTTCCCATATCTCCTCCCTCCCTGTAATGTATGGAGCTTCCTTAGAAAACTTGTAATGGAATCACCATTTAACCCAGCTAACTGAGTCCTCCCTCTAGACTCAAAGGACTGAAAAATCAGCATACTATAGTAATGCAGCCATATCAATGTTCATAGAAGCTCAATTCCCAATAGCTGCATCATTTTTAAAAGACTGTTCTTCTTCAATAGAGTTAAATTATTCTATTTAAAATTCCAATTTGCCATATAAATGTGAGTGTACTTCTAGACTTTCTATTTACTTTTAATATTTATATATTAATTTGTATGTCAGGAGCAATTTCTTTCCATGTAATTAGTAAGTATCAAACCTGGGTAATTTAAGTCCTCTAACCACTTTTCTTTTATCAAATAATGTTTTATGTTCCAAGACTCATGCTTTCTAAATATTTTAGAATCAGCTCATTTACAAATATTCTACTATGAATTCAAAGATTTTTATTTAGTCATATATACACTGGAGAAAAATTTACATTTTACATGACTAATATTCTAATTAATTAATATTATTTTATTATTTATTATATGTTTAATTTCCCACAGAGTTTTTCTTTTAATTTTCAGTATGCAAATGTTATTTATATCTAAATTATTTTTAGAATTTTCTTTTTATAATTTTATAAATATAAATTTTATTTTTTGATTTCCCACAAAATGATATATTGTAAATGTACTTTTGTGTATAAACTTTTTTTCTTATTATCTAATAAAATTACTTGTTACTGGTAGTATTTTTGTGTGTGTACTTTTTGAATTGTCTATCTCATGTCATCTATACAAAATACAGTCTTATTTGTCTCTAATTTTGTGTTTAATTTTATTCCATATATGTTTACACAGGCTAAGACAACTAGTAAAATGTTGCACAAAGATAAGAGTGGATAGCCTTTTCTTATTCAAGATTTTAGACAGAAATTCTTTCAACATTGACCATTTTCCTTTCTGTTTCTAGTTTGATAAGTTTTTCATGATTTTCCTTTCAAGAACTTTCTTTGATTCTGATAAAATCATCTTTTGCTTCTACAATATCTCCATATTACAGGACATTGATTTTCAGGTCCAAAATTAATCTTATTCCTAGTATAAACTGTGTTGTCAGACTGAAAAAAATTTGGGATGTTTGTTTTAAGCTAACGATGTTGAGTGAATGTCAAGAGAACTTTTTTGTTCACTGTTGATATTTTTAGTTAGTTTTAAAAAAATTGAAGTAAGAACAAATAACTCAGATAATCCCACATGTTCAATCTCTCTCTCCCTGTTATTCACATTTTGTATGAGGATAGTACAGTTGTTATAAGTGATGGACCAATACAATTACTGTTAGCTAAACTCTGCAGTTTATATTGAGATTCATGTTTTATTTTTGTAGTTCTGTGGTTTTCCATAAGTGTAGATCATTATGCATACAGTGTCTAAAACACCTTGTGTTGCACCCTCATCCTTTTTACCAATCCCCTACATCCTCAGCAAAAACTAACATTTTTACATTTTTAAAAACATTTTTTTTTTTTTTTGCAAAATGTTTTAAGGTTGGACTCAGTGTAATATTTTCAATTTGGTTTCTTACACTTAGAAGCATGCATGTACAGCTTCTCCATGTCTTTTCATGTCTTAAGAGCTCATTTATTTTTGGTGATTAAATAATATCACATTATGTGGATATAGCATATTTTATAAGTAGTTTATGTAACTATTAACCTGTTGAAGAATTTCTTGACTGCTTCCAATTTTGAACATTTATGGATAAGTTATAAATAAATTTATGAATAATGTGTAAATGTTACTAACATTTATACATGAGAATTTGTGTAGATGTTTTTGGAAAACTCAATTGAATGAATATCTGTTTTCATAGCTGCTGGATCATATGGTAAGCCTATATTTAACTGTAAGAAATTGCCAAAAGTGTCTTTTGAAGTTCTTATACCTGTTTGCATTCCCATCAACAATGAACAAGAATCCCCACTGTTCTGCACTATCTCCAACATAATTCCAGAATGTAGATATCCTTTGGTGTAGAGTTGTGTTTCATTGTTATGATATCATTTCCATTATGACACATGATAGCGTTATTCTTTTATATGCTTATTCAGTATATGTATTTCTTGTTTGGTAAGCTGTCTTTACTGAGTTTTTGCCAATTTTTAATTGAGTTGTTTTTGTTTGTTGAAGGATTTGAAGGAGTTTTTGTGTATTTTAAATACCATAATTTATCAGACATACATTTTGCAAATATTTTGTCCCAGGTTGTGGCTTGCCTTTTCACTTTCTAAGCAGTAACTTCTGCAGGGCAGAAACACTTAAATTTAAGTAACTCTAACTTAATTTTGAATAAGTCTAAATTTTTCCTTTATGGATTATTCTTTTGATATTTTATATAAGGTGAATTATTAAACTAATATTCAGGAAAATTTTCTCTGAATTATCTCCTAGAAGTTTTAGTGTTATTTTGTAAATTAGATGGATGATTCATTTTGAGTTATTTTTTTTATGAGAAAGAGTTGAATGAACAACTCTCAGATTAAATTTTTTAAAAGATCACCTTTTCTATTGAATTACTTGATCCTTTTTCAAAGTTTAATTGTCTGGGTATGTGTGGTTCTATTTCTGGTCTCTGTTCTCTTCCACTGATCTGTCAATGAAGTACATTAGTTTAGTATAATATAGCCAATAGTGCACTGTATTGATCACTTGCTGGAATTTGATAGGGATTAAACTAAATATAGATTAAGTTGGGAAGAACTGATACCTTAAAAATATTAAATCTTCTTGTCTATGGAATAGTTTCCTTATTTAGATCTTTGATTTCCGTTACAATAATATTTTACAGTTCCTTATACATCTTTTGGACCTCTATTATTAGATTTAGGCTTAAATATTTTCTGAAAAAAAGAATAAAAATAATTTTTATTCAATTTTCTTACTATCCTTTATTTCTTCATATAGATCCAAGTTTTTAACTTACAAAATTTCCCTTTTCTCAGAAGAATGTCTTATGATTTTTCTTTCAAGGAAAGTCTATTTTCTTAGTCTGCTTAAGAATTGCACTTCTCCTTTCTTAAGATACATGAAGTTTCTTTGTGGAAAGCTGTGAAATTAAAAAAAAAAAACATTTAAAATTTTTTCATATATACAAGACTGTTCAGATTTTCTATTTTTTTCTTGAGTCATTTTTACTTACAAATAGTTCATATAATTCATCTAAATCATAACATTTTCTGCATAAAATTCTAACACCAGTCATTGATTATTTTCTCTACATCTGTATATACTACAGAAGTTCCCACCTTTAATTCTTACATTATTATAATCATCATCCCTATTTTTTTATTTCCCTGTGTGAAAATTTATTATTGATTTTTTTAAATATTCAGCTTTTTTTTGCCTTCATTTTTTATCCTTTTTAAAATCTATTTATTCATTTATTTATTTATTTATTTATTTTAGAAATAGATGAGAGCGGAGTATATTTGTACATATACATATATGGAATTAAGTTATTCTTATTAGGACCTCATTCTTATGCTAGTACATGATGTGGAGTTTCATTTGTGATGTATTCATATATGAACATAGGGAAGTTCTGCTCCTTTATTTCTTCTGCTTATACTGTACAAAATTTACTCCTTGTTTTAAATCATTTCAAAAAGGAAATTCCAGCTGTTGATTTTACCTCATTTGTCCTCCATAACATTATCATGTATAGCTATAAATATTCTTCGAAGCAGCATTCTTTCTGAATTCTGCCAATTTTCAATATTGTATTTTCACCTCACTTCACTTAATATATTGTTATATCCTTTGTTATTTATTATTTGATCCATGATTATGTATAAATATATTGATAAATTTCTACATATTTTGGGTTTCCACTTATGTTTTTGCAGTTGATTTCTATTTAATTTCATTTTGGTCATAAAAATGTGTTCCATTATTTTAAAGAGGGTTTAGTTGCACTTGATCCATTAGAGAGCTCATAGGCCACTGCTTAGTATTTACCTCCAGGAAGGAAATGAACTGAACTGTCTGGGATGGCACATCAGGCCTTCACTAAAGTAATAATTTTGTCCAAAATGAAGATATACAGGCCTTAGGAAAAAAAGGAGATACAAAGATGCAAGCTTTTAGAAGTGAATCACAAGTTTACACAATGGTCACTACAAATGGAAAACAAATCTTTTATTGAGAGGATGTATAAGGTTAGAGACTGAATACTATGCAGTTGGCATTGAAAGATATGACTAATAACTGCATGTTTAAGATACTGAACTGGCACAGAGAGAATGGATGTTCCCAGGGATAAAAAAAAATATGAGGCCTTTTAAAAATATATATTTTTTTATTTTATAAGAAGCAAGATCTCAATTACCATGTTTAAAAGGAAGGAGAAGAGAACATTATGGTGATTATGATTTCCTTCCTCCTTTCTTTGAGATGGGCTGGTTTGAGTGAGGTTACTTCCATTTAGTAAGTATTATGATGTTGTCTGCTTCTTAATCTTCAGAAACTTTCTTAAAAGCAAAGTTTTGCAAACAAAACCAAGAATCTTAAATAGAACCATACTGAAAATTTCTTAACAAAGGATTAATTTCAGTCTCTGCAGGTAGGCTTGATTGATTTATGACAAAACAGTACTAACCTTTTGAGCCAAATGACATAGAGAAATGTGCAACCCTTAAAAGTCAGTATTGATTTGAGGCATGTTGCTGGTTTATAAAGAATTAAAAATGATCCTGCAGAATGCTTTACATTGCTAGGGCAGATAAACTACAGGCAGCTTTTAACTAAAAAAAAAAAAAAAAAAAAAAAAAAAAAAAACTAAAAATTAGGTACCAAATAAAACTTACTTAGATCCTTACAAAACAGTACTTCGTTTACTTTATATGTATTACGAATGTTGAGGGAACTGGGAACTAGCAGACTTGAGCACCCATAAACCAGGGCACATACTAGGGCATTAAACAGGGAAAAGAGGAAATCGGCATCATAGTTTTATACACACTGCACATTGAACAAGAGAATGTATCTCTTCTTACTTGTCATTAACCTGGCTTGATCTTTCTTAACTGAAATATTATTTTGCAATAATTGTTAAGAATAAAAGAGAATTTACTTCTATCTGTTTTGGTGCCCATTATGCGAACCCTATTACCCCTCTCCACCATTCCCAACCTATAATAATCACTATTCCACCTTTGGATCTATTTCATGAGACTCCACATATCAAAGAGAAAGTGTGGTACTTGAATTTCTGTGTCTGAAGTTTTTCACTAAACATAATGTTCTCAAGTTCTATTTTCCTGCAAATGATAGATTATCATCCTTTTGACAGCTGAATAATAGTCTACTAGATATCATAAACATAACAATATTCAATATATAAAGTATCAATAATATTCATATATATATGTGTATATATATGTTTGTGTGTGTATGTGTGTGTGTGTATATATATATATATATATATATGGAATATATATATGTATATAAATATATATATCCTGATAGGTTTCTGAATAGCTATTGTGAACACTGCAGCAATAAGAATGAGTGCATAAGTGAACGTATCTTTTTTTTTCTTCCAAAGTATCTATGCTGATAATAAATTCCAGTGTTTTATTACACAGTGTGGTGATTAAAGTTCCTAATAAACTATTGCAACTTTTATAAATAACTAGAAGAAAGAGCTCAAAACTCCAAACACAAAGTAATGGTCAAGTGATGGAAACATTACTAACTTGATTTGGCCACTACACACCATTTGTGTGTGTGTGTGTGTTTGTGTGTGTGTGTATGCGTGTATATATATATATATATATATATATATATATATATATATATATTTTTTTTTTTACGTTAATTGAAATTAAAAGAGAATAATTAGTTGGATATATAGCTACCACATTTTGATCATTACATACTGTACATGTACAGAATTATCACACTGAACCCCATAAATAGGTATAAAAATGCAATTAATATAAAATAAAAATTAAAATAATAAGAAGAGAACAAAGGAGAATATGATGTCTGCTAATGTTTTCCTGGATACCACAGTCAACAGTGATTTGTTACACATTTCCAAAAGGCATGTTTCTTCCCAACAACTTGCCTCTTGCTCTTTTTTTAAACCAGTTTTGCTCCTTTGGACAAATAAAACTTCCTTGAATTTCTCATTGTTCCTGTAGAAGCACTACTCTCCAGAACCATAGAAACATATGCTCTAATGTTGGAGAGTGTTTACTTTCACTTCTTAAAGAAACATTGTTACATGATATAAGGATTAGATGTAGATCCATTTGTTTAAAACATTTCTTATCTTCTGAAACCAAACTATTTTATCCCAGGATAGACCACACCTAAACAACCCAAGTCAGGCAGCTCCCAAACTGTTACATCCCAGGGTAAGCCCCCAAGTTAGTGAAAGGAGAAGGCTGAGAGACCTGGAGAGGATTTTAGATTTCAAAGAGAAACGAGTCCCAGAATTTGGAGGGTAGTAAAAATCCAAAGCAGAGAGGCTGACTAGCTCCTAAAGAAGAGTATTTATATAGCAAAAAGTTAGCCTATTAGGAGTCCATGGAGAACCCTCTCAGAAGGGTTTTATAAATAACTAGAAGAAAGAGCTGGAACAGCTACCTCCTTCTCCTTGGTAAACACGGATAAGTCATTTTTCCAACCCCTTGCCTATGAAGTGTCCAGCGACTTACATGGAATACTGACTTGGGTTTCATAGGAATACCCTAGGGGTAAGGGTTCAGTTACCACCACAGCTTATTAAGCTATGAGATATTTAATAAGAAATCCATCACTGATTTATGATACAGTGTGTACATATTCATAACTAAATTAAAACAGAATGATCATAAATTCCAATGAGCACTTTCTCCATTTTTTAAAAAATTTCTTCTTTTACTTTATTTTCTGGTTCAAAACTCCTTTGAAAAATATTTTATACTTGAAAACGAATTTCACACTATCATCTAGTATTTGAGTTATATTGACTTATTTACGTTTTTGCACTTAACAAAACTTTCTTTCTAATAACTAATTGCATTATGGAAATATTTCTTCCATAGGGTCTAGAGATCTGGTACTTAGTTATCACATCTACACATTACTGGGTGTACATATTATGAATTGTGACAAATGCAAGGCTTCATTCCTGATCTGAAGTACTGATAGTGATCTTGTTCACCTTTAAGTTGATATAATGATGAAATCAAGGAAAATTTAATGATAAATTCCTCAAACAAATTGTGGCATATATTCAGAAATCAATGAATGTGAGATTCTTTTATTCAATGATAAAAAGTGATAATACTTGTAATAAGACTCTTATTTCTTTATCTTACAAATCCATTATTTTTGCACCATCATACTTTTTATAGAAATATCAGAAAACAGGGACTTGTATGGAGGAAATAAAGAGGAAACTTGATATTACTAGTTTCTTCTTTTTGGGTTACTGCCTTTGCTACTGCTAATAATCTCTTAAACACAATTCTCTGTTGCTTCTCTGTGCATCTGGACTCATTTCTCTTTTCACAATCTGCTATAAAAGGGAACATGGGCCTGTGAAATGGCACTGCTTCCCTCTTAATAAAATGCTTTTTAAATTTCAACTCATTTCATTAGAGAACACAATGCACGAATTGATGCTCAAGATGTGAAGCAGGGCTAGCAAAATTCCACAGTGGATTTTTTGCCCCTCTGTAATGTAGCCTCACTGTGTAGAACATCTTCACATGAGATAATTTTTTAAAAAGCCTGAAAAGCAAAAGTAGCTTCTTGTTCTTTCAACAGGAACCCCAGTCTTTAGGGAAATTATGTGTATCATAATACTTGCAAATGATTAGAAGCTGTAATATATTGAGGCAGTCTAAAGAATATGGTGAACTCATTGCTGAGTCTGTTTTTAAAGCTCAGTTTTAAAAAGAAAAACAGTTTATATGTAGACAACATATTGTGAGAAACTATTGTGGTATCTGTTTTTCCTGAACCAACATGAACTATTGTTATGTTAGATATCCAGAGCCACTTGTATTTGGAAACTTTTTTGTTCCATGGTTGAAATGGAACCCAGGGGTTCAATTGCCTTATCACTGATTTACATCCCTAACCCTGGAAATTTTTTCTTTAATGTAAAAATATCAAAAGAATGGATTAAAAAGGAATGATCTTAGAAAGACAAAAAACAACATACTTATATTTAATATTTTCACCAGAAATGTAAACTTAAATGCTTTAACAAAATGAGCATAGACTATGTTTGAGGCAGCTAGGCAACGTGAAGACAACATAATACATACTATGCTTCAAAAATGTTTTCTCAGGCCAAATGTATTAAGATAATTAAAAGTAATTCTTTCCTAATATTTAATTCTGTGTGTTTGAAAGCATACTATTAGTACTTATGCAGTATCATAATTTTTAACTACTATTATCAGAATGACATTCATCATAAAATAACACAATCTTGAGAAAAAATATGTTTGTAGTTATCTTATTTAAAGCTAAGGTATCCAAAAAATAAAAATAAATAAAGCTAAGGTGTCTCCAAATAATTTCTAGAAAATAAGAACTAATGAAAGAAGATCTTCCATAATTATATGTAAAAAATAACATATGTGAAATATTATTAATTTTGTGTATTTCAAAAATTCAATGATACTTATTTCAGGGAACAAAAATGACTCATTCATAAGAGTTTCCAAAGGTTAGCATATATTCTTTCCCTAAGGTATTACATTTGGAAACTATAGACTTTTATATAGTAAGCATTCTTCACAATTGGGAACAAACTATTTTATATTTTTGCTATCTTTAAAAAAAATTAAGGTATAAAATTAGAGTAAAGGTCATGTCAGTCCAGTAACTAGAAGGTTGATACCCTCAACTTTGTTTGTCATTACTTTTTCTTTTTTTTTTTTTTTTTAAGAGAGTGAGAGAGAGGGAAAGAGAGAGAGAATTATATATATATATATATATTAGTTTTCAGCAGACACAACATCTTTGTTTGTATGTAGTGCTGAGGATCAAACCCGGGCTGCACACATGCCGGCGAGCGCACTACCGCTTGAGCCACATCCCCAGCCTTGTCATTACTTTTTCTAAAACTTATTTCATTTTTAAAGAAATGAATAAATGATTTTTTATGAAAGTCACCCAGAGATAATACTGGTAACAAAGTTGAAATATGTAAAATGTTGCCACACCTACAAGAAAAAATGAGTTAACTTTTGTGTTCACTCTGTATAAAATTTCATCTTCTTAGTTTGTGCAATTTATCTTGTAATTTTCATAAGTATACATATCTGATTAGTTACAAACTAGACACTTAAAACAGAGTTTCTAAGATAAAAATCATATAATAACATTTTATTGAGTGAATGCTCTTCTAGATACTGAAATGTTTATATTAAATAATGTTTATATTAAGTATATCAAACAATGTAGTATATTATACATTCACATCTTCATATTGTAAGAATTCAAAGGCATTGAAGTTTACATAATTTTCCAAGGTAACATTCTTAATATGTAACTACATCTGGATTAACATCTAAATCTATATGAATTGAAACCTGTTCTTTAACTTCCACATTCTGCCTTTTTACTTTGGCTAGAGATATCATGAATCATATTTTCAAAAGAAATGTGGAGATATAAATTTTGTTGAAAGCCAAAGACCTAGAAACTAACCTCCAGAGTGCTTCTTACAAGAAATGGATGTTTATGTATTATAACCTGCACCAAGTAGGTCACTGGGTCATTAATCAGTATTACTCCTTAGCTGCTGTGCCTGGGCCTTGGTTAATGGTGTTTTTCAAAAACTTATGTCACTATATCATGAAGGAGCTATTTTTCAGCTGATATTTAAAATACACCTCCCATCTTGCCAACGTGCTGAACTTCGACCTCAGTCAATGTACACAGAGAGTCCTAACAAAAGTCCATAGCTGCACAACCATAGCAAACATAAAATAGGCTGCTTGGTTAAGCAAAGCAGTCAGCTGAATTTTCTCCAACTCTTTAATTATAAGAGCAGGCAGTCTGCAATTTCTAAAGCCTTCTTTAGAAATCAATGGACAATTTGGTACTTAAAGAACTCTGCATTGAAGAAGATAATAAACAATCATTATTTCAGTAATAAGTTCCCTGATACAACAGACTGGTATTTTTACACAAATGGAATGAGAAAATGACAGCCAAAGCACCATAGAAAAGGAAGTAGACTTTACTAAAATTCAGGCCTAGACTAAACTAATTAATGATTTACACAGATTCTCTGTTAACTAGTACAAGCCCACTGCATACTCTATATATGTAGGAACACCGTATATTTTATCATCCAAAGCAGGATATTTTGACAATGAAAAGAGGTTTTATTATTATGTCTCTAAAACAACAGGTAAAAAGCAATAAGACTCTTGGGCATATTAGCAAATATATTGTTTTTTAGTTCTTATATATTAGTATAGTTATATATTTATGTTGCTTTAGTATACATTTGAATACAACTTCACACATGATGAACTTTCTAATTTTCCTCCCAGGTCTTCTTTGTAATATACTCAGGTATCCACCTTATACAACTACCTTCTGATGATCACCTCCCAATGAGACTTATGGGTACAGCCTACTAACTCACCCCTTTAACTTACACCAGCATGATCAGCAGAGATGGTGGAGTGTACCACCCTCAATCACAGCAGGACTACCTGGAACTTGCATCTTGTTATAAACACACCAATTAGAACTCCCCTCTGGAAGTTAGATTGATCAGTAATTATGTGGACTTTAATAAAGGACTCAGTCCATAGGTGCTCTTTCAAGCTCCCCATCTGCTGGTTAAAGGACTCAATCCATAGGTGCTCTTTCAAGCTCCCCACCTGCTGGTTAAATGCATTGTCCGTGTAACCTTCCTGTCTCATCACCACCCCTCTTCTCTCAGAGCCCTGTGAATAATAAAGTACTTGAGTTAATTTTATGTATTTTGTTGCCTCCTCTGTGACTCATCCAACTGTCACATCTCCACCTAACTTTTCTCCAGTGACTCTTCCTCTGTAGTGTGGATACATTGACAGGAATGAGCTGGGACAGCTCAGACAAAAACCACAAAGTTGTCTGCTAGTAAAAAGAAGGTTCCTGTGAGAGAGATACCTTGTTCTTGGCTGGACTCAGGCCATTAGACCATCCACCAGAATAAAAAAGTATACTATGAAAGCTCTTTAAGAACATCACAGCCATGCCCCCTGAAGTCCTGACAGGGTAAATTAAAGGTTAAAGTAACTCTCCAGAGAGACCTCAAGGCAAAATTAGAGAAAATACAACAATTGTTCTATATAATTAAAAAATGTAAAGAGGCATCACAATTGGAGAGATCATTTTACTATTAGTTTAACCACCTGCATGCTTTTAGGTCAAATACATAATTACATTTATATGAAAAATGAGAAGAAGAAAACTAGAAGTATGTGAGATTCTCACATTATATCTGTAACATGATAAACACAGTTGCCTGAGGTTTGGATATGAGGCATCACCTAAAAACTCTTGTTAATTCAGGCATATTTAGAAGAGAAATGATTAGATTACAAGACCTATGACCTAACCAGTGCATCCTAATTTTAATACACTGACTGGGTGGTAATTGTAGAAAGGTGGGGCATGACTAGAGGAGGTGGGCCACAGGGGTCCTGTCCTACCTAGAATGGTGCATCTTTTCTGGTGCCCTTTTTACCTCATCAAGAAGAGCAGAGTTTTTCTGCTGGCCCCTTTCCACACCATGTACGACTTCATCTTATCCCAAACCAATAGAGTCAGCAGTCTGAGGACTGAGACCCCGGAAACCATTGGCTCCAAATAAGCTTCCCCTCCTCTAAATTGTATTTTTGAATATTTGGATCATTACTGCTGAAAATAGATATACACTTACAATTCTAAGACTAATTGCTTAATTATTTTTTACCATCAATTTATTTGTAATGCAAATGAAATTCTAAATGGTTGGAACACCGTCTTTTGAAATCTGAATAAGGCAAAATCTTTCTGACTGTAACATCCTAAACTATTCTTGGGGTTAGTCAAATGCAAACTTTACCCCATTCTGTCTTCACCAGATTAATTGTGTATAGGCATATAGATTTAAAGAACTAACATAATTATATTCTCCTTGGAATTTTGAAGTACAATACTACTCAAAATATTATGATAAGCAAAAAATATTAGATCTAAAGTTTTTCAATAACGATTAATATCCTGAAGCGGGAAACATACTATTTTAGTATATACATAAAATAATACAGTCTTATTTACCTTTAAGAATCACAAGTAAATAATAAACTTCCATCAATTAATAATGATAACAGGTTTTAAGCATGGAAAAACAATGTGAAAAGTAGAGAAAAGAGAATTTGAATGTGTTTCTGATTTTCAGTGATTTAATTTGAACTATTTGAAGCCAAAGCCAATGACTTTTTAAAGGGCTACAAACTTATCTTGACATTTGGAATACATCTAAGGAATGCTTTTCATACTTTTACTCCTTGAATATTTGTATTTGTGATCCCTTGATAGTTCATATGTTGAAATCTAAATGTGATGGTATTTGTAGATGGGGTGTTTAGGAAGAAAATAGAGTTAAGATTAGGTCATGAAGTTGGACCCTTCCTAAGGGATTAGCACCCATATAAAAAGAAGAAAAGACATAGCTTCTCTCTTTCCTTCTTTTTCTCCCTCTTTCCATTCCCACACCACATATCCCCTCCACCCTTTGCATGCACCAAGGAAGGCTATGGGAAGACATAAAAAGTAGATGGCCCTCACCATGAACCTTTTCATGGTGCCAACCTGATCTCAAACTTCCAGCTTTTAGCTCTAAAAGAAATAAAAGTTTGATGTTTAAGCTCTTCAGTATGTGGCATTCTGTTATGACAGCTCTTAGTTTTGTGCTGCTGTAACATAAGTCCTGAGTCTGGGTAATTTTTTTTACAGCAGAAATGTATTGGTGTATGTTACTTGATGCTGGGAAGTCCAAGAGCAAGGTGCCAGCAGATTTGGTGTCTGGTAAGAGGCCATTTTCCACTACCAAGATGAATCCTTGAACACTACATCATCTAGAGAGGAGAAATATTGTTCCATGTAGAAAGAGTGGGTGAGGGAAAGATAGAGCCAACATTGTACTCCTATAAGGTACGCAACATTGCAATAAAGCATTAGTCCATTCATTACAACAAAATCCACAGAACTAAAAGACTTTCAACTAGGCCCTACATTTTAATACTGCTGCATTTTGGATGAAGTTTCCAGTACAGGAACTTTGGAGTCATAATTAAATCACCCAGCAACACCCCAAGTGGACTGAAATATATATACTACTTTCAATATGCCTATAAGCTGTCAATACTACACCAATTGTATACTTTTACTACTAGGAAATTGAATTTGTCAAACACTTCATTAAGACATTCTCTATTCCTTTGCTTTTAATCAACGTAAGATGAAGGATCAATACAGTAACATAAAATGAAAAGTAGTACACATACTTTTCAGGAGATTTCACAATCATAACTTGTATATTCTTGTTGCTACAATGCAGCGTGGTAAAGTACAAACAAGAGGTGAATTTATTTTTCAAGAAAGTTTTAATATATGCAATTTAAAACCATAGTTTCCACATTTTTCACAGTGCAATCCATTTGCAAACACTTTTGGCTTTTCGCTTTTCAGGACCCTGAACAACCAAGCTACATCTTACTGTGAACAAATTAGTTTTGACACCCTGAGACATTTAATTATTTGCAACAGTGAGTCAGATAAAGGTGAAGGTGAGAGAATTTTTTCAAGCTCTAGAGAGATATATACATGCTAAAAATGCCATTTTAGGATATCTTAACCCTAAAAATTCAATTAATAGACACAATAGAGGTGTACACATAATAATGCACATTTCTAGGAAATAAATATATTACAAATTAAATAAGAGTGTAAAATTTAGCAGTTAATAATAATTTTCACAGCTTACTACTCAGAAGTCTTCTTTGGGACTACAGAAAATTTCAAAGATGGAAATAGTGTGAAGTTCATTTAGTACAGGCATTCATTTTACACTTGAGGGGACTGAAGTGCAGAGAGGTTTAGCGATTTGCTAAGGTCACTTGCCAGTCACTATTAAACTCAGGGAGAAAATAAAAAATTGTGTTTTTTTTTATTTCCCCAATATAATTTTATTAATTTCATTAATTCATGTGCCAATAATAACAGTTAAGAAACACCCAAAGCTTGTGTGGATTGATGATATTTAATGAGAAAATAATCTCAAACAATGTTATAACCAAAAGTGTTTTGATTTTTGATAAACACATCTTTTGGTGATTATTAGAATAAAAATTCTACTCAAAGTTTGCTCAACATTTCATTAAGATATATTGATATTTTATTATTTTTCTGATGGCATAGAATTGTTTGGTTTGTTTTCTATCAAATTGTGTGATTAATTTCTATTAATCAATTTGTCGTTTACTTGGTTAAAAAAACTCTTTGTTCACAAATTTTGTTTCTCTTGGTAAAAATTGGGAAAATTGTTAGCACATTATGCAGCCAGGGAAAATAGTCAACACATTATACAAAGATGAGAGTACTCACTTTTTCAAAGAGAATAATTAGCAGCAAATATCTCAAAACAATAATTGACATACACAAATTACTTTTCCTTGAAACATCTAAAAGTAATTTGCAGAAATGACTTAATTATCCTCTCAGCAGCTCACCAAGATAGCTATTGTATTGTAATTACAATGTACTTTATATTAACAACATTAATGAAAATAATTAGTGCAGAAAATTCATACAGATTTATGCATGTACAAAGAAAGCTGGTGTGCTTCAAATAGACATGCTTGCACAGACAGTGGCACAAATAATGTTTTTGGTAAGGTGAACCCATAACTAAGGTTAAATTTTATTTGCACTTTTCCTCTTTGTTAGATTAGTTTTCTTCTTGGATAGTTTAAACATGTTCACATCTTTTTTTCTGTTCATGATTTCTGCCTCAAAAAAATTAACAAGAATATGAGACAAAATTATATTCTCTGTGTGTATCCCAAAGGTATCCAAAGTGTGTGGATAATATTTATTTTTTTAACAACAACCATGACAATGAAGACAACAAAATATTCTTATGTGCTTCTTTATACTATCTAGAGGTCATAGAGTTAACTGATATATTTTGGTGATTTACAGCTAGTTTGTTTCCCTTTATTTCTAAAGATAGTCTAAAGTACAATTGAAATGTATTTCTATGTATTTTGAACCAGATGTATCTAGAGTGAGCATAAGGTTTCAACCTATGTATGAACTAGGACACTATCAACATAATCAAGAAATCAAGTATATTCATCATCCAAAAATTTCCTTCATGTTCTTTAGTCTCAAAATAACTTTGATAATGAAAGAAGCAAGACAATGAGAAAAGATATACATTTTCTGTGATTCCATATTCATATGCCTAAAGAAAACAAAAATAATCTAAAAGCACATAAAATAAAAAAAACATAAAATTATGAATTCAGTCCATTTATTATGTTAATCAACATTTTAATTCACAAATAATATTTCATTATATAGATGGACATTGGGGATGTTGCCACCTGTGTTTTGGCTTATGAATACACCTGTGTAATGGTGTTTGCATGAACATATATTAATTCATTTTGCACATATACCCATAAACAAAATAACTGAATCTTACAACAAGTATGTTTGGCTGCAAAACAGTTTACTGAAGGGACTGTATAATTTTGTATTCCCATAAACAGTAAACCAGTGTATAGAGAATTTGCAACCTAGAAAGAATTGCTACAAAATTAAATGATCTTATTGAAAGCAAAAGGCAAACAACCTCATAATGCAAATTTATTATCAAATTGGACCTCTTAATTAAGGTTCTCCTAATTGATTAATTCATCCTAGAATTGAAAATGTAATCACACCATCTACCAATGAAAAGAAATATTGGTTGTAGCATTACTCTCAATGTTAGAGTTTTAACTGCTTAATTGCTACAGTTTGCACTTGACGAATCCCCAGAAGATGAATCCTCCATTTCATGAATTTATACGTTATTTTATTCTATGGAAGGATTAAAGATATGGGTTTGGGGTTGGGGGTGCAGCTTAGTGATAGGGCAAATTCCTAGGAAGATTGAAGCTATGGTTTCCATCTCATAGTGAAATAAAACAAAAATGAATGAGAGATATAGTGTTGTATGAACAGAGAGGATAAATGTAGTATAGAGAAAGGGTAAACAAAAGTAGAAATGGAATGGGAAGGAAAAGGTCCTCAATGATTCCTTATGTACTTATGAATCATATATATCACATGTAGAATAACTATTAGAATTATTTATATAATTTTGAAACATTAATTAGGATACACACACACACACACACACACACACACATTTCTTCGAGTTAGATTGAAGTGGCAACTCCTTCCTAAGATGTTTCTTTTTATCTCTGTTAATAGCTGCAACCTGCTAGTTTCTGTAATCATGCTTGCTCAACCCATGCAGCAGGAACCAGAGCTGCCTAGAGAAAGGGAGAGAGATCAAGCCTTCTTACTTGAGAAAGTCTTGAAATGAATATAGGCTATGCTCAGCCTTTGGAGAAGACTCACTTGAGCCCACATTTGCTCTTCTGCATCTCCAAGTGCTGTTTGTCTCTTTACGTTGCCATAATTTTCCATAACTAGATAATTATATATATAAACAAATAAAACAGAATTCATTAAAATATTCTGCTGCATGTGGTTTCTTAATTTTCTAAATTAAAAATCCCTATTGAAACTGTTATCATGGTAATCATTAAGGTTTGGGAGCATAATGTATTTTATGGTTACACAGTTTACAAATGTGAACATAGTAATGAGGGCTTAATGATTATTTTATTAAAAATAACCTCAAAATAAAGATGATAATAAAAATTCAAGTGATTTTTATGCTTTCAGCAAGAATATGTTCAATCTGCTTTTAATCCTGAAATATGCAGGGTTAAACAAAAATTCCAGTATTTTTGGTTTTTAATCATCCAATTTAGCATTGACTTAGTCTGTATATTATCAATTTAGCATACTATTTTCCAGTTTGTGATTTACTCCAGTAAGCTGAAAGAGGCGAGAGATAGATGAAAAGTTAATGATCAGGTAAGAGAGCCAAAACATACAAGACTGATGTACACTATGGGGAAAAAATGGTCTTATTAATAGAATCAATCTCAAAAATTAGACAAACAAAAGAGACATCACAGTAGAATAGAACTTGGCCCTATCTAACCTAAATGACCAGTGGCAGATACCTGACCCCTTTAAATTTCTGTGAAAAATAAATGGTAAGCATTTGTAGAAAAAAACTTGTTGTGTAGAATCTGAATTTCTTTCTTCCCTGCATGAATTAGGATACTTAAAACAGCTTTATTCAATATCTTTAGTAAATTTATATACATGCCCACTTTTTTTCAACAAATACTTCAAACATTTCCATTGGCAAAATTATTTGTTATAATTTTTAACTTTTAAAGTATTTTAAATTTTTTTCACATAGTCTAAGTAACAATCATTTGAGATTTTTAAAGTCATTTTTTTAATGTAATAACATAGGTCTCAATTTTCTTTGTTTTCTTTTTCCTTCATCAAATAAGATGATGGATTGTTTTTCTTATTCAGAAGTGATAATAAGCAAAATGAAACCAAGTGATAAAACTGAAGCATAATGAATGGTGATTGCATGTTAGAGAAAAGAATAACTGCACTTGATATAAAGGGTAAGTGCCATTGTGTGAGAAACAATTCATTGAGAATAAACATTTTATGTTGTATTTTTATGGTTAATGAAGAAAGAGGGAGACAAAAATAGATCAAACTATAGAAAAACAGGATAAAAATATGCAATTAAATATCTCAAGCATCCAGGTTTATAGAAAGAACAGGGAATACTTCTTATATTTGATAAGTCCAGTGGCAGATATATAGAGCATATACTTCATTGAGTTATTGGACCAGATTCTTCAGTCTCTTCTCTATTCATGACCTTTTCCATGTAACCCTGATCTTGATTGAAATGTGGTCTCCTTTATCCAAAAAACGCTAATAAATTTTATGAAGGTAGAGGCTTAAAATGGGCTTGTACAGCTGGATTTTCCTTTAATCAGTTCTGATATTGCCACAATAAGATGTCGATGCCATCCTGCTGCTTTATAGAGTATTGGAAGCAATGGAACTGGCTTGAAATATTTAATTACATATGAACTAGTTAAATTTAAAAATTTATAAGTAAACTTACCTGCAAATGCATAAGTGAGAATAAATAAATGACACAGAAATTGGAGTAGTTATTTCAAAGTACTGTTTTTGCAATGGTTTACAGTAAATTAGAAATTGCTAACTGCATTCAGAATAAGAAGACACATTTATTTTCGATTCTTCTACATGAAACTATTCATGTTTGAATTTTATATGAATTCTCATGTTAAAATAAAACACATATCAACTTTATACTATAAATTGGCTTCAGAAGAACTGGTATATTATTTACTACTGATAAATGATTATGAAATATTATATGTTAACTTCATTTCTGATTAAAATAAAACATATATAACATGAAGGTAGCTTGTCTATTGAACTACTATTACACCTACATATTTACTTCAGAGTTTGGTAAAATATATATATCATACTAATAAGTTTCATGGAACACATGGTACAGTCTGAGAGGAAACTAGGAATAGTAAAATTGCTGTTATCACGCTATCACAATATGCTGTTAACTCTTTATTTGTGTTAATAACATCATTCAATGTTACAAAAAACTTTATTGTAAGAAAGAGTCACTTTAGCCAAAGATAGAACTCATGATGACTGAAAGAAGGCTGATTTGTCAAATATTTATACAAGATATTGAAACAAAATGATAATAATTATAGATTTCCCGTTGTGACACATTGTGAAGTATACTTTCCCAAAACATTTTCATTCATATATCCATCCTTCAAATCCTATATAAAGGAAATTGAGAAATAAGAAATTCTCTATACCTTAGCAATATCTTACCTCATACCTGAGAAATTCAGTAATAGAGCCATGTAAATTTTCTCACTAGATTTTCCCTTTAGTTATCTAAAAAAATGGTATTAATATTTTTGTTGACTGCATTTTACATTAATCAATTTACCTATATAAAATTACACAAAATCTTTTTCTATGATTGTTTGGTATATAAGAGGTTTAAATTTGAAATTAGAAAGGTATTATAAGTGATAATAATTTTTCTATCAGAGTCTGTTTATCATAAATCAGAATAAATGAATATAATTCTACATTACATTACATTAAATTATTTAACCTATTTTATTTTATTTTACAGTTCTAGGGATCAAACATAGGGCCTCATTTTTGGGAGACAAACTTTCTGGCACTGAGATATACCACAGACATTGCCCTCTTTCAGAGACACTATAATTTGTTATATAATTAATAAATAACCAAAAATCCCATACACTTATAATTTTAATTTTAATTTCCTAGAGTCCTAGAATCATACTTAAGTCCAAAAATAATACAAATCATTATTTCTATATGTTCAGTCATTTTTTCCTAAAAATAATTTTAGGATAAATTTTGTTGTTTGTTGCATGTATGTGAATACATAAATTAGAAATGTTGGTTGCCAATCATATAATATATATTATATATATATATTATCAGTCACAATTAGTAAAATAAATACCTTCCACTGTCTACTAATCTTGATAGATTGATTACATGTCTTAAAAACTATTAATTATATATTTTAAAATATTTTATCATCTTGTACTTGAAGCAAATAGGGTTAGAAAATTCATATACAGTTATCTTTTTCCATTGCTATGGCAGATGTCTGATTTGGTATTAAATTAATTAAAAAATGCTTTTGCTTTCTGACATTTGGTTATTTTAGACTTCAAAGGCAAATAGATTTTGAAGCAATATAATAACAAGCTTAAAAGTGTGAAGTGCAACAGAGCTGAAAAGTGAAAACTCAACAGGCTAAGCTGGTTATTTCTTACAGAAGAGTTAATCAATCATCATGTAACAGCAGGAATAAAATGCAAATCCTGTGTAGTGCAAATAAATTTTTCCATACATCAAAGTTTTATTTTCTATATCATCAATAAAATTTAATCTCAAGATGGCCCTTTGTTAACCAAACTGATATATAAGTAGATTTACTATATTTTGAACAGTGTCCTGGAAGGTCATTATATTTCTGGGCAAGTTTTGGAGATAATTACCAGAAAAATTATAAAAACTGTGTATTGTAAAAGTTTATAATTTATCATATTACAAATGATAAACTGGATGCATTTACAATTCTGTTATTTCTAAACACTCATTGATTTACTGTCAGTATGAAATATTAAAATTCATTCATGAACTTTTATTAGATATAAAACAGGTATAGAATGACAGTTAAAATCTATCACTTTTCACAAATATTAAAATAAACTCATCTGCATGTTATGTTGAAGCTCACCTATAACCTCATTTTGAGTAATTTATTTGTTGATTACCATGAAATCTAGAGGGCAAAAAACTAGGAAATTACTTTCTGTGCCCATAAATGTAGTGTATTATAATATAAACATAATTAACCATTCATTTGTAAAAAAAAAAAAAGTCTGTTTTCTCTTAAAGTAGCTCTTTAAAACTTTTTTTTGTAGAAACATGTATTTATTTCAATTTGTCTATCTTCTACCAGACAATTATAAGACTTTTTAAAAAATTGAGAAAATTGTTATTTTATTGACATATATTGATTTTTCAATTGCTATATATTTAAATGTATGCTTTTGAAACAAAAATTTGTTTATTTTATAAATATATATTCTTTATGTAAGAATTAATATAAACCATTCTCTATGAATCTAAGGACATTCACAAATATTTTAATTTTACATTTAGTATGTTGCTTAATATTTACATTCATGCCTTCTTTTTCAAGCTTCTCTCTCTTTGATCCCTTTAACACCTAACTCTTCACTTTTTCCATGGTAGATATTTAAGTTAATCTTCTTTAATATAAATACATTACAAAAGAAAATAATTGTTTAGTAAATATTATTGAAAATTTATAGAAATGTTAATTTGTTAACCACAAAATTATCTGTGTAATCAAAAATTGAAATTTGAACAAAAACAAATCACAAATAGTTAATTAGTTACAGGTTTAAATGCAGTATAGATACTACAGGTAAAATTTATGCACCTAAATAAGCAAACAATTCTTATAATTCCTTTACTTTCTGTCACACATACACAGGAAGATTCACTTTTTGTTATCATATTTATTAAATAATTCAAAAATTATTAATTATGGAAAGCATCACATAAATGCAAGTAAAGACTTTTCTAAAAATGAAATCTTGAACTATCATGTAATTATTATTTAAATTTTATATTTACTAACAATAGAATACAGAGACAGCTAACCTAAGGTATAATTGTTTTGTGAAATAGTACTTATATTTTATAATTGATTATATAGCTTCTATTTATAAAAATTAATGCAAATTTATGTAAATAAAGATAACATAAATTCAAAAATAATTTTAGGCCAAAAAGATAAGGTTTCAACATAGCCGGACATTTTTATACAATATAATTTGAATGTAAAATAGTTTCCCATTTGCAAGATAAACACATCACAACCTTTATGTTATAAGACATGAGCAAAAGTAGAATAAGCACTTGTGAGTAAAAATGGTGGTAATCAAATTTGTGAAAAATGAACAAAAAATGACTAAGTTTTTAACAAGCTACTTTGAATTTATTTATCCTCAACAAACAGATATTAAAAGGGCAGCTGTAGACTCTGGTAGAGAATCTCTCTCTCTTTATCTCCATGTGTTTGTGTGTGTGTGTGTGTGTGTGTGTGTGTACATAAAAACTCATACATATATATGATAGAATGCTTATAGATATATCCCCAAATGAATTGAAAACAGAAACTCAAATCATGGCAGTGTATGTCATTAAAATATTATTTATGATAACTAAAAATGTGGAAATAATCCAAGGAATCATAAAAAGATGAGTGGCTATTCAAAATATAGTATAATAATAATAGAATAGTATTTGGTCATACAAAGGCATGAAGTTCTGATATATGTGACAACAATAATGACTTGAAAATTTTGCATTAAATAATGTAAGAGAGATGCAAAAGTATATGGAATATTATATGATTCCATATATAAGTTATTTTAAATAATCAAATGAGGTAAAGATAGAAATTACACTAGAGGATACCTAGAGGAATACTAGAGGAGATAAAAGAATTAGGATTTATAATTTAGTGTATGTACAGCCTCCATTTTGGTGATATAAATTCAGGAATTAATGACAATGTTATATAAAATTGTTAATATAATTAAAACCATGGTTGCTCCAGGTTTTTAAACTCATGACTTTGACTTCTTCACAGTTTTATAAAATATTCTCTTCCAGATCATTCTACTGCATCCAAACTATGTTTAAAACTACCATTTCAAAGTTAGGGTACTGCAAAAACAGGAAGCTTTGCTCCTAGGAGGATTACCCATGGTATTTTATGGTGAGATGAGAGGGAGGTAAAATATGTGGTTTTGTCAGATAAAAGTAGAATAGAGATAGAAAAAGATATGGGAAATGTATGCCTTGTTAGTCTGAGATTATGAGTGAATGGTGAACCAGGAAGTAATTTTCCAGGTTCATGTTAAAATCACAGCCACATAAGGACTAAAATTTACATAAATAGTGGCTTGTCTGAGTCATTATGTGTGCACAGTAGAGAACAAGGTACTGTCCAAACTAAGAGAACAATGAGAAACAATTGACTTCAAATGTGCTTTGAAAACTCATAATGAGCAACTGTTGGAGGATGGAAGCAGAATGGGTTTTAAAGACAGTTCTCAAATCATTGACTGAAAATAAGACTATGCAGACACCTGGAGAATCTATATAAAGCCAGACTAGAAAAGGAAAATATAAAAGAAGAAAAAAGAACAAAACAAAACAGAGTCATTAGCAGTCTTAGTCCATTGGAAGCATTCCTCAGTTTAGTCCAGTAAAAATACCAAAGGGGAGAAATAAATTAGTCCAGAGATAGTGCAACATATTAGCCAAAATATCCACACAGGAAAGTATGATTCACATTCGCCAAAATATAGCTATCCAAAAGTACAACCGTATGGGCTGGGAATATAGCTCAGTTGGTAGAGTGTTTGCCTTGCATGCACAAGACCCTTGGTTCCATCCCCAGCACCACAAGAAAAAAAAAAAAAAGTTCAACCCTGGAGTAGACTCAGATGTTGGAGCTAGCAAGCAAAGGTTTAAAATAAATAATTATAAATGTGATAAAATACTCTTTTTTTTTTTTTTGGTACTGAGGATTGAACCCACTGGCATTATACCAATGAACTATATATCTCCAGTGTTTGTTTGTTTTAATTTTGATACAAGGTTTCACTTAACTTCTGAGTGTCTTGCTAAATTGCTGAGGCTAATGTGAACTTGTGATTGTCCTACTGTGGGCTCCATATTCACTCCATATAGTCAAGCACCTTTATGTTTGCTGATAAAATACATTGTAAGTGGGCTGGCAAGCTTTAAAAAATAGGAATATACCATAGATATATAAAAACTTTTAAAATAGACCAAAACAATCTAAATTTTAAAATGTAATAGCTAAGCTGAGGATGGTGGTTCATGCCTGTAAATCCAGCAACTTGGGAGACTGAAGCAGGAGGATCACAAGTTTCAAACCAGCCTCAGAAATTTAGCAAGGTCCTAAGCAACTGAGAAATATCCTTCATTAACCTTAAAAGTAAAAAATGACTGTGGATGTAGCTTAGTAGTAAAGTACCCTTGGGTTCAATCCTCAAGAACAACAAAAACAACAAAAAAGCTAAAAGAATAAAATATGTTATAAATTCTAAAGAGTATATTTAAAGTGAAAGAAAAAAGAATCAGGGAATGGGAAAATAAACAAGGAGAGATATGAATTACAGTGGATGGGGTAGAGAGAAGATAGGAGGGGAGGGAGGGGGGATGGTAGAGGATAGGAAAGGTAGCAGAATACAACAGTTACTAATAGGGCATTATGTAAAAATGTGGATGTGTAACCGATGTGATTCTGCAATCTGTATTTGGGGTAAAATTGGGAGTTCATAACCAACTTGAATCTAATGTATGAAATATGATATGTCAAGAGCTTTATAATGTTTTGAACAACCAATAAAAAAAATGGAAAAAAAAAGAATAGAAAAGACAATAGAATGAATTGGAAAAAAAAAATGGATAACTAGAAATTAAGTGAATCCCTCAAAAATAGAATTACTATATGATCTAGCAATCCTACTTATATGTATGTGCCTAAGTGAATCAAAATCAGAATTCCTAAGAGATAACTACACTCTCACATTCACTGAACATTATCACAATATCCAAAGCATGAGAATTAACTAGATGACCATGGTATGGTTTCTATGTATCCACAGGTTAAAGTATCATAGGCTTGGTTGCCAATGTGGTTGCATTAGAGGTGGTAGAATCTTTGAGAAATGAGGCTCAGTGTGAGGCAATTATGTCACGGGGTATCTCCCTTGGAAGAAATTAATCCTGGTATTTTGGAATAAATTACTTCATGAAAGAAAAAGTTATTTAAAAAAGCAAAATAAGTTATCTCTGACCTCTAGCTTTCAAACTCACCATATAATCTGTCCTTCTTGCACATTTTTCTGCTATGATGACATTAACAATATTGTGATGCAGTCAAGGAATTCATCCAGAGAGGCCAAACAGATGGGGCTGTCATGTCTTGAATTTTATGCCTCCAAAATTATAAGTGAAAGACATTTATTCTCAATTATTTACCCAGTGTCAATTATTTTATTGTAGCAACAGAATAAGCAGACTTACAGCCTAACAATGGGTTAACAGATAAAGAACACATTTGATATATGGAATATATATGAAATATATAAAACTATTTATCTATGAAAAAAAAAAATATATATATATAAAATGTGATTAAGCTTTCAAGAAAAGAAAAAATTGGCCTTGTGACAATTTAGGCTTTCAAAACATTATTCTAAGTAAAATAAGCAAGGTACTCAAATTCCTATGGACAATTAAAGGCCTTCAAAAATGACAAATATGTGGCTAAATATAAAAGACGCTTGTGGACTAAATTATAAAAACTTATCTTTTTGATTCCTTTTACCCAGTACCTCTTAATGTGGCTGTCCTTGAATATAAGGCATTAAAGAAGGTAATTAAGATAAAATGAAGTAATAGGGGTGAGCCCTAATCTAATTGGACCAATGCCCTTATAAGAAAATGAGGTTAGGGCATCACAGAAAGGATTATATGTAACACATAGAGAAGAGAGCCATTTACAACTCAAGGAGACAACCTAAGAAGAAATCAATCCAGCCAATACCTCAATTTCAGACTTCCAGCCTCTAGAACTGAGAAACAACAAATATCTTTGACTTAAACCCCCATTATATGGTACTTCGTTATGGCAAAATAGCAATCTGACATACAAAATAATTTTTCTATTACTTCTATTATAAATTTTTAAAATTTTTACCAAAAAATGAAAAGATCATCTAAAGTAAAAATTACATCACATTTTTTTACAACATAGAGATATATACCATGTTAAAATAACACCAATTATAACCTAAGTCGAATAAAATTGCTACATTTTACTGAAATAAATCTGGTTATAAACAATTTGATTATAAAAGTTAAAACTATTTAATCCTCAAAAAATATTCACTATGAAAAAAACACAAAAATGAAGTTAAGGGCGGTGGTTGTGGCTCAATTGTAGAGTGCTTGCCTAGCATGTGTGAGGCCCTGGCTTCAATTCTCAGCACTATATTATAAATAAATAAAATAAAGGTCCATTGACAACTAAAAAATTATTTTAAAAAAATGAAGTAAAAAATCATCAGAGTGGACTGGGGACATTGTGCAATGGTTGAACACTTGCATATATATGAGGTCTTGGTTTTAATCTTCACCATAACATATATAATTTTCATTTTTTATGCATCAGTTAAAATTTTTAAAAATCAATGTAGAAACTAAAATGGTGAGTATAACATATGTAATTCAAAATGTAATTTTGAATGTAATATAATTCAAAATGTGTAATTTTAAATGACAATAAAAGGGTAATAGAAAAGCAAAAGAATTACACAAAAAATCATAATGTTAGAAGTAAATTTCAATATTTTATTAATTGATTAAATGAGTGAAAAGAATATCCCAGTAGAAAGTCATCAATATTAAAATTAAAATTAGTTATTTTAAATATATGTAATCCACAAGCAGTACCCGTTTGATAAAGGACAAAGATAAATTGAAAAATGATACAATGAAGATACAGCATGAAGAATTATGAGTGCTGACATGTCTATAGTATAATATAAAACAAACCACACATTAAAACAAGACATATTGCTATAGGCAAAACGGTAATTTCAGATTAGTTACCAGAAAGATAATATCAAAAATGTACAAGCCACTAATACATAAAACAAAAAACAGGAACTGAGGGAGAAATAAAAAATTAAACAAACATAATTTAATTTACACAAAATCAAGTAAGTATGTAGAAGACATACACTACATTAATTTTCTTGTTCTAATAGCTACAGAACACTTCGTCATTCCACACATCAGGATATACATTTTAAAACATATGAAACCCTGTATAATATTACCTTTAAAGGCAGATTTATCTGTTCTATCAGAAAAACCTTTGCATTTTAATTTTCTTTTGTGATTATTAAGGAATGTGTATGCATATGTGATTAAATCTAAATTAATACTTCAAAGAACTGTTAACACCAAATGACATACCTTCAAATTTGTAGTTCCATAGTTAATAACAAGTAAATGAAGGTCATAATCTAGAGTAATATTTTTGAGAGCAAAAATCCATTTATGGCATTTTTAAAACTTTGATTTTATTTGATATGACACTATCTGATTGTAAACCTGACACAGTTTTCTGTACTGTGCTCCAGAGTAAAATGTAGGCTCTCTGAGTGCAATTCAGTGTGAGTCCTTATCCTGTTTTATACCATGCTGTTGCCAAAGCAGTGTGAGATGCATAAGAAATTCCTCAGTAGATATTTGCTAAATCATTCAATTAATGAAGGTGCAATAATTAAGTAAATAAATTTAGCACCAGGCTAACATTATATAGTTTAGTTTTGTGGAGCCATAAGCTTATTGAAGATCATAAGGCTGGAATATTTTTTTTTAAATGCTAAAAGTGGTTGAGAAGAGGAAATTAGATTTTATCAAAAATATGGTCTTTGGATTAAAGGACACTTCAAGACCATGAAATAATATCTGTTAATATGATTATAATGGGTAATGATGGTTGTCTGATAGATGGCAAAAACTGAAATGGAAAGGCATCCTAAACACTAAGCTAGCATCAGTATCAGAATACACAAACGATCATTTATTTCAATTATAAGTTTACTGTAAATTCACAAATATGTTATTTACAACAAAACTGGGTTTCAGAACAGGAGAAAGAATAAACTGAAGAATTTAAACTATAATGTACTTTTCTAAATGGACCCATCTTTCATAAGTGAATATAAATAAATATTTTTGTATTTAAAATATTACTAAAAATTAAGGGTTGAAGTTCAATTTTATTATTATCCTTAATATTTCTGTATCTTGCATTGACCTTTCTTTTGTCATATGTAACATGCCAGAAACTGAAATACCAAATTTATTTTTTCCTTTTAAAATAATATTTTATGGAGGGATGAGAAGATGGTGAATTAGAGGAAGGATGTAGTACCAGACTTAAAAAGTAGGAAGCCTTTTCCTCAGTGAGGTGGGTAAAGGGAACTCACTGAAATTCCATACTGGACAATAAAAGAAGCCATAGAGACACCAAAAGTCAGATATATCAAACATATTACAAGAAATAATAATTTAGAGATGTACCAGTTTGATTGGCAGCAGTGGTAGAAGCTGCTGTGGGAAGGAGAAGCATAATAGTGAGAGAGGAAAGCATAATGAGGGGATTGGCTTTGGGGAATCTGGAATAAACAGGGAGGCTGATCTTAATGGACCCAGAGTGTGGGGGGGTCAGTTTTTGTGTGAAAAGCAATCAGAATAGCTGAGCCCATGGGTGAATAGTTCAGTAGGAACCTTTATCATTAGTGTGGGAACCATTTGTAAGTACTGTTCGGCAGTGGGTGAGCAAAGGCATGGAACAAACTAAGAAAAAAGGTTTCCAGCTGACCGAGAAGTTGTTTATTATTGGCCACACATGTGGATGGACCAGTGTGACTATAAGGGATGCAAAGAGAATTGTGCCTAGAGTCCAGGGTTTGGATACCGAGAGAGAGAGCTTCTTTTGCTGCTGGTGCCCTGTAAGAGCTATTGGGAAGAAGTCCATAACTTGCCACACAGGAGAATCAGCACTCCAGGTTGGCTACCTAGTAATTCACATACATAGTGACAAAGGTAAAACCTGTGGAGGGTTAGTCCTTATGTCCTAAAAGTAAAATTTATGGGAGACTTATGAGATACAGGTATCCAGCAGAAACTGACATTGCCTCAGTAATAGGGGGCTGTGGATCAAATCTGAAATACCCACCAAAGGTAAGCCAAGAGTAAATATGAACTACTTGAACTTACAATTTAGAAGTATGCACCATAGTCCCTACAGGAGTGCACAGTTTGTAAGCATTCATCCATCTAACCTACTCTATATAGGGAAATGGGAAAATGGATTACTATAATCAGTTTTGACTTCTAGTCACAACGTCTGGCAGCTAGGTGAAGAACATTAAGATATTGGACTTCACAAACTTCAGACCTTGACCCAAGGGTTTGGGAGTCCAGAAATAAATACAAAGAAAGAAAATCCATTAATGTCAATACTTTTGACCACCTCAGCAGAAACAAGCCCTTTATTTCACATTAAGAAATTTTATTTTTGCCAAAATCCCCCCTTTTTTATTTAATTATTTTCAAACTTTATTTCATTTTATTTATTTAATTCTATGAGTTTGTGTATGGGTGTTGGACTATGTGTGGTGGGGAGGGTATATGAATTCTCACTGCATGGATAGGTGTATAATTTTATATACATATATACATTTACATATATACATAAAACAATATATATTAATATAATTTTATTTTCATTGTAATTGTTTTATTTTCACTTATTTGTTTTTTATGCATGCTTTTACTTAGGTGGGGTAAAATATTATATGGGTTTGAGTTGTTTTGATATTAAATTTGCTTGTTCATACCTTGATTTTTGTTCCTACTATTACTACTTCTTCTCTATCTTCCCCCATGAATAGAAAATTTTCCTGTTCCCTCTTCCTCTCTTTAAGTATTTTATTACTTTAGCATGTGTTATCTCTCCTTCTTTGTAGCTATAACCTGCTACCCACCTCCAGTTTCTTCTGTGTTCAGTTTTTAAATATTTCATTCTTTCTTTTGCCTTCCTTGCCTATTTGTCCTCACTTAAGAAACTGTAATCACACAGAAACTAATAGAATTATATAGTTTATGTAATTTCTATCTCATTAATATACTAATACAGTGGACAATATAGAAGATAACCTGATATTTAATGCCTGACCTAGATCACATTTTTTGTTGTTGTTGATGCTAATATTAAATGCTTACCTCATCATTTCTATACAGATAATAATTTGTGTTATATATGTCAAAGTAGACAACAGACATTTATCTTAATGCTGCATATGTGTTGCTACCATTAATGCTCTTTCTGGCTCTTTCTGTCTTCGAAGAGGGGCTACAAAGTTATTGAGAAACTTAAAGTTCACAGAGTAGAAGTCCACCTTCCAAGAAATACTAACAATTCAATACAATAAGCAAGTAATAGCAAACCTCATTCTATACATTATCTAACTCCACTTGACCCTCAATTATGCTTTAACACATACAATAGAAGAGACAGAAACCCCAAACTAACAACCAGGTTTCAAGGTGGAACAACCAAAGGGGGAACTCATCTCCTACTCCTGGACTCTGCTCACACATCAGAAACAGACAAATGTCCCAGAAAAAAAAAATGTAACTATACACCAAGGCACACTTATAAAAGAGAAAAGAAATCAAGCTTAATTGACGGGCAAGCCAAGTCCTTTGAAAACATGAGAAAACAAATTCACAATCCCTAAAAGATCACACAGATATAGAAATAGATAATTCCACAGAAAGACTACAAAGAACTGACTACTAAAGTGGTCAATAAACTAAAAGATGATCTAATTGATGAACTAAGAGAGCAAAAGCAGGAAAAGAAAGGCCATAAAAATAGAGATAATAAAGCACAAACAATAAGAAATAGAAGACATTGAGTCAAACAAAAAAATTCAAATTCACTTGAATGTACCACCAACAGATTAGATTGCATAGAAAGCAGATCAGGCTTGAAGACAAAACCTCAGGTCTGCTGGGAGCCATTAGCCAAGTAGGTATGACAATTTCCTTGCCAGCGTACCCCATGTTGCTGACATGTTGCAGCGACATTGAATGTAGGTGACCTTGCTCAAGGACCAAGGCAGATTAGGGTGTTCCCGGTTTTAAGATAATCGTGTTTAGGGCGTTCCCAGTTTAGGTTCCAGGTTTAAGGTTTAAGATTATTCCTCCTGGGAATAGGGCGTATCCTGCTGCCTGAGTTCCCCTTGAGTTCTCACGGGATTCAGACAGTATATTTTGGAGACAGAAGCCCAGTGGAGGTGGATTTGGGCAGAGAACGTGAATTTGGGCAGAGAACGTGGATTTGGGCAGAGAACGTGGATTTCCCCAGAACGTGATTGTAGACGGCTGGTGTGAGTTCGGGAATAAAGAGTTGCTGTTTGAATCTACAAGCTGTGTGGTGGCTCGTGATTGTGTGCCCAGCCAGACTGTGGCACAGGTCTTAGAGACAGTTTATATGAACTTGAATGTCTAATAGACCTCAAGGGGAAAAAAATCAAAATATAAAAGTCCTCTGACACAGTAACAAGGGAACAAACCTGAGATTCATTGAGATAAAGGAGAATAAGGAAATATAGGCTAAAGTTGTTAAGGACATCCTGAAACAGATAGTGACAGAAAAATATCCCCCATAATGGAAATGAAATAAATATCTACACACAGTTACCATGGAAGATTCCAAATGGATAAGATTACAACAGAACCTCTCCAAGACATATGATCATTAAAATGTCTAACATATAAAATAAGGAAATATTAATAAAAGATGCAAGAGAAAAATATCAGGTCATATTTAAATACAAACCAATGACAAACACTTTTGATATCCAGATAATCATTAGAAACTATTTTGAAAATTTATACTACAATAAATTGGAGTCTAGAAGACACTGAAAGATTTCTAGACACATATGACTTGCCCATATTGAATCAGGAAGACATAGAAAAGTTAAACCAACAAATATCAAGTAACAAAATTGAAATAGCAAGTAAAGGTCTTCCAAAAAACAAACAAACAAACAAACAAAGCCAAAGCTGAGTGTTAGCAGATGTTTAAAGAAAAATTAACACTATTCCTTGTCATCATTACATAAAATTAAAAGGTATAATGCTTCTAAATACATTCTATGAAGTTAGTATAATGCTGATACCAAAATCAGATGAAAGTACACCAAGGAAAGAATCTACAGACCAGTATCCCTGATGAACCTAGATGGAAAATTCTTACCAAGTAGTCACAAATGGCATTCAGAAGCAAATCAAGAAAGTGATATATCATGATCAAATGAATTTCATTCCACCGTACAAGGTTAGCTCAACATACAGAAATTAATAAATATAATTCATCACATAATAAAATTAAGGAACCAGGCTTGGTGGCACACACCTGCAATTCCAGCAGCTCAGTAGGCTGAGGCAAGAGTATTACAAGTTCAAAGCCAGATTCAGAAATTAGGGAGGCCCTAAGCAATTCATCAAGACCCTTTCTCTAAGTAAATAATTTTAAAAGGCTGGGCATGTAGCTCAGTGGTTAAGCACCACTGGGTTAAATTCCCTGTTACCTAAATGAATAAATAAATTATGAAAAAGAGTTTTATGATTACCACAATAAATGCATAAAATTCATCACTCATTTATGTTAAAAATGCTGGAGAAACTAGGGATAAAAGTAACTTTCTTCATTGTTATAAAGGGTACATATTTAAGTGGTACCCCCTTTCTCCACAGAAAAGCCCTCTTCACCATGGCTGATTTTAGGACTGTCAGCAAAAGAGTCTCTGCAAAAGAGTTCAATATAGATAAACTTCCTATTTTCGTGTCACCCTGTTTTACTTGGCCACTGGCCAAGTAGATACCAGCACTTCAGGTGCTGGACACCCCTTACTAGCTTTTCACAGACATATCCAGTATAGTACTTTGAAGAAATGTGCAAATAAGTCCTCTGGCCTTGAGCTGGGCTTCACAGAGATGTCTACATTTTTAAGATAAGTTACAAATGGGCCCATGGTAACAGCTGGCAGGGGGAGGAAGGAAAGGGTAGAAGAAACTCTCCCCTTCTCAAGTGTTGTCCTTGAAGGGTTAACATGCCCAGAACAGTGAAATAAAAAGCTGCTTTTATGTGAACTTCTGCAGACTGTGAACTTCTGAGCCCCTCCCCTTACATGCTGGGTATAAAACTCTGAAACTACCTGAACTCGGGGTTCAGGGGATTAATTGATTCCAGCAAAAGCTGTGCTTCCTTGGAATTTCTTCCACCAGATTAGTTAGTATATCACCTTTAAATTCAACCTCACACTAAGTTTCAGAATAGAGGAGAAATGTAGCATTTCTTTGCCATGACATAACACAAATAGCCTCTATTCCAATTTCCAAGAGAGTCCTCCTTTTCCTCTGAATCCCGATGAGCCCAGTCTTCATTGTCTATAGTTTTGTCAGCATTCTGGTCTTATGAGCTCCCATCAGAGTCACCAATTATGCTTTCCAGGAAGCAGAGAGAGAAAAACTGTTCCACTCACCAGGAACAAAATATGTATCCAGAAGGTACATCCCCAATTGTCTACCTCCTCTAATCATACCCTACCTGCCTGCAGTTACCACCCAGTTAATCCAATCAAATGGATTGATTCACTGATTAGATTAAGACTATCATAAACCTTGACTTCACATCTAAAATTTCTTGCACTGTCTGATACCTTACCATAAAACCAGCAATCCTATTCCTTGATATTTATCTGAAAGACCTAAAATCAGCATGATATATTAATACATGCACATCAATGTTTATACAGCATAATTCACAATAACTGAATTATGAAACCGGGCCAGATACCCATCAATAGTGAATGGATTAAGAAAATATTGTATAGATACACACTGCATTGTGTATCTATAAAATATTCAGCCATGAAGAAGAATGAAATTATGGCATTTTCCAATAAATGGATGAAAATAGAGAACATCATGCCAAGAAAAATAAGCCAGAATCAGAATATCAAGGGTGTAATATGTTCTTTCATATGTGGAAGCTACAGCAAAATAAGGAAAAAAGGGAAAGGTCGAATTTGACACCATAAAGATATAAGGAAGCTCAGTGGAGTCAAAAAAAGATAAAGAGGGACTAGTCTTGTTACAAATTTTTATGTATTTTAAATTTAAATTATTTACATTTATTAGATCTTAAGTAATTTTTTATTGTAATGAGCATAATAAGTCTTATTTAATACAATAATGGTTACAAGAACATTTAAACGATGCCTTTCTAAAAGCATGGAAGAACTATTCACTTTGGTTGCATTTGCTTTTGAGCAAATTAGTTTGATCTTACAACTTTTGTGACTAGTTTATTTCCCAAGGCATAGTATCTTTAAATTATATTGTAGCATTTGTCAGAATTTCCATAGCTATTGAAAAATTCATTATAAATTTTGTATTTCATGGTTAAATGAACAATAGCCAATATAAAATTAAAGTGAACAAAGGCAGAAACCTGACACCAATGATACTGCACTTTAAGATTTATTGTAAAACTCCTGTGATAATATTAGTCAGTTTTTCTTTACTCTGACCCAAATATGTCAAAAAAGCATATTTCCTTATTTTTATTTGTGTATTATAACTGTAAATATTGCTGGGATTTATTATTACATGTTTTTACATGTATACAATAAAACTATATATTGTAGGCAACATCATTCTCCAGTATTTCTCTTTTGCCTCCCCCTTTTGATCCTCTTGGTCCTTTTCCTTTACTCCACTCTCTCTTCAATTTTTATGAGATTTTATTCCCATTTCTTTTGTATTTTCCACTCTAGCTTTCACATATGAGAGAAAATAAGCAACCCTTGACTATCTGAGATTGACTTATTTCACTTAACATTATGTTTTTAAATTTGTATTAATTTTCCTGCATTTGACTTAATTTTATTCATCTTTATAGATGGATAAAATCTGAGTGTATGTGTGTTGGGGGGAGTGATATACACACACACACACACACACACACACACACACACACATATATATATATATATATATATATATATATATATATATATATATATTACATTTTCTTTATACATTCAACTGTTGATGGACCCCTAGTTCAGTTTTTAAGTCCATATTTTGGCTATTGTAAACTGTGCTGCCATAAACATAGGTATGTATGTATCAGTATAGTATATTGACTTTAATTCTTTAGACTAAATATTGAAGAGTGGGACAGCTTGGTCATATGATGGTTTCATTCCTAGTCTTTTGAGAAAACACCATACTCATTTCCATAGTGGTTGTACTAATTTAATTTACATGCTCACCAACATTGTAAAATTGTTCTTTTTTTTTTTTTTTTAACCACATCCTCTCCAGCATTTGTTATTGTTTGTTTTTGGGCTGCTATTCTGACTATAGTGAGAAAAACATCTCAGTGTAGTTTTGAAATACATTTGCATTTCCCTAATTGTTAATGATGTTCAATATTTTCATATATTTTTGTCCATTTGTATTTCCTATTTTAAGTATTTTTTTGTCCTATTGAGAAACTCATAGCTTGTGTTTTTATGCTGGAGTGTTGATCTTATGTTTTCTTCTAGGTGTTAGTTTTTTTTTTTTTTTTCCTTCTAATTCTGAGGTCTTTGATTCATTTTGAGTTGATTTTTCACATAGTGCTAGATAAAGGACTAATCTCATTTGTCTACATTTGGATAACCTGTTCTCCAAACACCATTTATTAAAAAGATTGTATTTTCTCCAATGCATGTTTTTTGTCATCTTTGTCAAATATCAGGTGAGTATATATTTGTGGGTTTGTCTCTGTGTGTTCTTTTCTGTACCACTGATCTAGTTTCAGTTTTTATGTCAATACCATGCAGTTTTTGTTACTATAGCTCTGTAAAATTTGAAGTCAGGGATCTTGATGTCTCCAGCATTAATTTTTTTGGCTTAAAATTCTCCTAGCTGTTCTGGACCTTTCCTTGTTCCAAATAAAGTTTAGAACTCTTTTATCAAGTTTTGTGAATAATATTATAAGTATTTTGATGGAGATTGCACTAAATCTGTGTATGGCTTTTCGTACTGACTATTTTTACAATATTCATTTTGTATAACTCTAACTAGTTGACATGCCAAATTTTATAACCACTTTTGAAGACAGCTTGAAAGTTTCTTACAAAACAACAAGCACTCTCAGCATACAATTCTAGAGTAGCATTTCTTAGCATTTACCCAATGTATTGAAAATTTATGTTCACATAAAACTCTGTACTATTTTTTATAGCAGCTTTATTTGTACCTGCCAAAATATGCAAGCAACTGGAATGCCCTTCAAATAATGCACAGATCAATAGAATATGATATATTCATGTAATGATTTATTATTCATTCATTTTAAAAATGAGCTATGAAACCATGAAAGTCATGAAGCAACTTTAAATACACATTACTTAATTAACTAAGGCAATCTAAAAGTCTACATACATACAATATGATTCCAACTATATGATATTCTGAAAAAGGCAAAACAATGGAAACAGTGGAAAGATTAGTAGCTGCTAGGGCAGACAATGCAGTATAAATAGACATAACACAAGACATTTTTAGGGCAGTTAATATATTGTATACAATATTGAAACATTAGATACATGTCACTATGCATTTGTCTAAATCTTTAGAATGCATTACACAGTGAACCCTAATTTAAACTATGGCCTTTAACTAATAATAATGTTTCAATATTGGTCCAATTATAGGAAATGTACCACAATAATGGAAGTTGATAATGATAGCTATTGTTGGGGAGAAGTAGAAGGTATTATTTGGGAATTCTTTATACTTCCTTGCTCATTTTTTACAAAAACCTAAAACTACTCTAAACATCATCTATTAATTTAAGAAATATGTGAATAAAATTCAGTCAGAAAATATATATATACATATATAAAATAAACGTCCCAGACAGACACACTTACCTGAATATATTTGTGAGTACATTGGAAACAGCATGAAAGACATTAGAGTTAAATTTATTCTGTTAATGCTTTTTATAATTCAGATCGTGATTGGAGGAGAAAACAGTAAAAAAGGGAAAGAATATCCCTTTAAAGTCTTGTATAGTTTTAATTTTTAGACTAAAATTACATTTTTATATTGAAATCAATGAAATTTAGTTCATACCATTTCTACTTCCTGGTGCTTTATCCCAAGCTGAACTCCTCTTCTACACCATCCTACAATGATGTGCCTCATCTCATGCCCTAAGGAATGGCTTCATCTGTTGACTGAGACCTCTGAAACTGTGAGCCCCAAATAAACTTTTCCTCCTGAAATATTTTTTTGTCAGTTCTTTTGGTCACAGCAGCAAAAAAAAGGTGACCAAAATATTTAATTTCAACAATGATTTTGAAAGTGGCAGATTTTATTTCTTTTACTTCTGAATAGTATGTGCATCTGTAACTTTTTAAAATTTATTCATCAATAGTATTCAGATATATAAAAAATAATCATGATAACTACTCTCTAGGGAAATACAAATCAGAATCACAATGAGATATAACCTCATCTCAGGAAGATATCTCACATTTCTTAAAACATAAAAATAAAACCTTCATGTTCCCAAGGAGTTACCATTATCCATTGGATATGTCTACATGGGATCCTGCATATAGAGGAGATATCAGAAAAGAAATCACATCTTGCATTCTATCAACCATCACCTCAGTTGTTAAGACACTATTTTTAGGAAAACTTATGAGTTTGTATAAACATAATATAAATTGATATCTTTATACTTTTTAACTGTAAATTACATTGGAATAGAAATACTTCAGGAACAGACCAGAGTGGATATTTCCATTATAGGCAAAGAAACTGGTATAGTATAGTAGGCAAAATAATTGAACAGATATTTTCTCAGGAAGATACAGAAATGCCAAAAAAAAAATCATCAGAGAAATGTAAATAAAAAAAAAAAAACATTGAGATATCATCTCACTAATTTTTACAATACTATTACCAAAATATAAAAGATAAAACCTGAAGGATGAATAAAGGAAAATTTTTGTATATTTTTGGTGAGAATGTAAATGAATTAATCTACTATGGAGATCACTATGTGGGTTACTCAACAAATTAAAAATGAAAATACCATGTGACGCGGAAATCTCCAAAGGAAATACATGTGTAAAATCTCCTACCTTCAATGGAAATGAAACCAGCAACTCTCATGAAAATGTCTGTACTCCTGTATTTATTGCATAATTATGTGCAATAATAAAATGTAGAAAAAACCAAGTATCTATTATTGGATAAATATAAAAATTTGTGGTACACACATGTGCACATACATATGCATTATTTAATTCTGAAAAGGGTGCTGGGGGCCTGCCCCAGCAAGATCCAGGGAGTCCTCAAGGAAGAGTGGCCTCACTGAAAGAAGCAAGACAAAACACTGTGGTGGTTGCAAATTCAAGTAGTCTTCAGAAAAATCTGCTGCTCCCTGTGGAGCCTGTTATTCTTACATACACTTTTTCAGATGGTTAACAGGCCTTTTGGCCTGATTTTCCTGATTTACATATTTTCCTTGTGAATTACACAACCTTTTAGCATGCATAGACCACACTTCTATTTTTGCTTTTCCTTTTGATATTTTACTAAGCTATGATTAACCTTTTAAACTGCTAAAGAGTTTCTTTGTTCCTTGGTCAATGTACACCAATTTTTGAACCTTTGTAACCTCTGACTAAAGGGAAGATTCTGCATGTCAGTCCATTTTCTATTTACATTAACTATATATCTTCCATTTTCACCATACATCCCCCATAAATGTCAAGGGAGGGTCTGTGGGTGAGGGTAATGTATTCTTATTAGCGTCCCTGCACCTAGAGGGTACCATAGTCTTCCTTTAATTAAATAAGCTATAAATGGTGGGCCTTGCACGACAATTCTTTTCCTGTAAATAGGCTTACACACAGGTTGTGCTTTTGGATCAGGAGACCTAGAAGTATACGTCAACTGTGGAGCGAAGAGTTTTTGTAATCTAAGATTTTCCCAGAAATCCTGCTCTGGGACTATGTATTCGTGTTTACTTATATTCTTAATAATATTAGTGTTTTAAAACAAATCTTAGGACATTTTTTGTCATATTCTTAGTCTGATTCTAGGAAATTTCCCATACGTTGTAACAACATATGTTTTTAGTTTGGATTGATATACTTCTTGTTAACCACATTAATATTCCCAGGATCAGAGCAGTCAAAGCATCTGATGATTTGGGTTTCCAGATGTGTTTCCCTGCCACAACATCCTCCACGCTGTGACCCTGTCAGACAGCAGGGGCAGGAACACCTTCACTAAAGAATAGGCTAGAGTTTCAGAAAAACAGAAAGAATCCTAAAAGTGATTATACTAACTGAAATAAGCAAAAAGGAGAAAGTGCTGCATGATCTCATTGTGTATGGTATTCAAAACAGAAAGACAAGAAAGTCAAATACATAGAAAGACAAGGTAGAATTGGGTCATCTGGGGCCACAGGATGACAAGAGCTAGATCAAGAGTACACATTTTCAATATGTAGAATGAGAAAACTTATAGAACAAAGATAAAGTACAAGGAGTGTAGATATTAATTCTGAGTGTTACAAAAATTTTCTGAGAGTAGATTTTAGATATTATTACCACACACTCAAAATTATATGTGAGGTAATATGTTAACTTGTTTAATTCTAGCAGCTATTTAAAAATTTTGATTTTTCAAAGTATCATATCTTATTATACAATTTAAATAAGTTACTAGCAGAAAATAATTTTATAATTTCTAAATAAATCTATATGAGAAACAGTTTCAAACAAATCGCACACTGGGTTATGTGGTATAAGAAATTTGGTGTTCTTGCACAGATAATATTGAATATTATAGTATACTAAGAGGGAAAGAAATTATTGGTAAACCTCTTATGAAATCTTATTTGTTGAATGACTATGATAATGGCAGACTAGGGGAACACACTATAAGTTTCTGCTTTCCAAAAGTTAATTAAAATAATGGTTCCAAGGTGGCATGACAAGGTGGGAAGACAGCAGGAAAGTACCAGATGGTAATGTGCAGAGCTAGTAACCAGATGTAAACCAAAAATATAGGGATTTAAAATATAAAGAGAATAAAAGGGATAGGCTATTTCAATACTGGGCACATAGTGAACCAGTGGGGGATGGAAGTTTCCCCTCCAATGATCTGACACTTTCCCAGTTAGTTTAAGAAAAGTAGACTATTGAAGGGCATCTAGGTTGGTTCCACAGTCTTGCTATTGTGAATTGTGCTGCTAAGAACATCGATGTAGCAGTGTCCCTGTAGCATGCTCTTTTTAGGTCTTTAGGGAATAGACCGAGAAGGGGAATAGCTGGGTCAAATGGTGGCTCCATTCCCAGCTTTCCAAGAAATCTCCATACTGCTTTCCAAATTGGCTGCACCAATTTGCAGTCCCACCAGCAATGTACAAGTGTACCCTTTTCCCCACATCCTCGCCAGCACTTGTTGTTGTTTGACTTCATAATGGCTGCCAATCTTACTGGAGTGAGATGGTATCTTGGGGTGGTTTTGATTTGCATTTCTCTGACTGCTAGAGATGGTGAACATTTTTTCATGTACTTGTTGATTGATTGTATGTCCTCCTCTGAGAAGTGTCTGTTCAGGTCCTTGGCCCATTTGTTGATTGGGTTGTTGTATTTTATTGTCTAATTTTTTGAGTTCTTTGTATACTCTGGATATTAGGGCTCTATCTGAAGTGTGAGGAGTAAAGATTTGTTCCCAGGATGTAGGCTCCCTATTTACCTCTCTTATTGTTTCTTTTGCTGAGAAAAAACTTTTTAGTTTGAGTAAGTCCCATTTGTTGATTCTAGTTATTAACTTTTGTGCTATGGGTGTCCTATTGAGGAATTTGGAGCCCAACCCCACAGTATGTAGATCGTAGCCAACTTTTTCTTCTATCAGACGGCGTGTCTCTGATTTGATATCAAGCTCCTTGATCCATTTTGAATTAACTTTTGTGCATGGCGAGAGAAAGGGATTCAGTTTCATTTTGTTGCATATGGATTTCCAGTTTTCCCAGCACCATTTGTTGAAGATGCTATCCTTCCTCCATTGCATGCTTTTAGCCCCTTTATCAAATATAAGATAGTTGTAGTTTTGTGGATTGGTTTCTGTGTCCTTTATTCTGTACCATTGGTCCACCCGCCTGTTTTGGTACCAGTACCATGCTGTTTTTGTTACTATTGCTCTGTAGCAACCTAGATGCCCTTCAATAGACGAATGGATAAAAAAAAAAAAAAAATGTGGCATTTATACACAATGGAGTATTACTCTGCATTAAAAAATGACAAAAATCATAGAATTTGCAGGGAAATGGATGGCATTAGAGCAAATTATGCTAAGTGAAGCTAGCCAACCCCTAAAAAACAAATGCCAAATGTCTTCTTTGATATAAGGAGAGTAGCTAAGAACAGAGTAGGGTCGAAGAGCATGAGAAGAAGATTAACATTAAACAGGGATGAGAGGTGGGAGGGAAAGGGAGAGAGAAGGGACATTGCATGGAAATGGAAGGAGACTCTCAGGGTTATACAAAAGTACATACAAGAGGAAGTGAGGGGAAAGGGAAAAATAATACAAGGGGGACAAATGAATGACAGTAGAGGGGGCAGAGAGAGAAGAAGGGAGGGGAGGGGAGGGGAGGGAGGAGAGTAGAGGATAGGAAAGGCAGCAGAACACAACAGACACTAGTATGGCAATATGTAAATCAATGGATGTGTAACTGATGTGATTCTGCAATCTGTATATGGGGTAAAAATGGGAGCTCATAACCCACTTGAATCAAATTGTGAAATATGATATATCAAGAACTATGTAATGTTTTGAACAACCAACAATAAAAAATTAAAAAAAAGAAAAGTAGACTACGCTGTTTAGCAAATTTTCAATTTGAGCAAGAAAAAATATTCAGATACTTCAGCAGTGAACTAGTGCATGTCATAGTCCTAGTACTTACCAGTGGATTCAGTGAAAGAGGGGTAGTCCAACAGCTTAAAACTACATATTGTTAGGATTTTCCGAGGGGAGTATTAGAAATCTCTACAATTTTATTTTAGTTTTTTATGGTTTTAATTTTCTACTCAATTTTTTTATCTTATTCTTGATTTTCTTTCTTTTTGTGTACCCCCAATCCAACAGCTGTTTACACTTTATTCTTCACTGGATCAATGGGCATCCAAGTGATGCGTTAATCTGCCTAGGAAAGAAACTCCAACACAGACTTATGGGAATGGAGAATCAGCTGCTAGTCTCCAGATCTGCAGAATGGAGAAGAGAGAAGAACACTTTCATTTGAAAATGGTTTTCTGAATTCTGTGTACAGGAGAAAAACCAACATGGAGTAGAACTGGATGAATTCCAGATTGAGTGTAAAGATGCCATCTGCAGCATCCTCTCACAAGCCTAGTGACATGTCCCACAGCTGGAACTCTCTGAATAATCTGCTGATGCAACCTGGGTACTTTCTACACATCTCCTCCCCAACTCATGAACAGATGCTGAAAACAGGGAGTGTAGCAGTGGGGATTAGTCTGCAGTATGCATAAGTGAGAGGGCCAGTCAACAATTCCTTCCAGAGTTACTCTCCCATCCCTGGGTATGGAAACAGTTTTATTGAGGCCATATTCTACTCTGAAACAAAAACAACAAAAATATTTTCAATACTTGCTGGCCAGCAAGAAAAGGGTGGAGTTACATATACAGAAACCCCTAATTAATTTGAACAGTTTGGGTGAAAACAGAGAATGAACAAACTGTATAAAAATTGTGTCCCATAAATATCCTCATAGATGGGATATTCAACAATTAAAATCTTACAAAAAAAATCCCATATGAAAACCTCATGAAGAGAAAACAGAATCTTCTTATGACCGTTGCTAATTGTTTGTGTAAAGTGCTTTCTAGTGCCTTCCCTCAGTATATATTTTTTTCATAGCTCCTATTTTAAGTACTTTTTCAGTTAATTAATTCTTTCCTCAACACCACTTTTATTTTTCCTCATGTTAATTTCCTACTCTTCTTCTTCATTCTTCTTTCACTTCTCATTTTATTCTCTGATTTCCTTATGTGCCCCGATTTTTTTTCCTATCTTTTTAATTTCCATTCTTCAAATACTATTTGGTATTAAATATACTATCACTAATATTCAACTTTTCAGTCTGTTTTATGTTATTTCTCACTTTTCTAACTTATTAAGAGTTGTAGTAGTCATTTATTATGTTTATAAATATGTGTTGCTATATGGTTTATAATTAAGGTACCACAGTTATTGACTTACTCTTTACTTCCAAAGTAGTACTGGGGGTTTCACTTATTGCCTTGATTATTCTAACAATTCATATTCCACAACCCATTAAAAAGATTTTACATGATGTTAAATTTGTTTTATTCCAGGAATACAATAATGATTCAACATATGCAGATCAATAAATGTAATATATCACATAAATAGAACCAAAGACAAAAAGCACATTATCATTCTAAAAAATGCAGAAAAAGCATTTGACATAATTCAACATTCATTCATATATAAAACTTTAAAGAAAATAGCAATAAAAGGAACTTCTCATAATATCATAAAAGGCAAAAAAATCAACAATGTTCTAAATGGGAAAAACTAAAAACATTTTCTCTAAAATCTAAAATAATGACATGGATGCCCACTCTCATCACTCCTATTGAAAATAGCACTTGAAACTTTAACCATGGTAATTTTTACAAAGAAGAAAATAAAAATGATACAAATAGGAAAGGAAAAAGTCAGCTTTTTCTTTGTCTGCTGTTATGATCCTATACTTAAAAGATCCTAAAATTTCTATTAGAAACCTTCTATCTCATAAACAAATTCACCAAAGTAGAAAAACAAAAAATAAGCACATAAAACTCAATAGATTTTCTCTATAAAAGTAATGAATCTGGTGAGAAAGAGAACAGGAAATAAAAATCCCTATCACAACAGCTCAAAACAAAACAAAACAAAAAAACAACTCATGTACCTAGGAATAAATAAATTGAACAAAGTAAATGACCTCTATAAGAAAAATTACACAGAACACTGAAAAAAATTTAAAGAAGACATTAGAAAATGGAAAGACCTCCCAGGTTCAAAGGCAAAATTGATATTATTCAAGAAGCCACACTATTAAAATTGACATTTAGATTCAATGTAATCTCCATCAAAATACTAATGATATTCTTCTCATAACTAGAAAAATAATCCTTAAATTTATATTGAAGAATGAAAGGCCCAGAACAAGCCCAACAAATGTGAGCAAAAAGAGCATAACTGAAGGCATCATTATACCTAACTTCAAATTCTCCTGAGGGCTTTTCCAACAAAAATAGCTTGGTAGTGGCATATAAACAGAGACATAAACCAAGGGAGCAGAGTAGAGGACACAGAGATGTGGTCATCTGATTCTTGACAAAGGTGCCAAAAATTTACATTAGAGATGAGCCTCTACACCAAATAGTGATGATAAAACAAATATCCACATATAAAAAATTGAAAAGTGGATTCTTATTTCTCACCATGTACAAGAGTCAATTTAAAATGTATTTAAAAATAGGAAAAAAATGCCTTAAAAATTCTAGAAGAAAACTTAGGGGAAACACTCCCAACATATAGGCATAAAAATTGATTTATTCAATAGGACTCTAGTTCAGGAAATAATACTAAGAAACAATAAATGAGATGGTATCAAACTGAAAACCTTCTTCATAGCAAAGGAAATAATAGTGTTAAGAGAGAACATACAGAATGAGAGAAATTTTTTTATGACTCCTCTTTCAAGAAAGGATTAATATCTAGAATATATAAATATTTTAAAAAGCCCCATAAAATGAATTAAAAATAAAAGGGCACATGAACTAAGCAGATACTTTTCAAAAGAAAAAGTATCAAAGGCAAAAAATCATATGAAAAAATGCTAAATGTTTCTAGTCATCAGCAAAATGCAAACCAAAAATACACCAAGATTTCATCTCACTCCAGTAAGAATAACAATCATCAAAAATATGAATAACAATAAGTGCTGGTTAGGATGTAAGCAAAAAGATACACTAACAATGTGGGAATGTAAATTAGTACAGTAGCTATAGAAATCAGTTGGGACCACTAAATGATCTAGCCCTAACACTGGTTGGCATTTACCCAAAAGATTAAAGCCAGCACACTGTAAAGATAATACGCATATCCCTGTTTATAGCATGGCAATTTATGGTTGACAAGTAATAGATCTAAACTAATTGTCAATCAACAAATGAATGGAAAAAGGAAATGTGTATATTTACACATAGTGGAGATTTTTTCAGCTAGGAAAAAAGAACAAAATTATGTCATTTGAAGAAAAATGGATAGAAATGTAGAGCATAACATTTATCAAAATAAGTCACATTCAATACGAAAAGGGCCTAAACACTAAAAACGCAAATAGCTCAATCATAATGGTCCAAGGACATGAACAGACACTTTTCAGAAGATGATGTACAATCAATCAACAAATACATGAAAAAAATGTTCATTATCACTAGCAATTAGAGAAATGCAAATCTAAACGACTTAAGATTTCATCTCACTTCAATCAGAATGCGGCTATTATGCATACAAACAATAATAAGTGTTGGCAAGGATGTGGGGGAAAAGGAATACTCATACATTGCTGGTGGAACTGCAAATTGATGCAGCCAATATGGAAATCAGTATGGAGATTTCTTGAAAATTGGGAATGAAAACACCATTTGACTCACTTGTCCCTCTCCTGGCTCTATACCTAAAGGACTTAAAAACAGCATACAACAGGGACACAGCCACATCAATGTTTATAGCAACACAATTCACAATAGCTAAACTGTGGAACCAACCTAGATGTCCTTCAATAGATAAATGGATAAAAAAAAATGTGGCATATATATGCAATGGAATATTACTCAGCAATAAAATAGAATAAAATCATGTCATTTCCATGTAAATGAATGAAGTTAGAGAAGATAATGCTAAGTGAACTTAGCCAATCCAAAAAAAAAAAAAAAAAAACAAATGTCAAATGTTTTCTTTGATATAAAGAGGCTGATTCACAGTGAGATAGGGAGCGGGAGCATGGGAAGAATAGAAGAACTCTAGTTAGGGCAGAGGGGTTGGAGGCAAAGGGAGGGGGCATGGGGTAATTAATGATGGTTGAATGTGATGATCATTACTATTCAAAGTACATGAATAAAGACATAAATTGGTGTGAATATACCATGTATACAACCAGAGATATGAAGAATTGTGCTTTATATATGTAATAAGAATTGTAATGCATTCTGCTGTCATATATAAATAAAAAAGTTACATAAAAAAGGGCCTTCTGTTCTATGACATATGCAGAATCTAGAGAAGGGGAAAAGAGAGAGAGAGAGAGAGAGAGAGAGAGAGAGAGAGAGAGAGAGAGAGAGAGAGAATGAATAAGTATCTCCTGAAATGAGAAGGGAGAACAGTATTGTAAAGGAGGAGAATAAGGGAAAGTGAGGAGGTGAAAAATGATGAATGTTATGTGAGTGTTCAAATATGTCACAATGAAACCTACTATTCTGAATAATAATTATGCATCAATAAAAATAAAATAAAAGTTTGTCAGTTTTTTTTAAGCATAATGGTTTTGTGATATATTTCAGTAATCAAGTAGGTAAGATATTCTATATTGTTTTCTCCAATATTATCATGTATGGGGAAAAGGCATAATTCATTGTAAAGGGAAATGAACATTTATGAGACAAGTAAATTATTTTTGGTAAGTTTTTGAATATAAGTAATATGAATAATAATTAAATGTATACAATAATTTAGAAAGCTATTGTCTATTATACATTTATTATAAATTTCAACAGAATTTATTACAATTTTATGCTTTCTGAATTTTACAGTAGAGAAAATTCTGTCAATTAAGAAAAAAGGAATGCTGATTAGCCTTTTTTTCTAGAGTGGCATTACTATTTGTCCATTTATCCTAGGATTTGTAACATTATAAAATATTTCAGAAGTTGTTATAATTTAGTCCTAAATTATTTTAACTTCCTTTTTTAATGGAAGTTTTATGTTGTTGTTGTTGTTTTTGTGGTGCTGGGAATTGAACCCAGGGCCTTGTATATGTGAGGCAAGTACTCTACAAACTGAGCTATATATCCAGCTCTAATTAAAGTTTTTGGATAACACTTTAATAGTTGTTGTTGGTTTATTTTAAGCAGATTTATAGTTTTAGTTATCTGAGATAGACCAAACAAAGGGAAGAATGCTTTCTTACCCAAGTAGAAAAAAGTAGCTAATCTAAACAACGAAGAAAAATACAATACAAACATGAATTTAAACATTTTATTTGGCACTTTTAGCTAAAGTGAGAAAATATCTTAATGGATGAAATGAATACGAATGAATTCATACTTAAATTAAAACAAATTAACTTTACTTGAATTTTTCTTTAATTGAAATAATACTATAATAGTACAAAATAAAAGGTATTTTTTTCTTTTGCTTGTTAATATTTTGTATATTTAGAAACATATCCTGATTTGTTATTGTTGGACATAATGGTAGGATTTGTTATTATATATTTGTACATTTCACACAATAAGACAATATAATTTTGCCAATATCAATCCCTAGTAGTTCCCCTTTTCCTTCCTTTTTCTCTTTTCTTTTCTCTATTGATTTCCCTTCAATTGTCTACATGTATTAAATAAAATACTTCTCTTAGGAAGAGTTTCCCTTTTCCCTACTTACTTATATATTACATTATATATTGATATGGGCTTACGATATATTTTTCATTTTAAGGCTATATATTTTATTGGACAAGTTGTTTGTATAGGGTCATTGATGTTCATGTAGATTATTTCCCATGTCTTTTTTCTGCCTTTATCCCACTTAATCATGGTGTACTATCTTTTTGATATGTTTTTGTATTTGATTTGCCAGAATATTATTGAGAATTTTTGCATCTATGTTCATTAGCGATATTGGTCTGAAGTTTTCTTTCTTTGATATGTCTTTGCCTCATTTTTCAATATTGGCCTTATAGAATGAGTTTAGAAGTGCTCCTTCTTTTTCTATTTCCTGAAATAAATTGAGAAGTATTGGTATTAGTTCTTGTTTAAAAGTCTTGTAGAACTCAGCTTTGTATCCATCTGGTCCTGGGCTTTTCTTTGTTGGTAGGCTTCTGATAGTGTCTTCTATTTCATCATTTGAAATTGATGTGTTTAAATTGTGTACATTAAGAACTTATTTTCTATTGTCATTACAAAGTGTTCAAGACTCTTCTGCCATATTTTTCCTACATCAGAAAACTCCTTCTTCTGTATTTTATCTTTCTCTGTTCTTGATTTCATTTCTTGTCCAAGAAGCCACACTTCCTTTATTGGAGATGATGTTTATAAACCAAGATCTGGGCATCAGCTGTTCTCATTACTTTTAAGATACAATTGTTTCTATTCACCTCTGGACAGAATAAGGAAATATATGTACCTGGACATAATCACAGTTATCTCTATTTATGTATCTAAGTCTCTATAGATTAAAAAAAAGATGAATTCATGTTTTTCCTGTGAACCTATGTTTCTGATATCCCTGATTCCAAATTATCTTCACAGATTGTAAAACACCAACACCATTTTAAACTGAAATAAAAACATGAAAATTTTGAAAGGATTTATTTTAGTTAATAAGAGCAATAGATTATTCTTAAATTGGAATTTTTGTTTAGTGACTAATGATTATTCTGGAAGAATTGTATAAAATTAATTTTCTCTACAAATTAGGGTTAATATGTTAGAGGAAGATTAAATCATTGAAATTGAAATCATAAGGCATAATTTTTAATAAAATTTCAATATAAAAAAGGAACTAGTTTGAATGTGTGATATTTCACTGATAAAAAGTTAAGGTAAGAGGTGGGGTTATAGCTCAGTGGTAGAGTGCTTGCTTAGCACATGTGAGGCACTGGGTTTGATTCTCAGCACCACATATAAATAAATAAAAGAAAGGTATTGTGTCCATCTACAACTAGAATATTTTTTAAAGTTAAGGTAGTGGAAACCATTTCTTTAAAGAATAATATTTTTGAAAATGTACACATGCGCAAATAATTTAAAATTTATTTATAAATACAAATACATACAGATGAAATTTTGTTTGATAATTTTCAAAAGTCAAAGGCTTACACTCATAATTTTCTCTGAGAAAATATGATTTTAATAAAAAATTTTTTTGTAAAAATCATCAGAATGCTGATCATTTTTTATATGAAAATAATCTACTAACATATTTCTTCTCATTCAACATAGAGCACTGTATGTTGATTTTTCAATGAATATATTAATTATAATCAATCTCATGTCCAGTTGTATTCAAAATATTATTTTCCCACTAATTTGTTTATACTTAAAATTCTAGCCTGTTCTCACATGGTTGATAAACAGAAGAATTAATGCTGCATTCACAAAATGACATTGTTATTAATATTTGAAACAAAAATAATGCTTCAAACATTATGATTTAAGTATAAAACAAATATATCTATTTTTTAATTTAATATTTATCCAAAGAGAAACCTCTGGAAAATTTTACACATAATTTTAAGCATTGGCACATCACCATCAATCTTGTCTGGGTGTTATGAGAACTTGCCATTACCTCCCTATACACTTGCATCTATTTCCTGGTACAAGTATAAAACCAGCATCCTTGGTTATTTATCTTAATAATCCTTTAATTTTTTATCCTTTAAAGCATTCATCATAACATTTTATTACAGCAAACTTTCAGGGAATAAGGCAGCTCGCCTTACTATGAAAGTGGCTGTTATTATCTCCACTTTACGGATGAGATAAGTGAGACAGAAAAATATTAACTGAAGGTAATTTTATTCCAAAGAGGATATTTTTCAAAGTATGAAAACATTTATGGTTTTGACAAACAAGCTCATAAAGCTGGTGATTAATGGATACAGATGCTGCTAAATATTTTATGATGCCCAACATAATATCCCCCCCCCAAGCAAAGAATTATCCAAGAAATATATCGATGATTCTGGAGTCTAGCAAGCATGTATTAAATTATTACATTTAACATATACCATATACAACTATTTAGTGGTGGAACTGAGATTACAGTACTGAAATTTGTTTAATCTTAGTTTTATCTCCATGAAATGAATATTTCTACACAATTGAATCTCTACCATTACCATGCTATTCACACTATTCTCTTTAGTCATCAAAATTATAAGAAAACAATTCAAACACTCTTGTCTCTATAGTTTATTTTTTAAATAAAACCTAAAATATTTTTAAAAATTTTGATCAAGATCTTGCCTTCTCAATAATTTTACATATTTTTTATTTTTAATTTTTTTCCTTTAGATATACAGAACAGTAGAGTATATTTTGACATATTATACATATATGAAGTATAACTTCTCACTCTTGTGTTTGTACATGATGCAATTCCATATTATTGCACCATGCTTAGAACACAGTCTCCCAAGGTTTTAAGAAAAGTAAGCCTTAACTCTTCTTGATACTAGTTGTAACCTTGTTTCTCAACCCTCATCTCCTGTTCATTATATGCCAGTTGTACTGGCCTGATTTCTCTTCCTTCAAACTGCCAAACCTACTCTTGTTATAGTTTTTTCACACATGCTGTTTCTCACCATTTGGAATATTTTTTTGCTTAGATATTTTTATGGGTTTCATTCATTGTTTTTTCTTATTTGCATAAACTAGCAGAATCAAATAAAAGTAAATGAATAGCAAGACCAATGCTAGAAATTCAGTAATGTGAAAAAATAAAAAATTTAGATTGAGATTTGTAGAGTGGTAAATCCATGTTACTCTAACTGCTTTCAGTTATTTGGACATATATTATTTTATGTTTTCAAATTAATTTCCTTTATATTTAATTTTATGTCATTTAATTATGTATATAGCACTGTCAGATAAATATAATTTGCCCCATGAAGTCTGTATTTAAGATAAAGAACTTTTTTAGCATTAGTATGTCCCATGGTAAACGTGGTACACACAAATATGAAAAATATTTCTCATTCTGAAACATAAGTATAAGTGGGTATGTTTTGTGTCCTAATTTAAGCACAACCCATCAACTTTTCTGCTACCACAGAGCTCCTCAGTATGGCAGAGGAATGGTTTCTATTTCAGACCAGCTTGCAAGCATTGGCAAGGGGCGGTCCCTGTGGAATGGGATCCTGAACTTGCCTGAGCTTTCAAGGAGCACAGGAATATCCAGAGCCATAATTCTACTGAAAACAAAGACAAGCCCATTCAAATAGCACATTGCACATTTAAGGAAGATGGACTAGATTTTAGGAAAATAGCTATTTACAATACAAATAGCTATTTAGTTTTACTTTTATTGGACTCATAATAATCACTTTCTGCAGGCTAAATAATCTCCCAAATACTATGTAAATAATAATTTGCATTCAATGAGTTTGTTTCTGAGAAAAACAAACATTAACAAATTGGTAGTGACAGATTTAATCATTATGGTTTAGGTCATCAATACTTAAGGGAAAAGGAAGAAAATCAGGCCTAAAGTTGTCCAATTAATCTTTTAGGCCAAGTGGCTTATCCAGATAAGAATATAAATTTTCTTTTGAACATATAGACTTTATGAACAAGAATTTTCTCCTTTTGCATGATTACATTTTGAGATTTCAAAAACTTAAAATGATTTATGCCAATAATCACTTCACTCTTGGTGTGGAAAGACAGAAGTTGGTAGCCTTGGCCCTTAAGCCTACACATTTTTTTCATATTTTAATTATATATAAAATTAAGTAGAAAACATCAATAGCAGACCTCATATTAGCTATGGGGAATTGAGGTTAAAAAGATAATTCTACATTATGGGCCTTCTATATAGACTCCCATGTATTTTCTTTTCACAAGCAACTTACCTGAGACCACTGTGGTCCTGCCTAGTTTACCTCCATAGAATATGCTACATTCCTCAGTAAACAATCTGTAACCCGAAGGAAAAAATGCAGATCAAAAGGCTCCTTGCCATACGAAAATCTCAATTTCACCTAAAAGCAGGACTCTTGTGACCTTTATATAGGCAGATTCCAGGACTCAGGAAGACAAAATAATTACAAGCAAAGCCCCCAACTATAAAATCTGAAAATCTTAAATGAAATTTAGGACTAATTTAATTGAACCTAAAATAGTTTTTTTTTAGTTATACATAAATAATATGTAAAATAATATATTCTGTGTTAGCTTATATAATAGCCTTACATATAAAAATTCACAAAATAATTTCATAGTGTGATTTTTATTCAATAACTCTGGTTTTCTTTCTAAAATGAAAATTCCTATATTTTTGTTCTTTATGTGTGGCATATCCTCATGAATTTATAATTAAAAGTCAAATCAAAATTTAAAATGAATTTAAACTTTTTAAACTATACTTAATCTCTTGATTTCTTATTGGACATTTTATTCTGAATGACAGAGCTATTTAATAATATGAAATAGTGTGATTAGTATTTTTAGAAATCACTGCCTTAAATAAGTACATGTAAGCTGTGAAAAATTTTGTCTCTAGACATGAAGTAACTGAGGCTCTGAAAGATCTTAACTTGTCCAATTGTATACGATTACTATCATAGTCACTTTTGGTTGCATTAATATACTACCAAAACTAGGTTGCTCATAAATAACAGAAATTTATTTATCATAATTCAGGAGGCTGTGAAATTCAATATCAAAATACTGGCACGCTCGATGTCAGATGAAGGCTGGCTTTCTAGGTCAGAGAAAGTGTCTTTTGGATATGTCCTTGAGAGGTAGAAGTAGGGCAAGAGCTGCCTTGCAGCTTTTTTATAAGGACACTAGTTGTTACCAGAATGACCATTTACTCAGTTTCCAATCCCCTCATTAGCCCAGTTCAGGACTGGAAAAAAGACAAATGAGCAAAGAAATCCAGAAAGCAGACCAGTGGTCCAGCCAACTTCTGATGGAGGAAGACTGACAATGAGCAGGCTCCAAGCACTTACTTTATAAGTTTTTTACATCAAAGGGATTCATCGTGAGAAAATTCCTTTAAAAAAGAACCAAGTTTAAAAGTTTGGCCCAATTACAGTCATCAATTTCCGCCCACATTTCTAAACCCCTGAGGCGGACACCTGAATCTTAGGTCATTAAATGATAAACTCCTTGGCAAACCCCAGAATTTCCCTATGAAGAGGGCATCACTAGACAACTGGGCAGACTTCTCCATGCTTTTACACTGAGAAATTAACAAGGAAGTTGCCGGCCTCTGTCTCTGGGCAGTTCAAAGACCCATTCACTGCTCCTGATACACACTGAGTCCAATTCATGAAGTTTGGAGTGTTATGACCTATGAACCTCATAAGGTTCCATCACCTAACACCATGAGCAGTAAGATTTTACCATATGGATTGGGAAAGCTGGAGGATGACCATATTAATGGACTGTAGTAAAACTAATCTGAACGTGGAGTTGTGCTCTCTTGGCATTCTATTGCTTGATTGTTCCTCTTCCTCCTCCTCCTCCTCTTCCTCCTCCTCCTCCTCCTCCTCCTTCTCCTCTTCTTTTTGATACAAAGGAGTAAATCCAGGGTTAGTTCTCACTGTTATACATCCACAGTCCTTTTAATTTATTTATTCATTTTCATTTTGAGACAGGGTCTCAATAAATTGCTTAGGGCCTCACAGGCTGGCTTTGAACTTGTAATTCTCCTTTCTCAGCCTCCTGAGTCCTAAGATTACAGACCTGTGTCACAATGCCTGGCTTCTAAACAGAAATTTTCTAGCTTCTAAACTTGATTTGTGGTGTCCTTTAACCATGGAAAATATATTAGGATATACCACATAATATATATCCTAATCTATAGGTCAAGCACTTTTATATGTTAAAATTTCAGAATAGTAGTTTTGTTTTTCTTTTTCTAAATGCATCTTTGCTTTCCCCTGATGTCTGTATACTTCATATAGTACTGTAAATATACTCTCAGAAAATTTAGGACTGAGTGTGAGAACAAGTTCATTAACTTAAAATTCCTTAGTTCAAAGGTGTTACTTTTGATGGTCTTTGAGTGGAGACGTGATCTATATTAGCTGTTTAGGGACCTTCACTGTTTGTGTGGTGTACTACAAAGTTTTTATTTTTAAACAATTCAGGGAATTTTTTAACACAATTATCTAAATATGAAGAGCTAATTTAGTAGAGTATCAGGCTTTTGTTCACTTTTTTTTTTACATAAAGCAAAACCCCAGGAGTTTTTTCTCCATTTATTAAGTAAAAACAAGGCATGGTGAGAAATCTTTCTTGAGAGGGAATTTCCTAGTCAAAATGCTGCAAGGCTTTTTCTCACAGACCAAAGCATTCTTCAAAGCTCACTGGGAATGTAACCTTTCTCTGAAAGAAAGTGAAACTCCACAAATCGGATATGTGTGTTCCATACTGAGTTTAAAAGCATTCTGCTGATTCAGAATATTCAATATCAGGAGGACTTTTGCAGTGGAACAAGGTTCCTTGAGAATTCTTACATTTCAAGTAGATCTGACTGAGTTTCTTAGGCCATGCTTATATTTGAGTCACTGAAGATTTGAAAGTGTGATTTTCATTCTTTGCTTTTAGCTGCAATGATGTTATCTGGATTAGAGTAGATATTGAACTGCTGGCAAGGTTAAGACAGAAACTTGAGAAAAAGAAGCCCAGTAATAAAAATATAAAAGATTATCAGTGAAAGAGGAAAACAGAGAAATTGTTATGGGAAAAACAAAATCCAAATAAAAAAATACTTGCTATTTTTTTATAATTCGCACTAAGATATAAATACCAAATTAATAAATAATAAACACAAAATTATTAGTGAACTTAAGCATAATTGATGAACAGTTTGAGAAAATATGATTGGTATTGAGGCTTCAAGTTTAATTTGTAATATAATTTAGGGCAATGATGACGACATTTACCGAAATAATCAAAGTATGATTAATATACTAAAAGCTAGGCATATTTAATTTGCACAAGTTGATTTGATGATAGCTATCAAGCCATGAAACTTTCACGAAATCTATGCCAAAAATGTATCCATCATCCCCACAAATACTATCCTGATCTTACTAATATTTTTACTATAAGATACTTAGCATAAGATCCACCCTCTCCATAAATTTAAACTGTAAAATATAGTATTGTTGACTTTAGGCACTCTACATCTTTAACTTATTCATGTTTCATAATTGAAACACTATATTTTATTGTTTGTTTATTAAAGAAGACAAAATGATAATAAAGACTTTGAACTTGCACTTTCACTATACTTAATTAATTACTTATAAATAGTAATGTCATTGTAGCATTATTATTTTTAATATATCAGGACTATTCCACACCTATGGCAAAGATTATTAAGAGTAATGGAAGAAAATTTATATTTCAAAAATGTATTTTGTGAATATGGCATTTGGATAGGATTTATTATTAAATGTGAGGGGTTTTTTTTTTCTTTGCAATCTTAGGAATAACAACTTATTGCTCATTTCTGCTCAAAATATGAAAAATGAAAAATACTCAATTTAGAAATGGTGAATAGAATTTGTTTTATCTTCAAACTGCATAATTGTATATGTCAAAAATTTAAGGGGAAATTTGAAAAGCTCAAGAAGTACAGGTGCTTTTACAAAGTTTAAATAAAACCCACAGGCAAAAAATGAATGCATTCTTATATTAAAGCAACAAAGAAATGGAACAAACCAGTGATGGGCTTTGGGGACAACAAGCTCAATAAAATTGAAGTCCAGGATTTAAGGGAGGTAAGGATAACAAAGGATTCTTTTTTTATTATTTCTTTTTTTTTATTGGTTGTTGAAAACATTACAAAGCTCTTGACATATCACATTTCATACATTTGATTCAAGTGGGTTATGAACTCCCATTTTTACCCCATATACAGATTGCAGAATCACATTGGTTACACATCCACGTTTTTACGTAATGCCATATTAGTGACTGTTGTATTCTGCTACCTTTCCTATCCTCTACTATCCCCCCCTCCCCTCCCCTCCCATCTTCTCTCTCTACCCCATCTGAGGTAATTCAATTCTCTCCCTTGTTGCTGGATTTTTTTTCCCCTTTCCCCTCACAACCTCTTATATGTAATTTTGTATACAAAGGATTATTTCTAGGAAAAAAATTAACAATTTTTGAAGATACTATTCCCAAGACCAACTATTCATTAATTGGATCTCTACAATTAATCAGTGATACCATTAAATTAATTAATGTATAGACAGATAATTCTATCAGAAATAAAATCAAAACCTTTAAAAAAATTGTATCTTCTTCAGCTTTATTTTTACTCCAGCACTCACCCAAATGCTATGAGGAACCAAGATAACTTAGAGAAACAATTAAGAAATACAAATAAGTCTCACATCATACACAGTCTTTAAAATAACTCTGCTTATTACAATAGTGATATAAAATATGTGATAAATTCAGAGGAAAACTGAAAAGAATAGAAATGAATTAAAATTGGCATATTGGTTTAGGTTTACATTTAGAAGAAAAAGAAGAAATATATGTAAGGAAGTTTAAATTTAAGGTGTTCTTCATTAATTATTGGTAAAATATTGCTGCGTGAAATGAAACATAGAAGAGTAGTTGGTAAAAAGAAAGAAAGAAAGAAAGAAAGAATACAAATTGAAATAACCAAAATTAAGAACTCAATACATGTATTTACTAGCAGAATTGGCCTAACTGAAGATAGGACTAGTGAACTGGAAATACAATAGAAAAGCATTCATAAAAATCATGGAAAATTAAAAGTACATTAAATACACAAAAGGATTAAAATATAGAAAATAAATTGTTTAAAATATATGTAATTGAAATCTCAGAAGGAAATAAAATTCACATAAAGTAATCACACCATTTTAAATTAAAACCTCTAAAATATAAAAGAAATAAACCAAGCTTTCATAATTATACAGATTTGAAATTTATTAGACAATGGCATTATGCTTAGTGTGTTGAGTATTTTAAACAACTGGGAAGTTCACCTGTTGTTGGGAAATGTTTGGAGGAGCATTTGTAAATTATGAAACTCTTAAAACATCTGTCATATGTGCAATTTATATATACATAATCTATTGCCAAGTCATTCTACTTAAGCATATATCAAGTGAACGTATATCCCAAAACATACAAAATACTCACACAATACTATTTAAAATAGCCTGAATCAAAAACAAAAGTACAAAAATATAGAATGTTTAAATTCATCATAGTGCATCTGGAATATGAAATTCTACTGTTATAAAGAAATAAAAACTCACAAATACAGATGAACCACATGTTGAAAGAAAGAAGTCAGATGCAAAATAATAGATCAGTGAGAGGTTCTATCGATTGCTACAGAAATAAAAAAAATGGGCAAAAGTAAACTGCAGGTCTAGCAAGTAAAATTAAGAATACCATTGGAGAAGACAGAGGGCATTGATAGGGCATTGATCAACTTCCTAATAGTGGCCATGATTCATGGGTATTATGATAATTCATACCTATTTTATGATAATTCATTGAGTCATGAATTTACATCTTTTGCACATTTTCAGAATTTATGTTTTATGGAAATAATTTAAATAAGGTGCTTCCTTGGAAGTGAAGACAAGTATTCTACTTTAAAAATCTATTGTTTCAATCTATGCAACTCGTATTAACTGTAAATTTATTTCACTGATATTTCATTATAGATGAATCATATAACAGATGACTTTGTTGAAGAAATATAGAATCAGAAGTATGCTGTTTAAAAATTAACACGGAAACTTTACTCTCAAAATTATGACTGTCATTTTCTATCACAGTGATTGTTCTAGCACATACCTTCAGGGTAGTTATTTTATTCCTGGCTTTATCAACAAAATATGCTTATAAATAAGTTATTTTGTAACTGTAATGATTTATCAGAAAATGCTGAAGTGGAAACAGTTCTTTCCTGAAAAAGTGTTAATTCACATGTTGACAGTGCATAAATTATGCTTGCATGGCTTGTCTGAACTTTCTTTGGTCAGAGTGGTCTGAATGCACAAAATGAATTTCTTGAATCTTTCTTTGGAATATAACCAAAGTAGGAAAAAGGTGTACTTGGGCGGTGGGGGGCGGGCATCAAAGAGTATATTCAGGAGCTGGGGTTGTAACTCAGTGATAGAGCACTTGCCTAGCATGTGTGAGGCTCTGGGTTGGATCCTCAGCACTGCAGAAACATAAATTAATAAAATAAAGGCATTATGTCCATCTACAACTGAAAAAAATATTTTAAAAAAGTAAATTAAAAATGTTTTGAAATACTGTTAAAAGGAATGAACTTTTATTTCAAAACCTAATTAAATGCAGCATGTACAATTTTGGTAAAGTTGTAATGGGAGATTAATTAGCAAAATGTTTTAGGAAAAAAAATATGGTGTTTTATTTAGTTTTCTGTAGTTTCTGTAACAAATTAACAAAAATTGGATCACTTGAAACAATTTTAAATTTTTTCTTTCACAATTCCAGAGGACAAATGTTTAACACCATTTTCACTGTGTTAAAATCAAGGTCTCCAGGAACCACATTCCTTTAGGAGGCCTTAAGGGACCATCAATTCCTTGCCTACTCCCAGCTTCTGGTGGCATCTACATTCCTTGGTTGGGGCATATCTTTTCAATTCCTGCCTTTCTAACCCCAATGCCTTCCTTCTGTTCTATGGAATCCTCAGTCTCCTAGTTGTGATTGCCTTCAGGGACCATCAAAAAAATTCCAGGCATGCTTATTCACTTCACTGGCTTGATTTAATCACATCTACAAAGATTCTTTTGTCTTATAGAAACTCACAAATATGTAGGTCTAACATATTCAGGGGGCTAAATATCCCACTTATGATGATTGGTAAAATTTTCAACAAGGATTCAAACTTACTTTGCTCATTTTTAAGAGAGAAACAAAAATAGTACTTCATTTTATTTTTCTTTTTTTAAAAATTTGTTTTAATTAGTTACACATGACAGTACAATGACCTTGACATATCAAACATTTGAATCAGGTGGGATATAATTTCTCATTATTCTGAGTGTACAGGTTGCAGAATCACATTGGTCATGTAGTCACGTATATACACACATCAATAATAATGTCTATTTCATTCTACTGCCCTTCCTTTACCCCCTTCCTCTCCCCTCCACTCCCATCACTTCTTTTTACCCAATCTAAGGTGACGCAATTCTTTTTTTCCCTCACATCTTCATACATATATTTTGTATAACGATGAGGGTCTCCTTCCATCTTCCATATAATTCCCTTTCTCCCTTTCTTTCCCTCCCACCTCTCTTCCCTATCTAGAGATAATCTTCTTCTCATGTTCTCTCTCCCTACCCCAATTTGAGTCACCCCCCTTATATAGTCCTTCATTTTCTTCACAGATATTTTTTTACCCTTTCAGGCATTTAATTTTCTGCTTTTGCCTGATCAGTATAGTTACAGTTGTAATAGCTCACTTTGGGCAATGATGTTACTTCTCTCATTCATCACATTTCACTCAATTTATCACAATGGCCAGTAATTAAAAATGGAGGAGTATCAGCTATGATACATTGTCATGAGACTATCCATGACAATGACAGAATTTGAAACCAGCTTTACTGCCCAAAAATAGAAACATTACAAAATTTTTTTTTAAAACACTCTTTTCTTGACTTTATAGTTATATTTCCTTGAATTGTTTCTCTTTTTTTTTTCTCCAGGAATTTGAAAATTTGCTTTAAACTCATTACAGCCTACTTTGAGTTAATATTGATTTGTTTCATACATAATAGAAGAGTTAAGTGAGTACTTACCACTATCAAGATTAGAATTGTTTTTATAAGTTTCGCATGTGTAGGACATACATTATAAACCAAATAATGTAGTGTCCTCAGTTTTGCTTTACATTACCATCTTGTTTATTGTGTTGTTTTTGTTGGTGTTTGTTTATTGCAATGCTGGAGATTGAACACAGGACCTCACTCATTCTAGGTAAGCTCTCGATGACTGAGCTACATCTCCCAACTCTAGTTATATAACTTTCAAAGGAGTTTGACTTTTGAAAATTAGTAATTTATATTTACCAAAACATGTGTCATTACTCCAGCTCTTCGGTCATCCTGATAAATTTGGACTCACAGACTTTTTTTACATTTCCTTTTACATTTTTCTGCTAGCAATAAACATTTTCTCTTCTTGTTTTTTGGATATTTCTATTTAATTTTTTTAAAAGGATACTTTCTCTAACTGTAGAATTTTAGATTGAATTTTGTTCAGAAATCTAAATATGTTATAATTTTCTGTCTTTCCTCTTGATGATCAGTATACCCCTTTTTCCAATGTGTATTACAGATTCTTCTTAATTTGCAATGGAGTTGTATATTAATAAATGTGTTACAAATTGAAAATATCATAAATTTGAAATGGATTTAATCCATTAAACCTACCAAGCAGCAACACAGTACACCATACTGTACCATATCATTGTTTATAGTATCTTCTTGATCACATGGCTGACTAGTTGCTGGAGTTTCTTACACTACTCAGCATCCTGAGATAATATCATTCTACATATCATGGCTAGGGAAAAGATCAAAATTCAAAATTTAATGTATAGATTTTATTGAACATGTGTCACATTTGCACCACGATAAATTTAAAAAATCATAAGTTGAAACACTTGAAGACTCTATGTCCATTTTATTTTGATTCTTTGAAGCTTTTCTCTTTTTATTTAGTTTTCAACAATGTGACTAACATGTACCCAGTGTACACTTCTATTTGAATTTACCCAGTTTGCTCTTTGCTGAAATTCTTGGACACATTAGTTTACATTTTTTTATAAGTTTATAAATAATTTAGTCATTAATTTCCTTGATGTATTTTGTACTTTTCTTTGTCTGAAGATTAAATTTTATGAAGATTCTATAACTTGATATTACCCAAAAGATCATTAATAAATTAAAGACCTTTTGGGTAATATCAAGTTATTATTAATTATTAATTGATATATTTAATTAATAATTATATCAAGATAATCTGTGATAGCCTTCCTTTCTATGTTTTATGAGAGCCCCTGATTTTCCCAGCAATGTGCATACTCTGAAATTCTCTAGTTATATAATTCCATGCTGGTCAACTATCTCTTAAAATATCTCAATATTATTTAATTTTGAATTTGTCATTTCCATGAAGTGATTGATTTTTAAAATTTTTATCTTTTGAAATATTTTAGCATATGCAGAATTACTACAAATATGTGCAAAGAAATATGAGAAAACACCTAAGCTGTGCACATGTGCATGTGTTTATGTAGTTATTTTCTTATAACATTAATATATTAATTAACATATTAAAATTGTACATCAGTCTTTAACAATTAAAAAATAGTAGACTAATCTATTTTTTGAATTACTAATATCTAATTGTAAAATATGATGACTTTATTCGATTCCATGTTTTCATATTTTATTCAGGAAGAATAAGAAAATGTAGATGTTTGAGGTTGAGTAAAGGAGATGTTTAATGTGGTAAGGTCATTAATTTTATTTCAAACATGATAAAGTCAAAATATAGAACAACACTCATTTATTTTCCTTCATTGAAATTGTTTTAGTTGTGCATATACTATCACTTTTAGTTAAAAATCTGATTTTAAAATACTCTCATGGATATTGTCTCAAATTTTTTACATTAACCTAAATATGTCTTCATTGTTTTTATAAGTATCATTTTAACATAATTAACACAGTCTTTATTCCTTTTTAGTACAACCCACACATTTACAGAAATATTAAGTTTTGTTGAAGTACAAATGTAAAAGTTTAATGTGAAAAGTACCTTCATCATATTTTATTATAGCTATGACAGTTTGAGTTTATAGAGCTATATTAAGTGTTGATAAACAATTTTGCTCTGTATTATCACATTATTATTTGTTATGGTTTATGACCGGTGATGGTTTTCTGTTTGTTATTGTATGCAATCTTATCGCATATAATTCATGTAGCTTTGTATACTCAAAATATTACAGCTATCATGATATGTTTAATTGTTCTTAAATACAAAAATTTCCGTTATTAACACAGTTTTTTTTTTTTTCATTTTGACATACGCAGATGAGGCAGCAGGTAGTTTCATTTTAAGAAACAATTCATTGGCTCTGTTATTGTTGCCACAGAAAACACTTTGCAAAAAATGGGAAAATTAAGACAATTTTGAAATTTCCAATCTCTTGCCAATAATTGATTTATGCATAGGCATGGGCTTTTCATTTCTGACTGTAGTACCAGAATGGGGTGTCTATACTATCCCCACAATGGGAGACATCTTAAGGCAACACTTACATAGTAAATGTAAAGTAATCCTCAACATATTTAAATTGTACACCAGTCTTTAAAAACTAAGTAAAAATTATAGACTGTTTTTCAATATTTAGTACTTAAATTTCAAACTCAGCACATTTGTATGTAAAATAAAGAAAATAAGCAAATATTAGATTTGTTTTAATGTGAAATTTATAAGATTTCTAAAAATTAATCTAAAGAAATGTCAATTTCCTCAAGTTCACATCAAAGAGAAAATAGACTCATTTTATGTACTCAGAATAATTTGATTTATACATTAGTTACTTAACCACTCTACCACACTACTATGCCAGTTATGGAGAAAGCCCTGTGGCTTACTGACCTCTTAGTACAGTTTATGTAATAAGTTCTTAGATGGTTTTTAGAGAATAAGACATTCTAGAAATTACAGAAAGCATTTTATACTCAATATACTATACTTCATTTTAAAAATAAAAAGGTATTCTCCTTAGAGAATAAGCATCATATACTTCCTGCTGTTTTCAGATCCCTTGAATCAAACATCTTAAAGAAGTAAGATGACTATTACATTTTGAAAAATGGAAGATTTGGATGAATTAAGAAAACCCAAGGTATATAATGTGACATGTCTTAGAAATACTGATTATGTCATTTTTGAGTGAACATGGAAGAAGAATTTAAATGATTGAATAATATATAATTCCCAAATATCTTTCTGTAAGGTAGAGAAAATGAGAGAATAGATATAGGAAAAGCAGTAGGTTCAAAGAATTTTGGGGTTGCTTATTTTTGTTCAAAAAAATAATAATTCTATAGATTGATCAGTTTAATACATTTTGTAGTAAAAAATAATGTCAACAAAGAAAGAATAAAATTTCATCATCAATATCCATGAGTAAGCAAGTGCATGTTTGGTCTTAGTTCAAAATTCTGGAACTCATTCAGGATAAAATGAAATACGTTAGCATTACATGCACATATGTTCAAGCCAATAAGAAAAAGAGATGATAGGGGCTTGTGAAACTCCTTTTCTAATTGCATTTATTTTATCAGTGAAATAAAATATTTGCTGTTGACTGAACAGGACAGATATATCATAAACTTGGAGAGAAAAATAGTATACAAATTATTTAGGAAAATTTGGAGCCAGGTTTGTGGCTCAGTGGTAGAGCGCTTGCCTAGTTATGCATGTTTGATCATCGGCACTATATAAAAATAAACAAATAAAATAAAGGTATTGTTCTACAGTTAAAAATATATTTTAAAACAAAAATAAATTACTTAGGAAAATTGGATAGTAAATAGTCAAATGTTACGTGGTTTACTTTTAAGACAATATTAAAATTCACCTGAAGTGATCATTTTGATAGTGTGTGAAGAATCAGAATATCTTGATTGTATGCTCTTTCCCCTACCATGATAGGCTCACACATGTTGCCCTGATGAACTAAATTAGCTTGTGTTGTGGATTTGCTAAACATAGAACAAGATATTGTTAAAACATTAAGGAATCAATGCAAAAAAAGTAATTTTTAATGATTTTTTTCTAAAGATTCCTCTTAGCAGTTAGGTACGAAATGGTGGGAAGTAATTGAGTCAGTCAGGGACAATAAAAAGTTAAGATCCATGAATAAAGGGTCCAATAAAGAAAGAGGATTTTAGATTGAGGATAAAATCATTTTAAAATGATAAAATCTAGAAATGATGAAATGAAAGTCAAAGTGTTCTAGCATACGTGGAGAAAAGTTGCTCTGGAAAAGTAAATTACAGTAAGTATAAAGCAAGAGAAATTTCTATAAGCACCAATTGTGGAAGAGAAATGTGCTCCAGAAAAAATAACTTGAAATTGAAATTGTATCTAATAGTCAGAAACTCTAATTTCAAAGGTACGTATATATTATTTATGTATATAACGACAGCTTAATGAACAGTTAACAGTATTTTCTGTCATTGTTCTACATGATTTAGAAAATGCTACAACTCACAGACTTATCGCTTATTATATTTGCATTCCTAACATGGTTTTGTGTTTAGCAAATACTCTCACAATTGATGACATATTTATTAAAATAAAGCATTTATAAAAAAATCATATTTTTATATGAATACTATATTTTGACATGAAAATGAAGTAAAAAGTATTAAAGTTGAAAATTGTAATATTTAATAGTCTCTAAGTAACTTTCTAATATCAAAGTATGTTTTGGATCTTTCTCCAGGGTTTAATGTTAATATAATAATACTACATCATTTATATTTCCAGTCTTTTTTGTTATCAAAATATTTCTTTGAGTTATATAATAATTGTTATAAGTTTATAAAGACAGGCTTAAAATTCCAGAGAAAATGATAGTCAACAGATCAGTGGTCTTAAAGTGATGAGCTATGGTTGTATACAGACTGGATGCAAACAATCTTCTTAGTTGATGTGACTACAATTCAAAAGGTATTTCTCTAGTTGTGAATTGTTGCTTCAGAAAACAGTCACTAAGAGAAAGAAAAAAGATTACAGCAATTGCTCCAAGACACTAAGCTATTGATTTCTACTGCTTAAAGTGTAACAAAAAATGTAACAGAAAGTTTCTACTAAAATATTTCTCTGGTTAATATGTGTGACAGGCAGAAGTACACATCCATCCAAAGAAAGCCACTTACGTTAATAGTCCTAAGTTTGGCCAGGGATGATGAGGTAACAAGCAATTGTTTCACTTTTGTTCTCAAAACATTTTTTCTCAGTCTGACCAAGTTGGATCTGATCTTTTTCTGTTTTTTGTTTTGTTTTGTTTAACAGTGCAGTGATTTATCTCACCACAACATTTGTCTTAGTGGATTGTATTGTTTTTAGCAGGAAGTCATGAAACTGAATGCTGATTACCTGTGAGACACATACACACACACACATACACGAGAGAGAGAGAGAGAGAGAGAGAGAGAGAGAGAGAGAGAGATTGAGACACAGATATAGATACAAACATCTTATAAATGAAGAGGAAAAGAATAAAAATATGAATTATGAAGGGGAAATATAAACTTTAGCTATCAATTTTCAGAAGAATTTTCCACAAAGTAATGATTAGCATTATATAAATAATTTTGTTCAGCATGAAAAGCATTTTAAAAGTCCCTAATACATAGAATTTTCTCAAAAACATTCATTTTATTGAATTAACTAGAAGATAAACTCTGCTCAACATGGTTTTAAAATATACTATAAACAGCATCAATAGCATTAACTTAGATTAGGTAGAGGGAAGTGATGGGAGGGGATGTGGGGATAGGAAAGACAATATAATGAAACAGACATTATAACTGTATGTATATATGTGACTATATGACCAATATGATTCTGCAATATGTACACTCAGAAAAATGAAACTATATCCTATTTATGTAAGATATATCAAAGTGCATAAATACATTCTACTGTCATGTATAATTAATTAAAACAAAAAAATCAAAAAAATAAGTAGAGCTGGGCTCTAGTAGTGGCACATGCCTGTAACCTAAGCAGCTCAGGAGGCTGAGACAGGAGGATCAAGGGTTCAAAGCCAACCTCAGCAACAGAGAGGTGCTAAGCAACTCAGTAAGACCCTTTTTCTAGATAAAATACAAAATAGAGCTGGAGATGTGGCTAAGTGGTTGATTGCCTCTGAGTTCAACCCCCATTCCCTCTCCCACCACCAAAAAAAAAAAAAAAAGTAGAAACTTTAGACAATTTAGGACTACGTAGGCTATATAATGTACTTAGGTTAAAATCCACAGGTTTTTTTTTTGTGTGTGTGTGTGTGTGTGTGTGTGTGTTTGTTCTGTTTTCAGTTTAAGTGTAAATCTCACAGAACTACACTGAAAGAAAATTAACATCTTCTCCAACTAATGAGGACTCTTACAAACATGGAACATTCTATGGTTAATGGTGCCATGGAGCAGTTTACACTAGGATGCAATGTAGCCAGTTCACATTAACCTACTTACATAGTTGTCATAAATTAGGGAGTCATTCAAATTTTAGGAAAGAAAAAGAAATGCACACCTCAGCTACAGATAAAATTTCTTAAAGGATGTCATATTATTCTCATCCTGATTCAATTTAAAAATGCCTGATACTCTTTATTGAATCAAAATAGAAGCTGAACCACTCATTAGTGAAAACAGCTTCCATTATATATTTTTATATCCCAAAACTATTGGGAGACATCTTTTATGGGCCCATCACACTTGGTTAGGCTGCACCTGTATGGGACAAATCCATTTCTTCTGCACTCCCCTGATTTGGAAATAGAGGATCTAATCTCTAAGGCTTTCCTCTTTTGCAAGGTAAGATTCAGAAATGTTATGCTCTTGTTTTCCAGATAAAGAATTTCTGAATGGTCTTTACAGAATTACATGCAAGTTCAGAGTATGTATGTGTATATTTCTATGCATATGTGTGTGTAATCACATGTATATCTATGTGTGACGGAGGATAGTCTGATAATCACAGCGATCTTTCAAACTCCTTGTGCTCGTTAGCATTTTGGCCCTCTTTCTACAGTTTTGAACACCATCCCCAATACTTCCATCCAGAAAAAGTTCAGATTTTGTCTTATGCCTTAGATACAGATTAGTAAAAACCACACACCTATGGAAAATGGAAAAAAGTTACTTCAGAATGTCATTTCAGCTGTCTGCCATAATCCTCTCACCAGAAACTTGGTCTTTCCTGTCTTGCAGGCATCAATATTTCTCTGATTACTGCACACAGATTTTCTTAATATAGCTTTTTTATTTTTCTTTGAGTATACCCCATCTGTCTTGCTGTAGAAATATCACAAAATTTGTTTCTAAAGTGAAAAATTTATATAAGTATCTATAAAATTTGATAACAGGTACAAACACCTCAATAGTGTTATAATGTTTTCTATCTAAAAATGGTAATATTGCCTTGACTGCAGAGAAAGATTGATTATCTGATCTTATTCGCCTGTGGTTTGTGAGACTCTCAAGATGCTGAATATCTAGTACTATACCCAGAAATATCCCTGGATAATCAAGATGAATTGGTCAACATAAAGTGGGAGTCTACTACCATACTGATTTTTAATGTGAGAAAATCACAGGGACTCCAAATATGATGGTTGTTATTGTTTATACTTGACATCAATATCGTGTACCAGATGAAGAAAATGACATTCCAAGGCATTCTTAACAGATATTAAAAAAAATACACTCAGCCTCATGAAAGAGTCAACCTCAATACTTGTTTATGTTTTCCCCATGGGAAACATTATAAATACTATCTAAAATAAATATTTATTTATATTTTTTCAATAATCAAAATATCTGTTTCCTCATCAGAAATGCATGTTATATTTGTTTTTATATATATATATATATATATATATATATATATATATATATATAATAAGTTTATGAAAAGCAAAACAATTTCCATTGTATGATATTTAATAAAATACAAACAGGTACAATTATTTCTTTTAAAAATTCATTTTCTATCATAAGCTACAAAACATAGTTACTTCTACAGACTGGATTCAATTTATTTTGTTTTTATATAAAATTTCTTAGAGCAATGGCCTGTAATAAGTTTTAGTTTCCACAATGTATTATGTCTTTGTATTAAACTAGTGTTGCCCAGGTTACTCAGGGAATCACACAGGGATCGTTCAAAATTCCACTTGAATGTGTATATATTTATATGCTTCTTCAGGGCACCATCATTCATGCTCATGAGTTTTACTACTACATTTATGCTGACATCTTCTAAATCTACTTTTCAGTATCTGCTGACCCAGTGCTGACTCTCCCTTTGCACCATTGTCTTTATGACATTTGAGTGTGGAATAGATGTCACCTGCAGTAACTCTCCTAATATGAGCATTCAGAATTGCTGCTTGCAGGCATTTTCTGGTACACTGGTCTGATCCTTTCCATGACAGTGGTTTATCATAGGACTCTGAATTTTTTGCCTTGCTCCCATTCTACTTATCTATAAAAATAACCTTAAGGTAAATATATTTCTTATTTTTTGATGCAACATTCCTAGATAAGGTTTATGATGAACAGTTTAGTCTTCATTAGTGAATTAAAATTTATAAGGTCCCATGATTATCTTACAATCAAAATGAAAAATGCAAAGTTTTCAAATTAATAAAGCATCTATTTTGAAAATCAATCATACTTTAATAAACATGGAAGGAGATACCCAACATAATACCAATTATTTCTCCTTTTTGATCATTTAATTAGTAATCCTTAAAAATATATAGTAATCAAATTTAATGACTAAGACTTGTTGGCATCCTTTCTATGTAATTTAAAAGTCAAGTCCAGAAATATTGGTTATCCACAAAAATTCAAATACTCTGTTCAATCAAACAAATTCATTCAATTTTTCTGTTTCCTAACTCTATGTCTATAAACATCATGGGGTATTTTTATGTGTCATTTTTCCTTCCAGAATTCAATTGACTTTTATAAATTATTCCTTTGCAAATAAGCTTCATTAATTTAACCATCAATGATGAGATTTAAAAATTATTTCTAATACAATTGTTATCAGACTTCTGGAATATAAAAGACATTTCTGCTCATCATTAATCTCTTCATAAAACATGAAACAAATAACAACAAAATGAACTCTTCGGTCTAGGTCTTTGGAAATCATGGCAATGCCAAGACTATTCCAAATAAATCTTCATTATGCTGAGATTTTGTGCCCTGGTATTAAATTGACAAAAATAAAAAAAAAATTAACAGGAATATTAACTTAGCATGCTGTTTTAAAAATAAAGGTATAAAAGAACTAATGAAAATTGGTACTTGTTTAAAATCCGGACCAATGAGAATTGAAAAATTGAACTCAAAAGCTAAAAGTTGTTATATATAAATTACCCTTATTTTCACAAAGTTTACAATATGTTAAATATAAGGAACACTTAAATATTTGGCAACTTGGAGACAGATGGACACATGACTATAAATACAATATTAAAAATATATTGTTTGTAAAAAAAATAGAAAAAATTATGGTTCTTAAGTATCAGAAAAAATATCAATATGTATTTTAGGCATCTTGCTTTATTGTTTCTGTAATCTGCTTTATTAATGCAACCAGTATTGTTGCATTAATATGGTTCCACCTGAACTGATTATTTAGTTAATAAATTGTGTTCAATTCCTTAAGTAACAGAAGAAACAGTCATATCCACAGGTCCAGTTTATACCAGCAGATGGCTCTCCTGGTGTTTTCACCTGCTAAGGATTTATATAGGTTGAAATGCCAAGTCAAAACAATACCAAATGTAAATATGTATTCTCTCCTTCATGCCAAGTTTAATATACATATTTACTTCCATCTAAGGTACTCCTGAAACCTTCTTGAAATGCATTGAAAAGCTAATATAATTACAAGCACTTTTCAAATAAAAGCCTACATTCCAATTTTCTATGTCTACTGTATTTTTTCACCACTTGAAAAAGACAAATTATAGTTTACACACAGAGAACTTTAGAGAAAGAATTTTGATAGAACTAAGCCACAAAGTTTTAAGCCTAAATAGGAATGAACAATTGAATTATTCAAATTTAATCTTTAAAAGATGTTATTTAATATATTACTATGTTAACATAATTTTTCAGTAATCTTTCATGAGTTACTAATATGATTCAACTTTAATAGCCTTTGAGCTGCACTTTTGTAGGATTGCCATAGATTGTAGAGCTCTGGTACACTGTTATCATCAAGGGCCAAATAATAAACCACTGTAGTGCTTATCCCTGGAAGGTCAAAAGGAAGAATAACTTGCTTGAATGTTAAAATGTTATCAAATGATTAAAGACCTTCAAGAAAATTGGTAGTTTATTCTTCATTGAGATGCAGTATTTTTAAGAAGTGAATATATCTGAAATTTTCCAGTTTTGAAGAAAATGTCTAGTAGTTTTGGATTTACAGATGCATAGCCTCACATGTTACATGCCATTTTTAAATACAGAAAACCCAATACTTATTTTATCATATATTTTTAGATATTTGAATATACATATTCCTATCGGTCTTTTTTCTCTACTGAAACATCATTAGTTAGAACTTTTTTTAATAATTAGTTTCAGTATAAAAATTATAAATCTTAATAGTCTTACTATCTTACACAGTAAATCTTTTACTTATATAACTTAAAATGGTAACTTTTACCTTCTTAACATAATAAACCTTGTTTCTAATCATAATTTTTTATTAAATTATTAAAAAAGTTTTATTACTATTGCAAATAAATTGAACCATGAATGTAAAAAAGTAAGTATATATTTTATTGTAGTTTTATTTTATTTTCTTTCATTAGTGATTTTTTTTATTCTTTACAAAAACAGCATTTCTTTTTTTTTTTTTAATTTTTTATTGTTGGCTGTTCAAAACATTACATAGTACTTGATATATCATATTTCACAATTTGATTCAAGTGGGTTATGAGCTCCCATTTTTACCCCATATACAGATTGCAGAATCACATCAGTTACACATCCATTGATTTACATATTGCCATACTAGTGTCTGTTGTATTCTGCTGCCTTTCCTATCCTCTACTATCCCCCCTCCCCTCCCCTCCCCTCTTCTCTCTCTGCCCCCTCTACTGACATTCGTTTGTCCCCCTTGTATTATTTTTCCCCTTCCCCTCCCTTCCTCTTGTATGTACTTTTGTATAACTCTGAGGGTCTCCTTCCATTTCCATGCATTTTCCCTTCTCTCTCCCTTTCCCTCCCACCTCTCATCCCTGTTTAATGTTAATCTTCTTCTCATGCTCTTCGACCCTACTCTGTTCTTAGTTACTCTCCTTATATCAAAGAAGACATTTGGCAATTGTTTTTTAGGGATTGGCTAGCTTCACTTAGCATAATCTGCTCTAATGCCATCCATTTCCCTGTAAATTCTATGATTTTGTCATTTTTTAATGCAGAGTAATACTCCATTGTGTATAAATGCCACATTTTTTTTTTATCCATTCATCCATTGAAGGGCATCTAGGTTGGTTCCACAGTCTAGCTATTGTGAATTGTGCTGCTATGAACATCGATGTAGCAGTGTCCCTGTAGCATGCTCTATTTAGGTCTTTAGGGAATAGACCGAGAAGGGGAATAGCTGGGTCAAATGGTGGCTCCATTCCCAGCTTTCCAAGAAATCTCCATACTGCTTTCCAAATTGGCTGCACCAATTTGCAGTCCCACCAGCAATGTACAAGTGTACCCTTTTCCCCACATCCTCGCCAGCACTTGTTGTTGTTTGACTTCATAATGGCTGCCAATCTAACTGGAGTGAGATGGTATCTTAGGGTGGTTTTGATTTGCATTTCTCTGACTGCTAGAGATGGTGAGCATTTTTTCATGTACTGTTGATTGATTGTATGTCCTCTGAAATGGAAATGAAGACAACCACTCCATTCACAATATCTTCAAAAAAAAAATAAAATACTTGGGAATCAACCTAACAAAAGAGGTGAAAGACTTATACAATGAAAACTACAGAACCCTAAAGAGAGAAATAGAAGAAGATCTTAGAAGATGGAAAAATATACCCTGTTCATGGATAGGCAGAACTAACATCATCAAAATGGCGATATTACCAAAAGTTCTCTATAGGTTTAATGCAATGCCAATCAAAATCCCAACGGCATTTCTTGTAGAAATAGAGAAAGCAATCATGAAATTCATATGGAAAAATAAAAGACCCAGAATAGCAAAAACAATGCTAAGCAGGAAGTGTGAATCAGGCGGTATAGCGATACCAGACTTCAAACTATATTACAGAGCAATAGTAACAAAAACAGCATGGTACTGGTACCAAAACAGGCGGGTGGACCAATGGTACAGAATAGAGGACACAGAAACCAATCCACAAAACTACAACTATCTTATATTTGATAAAGGGTCTAAAAGCATGCAATGGAGGAAGGATAGCATCTTCAACAAATGGTGCTGGGAAAACTGGAAATCCATATGCAACAAAATGAAACTGAATCCCTTTCTCTCGCCATGCACAAAAGTTAATTCAAAATGGATCAAGGAGCTTGATATCAAATCAGAGACACGCCGTCTGATAGAAGAAAAAGTTGGCTACGATCTACAGTCGGTGGGGTTGGGCTCCAAATTCCTCAATAGGACACCCATAGCACAAAAGTTAATAACTAGAATCAACAAATGGGACTTACTCAAACTAAAAAGGTTTTCTCAGCAAAAGATACAATAAGAGAGGTAAATAGAGAGCCTACATCCTGGGAACAAATCTTTACTCCTCACACTTCAGATAGAGCCCTAATATCCAGAGTATACAAAGAACTCAAAAAATTAGACAATAAGAGAACAAACAACCCAATCAACAAATGGGCCAAGGACCTGAACAGACACTTCTCAAAAACAGCATTTCTAAGATAATTTTTAGATGTGTTATATATAAAATTTATTTTAAGATCCAAGTGTTTCACTTTCTTCAATGATAGTTTCCTTAGATAACAATGCTTCTTTTGATAGACAAATTATTTTCGTGTAAAAATAATAATGGATTCAATAAAAATAGATATTGAGAATGAAACATAATTGATTTAAAGCCATTGATTTTATTAATGAAATTTAAAATAGCACCTCATTCTGAAGAGTATATGACAGTTAAAATATTCATATTTGGGCCTTTAATTATGCACACCTAGCCAAGAGGCAGCTGATTTATCATGTTAAAATTACAGATTATCTTTCATGATTCTATAAATATGTCAAAATAGACTGTATAACTAAAAAGAATTAAAAAAAGAAAAAGAAACCACATTATATCACTTACATTTCTTTCATAAATAAATAAAATAAAACCTTCCATCTCTGTATGTGGGGAAAAAATGCTTGCGTGGGCCATAGAAACAGGTCCACTAAAGTCTGAAGTAATTGAATGATTATGTAATACTATCTTCCATACATATCTTGTCATCCCACCAAGCCTCTAGTATCATGAACAGTTATAACTGAAAAAGTTGCAAAACACAGACTCTCTGTTATTCAAAAGGGGAGATAAATAAAATTCTAGAGAAAATTTGAGACTGGTACATACAGCTATGGAAAATAATAAACAAAATCCCAACTCCTGGTCAGAATAGCATAAATCCTAACACTAAAGTCCTGCGTACCTAATTCTTTACTGCTCAATGCAACATATTTGAATTAAACACAATATATCTGAATTTCTTTCTTTCTTTCTCTTTCTTTCTTTCTTTCTTTTGGTGGTACTGGGGATTAAACTCAAGGTCATACATGTCAGGAAATTATCTAGAAATTTATACCACACACCAACATGTTGATCTTTCAAGAAAGCATTAAAAGATATGCAAAAAGGCAAACAAAACAAAACAAAACAAAAAACAAATAAAGCAACATCAGAAGTAGAGTCAGATATTGCACAAATGTTCAAATTATCAGAAAGAAACCATAAAATAACTATGATTTGTTTGGGTTCCCTTCATATTTTTCATATAAATTCTTTTTTAAACATTTTTTAGTTGTAGATGGACACAATAATTTTATTTATTTATCTTCATGTGGTACTAAGGATGGAACTCAGTGCTAGGCAGTGCTCTACCACTGAGCCACAATTTGCAAATGTTTTTTCCACTTCTTCAAGATGTCTCTTCAATTTTAACTTTTTCCCCCTTTGCATTGGAAGCTTTTTAGTTTAATGCAATTACATTTGTGTGTTTTTGCTTTTCATGCATATACTTTTGAGATCATTCAAAAAATTATTGTCAGTATGAATGTTGTAGCATTTTCCCTCTATTTTCTTCCAGCAAAAATAGTTCCCTGTTTTATATTTAAGGCTTAAATCAATTTGAGTTGATATGTGTATATGGCATGAGATAAGAATCTAATTTTATCATTCTGCATGTGGATAGCCAGTTTTTGCAACATCATTTATTAAAGGGATTGTCTTTTCCACATTGTATATTTATTGAATCTTGCCCAAAACCACTTAACTATATATTTATGGCTTTCTATTCTATTCTGTTGTGTCTGTTTATAAACCAGTGCTATGTTGTTTCAATATGACTTTAGAAAATGTTTCGAAATCAATAGTCATATACTAACTTTTTCTTTTGACTTTAAAAAATTTTAGATATTCATGATCTTTCTTTATTCCATACAAATTTCAGGATTTTGTTTTCTAATTTTGTGGAAAATGACATTAGAATTCTGATAGGGATTTTACTGAATCCCTATCTAGCTTTCTCTAATATGTACATTTCCACAGTATTAAGTATTCCAAAAAGTGAATATTGAGTATCTTTACATTTATTCATGTTTCCAACAAAGAGCAAGAAAGCAAATAACCCAATTAAAAAAAATGGAAAACGGTCCTGTGTTAGTCAGTTTTCTGTCACTGTGACAAACACTTGAGAAAAACTACTTAGAAGAGGAGGGAATTATTTTGGCTGACAATTTAAGAGAATTCAGTCCACCGTCACTTGGCTCCATTGCTCTCATCCTGAGGTGTGGCAGGGCATCACCTTGGAAGGGCATGGCAGAGGAAAGCTAGTCAGCTTGTGGCAGCTGGGGAGCTAGAGGTGAAGTGAAGCAGGGACAATATATAGTCCCTAAGGGCATGACTCTAGGACCTACTGCCTGCATCCATGCCCTAACTGCCTATAGTTCTCCTACAGTTTTCACCAATCCCAGAAGTATAATCAGGTAACAGTGGATTAATGAGGTTCCAGCCCTCATAATCCAATTACTTCCCCAAAGCTCCACCTCCAAACATTGCTCCACAGGGGATCAAGCTGCATGTGAGCTTTGGTGGGATATTCCAGGTCCAATCTGTAATAGGGTGTGAAATATATATTTCTCAAAAGGCATACAAATGGCTCATAGGTTCATGAAAAAAATGCTTATTGTTACTTATCATTAGGTAAATGCAAATTAAAACTAAAAGGAGATAGTTCCTCATACATATTAGAATGGATTTTATCAAAAAGATGAATAGTACCAACTATAGGAAAAGATGTGAAGAAAATAAAATCCTAATACATTGTTTGTGGAAATGTAAATTAGTAATCACTGTAAAAAAAAATGGGTTGGAGTTTCCCAAAAACTAAAAATTCAACTACCTCATGATCCAGTATCTACCTTCCAGGTATATATCTATCTAAATTTACATCAATATGTTGAAGAGATAGCTGTACTACCTTGCTTATTAAAACCTATGATCACAGTAGCCAAGAAATTAAAATCTACCTAAATGTCCATCAATGGATAATTTTAAAAATTGAGTCTGAATTCTATTAACCTCAAAGAAGAAGGAAAACCTGTCATTTGTGATATGATGGATAGAGCCAGAGGACCTCATTCTAAGGGACATAAGTGAGGCACAGAAAGAAAAAGACAAATACTATATGATCACACATATATGTAGAATCTAAAAATGTTTAATTCATAGAATGTGAAATGACAATAATAACAGAGACTGGAAGTGTCAAAGGGCGGGAATAGGTAGTTTTTGATGTAAGGGCAAAGTTTTAGATAGGAGTAGGTTTTGAAATTATCATACTATAGTTGACTATAGTAATAATAATGTATACTTGAAAATAAATAAGTAAATTTCAAATGCCTCACTGTAAAAAATATAGGTAAGTAAAATGTAAGTAAGTAAAGGTTATGTCAATTAGTTGATTTAATCATTCGACATGTACACAGATGTCAAAACAACACATTGTACCTCATAAATGCATTCAGTTTTTATTTGACAAAAATAATATTAGTAGCAATAAATATGAAATGACTATGATTACTATGCTAAGGACTATGATGAAAAAATTAGACCACATAAAATAATGCATTGATAATTCAATTATAGATATGGTAATGCTAGAAAAATAAACCTTGTAATAGAAACAAAAGAATGTCTTTGAAGGGCTAATCAGTAAACTGCACACAGCTGAAGAAAATCCATGAGGTTGAATAAAGGTTAACAGAATCTTCTTTAACTGAATTGCAAAATTAAAACTAAAACAAATGGAAAGAAGTCCAAATATGACATTGAAAACTGGGAGAAGATATTTATTAAAATGTCATTCTCTGCTGGGTGCAGTGGCTCATACCCATAATCTCACCTATTTAGGTGAGTCATAAGGATCCAAGTTTGAAGTCATCCTGGGAAACCTAACAACACCACTTCTTAAAATAAAATAAAAATAAATACATAAATAAAAATAAAAAGGACTGGGGATATAGCTAAGTGATAGAAGACTTGCCTAGCTTATGCAAGACCCAAAGTTCCATCCAAGTACTGCAAAACAAAACAAGGAAAAGTCCTTCTCTTTGATGCTAGGATCCATAGTATTAGTTGGGAACAATTGTTGTTATTTTCAACATTGTTACATGAAGATAAAGTGCCCTATTTCTTCACCTGTTTCATGTTTTAGGTAACAAATTGACATAAAATATTGACCTTTTTAAAACTCTGGATTTTAACTACCACTATAGTCAATACACACAATACTTTTGTTTTTAAAGGAAGAGAGAAAGAAAAGGTAAAGAAGGAAAGGAAGCAAGAAAGGAGGCTGGGAGAAAAAAAGAAAAAGAGGGAAGGAAGAAGGATCTTTATCTTCATTCTACAATGCCATTTCTGTTCTTTGTTTATATTTTCTTATTGTTTGTGTTTCATTGAACTTCATGCATATGATGTTTTTCAGCATGACTAAAAAATTCTTATTTTGTGTTTATTCTAACATTGCTTTCATCATTTGGATCTTTAATGTTCCCCAAAGGCCCATGTGTTAAAGGCTTATTCTATGGAGTGATGTTATTGGAAGGTGAAGAAAAGTTTAAGAGGTAAATCATAGAATGAGGTTTTCAGGTCACAGGGACTAAGCCCTTGAAATGTATAGTAGAAGCCCAGGCTTTTCCTCTTTCTCATTTTTTACTTCCTGGTGATGAGATGAGTGAATTGCTCCAGCACACATTCCCTGCCATGATGATCTGCATCATCACATGTACTAAAGCAACAGGGATAACTGATCACAGACTGAAACCTCCAAAACCGTGAACCAAATGAACTTCTTCTCTTTCTTATTTGTTAAATGATATTTTATTTCCTCACAAATCAAGTAAGCTTTAAATACATATACACACATATATATTTTTTGGATAAGAGTATTCAAATGTTTATTTTATGCCTTATCTATTTACTTATTAACAATAGTGCACTATTAGAGATTATGACAGTGAGATCAACGGATGGAGTACTTTGTGTTAGAAGTGAAATTTCTTTAATAAGATCATTTGCATGCTTTTCTACCGGGCCTGGCTCCTATCTTTCAATTTAATAGCCTGAACTTGATTTCTGAACTTTCCATTCAATATATTTCAGGGACATCATATGATACTTATCACCATATAATTTCCTTGCCCTCTTCTTCAGGTGAGAATCACAACTCTGAATGCAATCCCAGAAATCATTTCTCCCTCCAACACCTGGCCTGGATCCTAGTTACATGGCCAAATAAGGACTTGCCTTTACCTGGGACAGTTGTCTGATAAGGAAAATGAACCTCAAGCTCAGTCTGGCTTTTTATTGATACTATAACTCAGTAGTTGATTGAGATCTGGTGAAACGAAAAGCTAAAACTAAAGAGTCTTTAGATATTTTGAATATATTTTGTGTCAGGTTTCTTGGGAGATTTCATTTTTCAGAAGTATTTTGCTAGACATGTATCAATATAACCGTAAGGTACTGGTAACTTTCATCCTAGTAATTCAGAGAAGATTCAGATTAACCATTCCTTGGTCATGTGTGGTAAATTCTTCCCACTGAGTATCTCAAAACACTGAAGTTTAGAGAAGATTTCTGAAGTTGTAACTTAAATTTACATAATTTTGTTTTTCCCTAAAACCCTAATGGATTATTTACATATTTCTGTACAATTATTGGTGATTTATCAAATCAAGATAGTCCAAGTACAAATATAAGAAATTATATTTAAATCATCCATCTTGTTAGTTTTACTTTTTGCATGAACATGATAATAAAAAAGTTGTTAAAAAAGAAATATAAAATTAACATTTTGACTTTGTTATTTCATCTGATATAAGCCATATTATGATTAGAAAACTATTTCTTTGAGTTAGCATAAGATGCAAAAATTATAACTTTAAAATCAACAAATCTGCAGGGTGCAGTGGTGCACGCCTGTAATCTTAGTGACTCCAGAGGCTGAGGAGGAGGATTGTGAGTTCAAAGTCAATCTTAGCAACTTAGTGAAACCTGTATCAAATTTAAAAATGCAAAGGGTGGAAGATGTGGCTCAGTGCCCAAGCACCCCTGGGTTTAATCTCTGGTACCTAAAAAAAGAAAAAAAATTATCAAATTCCATGGGAGGACCCAATACAGAGAAACTAAATATTCCTCCACAAGATTCTCAGAAACACTTAAAATGATTCAAGGCAACCTGAAAGATTTACTATTAAGAATAATAATCCTCGGTCATCATCTTGGGACTCTGCAAAAGCAGAGATACTACATGTAGTGACCTGCTTGCACCCGAGAACTTTATACAGGCTCTGAAATCAGCCAACAGCCACACACTGCATGCCACAGAGCTCGTTTCTGAACTTATTTCCAACGCCATTGCTTGAGCTTCCTCACATGGCCAGACTCAACAGCCCACTGCTGAAAGAAGGTGCCTCCATCTTGGGTCACCTTCATCCCCATCTTCAGTGGGGGGCAACATCGAGTCTAGAACTCTGACTGGCCAGGTACCCAGTTTCTAACTCACCCCTCTCTACAGTAGCTGCTACCCCAGCACAATGACGCCCAGGTTACCTTCACCATCCCAAGGGTGGAGATACCAGCTAACAACAGATAAGAAAGGAAGCAGGAAATATAAGAATTTCCAACCAAAACAATCCGGCTTCTTCCTTCAAGATTTTTTTTTCCCCTCTCCCTCTCTATTCTTGTGCCCTCACATCCCCAGCATATATGAAACTAAGGACTTTGCATAAATTAGGATATTGAGGACTGGGACATTTGAGTAGTATATTACAGCTGTGTCATATATTCTTTTTATTTTATTTTATACTACCAATTTCTACTATTTTAACATTTTTTTAAAAGTTTTCTTGATATATATGTGTGTTTGTTTTATGAACTCTACTGCTTTCTCACTTGTCTACCTAAAATTACTTCTTCTCCCTTCTCCTGTTACTAATCTTCCTCTTTAGATTTCTCTTTCACACTTTCTAAGATATAACAACTCTACATCCTCACCTCCTACCTCCTCAGCACATCATCTCACTCCTTGCCTCAGTTCTTTGTCCACCATCAGAAACTGCAAACACTTTTACAAGCCTACTGAGCATATTGTAGATAATAATTGAATTCACCATTTATGTACATTGTGACCAAACTGTAAATATCTTAACAGCAAATATTTGTTTTAGAGTATATACTACTTATATTGGGATCTGATAACATTGTCCTTCACCTCAAAGGAGAGATATTGAATCACTAAAGGGGCACTATAAGCCTATATAGTAAAAACTGTAGCACTTTGAATCCGCAGTGTTAGAAGGAAAGACACACAAGCAGTATGAAAAGACAAGGGAAGAAAGTGCCCCAAACTTACCAAGATTCATGGATTATTAGAATCCATGGCCAGCACAGAAGAAGAAAGGACAGAGAAGAAGTTCAGGATGTATGTGATTAAAATGTTCTCAGAATTAAAGGTTGATATGAGAGAGCAAATGGAGGCAGCAAAAGATCATTTTGACAAAGAGTTACATAAACAAATACAAGAAGCAAAAGATTACTTCAATAGGGAGATAGAGGTTCTTTAAAAAAAATCCTTGAAATGAAAGAAACAATAAACCAAATTAAAAGTTCAATTGAAAACATCACCAACAGAGTAGACAACTTGGAAGAGAGGACCTCAGACAATTAAGACAAAATATATAATCTTAAAAAGAATGTAGGCCACACAGTGAAAATGGTAAGAAACCATGAACAGAACATGCAAGAAATATGGTATAGCATAAAAAGACCAAATTTAAGAGTAATTGGGATAGAGGAAGGAATAGCATTCCAAACCAAAGAAATAAGTGATGTATTCGATGAAATAATATCAGAAAATTTCCAAATATGAAGAATGAATTTGAAAACCAAATTCAAGAGGCTTACATGTTACCAAATGTTCAAAATCACAACAGATCAACACCAAGGCATATTATAATGAAAATTCCTAACACAGAGAAGATAATATTAAAAGCCATGAGAGAAAGGAATCAGATTACATAAAGGGGGAAACCAATTAGATTATGTGCAGATTTTCCAACCCTGAAAGCTAGAAGAAACTGAACAACATAAATCAAGCTCTTAAAGAAAGTGGATGCCGATCAAGAATCTTATATCCAGCAAAATTAAGCTTTAGATGTTACCTTCCAGGATAAACAAGTCGAAAGAATTTACAACTTGAAAGCCTGATATCATTGTATACCTACGAGACCCAAAAAATTCCATCAGAAAACTTTTAGAACTAGTAAATGAATTCAGCAAAGTAGCAGGATACAAAATCATCACTATAAATCAAAGACATTCCTTTATATCAGTGATAAGTCCTCTGAAAGGGAAACAAGGAAAACTACCCAATTTACAATACCCTCAAAAAAAAAAAAAAAGAAAAAAAAAAAACCTTGGGAATCAACAATCAACCTAACAAAAGAGGTGAAACACCTCTACAACAAATACTACAGAAAGCTAAAGAAAGAAATTAAAGAAGACCTTAGATGATGAATAGATTTTTTTTTGTTCTTGGATAGGCAAAATTAATATTGTCAAAATGACCATTCTACAAAAAGCATTTTACAGATTTAATGCTTTTCCAATCAAAATCCCAATTACATAGAAATATATAAAGAAGTTATGAAATTCATCTGGAAAAATAAGAGATCCAGAATACCTAAAAAAATTCTTAGCATGAAGAGTAAAGCAGGTAGCATCACTATACCAGACCTTAAAATATTCTACAGAACAATAGTAACAAAAACAGCATGGTATTGGCACCAAAATAGACTGGTAGACCAATAGTACAGAATAGAGGACACAGAGACTAAACCACATAATTACACTTATCTTATATTAGACAAAGGTGCCAAAAACATACATTGGAGACAAGATATCCTCTTCAACAAATGGTGCTGTAATATGGAAATCTACATGCAACAAATGAAATTAAAGCCTTATCTCTCACCTTGCACAAATCTCAACTCAAAGTGGATCAAGGACCTAGGAATTAAACCAGACACCTATGTCTAATAGAAGAAAAAGTAGGCCCTCATATCTGTCATATTGGATTAGGCCCCAACTTCCTTAATAAGACTCCTATAGCACAAGAATTACAGTCAACCACTAATAAATGGGATGAATCCAAACTAAAAAGTTTCTTCTCAGCAAAAGAAATAATCAGTGAGGTACATAGAGAGCTTACAGCTTAGAAGCAAATTTTTACCATTTGAATATCAGATGGAGCACTAATCTCTAGGATACATAACAAACTCAAAATGCTAAACACACAGTTAACTGTGAAGCACTTCAGGGACCATAAATAAAACAAATAACCCAATCAATAAATGGGCCAAGGACCTGAAGAGACACTTCTCAGAAGATGATGAACAATCAATCAACAAATACATGAAAAAATGTTCAACATCTCTATCAATTAGAGAAATGCAAATCAAAACTACTCTAAGATTTTATCTCACTCCAGTTAGAATGGCAGTTATTAAGAGTACAAACTCAATAAGTGTTAGCGAGGATTTGAGAAAAAAGGCACACTTATACTTTACTAGTGGGACTGCAAAACGGTGCAGCCAATATGGAAAGCAGTATGGAGATTCTTTGGAAAACTGGGAATGGAACCACCTTTTGACCCAGCTATCACATTCCTAAGTCTATACCCAAAAGATTTAAAAACTGCATACTGCAGGAACATAGCCACATCAATGTTTACAACAGCACAATTCACAATAGCTAAACTGTGGAAGCAAGCTAGATGCCCTTCAGTAGATGAATGGATAAAGAAAATGTGGTATATATACACAATGGATTATTACTCAGCAATAAAAGAGAATAAAATCATGGCATTTGCAGGTAAATGAATGGAGCTGGAGAATAAAATGCTAAGTGAAGTTATCCAATCCCCCAAAACCAAATGCCAAATGTTTTCTCTGATATAAGGAGGCTGATTCATAATGTGGTTGGGAAGGGGAACATGGATAGATTAGAGGAACTCTAGATAAGTCAAAGGGGTGGGAGGGGAAGAGAGGGAGAAAGGGGGTAAAAAATGAGATGGACACCATTACCATAAAATTACTTTAAGTACATGTATGAAGACACAAATGGTGTGAATATACTTCGTATTCAACCAGAGATATGAAATATTGTACTCTGTATGTGTCATATGAATTGTAATGCATTGTGCTGTCATATGTAACAAATTAGAATAAAACATTTAAAAAAATACATATAAAGGGAAGAAAAGAATAATAATCCTCAAAATCTAATTTGTGGAACATTAAATACTTCTCAAAGTATTTTTAATACTGAACAAAAATTAAAAATCACTCGTTTTATATTGTAAAATTTATTCTCACTGTCAAAGAAATGTTCTTTTAACTGAAATGAGAAACTGATGATTATATATGGACATATATTTTTTTTTCTTCAGATCATTAGTTTAAATCTGCAAACTAGCACAAATACACAGTTAATTGTGAAGCACTTCAGCAACCATAAAAGTGCTAAAATGTAACACAGGTATGTGCAATGAAAGAAAATATTTGCTAAGGAATCCCAATTGCACCAAATGATTATGCTCAGTAATGTATAATAGGATTAATTAAATTTTAAAGATTGCTGTAAAATCATGCCTTAATACAGCATAAATGAAACTGGTCTTTTTAAAAATAAATAAACTGTAGTTTGCTGCATATTTTGAAAATTATGCTGTAGGAAAATTTATCATTTAAAATATTAAATTTAGATCTTTTCAAATACAATTTTGGTAACAATACTTCCCTTTTTTGTGGGAGTGGGGTATCAGGGATTGAACTCAGGGGCATTTGACCACTGAGACACATCCCCAGCCCTATTTTGTATTTTATTTAGGGACAGGGTCTCACTGAGTTGCTTAGTGCCTCACTTTTGCTGATGCTGGCTTTGAACTCTCAATCCTCCTGTCTCAGCCTCCCAATCTGCTGGGATTGCAGGTATGCACCACCACATCCAGTTTACAGTACCTCTCTTCTCCATGATAAATAAAATATATTGGTAATGGAAAGACTAAAGAAATTTTATCCGTCCCTTTATGTTAGTAGAAGTTAGCGTTTACAAATTCATAAAAAATTGTATTGTCTTTATATGGTCATATTTCAGTGACTTAAATGAAAATGAAAATAATTCTAGAAAATGTTTTAATTTTCCAAGAATGATTATTAAAAGTATGTAATAGTTCATATATATATATATATATATATATATATATATATATATATATATATGTGTGTGTGTGTGTTTGTGTATGTATATATACATATATATGCATATACACATACATATATATATGTGTGTGTAAAATTTCAAACTTTTTAATTTTAGGAACTTTTAAATTTTACAGTAGTCATAGTTCTTTTGCATTCACGATATTAAAGTAAATTTTTCACTAGGGTTTATATAATACTTGTTTGAAAAGGATGCTGGAATCTTTCACTCAGAAAGGAGTTTAGGAACAAACTGTAGGGGAAAACAGGAAGACACCTGTTCTTCAGTGAAAACTAGCATCAAGAATTCTAAAGCTACCAGAGTTGTGCCTCCTTTCTGAATACTCTTGTTTTCAACATGGTTATTGCATTTGCTTTCACTACTGATGAAATTTTATCAAATGTGTGAAGATGATCAGGTAAGCAGTCTGTGTTTTACCTACACCTATTGCAGAGAGGGAATGTTTTCTTAGATATGAATTCAAATAACCAAGAAAATGTTTTCAATTAGTAAATAAACAATGAATAAAGACCAGGGTTTGAAAAATATGGTGATACCCATTTAAAATTTATGATTTTAGTGACAGGAGAAGAGTTTTACCAGAATTGAAACTTTTTAGTTCCATTAGATGTGAGAACATTTGATCAGGCAAAACATATAAGTCCCATATCTTTATCCAAGAATCATTAAAAACATGTAATTTACTTTTTTTCTTATTAGTTTGAAAGATAGTCTAAATTGAATTAGTAGCATTACTAGTAACATTAGTTATATGGGAGAAATTATTTTTTTTATTCATTAAGAAGTCAGTCAGATGTACTTGGGGAGGTGCAGGTATAAGTTAAATACTTATATTTTGTGAAAATAATTTTTACCCACATCATCAAACATGACTCTCCTTTCACAATATTGTGATCATTTCTCCCAGAAAAAGGGAGCAGAAAAATCTCATCAAAAGTGTTAAAAAATACAGTATTCACTTTTCTATTACTTGAATAATACCTGGGGTGGTTACAATATTTATTGTTTAGGAAATATATTTGAATTGCTTAGAAAATTATAATCTAACACGAACATTTTAAAAGATTGTTTTGTATTCCTAATATGGTTCAACTTTACCCCTTTCATTGTTAAATTCAAACAATGAAGATTAACTGAAAGAATTAAGAGATGACAATAACAAGATATTCTCGGTGTACTGTCAATTAGTCTATAATTTGAACTGTCTCTAAATTGACCTATATTGTTTGCCATTATGAAGGTTCCTTTATCTTCCATTTATTTATATAATGATTAATGAATATTTAGTGTATGAGAAAAATTATAATGCTAGAACCTATAAATATTAAACACAGACATATTTACCTTTGAACCCTCTCAGCAACCCATAATTGTAAATAATTGCCATTTTGAGGTTTAAATAGCACTTACTTTGCTCAGCTTCCCACATCCCATACACAGCTACTTACATGAAAATCTACTATTCTTTCACAGTTTTTTTGTTTTTCTAAATTTATTTATTTATTTTGACAAATTTCCAAGAATGCGAGGGTCTATAGTTCTGCCTTCCTACTCAGTGACTTACCTTGCTCATTGGCCTGCAGATTGGCCCCACAGTTTTGGCACAGGTGTTCCTGGTTTCTTTGTGATTCATCCAGTTATGAACAATGCTACACTATACTGGTCCTTAACTCATATATTTATCTTTCATTTAGAATCATTTTCTTCCAGGTTAAATTCCTGTGAAGTATTTAACATCTCATGTTCCAATTAGTCTGTGGGAAGACTCCTAATATCAAACATGTACTTTGTTTTAATACTGAATTTCCTTCTGATAAAAAGGGCCCTAAAAGATTGGACTCTTACTTACTGGACAGTTTATTCCAGTGGCTGTTTGACTTTCTCCATATTACAGATGGCTTAAGGCTATATCTGTCCAGGAGCATTTTTCAAATAACTTGAATGGCAAAGGTAAATACATGGATTTTCTTTCATGGACCAAGTCATTTAATCAATGAGGGGTACAAAGTCAGTGGCAGCACCAATCTCTCTGGTATATCTGTCTTCTAGGTCTGTTCCTAATTTACCTGAAAAAGAAATTCCCTCCAATTATTAAAAGAATAAGTAAATGTATACTACATGTATTTTTTAACAATTAACATTCAATAATTTGAATCAATTTCAAAAGATTTGTGCTGAGTAAAAGAATTCAGGTTTAAAAGTTACATACTATATGATTTCATTATATGGTATTCTCAAAAAGAATGACAGTGCCAGAGAACAAAACAGTGGTCATAGATGGATAGGGTTAAATTAAGAGCACATGGAATTATTGGGGTTATAAAATTCTTTGTTCTGTGCCCTCTGACACAAATTTACTTCTGTGTTAAAATTTAATCAAAAAATTCATCCAAAATCATTTTTATAGATTGGTAATATAAACAATACTTTTGAAAAAATAATAAAATGAAATTTAAGTGAGAATAAGTAAGTAAACAAGTAAAATCCTTTACAAAGTTTAAAATAATGTCATTCAATATAAAGTATATAGTTAAATATAAACAAGAGATATCTCAGATCTATTCTGATTAGAAGGTGAGAGGAACTGATTGTACTCTTCTTAAAATGTTTAATAACACCTGGAAAAATTCAAATTACTAATTTTATAATGGAGAATATTTTTTTTACATTTTTTCCATTGATTTTTCATTGTTCAGCATACATTCATTGATAAAGAAAAACAAATAATCCAAATGCATTTCAATTATAATAACTTCTCAATATCTTGAATGTTCCAATTTTATATTCAAACATTTTATCCTTGCACTAATACTTTGACTTAGGTCTATTAAAATCTGTGTCACAGGCAAAGAAATATCAAGATATATTCTTTGAAATCCCCAAATCATCCATTTTAAATAAACTTAGTTCTAACAAAAGCAAAGAAAGTAAAATTTGTTTCTGCCTAGTTATTTTTATTCCATCTAGCTATAATTTATGCTATCCTGATCTAGCTGGTTGGTACTAAGTATAAATTAGTTTCAGACAAATGTATTCTCTCCAGAAATGTCTTTGAAGCCCTGGAAAACAGCAATACAGGGAAATTTATTTTCTCTAGGAAAGTAATAATACTTCTATGTATATGGGAATTAACTTCCACAAAGAGTTGAGTGATGACAAAAGATAACATTAATACAATACTTATAGCTAAGATCTATTATTCATTCTACTTTATGTAGTTTGTATTTTGACAGTAATTCAATAGATGTTATTAACATTTCCCTTTTGTAAAATGTAAAGGTGGATAAGGTTAAGTAAGATTTAAGGATCCAATATCTAGCAATTGTGGAACAAACATATTAATCTGTGTTCTCTTATTGCACAGAATAACTTCTAAGCTTTAGGTTACTGAGTATAGAACAAAGATATGTATTTCAATGTACTGAAACCATGAAAATCGAGTTAATCTTCAAGGTTTAGTCAAATTGCACCCACTTTCAATGGTAAGTCTATTCATTCATTTTTATTTTTTAATTCATTTTATTAATTTTTTAACTTTTCATTTGTATTTCATAATATTATTTAGAATGTTCTGGAACATCTATTTATATCATGATAAATGATTTTTTGTCTTGTTTGTTTTTAAAATAATTTTTTAAATATGTCATTTTAACCTTTCTGTTTTCAAATATTTTTGAGCTTTGGGTTAATTATTTATGGATGCATAACTACAGAGTGGTTTTGAATTTGCCTTTGAGGGAAAATTCAAGACCAAGTCAGTTGTAAGCTTATTTCTGTTTGGAAATCTTATGTCATCAAATCATATAAATAGAATTCCCATGCTCTTTCATAATTTTTTAAAATATATTTTGAGTGACATATATTTTCCTAACCAGGCTTGAATGCATGACAAATTATATTTTTTTGCTTTGTTGGCCCACTTTAGAAAGAAGTTTTTCAAGGTCTAGTTTCTTAGAAACTGCAGATTGTCCAGGGTCTACTTTGGGGAAAGGTGCTTGGTCTAAATAATTGCAAATAGTTTTTATTTTTATTTTATTTTATTTTTATGTTATTATAGAATTTTGAGGGTTGTTAGAATACAAATCTGAGACCAGTATTAACTTGTGTATATATACCATTACAAAATAGCAGAATCAATAAAAATTCTTCAAACCAGGCATTGCACTGAGAGTAATTTAATTAAATCTTTTCACCTAATTCTTGTCTATGGATTTTTTTTCTGACACATTCCACCACATTGATTTTAGTAATTACCAATATTCCAACCTCAGATCAAAAAACAGTGTCTAAAACTTAAGTTAGATGTGATAGTCTGGCCTGCATTAATACTGCCCTTAATTACCTTATGGTGTTGCCTTTACTTAATTCCAGAAGTTAAGATTTTTTGTCCAATGTGATAAATAGATTAGAAACATTTACCCAGAGTTTCTATGTATTTTTAATACGCCTAAGAGGGGGCTATTGTGCATTAGCTCACTCTGTCATGTTGTAGGACACCCTAGCCATCAATTCCCCACTTTCAGGCTAATTGCTTTAGACTCTAAGGCTTAATTTGAAAACCGAGTGGGAGAATCATTGAAGTAGATTTTGATCCTCCCACAAGAAGTCTTGCCCTAGAAAATATATCTTTTGCTACTTTAAAACTTCAGTTCTTTTCTTTCCCACTTTGTTTTTAATGAAGAGAAATGTAGTCATGTCATATATTTAATCAAACTATGAAACATTTTAAAGGCAGTAAAGAAGATCTAAGAAATAAAAAAGTAAACAGCAACATATTTTTTTTTCTTTTTATGTATATTTTCCTTCTTTTTAAGTGTATTTTTAATTTAAAATATGTTTGAAAAAATATCTTTCTTCTGGTAAAACAAAGTAAGAATTGTTATGAAGCTTATTAATATAAACAGAAAAATTCAGTGGAATAGCTTAAAGTTAAATATATGTTGATTATCTCATGTACTCTTTAAATTGATTGGAAAGATTTCATCGAATCTGACCTCAAAATTTCAGTGGAATTATTTTTTAGAACATGAATATATATACAAATTTGACTTCTCCATTTCAACACTGGTTCCAGGAAGTTGCTCATGTTGACATCACAAGGCAATCAATTAAAAAATATCAAATTTCTGCAAAAGTATACAATGAGAAATACTGTAAAGAAGAGCAGCATAATGATATTTTTGGAATAAAAATCTTTAATATATGTTGATCTCTGCTGCCTGTCACATAAGTAGATGAGCTGTTCTAAGAATCAAATCATTTGATGTACTGTTTTACAAAACAATCTCCATTATTTAGTATAAATATCTTTCCAAGAACCAAGGCAAAAATATAGCACTTTGTGAAAATAAGCTTATATTATATAAGGATTGCTGAACTGGCCACTCAGTTTTCTACTGTCAAATAGTCATTCAGTGTTATTTGGTGAAAAACACTAACAAACAAAAAACTTGTTATTCTGTTTAAATTTAGATGATTAAATTGATATTGTACATGCCATTTTGCTGGTTGCTTTTTGTCCAATGTCTTTGCTAGAGTAAAAAACACGGGTAAACAATAACATCAAAAATTATATAAAATCACACCAAAAATGTGCTAGAAACATTTGAATACATGTGCGAGTTGAACTTCTAAATTTTTATTTCATTAACTTTAACCCACTTAAAAAAATCAATGTTTTTTTTCCCTCCAAAAATGAGGTAAATATCCATAGATTTTTTTTCAGAATTTTCATAAAATTCATTGTCAGCAGTATAAAAAAGAGATCTCTCCAAAGAATACGATCGATCCTTAATGGAGTTACTTCAACCCTATTTTGAAAGTCAGTGTCATCTGTTTACATACCTTATCATTTTTCTGTCACCTATGTGTTTTCTTCCAGTGTATCCTAAGTAGTGTATTGCTTATGAGTGTGCAATTTAATAAAATAGAGACATTTTAATTATAGTAATATTTCACATTTTAAAAATTTATTTTCTATGTCTGTAAATTAAAAATGTGTGAATTTTATGAAACAATGAAAACCAGTTATATTTCAACATATGCATTATGAATGTATTAGGATTCATCTTTGCATTTCCTGACTTCAGGTAGATCATGGGAGACATTTTTCTCATAACAAGACAGTCTATATTACCTGTCAGTTCTTAACTAAAATTCTGTGAAAACTGAATTTTACATATATAAAGATTTATTTATGCTTTTATGACTCTCCATTTTCAGAGATTATTACTTTTTTATAAGAATGGAAAGAAACAACTAAATTACATTTGTTTTAGCCATTTAACTGACTGAGGAAAATAATATACTAATTGACCATTAGCAGTAGACATTATCTTGTTTATTAATTCTTAGATTTACAGCTTCATAAAATTGCTGTTGTACTTACACTGAAACATAAGCTTTAAATCTAATGTCTAGAAATCATTTATTTGCTACAAATTAAAATTACTTTCATTAAAAGTGATCCAAAATAATGTGCTCATAAGAAATTGTCTATACCCATCTCCTCAGCTGTTTTATGGAGGAAAATCTTAATCAACAGAGGAAAAGGCAAAAAACAAAAGGGAAACAACAGGCTATAGTGTTGGGTGCAGAAAAGAAATCCACTACATTCAGAAGGGGGAGGACAATATGCTGGGGGCAGCATTGCCTGTGGAGGGAACAGCGGCATCTATGAAAGGCACATACTTAAGGACAAGATTCCAATTACGACACCAAAGAAAACTGCAATACCCACGCCCACCCAACACAAAGCTAATAAGCTTTTAATAAATATAATGATGAAATATACCTAGGAAGGCTGCAAAAGACAGATTTTATGCAGAATTATTTTTACAATATAAACTATGTACTACTAGAGGTACCAGAAGCAACATTATGCAGTTTTATAGTTCATAAGAAAGGCACTATAAGACAATAAAGGAGGAAAACAAGAATTTGAGATTATAAATTTCTTATATACTATGTAAAGCATTTTAATATTATTTGAAATTTGCTTCAAACCTTTTGTAAAAATACACTATAAGCCCTAAAGTAATCATAAAAATACAGAACTTTTTTTAAAGTAGATATTATAAAAAACAGAAAAGGAGAAATATTCTAGTATTTTATACCCTAGTAAGGCTACTATAGTTTTTTGTAATTCATTATATATTTCATAAGCAATTAAATAGAGGTGCTTGATGTTTTAAAAAACAAGAAAAATAATAAGGGAACGAAATTCAGATTACCTTGATTTTATCAGTACACCTTATATACATGTACTAAAATATCTCACTAATCTATGAATATACACAATTATTATATATCCATTAAAAAGAAAACAAATGAATTTTTTTAAAAATCATTTAATATAAATTATTTAATAAAGGTGATAAATAGACTAGAAAAAATTGTCAATAAAACCTGGAGAAGGAAGAGAATTGAGAAAAACAAAGAATAAAGAAAACAAATAGAAAGCAGCTGCAGAATGATATGCTCCGTTTCAAAGTAAATAGTATAAGAATTTCTGAAAAGCAATGCTCAAGGATATCTAGTTAACAAGAAATCCATTTAAAATATAAATATAGTCACATGCCATTCAATGATGTGAAAAGCATCTTAGAAGTGCATTATTAGTTGAGTTTTGTTTATTGTGCAAACATCATAGAGTATATTTCCATGAGTATTGAAGGATTAACAGTACCTGAAAAATAAAATTAAAATGTCTACAATAATAAAAGCAATAAATTGGCAAAAGAATAATGTAACAGGTCAGTAGGTGGAAATATATAATGAAAATAGATGTACTTATAACTAGTCAAGAAACTGTTGACCATAGTTGAGATGGCGATTCAATAAAGAAAAGATGATCTTTTCAATAACTTCTCCTCAAAGACAAGAAGGAAGGAAGGAAGACAGAAAGGAAGCTTCTATATAACAAACATGAAGCTCTACACAGCCTTACAATTTTTGCAAAAGTCTCCTCAAAATGTTCATAGATTCACCTTTAAGATATAAGTCTATAACATATCTAGAAGAAAACAATGGAGAAAGTTGATATGAAGTTGGTTTGATGATGAATTTATAGATTATCTACCAAAAGTATATTCAATGGAAGAAATAAATACAAGTTGGACTTCGTTAAAATTAAAAAATAAATAAATAAATAAAAACTTCTGTTTTCTAAAATAAGTGTTGGAGTGACAAAACAAACCAAAGAATGAAAGAAAATATTTGTAAGTCTACATTTCTGACAAGAAATTACATCCAAAATATACAAAGAATTGAAAGTCCAAAACAAGTAAATAAATCAATTAAAAATTGGAAAGATGATCTAAAGAGATAATGATGATGGAATATACACATGAAAATTTGGCACATGAAAAAATTTTCAATATCTATCTAATCTCATTTGGCCATAAGAAAATACCATAGAATTGGGCCTGGTGTGGAGGTGTAGACCTATAACCTTGGTGGCTCAGGAAGCTGAGATAGGAGGATTTCAAGTTCAAAGCCAGACTCAACAACTTAAAAAGGTCTTCAAAATAAAAAGTAAGTTAACAGCTTGGGATGTGCCTCAGTGGTTAAGTTTCCGTGGTTTTAATTTCTGATAAAAAATTTAAAAGAAGGAAGGAATGAAGGAAGGAAGGAAGGAAGGAAGGAGGAAGGAAGGAAAGAAGGAAACATAGATAGGGTAGCTTAAAAAAAAAAAAAAAAAAAAAACCAGAAATTTACAATAGTCACACCTCCCCCTTATCTGAGGTTTCACTTTCCACAGTTTCAGTTACCCAGTGTTGTCTATGGGCCAAAAATATTAAATGAAAAAAATTCAGAAATAAACAATTCATGAGTTTTATATTGATTATCATTCTGAGTAGAATGCTGGAATTTCATGCCATCCTTCCCTATTATGCTGGGAAGTGAATGATCGCTTTGTCAAGTACACACTTTTATAGGATATTATCCCATTAATCACTTTGTGATCTCAGTTATCAACTCTTTTTTCATACTATGGCAATGCTTATAATTCAAGTAACTCTTACTAATGGCTCCAAATCACAAGAGTAGAAATACTGAAAATTCTGGTATGACAATGTTAAGTTGTAAATTGCTTATTTTACCTACATGTATAGATAACCGTTTTTGAATAAGTAAATAAAGGAAACATTATAAGCTAAAGTTGCTTAGACTTATGAAAAAGCAAATTTTCTAACTGTGAAATTGAGAGGAAAAAAGAAATTCATGCTAGTTTTGCTATCACCATTTAAACTGGAAAAGTTATGGTCACCTTGTGTGATAAGTGCTAAGTTAGGCTTTACTTTGTTTATGCATGCATTGGAAAACGCATAATTTATACAATATTTAGTACACTCATGAGTTCAGAAATTTACAGGGACCTTGGGACAAATTTCCCAAGGATAAGGGAGTACTACTCTATTTTTCATATTTCTTCAGGGTGAGAAGACCAAGATCAAATTCATGGTCAATTCCATACTGTCTCTATTCCTGGGTTGCAGCCAGCTCTCTTCTTTCTTTGTTCTCCCATGGTGGAAAGAGCAAGTTCTCTCATGTTTTCATTCCCATTGAGAATGCCCCACCCTTATGACCTCTTTTAATCTTAATTGTCTCTCAGAGATCACATCTCAAAATACCATCACACTGAAGATAGAGGCTTTCATATGAATTTGAGGATTAGAAAATATTTAGTCCATACCCTTGTCATTAGGAAAAATGTAAATTGAAACAACAATGAGTTGCTATTATAAACAGAATGGTTAAAATCCAAAAACCTGACAGTACTAATTACTGGCAGCAATACAGAACATCAGGGACATTTGTTAATTGTACATTAAAAAAAATCAAAATTGTTAAACCATTCAGGTATCTTTGGAAGAATGTCAGTTTCTCACAAAACTAAAAAGGCCTTTCCTATGACTGAAAAATCACAATTTTCAGTTATTTTTAATATTTTTAATTATTCTGTCACTGTTGTCACTGATTTGTAAATCTATGTCCACACTAAACTCTGGATGTATATTTTGCTGGAGGTTTATGCAAAATCATCAAAACTGGAAACAACTAAAATGTCTTTTTTTTTTAGATGACTATAAAAACAAACTTTTATCACCATACCAAGCACTAGTATTGAGTGATAAAAAGGAATGCAATATCAGACATTTAAAATTCATCATTTAAAAATGATGGTTCTTCAATGCATATGTTAAATTTAAAAAGGCAATCTAAAACAATTATATAATGTATACCTCCATTTATATCATATTTTGGAAAAAGAAAAATTCTAGCCATAATAAAAGAGATCAGTGATTATTAATATTAGTGGGGAAGAAGAGTTTGAATATCTAAAGGGAATATTTTTAAGGGTAGTGAAACTTCTCTGAAAAAAATTACAATGGTAGATATATGAAACTGCGCATTTGTTAACACCCATGAAACGTTACTGGACAAAGACCATTGCTTAATGTAGCCAATAATTCCCCTCAAACACATGCACACATTTGGGTGATTAGGAAATCATAAAATATAATACAAAAAGGAAGAAAAATATCTAAATGAACTTCACTGAAGGTCTACACCCACATGCCATTATAAAAGAGGGAAATTTGTAAGTCTAAAGAACCAAGGTATAAGCCTTTAAAATATCTGTTAACAATTTGAAGTCATTATGCACCTACACTGGAATTGATGAATTAAAGAAAAAAAAAAATGTGTTCAATAGTGGAGCCAGAGTTTTCAATTCCAGAGTCAGAGATACCTATGATCAAGAGGAGATGTTCAGAATGAACCATGTTATAGTGGATGGGAATAGGAGGGATCTATATAAACTTATATTAAACTATACATATATATACTATATATGTATACTTTAATATATAAAACTTATGTATAGTTTAATATATAATACATATATATACACACAGAGATTAGAAAGAGAAATGAATAAAGACTTAAAAAAATGTGTATATATAGACACAGTTACGCATATACGTATGGGTTAGTCTACAAATATTTCCCTCGTCTGCTAGCTAAGAGGTTTTAGAAACAAAGACACCTCAGGATCAACAAGAACACCCACACTCAGATCTTGTTTTCTACATACAACCATTCAATAAAAAATAATTATATTTCTTTGTGAAAAGGCTTATTCTAGATCTGATCAAGAAATATACAATGTGGGACTTTGTTTTGTACCAAAAGTGAATAAATTCTTTTCAATAGGATATGAGTATATCGAAAAGATATAGGATCCAAATTTAAGGGCTCTGAAAGAGCAAATAGGCATAGGAAATGCTACAAAGTAAATAGTAACTTTTAACTCAACGTATATAAAGAACTATGAGTTTATTCTGTTGAAGAATGCATGGGCCCCCAAATTCCCCATCCTCCTCACATACAAATGCCGCATGATGTCCAAGACAATGACTGCAGTGTATACTTTTCCCCTGGCTGAATTACATGATACAGTAAGATTGACTCTGAAAAAGGGCAATTCTTAAAATCAGGCTGGCCACTAAAACAAAATCTCACAGATATTTTCCATCAGATCTTGTTATCATTTATATGTGAGCTGTCTCCCTAAACTCACATGTGAGATGATGTAAAAAGGTTTGGAGGAGAAATGATTGGGTTACAGCCTTAACCACCTAATAAGTGGATTAATCCCTGATATGATTAACTAGTGGTAACTGGAGGCAGTTGAGGTGTGGCCTGAGAATGTGGTTCATTGGGGGTGTAGCTATGGGGTATATATGTTGAATATGGAGCTGGAATCAATCTCTCTCTCTCTCTCTCTCTCTCTCTCTCTCTCTCTCTCTCTCTCTCTCCTACCTGATCACCATGTGCACTGTTTCCCTTTGCCACACTCTTCTACCTTGATGTTCTACCGCACCTCTGTTTTCAAGAAATGGAGCCTGTTGTCTATGGATTGAGACTTCTGAAACCATGAGCCTCCAAATAAACCCTTCCTCCCCTACAATTGTTTTGGTTGGGTCCACTCTAGTCACAGCAGCAAAGAAAGCTGACTAAAACAGTCCTAGAAAAAATTTTTTTTTTAATGTTTTGAGTTGTTCTTTGGGAGCCACTTCAGTGGGATCTGAGATTGGTCTCAAGAAAATGAGAATAACCTCCTTCTCAAGACAGAAAACAAAGAGCACTAGCAACTATGAAGAAATAAATTCTGCCTAAAAAAAAAAAAACTGTTTTGGAAGGGGTATTTATTTCTGAAGTCTCTAAAAGAGAACTTTGATGGTTCACACTTTTACTTCTATCTTGTTACCTCTCAACAAAGAAGCTACTCACATCTTCCCAGAATGTTTACCTACAGAACTGCAAGCTTATAAATATATGTTGTTTTAATCTGCTAAGTTTACAGTGTCTTGCTATGCTGCAATAGACAACCAATACAATATTGTATAATTAATTCATTAATTGACAAGGAGAATTAATAAATCTTCTTTAAAGAGTTCCAAATGATAAATGTAGAAATAATGTGGAAAATTTTTTTTAAAATCCCCTTGGATACCCATCTTAATCCATTTTGTGCTGATATAACATTATAATTAAGAAGAATTAATTGATACAAATATGTATTTATTGACAGTTCTGGATGATGATAATCTGAGGTCAAGATACTAGCAGGTTTTGTGTCTGGGTATCCCATGAAGCCATTGTCTTCTTCTAAAATGGTGCCTTGCACACTGTGTCCTCTGAAGGAGAAGGCTGAAGGCTCCAGAGAAGAGAGTCCACTCTCAAAACTCATTTTCACAAAAGTATTAAATACATGGTGAAGTCTTTATACTCTAATCACCTCTTAATTCTTCTACCTCCAAAAAGTGTCATTACATCAAGATGAGTTTTGGAAAGGACAAACATTCAAAATGGAGAAACATTACATTAATAATTACTGTAAGCAGCAATCACAGTTGAATGATTAAATTAAAATACTAAACTTTAAAAAAAATTTACATAGTTTCAAGGTCCATACTACATTTTTAAAAAACTGTGATGTTTGCAACATATACCTGTGAATTCTTTGACTCTGAATTTGATTTCTTTCCTTTTGAGTATTGGACTGATGTAGTGAATAATTTACAACAAAGAGAGAACAGAAAGAGAAAATTAATAAGTTTACTGCAGAGTAACTTGATAGAAATCACCTTATTCAAGGTGAAAACCATTAGCTAATCAGAATTAACATCATAAATCATATGAATATGATATTCCCCTTGATTTGATGTGATTATAAGGGATCTCTACATCCCTAGTATTCTTCTCTGAAATAATAATGACAAGATAACAAAAAAACTTAAATTGTGGCAATTTTTAAAAAGGAAATACCAGAAGTAATATTCCCTATCATTTTCATTGAAATCACTATTTTGCCTTATGAAGAAACCAGATGGATCTAAAGGAAGACATCTGTATGCTATGATAGACTTAATCCCATAAGAGACCTGATTATAGCACTTTTCCTTATGTTTTAGGACTGCTAAAATTTCTCAGTTACAACTCTCTGAGGCTTATGTAATGTCACCTACAAAAGCAAAGAATCTTACTTCATGCAGTGATGGATCCATAACCATGGCATCTACTAGTCAGATCATGTGTAGAAACCTACAGAAACTGTCAGGTTGATGGAGGTGACTAAGGAACAAAGCACCAAGCAATTCATGGGGGAAAGAAACAGTGATCAGGCACTGAAGGAATGCTTGTCAATCACCGGGGTTTCCTGGCCAATCCTGGCTCTTAGCCAGCTACCCCCACCAACCCCAGGAGGACAAGGGACTCTAAAAACTTCCTTTTCTGTCACAAGCCCTCCCTTCCTGTTCTAAGCCCAATAAAAATTCCAGTTGGATTGAGCCCCATGCACTTCTCCTTAAAACCACTCTGCTGGTCTCAGAGTTAGCCTCAAAGCAAAATCTCAGTAAAGCCTCATTCAGTGGCCTTTTTAAATATGTCTCTTTTGGTTGATGCTGTGTGACCTTACAGAAACCACAATGTGGATTTATATTCTAAAGGAAAAGATCATATTGGTCTTTGGCTCTAGAGGTAAAGCAGGAGGGACTTCAATTACCATGAGCATTTGTGCTTTCCCCTCCCATAAACCTTGTCTCTGAAGTTTTAGAACTAGTTGTCAAAGACGGGTACACTCACTAGTGTACAAAGCAAGATGTTAGTGAGTTATGCTTTACAGCTGCTTCCAAGAAATTTTGATCTCTGTGTCCCATGTGCTGACAGATATAAAGTAAAGTTTCAGTAACAGCATGGTATGATCAGCAGAACTATGTAAGAGTAAGAAGGAATTCACTAAGTGTAGTAATTCACTTAAGTTTCTCCTGAAATTCCTTTGATGCATTTTGAGTTTGAATGGGGGCGTTCAATAACTTGACCTGAGCAGGCTACAATTATTGAGGTTTTGGCAATGACGATTTAGGACACAGCATCAGGCAGACCTACCTAAGTGATGAAATACAATACAGAAATATTAGAATGCATAGTTGGTTGGGGAGATGATGAGTACTAGTAATAGTTCAAAGATCATTTGAAGCGATGGGAGGTATTAGTCATTTCACTAATCTCTTTTAGGCAAAGAAAGAAGGGAACCTGAATAGAGAATAAGATTGGGGTGGCACAAATAGTGAGTAGTAGTGGCCATTAACATACCCTACTGACCTCCAAGGATGAGCAGTGCTGCCGTTGGCTGTTTGTAGCCAGGAATGGAGTACAGCAGTAATACTCAGGTGGGAGCCCTTTTGGGAGAGATGGGATTCCTCAGACAGACAAAGTTGACCTGAGAATTCCCTGTTTTCAGGGACACAGGCATTTAAGCTAATAAAATCGTTCATATTTAATTTTATGTCTCCCAATGTATTTTGAAACTACAAAATTATACATTACGGAAATACTCACACTTACTGGATAATGAGAACTTGTTTATAAAGATATTGTATCAATTTATAATCAAACCAAGTCTGAGTGTTAGAATCATTCTACTTTGATTCAACCATTTACCATCAATGCATTTTTTGATTACTAGTCTGTGACAATATATATTCATTTTCAAACCACATTCTATTTCAATTTCAATTTGCATTTCCCTAATATCTGTTTGTGGATAAGTATCTTTTTTTATTGGCTATTTGTATTTCTTCTGACATAAAACATGCTTTCTTAACTTTTGTCACTATTTTTACTAAGTTGATTTTATTTTCCTTACTAACCTTTTAAGAATTACTTATAAAACTAGGTAATTTCTATCTAGATACATTTGTGGTGAATACTTTTTCTGCTGCTTTTTGGCTTGTGATTTTACTTTTATTTTAAATAGTCCTTAGCAGACACATTTAACCAAAATTAGGCACATCTTTCACTCTTTTAATAAATGATTCATGATTTATTAATCTTTCAAATTTATCTATTTATTTTTGGTACTGGGAATTGAACCAAAGGGTGCTTAACCACTGACACTCATCCACATCCCTTTTTATTTTTTGTTTTGAGACAGGGTTTCATTAAGTTGCTTAGTGACTCACTAAGTAGCTGAGGCTAGCTTTGAACTTGAAATCCTATTCCTCAGCCTCTCAAGCTACTGGGATTACAGGTGTATGCTACCATGCTTGGTTTATTAGCCTAGGCTTTTTAAAGAAATTTATCTCTAACAAGAGAGCATATATATTTTTTATTTGTCTGGGATTATAGACAGTCTGGGATTCTGCCAGGCAGTGTATGTAATCTTGATCAGAAAATTGGAATAGACTATTGTTATTGTATAACTACTATTATTTAATTCTCTAGCTCTGACCAATATAAAATTTATCTCTAGTTTCATTACTTTTAGCTGTTTGAAAGAGGAAACAGTTCAGTTACCCAGAAGAGACCTGACAAAAGGGCCCAAGATTTGCCTTCTCTGCCTTCTCCCACTACATATCAGTATAGCTATAATTCAAAGATTCTATAGGACAAAATTTCTTTTTATTATAATATTCAGTAATTCTTTGTAAATTACCCAGCAATATCTCTCATCATAATGATTATACAAGGACTGATGTAAAGTATACTAAACTGTGTACTATCAATTGTGTACCATGAAAATAATACTAAAAATAATTACAAACATATGTTCCTGATATGTAAACATTTGTAAAACTATCTAAACATAATAGTTGTTACATAAATAATCCCTTAATCTGTCAGAACCATTACTTTGTATTTGACTTTTTGTTCTTAGAACATTTAGGACACATTTTTAAAAACGTTTCCAATCACTGGTTTATTTGTTTCCAATATGAAATAAATGAATCAAACATTTATTAGTATTATTAAAGTCATTATATACAAATTCATTTGTTATTAATTATTTCTGGTGATACAAGTTTCTTCCTAGGGAAAAAAAAATCAACAGAATTTGATTATTATTTACAATTTTTCCAATAAAATGATTACTGCTTCCCAGTTATTAGTTTATTGATTCTTAGCTCCAAAGACATATTTTATTGACTACTTTACCAAAAAGGAGCTGGACTCAAGCATTTCTCTTTTTAACTGGCAAAATACTAAATTTTATCATTAGAAGACACTGGAGGGACATTGAAGTAGAAAAGGGTGTCTGCCTGGTTTTGGTGCGTTTCCATTTTCTTTCTTCTTGTTATCCTGTGTCTATGAGCAGTCACTTTGACCTTCCATGAGTTGCAGTGGCAGTTTTTTGAATTAACAAATGCACAGTATATTATTCCCTGGCCATGGATGATCTAAACTGCACCCTGCACCAAAGTATTTTTGGTTTATAAGACCCAGGTAAGGTTCCCTACTCACCAGACTACACCGTCAGGTACCCTAATAAGAGAACTTATTTTTTTCCATTCTTCAGTAATTTATTGTATGCCAACATTGGCCTAATCACTGGACAGGTATGATGGGATGACCCAGAATATTTCTTTGCATCAAGTGAGTTGCAACCAGAAGTTTTCCTGCCAGATTCAATGAAATCCCCATCAAAATTCTAATGAAATTCTTCATAGAAATAGAAAAAGCAATCATAAAATTCATTTGAAAAAATGAGATGCCCAGAATAGGCAAAGCAATCTTTAGCAAGAAAAGCAAAGCAAGAGGCATCACAATAACAGACCTAAATTATACTATAGAGCTATAGTAAAAGTAAAGAAACAAACAAAAAACCAGCATGGTATTGGCACCAATCAGGCAAGAAGACCAATGGAACAGAATAGAATACACAGAGACAAACCCACAAAAAAACAGTTATCTCATACTAGACAAAGTCAAGAACAGCATTAATTGGAGAAAACATACCCTCTTCAACAAATAGTGTTCAGAAAATTGGAAATCCATATGTAATAGAATGAATATCTCCTGCCAACTCCTAGTCTCAATGATGGCACAGACCCTTCTCCAAATTTACTATCCTTGGATTTATCTTTAGATATATGGTGTTCTTTCGAGTTGAATATAAACTTTTATAATTAATCAATTATTATAATTAATAACTATTGATATTTAGGTCTTTTGTTCAAGTTACTAGATAAGTTTAGTTGCCTAAATAGATTTTGACTGATACATCCTATTTTCAGTAATTCTTAATATTCACTGAAACATGAACAAATAGCTTTCTTCATTTTCTTTTCCAAATTGAACTTACTCATCATTATATATTGCAATAATTTGTTCTTATATCACTTCTATGTATTTTAATACATTTATATGATTATGATATAACTCTACTATTATGTTAAATGAAGGTTCCTTTTTCTTTACAAATTCACTTAGATAATAATTTTCTATGGTGCAATTATATTAAAATTTTAATGTCTAAATTTGTAATGAATTTATTATTTATTGCAGATAATTTCACCAAAGGAAAACAATGATATACACAAAAACAATGATATACACAACATGTCAACTCCATGGATGACTCTGGAGTTTTTGGACAGGACATTTGTTTTGTATAAGTGGTGAGGGTGAAACTATCTCATATTTTAAAAAGTGAAGATATGTTAGTCCCAGAGCAACTTCTAAATAAAGTTTTACTTTTCTTTAAAAATTATTAATATTTCTAATTTTCATAAATTGACCCAAGATACTTCAATCGACCTTCTAAATTTTTAAAAAGCATCTTCTGACATTCCTCAACTCATTTAATAAGTGTAGGTTTTTAAAAATATTACAGTATGTTTTTCTTTCAAAAGATATTACTCCTGGTATTTTCCTTCCACTAATTATATTTCTGTATGCCTAGAAAGGTTAAATATCACCAAAAGTTCCCAAAGAAATGGATAAATTATTAATATTTATTTCCCTCGTTGTGTATCTATATGTATTAGCAGCTGCCAACTTATGCACATGTTGGGAATATAGTATAATTTTATGTGTTACAATCAGCAAATTGTACTTCTTCTAATTATGAACCTGATATTAAAAAATACAAAATTTGTTACTATTATTATTATTATTTTCTTTCCAAAGGGTGCTGTTAAACTCTTCATGAAAAATTTCTGCATTGAACTTGGAAATGCCGTAGCAGTATTGACAGTGTATCACACATTACCATCTTCAGGTTTCCTTCTGTAAGATAAATGAATTGCTACATATTAAGAAAGTTTATAGGTATATAATATAAATAAAATAATTTAAGATCCTTTACAATAAATGACTTTGCATTTTCTATGCACAGATATTTTATACCTTACCTTCTATACTTATACCCACTTTTTTGTGCTTACCACTGTTGTAACAGATAATATTTAAATTTTATCCTAAACAATATTTCCTTAGTTAGATCCAAAATCTTTTAATTATGCCTTGGATAATTCTTCCTGTACTATTTGAACCTACGGGAGTCTGCATTACCATTTGTACATATGAAGTATAGATACAGAGCTGGTTTGCAGCTGAAGTGAAAAAGCTTTATTTTATCTCTGAGGATGCCTAGATGTCTGCGTTTTGACTATTGTCTAGGATAATTACAAGACTATAATGTGCAGTTTAAAGTTGAAGCTCTCCTGATGATCAATCTCCAAATCAGTTTTTTACTGATGATTTAGTACTAGCCTAATCAGTTAAGTCAGCTTCCCTTGACTAAATGGCTAGTGGGTTGATAAAACCCTCAGTAAATCTTCTGTTCTGACCTCTCCTGAAGCGAAGATTCCTCACACATATGTTGGTGGTCCAAGCTGGACACAGTAGAGCCTGTGTGCCATGCCCCTGCGAGTTTGTGCAAGAATGTCAGTGGGACCTCTGATACCTGCATTCTCTTCCTCTTCCTGGACCAGAATGTGATAATAATATTAGCTTTACATGAGTATCTTCTTAATCCTTTCAAATATCTTAACTAAGGAAATCTTTACATGTATAAACCCAGAAGTGGGAAGGACATATTAACTCTTATTTAAGCAATAAAATTCATTATCTCAGAAGGACAATTCTTGAATATATTATGAAAGTGTCCTTGGACTATATATCTCAACAAAAGTAGTCTCCATTTTCCTACCTAAGAAGATAATAAATGGTTCACCCTTAGATAGGCTTTTTCTACTTCTGTTTTAAATTCTTCTGAATTTCCTGGCCCTCACTCTGAGACATCAATTCCTGAATAACCTAAGTACAGCCTTTAATCAGATTTTGATTTGGAGTCAAATACAGACAAACTAGCAGCTTAATTTTGCTCTTGTTCTTACTTTTTATTTTATTTATTTTTATGACATGCTATATTTAGTTTTTAATCAATTGCCATATATCTCTAAATTTTGATTGAAACATGTTATCACAACATGCAATATTTATTGAGTTCCCTATAAACTAATACTGTTTATTTCTTTGATGAGAATAATTCTGATTAATAAATTATCTTTTCTTGTTTAGCCTTCATTGTTCATTTAAGTGTTACTGTAGTATTATGAAGGAAAAATCAGTTTACAGATTCTACCTATATTATAGAACCATCTAAATCCTCATATTGAAAAATATCAGTGAATATCGAGTAAAACATATTTTGAAGATCAACATTGACATATATTGTCTTAAAATTGTTGTTAATTAATGAAAACAAAAGATGTTATAAACTGAAAGAAGTCTGATTATTAACAATAGGTGACAAACTACAGTGAGAGGTGACATCAAAAATTTTTTGGAGAAATTGGAATTACAGCTTAATATTCTTAAAGTGAATTTAACTAAAATAATGTAAAAGTAAAAATATATGCAGTTTTCATAAATGATCATACTATTAGAACTCGTAAATAAAAAAGCAAAAGCCTATAAAATACAGGGAAATTATAAATATACATCAAAGACAAGAATATATAAATCTTTGTACTGAAATATAATGAAAGAAATCAGTAGGATATTTTGACCCACCCAAAAATATTATTTTATCAGAATAATAATAATTTTACAGACATGTAAATGCAGTTATAATTAAACTTCTAGGAAAAAAAATACCTTAGAATGTAAGAAGTTAAACTCTGGTTAACTTGTACTATTTAGGAGTAGAATAAAGATGAATAAATACATACAAACTTAGTTAAAATATATGTTACAAATTAAGGACAATGATTAAAATCACATAAATATAGAGTTTAAAACACTTAGGAATAAAAGATGACTATACAGCAAAAGGAAAATTCTATTAAACCAACACTAAGGTAGGACACAGAATATGTATGCTATACATTCATTGCTGATGGTAATAACAAATTGGAACAATTAGTTTAAGGAGTAAATTTAAAAGATCTAATAGTAATGTAAATACCCATCCCTTACAATTCAAACCCTTGTTCACATGCACAAAAGGACAGGTAAATGGAAGAGTGTAATAGTAGTATTTGAAATTTAAACAATCTAAAATTCCTTCCAAAAGAAAAAGATAAATAAAATGCGCTCGCACACTCACACACACACACACACACACAGAAAATGAGCATTTGTTCGGTATTGTAAATAGCTTTTTCTTTCTTATTCAGTCTCATTATATGAATATCATAATGGATATAGAAGGAAGCCCTTTTTATTTGAAAAATAAAGATTAGTTATAATACACATATCTCACAGTGAATTTAAAACAACACTCTAATATTAATTTATATATTTTAGGGAAACATTTAACTTTGAAAAAAATGGTCTATGCTGGGATAAATCTACCTTGGGAACTGTCTTGGCCAGCTATGATACAGCAACTGGAACAAGTTTCCCATAATTTATGCGGCAACTGGATGAGAGGCACCCGGATAGAGATTCTCAAATAAAGACACTCCCAAAATGGTAGTCTCAAAGACTTTCCTAGCACTGTTTATTTAAAACTTGGCAGATAATAGCATACTCAGCTATTACTACAGCATAATAATCACTGTTTTTGTTTTGAATCCCACATAAAATTTACCAAAATACCTATGCTTCATTTAGAATTTTGAAAAATTTTTATTCCAAGTATACCCTACTGATTTTGTATCACAATTTTAATGTGAGTCTTATTCAGTTGATAATTTTTGAAATAATTCACATCCCGAATAAACACAAGAAAAACACAGGCATGTTTCCACATGAGTAAAAATAATTTGATACTTGTGTCTATCAAAACAATTGATATAACATTTTCTAAAATGTTTTCAGTTCTTATCAAATGCTAGTAGATTTAATAGCAATGTTTCTAAATGCAGCAGGAATTCTAAATTTCAGATTTTCACACTTCAACTCTGAAGTTGCTTTGACATCCTTCATTTTAGCAAAGGAGAGGAAAGAACGAGACGGGGAGAGAGAGGGAGAAAAAAAAGAGACATGTGATTACTAGAGCTTATCCTACCATCCCTCTTCTACTTAAATCTTTACTCCTTTTTCTCCCCATCTTTTTAACTGTAAAGTGTTAAGCAGCTTCCATGTTCTCTATATGATTTTCTTTACACTTACCATGACCATAATTACATTGGAGTAGCCTAAATCTCTGCTCAGTTGAAACAGTCTCCTTAAAGAGAGTACAAATTCCAGTATTTCAAACATGTTGCCACCCTGCCTAAGGCCTTGTATTTCTCTTGATTGCCTATAAATGAAATGAAAACCCTAGAGAATATAAGTCAAATTCCTTACAGCCTAGCTTTTTTGGGAGCATGTTTGTGGGATGAGGGGCTCAACCACTGAGCCACATCCCCAGCCCTATTTTGTATTTTATTTAGAGACAGGGTCTCACTGAATTGCTAAGCACCTCACTATTGCTGAGGCTGGCTTTGAACTCTAGATCCTCCTTTCTCAGACACCTGAGCCTCTGGGATTACAGGCATGCACTACTGTGCCTGGCTACAGCCTGGCTACAGCCTGGCTTTTTAAACTTCTTGTTTTGCATCAACCTTGATGTTTCCTACATACCTGAAATAAATTGCTTTCTGTCCTCATCCCACTTGAATAGGAATCTACAACACCTCTCATGGAGTATGTATATCCTCATGTATGCACCAATGTGCATATATGTATTTCACTTTACTCTGCTTATCTTAAAGCAATGCCTACTGAATACTAAACAGAGTTAGCAAACATAGGGGAATGTAAATATCTGTTGAAGGATTACCTGCAAATGTTTATGAATGAGTGAATAGATGAATAAATAATATTTTCCACTTTTTAAATTCAGTCCCATGAGGAACACAATACTTGTTTTCTTCTATAAAGCCTCTCTAAGTTATAAGACTAAATCTTATTAATTTCTTAGTATCTTAGGAACTGGTACAATCATTGTAGAAAGCAATGTAATACCCTAATGAAGATCCATACAATATGTAAAATTTCTGGCCCAACAACATAACTCATAGAATTCATTATAATACTCTTTTCAAAATATATAAAAATATATAATATATGATATTGAAAAATTAGATATTTAGGTTAAGCCCAAATGTTTGGAAGATTCTCTTTGCAAGTTGTTGAGCTTAGGTAAATATACCAAAATTTAAAAAAATCTAGTTGAAAATAGAATGTTTTTAAATTAACAAAATGGCTAATAGTAAAGATTAAAAATAAACATATACAATAATGCTTAAGTAAAATCATAGTTTAATTTTTTCTGTGTTCCTAAAGCAATCCTGGTTATGAAAGAAATTTATTAAAAATGTAAAATAATAACCACCACACAGAGATAATCACTAAAGCAGTCAAACAAATGAACATGGTTGTGTTCCAAAAGAAACTTTATTTACAAAAACAGAGAGGATTGGAACTGGTTACAATAGACCAAGTTTGATGCAGCTGCTGTTGTTGTTTTTCCCTTAGACATGGTCTTTATTTTTCTGTACCTTTATTTCCCAGAAAAAAAAAATTCCCTAGTAAATAGCTATACCCTTTTTCAAGAGAAAAACTTCCCAAAGTGTTATGCCCTGAAATCCTTTTTCAAGCAGGTCAGCCCATTTTGCAGGGCCCTTGGTGTGCCCTCTCTCTCATTGTTCTCAAGACCTTCCAGAACATTAGTTGTAAAAAGAAACTCCAACTCCAAAACTGTTTTACAGACCTGAAAAATGATACACAAACTGGAAAAGAGTCAGTCTAAGGTCACCCAGAGCCAGTGACTAAACTAAGACATGGGCCCAAATACCCCATGGTGTTCATAGTTCTCTGGAAGCTCACCCTAAGTTCTTTATGCAAAGCTGTACCTTTGAGAGAGAGCTGGAGTTGCTGCTGCTACCAGGATCAATGCCCATTTTTTCCCCTGAAAATTTACCTGGCTACAAGAGATCAGTCACATGTGGGCTTCAGATACCTTCAGACCTGAGGAAGTATATGACACATTTCCTGTCCCATCAAGTCCTATCTCCTAGACTCAGGGGTCCTGGGAAACTTCCTGCTTTGAAATAAAGGAGAATGTACACATTTCTTTGTTTTGAGCATATACATCTCTATCAGCTGGAGACTGAGATTCTTTTTTTCTGTTTTAAGAAAAATATTGACTACTTAATACAAGTAGTCAGTAGCCAGGGTAGGCATCTTTTTTTTTTTTTTTTTTAATATGAGGTCCTGAAAGTCATGGAAAGTTAGTAAAATTATCCTTTGCTAGTGCCTAGTAGAGACTAGTGGTTCAGTAGTTAACAAGTAGGAGAATTTAGTAGTTAACAAGAACCAGATAACAGTATATGCTACAAATAAAAATACAGAAAGGCAAAGATGAGATATATTTTAAATGGAGATATATGATGAGATATATTTTAAATTTTCTACAAGGAGGTGATTTTTTTTTTGGTACTGTGGTTAAAACAAGGGGTACTTAACCACTGAACCACATCTCCAAACCTTTATTATTATTACTATTTCTTTTCTTTCTTTCTTTTTTTTTTTTTTGTTTTTTGTTTTGTTTTGAGGCAAGGTCTCACTAAATTGCTATATTACTAAGATTGGCTTTGAATTTGTGGTCCTTATGCCTTACCCTTGAGTAAATGGGGTTACATTTACTCTTACATTACATTTACTCTAGATTACATTGACACTGTGCACAGCCTAAGGAAGTAGGTAAAATATGACCAAAAGAACAGGGGATGGGAAGAGACACAAAGAGGAGACTTATATCAACAATATCTCAGGAAAATTCTTTCAAGAAAAGGAGAAAACAAACTTAAATAGTCCTGTATCAGGAAGGAATTGGGTATGTTTGATGAAATAGGACTGTGTATGGCTAGGGTGGTATGAACATGAAGAAGAAAACTTTAGATTTATATGTTTCCAATAATGTTTCTTATTCAAGTCCTTGTGCAACCATTAAATTGTGAAAGAATTAAAATTTTGGAATTTTCTGTGTGATCAGATAAAATAGATTTGATTTGCCAACTCTGCAAAATAGTACATTGCAAGTCAACTACCTCCATTACTTATGTGGAGAATGTTTTTCTCATTTTCCTGAAGGTCCATTTTTTTCCATAAGACCCTAATTAGTGTTGTTTACTGATACTAAAAGATGCTGATGTATGGTTCCATTCATTCCTTGGAGCCAAATGTTTTTATTATACATTGCAATATAATGATGGGGTGTCCTTATAATTACTATTAAGTACTTTCTCTGGGTATAGAGAAATGTAAAAATATACATTGTTATCTGCATAGATAAATGTTGTTTTTCTCACAAGCTAACAAAAATGTTCACAGTGTTTGCCTAGGTGCTTTATCATTTTTATAGGAGTGAGTGGTACTATTTTTCTGTACTTTCTTTTTTCATAGTATGCATACATTGATCAATTACAGAATGACAACTACTGTGAAACAATTAGTTTTTCAAATATTTCACTGCTTTCCTTTCTATCTTAGCATTGTTCTCTTCCATTTGAATCAGATTGTCTTTCCTCTTCCTTTTAAAATATTTCCTATATTAATTTATGAACAATTACATTGTGTTGCCTCCATTTAATATCTCAAAATCCATGTGTGTAGTGTTGTATTACATGTAACCCAACACCTATAGATTAAAAGTTGAAAAGAGTGGCCTCCTTTTCAATCAGAGACAGCATAGCCACAATCTTGAAGACTGATAAAAACTGATTCTTAGAATCAAGATACTTTTTTCTTAGATTTCTTCGATAACATTCCATTCTCCCAAACTTACTGAATGTAAAGATATCCATTCATGGGCTCCTAGGCTCTGTGCATGACTGTACTGATCAAGTTCCCTGATTTTTCTCTCATACTTTTTTTTTAGATTGCCTGATACATGACATATGGAATTTTACTTACAAAGGTCTTCTCTAGATAAATTTTTTTGTTTTGTACTTTTCCACAGAAATATACTGCAGTTTTCATCCTTAAATATCAGAAAGACAAAAATGTTGAGCAAGGTTTTTGTTTTGTTTGGTTGCTACCAGGGATTAACCCAGGGGTACTTAACACTAAGCCATATCTGCAGCCATTTTTATTTCTATTTAATTATTTTTTATTTTGAGATAGGTTCTCACTAAGTTGCTTATGGCCTCACTAATTTGCTGACTTTGAACTTGCAATCTCCTTGCATCAGCCTCCTAAATCGATGGGATTTATAGGCATGTGCCACCACACCTGTATTGAGCAAGGTTCCTGACTCTTGAAAATAAAAAGATTAACAGTACAAGAAGTAGAATACATCATAGGATATTAGAAAGTTATATTTGACTCCTGACAAAACTATATATACTATGGAATAACTTTTAATAATTTTCATTTTTCAGATCATTTCATATTTAGTATTCTTGGAGATATAGACTTCTGTAAAAGAATCTTCTGTCTATTCTTAGAAAATAGCGATTCCCAAACTTAGTTGTACAGATCAATCATTATCACAATATTTCAGATTCTTGAATGGTATTTTCTGGTGCCTGTATCCTAATAAATTGTCAAAACTGGGTATTAGTCCTTTGTCTTGGTCCATTTGGTCTGCTTTAACAAAATACCATAGGATGAGTCACATATAAACAACAGAAAAATTTGTTTTCCACTTTACCAGAGGCTGAAATGTGAAACATAAAAGTAGCAGTAGATGGTGTCTGGAGAGGGCTGGTACCTGGTCCATAGATGAAACCTTCACACTGTCTGTGTCCTCACTTTGTGGAAGTGAAGGGGGCCTCTATACAGGGCCACTTTTGTTAACACAAAGGGGATGGCTGGTTTAACTCCACTGTCATGAGTTAGTCACCTCCCGAAGAAGATCCTATCTTCTAATACCATCACCTTGCAGTAGGATTTCAACATATAAATATGTTGAAACATTCTGACAATCACATATTTGCTTCCTTAGATATAAAAATAAAGTTCAAAATCTTAAAAATATAGAAATACCTGTGAAGGTAAGAGCAGAGTAACAGTTAAAATCAATTTTATTATGATATTTGAAATCCTATAACAAGTCTTTAATAAGCTATATTTATAGGAAAGAAATAGTATAGATGGCAAGGAGCAAAACCTTCTGTCATAAAAAGAATCCAATATAAATTGTCTCAAATTAAAATCATGAGGAAATATTATCATCAATGTTAAAAACTGGTTAGATATGGGAAATGATTTGAAAATATAGTTCAAATGAAGTCTCTCCTTAACAAAATAGCTTGCATATGTTTATGTCAGAATCATACAGAGAGCTTGTGTCATTTCTTGGAAATTCCTAAATCATTTTCCTTATTTGCTCCAATTTTTACTCAAAAATTTTTCTTCTAGTTTCCCCTCATAGCTTCACAAAAATAGAAATTGTAGGGGCAGTGAAAATCATAAAAGAAAGAAAGTCAATGAAAGAAAAATGTGATGTAAATAGTTTCTTCTTTCTTTAGGTTATGATCTGATTTTTTTTTTACCAGAATGATAGTTATTCTTTAAGATTTTAATGTCCGTATTGATTCAGCTTGACAAGACTACAGCCATGTTGAGTTGTAACCACCATGATTGCCCCCATATTAACCCTAGTTGGCTTTTTTTCTACATAGTTTCCTGACACACTATGAATAGACAAAACAGAGTGGTATGCAGAACTTTACAAGTGCACTTCAGGGTCAGTGATATGTCTCACACTTTGATATTATCTTAAGATTAACCAGATACATTCTGACTTGCATATAGTTACTCATGTCCTAACTGTAATAATATAAATATGCGAATTCTAGGCAAGGTGAAAATATTAAGTAAAAGAAACAGTAACTTACATACCCCTCTCCTTTTGATTCAAATTATGGAGATCCTTGATGTTGTGGCCATGTGGGACCATGATTTGTAATCCTGGCTCTGTCAGCATCCAACCCTTAATGCACTTTTTGTGAGTTAGTTGATTTGTTTGTTTTAAAAACAGTGACTGAAGAATGAAATTGTAGTGGGGGAAGAAGTTTAGCCATGGATAAATTTGCATTAAGATGAAGATTATCAGGGGAGAATTTGAAAGCCTGTATAAAAAACACTGTTCATTGTTGGTTTTGTTACACAAAGAACTCAGAATATTTACCTACTGGATTTTGGTAGTCATTGGTGGATTAGTGTGTTATTAATTCCACAGCAATTCTAACATACCACTTGCTTGGATAAATTGGGTTCCAGCTGCCATAAAAGCCTCTAGGCAGTGGATTACATCTGCCACCAGTTGGAATTCCAGCCAGTATACTTAGAAACCATAAGGACAAGGGGACATGTATAAAGTACTGAGAGCATTTATTACATGTGCTTAATATAGATGAATGACACTTTAATAGATTTTAAAATTTCTAAGAAACATATTTAAGGTGATACTAAATTTATTGCTTGTTTTCAATGAGTATAATTCACTGTATTACCTTGCGGGGGCATTGGCATGAAAACACAAAATCTGTGTGAATTACATAAGAAAAGTCATTTTTCTGTTACACTGTTCAATAAGGGTGGCTGCCCTACCTTGTTCATTGCAAGAATGGTAATGTATACAGAATTCTTTATAAACTGACTGAAAATAATATAAATATGCTAATTCTAGGCAAGGTGAAAATATTAAGTAAAAGAAACAGTCACTTAGAAGATTATTGTTTAACCATTTAACTTAGATTTTAGAAAGTCCATAAAGAAATTAGTAATTGTGATTTATTAATTATTTTTAAGTAAGATATCAGATGTACCTGGCAAGTCATGTTTCAGTTGATCCATTGATATTTTGATATCTAAATTACTCTTAAGATATAAAGAATCACTAAAGATAGACTCAGCATGTTGCTAAAATTGATTTCTCTAATTTTCATCACAGCAAGCAACAGTCATGATAATTAAGCCAGAGGATATTATCATTTATGATTGCTTCTCGCAAGAAACTGTGGTATTTTTCCCCATTGGGTAGGGATTGGGGGTAGGGCAATTAAACAGTGCTAGAATTATACTCCTCTTAGGCAGAATTAATCAAAACCAACTGTGAACTTCAAAATGACCAGTAATAAAAGTAGGAAGAAATGATTGTCTCTCAAGCTCAGTTTAATGGGTCTGTATTCACAGAGAAAGCAATCACACAGTGAATTAGATAAAACAACAATATTAAAATGTCCTATATATATTTTATTAAGAAACACAAAACATAAAAATATAATTGTATGCCTATAACACCTCACATTATTCTAAAGTTAATTACATTTTTTTAAAAAAATTGGCATACTCACATATTTAACAATTCATATATGAGAACTCACATATTAAAATAATTCAGTGGGCAAAAAGAGAAACCCACACTTTAGTTTTTATTTATTCAGTGTTAGGTATTGTCAAACACTGGTTTAAAGGTCTCTTTATTCATTGGTTTTGAATCATTCATTTACATTGTTTGTTTATTTGTTGGCTTATTAATTTATTTATTTATTACATAATTTGACCTCTACTCATTTGTGGAAAATCTTTGGGTATTGATCACTAGGATAAGAGAAGTGTTCAAATTTTTGTGCTCCACATACTTATTCCAGACAATTAAAACTTTCCTCTTCATAATAGTCTCTTCTTTTTTGTAATATTTTTATATACAAGGTAGTTTTACATATATGATCTTTTTATCCTTACTACAAATAAGCATATTGCTACTATCATCTCCACTTAGAGTTAAATAAATTGATTCTATGAATGGACAAGGACTTAACCAAGTACTTTAATGGGAATTAAACTGCTTTTCTGACATAGTCCCATTTTTTTCCCACTAATATATATTGGTTATCTCTATTTTACTAATAAAGTATTACTATATCCATTCTCATGCCCAGGATTTTCTATAATTTTCTGTATTAAATATGCGCTAATATATTTCAATATTATCACCATTGCTTATAGATTTTAATGAAATTGAACCACTTTTTTCCCCCATGCTGTTAGAAAAGGAAGGAAGAAAAGAAAGAAAAATATGAAGGAGATGGAAAAAAAACTAATAAAAATGGAAAAAAAATAGGAAGCAAATGTGCAGAGAAAAATTAAATGAACAAGTGTGGAAGTCAAGAGATTATTATTATTGTGGATGGTGTTAATGCAAACAAAGAAATGTTAGTTGGATTGGACTACCTATAGGTCTCTGAATGATTTATGCCCTTCTGTCTTTTGTAGCACAAGTCCTGGCACTACTGAATAGTTTGACTAATCAGAGAAAGACCCTTCTACCAGAGTAGCTTGAGGCTTTCCTGGTATTATCTTCAGTCCTCTACACTGCAGAATGCATTTTATATTATCTAACAGTATTTTCACAAGTGCACTAGGTAAAACAACTTATTTGTAATATCTCCATATCTTCTTATGTATGCATAAATCTAATTATGCTATGTCATGTTTTAGCTTTTCTAAATATTATTTGATTTTAGTTTTGTCTTCTAAAATTAAAACTTTTGCATATGTCAATATCTGCCTAAAATACTGAGTTTTGCACAAATATGTAATGCATTCACAAGTAAAAGATGATTAGTGTGTCAGTTTGCTATTTAGAAGTTTATTAAAATAGGTCAGATAAAAAGAAAATGCTATAAAGATACTACTTTTAATAATTCAGTCATTGCTTCAATTATGGTATAAAGTATAGAAATATTTCCAGTTAATTTTAAAAGATAGAATAGTAGAGAAAATAGATTTAAATTGCTTCATATTATTTTTAATAGAAAATCTATGTCTTGGATTCACCCTTTTTAATCCTGTCTACATTTTTATTCTCATGGCCCTTAAAAAGAATATTGTGATGACTTAACAGCAGCATTATATCTGATTTTGTGCTAGAAAATTGAAACAGCATGAGATCAGGGCTAAGCAAGATCTTTATGGCAGTAGCAAATAGTTACATGATTACTGAAGTATAGCTGTCACTGGAAATAGAAACCTGCAAGGAGCCTCTCATAAAAGTAGCAATTTCAGATTCACTAGTGTTTAAAATTAAAGTTTAGTAATTCCTTGTGGATGTATCTTCTTAATGGCTTTAGGAAAGTTTGCCACTTTCCCTTTTTTTATGTGCTGCCCTTCAGAATGAAATAGTCATGATTTAAGGTCAGTCTTGCAGTTGTTTTAAGACTATAGCAAAATACTAAACAATTTGAATTATGAAATAATCATTATCCAGTGTATATTGTTAGAACACACTCTTTTTAAACCATTGGCAGATGTGAAATATTATTGTTTGACAAACTGATTTAACCAATAGTTTTTTTGTCTTCTGAAATGTAAGTGGCTGATTGATAAATCTAGTTACAGATGTGACAAATCTTTAGGTAAAAGTGTTTAGAGATAAAATAGCTTCCTAAGTAGTTTTACTCAAATGTGCAACATTATACTGTATTTAAAGATGAGATGATAAAGAAAGTTTAAATATAATGACAATAACTTAGGAAAAAATGGACACAGAAACTTTTTATTTTACTTTTTGTTTTATTTTACATTTGTTGTCTTCAGTATGAAAGATATTCAGAACAAAATATCTGTTGAGATGTAGTATTGTAGAAAAACACAGAATTAGTCTAGAGAAAATTTTAGAATATTTAATAAAAATGATAAGGATTTCAGATAAAGTAAATGAAATAAAGAGCCATTAAATATAAATAAAGAATTTATACAGGAAATATTTAGAAGAAAAGATAAACAGTTGGGACTTAATATTTTATCAACATAATATTTTAAATGCTGATGGGATTTGTTTCAATGATTACTATATAAAGTTCTTTTTTAGGCAACTCTGAACACAAAAACATAAACACTACATGATAAGGTTTTCTAATATTACATTTATCCCAAAATAAATTTCCAAAATAATGTTTTTTAAAACTTTAAAATTTTATTGTTGAGGTTAAGGAGCTTTCTATAATATATCCTTAGGCATTGGTTTTCATGTGATTTTGTAGATAATACTATAAATAACATGTAAAGCACATCGCGTGTTGGTTTACATTAAGAAAATAGGATTTAGGGTGGAAATACAGATACATTTGTACTACATCTAATAGAAGTCAAAATCTATTTATGTAAGAAATAAACAGCATAATTCAGAGCTACTTTCTGAAATAAGGTTGTCCCAATGTGACTGAATGTGAATATAGAATGTAACTCATTTTATATGTGAGAGCTTTGGTAATTCCTTTGGAGGACTAGTTCAATAATGGACAAAAGTAAGACAAAACAGAACAGAAACCTAATTATAGAATTAATGGTGTTAAAAGTTTTTAAAAAATGATATCCAGTGATCTTAAAGTCCAGTCCCTGCGTATTTTTCATTTTAACCTAAATCTCATTCTTCTACAGTTTTCCTTCCTCTGATATATATAGTGCCTAATCTTTGTAGCACTGTGGGGCTACAGTCCTCATGCTTCTGTTTATTCTGGAACTGCAGCATGGATGGTTTTCAATTATATTTTCCAATATATATAAAAACCTTGAATGCCTATCAAGACATATCTCATATTGCTAATTATAATTTCTTTTTTCTGAGTCTTAATCACCATTAATTAAAGCATTTTTTCTCCATAGCTCTTCACTTGTTCCTCCATTCAGAACAAATTTTAATACATTAACACACATTTAATTTTTTTTTTAGTTGTAGATGGACATAATACCTTTATTTTATTTATTTATTTTTATGTGATGCTGAGGATCAAACCCAGTGCCTCACTTGTGCTAGGCAAGTCTCTGCCACTGAACTACATCCCCAACCCACATTAAGGCATATTTTTGATTGTTGAACTCTTATTTTCCTGAATTATGTATACCAAAGAAATTAAAGGAAAAAAAAGTTAAAAAGAAGAAGTAGAAAAGTAATTGAGACAAGATGGAAATAAATCAAATATTTTTTTAATTGAAATTATACACAAGATTCAATCAAAGAAGAAATAAAAAGGGTCATACATGAATGTTCACAGCTTTATTAATGTGTTTAAAAAATAAGGAGCGAACCAAATGTCTGGCTATGGGAGAGTGGATAATCAAATTGTCTAATTCTATAGAATGGAATGAAACGCCACTCAACTATGAAAAGGGACAAACTTCTCATGCATACATCAATTTGGATGAATATTATAGAAATTTCATTGAATGAAAAAATTTAAATAGAATTCTTCCGATATAAAACTATAGAATGAACACAAATAATATTTGGTAAAAATATTCTGAAAAAAGGTGGTGGTTAGTGATTAAAATTTTCATCATCACTGGGATGATGAAAACATTCCATATGTTGATAGTGTGTGTAGAGCAAAGGTATATTTACTTGTTACAACTTATTCAACCATACACTAAAGATGTATGCAAAAAACAATCAAAATTTTCCTTTTAAGAGACAGAGCTATGAAGGAATATTGATTTTTATGTTTGTCTTTATTTTTATTATTTACTCTTTACTATAGGTGGGGGAATCTTAAGATATTTTCTGTGTATTCACTACAATAGATAATAAGTAATAACAAGGACAATAACAAGACCCCAGAAGAAAAGATAATTATAAATATGGAGAGACGTCTAGGATGCATTCTGTAGGATGAAATTAGAATTTTGTGAACTTAATACACTACACTACACACACACACACACACACACACACACATCACCTCATGGACCTCTGGTGGTTTTGCTCATCTTCTGAGGAATAAAAAAAAAAAAAAAAAGGTGTTACAAACTTTTGTTTTAGATATCTTTCCCAGGATCTTTTCATAGCAAATAGGCTAAGAGATAAACATAGTGTCTCTCTCCTCCCTCTGGAACACAGAGCAGATTTGCTTCCTGATCAGAGTGGTAAAGATAATGTCTAACTCCAGGGTAAAGTGTGGGCAGATTTTGAAGCAGCTTCTTTACAACACTGAGTCTCCTCAAGTCAAGTTTCTTCAGTAGTGATGTGATATACTGTGTGGGAAGAATCCAACTGAACGCGTGTACAAATCAACCCTGCGGGGCTTGGGAACAAGAAAAACTGACAGGAACCTTAAACTCATGCTTGATGTACCATGAGTAATAAAGTCCAGGAATTCTGCTGCTTGCATTTGTGAACCTGGACAAGCTAACTTAGTTTTCTCACAATCCACTGTTCCTGATAAGACCCATATTTTTTTCTAGACTATTCCAATGATAGGACCTAAAATCAAAGAAATAAGGTATTTCTGACCATACTCCACACTCATATCTTGATCTTGAATATGATTCCACATTTGAAGTAAACAAGACTTTTTAAAAGGAATCACTGAATCCTGGGCTGGTACCGGTGCAGAGGAAGTAAAGAAGTGCTAAAGAAGGACAGTAGTGAATCTTAACCAAGAGATATTTAACATTGCCAGTTGGCAACCAATCAGTATCACTTGCCTTCCAATATAAAAGCCTGAGAAGACATGTTGCTTTAATAGTTTTCCTGCCTAGACTGCAGAAACTAAATATTGTCATGTGAAAATGCCTTCCAACGACATTCTACAATATGAAAGACCTGTGTTCTTCAGAAAGTAAAGGTCACACTGGACGAAGAAACTCTGAACATGTATCACAATTACCCTTTAGGCACTGGCTACTGATGACCTGCCAAGGCATAATGTCTAATGAGACCAGCAGCAGATGAAGGAGAAAAGTATTAACTAGGTTTGTGAATGGGTTGGTTGAATATGTGTGCACAAGCTGAAAACGGGACTTCAGCAACCTCACAAATCACGTTCAAGTATGGGCCTCTGAGACATTGGAGAATCATTCCATTAGGCTGAGAGTAGGGTACTTACTTTGTACAGAAAGAGAGCTAGCCTAAGATGAGAATATATACACATTCATGGATGGTGCTAAATGGCCAGGTCTGGTCAGCTACCTAGAAGGAAAAGGCCCACAATTTTGAATGAAAGGTCTAGGGTAGAATCATGTGTTCATATATATGGGACACACAGTATAAAAATTATATACCCCTGCAATCCCAGCGGCTCAAGTGGCTGAGACAGGAGGATGGTGAGCTTAAAGCCCACCTCAGCAGTAGTGGGGCACCAAGCAACTCAGTGAGACTCTATCTCTAAATAGAATACAAAAAAGTTCTGGGGATGTGGCTCAGTGGTCAAGTGCCCCTGAGTTCAATCCCTGGTACCAAAAACAAAAACAAAAACAAAAACACGCCACCATAGAAGAGCTGGACAACCAAGTACACCAAAGGCGGCAAACTTTTTCCCTAATGGTCCAGAAATTAGGGTTTGCAAGCCACATATTATTTCTGTAACTTATTTGTATATGTAGTTTTTTTGTCTGCTCATTTTCAACCCTTTAAAATATCAAAATATCTTTGATGAGATGAAAGAGGATGATTTTGAAATTTAAATGAAATCCAGAAGCTTTTATATTGATGAACTTGAAGAAAAGCCTAAGGGTCAAAGCATAATGTGTTTATATACCATATACATACATACACACACTGTTTTTTGTTTTGTTTTGTTTTGTTTTGTTTTGGTTTATTGGAACTAGGGATTGAATACAGAAGTGCTTTACTGCTGAGCCATATCCCCAGCCTATTTTTATTTTATTTTTTTTTAGAAACCCAGCCACATGTGTATATTTTTAATTGAATATCATTATCTTTTATAATTAGTATAAGAAAGTTCTCAGTTATTAATTCAGCACCAAACACATGTGCTTTTTGATGTATATTAATCATAATCCACATTTATCATTTCCTCTATTTCTTTGTTGAAGTTTTCCTGCACCATACTTCTGAAATTGCAGCACCTCTAGCCCATCATCTCTAGTTTGCAATTCCCAAACTTATTGTCCATGAAAGTACATGTGAACCTTTAGTTTGAAATATTTATTGACACTTCTAAGTTGAGTTTAAAGAATCTGCATTGTTAGCAAGATTTCTAGTAATTTAATGGATCATATTTTTAATCCAACATTTTATATACTAATAATGATTTTTATAAATGTTCAACAATTTTGTTCCCACAATGATATATAACTTGTGACAAGAGAGTATTATAGATATCTATAGAAGCTACTAGAAATTTTTCCTGATCGTTATCATCATATATTATTTTTATATTATCATACTGAGTATTTTAATTCTGATTTATAAGTCAACTTGAACCTGATAATATACCTCTAATCACAAGACTGCTGTATAACGTTGAATGAAAAAATAATTATTAAATATAAATGCTTTACTTTTTGATTTTTTAAATATATGATAATCTATGAGAGTTAATTCAGTTTACTCTATTGATATTAGAAGTCAGATATTTTGTATCACTAGAGATTTATAATTAAAAAGATAAGTCAAAAAATGAAAGTATTACTACATGTAGGCCTGTCTACATATCTGTTTACCATTTTAAAATATAAATAAACATAATTTATTTGGATTTTCCAGAATATTCAGAATGTGTTCTTTCTTCATGTCTGTATCCTGCCTTTCTGATTAAATATATAAAATTGAATACTGGGTTAAAGAGAAATAGCTGAAGTTCAAAGAAACATATAATCAGGATAATTCAACCACAGGGATTTATAGTCAAAGTCATTCTCATGTAGAAGAAATTCTTTCTTATATTTTCTCATATATTTCATATGTTTCACAAACACACGGAGGCTTTGCACAGCCATTTGCCTTTATTCAGACCATGATAATTTTGACCTAGGTCTTACATTTAATAATATTAGATATCAAAGCATTTGAAAACATTTGAAATTTTGGTGACTCGAAACTGTGAATTATAGAAATAAGACCCTTCAACATTGTATCTGGTAAAAACTATAAATGGGACCCCCCTGAAACATCACCATCTAAGGAGACAGAGCCCCTATCTTCTATTTCTATTAAAGGGTAAGAGCCTAACTAACTTCCATAAGGTTTAATTAGGAATAAATAAATATAAGTAAGATGACCTAGTTACACATACAAATCTGCCTCCTAATGTCCCCACTACTTTTCCTTTAGCTCTCCCCAGTACTAGAATATTCTTAAACATTGTTTCAGCAGAATGAAATTTGCAGTAGTCTTGAATAAAGTCTCCTGTGCCTATTTAACTCCATTGTTCTTTGACACCCTGTACCCCACAGCCAGAAATTGCAGATCTAAGAGTATGTGAGGGTATCCAAGAGAAAGAGAAAATTGTAAGCACCACACTAGGAAATCTGAAGATGAGGAACCACTTTGCTTAAAAGAGGCCCCACTACCACCACCACCCAGAACAGGTGTGGAGGATGACCAGGTTTCCCACACACTGGAGCTTCTTCTTTTTCTCAACATAGTTGTTTGGAATTAACAGTTGTAAAAGTAAAAAGTAGGTAAGAGAAACTTCCAAAGTCTTCCCTTAGGCAGCTTGGCCAACTCATCCTTAATCATTGGGTAAGGATTTGCCACATTGGTCAGGAGTCCCTGCAACATCTCAGGTTCTTAAGTTACCAAGGGAAACTGCAGCTTTGGCTTCTCATTTGATAATCTTATAACCAGAAGTAGCTAGCCATACGGAGGAAGGAGTTAAAGAAGGGGCCCTGAGAGGAAAAGAAGACCAGCTGTTAGTGCAATTTAATTTACAATTTTTGATTTTAGAAACAGGTTCTCACTATGTTGCTCAGGCTGGCTTCAAATCCCTGGGCTTTAGTGATACTTCTGTCTCAGCCTCCTGGGTAACTGGGATTACAAACACGCATCACATACTCGGGTTTGACTCATAACTTTTAAGTATTATGATTCATGGGTTAGAGATCCTGAAAATGTTGGTTATACCCATATATTTCAATTATGCATGAAATAGAAGCCCCAAGATGTAAATTTGGCAAATGTAAATTTGTATTTGTTCTGTCTATTTGGTACTGCTTACCTTTCTTCCTAAAAGAATAAATCATAACTAGCAATGCAGAAAGTAGTGAATTGATTCTCATACTTGATAGAGGCAATTGCTTATGTCAAGATAAACAATTTGCTTCATGAGCAATTACACCAACTTCTTATTTGCCTGGTTCAAAATTTCCTCATACATTATAACAACTTCTACAAATATTGTTTGAATCCCAAGAAAAGCCTATTTATCCCTTAATGTTCCAAAATGAACTGGATATTCAGACTAGAATTTATGGATATCTTTTTTTTTTATAATTTCCCACTGACATTTAACTTATTCAGAACTGTTACAGATAAACATATTTTGAAATAATATTGTTTTTCTGTGAATATGTAGTAGCTTAGGCAAATGTAAATTTGTATGTGTTCTATCTATTCAATAGTTGCTTACACATATTTCCTGAGTGCACACTCAATATCAGGCAGAAAACAGTAAAAAATTTTGTAAATTTTCGTAAGAAATTCACCATCTAGGAGCATATATTTCTTAACATTCCAATACAATATCCCTAATCCGTGCTCCATGTTCTGTTTAAGAGCAATTTGCTCCTGCACTGACTGAAAACACACATACCAAGTGAGTTTTTTCTTTCCTAAGTGTGCAATATTAAAAACACAAATATGCAAGTGAGATTAAGCTAATCCATAATAGAAAATAGATGAGAAGTAAGATAGAACCCAGAATTGCATGTTAACCACTGAGCCACATTCCCAGCTGCTTTTTATTTTTTTATTTTGAGAAAGAGTCTATTAAGTTACCTAGGGCCTCACTAAGTTGCTGAGGCTTGTCTTGAACTTGCAATCCTTCTCCCTCAGACATCCGAGCCACTGGGATCACAGGGGTATGCCACTGTGCCCTGGCTAAGAAATAAGATTCTGAGAAACTGTGAATCTCTACTATATTCCAAATGCCCATGAGAGAATATTTTGTTTCCCACAGGCATTACAAATAACATTTTTTGGCTGGACACAGTACTCCATGCCTGTAATCCAGTGGCTTGGGAGGCTGACACATGAGGATTCTGAGTTCAAAGCCAGCCTCAGAAACAGTGAGGTGCTAAGCAAACCTGTGAGACCCTGTCTCTAAATAAAATACAAAATAGACTGAGGATGTGGCTCAGTGGTCAGGTGCCCCGAGTTCAATTCCTGGTACTCCCAACCCCCCCAAAAAAGATCTTTTTTTAAAGAGACATAATTAATCCAATCCAGGAAAGAAAAAAATCTCTTCCTAAAAAAGTAATAATAGTTTTAGCGTGTAAAGTTTAGGCCTGGAACATATTGGTATGAGAGCCATGGATGCATAAATTAAGCTGAATAATAACAAAATAATAGATATTTTAAAATCTTGTTAAAAAGCAATCTGAATAAATTATGGGCTTTGAGAAATACTTATTTAAAGCATGAAAAGTCAAATTTTTGAACCACTTACATGTATGTATGAGCATATTGTAAGGGCAATTGTCAAAAATTAAATTATAAAAAGTTAGTACAACAAAAGGTTAAAAATCAAGATCATTCTCAACACCAAATAAGTAAACAAAACAAAACAACAAGAACAACAAAAACCTTAGTAGAGAAAGTTTTAAGGGATTAGGAAAATGTCCTTCCTAAATAATCGTTTTCTAACTGCTAAATTTGAAGTGCACACCGAGTGTTTCTTAATTTGGAATTATCAGTCTTAATTGTATAATTAATAAAACATTTTGAGTACCCTCAGGAGAGAGAGAGTTTGTAAACATTATAGATTTTCAAAAGGGTGACATTTTATTATAGTTTAATTACTTTGGAGATGACTATAAACTAATCTCCCACGTAGCTGAGCTTAAATGCAATTGAGCAGGATTGGAAACTCCTCTAGGATTTTTTCTTGTTTTTTTTTTTTTTGTCAACATACAGATGAAATTATCAAAACAATGTCTAAGTAATATTGTGCAGCTCACAAAGACCTTTCCCAGTAATGTTTCCCTTGGCTTACCTCTCCCATAATACCTCATTTTGGATTTTCAGTAACAGCAACATCTTTCACCTCCTACTCCTCTGGAAATTAGAAGTGTTGTGATTAAGCTTCTTATTTATAACACAAGTTTTTGGAAGCTCTTATGTTCTCATTGAAATATTCTTTCAAGCATTCGGAAGCAGCAATAGGAATTTTGTAAGGAAAAAGTGATGTCAGATTTCCTGTAAATAATGTTCCATGCATTACTGACAGTGTAGGTATATTCAATTTGATCTGCTCTGGTTTTCCTAGTAGACTCAGTAGTAAAAGGTGTTTCTCTTCTTAAGTAATCTATGATGCTTAGCTGTGTTGATGAGGATAAACCAAACCTGTGTCTCCTTCTTCTCACCTTTCCATTTCCTTCCTTCTCCCCTCCAAACAAGGTCTCCTGTCAATACTCACTTCAGGTGCCAGAATTTAGAGCTATCCTGCTTCCTGTAAGAGACCACTGGGGTCATGAGCAGATGTTGCATTTACAGAAATGATACTGGATTAGAACAGAACTTGTAAAATAGAATTGCCCAGGAAAATCAAAGGGTATTAAGTGTTGTAAATAAATACATGCTTATAAATAAAAAAATAAATTAAATAGTAGTATCCATCCTCAAACATTACTAAAAAAATCAAATGATATTTCATCTTTAAATCAGAAATTTGCATCGCCCAATTTTTTTCATATATTTGAACAATATATGAAAATAACTTTAATATAATCATCTTTGGCACCATCTGCAAAATATCATTTTCAATTGGTACACTGTAACATATTTGGTTAAACTACAGATAGACTAATTTTAATCAATATAACCAACCTTTCTAGCACTTATTTAATAAAATTAATAATTTGTGTATTTTTATGTTTGAAAGTGGGCATGCATTTTCTATGAAATGTACAAAAGTGAAAAATATGTGCAAGATAAGATGAATGAATGAACTTGTGTGATATGTCTATTTTATAATGTATAGAAAAATTGTGCCTGAATGCATTTTTGGAGAAATTAGTTTTTATGTGACATTTTGTGTTTCAGAATGCCTAAGTCATAGAAGTGTCCTCTAACCTTTTTTACTGTATTAGGAAATAACATCTGAATGTCCTCAGGATAGATTTAGCTAGAAATGTCAAAAGAGCAAGGGGCAGCTTGTGGAATATCATGAAGTCATGGTGAAATGTTAATCAAGGCAATTCTATCATGAAGATATGTGGTGGCTGGGAAAATATGTGGCAATGGTGTAAGAAAGATAGCTGGTGAGCAGAATGAATGGGATTGTTTATGGAAGGATAAACATAATAAATTAGAAATAATCATTTAATATCAACAAAAGCATTGCAAAATATTTCACACATATTATCTCATTAAATTCTCACATCAAAATGATAATTAAACAACTAGAGAAACTGAGCCTGAGCAACTTAGTAAACTCTCCAGATTGACAAAATAGTTTTGAAGCAAGAGTCTATTCTTTCCTTTCACTACCTACTGTGTGCTTATACTTGTGAGAATCTATTGTCCTTTGCCCCATACTGGTCAGAATCATCTCCTGTGAATTGATTCCCTAACATTGTATTTTCCATGTGTCTTAATATAGCAAATCAAAGCAAATACAATATATCTAGATATTTTTGCAGTTTGTAAAATTAATTTACATTAACAATTTAAATTCAGCTCAACAAACACTGTTCCTTTTTTACTTTCTGGCACAATTTTTTTTTATGTAATAAAATACCTCTCAACAAAAGTTCTGCTGTATTTGAGCCAAGTTTGAGCTGGCCTGAATTTGTGGCTAACAGATTAGCCATTTTATAAGTAAAATATGAAATAATAGAAACACATTTTGGGAAAATAAATGTTTAACCCCCGGGGTATTCTTCAATATATTATGTACTTATTAAAGAGAATAAATGTGAAAAAAAATAACAAATGCTGTGGAATGCTATGAGGAAGGCTAAGAAAGTATATGTACTTTTAAGTATAATTTTATATGTGTTCATTATAAAAATGATAATATACAAGAAATATGGACATGATATATTAACTAAGAAAACTTCACTTTGCATTAGATTTTTGTTGCACTTACATTTAAGTTCATTTGGTTTCATGCCAACTAAATTTACCCTAGTACCTTTCTTTGGAATTTCAAGTAAGTCAATTCTGCCCTATGTTAAATGTATATAACTGTTTTTCTAAATTAAACTCATGAATCATAAAATTTGTCCCAATTAAGATTAAACTCGATTTCTATTACTATAGTCTATCAGAAAACCTTAAACATATCAGCTAGTCTACATAATGTATCCTCTGCATATTGGATAATTCTATTTTTTATGTTGACATCTACAATAAAAGTAAGATTATTTAACTGAAAATTGAGAAATAAAGGTCATAAGTGAATAACAAAAGTAAAAATTTTCCAGGTTAAAGATATAGACAAATCTATTTAAAGATTTAAATCTAGCTTATTATGCAATTTAGCTGATTTCACCTTTTTAGCAAGTGACTCTGTAATCAGTAATTCTGTCTAAAATGAAATAAAAATATTGCAGCATGACTTGTTCTTCAATGAACATATAAATGCTTATTTATAGTTTTTGTTTTCTAGGAATTCATACCATATTTACATTTATTTAACTATTATTATTCACCAAGATATATTTACCATTTATTTTATGTGAAACTCTGCACTAGTATATGTAGATAGAAATTGAAGTATATCAGTATTCATTTGGCTAAATTGCTTGACTTTCAGTCTTTTTTCTTTTAAATAAACTCTGTTTTGTTCATTATTATTACATCTTAATCATCTATATTTATTTCACATTTTCTCATATGAAAACAATAAACATGGATTTTTTAATAAAAAGCTTAGTCACATTAAGCACCTACGTCTTTTATTTTAAAATAAAAATTTGTATGATGCAGTTTTCATTCATTGTTTTTTCTTATAATGGAATTGGGAATGATAGCTGAGAGGAACAGATATGATAATAGATCTTCAGGGTCTCTCTTTTTACCTCTTTTTCACATGGGATTTGAATTGCTTAAGTTCACATAAAAGAAAAAGAAAGATTATGTCTTCCTGTCTTTCTATATTATTGCATGTTCATTTTGAAGACGTGTTGCCCCTTTTTACAAAGTATGGCTGATCTGGACTACATTTTTTTTATTGTTTTGATTGTTGTTTTTGATTTTTTTGATTGTTTTTGCTGAACAGCTTTGTTGTGACCACTGATTTTGCTTTTATTCATTATACTGATCAATGGTATGTGATATCCTTCCCTATCATTAAATAAAGATAGAAGTTTTAACATAGATATGCCCCAATGCTAATTAAATATACTCTGAAAGTGAAGACTGGAGACACCTGCATTCCTAAAAAGATTTCCCAGTGCAGTGAAGTTTAACTGTAATTGCTACATGCCTCTAAATTTGCTTATTTCTACCTGAGGACTAAAGTATGATCTTTTAAAGCTTCTAGTAAAATTATTCCAAAACTCCAGGGGTACAGTCTCTAAAGAAATTGAATTGTATTTCAGTCCAAGAGAGATTATTTTCTTTCATGATATTTTAAGCCACCTGCTACTGCAGTTTAGTTTATTTGCCTTTATTTTTCTTTGAAATAAAAACATACCATTGGTTGCCATTGCAAGGTACCTATTGATTATATATGTAACCTCTAATTATGCTCTTTTGTTAATTTTGCTGATGATATTTGTTTAGTTTTGCTTCTTTTTGCAAAGTATTTGGCCAGGCATACACACTACTGAAATGAATATGTAATATAGCACGAAAGCTTGGAGGCTGCTAGGTGAGCATCTGAACTAAGATTAAAGTGGTGGAGAGATTGGAAGGTAATCATCACCTGGGCTGGTGGAGCTTAGCAAGGACTGGGCTGTCAAATGATGGAGTTCTTTGCTAAAGGACAAGGGTGAATGGGAGAAAACTGTTTGCTGTAGAAAATAATACAGAATACAATTTCATGACAATGATGGTTATAAAAGAATGAAATAGGCTATTTTGTGAGGAGAATGATGTTGCTCAGGAATGAAAATATCTATTGTCTATAATTTTATAACAATCATAATCGGTGAGACCTTTTCTGCTATCATGAAATTAGAAGAACCTGTTGCTACTGTAATAGCAACTCCTAACCTGAGTAAGTCAAATAGATTTTCCAGGCATTGAAAATTACTGTTGCCATGGAGAACTGCAACTTTCTAGGAATAAGAATGTTTTTGAAGGATTAAAAAAAGATATGAATTGCTGCTTTCTAATATTATGATCAACAAAAACAATTGCTTATGTATGGATGATAAGGTTGTATTGTAGTCTGACAATTTTTGCTATGTGTGACTAAATAATCTAGTCAATAACCTAGAGATTGATAATTATTTTTCAATGACATATTGCTTTAATATTTTAATTTTGTATCAGTCGTATCAGGCTACAATCCATTAGTATTAAAAAACTGAGCAAATTTTTAATTAGAATTAGGAATATTACACTGAAATAACATTAATAGTAATATTAAATCAATATTAGCTATAGATAGCATTTGTAAACTAAATTATACGGGAGTTGTAAGAATAACTTTTACATAGGCTAAAATACTTAAATTATATGTTATAAAGCATTAGATTTAACAGAATATTCTATTAATGTTGATATCAATTTTTATTAAAAACTATTTTCTATAATGCAATCAAATGAACATTCAAGTAGGGGCACAGTTAATAAAGAATTATTTATTTTTTATTATCATTGGATGTATTTAGAAATAAGAAAGATGATAATTAGCTGTATTAGATAAAAAGGGTTATCCATGGAAGTAATTTACCTTTAGTTCATCCATTTAATGTAAAGTGTTACTGGCAGTTATGGAATAGCACAAATCTGATGAAAATCTCTGCCCTCATGTATCTTACATAATTGAATTATTACATAAGACATTAATTAGCTGCATATTATATGCAATTTTCATATTAAGAATACTTTAGTAGAGATCTATTAAAGTTAGATAGTATGATCCATAAAAATTACTGTAAAAACATTTTCATTACCTCATGATGTTCTATACCTTGATTATGGATGGCAATATTATATTTTATATAATTGTAGAAAATTTTGAAAATGGAGAATTAAAATTTATAATTAAACTGGACAATTTTAACTATAAAATTAAAGATAAATTAACATATATAGATTGCCGCAGTTCGTTTGGCTGCAGCAAAATAACCGGGGGGTGACGAACAACTTGTGTAGATTGATACAGCAGGAGTGGTAGCCGTTTATTACAGGACAGGAGCAGTATTTATACATTCCACACAGCTTATCTAATTAACATAAACTAGATACAGCAGTCAACCAATCAGGAATCTCCACACTTAATGGCTCGCTGGTGTTACTTCACAAACCACTCCCTCTGGCATTTTGCCAGGCACCATCCAGACTTGTTTACAGACTCTAACATTTCCCCCTTTTGTTTAATTTAAATAAGGACCACAGTGGTTTTTCCAGAAACACCATAAATAACCTGCTACAAACAGAAAGGGAGGATACAAAATGCCACAATACCAAGCCAATTGATGGCTCCATGCAAGAAGCCCTTGGAAAAATTATACCAGCAATGACACCATTTGCAAAGATACCAAGTTACAATTTGTTGTAGATTACAGTTTGTTGTCTCAGTCCAAGTAAAGCCGTGTCTCAATAGATTAACTCACAGTCCAGGTAAATCATAGTCCAGGTAAGTTCTGTAGGCAGCTAGCTTAAATCACAGTCCAGGTAAGTTCTGCAGGCATTTCTTTTTCTTTCTGACTAGAGTTCCTGGGGTCTTATCAACACATGCCCTAACTATTCTTGGTTCCACTGGGGTGCCTCCTTCCCTTATCAATTTACTTAACACCCCTTCCATATTTTCGTCACAAAGACAATACAACATTTCAAGACAAAACAAGACACAAACATACTGTATCAATCTTTTCCATTTTCTCGAAATGGCCATTTTTCCTCTCGCCCTATCTGCCTAGGGACAAGCAGATTTGCTCCCGTCCTATCTATGGACGGGCAGCAGTTTTTTCGTCACTTACCCCCGAGTGTCCCGGGGCTCCCCGTAAGGGGCCACCATCTGCCGCAGTCCTGCTGGCTGCAGCAAAATAACCGGGGGGTGACGAACAACTTGTGTACATTGATACAGCAGGAGTAGGAGCCATTTATTGTAGGACAGGAGCAGTATTTATACATTCCACACAGCTTATCTAATTAACATAAACTAGATACAGCAGTCAACCAATCAGGAATCTCCACATTTAATGGCTCGCTGGTGTTACTTCACAAACCACTCCCTCTGGCATTTTGCCAGGCACCATCCAGACTTGTTTACAGACTCTAACATTTCCCTGGCAAAATGCCAGGCGCCATCCTGACTTGTTTATAACTCTAACAATAGATTACATAGTATTTATGTAGATTTGCAGTAAATGCATGTACTCTGGTAAATTTCACAAGAATGCAAGAATATGTATGTGTGTATACATTTATATTTGTATATATATTTTTTTCTTTTCTTTTTTATGCTACTGGAAATTGAACCCAGAAGTACTTTATTACTGAGCTATATCCCAGCCCTTTTGATTTTTTTATTTTGATACACATTTTGTTAAGTTGCTGAGGGCCTCACCAAATTGCTTAGGTGGGCTTTGAATTTTACAATCCTCCTGCCTCAGCCTCCCAAGTTACTGGGATTACAGGAGTGAGCCATTGCACCCAGGTATACATACATTTTGGTATGGAAATTAAAAAAAAGAAATAGAGTGAAGAGGTGTGGTGTGATGAAATCTTGAGATTCTAGGCCCAGATTCTGTCTTTTGTTCTTTTTTTAGGAATGTAATTTTTGTTTAAAATAATATTAGTTTGTCTCTGTATAACTGACAGATCCCCATTATTGATGTCACAAGTAGATAGCATAGAAAGACCTCCTATGAACTTTGGATGATTTATATAAAAATAAAACTCTATTGTCTTACAAGGATGACATTTACCTTCATTAGATTTTCATTTTTTGAAACAGTTTACATAGAATTTTTTTTTGCAAAAAAGTTAAGAGAAACAAACATTAGTTGTTTTTCCTTCATCTCACTGATGCTCATTAATTTCTTATATTGTTTGAAAGAAGTAAAAAAGAACATATCCTACCTGTGATTAATGACAGTAACAATTTAAAAGGAAATTTACAGCTGAAGCCTCTGAGAATAGCTATGTATGTCTGTGCCACCAATTATAACTGATTGGATTAAGAGAGTGCCAGGCAGAAAAGCAGAAGTAAAGAGGCTGTTAACCTGGCTCCTTTTAATTGATTCAAACAGACTAGTGTTGACCTCAAAACAGAATTATCAGCGTTAACCTGAGATAAGGATGATTCAATGTCACACTGCTAACAAATAAAATCAGAAAACAAATTATATTTTTTTTCTAAATATTGTTTTAGAAAGTAAAATAAGGCCATTATATCATAATTACACACAAGCAAAGGCAGTATATGTGATATCCTTTTAAAAAAAAGTAGAGAAGAATGGCAGTATGTGTTACTTAGTACAAGCTTGCTTAAATCTGAGCAGTCATGATTTATAGTAAGACTATTATCTTGACTCTTTCTATGTATTTCTTGTGCTTTCTTTTGGAACACTTTATTTCTATGCTGTCTTCCTATTTCTTACCCTGGAATCACATACTCAAGTCTCAGAACTTAACTACAAATCTTACCTCCTCCATGAGACTCTCCCTGCTTCAGTGCCAGAGTACCTTTTTGTCCTGATAAGGCCATGATGCTTTGTGCCTGTTTTTGCCCAAAAGACAGTTTATATTATGGTGGTGAACTGTTTTTTTTTTTGTTGTTGTTGTTGTTTGTTTGTTTGTTTTTTTACTTTAGGACTATCACTGTCAGAGAACATCTTAGTAAAGGAATTATTCAAGAAGCAACTGCCAGAATGTCTTCTTTCTTGTTGTCTACAACAAATTCTTTAGACCACTTTTAGACACATTGCAATGTTTAAAAAGTTATTTGCATTATAGTATACTCTCAATGATTGTGGAGACCAGACTTGTTTGCTTTATCCCCAGTGTTTCACAGTGTCTGGAGCATAGTTTACATTCAAATATTTGCTGAATTAATTAGCAAATGAGTGAGAAAAACAGCTTTGTTATCATCATGTAACCAGCAGACACCATTTTGCCTAATACATAATATGTGTGGTATGAGGAAAAAGACTTGTATAAAATATTAGAAAAGGGAAAAAAAGAACATCCCTAGTAACTTGTGAAATTTCTTTATTAGATTTGAAAATTACCAGATGGCATATCAATTCAGATATAATGTAAGCTTGTACCTAAACCCTGAGTAAAAAAAATTGTTTTTATCTTTTAGTTGCTAATTTACATCTGAATATCTGATTTTTTTTTCTATTACAAAATGTACTCAGTTTTGTAGACTATAGTTTCTTGGAACAAAATTGCCCAAATATGAATAGTGACGATTTCCAGTAAAAACAAATAGTAGATGTTAAATTTCAGAGAGACCATATCTTAAGTAAATTTTTCCTATTCACATATAAAATTCAACTACATATGGTGATAAATGTTAGTTGTGGTAATCTCTCCATAATGGAAACAAATATCAGAATATCATAATGTGCACTTTTACTGTACAATATTTAACATTTTTATCTAAATAAAGAAAAAAAAATAAAATGCAAGAAGATAAGACAGTAATATATGTGGGGAAGATAGAAAAAGTGATGATAAGAAAACAGAGATGGAGATGAAATCTTAGAGTAGTTTTGATTTTCATTTCTCTAATTGCTAGAGATATTGAACATTTTTTCACATGTTCGTTGATTGATTTTATATCATTTTCTGGGAAGTGTCTATTTAGTTACTTGGCCTATTTATTGATTTGATTATTTTGTTTTTTGCCGCAGTCCAGCTGCAGCAAAATAACCAGGGGTGACGAACAACTTGTGTACATTGATACAGCAGGAGTGGGAGCCTTTTATTGTAGGATAGGAGGGGTATATATACATTACACACAGCTTATCTTAATTAGCATAAACTAGATACAGCAGTCAACCAATAAGGAATCTCCACACTTAATGGCTTCACAAACCACTCCCTCTGGCAAAATGCCAGGTGCCATCTTGACTTATTTACAGACCCTAACAGTTTTTTAGTGTTTATATACTTTTAGATAAATAAAATATCCCTTTTATATTTCCGTTTAATTAGATATACATGTGCTAAATAAGATGTATAGCATGGATTTTGTTTCCTTTTATGAGGTCTTCTAGTGTAGTATACTGATAACTTACTGGGAATAAAAATGCAGCATGTTTTATATACATGATAAAGGACTCACAGTAACAGTTGTGTAAGTACTTTTAAAGTATATCTAATAGTGAATACTCATTATACATGCTTTAAAATTACATTTACTATTTTATGCACTTCTGTAATATGAATTGAATTGCATTCTGCTGTCATATATAACTAATTTGAATTAAGAATTATTTTCAAATTAATAAGTGCTTTTATTGATACCATTATCAATACCTACTTAATTTCTTCATAAAAAATATCATAAGTCAAATATTGGCTTTCACATGGACTGACAGGAGTAAATAGCACACATGACGAATTATAAAAATAACTTTCGGTAAGTTATGGGATTTTTGTTAATTTGCTTGTTTCTTTTTATTTTTTGCTACAATATTAAACTGTTAAATATTTAGTTAAATTAATTTAAACAAACTTCATTGATATCTCCATGTTTAACAAATATATATATATATATATGATTGACAGTAAATTTTAGAAGGAAAGTAAAAAATAACCAAGACCAGTCTTTTGGGATTAAAGTAGTTAAATTTTAATAGGGAAAACACTTTTTTAAGAGTAAGTGACACAAAGCTCTTGAATTAAAATGACTGACTCTGAGGATGGGTGAAACAGAGCATAGAATAAATCTTCTCAAACAAAATACCAACACTCCAGAGGATTATTTCCATGCTCTGTTTCTTTCAGTTTGTTCCTCTGGTCTATCACTGTAATACAGATATAGTCATTAGTTGTTTCAAAATAAATTGGTTAAAATGCCTAGATAAAAATATTAGTAAGATTGAATTATTTTTGACTTCTTATTAATGTCAAATGATCAAAAATTGCAATTCAAATATACTGAAAAAAATAAAAGTTATCTTAAATATATCCTAATTACAGGGCTTCTACAATTGAAGACTTTACACTGACCAGTTTTCTCTTTACATAGATAGATTAAAATCCACAATCTTTAACTAACCAAAACTATGGGATTAACTTTTATGCATGTATATGTGATTAAAAACTTATGCATGTAGGATTTGCATGTTGATGAACAGAACACATTTGGAAAAAGCATGATGGATAAAATGGTCAGAATGTTAAAATGTGTAATAGTGCTTTAATTGTCCATCCCTCTTCAATTGCTGTATTTCAAAACATTTACCAAAATGAAAATTAAAGTTGTATTCATTTTAGACAAACTTCTGTTTGAAAAACTGTTTACTCTTTGTAAAGCATCTCCTGATTTCTTTAAGCTACATTTCTTATTTTCCCTGACAATATGGCATTTTTAGAAATATTTGCAAATAACAGGATGGATTCTGCCACTACATTATTTGAACAGCATATATAGATTGATCTGATAAGACCCTACTACCCAGTTCTACCCATTTACATTTAGTTTAACAAATTATAAATTTAGATACAGTGTCTGTCATCGGATCATCACATATATACACATGTATAAGCCTGTTATGATATGCTATAGACATTATAATTCACTTCACCTAATCCAAATTTATTACTTCAGAGGATTAATTCCTTTATTTGCAGAAATGCAAAGTAAAACCTCATGGGTTCCTCTAACATTGTTAAAACATTTTCAAACTCTGTAACCAGTAACCATGGAAACTGTTATCTCCACAGAAACAATGCTCTAAATTAGATGTGAAAAAAGGTCAAGTAGTGGATTGTAATTTTGTTTTTGTTTTCCTTTCTAGGTTTCAGACACCCAAAAAGTACAAATTACATTCTAACAATTAAAGATAATATTAGTTGAACATAAACAAAATTATCATGCTCTAAATAGTGGAATTTCAATTAAAATTTTCATGAAAAATTCTATAAGGTTTATATATTCCAAGTGAAATGTTATGTGTTTCATATGGTTATATACAGTGTAGATTTTGGAAGACAGTATCAAGTCAAATTTATGTTAAATAAAAATATGCAAATGAAGGATATGGATCAAGAATAAACATTTACAATACTTTAACTAAAATGATCTCAAATTATTTGCCTCAGGAAAATCTACTCATCTCAGGGTTGAAATATTTCATAATTCCTGTAGTACTCTTTAGCATTATAATTTTTAAGTTAAGGCACTAATATTAATAAGCATTTAATTCAGTCTATATACCTAATTTAAAAAAAAAAATTTCTCTAGAGAAATCAATATTCTCTTCCTACAGATATTGATTCCAATAAACTACAAGAGTATAATATTATCCTGGATTCAAATACAAGCAGATATTGGTTAAACATGCCAGATTTGTGCAAGATTAAATCTTAAAACCATATGCTTTATTAACAACAGATGTGACATTTAACAACTGTGCCTTAATTAGCTTCAAAACACACACTAATTCCCCTTTCAAACTACCATATTCATTAACATCCAGATGAACTAGCACCCAAGGTCTCTTCCATTTTACAAATAGTTGTTTTGATGTGCTGACAACTCTAATTGCTCTAAATAACTTCATTCTTCCCTCACTCAAAACATAATGTAATTTAACTTAATGTTTTAGTTTTTCAGGTAGCCAGGGATTAATTTTTTTAGAATACCAGGAGAGAGAAACTTCCAATTTGTATTATGAAAGAATTCCTAGAAACTCATTGAATCAATAAATGCCAAGGTATAATATTGTAAATAAATGCAGAGCCTAATGTGTCCAAAATAAACACATGGCCATATCTTTGGAAGAGATATGTGTGTACAGGTGTGCATGTATACTTTTGCTATTAAATATCCAATATAAAGATGACAGATGAAATAATAATGTATGGACATATTACCAATAAAAAATATGATTCTAAAACAATAGCATTACAACAATCTAGTTGTTTTTAATAAAAATAAAATTTGATCACCAAACATGAACAGACACATATGTAGGTATGCATATTCAAAGATTCAGTAAAATATATAATAAAAAGAGGTGGCAAAGATTCTAGAGGAAGAAAGAAATATGATACTGAAGAGATAATTTGAAGTAAGGGTTAGATTGAAGTTGATTCCTATGGAAATTGAAGAAGTGTTTAATTAATTAATTGAAAATAATTTAAATGAAACTAAAATTCAAACGAGGGTGCAGACTCTACCCTACAAGTTCTAAAAATTAAGTTAATTTCAAATAACAACAGCTGAGAACTATCTTTCAGTTGAGAAAATGACTATATAGTGGTAGAGGTTTCTTTGTGAGGACAGAATTTCTCCACCCTGATTGTTGTGATGTTCATATACATCTATATGCATATTAAATCTCATAAAATTATACTAAAAAAGAAAATGGGTGATTATAAAACTGTTGGAAACTGAAAAAGAAGAAAGTCTAATTGAAATGCACCATTTTACATTTCTTGGTATTAACTGTTGGTAAAATTATATCTGACACGTGGTTTTGAGAAAGTTGGGTGAATGGCATAATAATTCTTTGTACTATTTTGCAAATCATGTTACCCTAAATTTCTGATTTATAACAGGAGTTTACAAACCATGGTTTCAGCTCTAAGATTTAAAAAGGTTGAGAGTCATTATGTCATTATTACTCTTACACAAACACACACACACACACACACAAAAGAAACTTTTTATAAAAAAAAAAAAAAAAAAAAAAACAACTCCATATTCTTCAGTGCAATACATTTTCTTGTCCTCTTCAGAGGATTGAGATTTAAGGGAAGATTTCCACCCAAAATCTAGTGTGAAAAGTACACATAGATTTACAGCTGAAATTTGTTTACCTGGAATAGAAAATTTTGGAGTCATTAACTGCAAGAACATTTTAATAGTAATTCTATAAAATTTATAGAGACTCAGTATTGTCTGGTATGAATGAAAGCAATAATTGAGTAATATTTTTAGAAGATTTTTCAACATATATACAATTTTACCTTTAAAACCTCTGCTGGGTCCTAACAATGAAGATACAGAAAAGATCTCTTCATGTCTAAGGCAGGAGAAAAGAAACTATTGTAAAATAATCACAGAGACTCTTTTATTAAAAAGCCCATATCTTCAGTGGTTATAAACTTCTAATATTTTGAGGTTTAATATAAATATTATAGAAAGCCTCCCCTTTTCCCATATCTTACTACCACATCCACATGGCTCCAGTATAATAACAATTGATTGCAGTTAAAAAGCACACAGAGTGGGGTGGGGTTGTGGCTCAGCGGTACAACACTCACCTAGCACATGCCAGGCCCTGGGTTCAATCCTCAGCATCACATAAAAATAAATAAAATAAAGGTATTAAAAACAACAACAATAAAAACAAAACAACAACAACAACAACAAACACACACAGGGTGTTAGTCAACTCTCCATCACTGTGTCCAAAATAACTGACAAAACAACTTAGAGGAGAAAGATTTATTTTGGCTCTTGGTTTCAGGGTTTTCAGTCCATGGTTAACCCATTCCATAGCAATATCAGAGCAGACAGGCATGGTGGAGGAAAGCTGCTTAGTTCATGGCAGTCAAGATACATGAGCTGGGTGGTTGGGAAAAGTATAAACCTTTTCAAGGCATGTCACCAGTGATCTACTTCCTGCAATGAAGTAGCGCCTTCCACTAGTCCACTCAGGTATATGATAAAATCAGAACCCTCATGATCCAACCATTACTTGAAAGCCCATTTCCAAATCTTGCTACATCAGGGGCCAAGATTTCAACCATGCTTTTTAGGGAACATTCCAAATCACAACCATAATACCCAGGAAGTTCAAAAAACCACAAAGCAAGAATTAATACATAAATATATTCACACATAAAGCAAACACACACACACACACACATTCACACACCCCTAAGCATATCATATTCAAACAGGAAAAAGGCTAAACAAAGGGAATATTAAAAGAAATCAGGGGAAAGAAGAAATCTTGCCTATAAAAAAATAAGTATGAAGTCTAAATGTACCAACTAAAAGATACAGATTCACACACACGCACACACACACACATACATATATATGTATACCATAAGCCATCTTTAAATATAAAATACAAAAACTCAGGTTGTAGAGGGATGGAAAAATATCTACCATTGATCAAAAGAAATCTGTCATACTTATATTGATTTCAGGCTGATCTAATTTTAATTTAAGAAATCTTATCAGGAATAAGGAATGACATTGCCTAATGAAAACTTATTTAACAGAGAGTAAATATGGATGAGATAAAACTGAGAGATACGAAGAAAGAAATAGTCAAACCCATTATTTTTAATCTATAAAATGGCTACAACACAGTTAGTGCTTCATGGATCAAACAAACAGAAAATCAATGAAATTACTGACGCCTTGGGAGAGCTATGAGTCAATTTGACCAATGGATATCTATAGAATATTACATTAAACAGCACCAAATGTACATTCTTCTTAAGCTCTTCAGAAATATTTAATATGAGAGACAACCAACCACCTTCTAGGCCATAAAACTCATATTACATATGGTCTCAAAACACAATAGAATTAAATCAGTTAACAATCACATAAATATAGCTAAAAAATCTGCAAACATTTGTAAGTAAAACAAACATCCACACTTTAAAATAAGACATATTGAAATAAAATCAAAAGGGAGGGGCTGGGATTGTAGCTCAGTGGTAGAGTGCTTGCCTAGCACGTGTGAGGCACTAGGTTTGATTCTCAGCACCACATATAAATAAATAAAATAAACGTCCATCAACAACTAAAAAAAAATTTAAAAAAATCAAAAGGAAAATGTGGATGTGTAACCGATGTGATTCTGCAATCTGTATTTGGGGTAAAATTGGGAGTTCATAACCAACTTGAATCTAATGTATGAAATATGATATGTCAAGAGCTTTGTAATGTTTTGAACAACCAATAAAAAAAAATCAAAAGGAAAAGTTAACATAAAAATATGTAAATATAAACCGAAAAAATATAAAAATGAAACATATCCAAATGTGTGGGATACAATAAAATTGGTATATATAGGAAATTTTATAATAAATGCATATTGCAAAGACAAATTTAAAATGGAAACAAAATTAAATCTCTTATTAAATCTCTAAACCTAATTCTCAACCTCAAAAAATAGAGAACAATTTTCCTCAGAAAATATGAAAATAAAATTAAAACAGAAATTAAAGATAATATAAGCATTTTTGTAGCTGGTTATTTGAAACTATAAGTTAAAAATGGTGAACTAGAAAGACTACCAAAAAAAGTATAAGACACCTATTATCAGTTACAATGTCATCACCACCAATTCACAGCCATTAAATGATAATAATGAACTATTATTATTATTACTCACTTTTATTAATTTAGATGAAGTGAATCAATTTCTTAAATGATCCAAGTACAAAATCTCACACAAAGATGGACAAGATCACATTGGACTAATAAATAAAACAAATAACCTTGCACAAAAGAAAGTATGTAGCTTATATGGTTTTAATGATGAATTCTACAAAGTACTAAGTAAGAAACAATACAAATTCTTCACAATTTTGTCCCCAAACAGTACCAGAGGGAAACACTTCCTAACTCATTGTATGGGGCTAATATTGCTCCAAAACTAAAGCCAGATAAAGGAATTACAAGAAAGTGAAATATGAGACCAATAACTATGATTATTATAGGGACGAAATTTTTCAATTATGTTAGAAAATGAATAAAAATATATAGAAATAATTATATTCCACATCCAAGTATAATTTATTCCAGGCATAGATAGTCTGTTCAGAATTTAAAAATTAAACAATATAACCAATATGATTGACTTGCTAAAGAAGAAAAATCATAATTATATCAGTTGATACAGAAAAAAATTGGACACGATCTAACAATGATTCATGATAACAAAGAAAAGTATGTCATAAAGATGAAGAGCTATATAGCTCTGAGTGCATATCTATTTGTTTGTCTCCTCCTCTTTATTCTTCTTTTTCTTCCTTTTTGATTTTAATTTACATTTAACCTGACACATTAAAACATGTGAATTGTACATATTTAAGGAATATGTTGTGTTTTGGAACATGACCACAAATCATCTGATAAGATTATATATAAAAAAACCTTTACAACTTAATAATAGAAAGGCAAACCAATCACAACATGATCCAAGGATCTGTATAGACATGTCTCAAAAGAATTTCTACAAATAAGCAATGAGTGTACAAAGAGATGCTTATTATTTTTTGCCATTAGGGAAATGCAAATCAAAACCACAATTAATGTTTACATTCACTATGATGGCTATAATAAAAAATATAGATACTAAGTACTACAAGGATATAGAGTAATTTCAACCTTCATACATTGCTGTTGAGAATATAAACTGATGAATGTATGTTGGAAAAGTTTGAGTCCCTCAAGTTGATAGATATGGAATTACCCTATGATTCCTCAATTATATTTCTAGCTAATATGAAAGAGAAATGACAAGAATTCTCACATAAAAATTTGTACACTAATTTTATGACAGCATGCTTCTTAACAGTCAAAAAGTAAAAATGATTTAAGTATTTGTTTACTGATGAATGAGCAAATAAATGTGGAACATCTATGTAATAATATCATTCAGCAATATAAAGAAATTAAATACTAATATTTTGCACAACGTGAATAAATTTCAAAACATTGTGCTAAGTGAAAAAAAAAAACATTGTTAAGTCCCCAATAGATCCATATCATATGAACCTATTTATATAAAATGTCCATGATAGGTGAATCTATAGAGAAAGAAAATAATTTAGTCATTACCAAGAGCAGGGAGGCAGAAAGCAATTGGTAATTGGAATGTGGATCCTTTGGGAAAAATGATCGTACTTGGAAATTAGATCATTGTGATTGTTATACTACTTTTAGAATATACTAAAAACAAACAAACAAACAAATATTGAATTCTAACTTTAAGTGATAAATTGTTTGGTATGTGAATTATATTACAATAACTCTGTTTACAACAGACCTTAATTGTAGTTTTTAAAAAACTACAATTCATACCAAATTTTCAGCTCCTCATTTACTTTTCACTGTTAAAAATTATATTTATGATATCAAGCCCTAAAACTTACATTATATTTAAATCTCAATATTTTATGTGTTTATTTCAAGTGCTAATTATTAGTACTCCCCTCAGCGTTCTGCACCATGAATCCTGAAAGTTTTGACTCATTATGTCTCCTCATTCAATGCTTATGTAGGTAGCTGGAAGATTGTCACTTTTCTCCTAGTTTAAAAAAAAATCTTAGAACATATAACACAAGGTCTAGCATAAAATAGAGTAAAGAATGTTTTAAACTTCCCTTATATGTATCCACTTAAAAGTTATATAAAAATTAGTAAAAGAAAGAACAATGAGATGTAAGACCTAAAATCTCCTGTGCAGTAGGCAGGATCTCTTTTCATAAAGAATAAAAGGAATATAAATGTGGAGCTTTTGTAAACTTCTCCCTTGACTCAAGTGTCCTTAATTTGGGTTATAATATACCCAGTGTTGCCATAAATATTATTTTTGCTATTTGTGCAAAAGGATGAAATGTGAACACCAGAATTTCATAGAAAAGAATGACATGAAAATCAAGTCAGGGAAATAGGCTCACTTGGGTTAGCAGAATGAGGGAGCAGCAAAGCTGGTGTTGGCATTTGTGTTAATTTCCTCAGGGTGCCATAAGAAAACACTACAAACTGAGTGGTTCAAAACAGGATAAATTTATCACCTTCCAGTTCTACAGGTTAGAACCCTGAGATCTAGCTGTTGGCAGTGCCATGTTCCCTGTGAAGAGAAAGATCAATTCCAGGACAGTCTTCTGGCTTCTAGGAATTCCTTGGCTGTGGTAGCACTCCTACCTTCATGTGGCATTTTTCCTTTGTGTCTTCTGATGTCAAATTTTCCCTTTTTATAAAGATACTATTCATCTAGTATTGTGGACAGGTTCACACTGTTCCAGTGTGACCTTAGCTAAGTGTATCTACAACAATCCTATTTTTACATAAGGTCACATTCTAAGTTATGAGAGGTGGAGACATGAACGGATGAATTTAGGGAACACACAATACAGTTAATAAGAGGAGGCATCAATAACTAAGAGACAGTGTGGTAGAAAGTGCCTTTTAGGCAAGTGACGTGTAAGAAATTCATAAGTAACTTATCAAGAAGAATGAAATGATTTGTACATCAGGGATCTGTTTCCAGAGAGCTCAATGTCTTTGATTTATAAGGATGAGTTATATGCCTTTTATGATGTATTCAGATAAATAATGGTAACTATCTACACTTATATTATTTTAAAACACCTATAGAATTAACTTTGTTATTTAAAACACAGCTACCAGGCTTGATTTAACATAAGTATGCATTTTATTATAGAAATTATAGTGTCTTGAAATAGAAGCACATTTAGTACTTGTAAAGACTTTTTACATAATAATTAAAAGTGATTTTCAATTCCTGAAGAAGGAATTGGATGTAATCATTGCACTGGAACTGGGCATGGAATATATCAATTTAATCTGCTTTTAAAAATATTTGCATAATACATTTTAAGACTAGCAAAATATATACATGTGCAATAAATCATATTTTAGAACAGTGAACATAAGATCCCTTGGTTCACTTTAGAAAAATTGTCCTTTGTGTTACCAGAAAAAAACAGTGTCAATTCAGATAATATGCAGTATAAATTCAGTTATCCTGGATCTCCTACACATACCATTTGCCTATACATTGCATAAGAATGCACATAACCATTTTGAAAGGAGTCTATTTCAGTTTTTTAAATCTTGAGTAACCCAAAGCATTCACTTTCCTTTTAATAAACTTCTGGTACTGAAGAAAAAAAAATCCATACCTTAAGAAAAGCTTCTAAAACTATTAAAATGATACAGTTTAACTAAAATGATGATTTATATATATATATATATATATATATATATGAACTTTGCCTAAAAATTATGTTAACAGTGTCACAAGTTTTTTTAAATTTAATATGACTTCAAATACAGCAAAGTCTAAAGAGTAAATCAACACTCATATACAATTTACTAAAATTCAAATAATTTTATGACATTCCATTTACTCTATCATTCATTCTTTTATATATTTATATATGTTAACATTCATTCACTTCAATGTCAAGATTTAAACGGAACAAGGTGTTAATTTTTATGAATATTTTAAAGTAATTTTGGGAAATAATTATCATTTTGTCGAAATTCTTTCATCTGTTGTTTGATAACAAAGGATATATTTTAAAATCATCTCTTTTCAAAATTAACAAGATCATGACATTTAACATGGACAACATATAATAAGATTGTAAAAACAGTACTTAATATAACCTAATACACATTTCATATTTAAAGCTATTAATTTGTTAAAACCGCCAAAACAATTCTGAAAAAAAGGACAAATTAAAAAATACACTACTTATTCCATAGAAATCTAATTACTTATGCTGATGTCCTTAATGATATAGTTTTTGAAAATGAGATCTTAAAGTATTGGGCATTAACAGTTGGGGTTTGGAAGATACTGCAGCCAGAATCCTTTGGAGTAGGACATGTGTATCAAGGCATTTAGATACTTAAGAGCCAAGGAAAATTCACTAATGAGTAAGTTGGACAAATTAAAACTAAAATACTGGAGTTCTGTTTTATCATTTTTTTTTCCTAAAAGGAATCACTGAGACAAGACTTCCTGTACAATCGATTTATTGAAGAAATATTCCCAGAGGTTCTTAGTTAAGGTAAAATGTAGTAATATAGGGGAGGGTTAGGAGTCTCAGACAATTCCCAGCTGCATCAACCTGTATTCATAGTGAACATGACAATATCAATCACAATTCAGCTTTTTGCCCCCTGACTCCTAGCCAAGGAAGTTAGAATTTCAGTCTTACGTACCAGCAAGTCATTTTGGGTATCAAGTGTCATGCCCTTCCTGGTTTCTCCTCCTGAGGGAGAAAGATATGTGTATGCACATTTAAGTGTTGGTCAAGATGCAAGACACAGAGAACATTTAAGTGGGATCCGAGTGGACCTGGAGAGGCAATAGTCATGTATGTTGTTATGCCCTTTTACAAGGGATAAGGAGAAAAGTAAATGTAAACTACCTATGTGATGATGTTACTAAAAGTAATACTTCTCAGTTGAAAAATGGGAAAAATTATACTTTCAAGTAGAAGATTGGAAGCTCAATTATTTCTCAGTTGAACAGTAAAGGAGTTGAATGTACTTTTACGTGTTGAATATATTTTGCAGCCTTTCACATCATTACTGTTTGGTCATCAATATAGATCCCTCTCATTACATCTAACTCCAAATCCTTTGTAGTATGTATAAGAATAAAATTTCTTTTTTGTTTTATTCACATTTTTCTTAGAAAAATATATAGGAAAATTAATTGAGCAGTCCTCTACAATGTGGAGAATGAGTAGTTTGAATATAAAGGGGTATAATCCAGAAAAGCTTGAGGTCAAATGTTCTTTTATGTTCAGCTTCTGTTATGGAGTAAATAAGTAAAACTGCATATAGAGGTATGTCAGATGCTTTAGTTGCAGTTAACTAAGATTTAATCTTATTGTCTAGTTCATCAGATACTTGTTATGTTAACATCTATAAAAGATTGAAATATGTGGCACATGATGTAGATCAGTCATAATGAAAAATAAATTTAAAAGGCGAAGTCTGGATGATAAAATTCATCAATACAGACATGATGCTTTAGGTACGTTATGGTGATCTTCTTTGAAAATCTCATGCCCGTGGAGCCAGTTGTTTAGGCATTCTCAATATTTCACACATTTCCGCAATTATTTAAGCAAAGTGAATGACAAGAGAACCACCAGTTGATCTCAATACTCACTTCCATGAGGATTTGCCCACCAAGGAACTGGACTTTTGTAATGCAGGAGTAATGTGGACTTCGAGTGCAACGGCCTAGAAATGAGTAAATCATTAAGATATGATATGAAGAAAAATGAAGATGGTTAGGACTAAATTGGAGAGCTATGTCATAGGATGGTCTCTTTGTGCCTTAATAAGACAATGCAGGGAAGAAGTATGTGATATGACTAATGCTTTCAAAACCCACTGAGTTTTTCTTGGAAAAGTTTTATAGCAGCGTTTGGATTTCAGCTATGTAATTTGAAAATATTTATTTTTATTGTTTTCCTTTGAGGATAAATGATAATGCAAATTATAGAAGCATTCTAAAATATAAAGCATCATATTAATAATAAGTATAGAGAAATGTGCAAAATTTTGTATACAAAATAGTGGAAAATTTCAGGAAACAGCCTTCCAGTTGTAACTAAAAATCTAACAGGTAACATAAAGACATGCCACGTTTAACATTTTATTTCCTAATATGGCATCTTTTTGCACTGAGACATAAATTTAACAAAATAAGGCTTTTATTCATTAAATATTTTTTCTCTTAATCTATAAATTTGAGCAACTGAATATATTGATTGTCAGAGATATATGGTTTTTATTCTAAAAGGGCTAAAAATGAATCTACCAAGTTAATTTTTAAAATGGTTCAATTATTACAATTACAATTTTAATGTATACAATAATTACAATTATCATTATAATTAATTATCCATAATTAAATATTATTAATTCCATAAGCTTAATTATAAGCATGTTATCAAACCAAACTATAAAATTTGTCATAGCAGCCAAAATGGAACCTGCTTCTTTGAAAAATATGTGACTGACTTCTACAAAGCAAGTGAAGGGCTGAGAAGGATAATGTGTTTTAGTAAAATGAGTTATTTTACCTGCGTAGGCAATACATATTTGCCAACAGTGTGGGTGGGTCTTCATCATTTCCTTCATTTTAACAATCAATTGGAGAGCTGTATGAAAAGCAGCATAGAGTTCATTGTCCTCTGGCACAAAATCAGACAGCACATTTAAATTTGGCTATGTTGTAAAAATCATGTAAACAGTAAATAATTCTACATGAAAGCATGCCCCAAATAAAGTACCTCAATTAATTTTATTGGTAAATTAGAAAATAAGAGATTTTAAGAATTATGTTTAAAATAAAACATTCTAACTAATTTGGTGGAAAAGTCATAATATAAAAAAAATTTTATGAATTATTCACATTGCTTCCCTTTTGTTCAGATAGTTACTTTCCATAGTATGTTGTTATTGCAAAAGGCATAAAATAATAACATTTTCTCCAGTTTAAAGTTTAGATCATATTCCAGTCAATTAAATGTAAACCATATAATATACACACATAAAATATTGATTAACTTTCCCAAAAATATTTCGAAGTTGGTCCTGCCATTATATCACAATACAAATAAGAAACTGAAGCTTTCAGTTGAGTCACCTATGAAAGATCTCACACAGAGCAAAGTATGGAGCCAGCATTCAAATCTAAGAAGTCTGCAGACAAACCACACTTGTTTAAATGTCATATTGAAATGTTTACAAGAAATCGTGTTAGAATGAATATGAAGTGAAAACCATCTTCGTTTACACTTTACCAATAATTTGAATTTTTACTGTACAAATGGCATGATTAAAAAGAAAATACGCTTTTTCACATCTTAAATTTGCAAGTTTCTTTTTCATTTAAACCGCAGTTCAGGTTATAATATAATATAATGCAATCTGAAAGAAATGCTGGCAAAATGTATTAAATGTTGCATAAGGAACATAAATTTGGGCCCAGAAATTCATTCTTCAGAAATGGTCATGCAGTTGGGAATAGAAAGTCAAGCTGAGTATTTTGCTTATAGTGAAAGAAACTTGTTGCTGGGGATATTATGAGAAAAATGTACAGAAACAAATGCCCTGCTGATAAGGATTCAGTTCATCTTTATTGGGCCCCCCGAGACTGGAGATGTTGAGTGGTGATACGCCATTCTTAAGGAACATTATATAAATAACATTAGTAAAATTTGTTTCAGGGTTGGGGACACAACCACATTTTCATGGAAGACTTCCTGGTCAGGTTGCCAAATCCAGAGTTTGTTCCTATTATTTGAAACCAGTTAGTGTACTGATAATACATGAATATATGTACCTTGAGCAAATAGGACATAGACTTATAGTGATGATAGGTTTTACCAATAAGACACTATACTTGGCCCATAGATAACAAAATTTCAAATAGCTGAGTCCCTCTGATCTTTGGTTGGCTAACCTGGATATCACTTTAGAATTGATCCTCCATAATCTTCTGGGGCTCTGGTATTTCTGTTCCAGTATTTTATTAAATTTTTTTGCATCTATAAGGAATATTGCTCTAAAATTTTGATGTGTCTTTGTCTGATTTTGGTATCACAGTGATACTAGCTTCATAGAATGAGTTTGGAAGTTTCCCCCTTTTCTGTATCATGGAATAATTTGAGAAGGATTGAAGTTAGTTCTTCTTTGAGGGTCTGGGAATTCCTCTGGTCCTGGATTTTTCTTTGTTTGTTGCCTTTTGATGGTGTCTTCAATTTAATTGCTTGCAATTGATATGTTTAAATTTTCTAGGTTCTCCAGATTCAATTTGGGGCCTGTCTCTAGAAATTTGTTGATGTTTTTAAGATTCTCTATATTATTGGAGTATAACTTTTCAAAATAGTCTGATTATTATCTGTACTTCAGTAGTGTCCATTATGATATTTCCTTTTTCATCATCTATTTTGGTAATTAAGAGTTTCCTCTCTCTTTCTTATCATTAGCTTGTCTAAGAATTTATCACTTTCATTTATTTTTTTCATAGAACCACCTTTTTGATTAGGTGATATTTTGAGTTGTTTTGTTTGTTTGTTTCTTTTGGGGTTTTTTATTGTTATTGTTTATTTTGTTTTGTTGTTGTTGTTTGTTTCAATTTGTTTGATTTTGTCTCTAAATATTTCCTGTCTTCTGCTGTTTTTTGGTGTTGATTTGTTCTTCTTTATATAGGGCTTTTAGATGTAATGTTAGGTCATTTATTTGTTGACTTTTTATTTTTTTAATGAGTGAGCTCAAGCAATGAGCTTTTCTTTTAGCACTGCCTTCATAGTGTTCCAGAGATTTTGATAAGTTGTGTCCCTATTCCCATTTACCTTTAAGTAGTTTTTTATTTCATCTCTGATTTCTTCATCTACCCATTAGTTATTCAGTAGTATATTATTTATTCTCCAGGTGTTAGAGTTGCTTCTATTTTTAAGTTTATTATTGATTTCTAATTTCATTCTGTTATGATCTGACAGAATAATAGGGGTAATGCAAGGCATTATCTCTATTTTGTTTGTACTTGTTAAGGTTGCTTTGTGACTTAGAATAAGGCCTATTTTATAGAAAAATCCATACGCTGCTGAGAAGAAAGTATATTCAGTCATTGATGGATGAAATATTTTATATATTGCTGTTAAGTCTAAATTATCAAATGTATTTTTAATTTTATATCTTCTTTATTTAGTTTTTGTTTGAAGGATCTATATAGTGCTGAAAGACATGGGTTAAGGTCACTCAGTATTTTTTTGTTGTGGTCTATTTGCTTCTTGAAATCAAGGAGAGTTTGTTTGATGTGCATAGCTGCTCCATTGTTTGGGGCATAACTATTTAAAATTATTATATCTTGCTGATGTATAATTCCCTTAAGCAGTTTGAAATGTTCTTATGATACCACTTCTTATTAATTTTGGCCTGAAGTCTACTTTATTTGATCTTAGGATAGGTATTCCTGCTTGTTTACAAGATCCATTTAAATGATATGTTTTTTTTTCCATTATTTTTCTTTCAGTCTATGAATGTTTGCCTATGAAATGAGTCTGTTGGAGAGAAAATTTTGTTGAGTCTTGTTTTTTTAATCCAATCTGCCAGTCTATGCCTTTTGATTGATAAGTTGAGGCCAATTACATTCAGTGTTATTATTGAGAAATGATTTTTTATTCCTTGTCATTTTGATTTATTTCTGTTTTTTAATTGGAATTAGTTTATCTTTTGATTGACTATTCCCTTAGTGTAGTTCTTCCCTTTGTTGCTTTTCACATTTCTTTTTTATTTTATCTTTATGGAATATTTTGTTGAGAATATTCTGTAGTGTAGGCTTTCTAGTTGTGAATTCTTTTACTTTTTGTTTATCATGGAACATTTTTTATCTCATCATCAATTCTAAAGCTTAATTTTGCTGGGTACAATTCTGGGCTGGCTTCCACTTTATTCAGGGCTTGTTTTATATTATTCTAAAACCTGCTATATTTGAGAATCTGTGTTGAGAAATCAGCTGAGATTCAGATTGGTTCCCTCTAAATGTGATCTGTTGTTTTTTGCTCACAGCCTGTGCAATTCTATTCTTACATTGTATGTTAGGAATTTTCATGATAATGCGCCTTGAAGTAGGTCAGAAGTTATTTTGTATATTTGGGGACTTTTTAGCCTCCTCTACTTGATTTTCCATTTTATTCTAAGGTTTGGGAAATTTTCTGATACTATTTCATTGTAAAGATTGTGCATTCCTTTGGTTTGTGTTTCCCAGCCTTCGTCTATCATCACACATCTTTAATTGTTCTTTTCCTGTCATCCCATATTTCTTGGAATTTCTATTCTTGGTCTCTTATCATTTTTCTCTATGGTCAATATTTGCAAGAATGCTTATTTTGTCTTCTTTGCCTAAAGCTCTACCTTGCAAGTGGTCTAGTCTGCTGGTGATGCTTTCTATTAAATATTTTAATTTGGTTTATTGATTCCATCATTTCAAAGATTTCTGCTTAATTTTTTTCAGAATATCTACCTCTTTATTAAAGTGATTGTTCACTTCCTCTATTTTCTTTCAGAGTTCACTTCTTACATCATTCTTTACCTTGCAGATCAATTTATCTACAAACATTATAATCTCCTTCTCTGACATTTCTTCCACTGTGATGTTGGTAGATTCTGTTATTGGACTATCTTCTTTCTTTTGGGGTGATTTTTTTCTGTGGCTTTTCATGTTGTTTCTTTCTAACAATATGGATCTGAGGCACTAGAGTTTCTACCCTGGGGACTTATAGTGTCCCTGAAGGTTTACAGTATCTCACTGTTTAGGGGGAGACAAATAACAAAAACAAACAACGCAAACAATATACTGCATTAAACCAAATGATTCCTGCTATGACATCTACAATGTTAATTGTCACAATGAGCCAAAATTACGTGATCATTTATTGTCCACAGTAATAACAGTAAATTTCCAAATGGGTTTACAATTTTGAATGGCAGACAGGGAGAAAACAGAAGTGATATAGGATGTGATGGTCATGAGGGGGGAGGAAAGAAAATGGAACTAAAAAATTAGAGAAAGAGTGGAAAAGAAAACAATAGAGATTGGTTGTCAGCAGAAGAAAATAGAGAAAGAGAGTCAAGGGAATAAAAAAGTGACAGATAAAATATACAAAGTAAAAATTTTAAAAATTAAAAATGAATATAAAAGGATTCAAACAAAACTGAAATACAATAATCAAACATCCTGGTCCTCAAAATACTTAACCATGAAAAATAACTGGTTTGAAAAATTGTAGGAATGGAAAAAAATCTGAATATGTATATGTGTCCATGAACCATTTAGGTCACAATTAAACAAATAAAAGAAAAAAAATAAAGTTAAAATTATTATTATAATTATTACTTAAATATCTTTTTAATTGGTTGCTCAAAACATTACAATGATCTTGACATATCATATATCATACATTTGATTCAAATGGGATATGAATTCTTATTTTTACCACGTGTACAGATTGCAGGATCACATTGGTTATACAGCCACATTTATACATACTGCCATACTAGTGTCTGTTGTATTCTGCTGCCTTTCCTATATCCTTCCTATTCCTCCTCCTCTCCCCTCCCCTCCCATCATCTCTCTCTACCCCATCTACTGTAACTCATTTCTCTCTCTCTCTCTCTCTTTTTTCCCCTTTCCCCTCACATCCTCTTATATGTAATTTTGTATAACAATGAAGGTCTCCTTCCATCTTCCTTGCAATTCCCCTTCTCTCTCCCATTCCCTCCCACCTCTCGTCCCTGCTTAATGGTAATCTTCTTCTCATGCTCTTTCCCCTGCTCTGTTTTGAGTCACCCTCCTTTTATCAAAGAAGATATTTGGCATTTGTATTTTAGGGATTGGCTAACTTCACTTAGCATAATCTGCTCTAATGCCATCCATTTCCCTGCAAATGCCATGATTTTGTTATTTTTTAGTGCTGAGTAATATTCAATTGTGTATAAATGCCACATTTTTTTTTTCCATTCATCTATTGAAGGGCATCTAGGCTGGTTCCACAGTCTAGCTATTGTGAATTGTGCTGCTATGAATATTGATGTAGCTGTATCCCTATAGTATGCTCTTTTTAGGTCTTTTGGGGAATAGTCCGAGAAGGGGAATAGCTGGGTCAAATGGTGGTTTCATTCCCAGCTTTCCAAGGAATCTCCATACTGCTTTCCGAATTGGCCACACCAATTTGTAGTCCCACCAGCAATGTACAAGTGTACCCTTTCCCCACATCCTCGCCAGCACTTGTTGTTGTTTGACTTCATAATGGCTGCCATTCTTACTGGAGTAAGATGGTATCTTAGAGTGGTTTTAATTTGCATTTATTTTAATTAAAGTTAAAATTATTATTATAATTATTATTTAAAGATCTTAATAAAAAATAAATAATTGTTTTCATTAGAGTTCAATTGATTCTCAGTTTCACATCTCAGCAGTGTTAGGTGGTGTGGTCTGAAGTGTAATACCTACTCCCCACTCAGAGTGACATGTTGACGTGTAAGAGGAAATCCCACAGATGGAACTCTTCGAGGTGGTGAGGTGGTGTTTAGGCTTAGGTAAACCATTGTTAGTTGAATTCTGATTGATCTGAAAATTTTAAATCAGCTCACCTCCAGGCCCAGCAGTTGCTGATCTACACTGGAAGAGTGGACCCCATTCATGCTGTGAAGGAGCCAATTCTTAATAAACTACATCAACTGTTGACTCCACTTACTATCTCCCATACCCCTTTTGAATTCCTGGACAGGCTCCTCTCTACCAGCTGGTCTTGCAAGTGGGTGGGGGAGAGCAAGGTGTGTATTCTCAACCAGTTGTCCCTTATATAAACCTCTTTTATTGTATCCAATATTCTATGTCCCAGATCCACTTTGAATTTCCAGTATTAAATCCCTGGAAAGTTCTCCTTTTTTTTTCATCCACCTTGCTAAGAAGCTGCCTATCTGCTTTCTTGGTTTCATACCACAAAGCAGCCAGGAAATTGACCTTCTCTATCCAGCCATCTTGATTTGTCCTTTGAATCATCAGAGTATTGAAACTGGTTGGTGAAAAGTTAAAGAGCAAGAGTATATTCTTATTGTATTAAAGTTTCTTCTCCAAAGGTTATAATAAAATATTAAAGGAACAAATAGTACCTGTCTATTAGAGAAGACTCTCAAGTTCTACCTTAATTATGTAGATAAAATTCATATCATTCACACTGAGCATGATAATTTCATAAGCCTTTTGATGTGATGTGTTTTGGATGAATATATATCATTTGTTAATTATGCTTGCCAAAATTGTATAACCATACTCTAATCCTCAGGTCACACTAGACACTCCAACTTGAGACATACTTTATATAAAATAATTGACCTTGTAAAAATTGTATCCTGTAAAAATGTCTATAATTAGGTGTCGCGACCCCTCGCCAGCAAGGGAAAACACGACACAGGATTCTTCTTTCAGCAGTTTATTCAGGCCTTGATTCAAGTATCATCTTCTAGCGACCCCCCGCCGAGCGCCCAAGCACAGCCTAATAAAGCCTCCCGCATACCAATCCCAAGCTGCCATGTGGATCTTTCTCATAGGGTGGTAAGGGATTGCGCGCCAATTCTCCATAAAAGGAGTTGTTTATCACAGGCCACAGTGGAAGCCGGAGCCATCTTCTAATGGCGGCCACGGTCTATAGGAACGGCTCACCACAATTAGGAACATAAAAATATAGGAAATCCTTAAGATTGAAGAAGGTAGTAAAACAAGAAACCTAAAGGCAAAACATTATACAATTTGCTTTTGGCAAAAACAAAACAAAACAAAAAACATTATTGAGACTGTTGACGATAGTTGTGGAAGGTCTGTTTATTCCAAATAATTTTCAATCTTTGCTAGTTTTCTCAGTTTAACTATCTGTAGTTGAAATTAAAAAAAAAAAAAAGAATTCCAAAATATTTAGAGACAAAGAGGAATCTAGTCTGCAACTTATTCTCAATGGTTAAGAAAATAAAGAACATTTTGAGGTAATTTTTACATAATCTATATATGTATATTGATTTAAATTGATAAATAGACATAAAATAACATATATATGCTTACATACACATACATATAATCATATACATATGTATTTATGTGTACATTGATTAGTCAATAGAGTCTAATATTTTAGCATTTTAAAAATATAAATTAAAAATATATAAATTAGTTATTCTGTTCTCAAAACTTGCCTTATGAACTCATTAAATAATTTAAAAATGCATACAAAAACACACATAATTTTAAGTATTTTTGTCATTTCAACCCATTCCTCTGGTTGCTTACTAAATCCATCACTTATTCTTTAGCTCATCTCTTACTTGCAATGTCTTATTAAATTAAGTCCATAAAAACTCTTAGACACTACTAGTAGTCTAATTTCAACATCTTTGCCTGAAACAATGGATTTACAGCATATGGCCTACTTCACTAGTAGCATAGAGCAATAATTTTACCAATTCTACTACTTGCATATATTTGACCACTACCTTTCCAACACTGAATAATTGCCTTCATCTTTCTAGCCAATAGACATTAAAATAATGCCACATATTTTAGATTTTGTTTCCCAATGACCCATCACTGATAACCATAGGCATGTCAGTCTGATTGGGCTAAGTTAAACAATGAAGGTTTGGAAAAAAAGTTTAGTTTTTGTGCCCTACTGATATTAGTCCAGAAATGTAAGGGTAGATAGTAATGATTTTGATTATCATAATTCAGCATTATATTAATTAATATTTAACTATAGGAAAGTCAAACAAGAGTTTGTAGCTGAGAGATTTCTAAAATGGCTTTATTGACATATGAATTAAAAATTTATTTATATATTCTAGTGAATTTGATGGATATTTAATATTTTCCTGTTATAAATAAATACTATTTTCTTTATATTAGAGAGCAAATCTAGTGAAGCACTTATAATACCCATATAAATCATAATATATATCTTAATGATATTACTCATGAGATTTTATACATAAAAGCACTCTGGATATTGCCCAGTAATCACTTTCACTGATTTACAAATATTTGTTTACATTTAAATTTGATATATTATACATATTATTTTCTAGCTAAGAATTAGTTTTCCAAGGCTCTCGTGACAAATACAATGGGTAAGTTGTACAATAGAAATATACTCCCTCGCACTTCTGGATATTAGAAATTCAAGATCACACTGTCACTCTGGTAGATTCATTCCCAGGCCCCACTCAATGGCATGTAAGTGGCCATCTTTTTCCTTTTTTTTTCTTACGTGATTTTTATCTTTGTATATGCATGTTCTCTTATATTTTTATAAAATATAGTACATATACTGAAATAATTCACCTTAAAAACATCATTTTAACTCAATTATCTCTTTAAAGACATCTTCAAATATAGTCACTTTTTGGGTCAGGATGTTAACAATTAAATTTTGGAAGAGACAAAATTCAGTTCATAACAAGTAAGGAGAGTTATTGGAGTATGTTGCTTTAACAAAAATTGCTTATTAATAAAATCATGCAAAAGTATATAAGAATTATTCTTGTATTAAATTTGCACCAGCACATAAAAGATCACTTGTAAATCATATCCATTACTTCATGGTTTATAATCTGATATGAGAATTTGCCAGTGGGGAAAATATATATAAATAAGTAAAGATGTTCATTGTGCCACCTCAGCATTCATTCCTCCCTCCTTCTCCAAATAGCAGTAAGTGTGAATTGTGTCTTGTTTTGAGGAATCTATTCATATTAGTACTTGCTCTTTTGATGTTAGGAGTGGGGGATATGTTATAAGTGCAACTTATTTCCACTTTTTAAATGGTTTGGGACTGGGACTAATTTTCTATCTGAGGGAGAAAATGAAAATGAAACAAAACAACAATCTACCCTGGGACTGAGTGAGATATTGGAGAAAGATCCTTTCTTTTCCAGTTGTGGAAATTTCAGTAATGATCCCAGAAAAAAAAAAAAATCAACATACAGTTTGTCCCTCCCCAGTTAAGTTCCTGTTAGAGGATTTTAAGATGGAGCTTGGCATAAAGGAAGTTTATTAGGCCCTTTTCCTTTCATTTTTTTATTTATGTCTTTATAACAATTTACCACAAACTAAGTGGTTTTAAAACAGCAGAAATTTATTCTATTGAAGTTCTGAAGTCCAGAGGTCTGAAATTGAGGTGCAGATGGGGCTGTACCCCTCTAATGGCAGCTTTAGAGGAAAATCTATTACTGCTTCAAGCATGTGTTGGTGCTTGGAATTTCTTGAATTCTGACTGCATGTCTTTTCTTCACATCACATTCTCTGTGTGTGTATCAATATTTATATTTCTGTCTCTTATGAAGACACATGTGATAACCTTTGGGGTCCACTCAGGTGATCCAAATGAAGTCCTCCTCTCAAGATCTTGAATTACAATTTCTTTTACTTTATGAGGTTATGATTATAGTTCATTGATAAGGAAGTAAATATGTGTTAGGACCTTTTATTAGCCTAACACAAAAGTAAAATAGGAAACACATGCTGAATGTAAGAAACAGAAATAGGATTGAATGAAGGAACACTGGGCTGTGATGCCATCTCAGGGAAAGACTGTTTTGGAACCCACAAGGACATCTGAAGGTTGAACAGCCTTGCAGAATTGAACAAGGTGAAGTGAACTAGACAGGGCTGTCCAACCCTTGTCAATATCATAACCAGGAAGGATTCTTCATATTGGGAGAGTAATTCTCTGCAGCTGAGGTAATCCTCAAGGATGGCTGAGGACTATTGGCTGGTAGAACCACTACCAATTCATGGAATGCTTCTTTTATTGTTAATGGTACATTGGCATGCTTGCTAAAATGTAAATCCACAGAGAAATATACATGAATGTGAGGGAAACAAATGTGAGTCTTTGATTTGCCAAGATCTAGATCCAAACTGATTAAAGTCTTAAAAGTTTTAATGTGATTCTAAAACTGACTTAAATTCTCTTGGTTCAACACTTTGCTTAGAATACAAAAAAATACATTTATTTGACACTGTAAAAGTCCAAAATTACATGAAAATATGGACATTACAAAGCAAAGTAATATGAACTCCAGGAATGTGTAAACAAATGTTTCATTAATGCAGATATTAGAATAGTTATGTAGAAGTTATTTCAGTTTCTGCCTGAAATTCCATACTGGTAATACATTTTTGTTACAAGTAATACAATTCATTAAGCTTAGCTCAATAACATTATAAGGAAATAGTACTCCAATATATTTTCCAGGACAATGAGCATCATTATTTTATGAATGCTTGTTAGAAATATACATTCTTGGGCTAACAACATGTGTCAGAATCTGAGAATGTGAGCCCCAAATTCCCTACTTTAACAGGTTCTTGAACTTATTCTTGCCAGCAGTTCGTATTTCTGTAGGTTTTTTGGTCTGTTTGTTTGCTTTTATTACCCAGTAGTGATACCTAATTGTGGTTTAATTTATACTTCTCTGATGATTAAAAATATTAAGTATCATTTCATATCTTTATTTGGTAATGTCTGTCTTCAAATCTATTGTTCTTTCTTATTACATTGTTTTCTTATTAAATTCTCAGAGTTTTAATATACTCTACAATCAAGTCATTTATCACATTTATAACTTGTAAATATTTTTTTCCAGTCTGCAGCATTTCACTACCTTAACATTGTTTGGAAGAACCAGAAGTTCTTAATTTTTATCAAGATTAATTTGTTCATTTTTAATGGATCATGCCCTCAGTATCATTTTTAAGAAAAAGTTTTCCAAAGACACAATTTAAAAAAAAAGGCTTCCTCCTACACATTCTCCTAGAAGTTGTTTACTTTCACATGAGTATAGTGAATGTCTTCATGCTTTGGAACCTCTCCCAATAGTAGATGTCATTTTTTTTGAATAATAATTACCCTTTGTTGGGAGATGAATACATTCTCTGTTAATCTTCCCATCCTTACTTTTAAACAAGTTCTGGGTTCCTGGGCTCCAGTAGATATCTGTCTCAATGATTTTGCTTCTCCCACATTCCATACCCATTTCTCCCCTTTGCAAGCAGTGAATCTTTCTGCACCTCTTCTCCCCTCTCCCTTTATTCTGATTTCATTTCCTGTAGTGAAGTGTCTGTGCCTGAGAAGACACCTATGCCCTGAGAAGGAAGGAATGACCTTCACTTAGTAAATAAAGGCCTTTGTTCTCTAGAGGAGATAGATAAAAGTTGATTTTCTGCCTTTCTTGCATTTGCTATGGTCTCCCTTCCTAGTCTTGCACCACAGGAGATGATATTCTATGAACTCTCACAGAATCTTATCATGCTCCCAATTAGGATTACTATGGGTGCATGTTGAGATCTGTGGAGAAGACCCACATGTGGGTAATTGAACCTGCATCTATTTTCCCCAAGGGTTTTAGGACAGCCTAAACTCAGTCTTCATAAATTTATTAAACCCTTTAACTTAATTCTTTTCACTGGCTTGTTGGCATTTAGCAACTTTTTCAGCTGAACCAGCACTCCCATCTTATTTTTCCTTAGGGGTATCCACCATTCTTGGATTCCAGGTTGCTTTGTGGTTCTCTTATCTCAGCTATTAGGAGTCTCAAAAAAAAAAAAAAAAAAAAAAAAAGCTGCAATTCTGCCTATTATCCAGGATATTTTTTATGAGATGGAATCATTATTCTTTTCATGTTTCTACATATTAAAAGAGAGTTAGTGGAGTCTCACAGCTAAAAAGTTGTATCTGACCCTATATTAACATAGCATCTATTTTCTCAAATTGGTTACTCATTTAGGGTGAAAAAAATAGTATTTCATATTTACTTTCAATCTTCAACACTGAGAAATCAAATTTTTATCAGGAGTGGTATAAAAAGTTTTAGGCATTTGTTTTGTCTAGTACAGAATGACCTAATTTAGGTGCTTATTAGTTCCTCAATTACCTGTTTAAAAGTGAAGTTTACTAATAGAGAGGACATTTTTCTTAAGGGATGTTTGTGCTTAGTCTTAAGAATCCAATCAGCTGTAAAAGTCCTTAGAATAAAAAGATATTTTTACTCTGTTCAGGTGAATACAAATCACTTCTCAGGGTCTCAGAACTGGTTTTAGTTATGAAAGTATAGAGTAATGAGAAAAGAGAAAAAAAAAAGAGATTATCCTGTGATGGAAGCACTCATCTTAGATGATTAGTTAGCTATCTTCTCTCCATACTACTCTGATGTAAATATCAGTGTGTAGTAGTTGGGAAAACACAAAGTCCTGACAGAGACCCTTTGAATTTGTGAGCCCTGAAAAGTTCTATTTTCATTAACACCTCCAGTGATTTTTTTTTCTCATTCAAGAAATTTGGGAAACATTGGTCTAGGCCAATATCTGATGATGAAAAGAATTAAATGCCCTTAAAATTGAGAAGAGAAAGAGGTAAATATTTTAGTCAGATGCAGATGAGTAAGGAATGCTCATAATCAAAGAAATTCAATCAAGAAAGATAGATCAGATCAAGAAGCTTAGAAAGATGCTTTAAAAGGCACCAATGGGGCATTCCAAATGTCAAGCAGCATACATTTAAAGCTCTAGGTAGATCGTTATAGAAACAACTCAGTAATTCTTCCTAGAAACTGGGACAGAGATTCCAAATATTGAAAAATCAAAAGTGAGATGAAAGCATTGCCTGTGAGCCATGAATTGCAAGTATTTGATTTAGGTATCTAAGGGATGGCACTAGGAAAATCAGAGATATGAAGAAGAGCTGGACAGGAGGAGAAATGCAAAAAACAGGTCCATGCTTTGCTTAGAGGTTTCATTAAAGAAAAGAGCTATTAAGAGTCATGGAAATGAACACAGTTTCAGCCTACCCAGAAATCATGTCATTTGGTGCAATGTCACCATGCTACACAAAGGGTTGTTTGTTATAAAAATGTAAGTATCTAGGTTATTTAAGACTAAGTGCAGGAAGTTATAAAGTTCAAAAGAGTATTGATCTATACAGATGAGAAGAAAAACAGATTAACTAAGGGATGAGCTACAATTGTTATAAATATACACATACAAGATGCACAACTATGAACATTTATTTGTTTAATTTTCTTGCAGGGGATTGTGACCAGGGATTGGAACCAGGGGCACTTTACCACTATGCCATATCCCCTGTCCTTTTTGTTTATTTACTTTTTTTTTTTTTTTTTTTTTGAGACTGGGTCTTGCTAAGTTGCTGAGGATGACTTTGAGCTCAGTATCCTGCTTTTTGCTTCTGACATCCCCAACCCCAACTGTCTTGATTAAGGTCAATTTGTTCAGTGTCCTAGGAGTGGCCACAAGTGTTTCTCCATACTTGTGGAGATGCCTGAGCTACTGGGATTATAGGCAGGCACCACCTTGCCCAGCACCTGACCATGTTTTTTAAAAGGAAATGAATAAGAAAAAAATCAGCAATAGAGTCGGATACATGTGCTATCAATACTGAAAAACTGATTAGGGAAAAATATGTATTTTTAAAGTAATACAACTTATGCAAGGCCTGGAAAAATATAAAGGCTATGAAGAAACTTGGTCTTGTCTAGGAAATATTTAAAGCTACTGGTGTCCTCTGGCTCTCTAGAGGCAGTTTCAAAAGCACAGAGAGAAGCTTCAGCACAGGAGTCACCTGAGGGAGTCTCTTCACTGCCTCCACTATCACCCAAATGGAAAAACTTCTACAAGTCAGCCTTTGTAGCCTTCATAGTAGCAAATACATGGTGAGAAACACTCGTGGCCACTCCTAGGACACTAAACATATTGACCTTAATCCAGGCAGTCCAGTCGGGGTTGGAGATGTCAGAAGCAAAAGGCAGAAAAGGTAAATGAATGTTACACCTGGGTTTAATTACTGATACTGGAAAAAATAAAATACAAGACAAGAGTTGTTATATGGCATTTTCAGTGGCTGGAGAATTTAAAGCATTCATGAGATTTTTTTTTTTCAATCATTGAAAATTACTATGTAAGTTAATATCTTGAGGACACTTTTTATCCTTTTGGACTAGTTAATGTCGGTTTATTTACTCTGAAGTTACATATAGGTTCAAGGTTTTCTTTCTTCCCACTTCTATGATCTTTGACTATAATAAAATGTTTGAATTCTTCCCAGTCCATTGTTCTCAGGCAAGCATTTAAAATAGTCAGGTTCATTGAGTTTTATGAAATGAATGCATGTGTAACTTATACTTCAGTGAAGTTAATACATCATGACCTTTTCCACTGTAGTAAGTGTGGGAAACATTCAAACTAGAAATCTCAAACTCTATCACACCACCCTTAAATCCAGAAATTTATATCTATGAGTCCAAATTTCAAGTCTGATGTTTCTTGCCTGCCAAATAAAATAATGAAACATAGCATAAAGAATAATATCAACTCACTTATTTTCTTCCTTCGATTTTCTAAGGAAAAATTATCCTTCATCATCTCAAAATCTAAAACTTTAGTACACTTAATCCTACCTCTTTAAGACTTTAATTTCACATGCCACCACTTTCTCCTTATCTGTCTATAAAATGACAAGAACACTGTGTTTCTAGGAATTCCCCTTGTCCCACTGTCTTCTAAAGCAGCTCCTTTTCTCTCTTCATAGAACATACAAAAAGGTCCTTTACCCCAGGGCAAAAGCAGAAGCAAGTCAGAACCCAGAACTTAACCCAGAGTTGAATGGATACCATAGGAAGATGATACCTAACTCTATTCATTTGCTCATTTTCTTATCCATATCTTGAGAAGGGATTTTAAGACATCATTTTAATGTTTATAAAATATGTAATTGTTGGAACAGTCTTAAGTATTTACTTTGATTTTAAATTATCATGAAATAAGACTCCCCATTTTGATGTCTATAAAACAAAATTTGTAGAGCTCTCTTCAACTGCAGGTTCATTTTCATTGGAGGGGAAACTACAGTGAAATGAATAGTATACTAATGGTATCACCATGTGCAAGTGCAGATATAACCAGCCGAAGACTGAAAGGTCAGACTTAATTCCATAATTGTCTCATCCTCATTCATTTTTCCAGCATTGTTTTCAATGCCCTTGAGCCTTAAGGCATTGACTCAAAAGTCAGTTAGAAACATAATTTGGAGTCAGTCTAGTTTCATTGGTTGCTGTTATTATTTTGTTTGTTTGTTTTACTTTTGTTTTTGTTTTTAAATATTTCCTTGCTCTTTTGTTGCAGTGGCAGGCAGCTGGCAATTCATTGCAATGACCATTTAAATGTTATATCTTAGAGGCCACTGCTGTGGATCTCAATAGCCTCATTATAATCACATTCCCCCACAGTACTATATCCCTCCACACCTATCAACAGATAATATTTCCAGTTTATTTTATTTTGAATCATCTATTTGTATCTCAAGGGTCTTATTGTCAGTTATTCTGATTGGACATGGAAAATGGAGCATGAGATTTTTTCTCATTCATACTCTGTTTAAGGTTTGGATAACCCGGAGGTGTCTCCCAGAACTCCTGCATTAATGCAAGACTGTTTGGAGGTGAAATGATTGAATTATGAGAGCTGTGACTTAATCCCTCTATCCTCCTCCTTTGAATGGACTGACTGGGTGGTAACTATAGGAAGTGGACCATGGTAGAGGAGGTGGGTCACTGGGGAATGCCCTGGAAGATTACAACTCCCATACCTGATGCTCCTTCTCTCTCCCCGCATGCATTCCCCTTTCTCATCCTGCCATGAGCTCAGGAGTTTTCCTCCTCTGGCCACTTTCTCCATAGTGTTCTACTACTCCTTGGGCCCAAAACAATGAAGACAACTGAAATTGTGAGCCCCAAATAAACTTTCCATCTTCTAAGTTGTTCTTTTTGGATATTTTGTTCATACTCACACAAAAAGTGACTAAAACACCTCCCTAACTAATATTTCTTTTTATCCCACTTATCATTTCCATCTTGTTTTTATGCTGTATTTCCAAATATTAGCAGAGCTGAATTTTGTCAACTGTAGCCATTATGATGCAAGAAAAAAAAATTCCATCTAGATTACTGAAGTTCAATAATTCCATCAAATTTTGTTTATCTGTATAATTTCTCATTTATTAATCAACAGTACCCTCCATAAAACTGATTTTTTTGAGATGTTTTAGGTTAATGTCTTATTCACCATTAGTTTCATAGCTTCTTGGGGAGCAAACAAGGGTAAAAGAAAAAGCTTAGTTTTCCATTTTGGATCAGAAATCCCTTGAGGTGAGTGAGTGGTCTTGGATTCTCAATATCAGTACAAAAGAGGGGAGAGTAGAGTGACACAGATATATGATATTTTCAAAGAACTCAGGGAGAAGGACAGGTGTTATAATGCTTTACTGTTTGGTGAGTCTTTTTTCTATCTTTATAGAATTTTCAACTTTTTTTTTTTTAGTAGACAATGGTGAATATAACACTTACCCTGGCAACATTCATTCTGCTTTGATCAGTGCAAGTGACCTAAGAATTATTTGGCCTAAAACTCCTGATAAGTCTTCCTCTCTTTTCTTTCTTTTTAATGTTAATATTTATTATGCGGTTATTATTGTATTTGGATGTAGAAGCCCACAGACAAATAGGATCATAGAAAAATAATGAAACAAGGATTTTAACATTTTGGGGAAATTTCACTGCAGAGAGTATTTAAAAAAAAAAAAAAAAAAACAATTTACAGTCTCCTCAGAAATATGTGGAAGTGCCTCATTTCTCTACCTCTTTACCAACCTGGACTATAAGTATTATGATTAAAAACATAAATCTTAGCTTTATAGGAGAAAACATTTTTTTCCAAAACACTTCAGCTTTGAAGATTACAGCTCTCAAAATCATTAGGTGCTTTTATATAATATCCTAACAATAATAGAATAATAAGGGAGTGAATGCCTGGGAAGTCTCTACTCCACTGTCTTCAGAGTGTATGTCTCTGAGCCCTCTGAGCTAACTGGAGTTATGTCTGGTGTGAATTCATAGGTTTTAAGAGATGTAAATCTATCCTTTTCCCCTTTACTTCCTAGTAGTGGTTGAGTGAGGCTACACAGTGTGAGGGCCTGTATTTATGCACATACTTAAGTATATCGTTGTAAATAATAAAATTAATGGTTGAGATCTGTTTTAGTTATGATGTTTAATAAATATTAATACAGTATATTAATTTTCCATCTCATACTAACACTGCAAATTTACAGTGCCTGGACTCCTCTTTACTACAATATAATCCCAGCTTCCACTTTATATTCTTCTGATCACTCGCTCACATCATTTTCAACATAGACCTCAAATTGTTAATGTTCCCCTGACAACATATTGATGGAAAATGGTGATAGAATGTTAGAGTTGCTAACCCTCTATTTTAGAAAACACTTTGGTAATATGATTGAACTATCTGGAAGCAGTATATATTTATTATCATACTTAACTTGTTTTTATCTCTTGAAATAAGGTACATTTTTCCTGTCTGAATCATGTTATCAGATATTTGAGCTATTGATAGGATTTTAAAATAATTTTTCCTAAAAGTTAGTAGGAATTATTTCCTGTGAAGATAAAAGACTACAATTCATGGTAATATTGAACAAAATAATGTAAGTAGAAAGAGCCATTCACTTTTTTTTATCACTTATAATTAAATGATGTGAACTCTGGATAATCAATTCATTGAGAGACTACAAGAATCGTCATGCCTTAGTTCTTCCTCCTCCTACTCAAATAATTAATACTCTTTAAATAAAAGCAGGACACTGCAATCATGATTTCAAATGTCTTTTATTGTTAAAAGATTTATTTTGCATAAATCCTGTAATTGAATTTGGATATTTTTCTTTATTCTTCATCTTTTATTGTACAAAAATAAGTACTTACATTCCCAAATAAAAGAAACAACATGTATTCTCACATAATTTGCTGGTAAAATACAGATTTTCCTCTAAAATTTTAGCTCTTCTTTATATTTCTTGAATATTGGCAGGCAGTTATATTTTCAGTATTTATATGCATAGAATAATATCTAATTGACAGACACAATTAAGTATTCCAATTTTAATATTTGAGTATAATGTGACTGTGTGTTGCCTAATTCAACAAAGTTTAGATGGTGAAAGTAATCTTATGTGGGCAACCAGTTAAGTTATTTAGCCACTGAACTAATTAGGTCTATTTCGGGTTCATTCATAAACTATTACTCTGAACCTCTGACATAAAAGAGTGTCTCCCTCTGCACAAAGGTAATACACAATGTGGTTATGTACTTTCAAAAGGAGTGTTTTTGATAAAATAATACTAAATTAATTTGCTAATAAAAATATGCATAACATAATTTTTAATGACTAAGAACAGTAAGCCTACCATCTATATATGACTATAATGTAAAAAGAAAGTTAACTGTGGGTTTTTTTCACTTCAGTGCGTTTGTTTTTCTTCATTGCAAGAAGATAACAATTCTTTTCTGTCATTTTTTCTTGGTTCAGATTTGTACATATAGGGTGAATTCTTAATTTTTTATTGTATTTCCTATACTCAGAGTAGGAAATTTCATTAAAGAGATTAAATTTCAATATATTTCATTAGATTGAAGGGGAATATGATGTGTTAATAGAAACAAAAACTCTTTAAAAAAGTGATAGTTGTATGAATGAGTGACAGTAAGGGGTGTCCCAAACTCAGAATCCCAACAGCCTTAAAAAAAAAAAAAGCAGAGTGGAGATTATACAACACAATTCTGTATGGATTTGGGGTACTGCATTCTGAGACTGGGTCATGTATTTTCATTTGCCTTGCCAAACATAAGAAAAACAGAACCGATAGATGTCAAGGGTCTATTGGCTTCTATAACATTCATCTAAGCATTAAAGATTTTAATTAGAAACTCTTAATTTTATTTAAAAATATTTCAAGCCACTACCACATATTACAATAGTAAGAAAAGTGGAAAAAACCTTCCTGCTGTCATCTTAAGGGCTGGGAACAGACAACAACCCAAGTAATACATCGTGCCATGTATTAGATAATACGTAAGTTCTATGAGGGGATAAAGTTAAACTGTAGAAAATAGGAAAGATGAGAATGGGGGCTGATAGATTGACAAGAGACAGCTTCCCTAAGGTAATACAACAAGCAAAGACTTGAAGGAGGTAAGGAAGCAGGAATATGTGTATCTGTGACCAGATGTCCCCAGGCAGAAAGTTCAGTCACTTAAGCAGGGGATTTCTTAGTACATTGTGAAGCAGATAGGAGACCACCAGAAAGACCTCAGTTAACAGACAGAGTGACAGAAGGTACAGTGGGGCTTAAAAGTTAGTGCCAATTTGGGGACTAGCAAGCTTCCCAAGAACTTCTATTAGAACCCTAGAAGCATTGATCACTGTAATAATGACTGAAATTGAATTTCAAACTAGCCTACAAGGAACACTGGAATTAGTGCTGAATTTACTTGGCAATCTAAGAATTACACTTACTTAAGCATTAGGAAAAATAAAATGTTACAAACCCTGTTATTGTTCATTGGATGTGCTTTGTTACATAAATCCTTACATCCTTCCTGAGACATACCATAACAGGAATTGATTGCTTATCATTTCTTTATTTTGAACATGTAATTATGTTGATATCAGTAACTATAATCTATGTATTTTCATTGCTTCCCAGGATTCTATTTTGGACAAACCATAGGTTATTTACCTATATCTCTGTTGAAAGGCATTTAAGTTATTTTCAGTTTTTTTTTTTAGTACAAGTAATAGCAATATGGACATATTTACAGTTTCTTTATCATATACTTGTTTACATATTGCAAATATCCCTTTAAAATATATATTTGAGATTGTAATTGTTGAGTAATGGGGGTATGCACATTTAAAAATTTACAGGGTGCGATCATTGATTTTTCTATACATTTGTTGCAGTAAGATCATCCTCACTCTTGGAGAAATCTGTTTTTCTGAATCAGTGTTCCCCAATGGATTCAATATTCCAGTTTAAACAAGTCATATTTTCAGTTTGCATGGCTGAGGCATCACTTTGGCTTCTTGACCACTAAATGCCTTTCAGAAATTCAGTATGTCATCTTAAAAATCTCTAAATCTTTCTTCCTTCCCATTTTCAAATCATTTTGGTGATAGTTGGTCTTTTTATTCCTTTAAAGTTGTCTCCTTTTTCTGAGATACCAGATGTCCATTTAATGAAACTCTATTATATTTATCTAGAACTTCTTAGTATTTTATGTCAGTGTGCTATATCTTCCAGAAATCTGCTTTGTGCCATGATATGTAGGAAACACACAGGTCAGATATATATTTTTAAATATTTCCTCATCATTTTAAATATAGTTTCTCTTTTTTGCTTTTATGACTGGGATATGTGTTTTAGAAGTCACTGTGTTTTTTCTCATTTTTGTTTAAACTTAAATTACTTCTCTTCAGGATCACCAATTGTATTAAACAACTTGTGTATATTCAAAGTCATATTTAGTCAAATGCCATTTCTTTAATGATGTTTATAGAAAGAAAGTTTCTCTATATTCCATATTGCCTTTAATAGTAACTGTTAATTTGATATTGCAAATAAAATAAAAAGTATTGTTCCAGTTGTGGTTATTTTCTTCAGAGTGTTAGATCAGAGGAAACAGAATGAATGAATCCCCACCCAAGTTATGCAGGAAGGTGGAGGAATTTGAGTTATATAAAATAGCTTTCTGAAATTAGTTGGAAATCTGAAGAGAATAATATCTCCAAAACTGTTTAAATACTTAAGAACTGTCTGGGGAATATTTATAATGGTCTACTCAGGATGCAAAATGTTTTATATATATAGTATTCTTGGAAGAAACATGATCAGAGGAGTTTAAAATAAGTTAATATGCAAAGAAATGTTAGATCTATTTGAGAAGATGATCTGAGAAAAGGAGTTAAGAAATAGATTCTCCTGGACAACTTGAAAAATTCTTAGGAAATAGAGGAAGTTAACTTTGCCTTTCAAAAGGAGTTGGTAGAGTTAAAATCTTTAATTTTTTAAACCCGCTTTACTTTCCTTCTAATATAAAAGTTTATTTCAATTAATAAAATAATTTATCCTTGATAACACTTCCCAGAAAACTCCTATCATCATATTTAGAATTGTTCTAATTTTTGATGCTACTGTAGTAGCAGGAACTGAGATAAAGACTCTATTGTAGAAATTGCAATGAATATTTATAGTTGAGTATTAGATAGTCTAGGTAGACTTCTTTTTTTCAGATACTCACTGTTACTGTAGTCAATAGATTATAATGAAAGCTGCCTAGTGAATGGCATCTGCATATTTCATGTTAACATTATCTTCCCTGGGTGTTAAGTAGAACGCTTTGCTAGAATATGAGTTACATCCATTGCTGTGCAGAGTGTAAGGCAGTTTAGAAACCATTTGACAAACAAGAGAGCCTTTCTTAAAAATTAATCAGATCATCATCAATGCTCAGTAAATTTGCAAAGCAATATATGTAGCCAACAATGTTACTAAGGGTATTTCTTTTAAAAAGACTATAGAGTTTTGTTTTCTCTAATATTTTTAAAAGCTATTTTTCATTGACATGTGTTTACCTAGTTTTTTTATGACAAAGGTATATATTTTGATGACAAAAGTACATATATGACATTTTCCTGTGCACAGTCTTTCAAATGTTTGTATATCTCAATATTATATAATAAAAATTCATATCCATAAATATAATGCACTCATCTTAATTTTATTGCTATTTTTAATATTCTTCATAAAATGCATTAGTGGTACAAGATACAAATTTATTTTAGTTCTAGAGGTCACGTATGCAATAAGTCTTTCGGGACTAAAATCAGAGTATCAACAGGGCTGTATTCTTTCTACAGGATCTAGGGGAGTCTTTTCCTTGTCATTTTATTTTTTGTTATTGCTGTTTTTAGTTTAAGACTATTTTTAATAGCAGTGCTATGTTTGCCAAATTTTTAAAAGGAAAATATAGAGGTTTAGCATATACCCTATGACACATAATTAGCCTCCCCATGATCAGCATCTCCCACCAGAGTGGTATGTTTGTTATGATTGATGACCTACAAAGACACATCATTATTACCCAAGTTCATAGTTTATATAGGTTTCATTCATGCCTGATGGTGTTCATTCTATTGGTTTGGACAAAATCATAGTGATTTTTTAATAGTTTGGACCTGGAATGTTCCACAAAGATCAAAGTTTTGAAGATGTGTTCCCTGGTTGGTGGCACTGTTAGAAGCTGTGGAGATTATAGGGATGAAGCCTTGTAGAAGGAAGTAGATAACTGGGGGATTGTCCTTGAAGGGTATATCTTGTCTCTGGACACTTCTCACTCTGTTTCTTGGCCACCATGAAGTGATCAGCTTTGCTCTGCCACATGCCCCGCCCCCCCCTCCCCCCTCCCCCCCAGCCATAATGTTCTGCCTCACCACAGGCCCTAAATCAATATAACTAAGTGATCACAGATTAAAACTTCTGAAACTACAGCCAAAACACATCTTTTCTCCCCTAAGTTTATTTTATTTTTTTTTTCAATTTTGGTCACAAAGATAAAAGCAGACTAACATTGACATGTATCCATCATTATAATATTGTACAGTGTTTTCTCTGGCCTAAATAATCCTGTTCTGTTTATTCATTCCCCTACTCCTATCAAACCTCCAGGAACTACTGATCTTTTTCTAGTCTCTGTAGTTTAGTCTTTCATAATGTCATAGAGTTGAAATCACATAGTATACATACTTTTCAGATTATGTTATTTCACTTGGTAATATCATTATAAATTCCTTCATTTTGTGTGTGTGTGTGTGTGTTTGTGTGTGTGTGTGTCTAAATAGCTTATTTATTTTTGGTGATGAATTCCCTTAGCTGAATGTTCCACATTATTTTTATCCTTTTACCTACTGAAGGATATCTTGGCTGCTTCCAAGTTTTGACAATTACCAATAAATCTGCTATAAATATCACTGTTCAAATTTTGTGTGAACATGTGTTTTCAATTCCTTTGAGTAAATTTGAAGAAGCATGATTGCTGGATTATATAATAATAGTAGCTTTGTTCTTGTAGGAAACCACCAAATTATCTTTCAAAGCTACCGTTCTAATTTGCCTTCCTACCAACAATAAATGTGAGTTCTTGTTCCTTCATCTCCTCAACAGTATTTCATCTTGTCTCTGTTCCAAATATTGCTTCTTCTATTATGTGTGTAGTGCCCTTGCCTTCCCAGTTTCTTTGTTGTGTGGCCTCTTTCATCTTCAATGCCTATTACCAAAATCTCTACTTCCATGGTCTCATCTTTCTTTTCTGTCTCCGATCCTTTTGTCTTTTTCTTATAAAATCTATGTGACAAAAATGTACCCACAATAATAATTCAAGATAATCTTCCCCTCTCCAAATATCAGTCTCAGCATCTAAAAACACACATTCAGATTATGGGGATTAGAATGCAGGCTTTTGGGAGAGGGCTATTAATCTAATCACCTCAGTAGCTGAATTTATTTCATCAGTTTCATGATGATAAACAGCATTTGCATATGTGTTTGTGTGTATGTATTTGTGTTTGTGAGTATTTGTGGAAGTCGAGAATCAATATATCCTAATGTCCTTTGAATAACTCAGCATGTATACCCCTGAAGTCAATAGATACATCATTATTATAATTATGGAGAGGGTATAACTTTCTTTAAAGAATGAAAAGTCTGCAGCTTTATATTTTGCAGAAGAAAGACAATGGTGTAGCACTTTATTCTGATTATATATGGGTATTTTAAATGTTTTGTTGCCATGTTTCTTTTATTTATTTAAGGGAATAACTTTTCTCTTATTTTGTTAAAATATATTAAAAAATACTTGTAGGCAATGTCCCTTTCATTTAGGTACAAATAAGTTTCTCTAAAGATGTGTGGGCTCTTCCTTCTGAACTAGAATTTCTAAGTTAAACTTTTCTCTTTTTTTTCTATTTTGCAATATGCAGGACTCCGTTATAGAAAATACTAAGAGGTTCTAATTTTAAAATTGTTCAGTTTATTTTAATTTTCTTGAAGACTTTGCAAATAATTAAAATGTCCTGCAGAACAAACTTTGCAGGTGATATTAACAGATTATGTTAAAACTAACACAGTTGCTCCTCAAGAAGTGCTTTAGGAAGTCTTGAGAACTCCTAAAAAGGCAGATTTTCAACCTCTACATATGGATGTTTATATTATTTTTTAAGTTAGGGAAACACATATCATTAAGCTTTATTATTTAGACATATTATTACTTCCCAGTTCACCTTGGTCTTCCATGTACATTATAGATTTGAATGCAAGTTTTTCAAGTGTTACCTTTTATTTCAGCACAGAAGAAACTACAATTTCTGTTTTAATGAATGTGGCTTCATCATTGGCAATAAAATTAAATTACTTATTTATTTTGAATTTTTTTAAGGAGCTGAGCTATGAAAAGAGTACAAAAGGAGGAAGTTATAAAGAGGCATAAAGAAGTGCTGCATCAGCTAAGGATGCTGATCCATAATATCCTGCAAGGGGGAGGGAGGATGGTGGTGGGAGGATTAAAGAAACTCTAGCTAGGGCAAAGGGGAAAAGGGCAAAAGGGCAGGGAGGGGAAAGGAGGGGGCAAAGAGGTAAGAAAGGCAGTGGAATATGATGATAATCATTACCCTAAGTACATTTAAGAAGACACCAAGGATGTGACTCTGCTTTGTGGACAACCAGAGATATGAAAAATTGGGCTCTACATGTGCAATATGAATTGTAATATATTCTGTTGTCATATAGAACAAATTAAAATTTAAGTAAACAAATAAGAAAGAAGTGCTGGGGACCTCTGAAGAAGCTGTATGCTGAAGTTGCTTCTCTTTGGTTGGTTGATTGACACAGATCTAGTTTATTATTTACTTATTTTTAAAACGTGTTTCTTTTATTTGGATTCATTATACTTTGGGGTGAGGAATATAAAAATATTGTTTAAATTCCATTTGGTAGAAAAGAATAATCAAATATTCTTAACCATGATGTCTGCAAATATAAATACCAACATAGGAAGTCAGAAAAAGTCAAATTTTATCATTTGTTGTTGGCATCATGTACAATGTGGATTTAATAAGACTCCTAAGGAGATCAGAGAGGACCAACATGATTATGTGAGAAATTGAATGTCCTGCACTATATACTTCAGTTGCAAATTTAAAATAACTATGTAGCAGTACAAGAAACTATCCAGGGGAATCGCAGCTCCACTGAAGTTGGAAATTTTTAGAACTTCTACACATGGTAGCTATAGCAATGCTTAAGAAGTCCAATGTGCATCCCAGAAGCTGGGGTTCTCGTGTGATACTGGATTAGAAAATCAACACAGGAAAATGAATATTTTTTTCATAAATATATACACAGAAAATATGTATGTGTTTTCACAGTGGGTCTACAAAAATAAAGGCCTTTTTAATAATTTATTGATGCATAATAGTATAACCAGATGTCCAGATTTGTATAGTATAGTACTATTTCAAATTGTGGGTCCTATATCATGGTAAATTCCCTAAATGACAAACAATTGAGGATATTGTTTCCCCACCACTCCACATATATAGATGTACTCTTGTTCACTCTGAATTTCAGAATGCCTTAATTTAAATTCTCAAAAATTTTTTTCGAAAATTACCAAAGTGTAACCATAGGTTTAAAGTTTCAAAAAGACACTTGTATTACCCCTTTTTTCCAAGATAAAAATGAATTTGGTCACTACAAAACATATGGGGATATAATTTTATACATTATAATGGACTGTTGGAATAAAAATAAAGTCAAAAGGAAGGCAAAAACAGGATAGAAAGAGAGAGGATCTGGAGTGAGCTAGGTTAGCAAGACTCCATGTACCATACCCACAAACAGAAATAGTGAGAATGAAACATTTTTTTTCCAAGCATTTTCTTCCGCATCAGCATTAACCTGATTCATACCACTGTCATGGTGGAAGAAGGTGACCTGGAGGCACATTTGTGATGTATTAGCTGTGCTAATTTGGAATTTTTTCGCCTGGTATGCAGAAATGATATACAGTTACAGTGACTCGGAGTTCCTTAGAGATCTCACTGTAGAAAAATGGATATAATTTGAATCTTGGATGCACTCATCCAATTTCTCTTTTGTTCATTAAGCTACACTGGTGGTGAGTTATAGGGGAAAATTCTATAAATATTAATATCTTATACCATTAGAAATAGTAGTTTCCTACTTATTATTCTCAAATATTTTCTAGATTGGGATTCTTATAAAGTTAAAAAAATAGTCGTAGTCTAAGAAAGTATTGGATAAATTAAACCACATGATTATTGCTAATGACAAAAGAAGTTCCTTACACTTAATTCCATTTTTATTTTAGCCTTTGTTTGTATTAAGTTCTTGCATATCACAGTGTAGAGAAGTTCAAGTTTAAGAATTAACTCTCCAGTTGGTCAGTGTTGCCTGCCTATAACCCAACTCCTTGGAAGACTGAGAGTAGCCTCAGCAACTCAGATCCTGTTTCAAAAGAAAAAAAAAATTAAAAGTAAACTGGTAGAGAGTTCCTGGGTTCAATCCTCAGTACTATAAAAACGAATAACAAAACACAACAGAACAAACAACTGATTCTCCAATTATTCAGTTTGGCTTTGTTAAACAGTAGATAATTTCCCTAACCCTTGGTTTCCTCAATTGCAATATATGGACAACTATTTTTTTTGACTTTGAAGAGTAAGTGTTAATATACGTACAGTTAAAAATACACAGCAAGTGCTTGTATTTTACAGTGGAAATCTGTTCAAAACTGAATAATCAAAAGGATAAAAATCTTATATTATCTGCATATTCAATATGTGAATTTTCTGAGGTTTCCAGAACTCTCTTACAATGAAAGTAGAATGTGTTCTTCCCTGAAAACAAGAAACAAAGAGGGAGATCATGGGTAGGGGAAAGCAGGTAGCCAGGAGCACTCTGCCATTAGATGGTGGCTCCCTGTCGGATGTGATCAGAACTCTTTTTCTGACAGGCAGATCTGTATCTCTAGAACTATAACAAATGGGGTTTTTATAGTGTCAAAGTGTCCTATATTATCATTTTATGGATTAGTGTGTACATAATATGGAAAACATATTTATATTAGTAGTTATTATTCTCATTTTTTAAAATATATTTTTTAGTTTTAGGTGGACACAATATCTTTATTTTATTTTTATGTGGTGCTGAGGATCGAACACAGTGCCTCACGCATGCAGGCGAGTGCGCTACCATTTGAGCCACATCCTCAGCCTATTATTCTCATTTTGATAATGTAGATTATGATCACACAAATTACATTCATGAGGAAATATACACATTTAGATGGATAAAGCAATTTTAAGTTAGAAACTTTTAATGCTCACTATGTTTTGCCTACATAATATTCCGAAAAGGCATGTAGATTTGGAATTCCAGTACTCAAGCTAAAAACTACTAGGAATTAGTAACAATAGCTCATAATAACTAATACTAGTAACTGTAAGTTACTACTAGTCTTGTTTATATAATATTCATAATATAAATAAAATGTATCCATTTTATTTTCAAAATTTATTGTTTTAAGGATTGGGGATATAGCTCAGTTAGTAGAGTGCATCCTCATATACACAAGGTCCTGGGTTCAATCCCCAGCACCACAAAAAAAAATTCCTTGTTTTATATTTTTGTAAAAATATTAGACATTTATATCTTTCCTATAGGATTACCTAAAATAATATTATTTGCTCCAGATGAATTATCTCCATGTAGAGGTAAATATAGCTATGTATTCTAATTCAGACCTTAAATTTGAACTTTCTGCTTGCATGGAAATTGAAATGAGACATTCTTGTTGGTTTCTGGAGCAATAATTGGATTTTTAATTTGTCTTGTTATATACATTATGATTTCACAAATTACATTGTAGAGTAAATAAGTACTTTTCGATGGATGAAAGCAATCAGAAGTTAAAAATTTCTAATGTTTACTGAATACTTGCTGACATACTGTGCTCATAGGGCATATAGGCTTGGACTTGCTGTATCCAAATACATCTCTACATCTAGCTCAGATATGCTCATCTTCCATTCTTGTTCATACCCTTTTGCCTCTCTTTTCTGTTGCAGCCCAATGCAATGATCCTGAGACATTGAACACAGCAGTATTTTAATACACTGCTCATTTGTGATGAGACTTTCAGAAATGAAAATCAATAATGGAAAAAACTATAGGTCAAAGTTGAAAAATCCTGGTTTTTGCCCTTTATAAATGGATTTTCACCTTTGTCTATTGCCATATCAGCTGGCTATGGAAAAATTTAAAAAAAATAAAGATCGTCAAGGAGCTGAAGTATATGTTTATATTGATCTTTCCCATTTATTTCTTCCATTCCAATAGTGACTCAAAGGACTAAAACATTTTGCCTTTGGCATTCCCATTTCTTTTTGCCTCAGGATTTCCCTTTCTTTTGACTCTTGCCATTGCCTCAGATTTTCTTCAAAAATATGGCTGACCATTTAAAGAAGAAAAAAATGTTAATATAGAATGGATGCTTTTAAAATCTATGATATATCTAAAAGTCATTGCTTCCATGTGAAAAAGACAATACTTGGCTTATGAATATCTCATTTTTGCCATAAAGATATTTTGGCATTCTAATATAAGAAGTGGAAAATTCCACCTGCAGATTTCAGTGTTAAAAATACAGTGAAAACATTCTGCATATAAAGTTATTCTCAGTGTCAGGTTGGTAAAGGTGACTGCTTATACTCAGGATTGTTACTAGAATACCTCCCAATAATTCAGCTTCAGAGAGATGGTTAAAGAGATGGGGAAACATCTAATTCTTTATATTTGTCTCATCATTTTCTTAATCAAACACACTGTTTTACAGAATCACTGAGCACAGAATGATGGAACATCTACTTTCCCAAAAAGATGATACGTTTCTGTACCTCTCTCATTTATGCTCTTAGCTTTCTTTGGTGATAGGTAGTTCAAAGGATAACTTCTTTTGTTTTATTTAAACATCATTTTCAAACATTATACTTTTCTGTACACATAACACTTTTTTGTACACCTAACATTCCTCTGTTATGGAAACTCCCTTTTCATCAATTACAGACTTAATATATTACTAATTTCAAATATCATGTAAATACTTATTTTGACAAGAGAATGTTAGTAATTTTATTACTCAAAATAATCAAAATCAAATGTTGTTTAATACCTACTGCTTTCTTCAGCTGTCATTTTGATTCCCACTTAAATATTGATTTTAAGGCAGAAACAGAGAAATTTATTTTTTCAAAAATGTACATAGATTATACATAACACTTATGTACAGACTGCATAAATATGTGTGTTTCATGCATTTTCAGTAGTAGGGCAGTGTGGTCTGCAGACAAAAGATAATGCCTAGGAAAAGTTATTGCTTTCCCATAAAACTTTTAATCTAGATGAATCCAGTTTTCTAGACAACAGGGAAAAAGCAAATTTAGAAATTGTTCTCACAGGAGATTCCAGCAAAATTTTCTAAGATGCTAATGTACCACTAATAGCACAATTTTAAACTTGATTTCCCTTTACTTTACTGCAGATACTTTTATTAACTTAAGGTATATCTTATGTGGTCTAATATTATTTTCCCTGTATAGCCTTAGTGAGCACCCAAATATGAAACTATGAAACTCCCAAGTCTATTCTCCTTGCTTATTGAAATAATACATTATATTATTGTACAAAATGATGGAACATTTTCAAAGTGGAAGGAAGCAGAAGTTAGGAATGTTTAATGCATATTAATAGAGATCATTCCTTATTACCATTGTTTAGTTTGGAAATTTTAAAAAATATTTACTTTTAAGTTATAGGTGGACACAATATATATATTTAATTTTATGTGGTGCTGAGGATCGAACCCAGTGCCTCACCCATGCTAGACAAGCCCTCCACCTCTGAGCCACAACTCCAGCCCTCGTTTGGGAATTTTTAATACTGTGAAATTGTGAATACTAGGAGCTATACTTCTAATTTTGAATTTCATATTTTTCCTGGGTTATAGGCAATATGATACAGAGGTAAGCAACCAGTTCTCTACAATGTACTGTGTTGCAAAGCTAAGATGTTGAGTGTGTTAGATTTATTGAATGCATTTGCAAATTGTGATATTTTCAATTTATGTTGAGAAGTACTGGTATTCATTGGACCCTTAAGAGTTTGAAGTATGATGTGCATATGTGTTTATTTTAACAGCAAAATTGCATTTCTTTTCACAAAATAATAAATCATTTTCAGAAACAATAAGACAAATCAAAATCTAGTCTTATTCTAGTTGTCATTTCATGATTTCATCAGGCTAGGAGTAAATAACAAAGGTAAGCTGCTTGCATACTACAATTAATTTGAAGCTTAGCAAAAGAATAAAATTTGAATGAACATGTAAGTGAAATGACAATATATTTTAAAAGAAATTGGAGGATGATATTTCAAATGTTGAAAACGACAAATGTAAAGTGAACAATTTCAAAAAATGCTGAAGTTTTCAAAGTAATGTCCATTCTCATGATCTATAATATTCTAATTCATTTTATCAAAATAACTACATTATAAGATAAAATAATATTGATCACACTTTTATCATGTTTTTGAAAGAACTTAATTTTCTTTAAATATTTCAATGCCATGCTGTATTTTCAAATTAAGCTGAATGATCAGAATGATATATAATTATTACTAAGTATTATCAGGTTGTTATATAATTATTATTAAAAGTATAAAGAGAATCTTCATACCTATTGTTGTAGTTTCAATATGAAGTATCTCCCAAAAGCTCACATGTGAGACAGCAAAGGAATGTTCAGAGGTGACAGGTTTAGATTAATCAGTGGATCAATACATTTGATTGTTTAATAATTTGGAAGGACTACTATACTAGTGACAATAAGCAGACAGGGTGTGGCTGGAGAAAGTAAGTTAGGGGGACATGCTTTGGGATTTATATTTTGTCCATGGCAGTCAGAGCTCGCTCTCTGCTTTCTGGTTGTCATGTTCTGAGCTGCTTTCTTTCACCTCACACTTCTACCAGGGTGTGTTTCCTCACCTAGGTCCCAGAGCAAAACAGTTGGACAACTATGGACTGAAACTCCAAAACTGTGAGCCAACATATAATTATCCTTCTTCCTGTTGTTCTTGTTGTTGCAGGTAATTGGTCACCATAACAGAAAGTTGAGAAAACCAAATATAACTTGGCTTCAAGGTGACAAATCTCAAAATGTTTATCCATTTTCTTTTAGTTTAGAGGTTCAGAGACTTCAAGTTTTTTTTTTTGTTTTGTTTTGTTTTGTTTTGTTTTTGTGTGTGTGTGTGTATATATACTGGGAATTAAACACAGACCTCTTTTTATTTTTTATTTTGAGGCAGGGTCTCCCTAAGTTGCTGAGGTTGGCCTTGACTTGCAATTCTCCTGAGCTGCTTAAGACTGTTCAAATTTTCATTTAAAAGTGTTTCATAATTACATTGTAGTTATTTAAATCCTCCTTTTAACTTTTTTTCTTTTAAGATTCCTAGTTGTCTGCCCATGCTTTAATCTGATTCTATGGATTTTTAATGATGTATTTTTGACACTGAAAAAAATTGTTTAATATATAATCACATTTCACATGAAACTTCTGGATTTTGTATATTATGAAAGATTTTCACCAATTCACACCTATTTCTGCAAAAAAAAAAAAAAAAATATGCTAGTGTCTTTGCCCCAGGACCATTTCCCTTTACAATGCGTATTTTTAACAAATACTTTCTTTTTTTAAATTTTACTTTTATACTTCTGGGAATACAATCAAAGGTCTTGTTAATGCCAGGCAAGTTCTCTACCATTGAGCTATATACCCTTATCCCACAAAAATACTTTTTCTAAAAATATTCTGTGGCGATTATAGCTCCTTTTATATCCTAATTATTTTAAAATAACTTCCAGGTGTTGCCTTAATCTTTTTGATAATTGATCATTTTAATATTGTCTCAGGTTTATTTCTATATAAGTATGCACTGATATTTTATTTGTCTGAACTAAAATTAGGATTCTAATTTTATTCATTAGCTTAAAATATTTTCCTCTATAACAAAGAAATTTGACATATGATCATTAAAATGAATATTAATATTATATGCGACTGCCAATTGTCAAAAAAGAAAGATTAAGAAAGTCTGACCCTGTGCTTAGTTATTCAGTATCATTTTAAGAAAGATTCCCCAATAATAAAAACAGGGATTATTTGGAGTCAGCAAAACCACTTTATAATAACCACCTATAATTCTTATCACTTTTCTTTCTTTCTCTCTACTTTTGCCTGTTCCAGAAATAAGAAATGAAAATAATTTAAAAATTAAATTTTCAATAAATAACTGCTAAGCAGACAATATGACACAATTGTATATCTTTTTAAGGTATTTGATTTTTCGAATTTACACTGAACTGGAAAAATATTTATCAGTGAATCACATGGGAGTATAGCTAATTGAAACATTTTCCTTTAAAGTAATATAACCTATGGGAAAAACTGTATACTAATTGGAATATATCTAAGTTGACCTGAATTCTAAAATGACTTTTGTGTTTTTTTTATAGGCACAGCATTTTATTTCATAATTAAAATTGCAGGTTGTTCTTCTTAACACTTTCTTTTTAAACATCCTATTCATATCATAAATACACATTTATATTTGATACATAGTTATTATTCTTACATTGACAATTTGATAAACAGGAATAATTAAAAGTTAACTCTGTTTTCTGTCAATTTCACTGTATAATTTCTTTATATTACAGAAATTTAAAGTAGAATCATAATTTTTTTTGGATTGTGTTTGGTACTAGGGATTTTGAATCCAAGAGTTTTATTTATTTTTTTAATCACTGAGATACATTCTTAGAGCTTATTTTTTCTTTTTTTTCTTTCTTTTTTTTTTTGAAACAGTCTCACTCACTAAATTGTTGAGGCTGGCCTCCAGTTTATAATCTTCATTCCTAAGCCTCCCAAGTTGCTCGGACTATAGGCATGAATCACTGTGTTGCACAGAATCACAATTTCTTAACAGTGCTACTTTTCAATCTAAAGACACATTTTTCTCATTACGTTCCTCCTCAACTGAAATTATGTTATAGTCCTGTAATATCCCTTTTTCTCCATAAAACCTGCTCAATTGATTTCAAATCTTTGAAATCAAATCAGATTCTGTAAATATCCTTCCCTTATATAACATAAAATTAATAAAAAGTATATATATATACACACACATATATATAATTAATTGATGAACAAATTTCCAGTTACCACAGTATCTACTCTGATATTATTTTCACAATCAATCAAACACACACAATTTAAACAAAGCAAACAATATCTGCTCTAAATTTCTGCAGAAAATGACTAAATTTATTTCTAAATCATTGATTTTAGAATAACAGCATTAATTTTAGAACAGAGTTAATTTTCATAGAAATATAATTTTTTCAGTGTCAAAAATACATCATTAAAAATCCATAGAATCAGATAAAAGCATGGGCATTTATAAAACATTTTATAAATGTTTACATGATTATTTTAAAATTAACAAAAATAAATCAGATATGCAAAGAGTTCTTGGAGGCAGTGTGTAGAGCTGGGCTGGAATGAACTTTCTGCCACAATTTTAACTTGGGATTCAAGAACAAAACCCATCAGGAGCAAAGGTCTTGGAAGTCAAAGTTGTACTTCTAGAGCCAAATAAATTCTCTTCCCAGGCAAAAGTCTCAGTTTTAACATGACTGATAGTAAACTACATAGTCTTTTCCCAAAGTAGTTTCTACTTTGACTTTCTTGTTTCTGTTCATTCATATTCCTGTTTATTCAATGTCAATAATTATTTTTGATGCCTTCCTTTCTTCCTCATATCCAGTGGGTTGCCAAATCCACATAGTCTTCACTTTACCTATCTTTCATTTGTACCCTTTCACATTTTTCAGCCTTGACATCCTGGATTATGCACTGGTGACTTCCTGGAGTATTAGCAAAGTCTTCTAGTGGGTTTGTCTAGTCTCCTCTGTCTTGTTCCACAGCCTGTCCTGAATATCAGCCTCATTCCTGCAACACTGCTTTGACTGAAGCACTTCCCAGTTTCTTCTACAGCACCTTCACTGACTTTTTAATAATATAGGAACATTCAGCTATGAACCTGGTTGTTTGCCTTTGGGCTAATTCTGTATTCAGCTATATCAAATCTGGTGGATTTTCGCTGCTCCAAGTGCAGTGGTTTGCTTTCTGCCTGCTCATATTTATTCTTGCCATTTCTCTTCATGGAATGACATCTATCCCTAGCACTATCAATTCAGAACTCCTACACTCACCCCAGATGTCAACTCTTTTTGAATTCTTCCTGATATTCACAACTTGTATAGCATTATTGTTTGTCATTCTTTTTTTTTATATTTAGATCTTGCATCGTGTTTTCAGAGGAATTACACATTTTCTTCTCCTTACCAAATTTAAGATGCAGGAATTATTTTATGTATGTGTGTGTGTGTGTGTGTGTGTGTGTGTATTATACATGTTTATATATTTGCATATATATACAATATATATGTATGTATATGTGTACATAGATATTATATTATATATACGATAAATTTATTTCAGTGTTTACTCCAAGATAGTGATTTTTTTTAATATTTCTTAGGTTAGGTGACAAGGACAATTTTAGAGAAATTATGCAGTCCAAGGAATTGTGTCAGAGAAAATGAGAAGTTACTTACAAAATTTGCAGAATCTTTCACAACTCTAAATTAACATAATGTAACAGTAAATAAAATACTGTTACTGCCAAACAATAGAAACAAATGATTGAAGAAAAAACTACATATAGCATCTAAGTGTAATTAATTAAAGTATCAATTTTTGGTTTTAAAACTTAGTATCATTAGGTCTGGGGGTGTAACTTAGTAGTAGAATACTTGTTTAGCATGCATGAGGCCTTGGGTTCCAACTCCAGCACTGAAAAAAAATGATATTATTAATTACTTATTTGAGAACACAACATAATAAATTCTGTATAATACAGGTAGATTCTGGCATAATGTTTACTTTCAAAATTGTAATAAATTCATTGTGTTCTATTGTGACTATATTACAGATCATATGCAAAAATAAAGCTAGAAAGTTAATCTGAGTGTAAGAAAACATGAATATAAATTTTTCTTCAGATCCTTTCTCTGTAAACAATATAGATGCTTGTTGGTTTAATTACTTAATAAATTTTTAGTAGTCAAAGCTCCCAGAGATAACTATTATGAATGTGGGGCTTCTCCTACTAAGCATCTACTGTTATTTAAAGTGAGAATGGTCATATAATGATTTGTTACACATAATTTTAGTTTGTTTATAAACACAAACACACTGCCATATAAATGTAAATTTTCAGAACACTTACATAAAATTCTACCAGTATGAAAATATTTTTTTAAATGTTTAAAATTCACACTTGTTTACTCCTTGTTATAATGTTTTATATACTGGATATTAGTTAAAAATAAGAAAAATACATCTTTGGGAAATATTAAAAGATGTATAAAACATGTCTGTATAAAAAATGTGCACTTTATGTATGCATATTATAAAATATTAAATAATTATGTGTACATATGATATAATTTTTTTCTTTGAGTCTGGTGTATGTTAGGGTTTTAAAAGAAAGTCAGAATCCTGATTAAGAAAAAAACTCAATCTTTAGACATTTTTTGTCGGATAAAATTAGATCTCCTTTTCTCCATATAATAAGCCTATTACTCTTACCGGCAGTAAAAATAACTTTGAACACATAATATGCTCACGCAATATTCATAGTGAAATTTCTTCAATCCCACAACAGGATTGAGAAAAATCATTGGTTCTGAATATTTGTATTTTAAAAAATGCATCAAATAGAATGGATTTTAAAGTAATGCACTAATCTACAAATAATAATAAATTCAGACACATAATTGGTAATGTTCATGGACACTTTACTGTACCTGACAGCAAAATGTGTTGAGATTCAGGGGAAACTGCCAGAGAGTTAAGTCATTGACTTTATCATCAGTTACTGAGAACTTTAAAAAGATCAGAACAAAGCCAAATGCCAAGTTTCTTCATTTCAGTAGCAGAAAATTATTTTTTTTCTCATTACCTTCTTATGTTAATAGATGAAGTAAAAAAAATAATAATTGATTTAGCTTTGAAAATAATATAGTTTCTATTTTTCCTATTTTGCATAAGAGACATTTGAAAAATTATTGGGAGTACAGTATGATATAGCTCCAGAAAATATGAAGAGACAAATCAATTTTTTTGTGTGTCTATGTATATATGCACATGTAAACTCACGTACATACATATATTATATATGTTTATAGGTGTATAAACATAATAGACATATAAGGCATATATATAATACATAAAAATGATTTACTAGGTCTACTAATGGTGACTATTACCTTTGATAAGTAAATGACAACAATAAAACACTTAAATTTTTTTATGGAGTTCAGAATCTAGACTTCAAGCCTAACAAAACTTTTCTCTTTTTTCTACTTCTTGTTTTGTTTTCATTGTTTTCAATTTACCAAGGGTTTTATATCCTACTGCTCTTTTGCAATACATTGTGAAATGCGTTAGAAATTTGGTATATACTTCTTACTTATTTTTATGCCATGAAATTCAATATTTTACATTCTGATTTAAGAATCATAATTCCAGATTTGTAATTTTTATGTGTTTTTAAATCGGAATGACAAGTATAAATTACATTTGACGTTATGGATGTTGAATATGAAAAAGTGTCAGTCAGAGTTCAGTAAAGAATCAGAAATCATACCATCAACCAGAATAGATAAATATCAGGTTACCATATAGTAATTAGTAACAAAGGATTTACTATTAAAAGACTTGAGGGGCTGGGGTTGTGGCTCAGCCATAGAGCGTTCGCCTACCACGTTCAAGGACCTGGGTTTGACCCTCAGCACCACGTAAAAATAAATAAAATAAGGGTATTGTGTCCAACTGCAACTAGGAGATAAATATTAAAGCAAACAAATAAACAAACAACAACAACAACAAAAAAAAAACATACTAGAGAGAGTGCTGAAGAATACAGCATTAGTGAATATAGGGAGAAGTCACTGTCTCTAGCATTCATGGTGAATACTTTAGAAGTATACTTTAGAAGCAGGCTTGCAGTAGACAGGACACACACAAGCACATACCACATCAGAAAGGATGTAATTATTGTACAGTAGACAGTGGTGTGATTTGACAAGGTGCTGCAGGTTAGAATTAGTAAGAAAAAATAGCCCCCTTCCAAGGTCTTGGTGAAACTCCTTAGAAAGTCCCCCAAAGCACTGCTAGTGAGATTTGTGTTACTGTTCTCCCTTCAATTGTCATGAGATACTCATTAATTCCTTATTTAACTCTAAGGTAGGAGAGAAAACTTTTGACTACTGTTTTGTGAGAGAAATTATTGGACTCTTGACTTTCTGAGTCTGGCTTATGTCATTTAGCATAATGTTCTTCAGTTCCATCCATCTATCAGCAAATGACACATTGTTACTTTTCAGTATAGCTGAGTAGATCTCCATAGTGCATACTTACCACATATTCTTTATTCATTCCTCTGTTGACTGACAGGTAGGCTGAGTCCATAGATTGGCTATTTTGAGTCGTGCTGCTAAAACACTTTCTTCTATTCAACCAGCTCTTAGAGGAAGATGTAGCTGGTAGAGCTCATGTTTTCTCAATGATATCTTTTATCATTATTCCATCTATTCCCAAAATACTGTAAATTGTGTTTGTAATGGAAATGATACAGGAAGAATAGGTTGAAAGGACCAATATGGACTACTGGGCTCAATTTTGTTTTTAGATGTGGGGCTTTTCACGACCATTAGTGAGCCAAAGTGTCCTGGGTATCTAGAAAAGATGCATATTCACATTTCTTTAAATAAAATCCCTTGGAGCACAATTTGAACTTTTTAAACCACATCTGACCTAACTTGCTTGACACTGAAAGTAAACAGTAGAGTAATAGTATTAGCTCCCAAAATGAGCTTCTGAAATATTTATATTTTTTTTATTCTGGATGAAATAAGATCTATTAGTGCTGATTGTTGCCTAGAATTCAAGTCCACGTTATGGTTCCTCAAAATAGCCACCACACTGACAATAAAATGAAAAGAACATGCCATCTGATTTATGTTTTTTAACACTCCAGTGCCCCATAAGTTAGAAAACTCCCTTCAATTTCTTAATTTTTGTAGTAGTTTTGAAAAAGAGAAGTGTGCATTAGATTTTGTAACCAGAAAGTTGCAGAAGTTGTCAAATTTCTCACTACAGATCTGTTTGTGTTACTGGAGATTTAGGTTTTTCTCGTATGTGGCTTCCTTTCTGCATATATTTCCTCATTCTATTTTCATAATTTTGTCAAATTTTAAAACCCAACCAGATGTGTTTTCTTTTAACAGAACAGAATCTAAAATGGTTTTATTTAAGAACAATTATTTATTTAATTTTACACTTTTATTTTCAACTTCTTTCTCTTTTTTTTTTTTTTTTTTGAAGTTCATCATGAACTAACTCCAATTATTTTCTTTGTTTACCATTACCATTACAAGTGTGAGAAATTCTACTGGTCCATTTTCAGAATTTAGTTTTATCCTTAAATGTAAAAATGGCATGTAAGAAAGGTAGAGGGGAAATAGAGCAGAATGAAAAATTATAAAATAACACCATAATCTTTGGATTTCTTTGAATAACCCATTTAATTAGCCATTCTGATCCTCCCAACCTGTATCCAATTATAGTCATTTAACTACAGTCCTTCCTTTTGTCCCCCCCCCCCCAATTTTAAAATTAGCCAATTGCAATCTTAACCCCCAAGCTCCTCTTATCACAGCAAGTGGCAGTGCTGCCTTAAAAACAGGACTGTCCTCACAATTGTGCTTGCTTGCCAGACTTTGTTTGATAGCACATTCATCTGCAGAAGTAAATTTTGCCTTTCTGAGCTAGTGTACGATTACATATTTGATTCTTCGTGAAAGCTTGGTATTTCTAACACAAGTACTGAAAGTCAGGGAGACTTCTTTTCTTGAACATAATTGTTTTTTTCACTCATAGGATTTATATACATTTCTTTTTCTTTTTTATGTTTGTACCCTCCGTACCTCACACGTTTGGATACTTCTCATTTCTTATGTTTTAGATTAAATAACATCTCTTTAGAAAGTAGTCTCTCAATGTTTTACCTGAGAGTGTAAACATTTTAAAACAAAAACCCTTATTCACCTCTACCTTTAACTTTTGGCTCTTTGCCATGAGCACACAATTCCTTTAAAACAAAAGCTCTTTTCTCATTTTTTATTTCAAATGCTTCATCCTTGAGAAAACTAGAGATAGAAATGCTTGATTTCTTATTTCATATTGTGGAAATATCTTAATACATCAAAATAAATACTAAATCAGAAGTAGGATCTAACATAATTGAAAGAACTTGGATTAATAACATTTTTATATAAATGTGTTGACAATTTTTTACATTTTTGTTATTGTCAATTCAGTGTTTAGTAGAAGCAGATGTAACATTATGTAATTAACTTGCTCTATGCCTTTAGAAACTGATCATCCAATTTGCTGATTTGAGTTTGTTCAAATATTCCAAAATTCTCCTCCCTGTGTTGTCATTTTTGCAAAGTTGTCATAATTTCCTAAATGTCTCTCATTTTTCTTATTAAAAACGAATAGTGTGAATAATTTCCATAACTCAGCCATTTTGGATCCGCTAATTGCAAGCTCCTCCTTAGTAATTATCAGCCTGTTTCTGCATCATTATTTATTTCCTGACGAATGTAAAATAACTTACATTCTTTAAAACCATTGTTCCAATAAAACATTTTTGTTAATTTTTTTTTTTTTTAATCTTTGGAAGCATTTCTATTTTTCTCCACTGTTGTTAGGATTGTAGCCTTTTTCAACTTTAAAAATTTAGAAGTGTTCTCAGTAACAATTATCCTAGTAGCCACCTTGTAGCAATCTGGAAGGAAAAAAAAATTAAAAAGAGAATAAGAGAGCATTTATGTGCTCTTTTAACAAAAAGAGCATTTGGTGTCATATGCAGAAGTTCACTGATATGATTATTTATTTATACCAAAACATCAACAAGTGAGAAAATAGAATGAATAAAATGAAGATTAAAATGGTAGTTAAGGTCTATTCAAGATTTATTATTTGTTCTTGTATTGAATAAATAGCTAGACAAACAAACATAAATAACTGTTATCCATTTGGGCCCTTTTCCAAGAATCTGTCAATTACTGCATCCATACAGACTAACATGTACCCACTTTATAAAGTATGGTCACTTATATGTCTTCTAGTCAATTATGAGAGAATAAGTCTTATTTAATTATTGTTATACGGGATAATTGTGTCTTGGCTCACATTTTTAGGATTTTTTTTAAAGTTCATAATCTCCAGCAAATGTTTATTGTTGCTTCTTATGAAAATTGAGAAACTGATACCAGTACTACCTTCTGCTTTATGAAAATTTCTATCAACTATGTTTTGTGACATAGTAACTAAGTGTGTTTGGTATTTATGCAATATGTGTTTTGATTTATAAATTAATCTTTCAAGTTATTAGTATATAATACCTTACTGGGCTCTAAACCTAAAGGCTGTCTTAACCCATGATTTGTTGTGAATTCTGTGACCTAATCAATTTGATTTTAATTTATCTCTATAGTGTCTTCTTCTTCATAAGTATCATTGACATGTTTTCAAAGAAAATCTGCTATACTTATTTGGAAATTCCTTTTTGCAATTTATTTTGTATTCAAAAAACAACTTTTTGAAGAATTGTGTAGTTCTGAGGCAGAAGAAAGGGTTAAAACAAGCAGAAAGGAAATCTGAGCCCCTTTCAGGTCAATTCTTTGATTAAGCAGGATCAGAAAATACAGCCCAAGCCAGACCTCATCAAAGTGAGGCTGACTTATTCCTGTACAAGCATAACAACTGAGAATGAGATACCCCCCACACACACACACACAAAAAAAAAAGTACAGTAACCTGATTGGACCATAAGGCATAGAAAGAACTCATGAACACTGCATGCCTTTCCCAAGATTGGATTGAGGGCTAGCTTCCTTAACCATGTAGATCTATTAAAGCCCTAGATGTTTGCCACTCTCTGGGATCCTCTCTTGGGACCCTCCCACTTTGGGCGCTCTTTTGATTACTATAATAAATCCAGTTAACTTGCTCTCATTCTTATGTCCATGGATTTTATTCTTTGAATTTGCAAGACAAAGAACCCAACCCCATCCTCTGTGCTACAGTTCTATGAGTTTTAACATTGAATAGATTTGTTTAATCACCACCACAATCAATCAGAATATACATCAGTTCCATAACCTTAGAAAACCCCTATCACCCATTTGTAATCACACCATCCCCTATTAATGGCAAACATTGGTCTTTTGCCTATCAGTGTAGTTCTGTCTGTTCAAGAATGTCATGTAAATGGAATCTTACAGTAGGTATACTTTCAAACATGTGTCTTTCACATGTAACCTTGATATTGTTATCTGTGATGAGTTCTGCTCCCTCACATGTTGAAGTATAACATTAGAGAAGCATGCCAAGGCAAGCATATAAAACAGGGTTTATTTAAAAAAAAAGTTAACATAGATGTCTCTGGGGAGGAGAAGGGAGCCATAGCTTATATCTTGGTATCCCCAGAAGTGAGGTGTTCTGCCCTTTTTATATGTCCTAGGCTTCCTTTGTTCTGCCATCTTCCCCTTATCTCTCTCCTTCCTGCCCAGGTGACTAGGCCTAGGAAGTTCTCCTGGGACAGCCAAAGGGGAAGGGCAGGATGGTGCAGTCAAGGGCACATTAACAACCTTATTGTACCCTGTAGGGAGATTACCTGGGCAATAGGTTGGAGCCTAGGGCAGGTTCTTGATAAGAGTGGAGGAAAGGTAAATAGTTCAATGCTTTAGGGGACAGTCTCCAATTTCCCAGATTCACTCAAAATTGGTCTCTGTGATCTAACCTGATTTGATTTACCTATCTATGCTGACTGCCTATCTAAATCTAGCTTCAGTACCAAACAACAACAACAAAAATATATAAAAGAAATTATTAAAGAATGAAAAAGATAAGCCTTAGATTAGAAAATATTAATAAATCATATACAGAGCAAAAGATTTGTATCCAAAATAATTTTTGTCAATTAAGTCAGTGAGGAAACAGTTATTATTTTAAATGTATCATAAGTCAGTGTTAGAAAACAGTGGATTTTTTTTTTTTATTATTTGTAAGTTTTTATCATCCTTCCCCACTCCCCCAAATATCAAGTGTTAACTTTGCTGTCAGATGTCCCTGTTGTACTTTTCTTGATCTATCAATTAGGTCTTTTTACTGTTTTCCTGAAGCCTTAGTAGAGAAACTGATTGAAACAATTTTTTTTTCAAGCTTCAAAAAACTAAGTAATAATATTTAATAAGTTAAATGGACAAATGTTTAGCAGAGTTCTAAAAAAGTTATAAACTACTACACAAACTGAAGCAGCCTGAAGTCCCCCTCATCAAATTCTGATTCATGAAACAATGTCATAAAGATTTCAGAGGTGTTACTCAGAGAAACAGGTGTGAGTTTTATTAGAAGGGATAGAAAAGGAAAAAAAGGTGGACATTGTCAACAGGAGAAATTGGGTCCTTTCAGACAAGAGAGGGACAGTTTGTTTACTCCTCTCTCCAGTTTTGTTGGGGTCCCAGGGAAGTTTCCAGAAAGTCCAGCCAAATCTACCTTGACTCTTGACTGACAACACAGGAACTATAAGGTCTATTCAGAAGAAGTGGGCTAGTGTTCAGAGTGGACGGCTTTAAGGAAATTGAGTCATCCAGTTTTTGCCTCAATTCTCCATTCCCTTAACCAGTTTATTATCCTTTGAATGACCCTCAGCAAACTCTAAGAGGGTGTTGACATTTCAGGTGCCAGGGTGATTGGGAAGAATGGCAGGTCCAGACCACCTGGTAGTTGGTGACATAATTTTCAAACAGTAGCTTTTCTTCAGGGGACATAATTGTGGCTGGGGGGAGGTTTTTAAATGTATGGAACCCTTATCTTCCAGGTGCTTAGGTGTCAGATAAAGCACCCATGTTTTCAATTGCTCTTTCTTGTTTATTCTGTTTCCACATTCATGACTGACTAGCTACCAGACACTTTCATATGTTTTCATATTCAGTATACCAATAAATCTTAATCTACAGCTATTATAATCATTGTTATTTTAAAAGTTAAAAATATACTAACACTTCTTACTAGAAAATTAATATCAACTTACAATATTGTTAAAAAGTGATATATTAGTCTACTAAGTTTTCCATAACAACAACAGCAACACACAGACTGGGTAGCATAAATAACAGGAATTCATATTCTCACAGTTCTGGAGACTGAAAATCAAAATCAAGGTACTGGTCACCTTGATTTTTCTGTAAGACATCTAATTATCTAAGACATCTTTCTTTGATATATAGGTTATGGCCCTTCTTGTGGCTTCTTCACATGGTAATCCTTGTGCTGGGCCAATGGTGTCTTTCTGAGTGTTCTAAAATCTATTCATTTTATAAGGAACAATTAGCCCTGGGTTAGGTCCTGCCCCAACAGCCTCATTTTAACTTAATTACCATGTTAAAGGCCCTATCTCCAGAGTAACACTGTGAGATACTGAGTGTTAGGGCTTTAATGTATGCATTTGGTGGGGTGGGGGGTTCAGCCTATATGTACTACCAGCAATAATATGTATGTGTGTATTATTGTTTATACAATATATTACTTGACATTTTAAAAACAGTTATTTATTTTATATTTGGTCATTTCCATTAAAAAAAATCAGTTTGCTCAATCTATTTACAATGATTATCCTGATCTTTTAAAGGTACTCAAACCTAGCCAGGTACAGTGGTTCACACCTGTTATCCCAGCAGCTCAGGAGGCTGAAACAGGAGGATCGCAAGTTCAAAGCAAATTTTGCAAGGGTCTAAGCAACTTAGTGAGACCCTTCCTCAAAGAATAAAAAAGGGCTAGGGAATATTGCTCAGATGTTAAGGGCCCCTGGGTTCAATCCCTAGTACCCCACCCCCCAAAAAATTAAACATGACATTAGTTAATAACATATGATTTTATGTTAATATTAGTCTTTACCACATAAGCATATATTAAATTGGAAATCCAGATATAATTTTTAGATTGCTATTAAACAACTAAGATTGAATCATCAATCAAAAATTCAAACCCTAATTCAATGAATAATTTGGAACTCACTCAAATTAAGTGAATTTTTTAAAAAACGGAATTAAAATGTACTTAACAATTAGTTCATATTTCAAATATAAATTGTTGATCTTTTACAATCAGTTACGGAACTTTTTTCTGAGTATATTAATTCAGAAAATATTATTGATAAAATTAAAAGTGAAACATATACTAGATCAAATGACCCTAATTTGCAGTGTGAAAAATGAGTAGTCTATAGTTTCACTTACCAATTTTCCTGCAGACATTAATCTGCATGTCCATAGCTAAGAGCCAAGAATCTTAATTCACTCACTTCCATCAATGTTCTATGATGGATTATATTAATTCTACTTTTAATACTCACTATTGGTCCACTTTATGCTTTTAGTATAGCCCATGCTGCTCTACCACTGTGACTTATTTTTAAAATGGACTTGTTCTCTCTCTTCCTATCCTTCCCTAATCTCCCCCACTTCCTGATATTGGGAAAATAGGATTATCTTTCTTCTCTCCCTTAAACTGAGTTACTTGTCCTTGAGCACACACACCCTCACTTAACAAGTAATTCAGACTCTGGGATGGCACCAGATCTAAGAATTGACTATCCCTCAAATTAACATGTGAATAACTCCAAATAGAGAACACCTGAAATATAGTCTTTGAATCACCTCCTTGAGAATCCTCTCTTCCCCTTCCTGGGCTGAATCACAGCCTCTCAGCCTCTGGGACAGCAATCCTTTGCTTCTCCCTTGCAAGCAAAGCAATAAAATTTCTTTTATCTTTTTCTCAAAACCCTGTCCTTGTTATTGGATTGGCATCAAGGACAAGGACCAAGCTTTCAGTAACAATACAATGGGAAAAACCGTTATAATATATGTATATCAAATATGATAACTAACCTACACTCAAGATGGAATGTAAATTGACCATTGTTGGTGAATAAGGACATCATTAGTCAAACAAATTTTAAGCAAATTCTTTTATACATGAAAATCTAGTAAAAGTTTATGTGTAAATGGTTCACACATGGGGTTGAGAGCCTTAGCCATATATGACTACAGAACTACACTACAGTGACATAAACAGAACAACCTAGGCCCAGCAGAGCAGACATGGAAAGAGGATATTGCCTCCTTAAAAGCATAGTAAACAATTTAAGAGCTTGGATCTTGATATTTCATGTTATACTAAAGAAAATAATAAATTGGAAAGAGTTTATAGCACCATTTTTGAGTTTAACTTCTCAAAGCGGGTGGGGGTGGGAGGGGGCTTTAAAATTGTTGTGCAAGGAGGTGGAGCCCAAATGAGAGTGATTATTTTGCTAAGGTGGCTAGAAATTGTGGGCAGGGCCTAGACAACAAGGAATGACAAAGAACCCTTGTAATTTGCTGAATGGTACTTGTCAATGGAATTCTGAACCTCACAAGTCCAAGGACATACTGCATATGTTCATAGACAGATTCTTTAAAGAATAGCAAAGAGCAGCTATGGGTAACTGAGAAAGATTTCCCAAGTTTACAGAGAGACAGAAATTCTGACCTATTCAAAGTTATTACTTAAACTAGCATCTCATTAGTTTAAAAAATCAACAGCAAAATATATTTTGAGACATTTGAGGAGATTTAAATACAAATTGAATTGTAGTTGTTAAGAAATTATTGTTAATGTTAGGTGAGATTATGATACTGTGTTAACAAAATATTCTCTTTATTAAAATACATAAAGAAGCAACAAAGATATTTTCCAAAACAGTTACTTCTACTTGTTTCACTATTAATTGGCTATGTTTATAATTTAGAGATAGGTTTGATAGTAAAAAAATAATACAAGAACTATTCTTATGGCTTAACACTCAAAAACTTTAAGAAGCACATTAGGGGTAGAGGAGTATTAGCTACATTTGATATCTTATTTACCAGCCTGACATAGAAGAGAGAATAATGTTTTCTCCCTTTTTATCCCTCTTTTTAAAAGAAGCTCATGATTCTGGAGAAATGAACTGTCAGCAGTAGAGAAATCTGTCAGCCAAACAGAAACATTAAAAAGAGATATCTTGGGAAGTGATTTATGATGAAAGAGTCTGCTTTTTGAAAATTAACATCACACTGTATGTGAAATAAATTGTTATCCTAATTGAAATAATTATTTTGTTATAGTATTGTGATTAAGTATTAATATTATATATAATGCCATATATATGTAATATATTACATATAAAATATGTATATATAATCATATAAATATTATGTATGATTTTGAATATAATACATATATAGGATTTTGAAATATATTTAAACATGCTACTATACTCCAACTTTAAACATTTCCCAAGAACAGAAAAAATTCTCTATTGGTCATGTTTATGTGTCTGTTAGACTTTTCTATTATGCTACAAATAGGCAATTGAGTATTCCTGAAATACTCCACTTTAATTGAGTATGTGTGAGTGGTGTTAAGGTCAGGGGATAAGTATTTATATTAACTGACTAAATTGGCAACAAGAAATGTGAAAGTTTTAGTTAGTTGATGGAGTTGAATTACCTTTTCTCCATAAACTTCATTAAGTTAACCATTGGGAGAAAATATTAAGAAAAGTTATATTCTTATTTAGGTTTTTAAGTACTCCTTTTGGAGAGGATTTAAAAGATAATATATTTAAAGAACTCTGTGTTAATGGCAGTTACCTTGTATTTTCTCTTGATTACAACCCCTGTTATTTATGTACTATTCAATCTTTTCTTTAACTACTCACTGTTTTGTTTTTTTTTTTCCAGGTACTAGGGATTGAACCCAGAGGTACATCCCCAGTCCTTTTTATTTATTTATTTATTTTTTTATTTTGAGGCAGTGTCTTAGTAAATTAGGGCTTTGCTAATTTGCTGAGGCTAGCTTTGAACTTGTGATCCTCCTGCCTAAATCTTCTGAGTTGCTGAGATTGCAGGTGTACAGCATCGCACCTGGCTAACTACTTAATTTTGAACTAAGTTTGTATTCACAGAAATTTGTAAATATTGTACAGAGAATCAGATGTACCATTTACCAGTTTTCCCCAGTGGTTACATTTTAAATGATTCTTAGAGGGAAGGGGGATTTACCACATGATGACTGTCAAGTGGGTGTAGATGTCTTGAAGACCTTGTTCACATCTGGAGTTGGAATTCCTTCCTACTTCTGTGCAGCAGTGGGATTTGAGGCTCCCACACAGACTTTCACTGATATCTCTGGCTTGATGGGCTAGGAGAACATCACTGCTGTGCCCCATTGAATATACTGATTCCTAGGGAGGTGACTGACACATCATTACTGGGCAATGGTGAAAATCCTGGTGATCTAATAGGCCTCCTTTGACATAGTCCCAGTGGAAAAGGAAAAGGGCAGCCTTCCAGATGACATGAAAAACCTTAGTTCCCTATATGACCTTCTGTAGAACAACTCCACACTGTGTGTCAGGGATAAAGGCAGTGGACATTTTATAGTTGTAGTTAAGGTAGACTTCTAAGGCTCTCCCTGTCTTTACTAGTATGGGTAGGGGTGGTGACCATAGTTTTTATGTGTATTTAGAACAATTGATTGAATATTCTCGATTAAGATAGAATACGATGCATTGAACCTTTCCTGGTTCTTGGACTAGGGGATACTATGATTTGTCTCTCTTTTTTTCCCCTTCTTTTTACTTATTTACTTGTGCATTTAATTGCACAATTAAATAATTAAATATTTAATTGTCTGTGCCCACTTTTCCAGGTTGCTTGTTTCCACAGTTCCATATCTGAGATATATAAAGCATAAAGAAACTCACCACTCTGTAATTCCTTGGACCCCAAGAGCTCTAGCCACTCAGACTCCATGTCTCCACATATAACATATATGAACATAAAATATATGCTATATATACATATATACATATATATTAGGCTATATATATATATATATATATATATATATATATATATATATTAGGCTATATATAATAGATATTATAATATTATATATAATAGGCTATATATGTGTGTGTGTGTATATATATATATATATATATATATATATATATATATATATACATGTTTGTGTATACATTACCAAAAATAAACCAAGTTGTTAAATTCCAAGAAGTATAATAAAGGATGATATTTTAACTTTGCAGGAATGAGCAAAGATGAAAATATTTACTGCAATTTTAATGAACATCAACCAATAAATTTCTCAGTTCAGAATTTTCAAAGTCAACAAAAGCAAATTAATTAACGAAATGACCCTCATGGCTAGCTGGAGTATGCTGATCTTACCTTCACTTCTAGAAAGAAAACTTTCCTATAAACAGCAACAATAATGCCCCGCCACCCCCCCAAAAAACTACAACTATTTTCATTCATTCTACCCAGTTATACAGTGGAGGAAGAAGATAGATTAATCTGGTATATTTACACACGTGTGAAAAAATATTCTAAATACAAATACAAATAGACACATAAGTTGACTTTGATAGCTACTTTTCCCACTGATTTTATATATTTGATTTTGCAAAAGTTAAATATTGACAAATTTAATATTTCCTTCCACATGATTTATATGAATTAAAGATTAAAATAAATTTAAGATTTATTTTTTATGATAATTCTTATCAGGAATATATGCTCATTCACTTATCAAAACCACCAGTGCATTAAGAGCAACAACCTCACATAAGTTTTATATTTTACATTAACTTATTTTTTAAAATGCTTTATTAACCTACTCATAAACAAAATTTGAGAAATTAGTATTCCTATTTATCATTTTTTTATTCCTGGATCTAAGACTAAAACACAAACTGTGATATGTAACAAGTGACATTGTAATGTACTTATTTGAACTATTTCTAGAATGAAACTTTAGAATCTGAAATTAAAGCTTAGATTTCTACAGAAGCTAGAGAATACACTTAACATTAAATGACATTTAGTAATAAATTATAATCAAAATTTAAGTTGTTGACAGATAACAAGCATGTATCATCCTTTTTTGGTTTTAGAAAAAGCAGGTTAAAATATTCTCTGAAATTTTCACAAATAATTTATATTAATAAAATATTGTTTCCAGCACTTTTAATTCCTAGGGAAACTAAGAACACAAAACTTAGTTTTGTGTAAAAAGAACATTTGTATAGAGATACATCAAATGTTGTGTTCTCTACAAGTCCTCATTTTATCAAAAGCATGATTAATTTTATAACATATGATTTACACAGTAACAAGAAACAAATTATCCAGAAGCCAAGTATTAAATAATTAAGATGAAGTTTAATGTCATGGAATTAACCAGGGTCTGGAATCTGGCAAATATGTATTCAAATTGTCGTTCCTTCTCTTACAAATTGCAAGATCATTAACAGATTACTATTTATTTGTCAAAATGTATAATATCTCATTGATAATTTGGGAATAAATGCTAATTAGCTGGATTGTGGTAATCATTTTACAATGTTTACATCTTTAATATATCAGAACAGTGTTGTACACTATATGATATTTTATTTGTTACACATCAGTAAAGCTGGTGTGCAAAAACAATAGGGCCCTCGTGGAGATAAAAGTAGAAATTCACCAGGCACCAATTCTCTGGATGATACCGAATATCCACCCACTTTCTCTCATTTCATTTTTTTTAATACATAAGACTAGGAAAGTCCTAGAATTTGTAAAGAATTCCCAAAAGAACTTCATGTGAGTTCTGTTTTTTCACAAATTCTTAGATTATTTTTCCAAATCATTGGAAAAATGAATTAAAATAAAATTTTAACTTGAATCATAGACAAGTAAAGACATTATTATTGTTGTGTATGTGCTTTACGTACATCAAACATGTTGTGTTATTAAATCTCACTCTTGTCCCATGTGATTTTTTTTTTGTTTTGCTGATGTTGAAATGGATTCACAAAAGGAATAATTAAATCATCCTAATATATTTAGCCATAAAGGGAAATTCTTAAAATTTTATCACCTTAAATTAAAAATCCATACATTTTCTTTTCATTCTTTTTCATTGTCTATTCTGTTGATTGGTATAAAAAAATCTGTTAAGTATTCAATTATAAATTTTTACCCAGGACTGGTTTAATGTAATTAACATGGAATTAATATTTATGCAATTTTGAAGATGTTTTTCCAGTGGAATTGCTCTCTGATTTTTATGGAAATAAGTCATAGATAATTCTAAATGTACTCTTGTTCTAAATGACTTTTTTTTTAACTTAAGAAAATACATAATTGCTGAGAGCCACGGCAGAGTCTGTATGGCCCCTGGCATTTTGCCAACAGTATTGATTAACAGGCAAGGCATTACTATCCGCCTCTGCCGCAACTTTAGAGTTCTCACACTATTTTGGAGTTCTCGTGGGGATTTCCGGGGATTCCCCGAGAGTTCCCATTGGTTGGGGAAGTGCAGGAGGAGGGATTTCCGGGAGGTTCCTGGACAAGCCTCGTGGCGTTTGGGAGGATTCCCGGGAGCTGTGTGAAGTGTTTTCCTGCAGTTTAAAAATAAAGTTTGTTCCTGCTTCAGTGGCTCGTGATTTGTGCCCAGCAGTCATAATATTGGCATAAGATCAATATTGGAATCACATCTGTTATTTTAGGTCGGGAAACACTTCTATCTAGGGACTCCAAAGTTTTGATTTAGGAGCCATTTTACTAGAGACCCAGAGACAATGCTGCTTAGCTACCATAAGAACATGTGGCTGCTAAAGGGTCTACCCCACTCCAGCTCATGACATAACCCCTAAAGCATGCTTGTGAAATTCCTCTTGTGAGCTATAAAGCTGCTCTGTGAGTGCTGACAGGCTGCTGCTCTTCTCAGAGGGACAGCCTTTTCCGTTTGCTCCATACTCTGACAATAAATCTCTTGCGTGGGATTCTGGTGTGTGGTGTGGTCCTTGAACTTTGTGTGGACTTTGCAAGTGTCCTTTCACTGGTGCCATGACTCAGATTAGGCTCTCCCATTGACCCTGCTCTCCCTTTGGGGATCTGAGCTGCTTTGGGATCCTATACTCTGTCCAAGCTGCCCTCACTGTGAACGCATCTTCTATTTCTCCAAACTTTCAACTTCTCATCCACCACTGGCTGAATCAGGTTAAGTTCCCATGTTGATTCAAATGGCCTATGGGTCCTGGGAAGTGACTATAGAACGTCCAACACTCCCTAGGTTCTCTTTGGTGGGGGGCACAACCAATTATGGCTTTCAGAGCTATGGTTGGTGCCTACTGTTGGCCGAGTCCATAGGCTTGGAGGGTCTCAACCCTGGTAAAAGATCTCTCTCACTCTGCATCTCCATTACTCTTTCAGCTCAAAGCCCTGGTGCCAGGCATATGGGCCTTAACCCCAGCTACCACTTTGAGGCAGTGACGGCTCCCAGAGATGTTAGCTCTTCCTCATTCCATATAAGAGAACACAGAGGGATGCCTCTGCTCTGCCTATGGACTCCCTCTTGCCATGGGTGCAGCCACCTCTGCCATCCCCTCGGACACCCACTTGGGTTGCCTTTTAGCAAATTTGGACTCACTTCACCTTACTCCTGACTTAAAGGCACAGAAACTAATTGATCTCTGCAACCAAATTTGGCCCCTTTATACCTTAGACAATGATTCCAAATGGAAGCTTAAGGGCCCTCTAGATCCAAACATTTTTGAAGGAACTTTTTCACTTTTGTCAGCGCTGGGGGAAATGGAAAGAGGGCCCTCTCTCCCCAGGTCTTTTCTTTCATTTCTTCTAAACTGTTCCTCTGCTCTTACTGCTCTCTGGCTCAGTTTATGTTGGCTTTTCAACCCTCTGATCTCGACCTCAGGACCCTCTCGAACCCCCAGATCTTGACCCCACTGATGAACCCCTCCCTACCATTCTCCACCTTCTGCTCCTCTGGGTCTTCCCTCACCTACTTTCAGTCCACCCATTACTCACTCTTTCCCTCACATGGCCCTTGCTACCCATTCCACACCTCAGTGTTGGTGGGAGTTGTCCGGGTACATGTCCCTTTCTCCCTTAGTGACCTCTCTCAAATCAAAAGGAGGCTAGGGTCCTTCACCTCCAATCCTTCAGGGTACATAAGGAATTTCAATACCAAACCCAATCATGAAATTTAACTTTCCATGATCCTATCCAACACTTTCCAACCTGAGGTTTGCAGGCGAGTTTGGGATCAGAGTTAGGGAACAGCAGTTTTCCCCAGCTCCTTCTAGGCCTATGTCAGGTCTTTCAGTCCACCTGATATACTCACTTTCACTCTTGCATGGCCCCCTCTATCTCTCCCAAAATGTTTATTCAACTATAGAGTTTTTTTAAAAAAACATCTGTAACATTGGAATGGATATTCACCTACAAAAAGCTACAAGGCCTTTGCTATTGTGTTATGTGTGCACACTGGTGTTATGTGCTGTCTGTCCACATGTATATGTGTCCATATGTGATGTACAGGATATCAAGATTGGCAGAAAATGAGTGCTCATAAATTAAAAATTGATCCAAATACATTTAATTCATGTGATTTAAAATGGTTCAACTTAGATTAGGTAAACAAATAAAAGTAAAGATTTTTTATTTAACTCACAAGTCTCTAGATGGTCAAAGAACTAAAAAAATGTTGATGTCTATAAAATGTATAATATCTCTTGGTTCTAGGACTTTTCTTCGACAAAGAAGAAAAGGCTGATACTGTTCAATACACTTATCTGATATCTTGGTAAAAATAAGTAAAGTAGATTTGACATAGGATTACTCATAAATGTGTCTGTTAAACATCTGATTAATTTACAAGGTTAAATTGCTAACTGTTATGATATCAAGTATTCTTTTTTTTTAAAATAGAGAGTGAGAGGGAGGGAGAGAGAGAGAGAGAGAATTTTAATATTTATTTTGTAGTTATCGCGGACACAACATCTTTGTTTGTATGTGGTGCTGAGGATTGAACCCGGGCCGCACGCATGCCAGGCGAGCGTGCTACCGCTTGAGCCACATGTGCCCCAGCCCTCAAGTACTCTTAACTCCTTTAATTCCATAGGGTAACATTGATGGTTTTATAAATTGGTAAATGAAAAAACTTGGTTAATATAAAAACATCAATGTAATCATGGTGCTATTACTTGTCTTTGTATATTAAATGTATTCATATCTTCCAGATATACAAGTCTTTAATGTAGAAGGTTTAAAAGAACATTATATCAAGCTGGTGTTCTCGAAACTAAAGTTGTATGGTAATTTTATAACAATAAGGATAACAAATTTGGGGGGAGATTTATTTATATCATTTAATATTCTTTTTTTTTCATTTTAAAAGGGCCTTTTTTGCCATTATACATGAGCTCTCTCTTTTTTGCCTTATAATTCTTAATACACCTTATATCATTTAATATTCTATAAGTGGATCTATTATCAATAAGATTTATGAAGTTTTATGTTACTTTTAACACCATAGTAAAATTTAAATTTTTTTTTAAGTTAAGGAGAGTCTAATCTATGCAACTCTGGGCCACAGAGCCTCCTGATCAGGGAGATTAATGAGACCACTGGAGAATGAAAAGCCAATCAGTGCACTTGCTACGAAGAGGAGGGTCATTGGAGAAGGGAGACATCCCTGATGCTTTCAAGGGAAAGCAAGACATGTTCAGCAAGACCTGCACCCATCCTAGTGCAAATGGCACTAGTGGGGCTAAGAAACTGCTCTCAGGATCCCCATGAGTGACCCTTGTGGGAACTAAGCTGTCTCATAGCAGAAACAAAGTCAATTTTGAGCAGCTTGATCTTAAACACCTAGTAAAAAAAAAAAAAAAAAGAGTTAAACCAAAACACAGTCATTCCTGCTGGCCTCCTTGAGGTTATGGCAGGCCTAGTAACAGGTTGATCTTATTGATTTTTGTTGTTAAGCAGGAATAATGGCATTCACTATCTATTTTCATCAGCTCTCCAGTCAGCTGATAGGGAATATCCAACAGATAGCCAAGTCTATACTAACCCTCCAGAATCAACTGGACTCCTTTGCCTCTGTGGTCCTACAAAACTGCTGTGGACTGGACCTATTAGTAGCAGAGAAAGGAGGCTTCAGCCTATACCTACAGGAGGAGTGTTCTTTTCATGTCAACCAGTCAGGGGTAGTGAAGGATAAGATCCAAACAACTACAAGAGCAGCTAGAGAAAAGGAGACAACAACTAGGCCAACAGTCCTGATAGGGAATGTTCAGTCGAGCATGGCCTTGGCTCCCTGCCCACACAGGATCCCTATTAGTTCTCTTTATGCTTCTTCTAAGAGGACCATGCCTGTTAAATTGTCTACAGAAGTTTCTTGAAGATCAGATACACAAATTCACCATCCAGTCGGTCAATCAACTACTTCTTCTTCAAGACTATAAGCCCCTGATACCCAAGACCAAGATCTACAACTCATGACTCTAGAGACTCTGCCCCCACTCAAAATCCTCCCTGATACCTTTACATGAATGAGGTTCTTCACCCCTAACCAGCAGGAGGAAGCTATAGAAGAAAGACCATCATCTCTACCCCCAGTATCTATAAAAACAAAAAGGGAAGAATATTGTCATCAGATCTTCCATTTTAAGTCAGGAGCTATTTTTATCCTAAGTTTTGATTAAGGAGCCGTTTTATCTAGAGATCCTGAGGCAATGCTGCTTAGCCTACCATAAGAACATGTAGCTGCTAAGGGGTCAACTCCACTCCAGCCCATGACATAATCCCCTCAGCATGCTTGTGAAATTTCTCTTGTGGGCTATAAAGCTGCTCTGAGTGCTGACAGGCTGCTGCTCTTCTTGGAGGGACAGCCTCATCGATTTACTCCATGTTCTGACAGTAAATCTCTCGAGTGGAATTTCTGTATGATGGGGTCCTTGGATTTTGTTTGGACTTTGAGAGTGTCCTTTCACATAATTTGGAAGGCAAACATTTTCATAAATTATATAATTCCAGATATAAACTCACTATTCTCCTCACATTTATTTGCTCATATAAAAAAAATAAAATAAAACCCACACAAGTATTAATTTACTACATGCATGGATGCTGGTGAACAAAATAATCTTAATGCCTGTATTCACAATGCATCTTGAAGGAGAGACAAAACACAACACCAATAATATTGTTTTGTTTTAATTTAAAAAATAAATACCCTAAAATCATCAATATACTTGAAATTCAAATTCTACAATATGACAGTTGAAAATCAATTCGATGATATCATCTACATGTATATGGTTTAGTCACTCTACAAAATTAAAGAGCCAGAGAGGCATGGGTGAAATAATAAGTAGATAAGCAGCAGTTTGTAGTTATTAGTGACTTCCATGAAAAAAAAAATCGTATTTCCTAAGGGAGTATTTTCCTAACATTGTGCATCACTGAAAGTTTAGACCCTGAGGGTCTCAATTTATTTTGAGGGCTTAGGTAACTAATCTAAACATACCATCTTAATTGGTCACTGATCTCCCTTGTCTTTGACATAAAGATAGCAATCAAAGCCTTTAGTGACAAGTGATCAGTAAGTGTTACCACTGGAGACAGTAGCTTCCATAGTTTCTCCCCTTTCTTTCTCTCTGGCTCTCTTATGGGACTGTGAATGGAGAATTTCTTAATTTGAACTTTACCATCCATTCATAAACAAATATGATGCTTACCTGTTGTCCAAAATTTTAGTTTAGAGGACTATTGGTTTTTCATGTTCTTACTTTTTGTATAATCATAAATATAATCATAATATCTGCATTTAAAATCAATTTTGTTACTTGTTGTATCATCATTTTGTTAAAAAGAAATTTTAAGCATTTTAAGTAACATTAGTCTTCAAAAATTCACTGTGTCAGTTTACATACATATATGGGCTTCTAATAATTTAACTGAAGTTTATGTTAATTTTAATGTAAGACCAGGACTATTCATTTCACATTTGTCAAGAATATGTTTGCCTTTTAAGTCTTCCAATGTAGCAATGACACTTTCCACTGCAGTAGCATGAACAATTTATATATTTCTTCTGCTTATTAAATTAAAAAAGATGATCATAACACTGATGAAGTTGAGATTAATAACAAAGAAAAATTGATAATTGCATATGTGCATTTTTATGCATTTATTCATTTATCCAATAACATTCTTTGAATGTTTATTTTGGAGCCTGTATTAGGATATTGTGCTTGTAATACTCTGATGATTAATAAATGAACACTTTGTCCTTAGGACTTTAAAGTAAATATAGCCAAAGATGATGAAAATACAAAAAAGTAGTGGATAAATAATAGGATAAATCAAAATTTCTTTTGGTATTCTAATGAGTGGTAACATCAATGTTGGTAAATAAATTAATGAAGTTGTTAATGGAAAATATTTAGGAGATAGTTGAGAGAAAGATATGAGAGTCAAATGAGAAAAGCAGATTATAAAATTGCAAATTTTGTGTTTAAAACCATTGTGATTAGTAATTATTAAAAAAGTAAAAGAACAAAGGCTTTGTTTTTGTTTTTATTTTTTACTTGCTAGGCAAACACTCTATTCCCAGTTCCAAATAACAAAGTGATGTTTGTTTTTCTTTGCAAGTCACAAATAGATGGCCTGATGATTAACAGCTAAGTGCATTAGAAATGTTTATTACTTTTTAAAGTTTTCCAAATAGCTTCATCTAATTCTTCAAAGTAACAATTTTATCTTTTGGACATTAAAATCAACTTTTTTTTGGTTATTCCAACATTTTCTCTTTTGTTGTCTTTCAAATAGCTCTTCCAATTTAGTTAAGGAATCAAGCAGTAGTTTTATCATTGGCTATCTTATACCATCCCTCAAAATTATCTAATTTCCACAGAGGTCTTCAAAATTATTCACTCTTTCAGATTTTATTTGGTTTAATAGATCTTGTTTATATAGTTCCATTCAATGCTGTCTCATATATGGCCAGTATATTCAAAGAATAAACATGGTTGTTCTACAATATTGTTACATTTAAGTGTTTCATTCTGATGGAGGCAGGAGTTATATGATGTCAGAGGACAGTACCAAACAACACAACATTAAAAATCTCAAGGAGTTTATAGATGTCCTTAAAACCTATCTGTTCTTGAGTGAATCAAAATATATTTTCTATTTTTTTTTTGCCCCCAAACACAAGCTGCAATGATTTTTAGCTAATCATTCATTTTATTGAATTTTCACCATACAATAGATCCTTTTTCTTGGCCTTTTAATCAGCCATAGTTTGTAACATATATAGTAAGCTTTTTTCAGTTAATTTGTGTTTCTATTTTTCATAAGCTAATGAATTGGATTACTGTACACTTTCATATTATTAGATGCTTACGTTTGGAATGTTTATCATCCAGAATATATATATTTTTTATGTCCTAATGGACTTCTTCCTTCTAGAATGTTCTTCAATCTATTAGAATAATTCTCTTGAAATTATGAACAAGAAATTATTTCTATTCACTTAGCTTCTCTTTATAGTTTTCTCTGACAACTGTTACTCTTTTTTGTAAGAAACTAAAATTCTGAATAAGCATATGTTCATTTTGTGCTTTTAAGTTTTTTGACTTAAATATCAATTACTTTATGCTATCAGTATAGGGATGCTAGAATTTTATCCACAATCATGTTTTCTTGATTCTCATATTTGTTATGAGCACCTATATTTTTTGTATCTATTGACATTTAGTGAATGACATTAGTCACTTTACATCTCTTTTGCACATGAGTTCAAAAAATATCTACTTAATAGGACACCTTCTAAAATACACCAGGTATATCTGTATCTGTATCTATGTATATGCAAATATATTGAACACATGCATGAAATGCTAAATAATTCAATTCTTACATTTTGATTTGTCTAATTTTATATTTTCACATAAAATTTCCATTTCTTAAACTTCTTCACTAATGTGAACAGCTATTTGGAATATATATATATATATATATATATATATATATATATATATATATTAGTTCTACTTGTATACTTAGGAATTACATATTGTCAGGAACAAAGAAAAAATATGTTGAACTTCATTGTAAAATGGTTGCTTAGCAACTGGGTTGTCCACATCCTTTGCCAGATGGTTCATTCCCATCAGGCATGGAGCATGATAGAGTACATGCTTAGTATGTACGAGGTCCTGGGCTCAATCCCCCAAACCAGAAAGCAAATAAACAAATAAAAAATTAAAAACAAGAACATATCAATAACTTGCAAACACCTGGTCTAGAAATAACAAATGTGCATTTGTTTTATTTCTATGATTTTTTATGTATTAGCCATTGTACAGAATTATTATCATTATGCTATTTTAATTTGCTAAATTTCTGTGAACCTTTTTATATTTGTCATTAGACAGAATTTTCATCATGATATTTCACTTCTTATTCAGACTTTCTATATTATTTTTATTATCATCAAAGTTCCTCTATGTGGATTTTTTACTTAGTTTATCAAAGAAAATCACATATTGTCAGCTGGAGAGGGAAAAAAACATAATATGCACTTCAAGACTTCATAATTACAATGGAGTATACCTTATAAATTATGATAATCATAAACAGAACTTTTTGGGAAACTTCCCCTTTCAGAAGTGTTTCAATAATTCAGTAGCTGTTCTAAAACTATTATTCCAATACTGCTTGTCTACAAATAAACAAAGCAGAATGCCTGGTCTATTTTTTCCTGAAACATCTAAATCTCTTTGTGTCTGTTTTAAGCTTCTAACTTTATGTCCTCTATTAAACATGGGAGGAATAGATGAACTCTAGAGAGGGCAGATGGGTGGGAGGGAAAGAGAGGGGGCATGAGGTTAGAAATGATAGTGGAATGTGATGGACATCATTATCTAAAGTACATGTATGAAGACACTAATTGGTGGTAATATAGTTTGTGTACAACCAGAGATATGAAAAATTTGTGCTCTATGTGTAATATGAATTGTAATTAATTCCACTGTCATATATAAATTTTAAAAAATAATTTAAAAGAACCCCAAAGTATTCCCAGACATACTAAAACCACAGTACATGCACACCCTTATTTATTTGTCCATATACTCAGCAGACATTCCATGCCTGGTGTTAATCCATTTGCTTATAGACCAATTACTTCCAGCTGTTTTGTTGTTTGTGTGACTCTGTGTTTTAATTTTATTTTACTTTAACAACAGTTGAATTATTTGTGCAAAGAAAAATAACTATTAAATCACTGATTCAATAGTTTTCACACGGCTTTATATAATCAGCTCAGGTTTGCTAGTTAAGAGGTAGGATCCTGAACTAGAGATGTACCAGTTTTCTCTCTACTTTCCATGAGGGTACTATGGATGCCATAATTAAAAAAAAAAAAATGAACCAACCAATTAATTACAAACACTCCTGGCCTTCAAAATGCACATTTTGAGCATTTGAGCAATGCTGCTCTGGACTTTTCTACGACATGATGGGAGTGGTTGATGCTGGCTTATTTGGGAAGGGCAATGCTATTTCATTGGTATTATAGGTTATTTCATGAAGTGCTCCTTTCACCAAGGTAGTTAGGGACATGTTTGAAAATCAGACATTAACTAACATGATGAATTTTCACACATTTGCACCAAGTGATAATTGCAACATAGGAAGAATCAAGAGAATAAGTGTTGCATATTTTAAATGAGGATATTAATATTTTCTAAGAGTGGGATCCTTATTCAAATGCATAGATCAAAGATTTGTGCCAAACAAACTGCATTTAGGATAGAGTCAATTTATTTTTAAAACAAGTCCTCGAAAATGTGACAATACATATAACAGAAAATTGACTGATTTCTTCATATCGAATTAAAAGTTTATTGCCAAATTAAAGGCAGAGGAGGCTCCAAATAAAAAGTTTAGTATCGGAAGCTGTGACTAGTCTAACAAGAGTTAGAAGTATTGGAAATTGGTACATTTTCAGACCTCTGTATAATGTTCTTGATACTTTGAATCAAAATATATCTTAAAACTGAGGAGTGTTGCTGTAGTACCCAGAAGACAATGAAACTAAGGGATGAAAGAGAGAGACCAGAGACACAAAATTCAGATACAATGATCCTTCTGAATAATTTAAAATCTATTCAAAATAGAAAATGTGTAATTAGGCAAGAAAGAAAAAAGGTACCAACACATAGAATTTAAAAACTAGCTAGCTTGTACTCATATTAGAGAAATGAAAACAGTATTTTAAACAGGTAAATATTTTTGTATCTAATCATTTTTTAAAAAGTTATTGTATCTATCTATTATCTACTAGCAGAGGAGTTTTTCACCTTTATTTTTGTCATCGTGGCATAAGTTTATATGCAAATGGCATTATTTGATCACGAAGATTCCCACTACTTTTCCTTATCTTCCTTGACTTGGCACTCTTCCTCTTCTCTAATAATTTTCAAGTTACTTTCATACCCTCTCCCCACCCTTATATTCCACATATGAGGGAAAACACCCAATAGTTACCATAGTGTTACATTTAGTAACATGCTGTAGTAGGCCATAACACACATCCTAGGTGTGTAGTAAGCTCCACAACGTAGAATTATGGAAGTACAATATATGATTGCACAACAAATTTGCCAAAATCTACCTCCAGAGGACATCCCTATCACTGTGATGGATGACTATATATCTTTCTACTATAAATCTTACTTTAATTTCTAGGGATAACAACCGTACTGACCATGCACAATTTTACAATTCTCTGACACCCTCTCTAATCCCAATCTCAATTGTCCAACCCTAGACTGTAGTTCTCAACAACATTTGTAGACTAAAATCACTTAGGTTTCTTTTCTAAAATTAAATAAATAAATCGGATTCTCAAAACTCACCTCTGTTTTTCTTCCTGTTTCTGTGCTCATCATTTTGTATTATCTTCTAATAACATTTACACATTTCTGTCTATCATCCAACCTGCCTTGTGAACTTGAGCAACATCATAACAGTCCAGAATGCTGTTTCCTTAATGTTTTCCATATATCATGCATCATCAATTTTCCCTTTTTATTGGGTCTTCCCTATAAGCATACAAGATTCCCAAATTTTAGTTTAGGTACAGATTACTTGACATCCAACATTGTGGAAATGTTAGTTTGACTACCAGGCAGTCATTCTACTTACCATACCAGACCCTGTGACTTGTTAGGCAATTGTGTTACACTTAGAGCTTATAAATATCCAAAGAAAAATTTTCACCATGCAAAATTGCATATAAATATAATACAGAATTTGAAAAATCAACTTGGCCTTGGCTAAATATATTAATCATATATGTGCCTCTTCCTTAAAAAAAGATATTCAATAAGATTTTAATTTTCATTGAACTATAAGTATAAAAATGCACACAGTAAATAAAATGTTTTTTTAAGTACTGTATTTAAAGAACATTTACATTTCTCTCTCTTTTGTTACTTTTAAATGAAGCCATTCATTTTCCAAAAAAGGAACATTTTCACAATAATTATAGTAAAGTTTGTTAGTATATTTCATCCCTGCTGGGAAGTAGAATGATCTGTGAAACATGTCTTATAAAAATTATAATTTGAGGTCAATTGTGGAGCTCTTAAGATAGAAACTATTCCTTTAAAAAGTCACTGTTTTTTACTTTCTCTTGAATATCTTTCTAATTGGTATTAAACATAAATGTTTTGCATTGAATTAAACTCCCAGTAATTTAATGAATCACAATATTTTTCCAAACTTGACTAGAAAGAAATGAGGAATAAAAATGAAATCATATTTTTTAAAAAGAGAATAAAACTCCAATGCCATGAAAAATTTGGGTCAATTTTTCTCATTGCTATTATTCCTTTAACTTCAAATTTGCCATAAGTTTTCCTAAAATCTTCCATTTAGGATAATTTGCCACTTTAAACACTCAAAAATATCATAAGAGAAATTTTGTACATTTGAAACATTACATTTTTATTTCTTTTTGAGTTATTCTAAAAAGAGTACTTAAGAATTAGAGGAAACATATAGTGTCTGCTTATGACCATATAAATCTGAATTTCAATTCTTACTGCAACAATTGTAAATTTGGAAAAATTATTTCCTTTTCAGTCCTTTAATGACTGTGCTTTTAATGCATTTTCAGGTTTGATTTACAATAGATTTCTTACCAGAAAATGCATTAAAAGCACTAAGATTGAAAAGTGGAAAAACAGTGTTTCATGACCATGGTAGTAGTTCGTTGTTTTTGTTCTTTCAATTTTTAGTTATAGATGGACACAATAACTTTTCTTTTTTATGTTGTGCTGAGGATCAAACCTAGTGCCTCACATGTGCTAGGCAAGTGCTCTACCGCTGACCCAAAACCCCAGGCCATAATAATGCCTTGTTTTTACCTCAAAATATTTAGATACTATTTAATGTGTTGAAATTACAACTTTTTAACCTTGTAGTTTCTGAGTTTGTTCCTGTATATAATTATCAAGAATATTTCAAACTGTCATCTTGGTAAAATAAAGACTTTACTTAGCATTCTTTTACTAACAAAAAGAAAGAAAGGCATTTCCTGCCTCTTTGCCTTCTGTACCTTACACAGAGAGCCTCCGAGGTCTCACAATTGAGGGACAATGACCTAGCAATATTTCTGTTTGAATAAATGGGAAACCACAGGAACCCACAGAGTTTACTTCACTGTGTTCCCTCAACTTTTGTGAAATTTTATATAGTTTATTGATTGTGAAAACAAGTGAAGCAGAGAAGAAGAAATAAAAACACACTTTGATTCTGCTTAAAAACAAATAACATTAAGTTATGTCCTGATACATGATAGTCTGTAACTGTTTGCTCTGAGTTATGTGCATAAAGCAAATAAAAAAGTAAATGTGTTTGCTAAATTTCCGAATTTGAAAAAAAAAAATGTATCTACAGAAAGCTTTTGAAGGTTCTTTTTGACAAAACATTCAAAATTCAAGCAAATTCAATTAGAAATAAAATATCAAGAGCTAGAATATGGAAAAACAAATTTCGAGATAGTTATAGGAAAGCTTTATTTTTATTCCAAGTTTTATTACACTGAGAAGATTAAAGTTTCAGAAAGAGGAACTTAATAAATGATAAAAAATAAACTAAGGTGAAAATTTTGAAAAATAGTTAACATTAACTATGATGAAAAATTCACACTTAGCATTATCATTGTCAGAATTAACTATGAGCTTTATTGAGTATTTGAAACAATCATGAAAGTGCTACACATAAAACATGAAAATATTTGAATTCTGGTCTGAGATAATACTGATAAATATAACAGTCATGGAAAATTTAATAAAATATTACAAAACATTACAAAACTTAAATATTGTTCTCATTCTGCTTTTATCAGAAAAAGCCAACAACTTATTTCATAATGAAATTGTATTTATTAGTTTTATAAAGTCTCTCTCAACCTAACATGCTAATGTAGAGATAGCAAAATAGAAAACAATCTTGGCAGGTAAAGAAAAAGAGGAAACATAATACATAATGATTGCTATAAAAGCATAATTATTTTTCATAATAAATAAGCACTTGTTAAAGAGAAAGTCAATTTACTGTATAATAGATTAAAGATTTGCAACTAAAATATTAAGTGTATAATCAAGTTAAATTGAAATAATGAAGGTTTTAGATGTTATATAAACTGTTATTTTGATCATTCATAGAATATGAATGTCACACACATATTACCATAATTGATGTCCTTTATAATGATTCAAAAATGTCTAGGTAAAATTGAATTATATTCCATACTAATTTTTCTCTGGGTCTATTACTGGAGGGAACAAAATTAAGATACCTGAGTTCCAATTAAATATAAGTGAAATCTACAGTATTGCTACAAAAGTCAACACTCAGGAATAATTTTTTAAATTAAATTATTAATCTATGTTGAATCTGGCAAAAGTTCTTGTTGCCCATATATTCTGTCATATTGGATACTAAGGAAAAAATAAGTCCTTAAAATGTCAAGGGAAATGAAACATTAAATTATAGTTTTAAATTACATTTGCCATCTTTTGGTACTAGATATCTATATAACAAGACCACTTGCTGAATAAGCAGGTACTGTAAAATTTCTGATAGTGGGTGTTGGAAATCATTTACATAAAACTCTATAATGTGTACAGTGCCAAAATTAGCTTTCATGGCAAAACAAAATGAAACTTTGGGTCTTAAAACCACCATTAGTAGCTAATTCAAATATTTTACATATTCCTTGAATTATGAAATGTATTAGACTAAAATTATCCTATTGCATTTCATTATTGGCCTATACTCATGATTGGCCATACTCCATACTCTCATGGTTACCTCAGTATATTTTGTTTTCAAAAACTTTAGCCCATAATTTTTCATGAATGAGATTCTTCTGTAGATTGTTCTAAAGTTAAAGAATCTATTGTTTATCCTATGTTAAGTAGAAAATTTAAATTACATTGCTAATACTGTTTGTCCATTTCTAAATAAAAAGTAGCAAAGGAAGTATTTAGGATCATAATTAGAGGCACAATACATATTTTATAAAGTTTTAACACAATAGTTTTGCATTTATGAAAAATTATACAGATAGTATAGATTTCACATGTAACCACTTCATTGTACTTTTGAGATTTTTCATGAGTATATTTGTCATACAAATGGGTTGATAATGATGCATTGTTATTAATAAAACTATACATATTATTTAGACTACCTTAGTTTTTACCCAATATTCTTTCTCTGTAACAGGAACTCGCCCAGGATAATACATTACATTTAGTCATCATGGTTCCTCAGACTCTATTTGGCAATGGAAGTTTCTCGGATATTCTTTGTTTTGATAAATCAAAGAATTTGTGCAGTATGAATCAGGAATTTTGTAGAATTTCCTTAAAATGCAATTTGTCTAACATATTTCTCATGAATATACCAGAAATATGGGTTTTGGAGATAAGACCACAGAGCTAAAATCTAATGCAAATTATATTGTATGAAAGATACCTGACATCACCATGATTTATTACTATTTATCTCAACTTTGATCAACTGCCCAGAGATAGTATTTGTCTGGATTTTCATTCATTTTAGTTGTCTATATGCTATCATCACTCAACATGTAATTATTTTTACCTAAACTAATAAAGAAAGAGATTTAATTTAACCTTTATTTTTGCTGTCTCTAATACCCTCTTTTTTTTTTTTTTTTTTTTTTTAGTTTATCAACAATCGAAATTTATTCCTCACAGTTCTGCAAACTGGGAAATGCAAGATCAAGCAAGGCCTGGACAGCTCCAGGTCTGGTAGGGCCTCTTTCTTCAGTTGTGGTGCCTTCTTGCTGAGTCTTCACGTGGTGGAACAAACAAACTGCCTTTCTGTGGTCTTTTTTTCAAAGAGCAGTGAGTCCCCACCTCTCACCTTGGGGACTGGTATTTCAATATATGAATTTGGGAGGATATAAAAATTCAGATCACAGCATTTACAGTTAACATATCAGAGTTAAGGTGAATTGTTGTCCTATTTTAAGAACTCTCGGCTTCAACCTTATAGCAAGAATTTATAAGTTGACACAAATAATTTGCAGATGTTCAGTTAATGGGAAAGCCAAAAGAGTCCTTAAAGCTCATCTAGGCCCACCCCCTCATTTCACATCTGAGGAAACAGCAGCTCCCAGAAGTTTCATGAATCAGGTTTACACAATTTACAGTACTCTAATACCCTCTTTTTCGTTACATTCTAAGTTTATTTTTTGTGTTAAATTTATTTATTTATTTTACTGCTATATAAAATCACAATAATTATACATGTACACATTGTAAAGTAAACGTATTTATCTCCTCATTTATAACTTTTACGTGGTAAAAACTTTCAAAATCCTGTCTTCTTTGTTTTTTGAGATATACAGTACATAATCACTGTTTACTCACTGTACTCTGCAACAGTACACAAGAACTTCTTATTCTCATTTTACTGACTTGATTCCCATTGATCAGTCTTTTGCTACATTCTCATTCCTTTTCTCTCCTTAGCTTCTAGAACCACAATTTTACCCTCAATTTCTATGAATCACACTTTTTTTTTTGTATGTATTTCACATATGAACAGAATCTAGCAATCTTGTTTTCCTGTGCCTTGGTTTCACTTAAAATAATGATCTCCAGTTCCATCCATGTTGTCACACATTTCATTATTTTTATGACTGAAAAACATTCCATTTTATAGAGTGACCACATTTTCTTTTTTCACTAGTCTGTTGATGGACATGAAGTTTTTTACATTTCCTTGGTTATTATGAATAGTGCTGCAATGAACACCGGCGTGCAGTTGTGTCTTTCACTTGCTGATTTTATTTCCTTTAAATATATACCTAGGCATGGGATTCCCTGATCATAGGTTATTCCCCTTTTAACTTTTTGAGAATGTTCATACCATTTTCCCTAATGACCATTGTAACTTACATTCCCACCAACACTGTGCACATCTTCACCAGTACTTGATAATAGACATATTATTTTCATCTTCATTTCCATGATGATTAGTGTTGTTGAATATTTTTTATATACATGTTTGCCATTTGTATGTTTTCTTTTGAGAACTCCCTTTTTTAAAAAATTTCAGTTGTTCATTTTTCAAGTTTCAATTCTTTGCTGAGTTTTTGAAGTTTTTTATATATTCTGACTATTAACCTATTTTCAGATGTATAGCTTAGGGTGTTGCTTCTTTCTATATTGTGATTATGGCTACCTTTACTTTTATTTATTAATTTTTGTGATGCTGGGGGTTGAACTCAGAGCCTTGTATATGCTAGAAGATTGGTCTACCACCGAACTATACTCTCAGTTTCAAACATTTCATCTTGATATAATTCCATTGGAATATTTTTGCTTTTGTCTTTTTGTGTTTGAGATCTTGTCCAAAAAACCCTGCCTATTCCAAAGTGTGGAGATATTTACCCTATGTTTTGATCTAGCATTTTTATTGTTTTGAGGATCACATTTAAGTGTTTTTGTGTTGGTTTTGTATGTAATAAGAGAAGGGTTCTAGTTTCATTCTTCTGCACATGTATATAAAATTCCCCAGAATTATTTATTGTAAAGATTGTCTTTCTCATTGTTTTTTTTAGCACCTTTGTCAGTTAGCTGTCAATGTGTTGGATGATGACTCTCCACTCTGTTCCTTTGGTCCTTTTTTTTTTTTTTTTAAGTGACTACAGCTTTGTAGTATATTTTGAAATCAGGTATTACAATGTCTCCTGTTTTGTGTTTTTTGTTCTAATACTTGCTCTGTCTGCTCAGACTCTTTCCTGGACTTTTGATATAATCTGGATTTTTTGTTTTTGAAAACCTAACATTTTATATTGGGTAAATAGATAAATAATTTTATGAAGATTCATGTTAATATGACTAGAAGTTGCACTGTTTAATGATTATTCTATTTATAGATGTTCATTTGAGTTCAAATTCTCTAAATATGCCTCTGTATATAGCCTGTGACTTGCATCCCTTTTGAAACTTCAGTATTGAAATTATTTTATGAGATCTTGATGAGGTGTCACACTCCTGTAATTCCAGCTACTCAGGAAGTTGATGCAAGAGATTGAAAATTTGAAGTTGGAAATATAGTGAGATAATGTCTCCATATACAAAATTTAAAAAATAACTAGAGATATAGCTCAGTAATAGAGTATTCCCAGTTTCAATCATCAGTACTACAAATAATAATAATTAATTAGTATAATAATAATATTTTAAGCTGTATGATTCAGTGGATTTTACTATAATCGAGTTATATAAATAATAACTACTATTTAATTCTATATCTCCATGCCATAAAAGAAATTCCATCTAAATTGCAATTTTGAATAATTATTTCTCCCTTTAGAATTTCTTTATCCTTTGGAAAGTCCTAATCTACTTTTTGTGTGTTTGCTCTTGCCTGTCTGGAACTTTTATATTATATTATAACTTTTATATTATTCAATCAAGATTTAAACAGTTTGTCTCACATATCTGTAATTTCTTTCTTTTTGTGATTGAATAGTATTCCACTATATAAATATAACACTTTATTCATTCACCAGTTGATGGACATCTGGGTTGTTTTCACTTTTTTGGCTATTATCAACAATGCTACTATGAGCATTTTTGCAAAACTTATCCTTGCAAACATATGTTATAAGTAATTTTGAGCATATTCCCAGGAATGAAATAATAAGGTTAAATGATAAGTCTGGATTTAACATTTTGAGAAACTGCCAAAGGGTTTTCCACAATATTGCAATGCATAAATATTCTAATTTCTATCATTCTCAGTTTTAATCCAGTATTACTGGAGTTTGTGTGAAGTATGGAAGGTATGGGGAAAAGGGAACTATCTATGTATCCAAATCTTCATAGTTATCTGCATCTCTGGGTTGCAACTTATACAAGCATTTCCCCAGTGTAGTCCCTCACATTCTCTCTTTATTTTCCTATCTCTTCTTCCAGTGTTCCCTATTTATTTTCTTGAAGCTCAAACTCTGCTCATCTTTAGTTGCTTTATCAACCTTAGGTGAAATGAGAAGACCGTTAGGGACTATAATGGGAATAGTTACCTTCCTCCAGGAGTACTTCCCCTGGAAAGTAGGCCTTTGTAGGTAGAAGAATGTGGTCATGTGTCCCGATGATTATTCTTCCCCTTCCACTGCCAGATCCCAATGTGTATATTTCTCATATCTTCATCATGGTGACCATATCCCTATACAATACACTAAATAATAAAGCACAAAGCAAAAAAGTACACTATTTGTGTGTGTGTTCATGGTAGTAGGGTTATTTGTGGGTGGAGAAGACCTGAGATGGAATTGAGAAAGGAGAGAACACATCATTTCAAAGGTACTTATTATAATTATCCATACTAAACTTGTTATTGTCCATACTAAGCTGCATGTGCACTTATTTTATAGTTATTTTCCCATCACACTGTACTTAAAAAATTTGGAAATATTTTCTCTACATATCTTGAAATATTTTTTTCTACATATCTCTCTGTAGAGACTCAAGGTGGAGAAAATAGAAAAAAATACTCATATGAGTTCATGTTACTTCAAAGGGATCACACTAAATTTTTCCTGAAATTAATAAATAAAAATGTTATTATCAATTAAATGCATATTTTTGCCCTATTGGCAGAAATATTACATCTCCTAAGTTAAGAAAAGCATAAGTAAGTAAATATTTCTTTAAAAAGTACTATTTTAAAATAGCAGTGTCAATATTAATGAAATTCCTAAAGTATTTTTAACATATTCACTACAGTTCCCCCTCTCAACTCAATTTCATTAGCTTTGTTATATATAATTTCTATGCTTATGGTATTATCATTGTGTCCCACAATCATCATTTCTTCCTGAATGTGTTTAAATTTGGGCCATGCTCACAACTATTTATATCACTTCAGTTACTTCAACTTAAGCACATTTTAAAAGCACAAGGGTATTGGATTCTTTTTTGTGAACCAGGGATTGAATCCAGGGGTACTGGTCCACTGAGCCAGATCCCCAGCCCCCCCCCCTTTTTCCCCCGAAACAGGGTCTCCCTAAGTTGCTTAGGGCCCTTGCTAAGTTGCCAAGGCTGGCTTTGAACTTGTTGTCCTCCTTCATCATCCTCAGGAGCCAGTGGGATTAAAAGCATGCTCCACCACAGGCGGCAAATGTTGTATTCTTTAAATACCCACATACTTGAGAGTTATTGTCTATTTTTATTTTAAATTAAAGGCCAAATTAAAAGCCTACATATTTTTTTAGAAAATATCCATTTCCTTTGAAAAGGTTTAAGATGTGTTACAACTCTTGTCATATTCCAGTGCTAAAACGTGTTGAAATCAATATCAAAATAAACAAATACGTAACCCCCGTCAAATACAGAAATGTGAACATTTTCAGGATTGTAGACAATAGATAACTTTGTAGAGAGGAAAGAAGAATATTACAGAAGCAAGAGAAACCATGGACCAGGTTGAAAAACGGAAAGGGACTGGAAGCACAAAAGGCAGCTTGGGTGATGCTTGAAGCGTCCTAGGGTCACAGGCTCATATACCAACCAAAGTAAAAGCATTGCATGAGAAGTTATCTGGTTCTATCTAGAAGTAATGTTCATTTTTGGAGTGGAGTATAATATAATGTCCCAATTCACTGGTATCACTCAGGAAATGAGAGCACTATTACAGGAACTCTGCCAAGTAGCATGTCCTTCCCATTCCTTCTGTTGGACACATGGAATCAACTTGAATGAAAGAACCAAAATAATAGCTCAGGTCAACCCATCAGGCTCATTCTTCACTTCTTCACTTGGCAGAAGGATGAACTAATGAGGCATAAGATGCAAGGAGATACTAATTTTTTAAAAAAAGGAGGTGTAGGACAGAGTAGAGAAGCAGTTATAATCCAAAATATTTGAGGGCATTCATTTCATATTGAGGAAAAGTAATAACATGCAACAGCTGAAGACTCTTTAAAAAAGTGAAAAGTTCAAAAAACAAGCAGGAAGTAGGTTGAATAATTAAGGATCTAAGGATTAAATAAGTGTCCTTAGGTTTTACTTCTTGATTCACTAACTTTAAAAATCTCTTCTTTTTCTAACTAGGAAAAAAAAAAAAGGAATTGCTCTATTTAATCAAATCTGTCAGAAATATTATAGGATTTTTATATTTAATCTCAAAATACATATGGAATTAATTTATTTGATTATTTATTCTTTCATTGAAATATATAATTTCCCAGTCTCCATTTCTCATCTTTGTTTTACTTACAGTTTTTAGTTTTTCTTTTAGCAAAAACTAAAACAATTTTTAGTTTTTCTTTAAAAAAATTCAAAGGAGATACAGTTTCCTTTAAAATAAGATGAATTACTTAATATCAGAAATGAACTCAGCATATAAACCATAAATAGAGTCATAGTCTCTTTTATTTCTCAGGTGCCCTATTCAATCTCTTACAAATTGAAAGTAAATCCAAAATTTTACTGGATACAGCCAGAAATGGAAAACCAGAAGGTGCTGGGCTATTGGTGACTGGAATCGTGAACCCTGACAGGGACTTTTAGTGTTTGATTTTTTTTTTAATTGCTGTCCCATAATTGAATTCCTTCAATTTTTCTTTAGATGCTTATGACTAATCCAGTCTAAGGAAGTTATAACATTGTTTCTCCAACTTACTTGTTGGAGAAACACATTCTCCCTTGTTGGCTAGATTTGAGATGAAAGACAGTTGCAGAGCTTACTGCTTTTGAAAAATAGTAGGGAATCAATGGATGAAGTACCATTATCAGAAGAAGAAAATCAGAAGAGCATCTCTTATATCACTTCTGTAGTAAAAACTTTCTTATTTTTGTAAAATTAGAAGTAGTTCATTTCCTTGGTTAAGAATGCCACATTACTAGGATTAGGAAAAACTATCCTGTGTAATTCAGAATAGCAAATGTTTAGATTGTGTTGCTGGTTTCTGTGTGTGTGCATTTGTATGTGTGAGTGCATGTGTGAATGTGTGTGTGAGAGTATATAGAAAGCATATCAGGTGTGTGTGTGTGTGTGAGTGCATGTGTGTATGTGTGTGTGAGGGTATATAGAAAGCATATCAGGTGTGTGTGCGTGTGTGTGTGTGTGTGAGGGTATGTAAAAAACATCAGATTCAATTTGTAGAAGCTAAGTTGTTTTTTAAATCAAAAAGCTATTCAAGGGCTGGGGTTATAACTCAGTGGTATAGTGTTTACCTACCTAGCATGTGTGAGGCAGTGGGTTTCATTCTCAGCACTGCATATAAATAAATAAAGAAAGAAATAAGTCCAACAACAATTAAAAATGCACTTTAAAAAAAGCTATTCAAATTGAAATAAAAATTAATTTTAACTGTAAATAAAGTTGGGAGGAATGAAAACACTTAATAGAAAGGCATAAATTTGTAAAATTAGAAGTGGTTGTTGACTAATCACTTAATAATTATTATGGTTTTAAATATTCTTGAATGAAATGGTAGACTTAGCCTGATTCATATTACAGAGTAAGTCCAAAATTTTACGGTTGATGTATAAAAGAATAAGAGGCATATATATTATTTTTTGAAATGTAGCAATCTATAAAAAATTACCTTAGTTTAGTTTGTATGTCAATGATTATTTCAATACCTATCTCTCTTCTTCCTTCTTTTATTTATTTATTTTAAAAATTCTATTGGTTGGCAGAGTGGTGCACACTTTTGGAAGGCTGAGGCAGGAGGATTCCAAGTTTGAGGCCAGCCTAGATAATTTAGTGAGAAGATGTCTCAAAAATAAAATAAAATAAAATAAAAGCAAGATTAAAATCTAAAAAAAAAAATGTTGCAGTGGATGTTGCTTGTGCTGAAGCTCTTAACTAGATGGCATGAGGCCCTGGGTTATACTGTGCATTCCCTCTCTCTTCTCTCTCTCTCTCTCTCTCTCACACACACACACACACACACACACACACACACACACACGAAGAAAAGTGGGAAAAAATGAAAGGGAAGAAGGGAGGAAGGGACAGAGGGAGGAAAAGAAAATGAAATGGAGAAAAATAATAAAAGAGAGAATGAAAAGAAATTAAGAGAGAGAGAGAGAGAGAGAGAGAGAGAGAGAGAGAGAGAGAGAGAGAGAGAGAGAAAGTTATTTGTGTTTAAATATTGGGTGACCAAAACCACATTTTTATTTTTCTTCAAATGCAAAACTACACATGTGTTAAGAGAGGAAAGAACACTAGTAGTGCTAAAACTGATTTTTGTTTTTGTGTTTCTGATTGATCATGTAATAGAACATAACAATATCAACAAAATGAGTCTCACTGGTATTTGTTGTGAAAAATGAGTTCCCTGTCTATCTATATCTATAGAAAGAGATATTAATCACAAGTTGAAACTTGAAAATAAAAAATTTTAATGCTTATATATAGTACAGATGAAGAATGAGACAATATTACTTAAATCATTATGCATGCAAAAATGGACATATTTGCCTTGGCAATAACAAAAACCAATAAACTACATTAGAAAAATCTGAGAATGACTTGCAAGAGGCTAGACAATAAACAATGATATAACAGCAAGACTTGAATGTGATTTGGAGGTTAGAAAGTTCCGTCTATAATCAAATAGAAGCCTATCACAATCTGTAAATATTAGCAAGGGAACTTACCATGTTTTATCAATATTAGTGTCCCATAGTTTCCTGGAGCCAGTGAATTTGGCATAAGGATCTCATTAAATTGGAGCCTGCTAATCAAATCACCTTTTGGCACAATATTGTCTACATGTATTAAGTCATGGATAGGATTCAAGGCTACACAGGTTAAAAAATTTTGTTGCTTTCCTTCAAATGGTTCCTTGAATTAAAAAAAAAATGTTTATCAAAGAAAATCTGTTAATAGCAGTTGGAGGTATTGGTAACCTTCAGTACAGTATTAAATATGGAATGTCTCCCTTTATAGAGGCATCTACTAAATTTTTATTTTTAGTATGCATTTTTTTTTAATTTTAAATTTGTGGAAACCTGTAAGTTTTATTTTCTTGGCTATTTTCTGCTATATATGATTTACCTATAATTCAAATTAATAGTTTATTCAGACTTTTATTTACACCTATATATTTTCCTAATTAATTTCTTAGAGAAAATGTAGGTAGTATTCACTTTCCAATCATCAGACAAAATTATAATTCTTTCTTCTTTCCAAGTTTTTTACTTAGTAAGCCACACAAAAATGTTCCTACAAACTTGCCTGTATGTCATTCATTCAGTGATATTTAGCAGTCATCTCTATATACCATTTGTTTTCACAGGAGTTAATTTATGATTTCATTAACTACCATTTTTCTTGAGTCCATTTGCCCAGTTGTTACTTTAAAGGCAACTAGAAACAAAACAATAAAGAGATAAAATAGAAACTATAATAAATGGTTCTATTAAAATTATTTGTTGAAAAGGAAATAATTCAAAATAAAATGGTGCCTATATCAACATACAAACATTTTACTAAATAATTTTCTGCAGTTTATAATTGCAGAAATAAAACAATGGAGTCATGATGCTGGTAAGCCAAGCAAAAAAAGTATTAAAATTTAGAGGATTAAGTACTTTTTAGAAAATTGTCACATACTCTCCATAAATTTTTGCTCCTCTTTCCCTACCCCCTGCTTTTTCCTTCCTCATTTTTTCTTCTGAATCATAAATTTTGAGTACATTCTATATTTTATCACTGGCACTTCTTTTCCTGTTTTAAATTTATTACTACAGAGTTTTGCTATTATATTAGGTTATTGTGCCCTTGGTCATTCAAGTAGATTCTGGTGGTTCTTGGGAATGCAATATGTAAGACAAAATCCCCATCTGTTTTCTCTCATTTCTTGCTACATGAACTGCATTTGGCATTCCAGATGGCTATACAACATCTATTATCCTTTTGGCTGTGAGGGATTTTTGCCATGTATATTATCCCACAGGGAAATATTGCAATGCCTGTGTTTTACTTTTCTTTGTATTATTTACTAACCCTTCTTTTCAGCTAAGTTTGTCAACTAGCATTCACTATCATATTTCATGGGAAGAAAGACACAGACTTTAAATAGCTTTCTTTTTCTCATATTTAAGCAGCCTCCTTTCTGCGAAAGAAAATTTTATTTTTGGCTATAATTGAAGAGCAGTTCTTTTAAGTCATATTTTTTCATTCAAATTATTTATTAAATTGTATATTAGAGTGGACCAAAAAATCAGTGAACCTGTATGTAAGCTAGAATTTTTTACTAGCTTGCTATGTGGTATTGGACAAAGTCATTAATTTATGTAAATCTCTAATTTGTCAGCCATGAAATTAAATTGCTAGATTTTTTGGGAAAAAGTATGTATTCATATCTTTTGGTTTAGATAAATCTTTGACTAAGGGAAATTTACTTCAAATTGTAAGTGTTTTGACTTGAATACTATATAAATGTCAATCAAGCAAAACAGCATTTAACCAAGTATTTTCTGCCCAGTATTGTATTAATAAAGTTACAAAAGAAACACAATTTCATATATAAAAGAAATCAATGTAATTGCAGTAAAGGAAGATAGTGGATATTAATTGACAAAACATGTCATACTGAAATGACAACTACCAGATGTTCAGAGAAAAGAATGAATATTGTGCGTGTGACTAATAGGAAAATACTTCATAAAGAATTTACAACTTTAATGTAGGTTCAAAAGAAATAAAATAATTTAATAAATGACATGGATACAAGGTTAAAGACTAAATATGTAGTGAGTGTTTGTGTGTCTTAAATAGAAGGTACCAATTGAACAAAATAGCAGCATCTGTTTAATTTTTTTTTCCATTTTGAGTTTTTAGAAATTTTAATAATTGTAGTATTTTATTGCATTTTTTTGTCAGATTAATGAAATTAATCAGGTTTAATTATTTGTAGTTTATTTACATGTTTTCCTTTGTGAAGTAGCAATTCAAATTCTGCTTATTTTTTTTTTCCTTTTTGTGACCTGTCTGCAATCAAATGACATTCATTCCCTTTTGGTTTTGAGAAAACTCTTCTAGATATCCTGTAAGTATTTTGGAAGTAACTTGATGAATTGTGAAGAAATAAAAGAAACATTAAACTTACCTATACTGCATACAGGTGACTATTACTTTCCATCTTATATCATTTCATTTACATGCCAGCTACCAAAGCTAATATTTTTTTAAGTAATAGTAACACATTTTATTTATTTAATTACTCTTTGTGCTGCTGGGAATCACAGGCCCTTGCACATGCTAGCCAAGCTCAAACACTGAGCTACATCTCCAGCACAGTGCCGCATTTTATTGAATTACACATATGTAAAGCATGCATGTAGAATAATTATTTATTAATTTATGAAAGTAAAATATATATTTTTAACGTAAATGAATGTATAGAGCATGTGAAAGAAAATACACTGTTAGTCATTCTCTAATGCTCAATAAAATAATAATAATGAAATTGAATTATGCATGTTATTAAAGTTAACAGAGGTTTGAGGCTAGGATTTGTCTCATAGTAGATCTGACATCCAAGGGAAATGACCACTCTGAGAATGCTTTATTTTCTACAAAATGAGAATTATTACTAAAGAATTAAATTTAATAACATAATTTTATTGTTCTGAAAACTGATAGTAATATTTTAAATAGCATTGCTACAATTTTTAGGACAGTAAATAAATGGAAATGTAGATATATTATAAATATAATATAAGACATATTCTTTTAAAACTGATAACTAAAACTAGCATTATATAAATTGTGGGGTGGGGAGGAATAATTTTTGAAAATTTTATTTCTCACTAATACAAGAAGATAATTCAAAGACTAGATAATGAGAGCAAAGATGGCTTCAGAACTTCTCCAAAGCTCAAATATTTATATTTCACTTGTATTTAAATACTTATAATTGAAATCTCTACCTAGTGAAAATGAGCAATTAAATTCTACAAGAGAAAAAGTGTGAGGTGGGATATTTCCTTATTACTAGTATGCATTCATAGAAAGGACAATTTTGAATTGTAATATCAAAAGCAATGATATTAAATATTTTTTTTCTTAGCAGAGACTGAAATACGCTCTGCGTTGTACTGGAAAATACTCAGAAAAAAAACTGGTATGATGAAAAAAATTGCTAAGAAGCAACGGATGGCTTCAATGATTTTATAAGAGTTGGTGGGTGATTAGAATATAGCATTCAAATTCATAACAAAATACAGAAATGCATATCCAACCATAGGTTAATTTAGCTGGTGGTCCTTTATATAAATTTCTAGAAAATTAAATTATTCACATATATAACTAAAATTTCAAATTATGCATATAAATGCCTAAATAGGAATTTAAAAGTATATAATTTAAAAAATTGAGATAGTGATAGTTAAGTAGATAAGGAAGTTGACATAATGATATTTAAAAGAATATGGTACATAGAGTATAATTCTAACAACATCTAGATGTGTTCAAACATGTCAGAAAGTTGTATATAAAATATTTAAATATACATAAATCTGTAAAAAAATAACACATAGTCAATATATATTTGAATAATTATTTTATTCATTTGAATAGAGTTAGGAAAGTAATGATGTGTGATTCAAAATGATACAGATTAGTATTCAGTTCACCTCAGTGGAACACCTATTTTTAAGAATTAATGCCATGTTGGTGTTATTCAAAATGAACTTACCATAATTACTTTCACTATCATTGCAGTGGTTTTAATTATTTATCTATAGGCAAACATAATAAGAAGAAGACATTATTTCTCATAGTTCAGGGTGTTTTGAAATAAAATGCAATGTTTTATTTTAATTATGCAACATGATGTTCCATAATGTAATAAATGATCAGAGAAGAAAACTACTGATCTGTGAAATTCTTTAAAATCAGTTATGGCATGTAAAAATAATTTACAATCTAATGGATCTAAGTTGCTGTCCACTTCTACTCATTACACATTTGCATTTGGCATTTGGCTTTGTGTTATAGTAGGTATGCTCAATGCTGCATAACGTTTATGCCCAAGGTAAATATTCAGGAGATTAATACCCTCCTCATGTATGCAGATGTTTAGAAACTCGGGAAGCTGGTCCATGGCCGTGACTTCAAGTCTGGTCTGGGTTCAGAATGATGACTTTAACTCAATTTATTTACACTTTATTTTACTACTTAGCCACTAAATGAATAGAAGAAAGATTCTGATAAGTAAGTGAAAATGGAAATCTGAATCCTTCCAATTTTTTTACAATTAGAGTCACAAATGTTGATACCTGCACAGAAGGATGCAATGAAATTTCAGAGCAGCACATTATCCATGAATACTATATTTGATAGCATGACTTTTGAGAAAGATGGCAAATTTTCTTTTAGAATAAATTGATTATTACTAATAAATACAATAAACCTTGAGGTATAATCCAAATAAAATATCCTGTACATGTCCAATAATAAATATTTTTTAAAAGTAATATAAAAAAGAAAAGATAATTTAAATTAAGATGTATTAACCTGCTGCTGTCAAACAATGTAAAATTAACTTATTCATGATTAATATGATATTCATATAATGAACCTTGAGTGCATTAAAATTTTGTGTCTTTCGGTAATAGAAAGATGAATATAAAAATACATCAACTCTCTGCAAGTCATAAAAGTACAGGAGTGCACACAGTAATGATTTACCCTGTAGTTTTCCACTTGGCTCAGTTTGACCATAATCTTTAACTTGAAAGTGCAAACACCACAATATGAGTCAGAGTTGACTCTTACATATCCAACACTTCATGAAAAGCTCCAAATTCCTTTCTACCAGGATCATCTTCTGATGATGATAAGCTTCTGCTACCATTTCCATGATTTTGAAAAGCTAGCAACCATTTCAAACTTTTCTTCAAACTAATTTTAAAATTTCCAGGAAGAAAAAAATCTATCTACTTGTTTGATTCTTCATTTTTCAGATTATGTGATTTAAATCATACTGGTGTTTTATTACTATTGCTATTTTTAAATGGTATACTAGCATACTAGAATAGTATTTTATTAGTACTAGTGTTTTTGTTAAAAAATTCCATTGGTTTTGTTTGGTCTTTTCCTAGTACAATCTTTCCAAATGCTCTGATATTTTTAGTCTGTGATTTACATAGTAAAGAATATTTTTTTAAAAAACTTAATAATGTATAAATATCAGTCTATGTATCAGCTATGATGGGGTGAATGAAACAGGAACCGCTTAAGGTATCTTTTTTTTTTTAATTTTTTATTGTTGGTTGTTCAAAACATTACATAGTTCTTGATATATCATATTTCACACTTTGATTCAAGTGGGTTATGAACTCCCATTTTTACCCCGTATACAGATTGCAGAATCACATCAGTTACACATCCATTGATTTACATATTGCTATACTAGTGTCTGTTGTATTCTGCTGCCTTTCCTATCCTCTACTATCCCCCCTCCCCTCCCCTCCCCTCCCCTCTTCTCTCTATACCCCCTCTACTGTCATTCATTTCTGCCCCTTGTATTATTTTCCCCTTTCCCTTCACTTCCTCTTGTATGAAATTTTGTATAACCCTGGGGGTCTCCTTCCATTTCCATGCAATTTCCCTTCTCTCTCCCTTTCCCTCCCACCTCTCATCCCAGTTTAATGTTAATCTTCTTCTCATGCTCTTCGTCCCTACTCTGTTCTTAGTTACTCTCCTTATATCAAAGAAGACATTTGGCATTTGTTTTTTAGGGATTGGCTAGCTTCACTTAGCATAATCTGCTCTAATGCCATCCATTTCCCTGCAAATTCTATGATTTTGTCATTTTTTAATGCAGAGTAATACTCCATTGTGTATAAATGCCACATTTTTTTTATCCATTCATCTATTGAAGGGCATCTAGGTTGGTTCCACAGTCTTGCTATTGTGAATTGTGCTGCTATGAACATCGATGTAGCAGTGTCCCTGTAGCATGCTCTTTTTAGGTCTTTAGGGAATAGACCTAGAAGGGGAATAGCTGGGTCAAATGGTGGTTCCATTCCCAGCTTTAAAAGAAATCTCCATACTGCTTTCCAAATTGGCTGCACCAATTTGCAGTCCCACCAGCAATGTACAAGTGTACCCTTTTCCCCACATCCTCGCCAGCACTTGTTGTTTGACTTCATAATGGCTGTCAATCTTACTGGAGTGAGATGGTATCTTAGGGTGGTTTTGATTTGCATTTCTCTGACTGCTAGAGATGGTGAGCATTTTTTCATGTACTTGTTGATTGATTGTATGTCCCCCTCTGAGAAGTGTCTGTTCAGGTCCTTGGCCCATTTGTTGATTGGGTTATTTGTTATCTTATTGTCTAATTTTTTGAGTTCTTTGTATCCTCTAGCTATTAGGGCTCTATCGGAAGTGTGAGGAGTAAATATTTGTTCCCAGGATGTAGGCTCCCTATTTAACTCTCTTATTGTTTCTTTGGCTGAGAAAAAACTTTTTAGTTTGAGTAAGTCCCATTTGTTGATTCTAGTTATTAACTTTTGTGCTATGGGTGTCCTATTGAGGAATTTGGAGCCCGACCCCACCGACTGTAGATCGTAGCCAACTTTTTCTTCTATCAGACGGCGCGTCTCTGATTTGATATCAAGCTCCTTGATCCATTTTGAATTAACTTTTGTGCATGGCGAGAGAAAGGGATTCAGTTTCATTTTGTTGCATATGGATTTCCAGTTTTCCCAGCACCATTTGTTGAAGATGCTATCCTTCCTCCATTGCATGCTTTTAGACCCTTTATCAAATATGAGATAGTTGTAGTTTTGTGGATTGGTTTCTGTGTCCTCTATTCTGTACCATTGGTCCACCCGCCTGTTTTGGTACCAGTACCATGCTGTTTTTGTTACTATTGCTCTGTAGTATAGTTTGAAGTCTGGTATCGCTATACCGCCTGATTCACACTTCCTGCTTAGCATTGTTTTTGCTATTCTGGGTCTTTTATTTTTCCATATGAATTTCATGATTGCTTTCTCTATTTCTACAAGAAATGCCATTGGGATTTTGATTGGCATTGCATTAAACCTATAGAGAACTTTTGGTAATATCGCCATTTTGATGATGTTAGTTCTGCCTATCCATGAACAGGGTATATTTTTCCATCTTCTAAGATTTTCTTCTATTTCTCTCTTTAGGGTTCTGTAGTTTTCATTGTATAAGTCTTTCACCTCTTTTGTTAGGTTGATTTCCAAGTATTTTATTTTTTTTTGAGGATATTGTGAATGGAGTGGTTGTCCTCATTTCCATTTCAGAGGATTTGTCGCTGATATACAGGAATGCCTTTGATTTATGCATGTTGATTTTATATCCTGCCACTTTGCTGAATTCATTTATTAGCTCTAATAGTTTCTTTGTAGACCCTTTTGGGTGTGCTAGGTATAGAATCATGTCCGCTGCAAATAGTGATAATTTAAGTTCTTCTTTTCCTATTTTTATGCCTTTAATTTCTTTCGTCTGTCTAATTGCTCTGGCCAGTGTTTCGAGAACTATGTTGAACAGAAGTGGTGAGAGAGGGCATCCCTGTCTTGTTCCAGATTTTAGAGGGAATGCCTTCAGTTTTTCTCCATTCAGAATGATGCTAGCCTGAGGCTTAGCATAGATTGCTTTTACAATATTGAGGTATGTTTCTGTTATCCCTAGTTTTTCTAGAGTTTTGAACATAAAGGGATGCTGTACTTTGTCGAATGCTTTTTCCGCATCTATCGAGATGATCATATGGTTCTTATTTTTAAGTCTACTGATGTGGTGAATAACATTTATTGATTTCCGTATATTGAACCAGCCTTGCATCCCAGGGATGAATCCTACTTGATCATGGTGCACAATTTTTTTGATATGTTTTTGTATCCGATTCGCCAGAATTTTATTGAGGATTTTTGCATCTAGGTTCATTAGAGATATTGGTCTGTAGTTTTCTTTCTTTGAAGTGTATTTGTCTGGTTTAGGAATCAGGGTGATGTTGGCCTCGTAGAATGAATTTGGAAGTTTTCCCTCTTTTTCTATTTCCTGAAGTAGCTTGAAAAGTATTGGTATTAGTTCCTCTTTAAAGGTTTTGTAAAACTCTGCTGTATACCCATCCGGTCCTGGGCTTTTCTTAGTTGGTAGTCTTTTGAAGGTTTCTTCTATTTCCTCAATTGATATTGGTCTGTTTAGGTTGTCTATATCCTCCTGACTCAATCTGGGCAGATCATATGACTTAAGAAATTTATCTATGCCTTCACTATCTTCTAATTTATTGGAGTATAAGGATTCAAAATAATTTCTAATTATCTTCTGTATTTCTGAAGTGTCTGTTGTGATATTGCCTTTTTCATCCCGTATGCTAGTAATTTGAGTTCTCTCTCTTCTTCTCTTCGTTAGCATGGCTAAGGGTCTGTCGATTTTATTTATTTTTTCAAAGAACCACCTTTTAGTTTTGTCAATTTTTTCAATTGTTTCTTTTGTTTCGATTTCATTAATTTCAGCTCTGATTTTAATTATTTCTTGCCTTCTACTTCTTTTGCTGTTGTTTTGCTCTTCTTTTTCTAGGATTTTGAGATGAAGTATGAGATCATTTATTTGTTGTTTTTTTTCTTTTTTTAAGGAATGAACTCCAAGCAATGAATTTTCCTCTTAGAACTGCTTTCAATGTGTACCATAGATTCCAATATGTTGTGTCTGTGTTTTCATTTATCTCTAAGAATTTTTTAATTTCCTCCTTGATGTCTTCTATAACCCATTGATCATTCAGTAACCTATTGTTCATTCTCCAAGTGATGCATGATTTTTCCTTCCTTCTTTTATCATTGATTTTCAGTTTCATTCCATTATGATCAGATAAGATGCATGGTATTATCTCTACTCCTTTATATTGTCTAAGAGTTGCCCTGTGACATAATATATGATCTATTTTTGAGAAGGATCCATGTGCTGCTGAGAAAAAAGTGTAACTGCTTGATGTTGGGTAGTATATTCTATATATGTCAATTAAGTCTAGGTTATTAATTGTGTTATTGAGTTCTATAGTTTCCTTATTCAAGGTTGTTTGGAAGATCTGTCCAGTGGTGATAGAGGTGTGTTGAAGTCTCCCATGATTATTGTATGGTGGTCTATTAGACTCTTGAACTTGAGAAGAGTTTGTTTGATGAACATAGCTGCACCATTGTTTGGGGCATATATATTTATGATTGTTATGTCTTGTTGGTGTGTGGTTCCCTTGAGCAGTTTGTAGTGTCCCTCTTTATCCCTTTTGATTAACTTGGGCTTGAAATCTATTTTATTTGATATGAGTATGGACACTCCTGCTTGTTTCCGAAGTCCATATGAGTGATATGATTTTTCCCAACCTTTCACCTTCAGCCTATGTATGTCTTTTCCTATCAAATGCGTCTCCTGTAGGCAGCATATTGCTGGGTCTTGTTTTGTGATCCATTCTACTAGCCTGTGTCTCTTAATTGGTGAGTTTAAGCCATTAACATTTAGGGCTATTATTGAGATATGGGTTGTTGTTCCAGCCATATTTGTTTATTTCTGTTACTAAACATGGTTTGTTTTCCTCTTTGATTATCCCCCCCCCCCTTTACTGTCCTACCTCCCACTGTTGGTTTTCATTGTTATTTTCCATTTCCTCTTCCTGTAATGTTTTGCCGAGGATGTTTTGAAGAGATGGTTTTCTAGCTGCAAATTCTTTTAACTTTTGTTTATTATGGAAGGTTTTAATTTCATCTTCCATCCTGAAGCTTAATTTCGCTGGATACACAATTCTAGGTTGGAACCCATTTTCTTTCAGTGTTTGAAATATGTTATTCCAGGATCTTCTAGCTTTCAGAGTCTGTGTTGAAAGATCAGCTGTTATCCTGATTGGCTTACCCCTAAATGTAATCTGCTTCCTTTCTCTTGTAGCTTTTAAAATTCTCTCCTTATTCTGTATGTTGGGCATCTTCATTATAATATGTCTAGGTGTGGATGTCTTATGATTTTGCACATTCGGCGTCCTGTAGGCTTCTAGGATTTGGGATTCTGTCTCATTCTTCAAGTCTGGGAAGTTTTCTCCTATTATTTCATTGAATAGATTGCTCATTCCTTTGGTTTGAAACTCTATCCCTTCCTCTATCCCAATGACTCTTAAATTTGGTCTCTTAATGTTATCCCATATTTCTTGGATGTTCTGCTCATGGTTTCTTAACAGTCTTGCTGAGCTGTCTATGTTCTTTTCAAGTTGAAATACTTTATCTTCATTGTCTGATGTTCTATATTCTAAGTGTTCTACTCTGCTGGTAGTATTCTCAATTGAGTTTTTATTTTGGTTTATTGCTTCCTGCATTTCTAAGATTTCTGTTTGTTTGTTTTTTATAATGTCTATCTCCCTGTATAGTTGATCTTTTGATTCTTGGATTTGTTTATGTAATTCATTGTTGAAGTGATATTTCATTGTCTGATTTTGCTGTCTGATGTCTTCCTTGAGACTCCAGATCATCTGAAGCATGTATATCCTGAATTCTTTATCTGACATTCCATCTGCTGCAGATATCACGTCTTCTAACGTTGAGTTGACCTGCATTGCTTGTGGTCCTTTCTTTCCTTGTCTCTTCATACTGTTCGCGTTTCTTTCTGCTTGGTGAAACTGTTGTGCTATTGAATTTTCCCCCTATATATTTACATTGCTCTTGTATAGTTGCAGAGTCTCCCTCGCAGGCGCGGGCAGCGGCTCTGCCCCTCCTCCAATTGGGGCAATGTGCCTACCATGCCGGCAGGCCGCTGGGCCTGTTCTGCCGGTCGGTAGCAGGTCCGCGTACCTTGTAGGCACGGGCGGCGGCTCTGCCCCTCTGCGGGCCTCTAGGCTTGTTCTGTCGGTGGTTGCAGTTCTGCCTACTTTGCTGGCGCGGGCAGCGGCACTGCCCCTCTGCAGGCCGCTGGGCCTGTTCTGCCGGTGGGTCGCAGGTCCGCCTACCTTGCAGGCGCGGGGGGGGGCGGGGCGGCTCTACCCTTCCGCAGGCCGCTGGGCCTGTTCTGTCTGTCCGTTGCAGGTCTGGCCTGTTCTGTTGGTGGTCGCAGGTCCGCCTACCTTGCAGGCGCGTGGGGCAGCTCTGCCCCTCTGCGGAATGCTGGGCCTGTCCTGCCGGTGGTCACAGTTCCGCCTACCTTGCAGGCACGGGGGGAGGGGGTGGCTCTGCCCCTCAGCAGGCCGCTGCGCCTGTTTTGCTGGTGGGTCGCAGGCCCGCCTACCTTGCAGGCGTGGTTGGCAGCTCTGCCCCTCTGCGGGCCACTGGGCCTTTTCCGTCGGTGGTCACAGTTCCGCCTACCTTGCAGGCGCGGGGAGGAGGACGCTTAAGGTATCTTAAAGTTGAGTGATTTACTTGAGTATTTGTGTTTATAAAAACGTTGGGTACTTGAAAAAGGCGACCTAGTCTTTACTCCAACAATGAGTGTTAGAGGTGAAATGATTGGATTATGAAAAAGGTAGTCGAGTTTTATGGAAAATGCCAGAAAAATAAAGAATTGAACCTGAAGATAATACACTCTTAGGCCTCCAGAAAATTATACTGGAACACGGCCTTACCAAAGCCAAAGTTGCAAATTATTCCCATTGCAGAACATTGGAGAAGGTGCGTATCTATCACCTAGATTAAGAAGACAAAAATGAGAAACTGAGAAGTCACCATTAACATCAACTTCTTATCATTTAGGAAGGACACAGGAATATAGAAATTGTAACCATTGTGACTTTTATAAAGACATGAATCAAAATTATTCTTGTAGGAAGGACACTGGAGTATAGAAATGGTAAGCTTACTCTATTAATGTTTGTTATGGTTAAGATATGTAGATACCTTTTATCTACATAAGATATGTGTGAAACAATGAGCTTTAGAGGTGAAATGATTGGGTTATGAGAGACTTACCCCATCAGTGAAGGAATCCCCTGATAGGGATTAAGTGGGTGGTAATTGTAGACAGGTAGTGTGAGCTAAAGGAGGTAGGTCTCTGGTGGTGTATGTTTGGGGTTTATGTTTTGTGCTTGTTAAGCAGAGCTTTCTCTGCTTCCTGGTGTGTGATGTCTCGACCTGCTTTTGTCCACCACACTCTTCTTCCATGATGTTCTACCTCACCTTGAGTCATTCCCAAGGAATGGAGCCAGGTGTCCATGGACTGGGATCTCTGAAACTGTGAGAACCCAAATAAATTTTCCTCTTCTAAAATAGTTTTTGTAAGGTCTTTTGGTCATGGCACTGAAAAAGCTAACTAAAACAATATTTTATAATGACAAATTTATATATGCTAGAAAAAAAATGAGTATTCTAAGTTTCACAAGATAACCTGTAGAAATTCACTTTATATATACTTATCAAGTGGTATTACAACTTTGCTTTCCAACCATGTATCTTTACCTGGGAGGATTTCTAGCTAAATCCGTTATTAGAGAATTAATTTAAAACCTGATAAAATTATAATTCATAATGCAAACTAGAAAACACTGAAAAATGAGTGCCTGATTTTTCTCATGCTTTCCTTTATTCAATACTGATTATTTTGTCAGATTTAAATTAGAATAGAAGAGAATTTAATATCTATGTGAGCTTTGACTTTTCCCACTGTTTGCCCTTCGGTGCTTCAATCTTTTAAAAAGAAAGTTCTGTGAGTATAAGCCACTGAATATAATGGACTATTTTTATCAGGATACTTTTTAAAGTCTTTGAGTATCTCTGATACTAATAGTGTATTTTATAAGATATAATCTTAACACATTTTCCGTCTAAAACAAAATGATTTATCAAGTCTACATAATCCTGCCAATTGTTCAGAACCTACAATTACATTGATGCATATATGATTATCTCTCAGCAAGCAAGGAAAATCATGTACTTAGAAAACTATGTCATAATTTGTGATAAAATTTTGTATTTTAAGGACTTACATCAAATATATTGATATTTCAAACATGGTCTTATATTTATCACACATTTAGCTCTTTTGGCATGGTTTGGAAAAAGGAAGACTACTTATTTCTTTAAGCACTTTTATATGAATGAGAAAAATATTCATCATGGTAGTATATATAACATGATTGTTGAAATTCTTATTTCTATATAACTATATTTGATGGTACTTGGATATTTTTGTGAGAAAATAATTTTTAATTAATTTGTTCATGACAAGGCCTTTGAAAGAAAACAGTTTATCATTTTATAATTTGGTAATACAAATGAATTAGCTTAATTTCTCTTTGATAATGAAGGGTCTGTACCTTACTTTTCTATGCCCAGAGGATGATGCAGAATTCGCCTCACATCCCATTTTCCTCCTGTGAGCTGGTATTATATATGTCATGCAATACAGAACAAACCCTTCCTTTTTGTAAGCTGGCAGTATTGAGGATTTATGATAGCTACTCCCTCTTGCTAGTGAAGGGAGAAAAAGGCTCAATATGTTTTAAAATCAAGTATAAATCAAAGTTAGTGAAAGGCAAAAGTTGAAAAAGTACTATACTCAGATCAAATACCCAAACATTTGTGAGTATTTCTTTTTATACCTTCACCAGATGATGGAGAGCAGAAATAAGAGAAAACAAAGTCACAATCCATAATTTCACCTGACTTTATAGATCTTATCATTAGTACCAGAAGTAGCTGAACACATTCGACATGATTTGGAACAAATCATCTTTCCTTTACGAGTTTTTTACATTCAATAGGAACTTGAGAGAAGAAAAGTGGTTGTGTGGAAAGAGTAAAAACTTTGATGTCTGAGGTCTTTGTCCCAGTTCTGGGCTAATTGCATACTTACTTCTGATACTTAATGCAAGTTAGTCAGTCAATCAGAATCAGTGACCCGTGTCTCCGTTCCTGTGTGTTGCTATATATCTGTATTCCAATTACAGAGAAAAAAAATCAATGTAACAATACCGCTACGATCATCATATTTTCCTTCAGAAGATATATCATATTTATAAATTATAAATATTTTGGATTAAGCAGTTCCAAAAACAGACTCCATTTCTGAATGGCAAACTACACAAGAGCAACAATGAGTTACATCTGCTGATCCTCCCCTTTTTAGAGATTCCAGCAGAGTTTCTCTTTTGAAATGTATGCAATTATGAAGAGATGAGAGTTAAATATATCCATTTTTATTAAAATTGAATTTTCCTATTAAGTTTTTTCATGGTCCTTTCATTTCTATCTTAGGGAGTAATATATGTCAGAGCAGTTTTCTTATTGAATAAGAGTTCACTGTTCTATTAAGTAGTTTTACAGTATGTCAAGTTTCTATTTCTTCCTACCTTAAAAGAAATATAGCACATAGTTGAGAGAGCCAGAATTATTAAATTATAATGAATAGTATTTTGATATAACAAGTGAATATTAACAGTATTCTTAGTTATATGTAATTGGATAATATTTTCAGTACTTTCTGTTGTGTGGAACACCATTAGCTACATTCAGTGATACTTCACAATGGCACTGAAATAGAATTTTTTTTTGGCATTTAATAAATACTAGTATTTTGCATGAACTGTATTACATTTTATATGTTAAGGTAAAATATGTGATCCAATCAAACTGTGTATATTTGCTAACTTGATCATTCACTCAACAAGCATAATTTTAAATATAAATTTTCCAAATACTTAGTAGAAAAAGACAAGTTGCAGAGAAATACAAATAATGAGAGCATATGAAAATGTCCAGCGTTTTTTAAATTTTTTTTAATATCTGCATTTCTTTTATATATTCCTTTTTAAAAAATATTGCAGTGATCTCACATTCCTCTAGATCTTTCCTCTTGAATAATTTAAAATGAAATTTTGATAATTTTGATCATTGCTGCATCATTTCTTGATATGTTCAGATATGCATCAGAGTCAATTAAAGCAGTTGGTTGAATCGTCACAGAAAGTTAAAGTTTAAATTTTAAAAATTGCAATTAGGTTTTCCTAAGGACAATAGACTTACAAATCCTTTTTTTTTGGTTGGGGGAGACAACCAGTGATTGAACTCAGGAGAACTTAACAACTGAGCCACATTACCAGTCCTGCTTTTTTTTTTTTTAAAGACAGGATCTTACAAAGTTGCTTGGTGGCTCACCCTTGCTGAGGTTGGCTTTGAACTTTCGATCCTCTTGATCCTCTTGTCTCAGTCTCCTGAGCAGCTGGAATTGTAGGCATGTGCCATGAAGCCAATATCACATACTTTTTAAAATTTTAGAGTAGCTAGTGTTTAAATCAGCATACTCAACTAGATTTGTGGAAAAGCAAAAGCATGGAATTAGAAATGAATTAGCATTTATTTTCACAATTTTATTTTTCAGTTTGAAAAATAAGATACATTTTATATAATAAAGAACACATATAAATAGAATTTTTTCTTCAGTGAATTCAATATCCATCCATCCACATTTGTCCCTGAAATTTTGCTGTCATGTAGTGCTAAATATGATTTCAAACTCATAGAGAATTTCTACTTCTGCTTTCTGCTAAACAAGGATGCCGCTGTCTGGAACTTTCAGCATCTTCTCAGCTATAAATAGTAAAATTAAGCAGAATTATATACATTTATTAACTGTATTTGTTATATTTAATTATATTCAATTTCTTTACACAAGGCCATTTGTCCTTTCCTTTGTCTAAATATGTGTTAGTTGGATTATTTTTCACTCTACTTGCATAATTTGTAACATAAAAGAACACAAATATTACATGGGCTAACTCTATGGTTGCACCAACTTATTGCTTTCAGAAATATTCTACTATGTTGCTCAAAGATGGGTATTTCAGTTGTAGCCTTGAAAAGAAAGAGTTGAGGGTCTAGAAGAACCCAGGAATCTAGAATTTATAAAGGCAGATTATAACTGAAAGAGATCTGAGCACAGAAAGAGTTCTTGTCAAGTGTGGCAGGTTCCCCCCTCAAACATCCAAAGGATTCTATTTGGTTAGGAATTTGAGGAATTTATTCAAGGATAGGAAAGAATAAAACCCAGGAAAGATTAAGCAGTATTCAGAGCCTTCAGAGTATATTATGAACTACTAACTGGCATAATTTGAAATGTTGCAATTTCTCACCTCTGATAAAAAATTACTAAGCATGTTTAAAAAGGAAAATATTAATGAAAAAGAATTTATCAAAAAGTCGTGGGAGACCACATGAAGCTTTATTCAGAGGCAAATATTTGTAGTACTAAATGCTTTTATTGGAAAGGAAGTGATAGAAGAATGATTTCAAATCAATGGACCAGGCTTCTGCCTAAATAATTCCTGAGGAGTTTGGGGAAGAGAAGGGAGAGGGAAGAGAGACAGAGAACACATTCAAAATAAGGGGAAAAAGACTGAACAAAAATTAGTGCCTTAGAAAGTAAAACAAAATAATAGAGAAAATATTAAAATCCCAAAGTTGTTCAATGACAAGATAAAATAATTGATAAAACTCTTGTAAGAGTAAAAAAATGACAAAAATGCAATACCAGGCAAAGTGGTAATATCATTATAGATACTATAATGAAATGAAAATAAGGAAATATTACGAAAAACTATGTGAATAAATTATACAACCTTATGAAAACAGATACAATTCTTTATACCAGATATCCAAGCTCACTAAAAAATAAATGATATGAATAAATCTTTCTCTATTGTCCAATTGAAAACAAATCTGGATTTAGGAAAATATTTTCTTTGGAAGGAAACAATAGGGAAGTGACTGATTTCAGAAAAATGCAAGCATGTCAATATCAAACAGAAAAAGGCTTTTCTTTATATTGTAAGAAAGAGTAGCAAAGATAAGCAAAATTCTTCAAGGGGAATTTCAGCAAGCAAAGAGTGGATTAGACCAGAAAAGTGCCTCAGAATGGCAAGCAGAGTCTCAGGAGAAGATGATTAGATGTCCTGCTCCACTCTGAGAGCTTTCTCAGGCTTAGGGCCAAGAAGACTGCAGGAGGGAAGACTTTGAGAAGGAGGGAAGCTTGACTAAAGTCTGTTTAAGACATAGTAGAGAATAATAAATGGGCAATTGTGAACACTTTAACACGATGAACAACATTGACTTGTAATTAAAAACATTTTACAAACAAACCTCTGGGTCCAGATGGCTTCACTGGTGAATTCTAACAGACATTTATGAAACATAATAAAGTATTAAAAACTTTTTCCTAGAAAATTTGAAGAACAGAGAATATATTCATCTCACCCTGTGAGACTATTTTATGAATCATTATTCCAAAAACAAACACATAGGACATTAAAAGAAATTTAAAAAATAGAAATAAATAAAAAAGACCCACACGGGTATGGATATATAATTTTCTAAGTCAATTTTGCAAATTAAATGCAAAAATTATGACTAAATGGAATATATGCCAAAAGAGCAAGTTTAGTTTAATACTGTAAATTCAATAAAAGAAGGTTAGTTTAATACTGTAAACTCAATAAATGTCAGAACAGAAACTCATTCCTTACTGGTGGGAATGCAAAATAATAAAACAACATTGGAAGGTCTGGAATTTTCTTATAGAGTTAAACATAATATTATATGATATAGCAATTGCTTTAAGTTTTTGCCAAAATGACTTGAAAACTTAGACTACACAAAAACATCACTTGAATGCTGATGTCAATTTTATTCTTATTTATGAAAAATTGGAACAATGTGGTGCTTGCCTGTACTTGGGAAGCTGAGGCAGGAGAATTTCGAGTTCAAAGCCAGCATCAGGAAAAGTGAGGCACTAAGCAACTCAGTGAGACCCTGTCTCTAAATAAAATACAAAATGGAGCTGAGGATATGGCTCATTGGTGGAGTGCCTCTGAGTTCAATTACCATTACCTGCCTCCGTCACCCCCACCAAAAAAAAAAAAAAAAAAAAAAAAAAAAAAACATAGGAAGCTAAACATGAAGCACAGATATTAGAAAGAGAAAACCTGAATTTTCATCTTGTTTTTTTTTTACTTTTGTTTGGGCAACCCTGAACAACTAATTTCATCCAACACCAATGAAACTATAACTTTCTTACACTAAAACTTGGTTAAAAGGTTAAAAATTAACTATTACCTCCTAAAAATAACTGTATGAGCAAGACTTACTTTCCAGTTATCCCACATAAAAATTTTAAAGTTTTATTGTATATGTATGCATGTGTTAGTATATAATTTGTATAATTTTTATGTTGATTATGTACATTATTTTAAAAAGAAATTTAAAAAATAACTTTCCAGAATGATGCATTAGATTGTAGCATTTTTTTTTCATATCTATATCCATATCCATCTAGATAGATAGATAAATAGATGAGAGATTTCACAGGAGAAATAGATATATTTTACAGGAGAAATGGGGAAAACCCAAGATGCCTATGATATATAATGAAATATTTGTATTTTGAAATAAAAACTTACCAATATGAATTATTAAAACAAAAACACCTAGTAATTAAACGTAGTGGCAAACAAAAAATACAAAATTTTTAATAAATGTCTATAATACTGAGAAATGTATTCTTCACAAAGTATATATAAACAGTGCAACTTACTTTTCTCATGAGATAAAACAGAAAAATACTATTTTCATATTAATATGCACTGAATGATTTAAAGACATATAGTATCTATTTAAAAAATTAATATTAGGAATTCTCACTCATTTCTTAATGTTGGCATATTTATACAAGACCAGCAACTCTTCGTTTGTATCTTTTTGGTTGAGAAATATTGACGACTTGAGAGAGTACAGGCATGATACACTGCAATTATGCATAATCCAGTACTTGTTTTGTTAACCATATTGGATTAATTCCATGAGGGGGCATTTTTTAAAGGAGGATTTTTTTAAATGAACTGTCTTATATAATTTTATTTTATAACTTCAAAATTTTACTTTGAGAATTTACAATAGATGTATGACTTCAACATCTTCAAGAGTAGGTTGTAATACTATCTATTTTATCTTCCTAACTTTTTTGTGTACACAGTATATATACATATGAATTAAATGTATTACATATATCATCTTATTAGCATATTAATTGTACATATTAATGGGGTTCAGTGTGATGTTTCTATCTATGCATGCATTGGGCATTGATCATATCCAACCCCCTTTCCCCCTACCTCTCAGCACCTTTTCCTGTTCCCAATAATTGTGATTCTACTTTCACACCAATTCTTTTTTTTTTTTATCTTCTACATATGAGAAAGAACATGTAATACTTGGTTTTTTTTTTTTTTGTTGTTGTTTTTTTTTTTTGTCCAGCTTAACATGATGCTTTCTGATTCTTACAACTGATTGGAACTTTATTCCCTCAAGTTGTAATGATGATGCAAATTATTTTGTTGAGATGCTAATCATTTTTGTGTATTATTATGTAAAATTTACTTTTTATCCTCATACTAAGAAATGAGATATACATTTTTTTGCAGTAGAGAATAATTTATTAATATTTTCAAACAAATAATCCCTGCCTGGCTTCAGTACTTACCATGGTGTTTGTGAAGAATGGAAGTTCAATAGTATTTCTAAATGTTGAATTTATGTATAAATGCCTCCATGAGAGAAAATGTGCCTGGTATTCTGAGAATTCTTTTTTTTTTTTTGGTATTTTGTTGTGTTTCCCTGAAACCTCTAGATGCATCTCTTCCTAGACTTAAAAGCCGCAAGGGAAAAGCAGTTCATGCATTCTTTTGAATCTAAAGCTCTGCATTCAGAAGCACTTGCTTAAAATGTGATAATGTGATGTATGATGGGAAGCTCAAAAAGAACCATTATGTGTCATTTGCTATAAAATTACTACTGTTCCTGGGATGCTGCATGATGCCATTTCAGACAGGCTTTTAAATGTCTGGGGGTTGGGGATAAGGGCATTTGTATCCTTGTTGATAAGAATAAAATATTTAGGATTGTGTTCATGTGTCATTGACTGACAATTAAATTTAAATTCAAATTAGCTGGCATTGGAGCTTTATTTTCTCCATGGTCATATATTATTATAACCATCCACATTATCTTTATTTCCTTGCTATATCATTGTGAAAAATGGAGGGTGTAAGGTAGTTTTCTTTAAAGGTGCTGCCTTTAACTGTAAAAATTCTGAGATGATTGAAAATATAGTACCTAACAATTCCATCCTTTACATAATATACATTTGAATACACGAGTAAATATATTCTTAACAAATATGTGAAGTACATAAAGTCTCTGTGTTCACACAGTTGTACAGATATATGGGTAAATCACTTTACTTCAGCAAATACAAAATCCACCCAAAGACTGATTTTTAAAAAATCATCTCAATTCAACACAATTTGAAATATAGCAGCGATCATATATATAATTTGTGCTATTCTCCTTGGGATCACCAATGCACTATGATTACTGAAGTCTCATACATTTTAATTTTCAGAATGTCTATCATTTAGGAAGAAATGAATATATCTATAGTATAGAAGAAATATCTTTCAACCCAGACACCTAAAGTTACGAAAAGTATAGGCTGTTATATAAGACAGTTTTTTTTTCAGTACATTTTTTTCTTTTAATACACATTTAACAAGTATTTGTTTTGTATGTGTAACAAATATTTTAGGTACTAGAACTCTTTTGCCTTCAAAGAGTTCACAGTGTTAAAAACTACGCATATAGTCCTGTGAAATTCAGAAATAAATTTCACATGCATTTTTTTCAGTTTTATTGCCAATTACAGAGGGATATTGTTTCTATATAAAAGGAAGGAAATCACCACATTTCAACAAGAAGTAATTGAAGTAAAACAACATAAAGATGCACCTCATAAAATTCAGTATAGAACTCTAGTATGTTAGATTATATTATAGTGTTATTATCTCAATAACTAACCAAGTTTTGAACTAGTATCGTATCTAAGGCAATATGGTCAAGAAATGAGTGTATAAAATATTTTGCTGCAGCTTCAATTTGTATTTTCAAGACTAATCTGAAAGAGAAAAATAGAACAGTTTGAGAAATCTTCTCTTCCTATTCAACAATATTCGCTCCAATTTCTAATAACAATAAAGGGGTTCAGTTCTGCATCCCAGTGGCACTTCAATGGCTATTTGCTATTATTCAGCAGATCCCTTGGAGAGCATCTGTTTTGTTCTTTTCTTTGATTTTTTTATAGCTTTTACTCTTGATTTCTTGTATTCAACTGTTTTTTGTGGTTTTCGACATTCAGCTCCCTCTGATTTATTAGATCCTATAGTGCAAAAATGGGAAAGACAGAAAGCAGCTTTTAGAATTCTCTGTTTACAATCTGTGATAACTGTAGATAATTAGATCATTCACACTGATCAGATAAGCACTTCTGTGAGCTTCTCCTAATCAATATTCATGCTAAAAGAGTCTAACAGTTATGGTTTTGTCAAAAACATAAAAATCACTTAGAGATTTCAACTGGAATTGATTTAATATTTTAAATTATACTCTTTTTACTTTGTTTGAATGTTTCAAAGTGTCAAAGATATGCTGATTCTTTAGGAAATCATGAATGATCAGTCCATGATAGACATGAACCTGCCAGAAAATTAAACACAAAAAAACTGCATTTGCCATTTGCACATGTGTCCATCTACTGCTGCTAAGGAAAAACAATGAGTTTTCCCTTTCCTTTGATCTAAATCTAGCCACTCTTTCAAGGATTAGTGGTTCAAAACTGCATGATAGAAGGCTGGCACAAATGGGAACTATTTTAGAGATGTCTACCATAAATTTTTCAGGGCAGTTTTTAAGTGATTCCATTAATGCAACTAGAAATGCAAACCCAAATTTTAAACTGGATTTTTGTTTTCAATATGTTATATATAGATTCACCTATGTAATATATTTTGAGAGGATTATTTAAAGTCATAAGTAATTTGTTGATGCTACTGACTTGTAATTAAAATGGCTTTCAACCTTTACTTTTAGGTCAGCGTTTATGCACCCCATGTATAAGCTATAACTAACAAGATGGACTTTCTTGGGCAGTGGACATTGTCCCCAAGGACAACTCTAGCCATGGTAAAACCTTTAGATGGCTGCACCATATTTTTCTTGAATAGCTCAGTGATGATTCAAAATATTTTTCAGACATGTTTCCAGTTTCTGCTCTGGCACGTAAGGTGTTTTGAAGCCATAGCTCTGTCCTTACAACTAATAAAAAGTTAAATAAATGGAGAAAATCAATTCTTCTTAGAGTCTCCATAGATATATGGGAACAAAAAATTATTAAGTATTTTATAATAGTTTTTTTTAAAGAATTTTAATATTTGTTTATTTTTTAGTTTTCAGCGCACACAACATCTTTGTTTGTATATGGTGCTAAGGATCGAACCCGGGCCGCACGCATGCCAGGCGCTACCACTTGAGCCACATCCCCAGCCCTATAATAGTTTTAAGGTAAAGTGAAATAAAAGGTAATTATTTCAATTATTTGGTTTAAGAAACAAAAACTACCCCTTAAATAACAAAGGAAGAATTGATTATGGTCCCTTGATCTTATCTTGTTCAGTCATTTTGAAGGACTATATAATTATAATCTTTAGAAATAGGTAGTTATTAAACACTTACATACTACACAAAATTGAATTTAGAGTTAAAAGCATTTCATAGAGAGCAATCTGAGTCCACATGGCCTCATTGGTGAATTCTACTCAACATTTGTGAAAGAAATTATCTCAGTGCTAAATATTTTTTCCTGAAAATCGAAGAAGGTATAATACTTTTCAATTCCTTCTGAGACTAGTGATTCATTAATGAAAAATAATCTTTCAAATGAATGAGTGATATTCTTTCTTCAGGTTCTTTACAGATAAGCTTTCCCATTATACCTACATTTGTTTGATTATGTTAAACATGAACTAAAGGAATTTTGTGGGGAAAGAATTTAATCATGAAAAACTATACTGCTTCAAGGCCACAAACTTGACAGTATCGGCAGTTGCATATACCAATATTTCAGAAATACTTGTATACATCTGACTGTATCCACTCATATTTCTCATTTGCATGGTCAAAATTTTATAACACAATTTCACTTTATATGTTTTAATTTATGGTAATTATTCATTTTTTTCCTGAAATTTTCATTATTTTCTACAAAACTAGCATATGTAGGTTTATATGATTATTCCTAAAATACACATGATTTCAGACTTAAAGCAACTAAAAACAAAAATCATGACATGCAGTAGTAGAATGCAGAAAATGTATGAGATAACATGCATGTACTTAAAAGTTAAATACTTCAAAAGAAATACTTGAAACTACTAACACTTAAAATATCAGCTCTTTGGCATTTTCCTAGACTCTATAACTTAGTAGATATTTAAGAATTATTACATCTATAAATGCCATACTTCTTGTTCATTACTATGATGGAGAAATTCACAGAGATACTTGGAAAAGAAACTTTTCGGTATAGTGTAAAAAAGAACTGCCTGATTTTGAATATTGCATTAGTAGCATTAACCTCCAAAAGTCTCGTTTGTGCTGTTAAAAATTTAACACATTTTAGCCTAGAAATTGTATGATTGTCCACATGTAAATTTTTACAAATGTAAGTAATATGTAAATGATCATAGTTATTTAAAAATGAAAGTAACATCTCATTTTTAAGATTAAAATTAGTGAAATGATTTTTTAACAGTAGTTCTTTCTTCACAGTTAAAAGAATTTCTTACTTTAGCTTGGATATTTGTGTATTGCTAAAAAAATAAGTATCCATGAGAAGTATTGTTTTGCAGATATCATTCCCTCCAAAGAATATTTGATCAAACTAAGCTACATGTAATAGAATCAGAAACAAGTCTAGGAAGAACATATAAAGAAAGGTTGATTGAAAGAAAATACTTATGGGATAAAATTCATTGGTTAATCAATGGTCATTGACTTTAGATGACCTGACATAAAATGCTGGATTTTCCAGCTATGTACTAAGTGATAACACTGAGTCTCTGATTTCTCAAAAATAAAAGGAGTGCTGGAGCTGGGACATAGTGGTAGAGCATTGGCTTGGCATGTTAGCAGTCCTTGGTTTCAATTCCTCTACTACAGAAAAGTAAAATTAAATTACAAAAGTTAGATGGAGAAGATAATCATCCTACTTTATGAGATTTTTGAAAATTGAAAGTGATGATATTGGCTTTGTAGTACCTTGTCAACATGTGCATGCTTAACACAAATACATAGCTATATGAAAACATATTTAACACACCTCAACAGGCGATGTTCCAATATTCTGGACATTGCTCTCAAATTTATTAATTCTTCATCTGTATTTGGATTACACATTTTTCCTAGGTTAAAAATAATAACTACAAAGAAACTGACATTCATTTTTCAGATATATTAGTAGTCTCTACATAAGAAGACATCATTTCAGAATTCTTTAAAATTTTATATTGTCTATTATGTTTCTATGAACTTAAATCCTACTTTACTTTTTCTGTGTCAATATGATTCTAAATATGGGGTAGGGAAGAAACCACAGCCTGAAATGTAAAATAAAATGACATAAAGACACCAAAACATTGCTGAGAGGGAAACTTGACATTAAAAGTATTTTAAAAAAAGAAAAAAAAAAGGTTTAAATATTGGGAAAAAGTTTTTCTGTGAGGAAAGTAAGAAAAGCAAATAACATTAAAAAGAAAGAACAAAACAAATGATAAATCAATTAGTAATAATTAAAATAAAGGCAGGTAAAATAACAAAACAATATGTAAAAAGAAAAAAAAAATACTTTTGGAAAGAAGAATACATTCATAGACCCATAATATGACCCCATTGTAATTTTCTTAAATTGTTATTTATTGCATAAAACTGAATATATAACCTCCTTCAAAGCAAGAAATCCATTCCTATTTCTGTATCTAGGAGAAGTACAACTATCATCCAAAAATCGGGTGCAAGAATATAGTTATACAAGATATAGAAGCAAAAATTTGTAATTAAAACTTGTGTACATTGATACAGCAGGAGTGGGAACTGTTTATTGTAGGACAGGAGTGGTATTTATACATTCCACACAGCTTATCTTAATTAGCATAAACTAGATACATCAGTCAACCAATAAAGAATCTCCACACTTAATGGCTTGCTGGTGTTACTTCACAAACCACTCCCTCTGGCAAAATGCCAGGCGCCATCCAGACTTGTTTACAGACTCTAACATTTGCCAGGTGCCATCTGAACTTGTTTACAGACTCTAACATTTCCCCCTTTTGTTTAATTTAAATAATGACCATAGTGGTTTTTACACAAACACCATAAATAATCTGCTACAAGCAGAAGGGGAGGATACAAAATGTCACAATACCAAGCCAATTGATGGCTCCATGCAAGAAGCCCTTGGAAAAATTATACCAGCAATGACATCGTTAGCAAAGATACCGAGTTACAATTTGTTGTAGATTACAGTTTGTTGTCTCAGTCCAGGTAAAGCAGTGTCAATAGATTAACTCACAGTCCAGGTAAATCACAGTCCAGGTAAGTTCTGCAGGCAGCTAGCTTAAATCACATTCCAGGTAAGTTCTGCAGGCAGCTAGCTTGATCCAAAGTCTCATCCGGTTCTCAGCCGAAGTCTCTTCCGGTTTTTAGCAACACTGGAAAGTCTTCTACCTTCATCTTCACTGGCACTGGGACAAAGGCAGGAACTCTTGCAAAGATGCTAAAGAAAATCCTGTAGCATTCCACTAAGAAAACAACCTTCTGAACAATTTAGTACATTATCACAAGGTTTTTTACATTTTAAATAAGCCTTAATAGTGCTTATTACTCATTAGCTTCCAGATGTGGGAGAACCATTGTAGTTACTGGCCTTGTAAACATCAAACTTCAGGGACGCCATGTGAGTCCTCCGCCCAGCTTCAGCATCCTGGGCAGCCCCAGATGACCCTGGGGAGAGTTCCGGTCTCAAACTGCTTCCGGGCACAGGGAGCAAGAGCCTGCAAGACTGTGCCTGGATTTGGGCTCTCAAAGTGGCATCCCGCTCCCCAGGCGGGGGGCGGGGAAGAGCCGATTGCCGCTGCTTGGAAAGTCCTTGCTGCTTGGAAAGTCCTTGCTGCGCCATGTCTGGCTCGCGCACGTGGTAGCCGCTGCACCAATTCACGCACCCTCTGGTAACGAAAAGTATTCAGTAATAGGCTTTTGCAATTTCTTTCTTGATAATCCTTCCTCCTCTGAACTTTTTTCTTCTTTCTGACTAGAGTTCCCAGGCTTCCATCAACACATGCCCTAACTGCTCTTGGTTCCACTGGGGTGCCTTCTTCCCTTAGTGATTTACTTCTCACCCCTTCCATATTTTCATCATAAAGACAATACAATACACTGAGACAAAACAAGACACAAACATACTGTATCAATCTTCTCCATTTTCTCAAAATGACCATTTTAACCCTCGCCCTATCTGCCTAGGGACAAGCAGATTTGCTCCCGTCCTATCTATGGACGGGCAGCTTTTTTTTTCGTCACTTACCCCGGAGTGTCCCTGGGCACCTGGTACGGGCCACCATCTGGCGGGGGGGGGGGGTGGTGGTGGTGTGTGTGACAAAGAACTTGTGTAGATTGATACAGCAGGAGTGGGAGCCGTTTATTGTAGGGCAGGAGTGGTATTTATACATTCCACACAGCTTATCTTAATTAGCATAAACTAGATACATCAGTCAACCAATAAGGAATCTCCACACTTAATGGCTTGCTGGCTTTACTTCACAAACCACTCCCTATGGCAAAATGCCAGGCGCCATCCAGACTTGTTTACAGACTCTAACATTTGCCAGGCGCCATCCTGACTTGTTTACAGACTCTAACAGATACTGGTGGAATAAAATACCTCACAACAATAAAAATATAAAGAGGTACAGCTACAAACAACATAGACAAATCTCTCCTATATTTTGTTGAACAAAAAAAAGTCAGGAAAAAATTAGAAGACGATTACTGGCATAGTCTAATTTTATCATTTCTGAGAGTAGGTTTACTTAATTGTTAGAAACCTGAAGAATGATAACTTCTGGGAAGTATTAAGTGAGAAGGAGTAAAACAGGAATATTCCTGTGTGTTAGAAATATTTTATACTTTAACTTGTGGTTGTTTTTGGATGTGTGTACATGAGGTGACATTGAGTTGTATTCCTAAGATAAATGAGCTAAATATAGTTTATAGTATACAAACTATATGAACTATATGCACATGCAGTATGTGTATCTACTTAATAAAACGTATAGTAATATTGCTAAAGTGTGTGTCACTTAAATCAGATTACTCACAAGAAAAAAAATTAAAACTGCTCTGAGAAAAGAAATATAAATATGTATATGAAAAGTTGACCACTTTAATAATAACAATAGAAATGCATACTAAGTGTGTAATTTCCTCTTTAAGAAGTATTTAACAAAAATCAATGTCTATTTTTGAGGATTCAAGCCATCTGATGAACCACTGGTAGAATTATATTAAATACATTTTTTTCTGGAGTGCATGCTATTATTATGTGTGAAGAATAAAATGTATGGATTTCTTAAAACAGAAATGCCAATCCTAAATGTTAATCTTAATAATGAAAAGGGAGTGATCATTTATGGTAAAGTTATTGTGTTTTAATGAATAGCAAATAACAATAAACATGTTATTTAAAACTTTTTAAGCTTTTTATAATTTGTGTAAAAGTAGGATCTTACATAAAAAGATAACAATCAGCTTGTTCCAAATGAGAATAGATAGTCTTGATTTAGTAGTTGTTAACACTTTTATTCTTATCTATTTATCTTTTCAGTTTCTTCATAACTCTTGAGAAAAGTATGTGTCATTTAAATCAGATTACTCACAAGAAAAAAAATTAAAACTGCTCTGAGAAAAGAAATATAAATATGTATATGAAAAGGTGGCAGGGGATTAAGAATATCTTTTTGCCTTCATCTATATGATAATATTTGATTATTTGTTTTAATACCTTTTTTGTAAATAAATGTGGTTAACAATTCCTTTTTCTAAATATGGCATGTTACTATATATCTTGTAATGTAGACAAGCAAAAAATAGACATAACATTGTTTTATTAAGTTTTGTGTATGTATGGCAAAATAGTTACAATTTTCAAGACATTTGAAATCATATATCCTTATACATCAAATATGCATGTTATAAAGTTTTATGTATGCGTAATTATGTACAATATTAGCTATAACTTATATCTCCCCTATGGATTTGATGCATATTCAAATATTTCTGAAGTTTTGAGAAAATAAAAGGGTAATCATGAATTAAGAAGTTTTTCTAAGAATATTGAAGACTTTATTATTAAACCCATTTTGTGTTAGTTTAAATTCTGATACCATATTCTTAATTTTGTAAAAGCTGGTACAAGGAGATTATATCTTAGAAAAAATAGACATTTTAACAAAAATATTAGGTATGTAGTCATAATATTAAAACATAGTGTTAAAAAGGTAATTCAGCAAATTATTTGGATAAGGGAAATATAATGGGTATCCTCTTAACTAAATAATGAAGAAAAAATGACATATAGATATTTTGGAGGCTATACTTTTTTAATCAGCATCATTTTACAAATATTGAAATCTTAGAAAAAAATAAAAATGTAAAATTGTCAAAAATTAGTTTGAATTTATACTAGTATTGAAAAAGTATTTAAAAGTTTCTAATTGAACACATTATTCCCTTCCTCCTTTCTACCCTTTTTTCCTTTTTTTTTTTTTTTTGTTGTTGTTTGGTTTTGTTTTTGCTTTTTTCTGTTCTTTTTCTGGTATCATTTCATTGCTTCCTTCTTTATTAATCTTAATGTTTATTTGGTTTAACATAAATATACCATGTTTCTAATATAGGTTTTGAAAATACTTAAAAAAAAGCAACTTAAAATTTTTCTAGTATCTTTGCTATTTTGAAACAATTATCCTTACCTAATATCCTTTTGGTTTAAAGCACTGAGTCATGTCCCCACACATATAGATATGCAAAGTCATTCAACAAATATTTTGGGGGTATCTATAATGTACTAGACACTCTTCTAGGATACAACAGCAAACAAACCAAGTATCTGTCACATGTAGAATTAACAAAACAACAAGTAATAAAATACTGATGAACACAGCAAATAAGTAAGTAAATATAGAATAAATTGGAAGTAAATAAATGCACAAGGAAGCAGGATAAGAGGAATTGATAGTCCTGACAGGAGGTAGAGGATGTGGCAACATTAAGCAATAGTGAAGATACCTTTCACTGAGAAAGTGTGGTATGAGGGAATACTTCAGGTGAGGGGAGAGGAACCTGTTTGGTTGTCTGGGAGAAAAGTGATGCTGGCTGAGGGAATAAATAGAGTAACATCTAACAGTTATTTTCAACATAAATGGGAAACATGTTCTACTAGACAAATGAATGAGGAGAATTGTAGGTATTGACACAAGAGAGAGAATTACAGGGAAACTAGGTTATAAAGGACATTCTGGGCAATTGTGAGGACATTGTCTCTCTCAGTAAGTGGGAAGGCACTGCAAGATGTTGAGATAAGAAATGATATTATCTGGATTTTTGAGTACTGTTTGAGTTGTGTCCTAAATAGAGAAACTTTGAGATGGTGGGGGAGAAAATTGAGGTGAATTAGGAGATTAAGGGATGATGATGTCCCAAACCATGGTGGAGATGATAAACAGTGGCAGGGTTCTGGATAGCAAACACACATCTACACATATGCTTAACTCATGTAGATTTTTTTAATCAAGAAAGGATCATAAAAAATACACTGTTTAACAGGAAACATTTATTGAAAACTATAGTTAATATATTTTCATGTCATTTGTTTTTATACTGGGGGTTGAATTGGGGCTGCTTTACCACTCTCCATTCCTTCAGTTCTTATTATTTTTATTGTGAGACAGGGTCTCACTAAGTTTTTTTTTTTTTTTAAGCCTCACTAAATTGCTGAGGCTAGCCTTGAATTTATGATCTTCCTACCTAAGCTTCTCAAGTCACTGGGATTACAGGCATTTGTCACCATGCTCTGATATAGTGTTTTTGTATAATTTTATTATTTTATTTCATTACCTAATATTTTGAACATCATGGTATTTCCTTTATGAACATGTTTAAGTAAACTGTGCACATATCTATTAATCTTTACTTGAGACAGATTAATTGTTTAAAGGATTATCCTGATTTAAGTGGTTTAAATTTGTCTCAAAAGGCCATCACAAGGAGCAGAGACACATACTACTACCAGAATACCAAGAATGCTCAATATCTTGCAAACTTTATAACACGTGGTGGCAATTGGGCTAAATGTGTTCTTCCAATTGATAGGCAAATGCATACACAAAATATCTCAGTTTTTCAATTTTTGAATCTTCAAGACATTGCAATATTCATGTTTCTTGATTCATTCATTCTGTTTGTCTATCTTACTCTGAGTTGCTCTGTCTTAATGTTTGAATTTATTGTTTGTAAGATGCTTATGAAGAACTAATGATCTAAAATTCAAAGAAAGATATCATTGATAAAATAAAGCAATAAAGTATTTGAAATCCCCCAGGTATTTAATAAAAACTATTTTTTCCATACAGGAAGATAAACTGGAATAAATAGTTGTCAGAAATTAGGCAACTGCCACAGTTAGAAAGAAAATTATGACTCCACCCATTTGCAATCCTACCTAACTATATTAGAACTATGGAAAGTTTGGTGGCTCCTTCCTGTTCTAACATTTCCTGGGCTTCTCTACACAGATTTAATACTATTTTATAGAAAAAAAAAACTATCTCAGCAGCATATCACATATTTTCACTGAAGCATCAAGCTTTTAAAATCAAGGAAAACATTATATGTGTAGGTGGAAATCCATTATTGCTGAGCCAAATTAAAAAATGGACATACTGTAATTTTCTGACACAGTAGGAACACTGTAAAGAAGACTGTCTCTTGAAGTGGCATTATTCTCTGTTACTGGTCATAAAGTGCACTTTCTAATTAAAAAATTTACAAGACTTTAATTACTGAAAAAAAAAAACTATGTCAAAATTAGTCCTGTGCACACTGCCCAGTTATTAAAATGTGTGGACTCAGACAACTTTAGCAGAAATGAAGATGGGATTCAGTGGCTGAGAATATAGTATATGAAAAAATCTTCTATTTATGGTTGTCTGAGTTTTGAGCTAGTCATGTGTTACCACTGCCCTATTCTTAGTAAATTGCAAACTAAGTTATATTGATTTTGATTTGGAGGGAAAACTACACTAGAAGGACTACTAAGAGGAATTTTTTGCTTTGGAGAATTTTTATTGCATTTAAAAAAATTATTACTTGACAGTATATACCATAAGATACTTAGTCATCTTTGATAATAGTTTGTCAGCAAAATGTGTGGGTAGCTGTTACTTAGGTTACACATGTTTTAAAGATACTTTGTAGAGTTAGAGTTAGAGTTGGCTAGGATAGGTGTCTCTATTTTGCTCACTGATGTTGAATTGGCTAAGCAGACAGATGGTGAAAATACATCAATGAGACACAAAGGATCATTCTTCTTGCACAATTAGAAGCAAACACTTACCATGCTCCCCAGTAGATGCTTAAAGGATACTCTCCACATCAATCTGAGCATTTTAAGGGGAAGATTGTTTTATAATAACAACAAGACATTTCCATGACCCTTTAATTTTATTCCATATTGTTTCACTTGTACATTGTTGGATAAATACTCACTCTTCCTCCCATGGACCAAAATTAAATAGTGTTAATTCCAACTATGTTCCATAATAAAAAGTCTTTAGCATTGGGCTCTTCTACATAGCTTCTTAACACTAGAGGTGGGTGATTCTTAAGGCTCAGAATTTTTTCACATCACTTTATTTTGTCAATGGTGTTCCTACAAGAACTTTTTGATTGGCTGAGTTTTCTATCTCATAACTTCCAAACTCCTTTTTGAAAGGTGTTTGGGACATAAATAACTCAAAGATGGATGATACAGTACTTACATATATTTCTAACCAAGTTCTTAAATTGATAAGCATTATAGAAGAGTAAATATTATTTTCAAAATCCATATCACAAACTTTTTATGGAGAGATTTCTGCATTTACATCTTGTGTGTATGTATGAGTGTATTGTTTGCTAATTTGTATAATTTGAGATTAAATATAGGATTGAATTATTGAGCATTATGTAAGGTAGACACAATATTTTGAAAAACAAAACAACTTTTCACAACTATTAGTATTTCATTAAAAAAACTAAAATCTGAGTCTTTAAGATAGCTTTATCCTATTAATTCAGACTTTTATAAATATGGCTATTCTTTTTAAACATTGACTCTAATATTTTGTGATAAATTTTCTACTAAAGAATCTTACAGTATTAAGCACATTAAATTGATTAGTTTTCTTATCAGAAATATATATATATATATATATATATATATATATATATATATGATCTGCTTCATATATTAACAAATGTAGAAAGCAACTAATTAGGTGATTTAACTTAATGTCAGATACCACTTTAATGCCAAAAAAAAAAAATCTGCAAGCGCATCCATATTAATTGCCTTCTACTTTTCATTTGTTCTACAAAAGGAGAATTCTTTAAAAAAAAAAAAAAAGGAAAAGTGAAAAACAACAGGGAAAAAACAATTCCAGATGGATGGCGATGCTGACAAGTGCACTAACAATCTGTCTCTTTAGCGCAGACATTCGTTCTGCTCCCAAGGCTAAAAATATTAGTCATTCTTGAGCTAAAAGTTGTTTTCCTAACACATTTTGTTTATATGCTTAAGTTGCTGTTAGGCTTATGCATAATCAGCAATCATTCTTACCTTGACCCGTCTGTACCTTAATTCTTGCTTATGCTACACTCAATCTTCACCAAACTTTATTTCGTTCTCCTGGAACCCTCAGAAACCTTACCCTGTATGAACTGTAGCTGTAATGTAGTTCAGGATTTACTTTTGCAAGAGGAAAACTGTCCAGTATTATTTCACTTTAATGTTTCTGAACCCAAATAAAATGAATTTTCTGAGTTATTTATTGAAAAAAATTCCAATTAGTGAAATTCTTATTTGCTATTTTTAGAAATGATTAGCTGTAGATTTATTTCATATCATGTACATGTACTTCAGTAATTATGTTGATCTACAGTCACAATTTGCAACAGATTTATTAAAAATATTTTTTGTAAATTAATTTGGCATGAAAATAATGTAATAACTAAATTACTTTCACTTGATTTTTTTCCCCAAATGGCATTTAAATTGTTGAAGAAATGTATTTTATGAGATTAGTACACACTTTGTGCAAATTATTCTTCAATATTTATTTAAAAAGCTCATATCTTTTTCTATTTACCTATTCTCTACTACATTAAATTTACTTTAAAGTCATTTTATTATAAATTGAATACTATAGTATTCAGAATTATAGCCCTTCTAGCTTTAAGAAAAAGTCCTTTTATTCTTTATTTACTATTTTGGGTTGTCTGTATTTGGATAGTTATTACTGTGTCTTTCAACTGGGAATTGATTGTATATTTTCTACAATAAATACTACCTTTAAAAAGTCTATTTCCTTTTAGTCTATCTTTATTTTAAGAAAAATTGTGTAAAGATGTCAGAAAGAATCTATGCAGTTGAATCTATGCAGTTGAATGAACAACAATTTTTAAGAAAATTGTTGTTGAATCCGAGATGAAAGTTTCATTTGCATAATATTATTTTCTCTCACTAAAATGTGTTTTAAAAAAGAGAAACTAAACCTAATTTTCTTATCATACTTATTTATTGGTCCCAGTTTTGTGGTGCCTTTTGAGACATTACATTTGATCTCTTTCACCGGCACAATGCACTGCAAATATATTTTATACTTCCTAAATTTCAAATTTAGTTTCACCAAGTTTTATAACATAATTAAAATACATACTGATTTAGAAATCTTTGTTAACTGTTTCTGAAAAACTTTCTAGTTTTTTTACATTTTATTTAACAGGTTACATTTATAAAAATAAGTCTCACTTGAAATACAATTTGATCAAATATCAATTGGTTTTAAAAGAATTTAAGATTTTTGCATGTTTTAATTATTTTGTTTAAACTAAACATTTTATGCTTTAATTACTTTGTTTACACTATGATTTTTGTACCAATGTTAATTTCACAAAATCAAAAATTATCTGCTGTTTTACATTTTAAATATTCTTCTGATAAGTGCATTGAATTAATAAAATAAATATGGGAGCAGGATTAGTGAAAACTGCTTTCTGCATTTTATGAAAGCACATAATCAGTCTGTTTTTTTTTTCTTTTCACTATACTCATAGACATTTTATTTTCTGGCATTGCCTAGAAATAATTTTCAAGTTACTAGAAAACTGATTTCATCATTGGTAGTCATCCTAGAAGCTAAGTACTTTTTATAAATGACTTTCATAGAAAATCCCAACAGTGCTATTTTGAGATTCAGCATGAGTTTTCCTATAGAGTTAAAAGCATGAATCTTATTTTGTATTTTTAGGATATCTAAGTAATTTAACAGACATAGCACAACTTGATAAATTGACCATACTCATAAGACTATTCTGACATTTTAAATAAACTTAACAATAGGTAGAAATCTGATTTGCAGTGTTCATATAAAGCAGGATCCTTATTTTTTTTTTTTTTAATTTAGGGTGTGCAATGTCCCGCAATGGTCTGTGCTCATGTTCCATTATTTTTTCAAATAGTCCTTCAACTTGTGCAGTAATTCATAACCTTTTCTTTTATGACAAATTTTAATAAGCCTGATTTTGCCTTATCATAAAGTATAATTGAAATAATAGTCTCTGCTTAATGTTTATGATAGATAATCATTTTGGAATAATTCATTGCATTATTATTCATCATATTTCAATGCAATTGTCAATATTAGTGCTTTTGGCTTTTTAATATTTTTTTTCTTTTTTTCCCCTAGGGTAAGGGAGGTTCTATTGTTTTTACTGTAGTTTGTTGCTTGTCTACACTTAGAAAAAGAAATTGATGTCATTGATCTGCTATCAGACATGTGTGTTTATATTTCTGAAAAAAAGATAACAATGGTTTAATTACTAATATTATGCTTATTTTTCTCCCAGAGATTTTGTAAACTTTATATATACTATGTATTTTTACTAGCTTTTAAAACATTGTAGCAATTTTCTCTCTTCCTTCCATCTGTCTGTTCTCTTATCATCCTCCAGGATAGAAGGAATTGATCTCTACTTGCATATATTTGTATCCCAAGAATCCAAACAAGTATAGGCTGAAAAAAAAATATGAGTGAATGAATGAATAAATTAGTGTTTGAATGAATAAATCTATGAATGATGTAAATGACTCCATCTTTAGCAGATCATTTAGGCTTTCATTGTCTTAGTATTTTAAATATAATTTATGCATATACTTCAGAGCAAAAGTGGGAAATGTATTTCAAAGAAAAAGTTCTTTGAATTGTTTTAACATGAATTAAACACAAAATATTCATATTAAAATAGATATTGAGCTTATATCATATCTTGCTAGTGGCATACTTGTGATTCTTCATTGTTCTTTTTCTTCTTCTTTATAAGTACATTAAAATGCTGAGATATGCATTATTCACCAAACTTAGGAACACATTTAGTGTAATTTTAAACATTCTCTCCAGATAGAATAGAAAGTTATACTCTCAATAGATTTTATAGTTTCCATTTTTCCTTCACAAATCCTAAGTAGTCTCCATATCTCAAAGACTAATGTATTTCAATGTATGCCATCTGTAACTCAATTTCTCCTTCTCAAAATTGCTAAAGTCTACTTAAATCCCTACATATTTGCAACTGCTAAAGTTTCTTTTCTATCTTGCTAACATCTTAAGCACAATTTCAACACTAAAAGGGAAATATGCTATACTCACAACTTGCTGTGACTTCTGCCTTTGTTGTCATTCTTCTTCAGAGTCTATTTGTTCTTCTTTACTTCTATTTATTTTAATGAGCTATGTGATAATAGAAGAGGACATAGGAAAACTTTTTTTGAATTTATCAATATCTAAAACCACTCTCCACATAGAGCTTTTGATTCCGCATATCTCCTAATTCTTATGTCTTCATCATAATTTAGGACACATCATCAAATAAAGGAAGAATCTTAAGGGATAGGAAGAAGCATACACTTCAGCTTTTTACTATCTAATATACAAGAAAATTATCTATGTGAAGTAAAGTTATCATTTCAAATAATCTTAGTATCTTTGTGGAATGTTGATTTTAGCCTGGAATTCAAGGATTTTTACAATCTTGTTTAAGAATAAAAATATATTCTCTTGGTAGTTGTTCTTCTAGCAAATTACTTTTAAATTCTCTTAAAAAATAAATACTTCAAGAAATATTCTAAGATTGGGACTGTAGCTCAGTGGTAGAGTTCTGGGCTCACATGTGGAAGGCACTGGGTTCGATTCTCAGCACCACATAAAAAATAAAATAAAGGTATTGTGTCCATCTACAACTGAAAAATATTAAAAAAGAAATATTCTACAAAATAATTAAGTGAAAAGTTTTTTATAGCAGTAATCTATATAAAAAGTAGTGCTTAGTCCCCAGCTTAAAATCATTCTGCTGCAGTATGTGGAGGTGCATAAAAGCCAAATTTTCCAAAGTAATCAACTTGTGAAATGAAATACATATTGGTAATTCACAGTTTTGAAGAAAAACAAAGGGCTACTTAGATGTATTTTTCTCATTAAAAAGTATAACACATGTCAAAATTGAGCACTAATACTAATGGATGGAAATAGTATTTATTGATAACTAAGGAATTTAGAATAAAAATTCCATAGGTAACTAATGATCCTTGGAATATTTGGTTTTATTAAAGTCACTGCATCCTCTAAATATTGCCAATTAAACTGGATATCTACAAGAAGAAGGTATTTGTAGTTGTAAATTATTATTTACCACTCTTTGACTACAGCACAACTCAAATACATTCAACTATGGTGGCTTAGCAAATGTTTATTCTTCTGGTGATCCAGATGTGTAACTTGAGGGGACATATAACTTTGTGGTAAAGGGTTCTGATTTTTATTTCCTCCCCCACTCCCCAAAATAAAGATTAAAAAGATGTCTATCTGAAAACAGGAGATACTACTTTGTAGATCCAGTGGAAGACATACAATGTTACAAATATTTGCAGCCTTCATCATTTTGCTCAAACATTCAGAATTGTGTAACTTTTTTCTGATACTGGAATAGTTTCTGAAGTTTCTTCTTATTTCATAGTAGTAGAATAAATTTTTAAAAAATTTAATTTGTTGTTTTTCCTGTAATCAATTAAAATAACAAAATAGACAACACCAATAACAACATCATTTTGGATGTCCCAAACATAACTCAGTATACAGTATTGGGTTATAGGGTCACAACCTGATGGAGACCATTATAGGAAAAAAATGGGAAAAATACAGAAAGGATGTTGACTAGGCAAAAAGAACTATTTGCTTTGGAAAACATTCTCATTTCTCTTGCTGAAAGGTGTATTCTGAAATATTAGAAGTAAAATTTGACATACATCTTTCACATCAATTTGACTGATCCTATATACTATACTGTCTTCTTTCTTTTTATTTTCAATTTGATTTTTTTCTTTTAGGAATTTTTCTAATGTTGGTGCATTTTTCTATATGAAGCTTTGCATTTTTTATAGATTTTTTCATAGAGATAATTTCTGGGTAACTAAATTAATAAATATTGTTGGAAATTATATTTTCTTTGTGAAATATGATTTTCAACATTAAGCATATACTTTTCAAATTTAATGTTTTTAATTTGAAATATATGTATTTTTAAAATATCAACATCAATACTCCAACTTTTTTGTTTCTATAAAATATATCAAGATCATTAAACCTACTCTTTTGTTTCTATATTTCAGGTTTATATTGGCCTTGAGTTAATTTTAGATTTTTTGATTTATTTTGATTTAAGTCTTTTATAAATATTAGATGTGTATTTTGCTTTTTGATACAAATTGGAATAACTCTTTTAAAAATATGTATTAAGGCAATTTACTTTTATTGATATAACCATTAAACGTGATCCTCACCCCATGACAGTATCTAATAATTTTATACATATAGCTGTTTCTGTGTGAGTGTTTGTGTTAGAGAGTGAGTTCCACAACATACAGCCTAGGAATAGTGACAAGTTAGAGTAAAATAATAGTAAAAATATCAATGCATGATAGTTAGGCTAACTTCATGATCACATTTTTTTTTTTTAATTCCTGATATGGCAATGTGTCAGGGTATTTTGGGGTTTAAGAAATTCTTCAACATTAAACATAATATGATTTTTAGCAAGTGTATTTTTATATCAATTTATACACAGGGTATTTATTTAATTTTAATAAGACAGTTTCACATCTTTATAACAATTGTTTAACTGTTGAAATACCCTCCATATGGTAGGATAGGGTTCTTCCCTTCTAATCCCAGTTGGTCATCAAGATTTCTCAACTAAACACACATGTATGGTATGTAATGATTAGAAAAGCTCTTCAAATAATTTCCAATACATAATATAACAAACTGTAAATATAGGCAAGCCCAAAGCATACTAAATCAACTATTATGAGAATAAATTTAAACATTTAAACAATAAATCACATTTTTCAAAAAATTAGATAATTCATAATAAAAATGATTGTATTAGAAAAAGCACAATAGAGAATCTGCTCATGAAGTTCATAAAATAAGGTTTATGGAAAATATTAGAAATGTATAATAATGGTGATGTGAAAATAGCATATGACATTAATGAGACCTACATATATTTTATATGTAACAAAATATAGTAATAACCTCCATTCCAATATTTTAAAATAAATTTGCTTTGAGTTGTATTAATTTATATATATCTAAATATTATTTCCTATCTATTTCTTGATCTTATATTCATATACTTCTATTGGAAAAAAAGATCTAAGTGTTAATATGCAAAAAAATGTGAGTACAAAATATCTGTGTACATGATATGCATACAGTAAACAAGTTACTTGTCCAATGTAGAATATACCTATTTTTTCATTAGCTAGTTGATGCCAAGGTAAATGTGTGTGTGTGTGTGTGTTTGTGTGTGTGTGTGTGTGTGTGTGTGTGTGTGTGTGTGTATTATGTGGTTAGTACTGCCATTCTGTGGATTTCAATATATTCACCTGTTGGTTCTGTCATCCTAAGTGCTCATCATTATACTCTATTTGCCACGATTTGACTCACACTCTGGCAACTACTGATGTTTTCAGTTCAATTGATAGATTGTAGAAAGTGCAGTAAACTGTAATATGAAATAAATCTCTTCAGTGTATTCTGTGAATTTATATTTCATGTCATGTATATGAAGAAAAAGGTTTTATTTTAAATAAGGAAAATAGGTATTTCAATCTTTTTTTCAAGTAGGACACCACAATTTCCTCCATGTTAACTTCAATAGGAGCTACTCAGGGATCTGATCCTGCCAAACATACATATTAAATATTTGATAAAATTATAATTTGCTTCACTGCTTTTGTAGATAAAGTGTTTTGACTTGCTAAAAGTTGTAGAGATCAGTAAGAGCTTTATACAGTAGAATGTAAAATCACCTACATAACTAACTAAACAAAATCCTTAACAATAATATGTAAATTTATTTAGGAATTATAGATTATGAGGTTTCTTGTTATAAAAATAAGAAACATGAAAAATTTAAGGTAAAGAAATAAAGGTCATATTTAATCATTTTAGCCTGTTGAAAAGTGAGGAAAAGGTATATTATGAAAGTTGTGGCACGTTAAATGTAAATTACTTAAGAATATAGACACAATAAAGTTGAAGCCTCAGATTGAATAGGTTGAAGTGTAATGCTTAGGCACAATCTATTGTCACATAAAATATGACAATCTGCCAAGAAAATACACTTCAGTGAGTTTAATAAAGTTTATTATATTAGATAATGAAGCCTATTTTAGAATCTTATTGCTTGATTTTTAATGTCAGTATGAGATCTTTCAGTTTTCTGAATTCCTGTTTTCTATAAATTAATATTATATAAATATAAATAAACATGCCTCAAAAATGAGACATTAAAAGATAATAGATTATATTAAAATGTTAAAATATCACTTAATTTATAGGCTAGAGTTAAATTTAATAAACAGACTTAAAAACATATTTGTGCATGCATATGTGTGTATAAAAATGGAAAGTGTGTATAAAAATATGTGTGTATAAAAATGGAACAATGGTTGCAATAATGAAACACAACAAATACTATATCTGTCTCAAGTTTTATATTTTTCTTGCAATTGAATAAGTACAGCTATAATAATTAAATCAAAGTATGAGAAATATATCAATATTGCCAATGTAAACAAGGAATTAACTAAATTCAAAATCGAATTACTGAAAGTTGATTTTTAATTATATGCAATAGTTTTAAGGTAGTTCTTAAGGTACTGTGATCAGGAGAGATCTCAGATGTAAATGAGTTTTGTTTTTACCTTTAAACAAATCATTATGAAGAATTATAATAGTTATATTTTTATTTTTGATACATTTTCAATATTCTTTAATATTATTAGTTATTCACAAATTTTTAACAAGAAAGTATAAGTTTATCTGCCTCAGTCTGGCTGGGCACAATTCAGGAGCCACTTGTCAAAAGAAACGAACTTTATTTTTAGAACACACACACTGCACCACACAGCTCTTCAGGAATTCCCTCAGAGCCCAACTGCCACCACTGGCTTCCCACAAGCCTCTCAACCTCCCCCACTCCCCCTGCTCTTGAGGCTGATTGGCTGGGTCACGTGGGCAGAGCCAAAAAAGTCCCCCAATGAGAAGCTCCGGGTCTGAAAGGGCGCGGGAAACAGCCCAATGAGCATCACTGCAGAGGAGCCAATCAGCTGGCAGCTAGAAGTTTGCTGGGGCCCCTGTGAGCCAATCATCAGCTGGCAGCTGGAAGTTTGCTGGCAGCTTGAAGTTTCCTGGGGCCCCTTGGGCTGTGGCTCTCAACATTTATCTACTAAAATAATCTGATTTTCTAAAAACTTAGACTATGAGATTTTTCCAAAAAACAAAACAAAATACAATTTAAAAAAAAACAATTTCTTTTACCATCTCCACCACCACCCACAAATAATGATGTCATCAACAGAACTAAATACAGAAAACTTTAATATATTATAGTATGTATTGCTTTAATTATTAATGAGGGACTTATACAATAATGGTTAGTACAGAACCAAATAAGTTAATCTCTTGTAGACATATTTTATTTTCTATAGAAATAGTCTGTGGAAGTAAATATGATTTTATTCTTCCTTCTACGGTAATATATAGCACTCTCTATTTAGGAGTAGGAAATATGCCTAAAGATTAAATTCAGTCTATGGTTATACTTCTGAAATCCTACAGTGTTCAAATATACTAAATTTAATATTAAAATATTTAAATCTCTGCCTTTTAAAAATTAAATAAACAGTTTTTCTTAGGTTCATAGCAAAATTGAACAGAATGTACAGAGAGCTCCCATATACACCCTGTGCTTGCACACATACAAAATTTCCCATGGTTGACATACTGTATATCACACGTGTATGTGTTACAATGGATAACAAACCTTGACATATTTTATCATCCTAAATTCATAGTTTATATTAGGGTTCATTCTTTGGCATTGTTCACTCTATATATTTTCATATGTCATGATATAAATCTATAATATGGAGAATAATTTCATTGTCCCCATAAAATCCTCTGTGCTCTGCATATTTATCTCTCCCCCACTTCATCCCTTGAAATCACCAGTTCGACTTTTTACTGTCTCCATACTTTTGTCTTTTCTAGAAATCCATACACTTGGCCCATGCAGCATGTATCCTGTACTGTTGGTTGGAATCATTTAGTTATCAACCTTTCAGATTATCTCCTTTATATACTAATATGCATTGAAAATTATTTCACATCTTTTCATGGCTTGATAGCTCATTTATTTTTAGTTCAATGCTCCAAACTCAACATATGGTAAGAAGTTGAAAGTGTTAATTACCCTGATTTGATCAATACATATTATTTGTACATCTGAAATATCATACTGTACTCCATAATGTAAATTTTTAAGTAGATGGAAATGTTAAATACACTGATTTGGTCATTACACACTGTCTACATGTACTAAATTACAATACTCCATAAATTTATAAATTTATAAAATTAAATTATAATAGAATAAGTAAATTACATAAAAGAGTACTATTTTATTGTCCTGATTTGTCACAAGTTTTTATTCCTTCTATGCTTTTGCAATTAAAAATAAAGCTGCTATAAACACCCATGTGTAGGGTTTTGCACCACCATAAGTTTTCAGCTCATTTGAATAAATACCAAAGAATGTGATAGCTAAATCATATGGTATAAGTATGCTTAGATTTTTAAGAAACTCCCTGTCTTCAAAAATGATTTTACTATTTCCATTCCCACCAAAAGTGAATAGAAATGCCTGTTGCTTCACATTCTTGCCATCATTATGTGTTGTCAGTGTTTTGGAATTTGACTATTGTAAAAGGTGTGGATTAGCATCACAGACACGAGTTGGTTGTTTGAGTTTGCAATTATCTAATAATTTTTGATGTTGAGAATTATTTCACATGCTTATTTACAATCAGTGTATCTTCTTTGGTAAGATGTCTGTTTATATCTTTTGCTTATTTTCTCATCAGGTTGTTCTTTTTCATATTGGGGTTTATGAGTTATTTGCATATTTTGAATCTGATGCTTTTGTCAGTATGTGTTCAGCAGATATTTTCTCCACTTTATAGGTTTTCTTCAAATCCTCTTTCATAGTCATTTACAGAAGTTCTTAATTTTAGTTAAGCTTATTATTTCATAAGTCTTTATGAAATAATTACTTATTATTATAAGTGTTAGACATCTGTGTCTGCATTTCTTACATGTAGATATCTAGTTGTTCTGATACCATTTGTTGAGAATGTCATTTTGCTACATTGTATGGCATTTGATACTTTTTAATTTTTAATTTGAATTTTGGCAGATATTGTCTTTCAAGAAATTTTTTGTTTGTGTTTCTATGTTCTCTTGTTGTATTATCGATTTCTCTATTCTTTTATCATTACTACACTGTCTTGATACAGTAACTTCATAAGTCTTAAAGTCAGGTAGTGTCAATCCTCTCTCTTTGTTTTCCTTTAATGTGTAACTGATAATTGGGTCTTTCTCAGCTTTATACAAATTTTAGAATTAGTTTGTCAATATCCATGAAATAGTGTCCTGGAATTTTTGACTTGTCTTGCATTAAATGTGTAGATGAAGTAGTGACCCAAAATCTTGACAGTGTTGTTTCCTGTACATGAAAATGAAAAATATCTCCATTTATTTAGTTTGTCTTTGATATTTTTCATCATAGTTTCATTGGTTTCCTCATATAATATTGAAATATTTGGAGTTAGATTTACATCTAAGTATACTATTTTTGGAAATGCTTAAATAATAATGTTTCACATAGGATTTCCCATATTTTCATTGCTGGTACATGGAAAAGCAAATTTTTTCATGTATTATTCTTATAGGCTGCATTCTTACTATAATTATTTATTCCAAAATCTTTGTCAGTTTTTAGATTTTTCTACATAGACTCTCAAGTTAACTATGAACAAAAATGGTTTTGTTTCTTACTTCCCAGTTCTTATATGATTACTTCTTTTTCTTGTTGGATCAAGCAAGAATTTCCAGGATCATGTTGAAAAGTATTGATGAGAGATTCTTACCTTATTTATGTTCATAGTAGGAAACTTTCAAGTCTTTATAAAATAAGATGTTAGCATGTTAGTCATAAGTTTTTTTGTTTTGTTTTTGTTTTTGCTTTGTTTTGTTGTGTATATAGATGTTCTTTCTTTGGTGGATAAAGTCCTACTTTATTTCTGTTTTCTTGACAGGTTTTATATTGAAGGGGTGTTGAATTTTTATCAGCTTCTACTTCTACATGGAGCAGTGGTGCATACCTGTAATCCAAGTGGCTCAGAAGGTTGAGGCAGGAAGATTTCATGTTAAAGCAGTCTCAGAAACTTAGAGAGACCCTGTTTAAAAAAAAAAAAACAAATAAATAAATAAAATGAGCTGGGAACGTGACTCTGTGGTAAAGCAGCTCTGTTTTCCCAGTACGAGGGGGAAAAAGCTAAACAAAACAAAACATATGTTTATTGCCTTTGAGCATGTTGATATAAGGATTTTCCTTATTGATTTTCTAATATTGAATCAACCTTGTATACCTAGGAAAAGTTCTACTTGGCCATCATGTACACATTTTTTTTAAAAATTGCTCAGTTTAAATTGCTAATATTTTATGGAGAATTTTTGCAATTATGTTTATGAGAGAGATTGGTCTGAAGTTTTCTTGTACCTTCTTAATCTGGCTTCATATTAGGGTAATGCTGACATCACATAATAACTAAGGAAGTATTATTTCTACTTCTATCTTCTGAAAGGAATTGTGGAAAATTGGTGCAATCATTCTCTTATATGTTTGGTAGAATTCAGCAGTAAATCCACTTAGGCCTGGTGACTTCTCTTTTGGACATTTATTCATTATTGAGTTAATTTTCTTTAATGGATATATGGCTAGTCAGATTGTATATTTCTGTGAATTTTGGCAGATATTGTCATTCAAGAAATCAGCTGAACTTGTCTCCTTTATCAATTTTGGGGGCATAAATTTGTTCAAAATATTCCTTTATTGTGCTCTTACTGGCCATGGTACCTGTTACTTGTCTCTTTTCATTTTTGTTAGTTTGAGTAAAGCATTATTAGTTTTATTGATCTTTTCAATGAAACAATTTATGCTTTTCTTAAGTATTTATATTAATTTCCTCTTTAGATCAATTTTACTTGAATTCTCATTATTTTTTTTTTTCCGCTTACTTTAGATCTAACTTGTTTTTCTCTTACTGGCTTCTTAAGGGAAATCTTAGTTTATTGATTTTAGATCTTCCTCTCTTATTAATAAATGCATTCAATGCTAGAAATTTTTCTCTAAGCACTGCGTTTGTTGTATCCCACAAATGTAGTCTTATTTTCATTGAGTCCAAAGTAATATTTAAATTTCTCTTGAGATTATTTTCTTGCCTCTAGTATTATTTAGAAGAAGGGTGTTGCTTAACTTCTATGTAGTTTAGGTTTCTTCACTAGTATTTCTTTTATTTATTTCTAGTTTAATTTCACTGTAGCTGAGAGTATACATTGCCTGATTTCTATTCCTTTAATTTATTATTGTGTGATTTATGGTGCAGAATGTGTTCCTAGTGAACGTTCCACATGAGCTTGAGGGAAATTTGTAATCTTTGTTGCATGAAGTAAGATGCAGATATCTATTATATCCAGCAAACAGATGGTGCTGCTGTTGAACTATGTCCTTTCTGATTTTCTGCCAGCTGGGCTACCCAATAATAGAGGGATGTTGAAGTCTCTAGTTATGATGGGGGATTTTTTAATTTCCTTTTTAGTTTTTGCCTCTACTATTAAACATTTATAAACTAAGGAATGTTACGTGGTTTCTATGATAATATTGGCCCATTCATCATTATTAATAATACCTATTTGTCTCCTAGAATTTACTTTTATTTATTTTAATTAGATATATGACAGAAAAATATATTTTTGATTCATTGTATACAATTGCAGCACAACTTTTCATTTCTCTGGTTGTACATGATGTAGCATCACACCCTATATGCAGTCTTACATGTACCTAGAAAATGCTAACCAGCTCATTCCACCAACTTTCCTACTCCGCTACACCCTCCTCACCCTCCTCCCCTTTGTCCAAAGTTCCTCCATTTTTCCAATGCCTCCCCCTTCCCATTTTGGATCATTATCCACTTATCAGAAAGAACATTCAACCTTTGTTTTGGGGGGATTTGTTACCTCACTTTGCATGATATTCTCAAACTGCTTCCATTTATCTGTAAATGCCATGATTTTATTCTCTTTTAATACTGAGTAATATTCTATTGTGTATATATACTACTGTTTCTTTGTTTTGTCTGAAATTTATATAGTTACTACTAATTTTTCAGGATTACTAAATTTTCTATCCTGTGTCTTTTTTTTCCCCTCCTGGACCTCATATATGCTAGGCTACTTCTCTACTACCAAGTTCCATAAATTTTTACTATAATTTTTACTTTAATTTTTAAATTTCTGAGACAGGTTCTTGCTACATAGCTAAGGCTGACATCTAACTTACAATTCTCCTGGTACAAACTCCCAAGTCACTGGGATTGTAGGTACATGAAACCATGTGTGACCCCAGACCAATATTTTAAAAACTATTTTGAGACAGGGTCTTGCTAAATTGCCCATGCTGGCTTCAAAATTGTACATCAGCCTTCTGAGAAGCTGGGATTACATGTGTGCACCATCGTGCCTATTTCTTCATGTTACTTTCAATCAATATAAAATGGATCTATTGTAGCCACTGTTCTATCATTTTTCTGTATAACACAGGCTAGATACAGTTTTTGATCCATTCTGACAATTTGTCTTTTAATTGATATTTTCACATTTGATTTTTAAAGTGATTATTGACATAGATTAATATTTACTATATTTATTATTGTTTTCTATTTTTGCCATTTGATTTTTCTATTTTATCTTCCATAATTTTTTAATTGAGTATTTTTTTATATTTTAATATTTATTTTTTAGTTTTTGGCGGACAAAAGGTTCTTTGTTCTCTCTTTTCTTAGTGTATTAATTGTATTAAAAAATTTAGTTGGTTACTCCAAAGATTTTAAAATACATTTGCAACTAATATAACTAATATACATTTGCAACTAATGCATGCCCACATAAAACTATACCACCTCATTGATAGTGATAAAAAATTATAACAAAATATTTTGAATTTTTATCCTGTACCTTATATTATTTCTGTCATTCATTTCACTCAAATACAAGCAAAAACTCACAAATAAGTTAGTTATTATTATTTTAAGTGAACTGTTATCTGTACATTTATTAAAAATTTTAAATATTTTCATTTTTTCTCTTTCCTGTGTGTGTTTCTTTTTCCATTATGTAGACACTCTTTCTAACCCAATTCATTTTTCTTTTGTCGGAAGAACTTGTGTTAACAATTCTTCCCAGGCAGGTGAACTAGAAACTAACTTCCTCAATTTCTGTTTAAGACTCTTTATTTTTCCTTCACACATTCTTAAATTTTAATATTACTTATAAAATTAAGAGAACTAAGTTGCAACTATATGTAATGATAAATTGCAATTATATTTAATTATATGTAACAATGCAATATTTGAATATGGGGTAAATAAATTTGCAGGTACAAAATTCATGATTTATATTTCTATTCTCTCGATAATTTAAACATGACATCTCACTTCCTTTTTGCTTGGATGCTTTCTGAATAGAATTTGGATGCAATTTTATCTTTACTGCATTTTAGGCAAGGTGTTTTTTATCCTCTGGTTACCTTCAATATTTTCTTTGTCTTTAATCTTTTGCAACCAGAATGTGATAAGCTTATGCATAGTTACTTTGACCTTTACCCAGTCATTTGCTGTGTGTTGTAAACTTGGGGAAATTTTTCTGTTCCCTTCACTTTTTTACCTTAGGCATAAATTATACCTTTTGTAGTTGCCCCACACTTGTTGGATATTCTGATTTTTTTTTTTTTTCTTTGAATTCATTTTCTGTTCGCTTTTCAGTTTTGGGAAGTAGCTTAGTGTCATATCCTCAAGCTGGAACTTTTTTCCTCAGTGAGGCCCTAGCCTATTAGAAAACTCATCCAAGGTATTCATTTCTCTTCCAGTGTTTGTTATCATAGTGGTTATTTTTATTCTTTGTTAGAGTATTTTTACTTAAATTTGTTCATCATTTCTTGCATATTTTCTACTTCTTCAAAAAAAAAAAGTCCTAGGATGTTAATTATCGTTATTTTATATTCACAGTCTGGTCATTCCAACATTCCTGGTCCTTCTCACTCTAGTTTTCATAAGTATTCATTTGCTTTAAATAATGTTTTCATCTTTTAATATGACCTATGATTTGTTGTATGAAGGCATTGATGTATTAAGAGATGAAACTGGTAAATCAGTCTTTAGTTATATAATAGCAAGATGTGAGAAAGGACAAGTGTTTTCTATTTCTGTTACTATATGTCTCTTGGCAAGTTTGTGTCCCTGGACATTAGAGCTTCTTTTTTTTTTTTTTTTTTTAAGAGAGAGAGAATTTTTTTAATGTTTATTTTTTAGGTTTTTTGGTGGACACAACATCTTTATTTTATTTTATGTGGTGCTGAGGATCGAACCCAGGTGAACGCATTAGCGCTTGAGTCACATCCCCAGCCCCTAGAGCTTCTTAGTATTTATTTTACCCCTCACAAGAGACCTAGTGGCTACAATGGGCTGGAGTTGAATATTTTTTTTCCTTCAAGTTGGTTGGACACTGCTAAAACCATAAGAGGTTAGACTCTATAAAAGTAGTTTTCCCTGAGGGCAACCTTCAATAACAAGATGATGTTCTGATACAGTTTACAATGGTTCCTTTCTCCCTTCTCACTTTGGAAGTTCAAGGTAATTTTTTTCTTATATTTAATGTGATATCTCGAAATGGGTCTGATGAAAAACCTATAGAATATTGTAACCCTACTACAGATTTGGTACCCCCTGACTCCACCCTGCGGTTTTGCTTCTCTTTTGTTTTCTAAGACAGGGTTTCACTCTTGCTATGTTGCCCAGGCTGATCTCCAATACCAGGGCTCAAGTGATCTTCCTTTCTCAGCCTGTCAAGTAGCTGGGACCATAGGTAGGTATGTGCACCATACCAAGTCTCACTACAGTTTTTAGCTGTGAGATTTGCCCACATTGAATAGCCAACAATTTTTCAATTATAGTAGATGTTCTGCCACTGTAGTGTTGGGTTCTTTGAAAGTTTCAGTTTGAGTATTTCTGCTCTGATAAAATGTGAGCCTATGTACTCATCAGCTTGCTTTCTAATTTTGGTGTCAGAAATATTCCCTGTGATCTCATCCCTTTAGTATATCTAAGAAAAGTGGATTTTTTTTGTCCTTAATTTTTTACTTGTTAGGATAGTGTTAACTTCTAACTCTTTATGGCCTAAATAGAAACTCAAAATCTACATTTGTTTTTTTTTTTTTTTGTTTTGTTTTTTTGTTTTTTTTTTTTTTTAACTGAGGATTGAATCCAGGGTTGCTTTACCACTGAGCCATATCCCCAATACTTTTCATTTTTTTAAATTTTGAGATAGGGTCTGGCTAAATTATTGAGACTGGCCTTGAACTTAGGATTGTTCTACCTCAACATCCCTTATCACTGGGTTTATATGTAATGTTACCCAGCTACCTTCTTTGATAAATAAGACAATGTGGTGACACTATTTCTTTGTGATAGAAAGATATAATCTGTTATAATTAAGTACTATCTGCACATTTTATAAGGAACTCAACTGCTCGTGTTTGTTATAATTTCCAAAACTCTAACATGTCTTCTATTTCATGTGCTTTTTTCCTGGCAAACCAATGTGCACTCTTCTGCTTACTTTCATTTGTATTTCACAGAAAGAAGGTTATTTACATAATCTGTTTTTAGTAATTGGTGGAAGTGTGTAGTCCATATGTACACATTTTTTAAACGTAGATTTTTCTTCCTGCTGTAGGATCAAGATCAAAAAGATATTGATTGATAGTTTTGTTTGTTTAAAGTTTATTTTATCCTTTAAGTAGGTCTTATACATAGTATTTTTATTTAAAAATTTTTATTTTAATTTGTTACATATGACAGCAGAATGAATTATAATTCATATTATACATATAGAATGATTTTTATATCTCTGGTTGTATAAAAAGTATTTTCACACCATTCATATCTTCATACATTTATTTAGAATAATGGACATCTCATTCCACCATCTTTTTACCCCTTTGCTCCTCACTTCCCTTCCCTTTGCCCTATCCAGAGTTTGTCTAAACTTCCCATGCCCCCGCTCCCAAACCCACTATGAATTGGCCTTCTTATATCAGAAAAAACATTCAGGATTTGTTTTTGTTTTTTTTTAATTGTCTTATATCACTTAGCATTATATTCTCCAACTCCACCCATTTACCTGCAGTTGTCATCATTTTATTCTCTTTTAATATGTGTATATATATATATATACCACATATTCTTTATTTATTCATCTCTGAAGGGCATCTAGGTTGGTTCCACAGTTTAGCTATTGTGAATTGTGCTGCTATAAACATTGATATAGCTGTGTCCCTGTAGTATGCTTTTTTAAGTCCTTTGGGCATAGACCAAGGAGTCGGATAGCTGGGTCAAATGGTGTTTCCATTCCCAGCATTCCAAGGAATCTCCATACTGGCTGCATCATTTTGCAGTCCCACCAGCAAAGTATGAGTGTGACTTTTTCCCCACATTCTCGCCAACACTTATTGTTGTTTGTATTCTTAATAGCTGCCATTCTGACTGGAGTGAAATGAAATCTTAGAATAGCTTTGATTTGCATTTCTGTAACTGCTAGAGATGTCGAACATTTTTTTTTCATATATTTGACAATTGATTGTATATCATTGTCTGTGAAGTGTCTCTTCATTTCCTTGGGCAATTTATTGATTGAGCTATTTTTTTTTTTTTTGGTGTTTAGCTTTTTGAGTTCTTTATATACCCTAGAGATTAGTGTTTTATCTGATGTGTGAGTGGTAAAAATTTGCTCCCAAGATGTAGGCTTTCTATTTATCTCACTGATTTTTTCTTTTGCTGAGAAGAAGCTTTTTAGTTTGAATCCCTCCCATTTACTGATTCTTGATTTTAATTCTTATTAAGGAATTTAGGGCCTAATCTGACATGATGTAGATTTGGGCCTACTTTTTCTTCTAATAGGCACAGTATCTCTGGTTTAATTCCTATGTCCTTGATCCACTTTGAGTTGAGTTTTATGCAAGGTGAGAGATAGGGGTTTAATTTCATTTTGTTGCATATGGATTTTCAGTTTTCCCAGCCCCATTTGTTGAAGAGGCTATCTTTTCTCCAATGTATGATTTTGGTGCCTTAGAACCCATATATATATTTTGGGCTGGTCTACAACCTGTAGGCAAATGCTATTCATATAGTACATGGTCATATTTTTAAACCTCAAATGACAATCTATAATATAAATGATTGAACAAAAGAATGAATTTGAATCATTTAAATGATAATCCATGTGAGATTACAAAGAAATACATGAGCAGGATTTCCACAATGATAAGTTTTTCAAACATTTTCTTAAGAAAATTAGATGCTATTGAAGGGTATTCAGCTTGTGAGGAACTTTTCAAGATTTCAGTTTTCAAATATTACATGGGTAAAGTGAAGCAAAGTAAGGGGAATTACAGAGCAAGAGGTTAAGATGCTGGTAATTAACTTCAGGCAAGAGAGAAACGAGGGACACTGACAGTGTGTAGTGGTAGAAAAGAGATGTAGAAGATTTACAGTAACAGTCTAGTGAATACTTAAAAGATTTTGGGAAAATATTGGAAAATTAAAAGTCTGAAATGACTTCAAAAAGTTTTTATTATGAGTGGAGGAAAGCAATAACATTTATTCTCATGAAAATGATGAAAGAGAAACAGATGGAGATATGGAAAAGTTCAAATTGACATGCAGATATAGATACAGAATTAAAATTATGAGTTAGGTTTCTAGAGAAAGGACTGTAATGGACAAATTATATCTTTATACAGGGAGAATAATTGAATCAATCAGAATAGTTGAGGTCCCCTAAGTGGAGTGTAAGGTAAAACAATAATTGAACAGAGTTTCAGTGAAATAAAAATACAATAATTCTAAAAATAAAGGTAAGAAAGAAATTAAGAATGGAATAAAATAGTACAACTGATACTGTTATGGTTAAATCCTGGAGGAGGAAAAGACAGTCAAGAAATATCAAGTGTCATTATCATGTCCATTAAGATAAAGAGAGACAAATGAACATTATATTCAATGGCATGAAGAGAATTGTTGAATTACAAAGATGGTTTGTAACTTATGGTAGGAAAACATATATATTGTGAGGAATAGATAGAATGAAGGAGTAAAGAGTTCAAATGTGGACAATGTGCTGCAAATTTTAGATGTGAGGGTAAGAAAAGAGAGTGATAGATCTAAATGGGGTTGAAGTGAAAGGAGTCAGTTTCATTGCTGGTCCAAGTGTTTTCCATGTAAGTGTGAGAGCTACACAGGGCATGTTTAAATATTGGTAAGAAGAAAAGTGAAAAACATTTGACTAGACAAGGCAAAAGAGTGTCAGTCAATCTGAGAAAGTAGGAAGATGTTTAGTGAAGTAGATTGGCTAAAATTGATAATATAGAAAGTTGTATGAGAGAGAAGATAACTTTTATCTTGAGGAAAAGGTAAGAAATGAGAATATATCTTTGGCTATGGTTATAGACTGATCATAGTTTGAAAAGGGATTTTTAAACATATTTTAAAACGGGGTTGGAGCTTTCCTACATATGGAGACTCGTCATTGTATGAGATTGAGGGGTTTTGTGTAGAAGTGTTAGAATATGGATTTGTCTGTTTTGAGGACAATTAGGATAATTGAAATAGACCTTGTAAATATTTGCATGTTGGAGAGCATCTTTGAATAATTTATAATGTCAAATTTAATATTACCAATTCTCTTGATTATGTGATTTACCTTAGCCAGAACCAGCAACTACATAGTATGAGATATAGTGAAGGAAGGAACTTGGAATAATACACTGTTGATATTTAGCTGGAACAAGAGGGCAATAGGTAATGAGAGTAAGAAGTTTCACATATCAGTAAGAGTAATTGAATTGAAATATTATATAGCCTAAAATAGAAAAAAAGGAAAATAAATGGAGAGGAAATTATGCAAATAAAACGGGATGGAGGTACCAATTGTCACATATGTTAAGGGAATAATGTACCAATGTGTCAAGAGAACTAAAAATGTGGAAGTCTGTGATAATGTCTTGTATTTCAGATAACAAGAGATATGAATTTGAATAGAAATAGATTATTTAAGATGTATTCATATACTGTTGTACAATAATGTATGCCAATATCAGCAAGTTATCTCACCAGGCAACTGGAAATTAACTATACTATAAACTCTGAGAGATTATGTGCAATATAATTCATAGTTAATAAGCCTGGTTCAAGGTGGTTGTGTGTATGTATCTATCTACTACTGTTATTGGTGGAGAGATACATGAGGAGTTGATTTTATAATGTGTTTAGTTTTCCCTGAACAATGCACAGAAAACATCTTCAGGCAAATAGATATTGGAATTTAGAAGTCAGATTGTCTTTTTGTGGAAAATGTAAGCTTTGAGAAGTCATGGCAGGACACCAATAGCTTCTAAAATTGGGCTTATAATGCCTGCCTGTGTACATTATATTATTATATTATGTATTACCTCTTTTCTTTCCTGATATGTAGTAGAATTGTAGATATTATAAACAATTTTTACTTGCTCAATATGAGGAAGATATGATGACTTCCCTTCTTGGTATATGTTAAAATACTAGGTATATTAAGTTCACCCAGTTTGTTGTATTTCTTAATGCATATCTGCCTGAAAATACTAAACTAATTATGCTTTTCTGTGATTCACAGTGTAAAGTTTGTACTTGTCTTCTATCTGAGCTGAGCTGGGTATGATTCTCTGAATCTGAAACTCGGGCCTTTTTAGTTCTTATACTATGTTACAAGGTTAACTTTAATTGATAATAAAGTTGGCAATTTTCTTTTTTAACTTAAACTAAAATAAGTATTTTTATGTGGGTCTAGTAGCTACTGTAAATGGGTGGCACATATGTAAGTAAGTGTTCCTGTAAAAGTACATAGAGGATAATAGTAATAGTGCATTCCTTTTCAACTATCTCAAGTGGGAAAATTTTAATAATTCATTGTTAAATATAATCTTGATGTTTCTAATACATGAATATAATTGATTAACAAAATGCCATATGATTTATAAATATGTAAATAAGAGCAAAAACAATGATTTGTTTTTAGAAAGTTTTAATGGAACCTAAAAGTGACTATTGACATATATATTTTCAGGGCTTGTTCATGCTGTGATGGCAGGGTTGAGTAGTTCTGACTGAAACTGTATGGCTTATAAACATAAACTAATGCAGCACATGGTGGTGGATGCCTGTAATCCCAGTGGTTCAGAAGGCTCAGGTAGGAGGATCACAAGTTCAAAGCCAACTTCAGCAACTTAGTGAGGCACTGAGCAACTCCATGAGACCCTGTGTCCAAATAAGATATAAAAAAGGCCTGGGGATGGGAATATGGCTCAGTGGTTAAGTGCCCCTGAGTTCAATCCTCAGTACAAAAAAAAAAAAAAAATAAAATAAAATATATATATATATATATATATATATATATATATATATATATACACACACACACATATATACACACACACACATATACATATATATACATGTATATATAAAAAGATCTGTATGATATATAAGGTATATTATTATGATACATATATAATGTACATATAATTTACCATCTTTTTCTTTTAGGAAGATTTTGTGACCCTTAATCTATAATTTGTATTATAAATAAATGTTGAATTTTTTATAAATCTTTTACTTGGCTAGGAATTTATTTGACAATATGTTATATCTGAATATTCAAATTTATTCAGATAATTAATTTATAATATCATCTTTTTGTGTTGTACTTTTGAATTATTTCGTGTATTATTTCCTTCTAAATTTTCAATTGATATAGCATACATTTCATAATATCCCATGTAGAACTCCTACTTTTTTCTCCTAGTTTCTTTCATTTCATCTCCCTTTTCTTTAAAAAAAATTCTAATCACCTCTTTGGTTTATAAAAGTTCTCCTTTTTTTTTCTAATTAGTTGTCTTACTGGTATTTTGAGTTTTTAGTTTCTGTTATTATATTTTTCAGTTTTAGCATTTATATTTTATCTAATATATGTATATGTATATCATAGTTAGTTGGAATTATTTAGTAAATAGTCTTTCTTCCTGTCTTAGTTTTGAAGAGGTTCCCTTTTGGTTTTTGAATTTTTCATTTTCACTATTATAAATTTAGTTACTGATTCATTTACCTTGATTTATATAATCCTTCTAGAATTGAGATTTGTTTTTGAATAATTTGGAAATATTATTAAAAGCAATTACTGACAATTTTCTCTTTCATAATTCACCATATCATTTGAATATCTACTATAATGAAACTAAAATATTTCAATCCTGTATATTTTAATCTTTTGTATTTATTATTTCTTCATTTCTCTGTACTGAAATCTGGTTTATTGTCTTATATCTAATATATTACCGAACAGGCTCATCTAATATTTTGTCTAACTAATTTATTAAATTTAAAAATTGAATTATTAATTTAAGTTTTAATATTCCTAAATTTTCCAAATTTCTTAATTATTTTCATAAGTTCCTATTCTTATATATTTGATCTATTTTTTTCCTTGTAATAAACGAAGCAAAAATTTTCTATGTGCCATAATTACAGTATTGGAAGCATTTTTGGTTCTTGTTTTTGCTTTTACTTGTTTCTTCTGTCTCAGTCTTCAGATATTTCTTTGGGATTTTGTCATATTTCATTGAATTAGTAACTCATGGGAATGTCTACCATTGAGTTGAAATTTTTTTAATTATTTTCTTCCTTCTTTTTAGTTATACATGACAAGACAGTATATTTTAACATATTTATACAAACATGGAGTACATCTTCTTCTAATTAGGATCTCAGTCTTGTGGTTATACATGATGTGGAGATCTTGCTGCTAAAAAATATTTGCCTTTTTTACTCTCAGACAATGAAAAAAAGAAACTACTGAGGATCATAATAAATTATATTACTTATTTGAATTTTCCAACATACCATCTCCTCACCTGGGAGGATATGAATTTGGGATAAATCTCATAATGACGACATACAGACAATTCTCTGCTAAATGGGTTTTTCAATCTCTGTCAAGGCCAAGTCAAGCAAGTAGTCTATTGATCCCTCCTTTTTTACCCATAGAATTTACACATATCTTTTCTGAGATTCCCACTTTATTCCAGAAGTCACTGTGAACCTTTCAATTTAATCTCACTTTTGGCTTTTAATTTTCATAATGAATCAGCAATTAATGAAATAAAGTCATTCTAGCAACCATATCAATTTTAATTGGCAAGTTTTTTTCTGAGAATATAGTATACCATACAATGGAAGTTTGAAATCATATTTTTCTATCATTTTTTTCAAAATTCAAATAGGTACATATAGTCAATGTAAAATGCATTTCTGTGTGAGGATGCAATTGTGTGTGTGTTTATAATTATGAATATAAATGCATATTCACAGTTTATTTTATTTTTATTTTTTGGGTATCAGGTATTGAACTTAGGGGTACTTGGCAACTGAGCCACATTCCCAGCTCTATTTTTTTTTCATTTACTTAGAGACAGGGTCTCACTGAGTTGCTTAACACCTCACCATTTCTGAGGCTGCTAGATTCTAGTGCCTCAACCTCCCAAAATGCTGGAATTACAGACATGTACCACCATGCTGAGCTCACACTATACTTTAATTGTCATTCTGGGAAGGGAATGTGATAGAATATTGTTTTCCACTACAATTTTAAATGTATAGGAAAAGTAAATGGATGAGGACAAAAATGACAAATAATACTCCAGGGCAAACAAGTAATTTGCTTGCCATTTCAAAGGGCATAACTTGTTTGACAAATTATTAGAAATATGAACACCTTATACAAACCATAAAATGTGAACATTTTCAACTATGCTAAATGTATTTTTGATTTTGAATCGAATATTGTTCACCTTGTTTATCAGTAAAATGCAATTTGATATGCTTTCAGAATACCCAACAGATTTACCTTGTGGGGAAAAATTTATGTACTCATTACCATATAACTAAAAAAGAAAAGTAAATTAGACCCAACAGAAAATTCATGAAGGAAGTGATTATTTTGATGAAAGTGTGTCCACATGGAATAGAGATGAAAATCTAAACCAATAACTATAGAAACGACACTTGCTATTATGCAAATATTAAAAGTGAACAGCTGGTAGAGAGAAGAAATTACCAAGGTTGATATTTAATAGTCAAGTTGTTATATAAACACCTTTCTTAATGTGGGAAAGTAATTTTCTTAAATCAAATGCTTCAATCAACCTTCATAGACTGAGTCATGTTTCTATAAGCAAAGAAATTATTGCTTTTTCTAGGCCAGAAGGTAAATAAACTTGTTGATAGGAATATGCAGAAAAATTTGTTCATTTTAAAGAGTGTCCTTTTGTAGATAGAAAATATGACATTGGAAACAAAAAAAATTATAGGAAATGTAATGCAAATTTTAGATTACCAAAACAATATTAATGTCCTTAAAATATTTTATCTGATGAATATCTGTAGAAAGGGAAACAATGAGACTTATCATTTATCAAGTCCTTATAAATATATTGTGTCTGTGGTAGAAATTTCAAATACAGTATCTAGTGGGACTCACTCAGTATAGTACTGCAGGCAGATATTATTTTCTTGATGTTATACATGAGAAAATCCTGTTCCAAATGTATCTGAGCTGCACAAAGCTAAAGAGTTATAAAAGGGCATGCACAGTTTGCCAGTTGAAATGTGTCAAGATCATGATATGTCAAGAGCTTTGTAATGTTTTGAACAACCAATAAAAAAAATATTTAACGTGATTATAAAAGCAATGTATTTCAGCCTTCTCTATTTTCTAGCTAAAATATGAGGCATAAAAGCTTGAAAGCAATATAATCACCTTGGTGCATGACATTTTTAAAGTACATGCAAAAAGAATAAACAACATCTTAAATATAAAAAAAAGATTATGATGTATATGTGGTGTTCCCCAAAAATTCACTTGTGAGATAATTCCAGAAGGTTTGGAGGAGAAATGATCAGGTTATAACCTTAAACCAATTAGTGGATTAATCCTTGATGGGATGAACTGAGTGGTGACTGGAGGCTGGTGAGGTGTGGCTGGAGAAAATGGTTCATTGGGGCATGGTTATGGGGTATATATTTTATATCTGAATAGTAGAATCTTTCTGCTACCTGATCATCATGTGAGTTGCTTCCCTCTGCCACACACTCAGCCATGATATTAAACCTCACCTCAAGCCCCAAGGAATGGAGCCTGCTGTCCATGAACTGATACTTCAGAAACCATGAACCATTTAATACATTTTTCCTCCTCTATAGTTATTCTGGTCGGGTCCTTTACTCACACATTGAACAGGCTGACTAGAATAGTTAACAAAGTTTCCAATCCTGGTCACTTTAAAATTGAATGATGAATTCATATTGAAACTGAAGATCAAGTTCCTTTAAAACACACATTTAACACATATTCTTACTTTTAAGGTGATTGTAGAAATCCTCAAACACATAAGTAATGTTCCTGAATGAAATAGAGGCCTTGATGCATTTAATATTAAAAAATAGATAATGCAAAACAAGCCAATATTAGAAAACCAAAGACCCAATGCTTTCTCTGATATGCAGATCCATAATCACAATGGTGAGAGGGTGTTGAGCTAGGAACAAATCAATGTGCTTTGCATTAGGAAGAGGGGAGTGAAGGGAGGAAATCAGGTATGGGGTTAGGAAAGATAGTAGAAAGAATCAGATATTATTACCCTATTATATATATATGATTACACAACCAGTGTGATTTTACATCATCTATAACCAGGAGAATGAGAATTTATATGCCATTTATGTGTGACGTTTCAACATGCATTCTACTATTGCGACAAGAGACTAAACCAGTCAATGTCACTCCAGGTGAACAGGACTGGCACAAAATAGTCACACAAAGACTGAGAAAATACCTTTTCCTTTGGGTTCTGTGATAGCTCCTCTGACCCAGCTCCCACACAGGGGGCAAGGCAAGCACGAAAGAGAGATACACCTCAAACCTGGTTTTATTGGGGGAGGCTGTTCAAAAGAACATTCCATCCATATAAGGCAGAGGGGTAACCGTTACAAGGGGCAACCCATTCCCATTGGGTAATGCCCACTCCCAAAGCTGTGCTTCTCTGCTAAGTGGAGATGGGGATCCACCTGCTTCCCTGTCAGGGAAGCCAGTCTCCAAATTTCCATCACTCAAAGCTAGGGGTGCTCAGCTCCAATGTGGCAACACCTGACATTCTATTGTCATGTAAAACAAAACAAATTAGAATAAATTAAAAACATGAAAAAAAGAAAAAAAAGTACATAATAATTTAAAAACACATTCTAAAATAAACTTTTATAGTGAGGTTTTGAAAGTACTGTAGATTTTCATACAATATGCTCATACTTTTATTCTAAGGATCAAGAGTTGTTAATTACCTTTGGGCTGTCTCATCAAATGTGACTGAGAAGCTCCCCCACCCACCCTTTTTTTAGTGCCTCTTGGCATTGGATCTTCTTTCCCTTGAGTATCAGCTCTAATTTCCTCTTGTTGTGGTTTGAATTTTAAATATGGACCAAAGAGTCATGTGCTAAAGCTTCATTGACAACCTGTGGCACTATTGGGAGGTGGTGGAAACTTTAATAGGTAGGACCTAGCTGAAGGAAGTTAGGTCACTGAGATTGTGCCCATCAAGTGCATTTTGTGAGCCAGTGCCCTTCCTTTCTCTCTTTGTTTCCTGGCTGACATAATGTGAGCAGCCCTCTTCTCACACATGCTCCATGCCATGATGCTGTATCTCACCACAAGCCCAAACCAACCATGCCAAGTGACCACAGACTGAAACCTCTGAAACTGTGAGACAAAATGAATAATCCCTTCCCTTAAGTTGATTTTCTCAAGTTGATTTTCTCAGGTATTTTGTCCTAGGGATAGAAAGCTGACTAACAGGATTCTGTCTTACACTATAACTATTTTTTTTAATATTTATTTTTTGGTGTAGATGGACAAAACACAATGCATTTTATTTTTATGTGGTGCTGAGGATCGAACCCGGGTCCTACCTGTGCCAGGCAAGGACTTTACCGCTGAGCCACTACAACTATTTTGATGAAGAAATTGGTAAAACAAAACAAATATTCAGTATGTCCTCTTTGGTGCCTATGTTCACATCTGAACATTTAAGTGGGAAGAGCAGGAGGACTTCATACATTCTGTCCTGCTATAGGAAGTGCCTATCCAAACTAATATTTCTGTTGGGCTGCATTTCTGAAATACTTTCTAGAAAATTTCAATCACTAGGACAAATACTGAAAGCTGTTATAATACCCTTGCACATTGTTGTTTAAAGAAAAATTCAATAATGGAAGAATAACTGACAAAAAGGAGCCATACTGACTTAATTGATACTGTAGTTCCAAGAGTATCTCAATAATTTCAATTAATATTACCAGACATCCTTCAACAATAATTCAGCTTATTTCATTTATTTTTATTACTAATCTAGGCTAAGTATTATTTGTTTGTATACAAGTTATGAAATGTAAGTTTTTAGTAAAATGCATTTAAAGATGATGATAAGAAATATTGCAGGAAAATACAAATTTAGAAATGTTTCTCTAAAACAATCATAATTTATTTGTTGCCTGTCATGCTTCAAAAACAGTTACATTTACACCTGTGTTCAACAGTTTCGAGGCTGATGTTTTTTTTTTTTTTTAAATTTTTTATTGTTGGCTGTTCAAAACATTACATAGTTCTTGATATATCATATTTCACAATTTGATTCAAGTGGGTTATGAGCTCCCATTTTTACCCCATATACAGATTGCATTATCACATCAGTTACACATACATTGATTTACATATTGCCATACTAGTGTCTGTTGTATTCTGCTGCCTTTCCTATCCTCTACTATCCCCCCTCCCCTCCCCTCCCCTCCCCTCTTCTCGAGGCTGATGGTAATACCAAGGATAATATTGATGAAATTCTCTATAATAACTGAAAAACAAAATTACCATCAATGAGAGCTTTTTTATTTAAATTGAAAAGAGAAGTATGAATAAAATATTTTCCTTCTAAATTTTAGTGAATAAAATTGAGGAATTTCTGGAGGTAAAATGGAAAAAAAATCATAGAAACATAAGATATGAAAAAGAGGTTTCTCTCTCAGAAATACAGTAAAATAGATAAGCTATGTAGCTGACTTGAATAAAAACAGGTCAGAGAGAAATTCTGTCAGAAAACTTTATTTAGATGGGGTAAAAAATTAAACTAAATTTAATCAATTGTGTGACTCAAAGAATGGTCAATTAATTCATTCAGTCACTATCCATTAAGCTTCTCCTATATACCTGGTCTATGCTCTGTAGATAAGGCAATGGGAAAACAGCATTTGAGCCATACACCTTAAAGTCCAATAGGGAGAGATCACAATTACAAAGAGGTAAATATAAACTCTGCCCAATGATGATAACAGGTAAGTGAAGTTTTAATCAGAGTTAGAAAAATAGAAGAAAGTCCATTTCAAATAAAGTGGTCAAGGAATGCCTTATTCAATATGTGATAATTGGCTGGACATGGTGAAAGCAACAGTGATGAACAATTGGGTATTTTTGTATTCAGCAACAACTCTCCAGGCAGATAGACACAACTATAAGGGGCCCATTATCAGAGCTGACATGTATATTTTAGGAAAAATAAAATAAAGTAAGTGGGACAGGACAGAGTGGAAAAGTGGCAGAGCAGAAGGAAAAAAAAAGATTAGAGAAGTTTACAGAGGCCCAATAATGCAAGTCACTTAGATCAGCAGAAAGTCTTTCAGCATTCAGGTTGGGAATATAGCTCCATATAGAGAACTTGCCTAGCATATTTGAGGTTACAAGTCTCAGAACTGAGAAATAAACAAAGAAACCAAAATACATAAATATAAAAAATAAAAATAAAAACATTTCAGTGTCATCTTGAACAAAAGATAAAGTCAAGGGTGGAGTATGATCCAATGAGTGACATGTCCTAACTTACTTTAAAATGAAACTCTAGTTGAGTGTGGTGCATATGCTCAAAATCACAGCATTTCAGAAAATGAGGCAGGAGGATCACAAATCCAAACCAGGAAAATTAGGGAGAGCTTGTCTCAAAATAAAAAAAAATAAAAAGGCCTAGGGATATAGCTCACTGGTAGAGCACTTGCTTACCATGTGCCAACTCCTGGGTTCAATACCAGTACTGCAAAATGAAAACAAAATAGAGAAATACTCTCAATATTGTAGTGTACATAGCCTGTAGGCACAGATAGAAGACAAATTAAAGTGAAACCATTTAGGAAACATTTAGAGTAATCTATGTTATAGAAAACTAAATAGACCTGGAATTTATTCTCATCAGAAATGGCTGGATCCTGCTAGATTTGGAAAGCAGTATCGGTACAATTTGTTGATGGATTCTACACATGAAATTAGGAGAAAAATGAATGAAAAATAACTCTAAAATGCTGGATTCAAAAAATGGGAGATAATCTTGAGATAACAAGGAAGATTTATAGCTTTCTCATACATAAGAAAAAAGAAAGGCAATTAGGTACTTAAAGATTAATAAACTAATTCAAATTGTCATAGTCTGATAAGAATGCAAAGTAATTGAAGCCTTTACTTGGTACCCCACAAATTTACATGGTTTCATATATTGCATATCTTGAACATTACCAGAGTTTCCATTCTTCTTCAAAATTTATGATATTTTGGGGGGAGAGGATTTGTTACCATTAGGATGTCCAGTCAAAGGCCAGGTCCTTGATATCATGAATAAAGAATTGAGTAAAACACACACAAGTAACAGAGTACAAATTTATTGGAGGTGAATATAGCACTCTGTTATGTAGAACTGAGTGGGCCAAGCAAGAGAGAGATGTTTAAGGCCCCAATGTCTGAAAATTGAGGTTTTATATCCTGAATTGTGTGGTGTTCTCTTCTCTATATGAACCCATAGGTTATCTTATGATATCTGATTAGAATATTTTCCCTCCAAGGGTTACTTTAGAAAACCTAATCAGAATATTGCCCACTTTACTTCCATTGGCCTCTTAAAAATTGGAACCTGTGGTGGGAGTTGTCATGGTGATATATTCATCATCAATGGTCAGGATTGTCATGGTGATGTCTTCAATGGCAGAAGATGTCATGATAATGGGATTTTTAAATTTTTTTTTATTTTTGGGGGATTTATTGTTAACAGGAACAAGACTCCTCTCCTCATCTTGTCCTCTAGCAACTTCTTTCTAATACTCAGTCTTGCACATTGTTGTTTAAGGAAAAATTCAAGAATGGAAGAATAACTGACAAAAAAGAGCCTTAATTGATACTGTAGTTACAGGAGTATCTCAATAATTTCAAATTAATATTACCAAACATCCTTAAACAATAATCCATTTTGGTGTCCCTGAACTCTACCTAATACATTTACATTAAAAGTTAAAGTTCTATTATGTGAGTTATAAAGGTCAGAAGTTACACAAATAGCCCATGTCACTGTCTGCTTCACAGTACTTTGTATCATAGTCTTAATGTACCACTCTGCTACAAACTGTTCCTGGAAGCCTAAATCACTGGGGACCCAGGACACATTTTCAAATAATTCTTCATCAGATTCTTCCAGGTCCATTGGAGCATTAGGATGGACCTACATATTTCTCAACTTAACAAACATGCTGCCAAAATACATAGTTTGTCACATGGCACACTCTTGAACTACAAGAACTGTCTCAGAGTTTCCTTCTATAGGCCACTGGGAAAAGCTTTCGAACTTGCTCCACTCTTTGATTAATGTACATCAATAAACTGTCATATTGGGAAAGCTAAGGTGGTATTTGTTGGAAACATGGCTGATTTAGTCAGCTTTTTCACTGCTATAACCTAAAGACCTGGCAAGAACAATTTTAGAGGAGGAAAAGTTTATTTCAGGGCTCAAGATTTCAGGTCTCAATCCAAGATGGCCAACTCTCTTGCTCTGGGCTGTAGGTGAGGCAGAACATCATGGCAGAAAAGTGTGGCAGAGGATAGAAGCTCTCTGCTTCCTGATGCAGAGAGACATCCCCTTACAACAAACCAAATATATAACGTAAAGGCATGCCCCCAAGGACCTACTTCCTCCAGCCACACCCTATATGCCTGGATTTACCACCCAATTAATCCATTCAAGTGGATTAATGCACTGATTAGGTTTAGGCTGTCATAAATCAATCATTTTGCCTCTGAATGTTCTTGCATTGTCTCACATATGAGCTTTTGGGGGATGCCTAATATCTAGACCATAACAATGGTCAACAGTTTTCTTTCTTCTCTCTCTCTTCAGAAAGGCCTAGATCAAGAATTTGGATCAAATTATTAAAATTTCATCTTCTTAACTGGAAGATTTAAGCTTTTTTGCCATTAGACATAACCCACACTCACTGGTCAATAACTTTTACATTAATTTTAGTTCCTACATTGACCTAATGTCTTATGTTTATATGTGCTATGTTACTTACAAACTATCATTTATTCTTTACAGATCAAGCAGCATTATTGATACTAGAGATTTCACACTGCAGATGAAAGTCCTATTAATAGTGTTAATCTACCTTCCAGCATACAATGTGTGCATGTACACTCAATGAAGATAGAAAATAACGTAGGGAAACAAATGTGGGGCATATTAGTTAGTTCTCTATTATAGAGAGAAATGGAATTGTATAAATGAAAGAACATTGATAGTGATAAAAGATTCAGAATATTGATTATGAATTCTTTTGAAAGGTACTTTTTAAAAATTCTGGATAGAACTTAGTACCTCTAAAATTAAATCTAATAGAACAAATACATTTATATCTAATTTTAGAAAATAAAGCAGAGAAATTCAAGCATCATTTATTGAATAGCAAGAATATACTCAGTTGGGAATCTTCATTTCTGCTGAAGAACCAATTTTGTAGCACTGCCTTTCAGAGCTGATCCAACAGTTACTAGCAATATTGCTTAATGTAAGTCACAAATAAACAATTTTGAAAAAAAAATGAGATTTAGGAAAAAGTGTATATACATTTAGGTAGCTTTACACACTATGTATGCAACCAGAGATAAGAAAAATTGTGCTCTAAATGTGCAATAAGAATTGTAATGCATTCCACTGTTATACATAAATAAAAAATAAGATAGAAGAATGATTAATTTTTTAAGTAATTTTAAATGTCACCTTCAGTAAACTGAAAGGTAGAAAATAATAAAATAAAGTTTAAAAAATATATTTCAGGACTGAGTTCCGTTGACGGCACCTGTTGTCATTAGATCTACAAATCTGTACTTCACTTTTTCATATGTATAAGTGCACAAACTATTACTTTGGCTTAGATATTGTTTTAAAGATTTTAGTTTCTTGTATTCATTGTTTGTCAACTTAATTATTAAAAGCTGTATTTTCCTTCCACATAGGTAGGACTGGATTATGTGATAAATATTATGAAGTGATTTCACTAATTCTGAACTTTAAAAAATTATGATATACACTATGGTCAAAAAACAGTGTATGAACCAGGAATGTTGGTGCACACCTGTAATTCCAGCAGCTCAGGAGGCTGAGGCAGGAGGATTGTGAATTCAAAGTCAGCCATAGCAATTTAGTGAGACCCTAACAACTCAGTGAAACCCTGTCTATAAATAAAATACAAAAAGGGCTGGGAGTGTGGCTCAGTGTTTGAGTGCCTCTGAGTTCACTCCACGGTACAAAAAAAAAGTCTGACTATAATGAAAAGACACTTATTAAGACCCTGTGCAACAACACACACATCATTTGGCACACACATCATTTGGCATCTCTGTTTTCAAATATGCAAATAGCAGATATTATTCAAGACGATCTGTGAAGTTTCTGCCTCTATTGTAAAAAGATAACTTTGCTTAGATTAACTTCCATTTCCTTGAGAATTTATTACAAAATCTTTCCTTTGATACATTTTGGGGGCATTACCACATTTTAATACACATTGTAGGGTTTTAGATATTTGTGTTATCCTTTCTAATTTGCAAAGGCTTTGAAGAAAATAAATATATTAAAATCTAAATTTTTTTAATGTATTTAGTACTAATTATACTATATATTCATGAAAGAATAATAACAAATTAATAAATTATGAACTATCAGAGAAAAAGGGGAACACATAAATTAACCCCTAAGTAAAACAGTTAACACTATGAATAACCTTGAACCCATCTTGCTCTCCTACTCATTTTTCTTTCCTTGAGATCAAGTACATAACAAATTTTATGTTTCTTAATATATTGAGCTTCAAAGTAACTTATGAAATAATCTGGTATTATGTCATAGTATATTTAGGTAGTTGTTTTGGTTGCCTGATTTTAAAATTTCTGAATGATGTCACAATTTTGGCAGCATTGTTTGGCTTAGAACTTTATGCTATACTTTTCTCCTTTATGATGTATTATATATATTCATATTGATATGTGTGTATATTCTAATTTTAACCAATATTTAGTTTTAATTTATTCACTAACCAATCAATAAGGCTTTTTAATATGTTACAGTTATAAGCATTTAAATATATATATATCTTATATATAATATTATATATTATGTAGACCACATATATCCTAGAGTTAGTACAAATAGTTTTTCTCATAATATATGTTGGCAGGGAAAGGCTGAGATAAAGTTTGGGTTATCACATTTGTAAATATTATTATTTCAATTTAACATTCTTATTGGCAAGGTATATGTTGACCCATGTCCTCACTAATATTTATCATCAGGCTTAAAATCTGACCAATCTAGTGGACCTATAATGAAATCTAATTGTGATCTAAATTTGCATTTCTGTGATTACCAATAAAGCTGAATATTTTTCATATAAGTACTTATCTGGTAAATCTTTGTAACAGCCTGAACGAATTATTTTCTCCTTTTTTATATTTGGCTACCTTATATTAATAGTCTCCCTAGATTCTAAAAATAAGCCTTATGTACAAATTAATGTTAGTTATACATTCTGCAAATATATTCTCTCAGCATGTGGAATATTATTTCATTGTCTTAAAATGTGCTTTAAATAAGCAGTATTTTTATTTCAAAGAAGTTGAATAATTTAATCCTATCTTTATGATATGAACAAATATACACTTTAAAAACACTTCTCTACATATTTGTCTTATAGGAATGTATGTTGACTAGTGACAAGAGAAAGATAACAGAAAAGAAGTTCCCATGCTCATACCTAGCAGGAAGCCCAACTGGCAAATAACCTTGGACAATCACACCAAAGGGAAACAGCTCAACTGGAAAATAACTGAACACCAATATGTATCACGAAACAGAATACATAAATAAATAAAATCAGATTTAAAACAAAAAATGGTCTTACCCTGACTTCATACTTCCCCATTCTCTAAGTTGCCAGAACTCTGCTCATCTCAGTGCTTTTGTGTGGGAGGCCATCCTCGCACGTGATTTGAGTTACCTCCCTGGCTGGGTGAGAGGCGCTTAGACACAGCTGTGTCAGAGCTTTCCCCACCCTTTTCCAGGTACTAGGGCTTGTCTGTGCAGAGGCGTGTCTGGCCACTGCCCTGAAGACCCAATCGTAGCCCCTGACCTTGGGATGCTGCGCCCCTTAAACTTCATTGGATGGGAATTTCCTTGGAATTTTTTGTTCCCCAATAAAAGCCCTCTCCCTGGCGTGTTCTCCCTCTCTTGCTAGTCTCTTCTGTAAACCTCACTACTGCATTAGGTGGCTGGAGGCGGGAGTTAGGAGAAGCCATCCTGGAGCTGGTTTTAAAGGTAATAAGAATCTTGTCTCTTCAATTTAAAATTCCCTAGCATTTACTCATAAATCGAACCTTCTTTCATGAAGCCAGCGCTGGTCGCGTGGCAGACTTTTGCTTTGTGAAAAGGCAACCAGCTTTAGGCAGACTTCCAGTTCCTCTAGCATTCTAAAAAATTTCTCAGAAATCCTACTCTCATCTCACATCATGGGGAATGCTAGGGTAATGACATAGCTGGATCAGATACAAAGCAAGAACCCTTCAGGGACCAGTGTGCCTATCTTGATGTATCACTGTCAGTGGTGGTGCTCAATCCATGGTAACTACTAATAGCACAGCCTACCTGTAGTCCAATCCTTTGTCTCAGGTGTGGCGAAGTTCTACCTGGCTTGAATCCCTGGATGTCTGACCTATAGAAATAGTATCAGAACCTATCCCAGGCCAAATATAGGGAAAGATTAAAATCAAGGTACACTTCAGCAAAGGACAAGGGCTAATTATGTCACACTGAAGTGATAAGAAATTTGGAAAACCATCCAAAAATAAAATGCAGTGTTTGACAAAGAAATAGAAATCATAACAAAATAAATCTTATACATGAAGACTACAATTGTTGAACAGGAAAATGCAATATAAAACTTAAGTGACAAATTCAGGCTTCAGAAAGGATTACTGTGCTAAAAGACAAAACATTTGAAATTATCCAGAGAAATTAAAAAAAAAAAAAAGAATGAATTAATGAAGCAGACCAAGTACCTCCCACCCCAAAGATCCTCACCATAATTAAGCTTCTCTTCTTGTCAGAAAGATTTTTATAAAGAGTGTCAACAGAATGTCAGCAGTGTTTCTGCAGAGGGGATTGTGGTTTGAAGTGCCAGGTTTGCAAATAAAAGGTATGATAATGTCTACCTCAAAGAGAGCTTGTTGCTATACAAAAGATGTTATCTCTGATTTCTTGGTATAACATGTAAAACCTCTGACTAGCCTAAGAATATGGAACAAAGAGTAACTGTTATGTATCAACCCACTTCGTGTAATTACCTCACTGAGTACAAATCTAAAAGAATTTCCAGACTAAGAGTTCAGAGATTTTTGGGTGACAGCCCCTCTGGATCGCTGTAGCTTAAATAAAACTGTTTCCTGAAAATTCCTTGAGTGTTCATCCTTATGTGTCCTATCATGAAGACTGTCAATAAGGATTATGAGACATACTGAAGAGGACAAACACTTGCTTAATTGAGTCTCTAGGAGGACAAGAAAGAGAAAAGAAACTAGAAAGTAATATAAAGATCTAATGGCTAAATCATCTCTAATATGGGGATCAATGAAAACATCCAGGGTTAGAATTGCAATCTAGTTTAACTAAAAGAGGAGGTCACCAAAGTATATAATAATCAAATTATCAAAAATAAAAGATAAAAATTTTCTGAGAGCATATAGAGATAAGAAATTGATGATAAGCAAATGAATTCAAATGTATGATTGTCAATACATTTCTAGCAGAAACCCTGCAGGTTAGGCAAGACTGAAATGGCATATTCAAAGGTTTTTCTTTTTCTTTTTCTTTTTTTTTTTTTTTTTGGAGGTGGGTACAGAGATTGAACTCAGGGGTACTCAGCCACTAATCCACATCCCTAGTCCTATTTTGTATTTTATTTAGAGACAGGGTCTCACTGAGTTGCTTAGTGCTTTGCCATTGCTCAAGCTGGCTTTGAACTCACAATCCTCCTGCCTCAGCCTCCTAAGCCACTGGGAATAGTCAAAGTTTTGATGGAAGAACAATTACTACCCAAGAGTACTTTAATCAAAAACCCGTATTTCAGAAATTGGAAGCAAATAAGAATTTTCAGGACAATGAAAAGATGAATGAATTTATCATTGCTAGGACTGCTATGTTAATCAAGTTTTATTATGGCAACAACTCACCTAAAATAATCAACTCATAAAAGAATGGATTTTTTTTTTTTTTTGGCCATAGTTTTGGAGGTTTTAGTTAATGATCAGCTGGTCCAATTTCTTTTGAGCCAGTGAAGAAGTACTACTTCATGGTGAGGGTGTGTGTGGAAAGAAGCCCTCACCTCACAGTTGGAAACAAATAAGAAAGAAAAAAGAGGAGGCTGGGTTCCTAAAATCCCCTTCAAATGCACTCCCCACAATGACTAGAAGACATCCCACTAGGCTTCAAATCTTAAAGGTTCCATCATCTCATAACAGCACCTCTGACTCAGTACAAAGACCTGGGGAACAATATCCCAAGCCATAGCACCTGATTTACAGAAATAGCAAAAAGGAGTTCATTAAGTTGAAATAAAATGCCAAAAGTTTATAACATAAAACTTATAAAAGCATAAAACTCTTTTAAAAAAGCATAAAACTCAATGGTATAAGTAATAGCAGTATTTGGAACACCATAGGACTATAATGATAGTATATAAAGCAAATGCATCCTAGTAAAAGGCAAAAACATTAATAACATCTATAACTAAAATGAATTGTCAAGGATAACATATAATATCATGCAAATTTTTTGTAGGGGGTGAGTAAAATTGTAGATTTGCTGTATAAAATAAAAATGAAGTTGTTATTAGCTTGAAATAGATTATTAGAAGCATAACCTCTTTTAGTATGATTTCAAGTAGCCACACAGCAAAAATCTGGACAGAAATAAATTCAAAACATACTATAGAAAACTAACAAACCACAAAGGAAACAGAAAGAGAAAGAAAAACAAAAGCAACCAGTAAAGGAGACATTTAGACTGATAGTGAAGCACAAGAAAAAGATATTTCACATAAATGGAAACAAACAGAGATCATATGTAATAATATTTAATGTGAGAAAAAATAGAATTAAGGTCAAAAAACTTTAATAAGAGAAAAAGAAGAACATTTTGTAATTATGAAGCAGTCAATTATTAAAGATATAGGGATCATAAACATGCACATACCAAACATTGCCTCAGATAAATATATAAAGTATACATTCAAGGATATGAAGGTAAAAACTGTCCTCAAAATAATAAAGTAGAAATATGAGCAACCACCATTCAATGATGGATGAATCATATATACAGAGAAATAATAAACACTGGACTCGAACAACACTTTAGATCAAATGGGCCTAACAAGCATACATAGAACATTATATACAAAAGCAGCAGAATAAACTTCTTCTCAAATTTTCACTTGAGACTATTTTTCATGATAAATTTCAGATTACAAGTCATAGAATTTTGAGAAGTCATATCAAGTGCCTTATCTGACCACATGGTGTGAAACTAAAAATCAGAGGAGCAATTTTGAGGAAAAAAAAATCACAAATACATGGAAATTTAATACATGTTCCTAAACAATGAGTGGGTAAATGAAGAAAGTAAGAGTAAAATTTAAAAATATCTTCAAAGAACTGAAAATAGAAACAACATTGTAAATGTTCTAGGAGTCAGCAAAAGCAGTTCTATGAGGGAATTTTAGAGCAACAAATATTTACACAAATGAAGAAAGAACGTATCAAGTAAATGATATTAAACTTTAAGAAAGTAAAAAAAAAAAATCAAATTGAACCCAGAGTAATTAGAAGGAAAGAAATAATCAAAATCCAAGAAGAAATAAATAAAAAGGAACTAGAGCAACAGCACAAATGATCAACATTACCTTTTGTTTTGTAAAGATAAAATCAACAAAACTTTAGATAGAGTAAGAAACAGAAAAAAAAAACTTAAATTCATCAATGAAAGAGGAACCATTGAAACTGATACTATGGAAAAACAAAAAGCACAGAGATTATTATAAGCTCCAAATTGGGTAACCTAGAAGAAGTGGATAAACTCCTAGACACAAAGGACGTACCATTCCTTATTATTTGCTTATAGTTTTTCAGTATCTTTATACTTGAGGTATGTCTGTGCTTAAAAAAATTTTGACTTTGATGTTGGAAATCTAATGTAATAATATGCTTTAATATCCAATGTTAGTGATTTTAATATTTTTATTATTTACTAATAGATATTTACTAGTTTCTGTAAAATGGCTACCCCTTCCTTGTACAAAGTTGAACCCAGAGGCATTTTATCACTGAGTCCTGCAGGTCCCCTGCCTTTTTTTTTTTTTTTTTTTGAGACAGGGTTTTTCTAAGTTTCTTAGGAGATTGCTAAATTGCTGAGGCTAGCCTTGAACTTTTGATTCTTCTGCCTCAAGCACCTGAGATGCTAGAATTATGGGTATGCACCACTGTATCTGACAGAACTCTTTTTTCTCTTGTCTGAGTTTACAAAAATTACTTTCTTCTGTCTGAGTTTAAAAGTAATTAAGGAAATTTGTTTATTTTGGTTCATAGTTATCATATCAATGACTTTGAAACTATGTATTTTTATTGTTACTATTTTAATGCCATTAAAATAATTAATATGCAACTTGAAAAGCATAATGTTGTACTATAACCTACTGATACATAAAATAGAGTTGAAGATAGTTTACTTCGGATTCATTGATTCACATTTGTTATTAATAACATTTAAAAATAATTGCTATTTTAAAATATGAAAAAAATAGAGTAGTAAATTATTGTAACTGCAGAGTTGCTGAATTATAACAATATGAACATACAATTTTATCTACTAGACATATTCAGAGATAGATCACTAACAACATCTAACAAACAATACTAATGGTCCATTCTTAGTTATTATATTTCAGTATCCCTACAAAGATGTTATGCTATCATAAATACAGAAGTTACTGTGTTTATTTTTGAAAAAAATAAAACAATATATAATCTTTGCTTCTAGCAACTTTTGTTCAATATGATTATTGTAATACCCATATCCTTGTTGCCTTTGTCCATTGTATTCTTTTTTTTTAGAGAGATAGAGAGAATGAGAGAAAGAGAGAGACTTTTTTTTAATATTTATTTTTTAGTTTTGGGCAGACACAACATCTTTGTTTGTATGTGGTGCTGAGGATCAAACCCGGGCCACAGGCATACCAGGCGAGCGCGCTACCACTTGAGCCCCAGCCCCAGCCCCATCCATTGTATTCTGACATCACAATTTATTGTCCATTTTATGTTGGTGGATATTTTCTTTAGGGAATTATTATGGTGACAGGAACATTCCTGAATGTATTACTTTGTACTTCTTTTGATCATATACCTAGTAGTGGAATGCTCATGTTATAGGATACAGGACATATTAGTGTAAATGTCCACATATAGTAAAGTATGTCAAAGGTTTTTTCAAAATATTTTTATGAATATACACCTCTGCTAGTGATCCATGAGTGCATTATTTTACCAAAATCCTTTTAAAACTGGTTATCTAAATTTTCATTTAAAGAATTCTGGTGACAACTTCTTCACTTTTCAATTTACATTTTATTGGTACTAATGAAGGTAAGAAAATTTTCTTAATCTTACTGGTTACATTTCTATTACAGTGTGAAATGTCTATTTAAATCTCCCCCTAATTTTTCTATTAAGGATTATGCTGTAATAAAAACAGCTAACATATTTTAAACTATTTTATAAAATAGTTATTTAAAGTTTTCATAAAAATCTATGGAACAAGATTCTTTGTGCAACTGTATCTACACCTAATTTTGAAAAAATTAAAAAATGTAAATATGGAGTCTAAGTCAATTTTCTAAGCTAGGGACAACTATGATATGTAAAAATATCTTCTCTATAAAGGCAAATGAAATTATTCATGTAATTAACTTATTTCAATATTTATACCTCCTGAGATTTGTAGTAATTTTTTTCTTTGGAGAAGTTCCCAAATTTCACTCATTAAATATAGGCCACAAATGAATTGAGAATATTTCACTATATTTCTTTGTCTTTGTAATAGATAAGAACCAGTAAGCTTTAAGTTTGGGAAAATATGCTCATGACAATTAATCTGAACAAATTCATAGTTATAGTTCATCTTCACTGACCTAATTGATGCAATTTTTATCCAGATGATCCTTAGGGTTTTGCATCATACAGTATTCCTATGTTGAGAAATACTGAGAACTACACTTCAGTGTGAACCTAGTATCATATGTAGCATGAAATCATGGCCCAGTTCCTAAGAAAATGCAGCCCCAGTTTATGAAGCACATTACAACAGTTCACAAAAGCAAGTGGAAGTAGGCTAAAATGAAGGGGAAACTAATTTTATTAGAAAAGGAAATTCAGGGAGACTTTTTTGTTTAAGACTCTCTCTCTCTCTCTCTCTCTCTCTCTCTCTCTCTCTCTGTGTGTGTGTGTGTGTGTGTGTGATTTTAGGTTATAGAATGTTCTTTGGGTATAAATTACTTCCATCTTTCTATACAGCCCATTTATATTGAGTCTTTTGAAAATCTGGCTGGCTTTGTGAATTGCCTTGAGAAAAAGAATGTGATATAAGTGATTTTCTGTGAATGAGTCCTACAATATTCACCTTTAACACCAGCACTCTGGGTCTTTCACACTGTGGAACTGGAATAAAAGTACAATAAAAGAAGTGTCTATATGTCCAATTGTCCCACCTGAACCCAGGACATTGTTGACCCCAAAGTGATTGCATCTGCAAGAGTAAGAACAAGTGAGACTAGTAGAAAAATGAACCAGCTAACACACAATTGCTTAACCAAATTATTTTAAAAAATTAATAAATTGCTTATTTAAGACATAAAACTCTTAGTGGAGTTTTAAATACATATAAACTGGGTTTCAAATGGCTCAGGCTTATTTATGTTCTAATATTGATTCTTTTTTCTCAGGATCTATTAATATTCTTCAGTATACTTACCTTCCCAAGTAGCCCTCATAGGTAAATGTGAAATACAGTTTATCAAACTAAGGAAGTCCCGCTAGTAGCCACACAAAATCATAAAGCAGCACTGAGTTCCCACAGAATAATCTACAGCCTTGGCTGATCATTCAGAGAGCAGCAACCTTCTCATCTGAGATGCGCAGCCTGTGGCCCCATAGAGTAGAGCATCCCAGATGGTAACCCCACCAGAACATGAAGCAGACTCCAGTGACCCCAGCGAGGTGGTATTTAAGCCAGAATTCCATCCCGATGCCAATACCCTACATCACAGTATGGAGAGACCTCAGTCTGTGTCTCCTTCCAATTGTAGAGCTCAGCCTGAGGCCAAAACTGATCAGATGACTAAATCTGAAGCCTTGCCCAGAAGTGGAATTTAGCCACTGGTACTACCTGACTAGGAAGCACAGCCTAAGACTCCTTTAGGTTTGGAGTGATTGCAGAGTCCACCCTGTGGGCTGCATGATTATGAAGTTCAGCCAGCAGCAGCACCTGGCCTTAAAGCACGGGCTGAAAATTGTATAGTCATTAGTGATCTTGGAACCCAGCCAGGGAGCTCTCCTAAATGTTGTTCTCAATTAGTCATCTTGGAGCATGAACAACAGACTCCATGCAACTGGACATGCTGACAGAGAGCACTGCATATCCATAGACATCACCAGCTAACATGTCTAGAACTCTAAATGTATTGACTGGTGAAAGTATTTTCCTGCCAAAATGAAGCTATAAAGTCTGGAAGAGGTGATTGCTTCTTTAAAGGAAAAAACAGTGCAAGGATACGAAAGACATGAAGAACAAGAGAAATGTGACACCACCAAAGGAAACCAAGAAATCACCAGTAACTGATTCTAAAGAAACAGACATTTAAAAACTGGCCAAAAGAAATTTTAGAATAAAGTAGCAGAAATATCCAAATGACTTCTTGTTTGAATTTATCAAGAAGAAGAAGAAGAACAACAACAACAACAAGTAAAATAGCATGCACATTATAAAAATACCAAAAGAAGAAGAAATAGAAAATCAATTTAAATCAACCATGGGTGACTTCCCCACCCCCAAATTTGATTTATCAATGAACATCAAGATCCACGAGACATAATAGTCAGCCTACAACTTGAATACAAAACATCCTGAGACACATTGTCTTTGAATTGTCCAAATATCAAAATCAGGAAGAGGAAAGCAGTATGCAGTTTTACTCAGCCATAAAGAAGAATGAAATCATGATGTTTGTTGGTAAATGGAAGGAGCTGGAGAACATCATTCTAAGTGAAGTAGGCCAGTCCCAGAGGGGACTTTTCTTTCATATGTGTAAGCTAGACCAAAATAAGAAAACAAAACAAAACAAAAATAAGCGGGTGGGAGGAATCCAATGAAAATAGAAGAAAGATCAGTGGAGTAGAAAAAGGGAGTAAGGGGGAGGGAGGAAAGAGGGACAGAAAAAGGGAGGAATGTTGTAATGAATCTGAACAAACTTTCCTATGTACATACATAATTTTCACACACATCCATAATGCACTGATTTAAAAACTAAACTATAAAAAAATGGAAGAAAGATCAGTAAAGTAGGAAGATCAGTAGAATAAAGGATATGGGAATGGAGGAAGGGAAGGAAAGGAGAAATAGTGGGGACTGAATTAGAGCAAATTATATTCCATGTTTGTATAATTATGTCAAAATAGACTTCAATATTATGTTTAAATATAATGCACTAATAAAACATAGAAAAAAGAAAAATTTGCTAAAAAACATAGTGTATCTTGTAAAGATGTCCTTAAGAAACTAAGGAGAGAAAGACTTTCCAAAAGAAACAAAAACTGAAGGAATCCATCACTACTAGACCTGCTTTACAAAAAATGCTAATAGAAGCTCTTTAAATAGAAATGAAAAACCAATAATTATCACCATAATAATATATGAATGTATTAATCTCATTAATTAAAATAAATGCAGAGTCAAAAAGTTATCTTATATTGTTATATTAGGGCATACATCACTTGAAACTTGGTTATAAAAGTAAAATATGTATTAAAATAATACAGTAAGTAGTTATTCAGTACACAATAACAGATTTAGATTGTAACCTTTGTAATATAAAATATTGGTTAAAGGTTGATATAAAAGCATAGACTTTCTTAATATACTCTCAGTTGTTAGCCCCAAATGGAATTTTATTACTATAAGAAAATTGACGTAAGCCTCATAGTAACCACAAAGAAAATCTATTGTGGATATAGAAATAATTAAGAGAAAGGAATCAGAGTATACAAATAAAAAATGGTAAGTAGTAAATTATTTCCTATCAATAATTATTGTAAGTGCACATGGATGGAATTCTGTAATCAGAACACCTACCATGGCTAAATGGATTTAAAAAAATAATATCCAATTATTTGCTTCCCATAACAGATTACTTTTAACTTTAAGGACACACATAGGATAAAAGTTAAACTAGAGAAATATATCTCATGAACATGTTATCAAAAATAGAGCTGTAGTGACTATGCTTCTATCTGACCAAATACATCCTAATTCAAAAACAGTTATATAAGAAAAATGAAGTTCATTATATAATGAATCAGAGGTTAATTTATCAACGAGATACAATACTACATATCTACTTATTATGCATTGTAATACCTAAACATATAAAGCCAATTCGAACATATCTGAAAAATATAGCAATATATTTGTAGTAAAGGCAATAATACCCAATTACAATAACAGATATGTTGTCCAGAAAGAAAATAAGTAGGTAAACTGCATATTTGTAAAACACACTTTTGTCTTCTATAAATTTTTTAATTTGTAAATAGACACGATACCTCTATTTATTTTTATGTGGTACTGAGGATAGAACCCAGTGCCTCACACGTGCTAGGCAAGCACTCTACCACTGAGCCACAACCCCAGCCCTTGTATAACACTCTTGACTGATGGATGTAACAGAAAACAGACCACTCATCCAACAATAGCAGAATAAACATTCTTCAGGCATAAAGGGAACATATCCAGGTCAGATAACATGCTACCCACAAATAAAATCTTAAATTTAAAACAACTGAAATCGTGCCAAGAATCATTTTTACCACAATTTTACAAAACTAGAAATCAATAGCAGGATAAATGGACATACTACCCAAAACAATCTACATGTTTTATGCACTATTCTAATAATATTTTTCACAAACATAGAGAAAAATAATCCTAACATTTGCATGGAATCCTAAAACTCCCAAAGAGCCAAAGCAATTATACCAAATTGGCTAGATTGTATTTTCATATTGCTCAATGCCACTTTTGCTCTGTGGAACTATTTTATTTAGAGTTATACCAAAGCTAGGGGCATCAAATTTTCTGATTTCAAACTATATTACAACAGACTTTATGGCAATAAAAAGTTTGTTTGTGGCACAAACAGACACAACGATAAACAGAAAAAAAAAAAAAAAAAAACCTAATTCCCAGAAATAAATCTATACCTCTACAGTCAAATAATTTTTGAAAATAGTGCCAAATATACAAAATGGAACTAAGATAGTCTCTATAACAAATGGTACTGGGAAAACTGGATTACCATATGTAAAAGCATGAAATTGCGCCCTTATCTGGCACCTCTAATAAAAATTAATTCAAAAGAGATTAAGCTTAATTTTAAAGCCTGAAGCTGTATCCCTTAAAGAAAACATAGGGATAAAGACTCTTTGTTTAAGTCTTGGCAATAATTTCTTTTGAGATCAAACCAAAAGCAAAGGAACATAATAAAAAATGAACATGAGTTTGTATCCAAATAAAATAGTTCTACAGAGCAAAAGTGGCAGTGAGCAAGATGAAAAGACAATCTATGTAATGAGAAAATATTTGCAAACCATGTATCATGATAAGTATTTAACATTCAAAGTATATAAAGAATTCATACAAATGCATAGCAAAACAAAATAACCAAGAAACATGTAACTTGAATAAAAATGGGCAAAGAACTGAAAAGACATTTTTCCAAAGAAAATATATAAGTATCCAAGACATAAATGGAAAATGTTCTACATCATTAATCATGAGGGAAATGCAAGTTAAAATCACAATGAACTATCACCATTGCTTGTTAGAATAGACTATAAAAAAAAAGAGAGAGAGACAGCAAATGTTTGTAGCATGCTGGAAAAGGGAAATCTCATATACTGTCAATATGAATATAGACTGGCGTAGCCTTTACTGAAAATAGTCTAAAGGTTGGATCCTCAATATATTAAATATAGAGTGGCATATCATCTGTAATTTCCACTTTTGGTTACATATTCAAAGGAATCGAAATCATATCAAGAGATATGTCTCCTCCCATGTTCATTGTAGCATAATTCAAAACAGTGAACTATGTTCCAACAATGCTAGGAAGCAACCTAAAGTGCCCATCATCAGATAAAGGATGAAGAAATTGTGGCATATACATATAAATGAAATATTTTTCTTCCGTAAAATAAGAAGGAAATCTTTCCATTTGCAATAACGTGGGTGAAGTCTTGGGAAAGCTATAGTAAATAAAATAAGTGAGAGAAATACATATACTATAACTTCAGTTATATGTGGAATCTAAAAATGCATAGAAACTGATAGTAGAATGATGGGTGCTAGTGATAGTGTGTAGGGAAATGAGGAGATATTGGTAAAAGGGTCTGAACTTTAAGTTATAAGATGAATAAGCACAGGACAATGTACACAACAGAGAATATACCACATTTTTCAGTATGGGTTGCTGAGGCAGGAGGATCACAAGCTCCAAGCCAGCCTCAGCAACATCAAGGCACTAAGTAACTCAGTGAGACACTGGCTCTAAATAAAATACAAAATATAGCTGGGAATGTGGCTCTGTGGTCAAGTGCCCCTGAGTTCAATCCCTTGTAGCAAAAATAATGATGATAATATTACTTAAAATCATCATTGTCTTCTAGTAATTCTAGTAATTGTATATTTAATTTTTATGTTTATATGTATACCTTAATATTTGGAATATTATTTTATGATATGAATTTAAATGTTTTGTTTCCCAACTGGCTATGAAATTTCTCTAAAACAATTTCTTTGTGTTAATTGTAGTTCCATTATAAATATTAGAAGGTATTGTGAATTTTCTGTCCTATACAAGTAACTTATATGTTTCCTCAAGTTTCTTCATCACTTTCCCTTAAAGCCCATAGGCCAAGGCTAAGTTTCAGTCTGAATTTTACCTGTAATTTGGGAGTAAGCACAGGCTAAATGGATGTAAGACTTGGCAAATACAATTATGTCAGTATTATCAGAAAGTGTTTTTGAACTTTTTATAAAAACTGATTGGGATACAATTTACTGACATGGGACCTCTCTTCCATGATTAGAATTTAACATCCTGCCAGGAAATTCTGGAGATAACAATAATCTGTTCCAAAAAAGGATTCTTTGAAGCATATAAACAATGAAAGTCAACTGTAAAGGATGCATTAATTATAGTACTGCCTTTGAAGAATATTTAGGAAAGAATGAGAAAACATACACAAAAAGAGAAAGAAAGAAAAAACATTGATTTGGTGCATACCAGACCTTTGAGAATCTCAGTGGTAATTGTTCACCATTGGTTAAAGTTGACAAGAGATAATACTTTTGAAAGAAGTTTCTTATATTTCCATATGGCAGCATTTAATCTATAGAAACCAGGTTAATATAATTTTAAAGTAGAATTAGGTTGCTGTTTAAGACAGGGGAACCATGAATTTCAGAGATCAATAGTAATGATTACCTTGTTCATCATCAGTGACAACTTGACTTTCAACAATATCAAACATAAAAGTAACAACTTACAACCTCTCAGTGGCCTGTGTATTGAGTACAGTATACTACTTATTTTCTATTTATTCGGAGTTGGTAATAGAATCAGTTTGATTTATTATAGCCATACTAATAGGCATCAAGGGAATGAAGCACATATTCCTGTTACAGATATTCAGAATGAGAGGATTTTTTTATGCCCTAACTCACTAGTTCATTGAAAGGTTACCAAGTAAAACACTGATACTGGTACCAGAAATATGAAAAATCAGGATCTATTCTTTGTGGTCTTTTTCTAAAATAGGGATAGTTACACTTACAACATATTACAACTTAAAAATTATAAAGCAGTGTCTATCCAGTGACTATAAACAAAAAATTTGTCATCATTATTGTAGAAATTATTTTTAGTACAACAACAAAAAATATTTGGGGTTCGGAAATTGAAAAATAAGTTTATACTTTCAAGTTTAACAGGTGTGGAATATCTGTTAAGTGAGCAAGTAATATTAGAAAAGAATATTTTGGAATTCTGTTTGTAAAGTTCAAGGTGCATGAAAATTGTGCATCTCATTTTCATGGTGTTCCATGTTGATGCTTTCTAAGCTTGAAGCAGTATGACAGGGGGAAGGAAAACAATTTGTATGTCATAGTACAATCTAAAATAAACTTAAAGACAGTCAGGTTTAGAATCAGAGATTCTAACTATAATAACTAGAATAAACCAGATTTTCAAATTATGAACAATGAGCGTCTCTGAATGACCTAAATAGAACTGACCAATGCTAAAATGAGGGAAGAGGATGAGAATTCTCTTTGGTTCTTCCAGTTAATTTGAATAGCAATTGTCTCTGAAGTTCCATTAAAGGCTAATGTCCCAGTAGCCCTATCCTTTGAATTTCTTACCACCTGTTCGCAGCTGCTGAGAACAATTTACTGTTTATTGTAGACACATACTTACACTGAGGCACACACAAAGAAGTGGTTTAATAGGAGCCCATGTGGAGAATTGGAATGGAACCCAGACTTCAGGGTTAATCATTATGCTGGGGGTAAACTCTTAAGAGGTAACTGCTGATTGGAAAAGATTAGATGCTAGACCCACATAATAGTTGCTTAAAATCCATGTGATTAATCTCCAGGTGGCTCTGGACTCCAAAGCACGCTGTTAAAGTCCCTTCATGTCGACACAGATGAAGTGAAGTGATTGCCAGGAGTTATACTGAAACCTAAGGGCAAACCAGATGATTTTATATTTTGTTTGCTGACGGGCAGCTGCTAAAATTGAAACATTAAATTGACATATAGTGAAACATCAGGACCAGAGACTCATTTTAGGACACATTTAAATCTTCTCAACATTCCTTCTTGTAATTGCTCTGACTTTTGAGTTCTATTTTATTTAATGACACTCAGTGAACTGAATTGCTTCAGTGAAATGAGAAAGCAGCAAGGAAATTCAGTGGAAGGTTTGATTACATCCCTTGTTGTAGCCTAGTTTCTGAATAATCTTATACCTTGATTATATAATCTTCTTTTCATGGTTTATCCACCATCAAAATGGAAAACTATTCACGGGTGATATAGTTACGTACCACGTTTTTGTTGTACTTATAGCTAGAATCTTTAGAAAAACAAGCTATAATATTTGAATTTGAAATTCTTCTATTACTGAGCCTAGATTTATTACTTTTAAATCTCGCAAGCTGAAAAATTTCATACACTAATGCATATCATTTTCTTAGTGATTTAATTCATATGTTACTTCTTCTAGCCATTTTGCTTAAGAATTAAATGCTGACAATATTTCTGCAGTAATCTGCCCATTCACGGTAAAAATTATTTAAAAAAGGATGTTCTACAGAAAGATGTAAAACGTAGGTTACCAGAAATTTAAGGGTTTAGTAAACAGCCCACTGTTATGCTTGTATTTAAAGCTACCATACAAGCTGAGATTTTTATATTTAGCAGATGATAAAAGACTAGCCAACAACCGCACCAGTGAGTTGCTAAGCCACCAGAAAAAAGCAAACTGTTCTGAGCATAAGAACCAGTCAAGCTGTGAGCTGTGGAATCTATAAACTGTATATAAAATGAGGTCACTGAATCATTATCTCATTCTGAACGGAATCATTTGGATATACATGTACATCAAGATGACTTTTTTCAAACCCAAGAATTGTTGGTGAAAATTATACCATGCATTATAATAATATCCCTATATATAAAGACAAAGTTTCTCCATTAACATATTTCCATGTGCATCTAGTTCACTGCCAGACATTTTATTTATTTCTGCATGTCCAGAATTTTTAATTATAATAATTAGAATCTACAAAATCCCAATATATTTTATAACCAGGTTAATTTCAGAAACCATTTAGAACTGCATGGTGATTATATATTACCAAGAGAAGAGATATAAAAAGAATACACTTTTAACTGGCAACATTGAATTATTATAAGAACAGGTTGTTGGTTTTGATAAATTTGCCCTCCATTTTTTTTGTAGTTGTAGATGGACAGAATTATTATTTTAGTTGTTTATTTTTATGTGGTGCTGAGGATTGAACCCAGTGCCTCACATGTGTGAGGCAAGTGCTCTGCCACTAAGCTACAACCCTGCCCCCATTCATTCTTTTTTTTTTTTTTTATAAGCCTGATTTCATTTATTTAAAAAAATTTTTTTTAGTTGTTGATGAACTTTATTTTATTCATTTATTTATATGCAGTGTTGAGAATTGAACCTAGTGCCTCACAGGTATGAAGCAAGTACTCTACACTGATCCACACCCCCAACCCTGATTTCATTTACTTTTTTTTAACATATATTTTTATTTCTTAGTTGTAGTTGGACACAATACCTTTACTTATTTGTTTTTATGTGGTGTTGAGGATTGAACCTAGGACTTTACACATGCTAGGCGAGTGCTCTACCACTGAGCCACATCCCCAGCCCCATTTCATTTACTTTTAATGGCCGTCTTGTAACCTGAAATTATAACCTTATTTTATTGGTTTTATTTATTTATTTATTATTTTTTTTTTATTAATTTTTTTTTTAATTTTTTATTGTGGGTTGTTCAAAACATCCCATTCATTCTTAAATTGCATAACATAAACAAATTTTCTGAAGTAAGAACACAAATTCAACTCAGAAGATTGATTATCAGTAAGAGCCCAAATAACTGACAGCACCATTTTATGAAAGGCAGTGTGGCAAACAGAATAGAAAATGCACAAACACATTGAAAGAAATTCAAGTATTGTATGCATTATATGAACATCGGTACTCAGAAACTAAAAGGTGGCTGAATTCTACCTGCAGGAAGCTTAAGCTAGAAGGACTTATTGGAAATTATAATATCACCTTGACCATGAAAATTAGAGAGCCCCAAAACAGCAACAATCTCAAATACCAGCTTGATAACAAAATAATAAACTCTAAATGATGACATATTTTAAAAACAGAAGCAACAAGTATTTGAAAACTTTAACATGATAAAATAATTTTTCATAGAAATATAAATGAAACTTGATTTAGAGAATTTACCAAAATGGAGTGAGTTGTTAAAAGCTGATTTATCATATCATATATACATATTATTCTATCTTTTATTTCATGTCATTAATTTTACAGGAAGACATGCAATGATAAAATACAAATAGATACATTATAAGGCTGTAAATTACTTAAAAAAGAAAACACATTTAATTTTTTTAGACCTAAGACCCAGCATAGATCCTTTGTCATAATAAGCTTTTAAAAATGCTATGAATAGAATTATTTTTTTGTAAATTTCAAGAATGAAAAGATGTAATGATTTAGGGAATGTGACATAAATTAAGTGATTGTACAATACTACATGCTTTTGCAAATTGTAAAAAAGGCCTGAAAATTAGTTTTTCTGCTTCTTGTGGGAATCAGAGTTTTGTTTAAGAGGCTCAGGCAGATTGAGTCCTGTTACATGTTTCTATGTGGCCACATGCCATCTCATTCTGTTGCTACAACATGAGCTAAACAAAATTTGAGAAACTAAATATTATGTAAGGTGATTATTTTTTTTTTACTCTTTATTTCTCAAGCATATAAGTGACTCTATATCCTGGAGTATGAATGAAAGTGATACTTCCTAGCTTTATAAATATTACATAGATGTAAAGAGAGGTAGATATATCATATTCTGACCAAACTCACTGGATAAATGAGGAAATCCACTCCAGAAATATGAAATTTTTATATCACGTATAAGCAAAACTAGAGATAATTTATGTCCTCTATCTCTATAAAAGCAATACTTTCCTCTAGTATGACCAAATATAGCCTTACAAAAATGCTGTCTAATTCCAACAAGTGAACATATTTTATGGCTGCCTCCAAATATCAACCTTGATAAGAGGGAGCAAAGATTAATTTACTACAAGGAATTAAGGTTTTGAGAAATTAAAATAAAATTTTCTTTTTTTCCTATACAAAACTGAGTTATGTTAAATATATTCCCAAAACTACTTTAACACTTGCTTGATTTTCCAATAACAAGAGAGTAGTGAGAGCACATTAGTCAAATGGGAAGAAAGAACACCTTACCTCTATACCATTAATAAACTACCCTAGTGACTTTATTATTTTAGAGTTGCAGAAAGCATAAATTTCAATTATATGTTTTTTTTATTCGGTGGGGACTCATGGCCTCCTAGAAATATGACTAATCCAAAACCAAATGAAATATCATCAAGTAAAATAAGCAATGTTTAGATGAATGAGGTACATCAAATCTGTGGTAAGAAATGGAGAAATACTTTCCAAACAATTCTTATGGACAATAAGGAACATTTTGCCGCATTTATCAGATAAAGGCCATGCATAAGGTAATATAAAAAATAGTTTTAATTTAGATTTAGATGCTAATAAAATAAATAATAATAATTAGAGCACCAGCTTTTTCATAAATGACCAATCTTTTCTCTCAGATACTTTTAAAACTATTTATTTTATCTCAATTATATTTTTAGACCTCAAAGAAATTACTGCTTCATTTGACCCTTATAAAATTAATTTTATGTGAGATAACAGATGGATTTATTAATTTATGACTTTGAGCTATTAGGTAAGGACACTACTTGTATGCAACAAAAATTGATTGTCCTTAAAATATTTGAAGTCCAGAGTTCATTCTTCCTGACCATTCTGGGGTTACTCACAGAAATCTTTCTTTTCTAATGTTCAGCCCATGTCTGCTAGGTCTCAGAGACTGGTGTGTTTTTTTTTTTTTTTTTTGGGGGGGGGCGGGCGGCTGATGGTTACCAGGGACTGAATTCAGGGGCACTAAACTACTGAACCACATTCTTAGCCCTATTTTCTATTTTATTAAAGACAGTGTCTCATTGAGTTGCTTAGTGCCTCGCTAAATTGCTGAGGCTGGCTTTGAACTCACGATCCTCCTGCCTCAGCTTCCCACACTGCTAGAATTACAGGCATGCACCACCATGCTCGCCTTTGGAGACTGGTCTTTTTATCTTTTGATTTTTACTTAATCTTGGAAAAGAAAATCTCTGGAAATATAAAGTCCTATTGGAATTGCCATTCTTAAAAAATATAATATTAATTCCTGCTATTTTGAAATATTGGGAAAATGAATTATTATTATATTATATAATAATAATTATTATTAGTTATTATATTGTTATTAATTATTACTTATTTCTGTTAGAAATATAACTCAAAACACATAGCACTTTAGTTAAAAGTAGTTAATATAAAGAAACAAGATTGGAGGAAAGGAAAAGTACACTTCAGTAGGCATAATGCTAGATTCTCAGATCTATGCTGTGATAATATTTCCAAATCTTTTACATAACTGCCCTGCTCTCTATAGTGCACATCACCTGGGTTTTTCATTATTTGTACTTCATTCTTTTTGTCCTTTAGAAACTTCTTTTTATTCTTTACATTCATCTTTCCTTGTGTTTTTTACATCATGAATTCAACAGTGATTCTCAAAGGTATTCACATGTACCTAGATATCTAGAGAGTTTCCTTCCACTCTTTCATTCTTCCTCAGAATTCCATGTCCATGTTCACATACTAGACCACACCAACAACCCACAGTGCCCTACCTTAACGCCTTGCATGCAGACAATGCATGTCTCATGTGTAGTCTTTTAGACTTTGAGCTTTCTTGCTCAGGTATTGCTAATAAAACCCATCATACTGTGACTAACAGTACTATACAGATCTCACCTCTTTTTCACCATTTTAAGCTATATTATCTTAATAATTCTTACGTGCATTAAATTCTGTGGTCAGTCATGATAATTCCTGCTTTTGTTCTCATCCTTTCCCTTCATATTCATCTCACAAGATTGCCTGGATTTTATAATTTTAAGCTTAATTGGGGTTCTAGATATTACCTGGCAAATCTGTTTCTGCAGTAGGTTTACCCTCCTAATATTTGAAACTGCTGTGTCTTACATTTTTCTCACTTGAACTTCTTATTTCCCTCTCATCTAAGTTAATAGCATTGACAAAATATAAAGGAGTATAAAATTGAAGACTTATGTTTCTCTAACAGAATGGTTTAAGCTGTCCTATGAGCTGTTCATGCTTTTATAACCAAGGATTTGTCTCTTCTATTGTCAAATGCCAGTACTTTCAGGTATATTCTGATTACATTTTCATTAACTTCCAAACACATTTCCCCTCTAGTTACTTTCTCTTTTGAATCAACAGTGCCTCGTTATCTATCAACAAGGGTACAAAACTGCTCTAAATTCCCTGCATATTTCTCTAAATTTACCAAGTGACAGCAATTACAAAAATCTTCAGCTGAAACACTTTAATGTCCATCCATTGCATTATTTCTCAGTACTCACAGGACAGTGGTCAAGGTTAACAAGTACTTTCAGTATCCACGAACTATTTACTCATCATTCTGCTTCATCCTGGCTTCTCCTTTATTTCATTAGAACTGTTCTTTTCAATCTCAACACTCATCTTCACATTTTCTAAGTCAATATTGTCCCTTGTACCTTATCTTCTACTATAGATTGTACTAAAATAATCCTACTTATTTCTCACCATGTGGCACTATGATCATCACAGGATCAGGCTCTTTACCCCCTTTACCACTATAATCTGTATCTGTCCATTTTATTAGCTTTAAATTTCCTTGTATAATTTTGCAACTCTTCTGTAAGCATGTTTTAATTGAATCATAATGGCATGCTGCTGGAATTTTATTTATTTCTTGGTTTTACACACAATATTGCATTTTTAAAGTGCCACATTTATATCTGTGCATACATTTGATTTGTATTTCAATGCAAAAATATTATTCTCACACCTTGCTATCTTCTAGTATAGTGACCAAGTTTGCTTTTATCACATGAACATACTGTGGAAAACATCATAATTATGCTCTGAACTGAAATGTGTTTCATTATTTTGTTTTTGAGTTGCAAGAGGTCCTATTTTTAATTATAAAAGACTAATTCATTTTATAAGTTTTAAAGAATAAAATGTCTTCTGTTACACTGTTCACTATTATATTCGAGCATCACAAACCATTTTTAATACTGATAGTATCAAACTTATCATTTTTATGTTATTCAATATGGTAACTTTCCAAATAATAATAACAATTAGGATTATAAGAATATTAATAATTGCAATGAACTGTATAAATTCTTTAATAATAAATTTTACTTTATATTAACCCAAGAAGTTAAGGATTATTATAATTACTATTTTAAATATAAGAAAACCAATGCAAAAATAGTTGAAACAATATTTCCTGAAACAAAGATTTTAGAACTGATGAAGTCTGATTTCAAAAGTAGTCAGTATAGTGAAAGATATTATCAGTTCAATTATACTGTATACTACCTCTAGGAGTAAAAAAAATTATAAAATATATTTGGAGATAATATTATAAAATAATTAATATTCACCCAATGTACTCGAATTCATGTAGATATCATTTTCCTATGTAAGACAAAATAATATTAAAAATGTCAATTATCTTAAGTAAGCCTACAAATGTGTATCCCAATAAAAATATGAGCAATAGTTTTAAAGAAATCAACAAATATAAAATTTTAAAATATATGTGGCAAATAAAATTTTATTATTTTGTAAAATATTTTATCATTCTCAAATCATTGTGTTTTCACTACTTATTTTTTAGTGTTCATGACCATCGATATTCAGTTTTGGAACTCACTTAATGAGTCCACTTTTGTTTCTATTTTAAAGTACAATACACCTTTGTTTATTCTATAGTGTGAGATTATTTTTAAATTATCACCTATTGAACATTTTTTTCCTTAATTATTTGTGGTGTCATGTTTATAATGTATCAATTACCAATGGCCATGTTTATATACAATAACATATTGTTGATTATTACAATAGAATTTACTAAGTATATCTCTTAGAAAAAAATATTCTTTTTAAAAAATCTATATTTTATTCATAGTTTTTAATTCTTCCACATGTGTTTTAGAATAAGTTTGCTGTGTTCTTTAATTTGACATACTTTAAAATAGCATTGAATGTATATTTTAGATTAATTAAAGTGTTTACAATTTTAAGATATTAATGTGGTATTATAGCTCTGTTTTAAGATTGCTTTTGGCTTTTTATGTAATTTTTTATTTATATATGACAGCAGAATGCATTACAATTGTTATTACATACATAGATCACAATTTTTCATATCTCTGGTTGTAAACATAGTATATTCACAACAATTCGTCTCTTCATACATGTACTTTGGATAGTAATGCTCATCATATTCCACTATCAATAATTACCCCATGTCCCATTCCTTCTACTCCAACCGCTCTGCCCTATCTGGAGTTTGTTTATTCCTCCATGTTCCCGCTCCCTATCCCACTATGAATTAACCTCCTTATATCAAAGAAAACATTCAGCATTTGTTTTTTGGGTATTGGCTAACTTCACTTAGCATTATATTCTCCAACTCATCCATTTACCTGCAAATGCCATGATTTTATTCTCTCTTATTGCTGAGTAATATTCCATTGTGTATATAAGACACATTTTTTTTTGATCCATTCAACTGTTGGAGGGCATCTAGGTTGGTTCCACAGTTTAGCTATTGTTAATTGTGGTGCTATAAACATTGATGTGGCTGTGTTCCTGTAGTATGCTGTTTTAAGTTCTTTGGGTATAGACGAAGGAGAGGGACAGATGGGTCAAATGGCGGTACCATTCCCAATTTTCCAAGAAATCTCCATACTGTTTTTCATATTGGCTGCACCAATTTGCAGTCCCACCAGCAGTGTATGAGTATATCTTTTCCCCACATCCTTGTCAACACTTATTGTTGTTTGTATGCAAAAAAGCTGCCATTCTGACTGGAATGAGATGAAATCTTAGAGTGGTTTTGATTTGCATTTCTCTAATTGCTAGTTATGATGAACATTTTTTTCATGTATTTGTTGAATGATTGTACGTCATCTACTGAGAAGTGTCTGTTCAGTACCTTGGCCCATTTATTGATTGGGTTATTATTATTATTATTATTATTATTATTACTTTGTGTTTAGCTTTTTTGCTTTTGGTTTTTAATTGATTTTGAAAGTTGCTGTATAAAGCATTTGGATAATCTTGTTAGGATTATTCCTAAAGTCACTGTAGCTAATTTGTTCCTTATTATATATTTAATTTTTTTGTTTGATATGGTTTATTTTAATGTGATAGGCATTCTTAGTGGATGATTTGGGTAGCTCCAAATAATAATTACATGATTTATATTTTCTAATGGTAAAGGTGTTTTTTCTGATCTAATTAAATTGTCCAGCACTTGAATTATTCTAAATTCTCTAATAAATGAGTTAAGATGTCTACTCTTGTACAAAACATAAGATTATTATCCTACGTGCAAGCCAACAAGCTTATTTACCAGTTTCATAGGACTTAAAAGTCTTGGATGAGAGATATCCCATGTAAAATAACTAGTCAGAGCATTCATACATCTCCACTAAATTTGTGAGCCCCTATTTTTGTAATGCAATGTAGAAGCTCTCATGACACCTAAGCACAGGGGATTCCTTCACCATAAAGAAATGCAGAATCAGGGGAACACATAATATAGTGGCAAGTGCTGACCAGGAAAAAAAGGCATTATCCTAGCCCTCAGTATTCTTTGATGCATTCAAAACTTCCAAAAATATTTCAAGTTTAAAAGTATTTTACAGACCTTAAATCTTAAAATACAGAGCAAGATGTGCAAGAGCACAAAAATCATAGATACATCATCTCCAAAGAGTTCGGCATTTTGGTTTATAGTCCTTATAAAATCCCCATGAATTTTTTATTCTAAATTGGTGATTAACAAAAAAAATAGACAATGTTTTCTTCAATATAAAATCACTTGATTTTTCTCTTTTAATCTATTAATATGGCAAACAAATCAATAATTATTGATTTTGTGATGGTGAATACTCCTAAAATTCTTGACAGATGTTGCATACTCATTTTATAGGTATTTTAAATATATCATGAACTTTGGATAAGTGAAATTCTTGTTTTTATTTTTTTATTTTGTACTCAAGCATGAAATAATCCTCTAGTCATCTTCTGTTGCTCTTGACTGATATTTAAATTATGGCTATACCAGCTTCTCAAATAAGTGGAGCAGTTGGTTTCTTTTTCTGTCTTTATATAAAACTCATCTAAGAGAAATTTTCAGCTTACTAAATGTTTGGTAGAGCTTACCTAGAGTTTCTTTGAGGTGGCGATCTAAGATTAGCCTTGTTTTCATGAGTACTTATAAGTTTATTCAAATTTCCATTGCCTCTTCACCCACCTGCATTAGCATAGATTTTCTTAGATGTTTATCCATTTCATTTAATTTTCAAATTTATGACCTTACAGTTTCACATACTTTTGTCACCTCAATCATTTTTTCTGTAATGGTATGCTCTTTAGAACTTAAAAAAAAAAATGTCTCCAGCTTCTTGTCTTCTTCTTAGTCTTGCTAACAGCTTAAGCATGTTTTTATTTCCTTATTATATTCAGTTGCAATGCAGCATTTGGCAGAGCTAATCATTCGCTAACTCTTAAACCAATTTCTTTTCTTGGCTTCTATATGACATTAATATGTTCACTCATCTCCTTCTTGAACTGTATGGATCCTTCCTTCAAGCTTTGCATAATGAGTCTTCTTGTAGTGCTTGTTTCTTGACTTCCTAATTTTGTTTTTCATTAGTTTTTCTCTAAATGAACTTAATCAGTCCTACAGGTTAACATATTACATGAGCAAAGAAAATTAATGGCTTTACATCTCTATTCAAAAACCTAAGAATCTGATGCTTTAGTGGACTATTTTTCATCATTGATAAATAAAATTCTTCAATTAGTTACCAGATTTACATTGTCTGTATACAGTGGATGATATCACCATTAATAGTTGCTTAATTCTGAATGCTGGGTGTAAGTATTTATTTTTCCTTTTATAACACCTCAATTCCAGTATATCTGAATATCATGAAAATTTATTTGTTTTTGTCATTTATTTTTGTTAGTTCTTTATAGTTATACATAAAATAGGGTTCACTTTGACATAATTATGACATAATTTGTTCCTATTTAGTCCCCAGTAGTTCCACTTTCCCTTTCCTCCTTTCTCCCCCTATTCCCTCTCCTCCACTCTATTGATCATTCTGCTATTTACTTATAGAACTTTTTTTTTTTTTTAATTAGTGTCTTCTGGGTGTACATGATGGTGAGATTGTGGCATATTCTTATGCACATAGGTAATTTAGGTCAGATTTATTTCACTGTCTTTTTCACTATTCTGTCCTTATTCTCTTCCTTTCATTTCTGTTTGTCTCTTCCACTGATCCTTCTTCTATTCTTCTTTATCCCTCCCCCCTTTTTTTGGATTAGCTTCTGGATATCAGAAAAAAAAAAAAAAAAAAAAAAAAACATTTGACCTTTGACTTTTAGGGACTTATTTATTTCATTTAGCATGATAGTCTCCAGTTCCATCCATTTATTGGCAAATTGTGTGTGTATACACATGTCCCAAACCCATTCATCTGTTGAAGGGCACCTACGTTGGTTTCATAGATTAGCTATTGTGAATTGTTCTGCTATCAACATTGATGTGGCTGTGTCAATGTAGTGTGCTGATTTTAAATCTTTTGGATAAAGATACCCAGGAATGGGGCTTATTTAAAATATATCAAATACCTTCAGTGCCTCTCTGTTAGTCTGCATTCCCTATGGTATTTACATATCATGGACTCTTGCACTCAGTAAAAATAAATTAAGATTATTCAATTAAAACCGATTGTAAAAGTAGCACATTGTTAATACTTCGGAGTCATTACTAACTAAAATAGTGGAGATAGCAGACTGAATGCAGTATTTATTTGAAGTATATTAAAAACTTTCCTTAATAGTATTTTCCTTTCTTTCTCTTATCCTATCTAATTAATATGTATGGCATTAATTTTTCACAATTTATTCAATATTAGTCTTCTATGTAGGCATGTATAAAATAACCATTGATCAATCTGCGAGAAACACAGAATTGCAATCTAAGAAAGCATCTGTGTATAATTGCTTTACTTATGAAAACTCTTGATTAATTTTATATATTTTCAGACATTCCTGGTTAAATGGGCAGGTATATTTTGTTTTATAGTTTCCTACAATTGAAATATGAAGAAGACTAGCTAAAAGTGAAGAACATCGAAGAGAATCACAGATATAACTTTTTTGTAAAGCTAGTTTGTAATTTTAGTATGACTAAATGGGAAGGATATAAAGTATATCGAGATTTCTCTACCATGCAAGGGAAAAGCCACAATTGCCTGGACAAACATGTTCTTATTCTTTTTAGTAATGTAATCCCAGATTTTTACTAAGTATCTGCCAAACGCTGGTATCAAATACAGCTATAAAAGTGAGTCATGGCTAGGAACAGTTGTGCATTCTTCTAAGCCCAGCACTTTGGGTGGTTGAGTCAAAAGGATCACAAAATCAAAGCCATTATTAGCAACTTAGCAAGGAGATAAGGAACTAAGCATGACTCTGTCTCAACATAAGAAAAATAAATAGGACTGGTTGTGTGTCTCAGTAGTTAAGCTCTGGTTCAATATCCAGTACCAAATGCAAAACAAAACAAAAATAAATAAATAAAAGGAATGAAACATAACAGGAGAAACACCAATATCACTCTCATTTTATTACCATGGATCAGTTTAAAAATGGGTGTGCATCAAAGTATTGTTTAACTCTTTGATGTTTAGTAATTTTATTTTTAAATTTTTATTTATTTGTTCCAATTTGTTAAACATTACAGCAGAATGCATTTCAATTCATAGTACACAAGTGGAGTACAAATTTCATTTCTCTTGTTGTACACAGAGTAGTAGTAGACATCATTAGTGTCTTCACACATGTACCTAGGGTAATGAAGTCCATTTAGTTCCACCATCTCTGCTACTCTCATACCCCTCCCTCCCCTTGCCCTATCTAAAGTTCCTCTATTCCCCCCATACTCTCTCCCCTACACCCATTATGAATCAGCATCCACTTATCAGAGAAAACATTTGGCCTTTGGGTTTTTTTTTTTTTTTTTTTTTTTTTTGAGATTGGCTTACTTCACTTAACATGATATTGTCCAACTCCATCCATTTACCTACAAATGCCATGATTTTATTCTCTTTCAATGCTGAGTAATATTCCATTATGTATGTATACCACAGCTTCTTTATTCATTCATCTATTGAAGAAGGCCTTCTAGGTTGTTTCCACAGTTTAGCTATTGTGAATTTTGCTGCTATAAACATTGATGTGGCTGTGTTATGGTAGTATGCTGTTTTTCAGTCCTTTGGGTATAAACTGAAGGAGATGGATAGCTCCGTCAAATGGTGGTTCCATTCCAAGTTTTCTAAGAAATCACTATACTGCTTTCCATATTGGTTGCACCAATTTGCAGTCCACCAACAATGTATGATGTGCCTTTTCCCCCACATTCTTTCCAACACTTACTGTTATTTGTATTCTTAATAGCTGCCATTCTGACTAGAGTGAGATGAAATCTTGAAATAGTTTTGATTTGCATTTCTCTAATTGCTAGAGATGTTGAACACTTTTTTATATATCTATTGATTAATTGTATATCATCTTCTGAGAAGTGTCTGTTCAGTTTCTTGGCCCATTTACTGATTGGGTTATTTGTGTTTGGGGTGTGAAGTTTTTAGAGTTTTCATATATCCTGGAGATTAGTGCTTTATCTGATGTGAGGGTGGTAAAAAATGTGTCCCCATTCTGTAGGCTCTCTATTCACCTCATGATTATTTATTTTGCTGAAAAGAAGCTTTTCAGTTTGAATCCATCCAATTTATTGATTTTTTATTTTATTTCTTGCACTTTAGGAACCTTGTTAAGGATGTAGGGGCCTAATTCAACATGATGAAGATTTGGACCTACTTTTTCTTTTATTAGCACAGGATCTCTTTTTCATTCTTCATTCCTTGATCCACTTTGAGTTGAGTTTTATTGCATTGCGAGAGATAGGGGCTTAATTTCATTTTGTTGCATAGGGATTTCCAGTTTTCCCAGCACCATTTGTTGAAGAGGCTATCTTTTCTCCAATGTATGTTTTTGGTTCCTTTGTCTAATAAGAGATAACTGTATTTATATTGGTTTGTCTCTGTGTCTTCTATTCTGTATTATTGGCCTACTAGCTGTTTTTGTTACTACTGCTCTGTAGTATGCTTTAAGTTCTGGTATTATGATGCCACCTCTTCTTGCTAAGGATGTTTTGGTTATTCTGAGTCTCTTATTTTTCCAAATGAATTTCATAATTACCTTTTCTATTTCTATGAGGAATGTCATTTGGATTTTGATTAGGATTTTACTAAATCTGTATAGTGCTTTTGGTAGTATGGTCATTTTAACCATATTAATTCTACCTATTCAGAAACAGGGAGGTCTTTCCCTCTTCTAATATCTTCATCAATTACTTTCTTTAGCATTCTGTAGATTTCATTGTATTGGGCTTTCACATCTTTCATTAAGTTGATTCCCAAGTATTTTATTTTTGTTTTGAGGCTATTGTGAATGGGGTAGTATTTCCTCATTTCTCTTTCAGAGGATTTGTCACTGATGCACAGAAATTCATTTAATTTATGGATGTTGATTTTAAATCCTGCTGAATTCATTTATTAGTTCTAGAAGTTTTCTGATGGAATTTTTTGGATCCTCCAAGTATAGAATCGTGTAGTTGGCGAATAGTGATAGTTTCAGTTCTTCTTTTCCTCTTTGTATCCCTTTAATTCCTTTAGTCTAATTGCTCTGTCTAGAGTTACAAGGACTATGTTAAATAAAAGTGGTGAAAGACAGCATCCCTGTCTTGCTCCAGTTTTTAGAGAGAATGCTTTCAATTTTTTCTAGAATGTTGTTGGCTATGACTTATCTTTAAGTCTATTGATATGATAAATTACATTTATTGACTTCCATATGTTGAAACAACCTTGCTTCCCTGGGATAAACCCCACTTGGTTGAGCTTCACTATCTTTTTGATATTTTTTTGTATGTGATTTGCCAGAATTTTATTGAGAATTTTTGCATCTATGTTCATTAGGAATATTGGTCTGAAATTTTCTTTCTTTGATGTGTCCTTGTCTGGTTCTTGAATCAGGGTGATATTACTTTATAGGATGAGTTTGGAAGTGCTCCCTCTTTTTCCATTTTATGGGAAAAAAATTAAGGAGTACTGGTATTAGTTCTTTGAAAATCTTGTAGAACTCGGCTGTGAATCCTTCTGGTCCTGGGTTTTTCTTGAATGATAGGCTTTTGATGGTATCTTCTATTTCATTGTTTGAAATTGATGTGTTTAACTTGTGTATATTTTCCTGATTTAGTTGGGGTAAATCATATGACTCTAGAAATTTGTTGATGTCTCCAATATTTTCTATTTTATGAGAGTATAAAATTTCATAATAGTTCTAAATATCTTCTGTATTTCTGTAGTGTCCTACATGATATTTCCTTTTTATTCATGGATTTTAGTAACTTGAGTTTTCTCTCTCTTCTCATTAGAGGGTCTAATGGTTTATCAATTTTATTATTGTTTTTCAAAGAACAAACTTTTCCTTTTGTCAGTTTTTTCAATTGATACTTTTGTTTGAATTTCATTGATTTCAGCTCTGATTTTAATAATTTCCTCTCTTCTACTACTTTTGGTTTTCATTTGTTCTTCTTTTTCTAGGGCTTTAAGATGTAATGTTCAGACATTTATGTGTTGACTTTCTTTTTCTACGGAATGAACTCCATGCATTGAACTTTCCTTTTAATACTGCCTTCATAGTGTCCCAGAGATTTTGATATGTTGTATAGGTGTTCACATTTACCTCTGAGAATTTTTTAATCTTTTCTTGGATTGATATATTCTGCAATTGACTCTTCTTTCAATAGCATATTATTTAGTCTCCAGGTGTTGGGTTAGCATTCTTTTAATTTATTTTATCACTGATGTCTAATTTCATTGCATTATGATCCGATAGAATGCAATTTAGTATCTCTGTTTTTTTTTTGTTTGTTTGTTTGTTTTTGTATTTGCTAAAATTCGCTTTGTGGTGTGATGTATGTACTATTTTACAAAAGGATCAATGTACTTCTAAGGAAAAAAAGTGTATTTGCACGTTAATGGATGGAATATTCTATGTATGTTCTCTTAAGACTAAATTATAGATTGTTTTATTGAGTTATATAGTTTCTTTGTTTAGCTTGTGTTTAAAAGATCTATCTAGTGGTGAAAGAGCATTGTTAAAGTCACTCAGTATTATTGTGTTGTGGTCTATTTGATTCTTGAAGTTGATAAAGATTTGCTTGATATACATAGATGCCCCATTTTGGGGGGCATAGATATTTATGATTATTGTGCTTTGTCGATGTATGAGTCTCTTCAATAGTATAAAATATCATTCTTTATCCATTTTCACTAACTTTGATTTGAAGTCCACTTTATCTGATATGAGGATGGAAACCCTGCTTGTTTCCATGGTCTCTGTGAGTGATACATTTTTACCCACTCCTTTCACCTTCAGTCTGTGAATTTCTTTTCCAGTGAGATGAGTCTCTTTAAAGCAGCATATTGTTGGGTTGTTTTTTATAAATCCAATCTGTCAGTCTATGTCTTTTAATTGATGAATTTAGCTTATTCCCATTCAGGGTTATTATTGAAATATGTTTTTTATTCCTGGTCATTTGGTTTATTTTTGGTTTTTAACTTGATCTGGTTTCTCCTTTGATTGGCCTTTCTTTTAGTGTACTTCCTCTCTTAGCAGATTTTCATTGCTGTTTTTCATTTTCTCCTCATGAAATATTTTGCCAAGACTGTTCTGTAGTGCAAGTTTTCTCATTGTAAATTCTTTTAACTTTTGTTCATCATGGAAAGTTTTATTTCATCATCAACTCTGAAGTTTAATTTTGATGGGTATAATACTCTTGGTTGGCATTTATTTTATTTCAGAGCTTGGCATATGTTGTTTCAGGACCTCCTGGGCTTGAGGGTCTGGCATGAAAAATCTGCTGACATCCGAATTGGTTTCCCCCTATATGTAATTTGATTCTTCTTTCTTGCAGCCTTTAAAATTCTGTTTTTATTCTGTAGGCTAGTCATTTTCATTATAATGTGTCTTGTAGATCTGTTGTAATTTTGTACATTTGGTTTCCCGTAAGCCTCTTGTATTTGATTTTCCAATTCATACTTCAGGTTTGGGATATTTTCTGATATTGTTTCATTGGAGAGGTTGTGCATTCTTTTGGTTTCAAATGCTGTGCCTTTCTTTGTCCCAATAAATCTTAGATTTGGTCTTTTAATGTCATCCCATAATTCTTGGATGTTCTGTTCATGGTTTCTTACTATCTTCACTGTGTGGTCAACTTTATATTTCAGATTGTATATTTTGTCTTCATTGTGTGAGATTCTGTCTCTAAGTGATCTAATCTGTTGGTGATGCTTTCTATTAATTTTTTATTTGGTTTGTTCTTTTTTTTCATTTCAAGGATTTCTGTTTGTTTGTTTCAAAAACCACTTCTGTTTGACAAATGACTAACTATATTTACAATTCTTCCTCAGATATTCTGATTCTCTGTTGTAGTTTTCAGCCTTCTACCTCTATGCTTTTGACTATCCCAATAATTTTTAAATTTATTCTTTTCATGTTATCCCATGATTCTTGAATGTTCTGCTCATAGTTTGTTACCATCTTCACTGAAATACAGGTTTTGCAACCTGTATTTGCTCTCTTACTTCTCTGTTGGTGTGAGCAATAGTGATTGTATTTACTCTGTTATCTCTTTGTTGGAGTGATAAATTTTTGCCTGTATTTATAGGTCATTATGTAATTCAGAGATTATTTTAATTATGTACATTCTGAACACCTTTTCTGAAATTTTGTCTACTGTGCTGTCAATGGATTCTATTATTGTAGTATCATGGTTTGTTTGGGCACTTTCCTTCCTTGATTTTTTATGTTGTCTATGTGTCTTCCTTTCTTGCAGTGTGGATCTGAGGTATTACAGTTTCTACCCTATATTCTTGTAGTGTCCCTGCAGGTTAAGAATATCTCACTTTTAAGGGGGAGATCAATGTTTATAGCACTAAATACAACTAACATGCAGCCATAAATCAATTAGCTTCTACTTAGTCACTTACTGTTTTGCCGCTATAAACAGAAATGATCGGTATAATTATCTTCTACCATATAGGCAGTAGGTTTACATAAGTGTTTACAGTTTCTAGTGGTGGACAGAGAGAGAAGAGGGAGTAGGATGTGATGTTCATAAGGTAGGATGTGAGAATATAGAGGTATTAGATTATAGGACAAGTGAAAGGGTAATCAAAAGAAGATGGCTGTTAGCAGGAGAAAAAAAAAAGAGAGGTGATCTCATACAAGAATCTCAGTTGCCTCTGCAACAGGATGGTGACTATTAGCATATCTAGTAGGGATACCTCAGTGTAAACAAGCCCACAGGGACCTTGGTGACAGTGTTCCAGGTACTGATTGTTGTCCCTAGACGAAAGAGGCCACGACCCTACTTGGTGGAGGCAGTAGCATCAAGCATGTAGTACTGATTGTTGTCCCTAGATGAAAGAGGCCACGACCCTACTTGGTGGAGGCAGTAGCATCAAGCATGTAGTACTGATTGTTGTCCCTAGATGAAACAGGCCACGACCCTACTTGGTGGAGGCAGTAGCATCAAGCATGTAGGCACATTGCTATTGGGCTTCCAGGCCTCAGTCAGTGTCCCAAGATGGAATCTGCCCCAACTACAGATGGCAGAGGTGGCAGTGGAGATAACCCAAGATGGTGGTGGATGTGTTCCAAGATGGAAGCAATTGCTTTCAGAGATGGGGCTTAAGGATGGGCTGTAGGATGTATTCAGTGGCCAATTAGGCAATGCCACAGTGTGGCATGTGGTGCTGCAATGGGCAGCTTCCTCCTGGCTCTGTCTGATGGTGCAAGGTGGAGAGTACTATGTGGGGGAGCTATGATAGAGAGTAAAATATCCCCAAATGGAGGAAGTTTGGGTGAAGCCTCACATTAGTGAATAGGGAACCACAATGCAGTGTTCCTCTCCATGTGGGTGGAGGAGTTCCTCTCCACATTGGCATGGGGTTTCCTCTCTGTGCCAGTGGGTAAGTTAGTGGCTTCAGGGTCAAGGTGAGGGAGCACATATGGTGTTCCTATTTGCGGTTTATAACTTGCCTTGGTTTCTCCTTTGATTGCTTTTTTCTTTAGTGTAATACCTCCCTTTGCTCATTTTTATTGTTGTTTTTAATTTCCTCCTCATGGAATATTTTGCCAAGGATGTTCTGTAGTGCAGGCTTTCCCACTGTAAATTCTTTTAATTTTTGCTTTTCATGGAAGGTTCTATTTCATCATCAATTCTGAAGCTTAATTTTTCTACATGTAAGATTCTTGGTTGGCATCCATTTTCTTTTACAGCTTGGTATATATTATTTCAGGCTCTTCTATCATTGAGGAAATCTGAAGAGTTCCTAATTGCTTTACTCCTAAATGTAATCTGATTCCATTCTCTTGAGGCTTTTAAAATTCTCTCCTTATTCTGTATGCTTAGACATTTTCATTTTAACATGCCTTGGAGTAAATCTCTTGTAATTTTGTACATTTGGTGTTCTGTAAAAATCTTATATTTGATTTTCCAATTTATTCTTAAGGTTTGGAAATTTTTATGATATTATTTCATTGAATAGATTGTTCATTCCTTTGGATTATAACTCTATGCCTTCGACTATCCCAATAATTTTTTTTCATGTTATCCCATAATTCTTGAATGTTCTGTTCATAGTTTGTTACCATCTTCACTGTGTGGTCAACTTTATTTTGAAGATGATATATTCTGTATTCATTGTCTGATTTCTGTCTTCTAAGTGATCTAATCTGTTGGTGATACTTCCTATTGGTTTTTTATTTTGTTTATTATTTTCTTCATTTCAAGGACTTCTGATTTTTTCGCAATCTGTATCTCTGTATTTAAGTAATCTTTTGCTTCCTGTATATGCTTATATAGTTCTATCAAAATAATTTTTGCTGCTTGGGTTTGTTCTCTTATATCATCCTTTAATTCACAGAACAGTTTAATTATGCACATCCTGAACTCCTTCTCTGGCATATCTGATGCTATGCTGGCCACAGATTTTAATAATATAGTATCTTGGTTAGTTTGGGGCACTTTCTTCCTGTGTTTTTTCATGTTGTTCATGTTTCTTACCTTCTAGCAATGTCAATCTGAGGTGTTACAGTTTTTACCCTATAGACTTATAGTGTCCCTGCAGGGGTCCAACACCTCTCCTTTAAGAGGAAGATCAATATTAATAGATCCCAATGCAAACAATGCAGAATCTTAAACCAAATAGTTCCAATTAAGACATTTACAGTTTTGTCACATTAGACAGAAATGGTGAGTTCAATTATCAATTACAATATAAACTGTAGGTTTGCAAAGAGTCTACAATTTCTAACGGTGGACAAAGAGAGAATGTGGCGGGAGTGAAGGAGGTAATGTTAAGGAGGTTATTATATAGTTATTAGATCTTATGATGTGTGAAAGAGAAATCAAAATAAGTTAGTTAGTAGCAGGAGAAAAGAGATAAAGGGATTTGAGGGAGACACATAAGTGGGAAGACAATAGAGTACCACAAACAAACAAACATAAAAATTATTAAAGAGGAAAAAAATGTAAAAATGAAAAAGACTATTTAACACAACTGTAATATACCATTTCAACATCCCAGTGCTCAGTAGGCTAATGCATAAAAAGTACTTGGTTTCACAAATGTTGGGGATGTGAGTGCAGGAAAAGAGAGAGAGAAAAAAGAAAAGAAAAAAAAAATCTAGATGGAAAATTAAATGATTGTTTCTGTTGGAGTTCAGTGTCTTTCTTGTTTCCCTTATCATCTAGTAGGTGGGGTTGTCTGTTGTTTGCTGATATCTCCACCCTCAGATGGTGAATATTATTAGGGTGGGAGGGTTTGTCTTGGTGGTGGAACTCCTAGAGGTGTGGTATAGCAATTGCTGTTCTCCATTGGAAGACTGCGCCCTAAGGATCTCCTTTGGGGCCCACTTGTGTGTTGTGGGTGCCTGGCCTTATCTGCTTATATCACTTGTAGACCTCACAAATCCCCTACCTTGCTACTTCACAATCAGAAATCTCTCTCTCCAGAGGTCTTTATGAGCCACGCTCCAGGCCTGAGCACATTTTGCAGACAGCTGTTTTGTATCAGGCAGATCAGAACCAGGCTTTGCGAGTTATAGACCAGCCACATATCTGCAAGCACTGTGCTGGGTTAATGGCTATGGGAGAGAGGAAGACTATAGGTACCTTGATATTGTTTCTAGGCCCCAGCCAGTATCCCAAGGTGGGTGTTGCCCCAACTAAAGATGGTGATGGCAACAGTGAGAATAACAAAAGATGGGGGTGTATGCTTTCAAGATACAGAGATGAGGCATTGAAGTAGGCTGGACAGCATGTTCAGAGATGCAGCTCAGTGGCCTTCAGTGCTATGGCAGGTGGCTGTCCTCAGACCATGTCCAATGTCCCCAGGTGCAGGTTAACACATAGCAAGCAGGATGACTATGGTAATGGTTGCAGTGTCCCAAGATGGAGGTGACTGGGGGAGCCTCACGTTGGTAGTTGGGGGTCCATATGGGAACAGCAGCCAAGGATCCTGTGCAGGTGGGTGGCTGGGAATCCTGGGGGGGCACTGAGGCTGGGAGTTCTATTTGGGCATGGAGGCTGGTGGTCCTTCCTGTTTAATCATTTTAATTAACAAATATTAATGATTATAAATGTATTTAACAGCTGAATATATTTTGGTTGAGGTTTTCTATTATTTGGATGCAGTTATTTTATTATTCATTTTTTGTACTACATAATATTAGGGTTTAGTTTGACATAATTATACAAGCATGGAATAGATTTTACTCAAATTCAGTGCCAGTATTTCCCTGTTTTCCTCCCCCTCCTCCCCCTGTTCCTTTATCTCTACTGTACTGATTTTTTTTTTCCATTTTTCAATTATATTTTAAATTAGAGCCTTGTGGATATACACGAAGGGGAGTTTCACTATGGTATATTCATATATGTACATAGGAAAGTTAGGTCAGTCCTTTTCACCATTCTTCCATTTTTCCATCCCTCCTCTTCCCCTCAAACACCTTTTCTGTACTACATGGATTTCTCTTCTTGTGAGAGAATAGTTCTTACTTAGTGAACTAGAATTATGACTTGATAACCCAAGAAAAAAGAATTTGCAAAGATGATATTTACTTAGAAAAGGTGGAAGGATAATGAATTCCTTTCATAGAAAGCATAATCTAACTTGTATTATTCATTTTAGAAAACATGAATATTATAACTTAAAAATTTTGGATACCATGATTGCTAAGCAAAACTGTAATTTTGTTAGTTTTACAAAGCTACATTATTCAATCAGTTCCAAATAAAGTGAGACAGCAAAAATAAATCATGATGAATAAGATAAATGTATCACTGGGGCATAACATGAAGTATATACTCAAGGAACAATTCAAAGAGCAAAGGCAGTCTAAGAGCTCTGGAGAATTGGAGAGGGAATAAAAGATGTAAACAAAGAAGTATAACAGACATGGTCAAGTCACTTTTACTTTTCCAAAAACCACTTCTGTTTGACAAATGACTGACTATATTTACAATTCTTCCTCAGATATTCTGATTCTCTGTTGTATTTTTCAGCCTTCTAATAATCTTTTTATAAAAAGCCATTATTCAAGAAAATTCGTGAATTTTAAATTTTTAAAATACTTTCACAAAATCTAGTTTAAGGATAGGTATTAACTGCTGTTTTAATGAGAACATGAACTAACTTTAAAGATAAATATTGTCATTTGATGACAATATTTCTGGAGCTATAAAACTAATATTTAAGCTTTATTTTTATTCTACAAATAATGTTGCATTTCATACATAAGCCAAAACAAAAACAATAATATATTTTATTATAGTTGCTTTACTTTGTAATACAAATAGTAAATGGATATTTCTAGTATTTAGCCTTAACTGAGAGAGATATTAATGATTTTGCCCTCTTTATTCTCTGCATTTTCATTTGAAAGTCTAATGTATGTTTGCACAAAGGATGGAAAAGGCATTCATAGTTAATGTAAATCAAATCTTTGATCCAATACAAGTCAAAGTCAGCCCTCTATTTTCAAAACTGAAATTTTGATCATATTGGTAAATATGACACTGAAAAAGTGTGTGTCAAACACATACAAATGTCTCACATATAAAATATAACTTGATTTTGATGATTCATAAATTAATAAATGAATTGATGTTATCACTCTAATGTAGAATGTAGAAAGTAAAATTCAATCATCACACACACTTTGTTATGTATATGTATTTTGTCATGTTTACCAAATAGAGGTATTTATTAAGTTTACATTTATAGTCTGTTGATGCATTTGAATTACAGCAATTTTCAGAAGACAAATTAAACCAAAGGTAGACACTAACAGAGAGCTATTGAGATTCTCACATTCGTGAAAAGCTATGAGACCTGATGTTTTCCTATCTGAGGATAAGAGAATGAGAGGTAGAAATGAGAATCTTTCAAGCCTGAAACATGGGAGCATTACTTTCTCACTTAAAGAGGGTAGTTTGGAAAAAACAGTTTCATTCATAGCCTATAAAAATGTAAATGTGTCTCTGTCAAATGATTTATTTGAAAAAATAATGAAAGTTTTTTGTTAAAAATTGAAATTCTAAGACTGTGCAACTATATTTAGGCAGACATTTTCAAACTTGAAAATTAATTTGAATCATATTTAAAAACTGAAGAAAGTCTGAGAAACAAATATAAAATTCAATGTAAACATTATAGATAGATACACACATCTATGTATACAAACATATACAAGTTATATTAATGTATATTTATTATGTTTTATGTACACGAATAAACACATATGTGTATGACTTTATATATGTGTGTGGTGTATATGTTTGGTTGTGTGTGAATTTGTGTGTTTTATAATACACATATATTTGACTTATAAATTAACTCACATTAACACACAGTATTTAAAAGAACACAAGGAAGGAACCAGAGTTTATATACTGTGACAGGTGTAGTAGTAATGTGACCTTCCAGTAAAATTTATTTTTCAGAAACAGAAGAAATATTAACTTATAAAATACCCCATATTACATGACTTAAATTTTTTAATATTTCTACATATTTTTATTTTAGTGATTGTGTTTTGATCCATGTATATATTTTAAGACAATTTCATCAAGCTAATTAACATAAGCATTAACTCACAACTTATTATTTTATGATGAGGATATTTAATATCTGTTATTTTAGCAACTTTTATATACACTGTAAGCCACTATTTACTGTTGTCATCATACAGTGTAATAGATTATTAAAAATAGATTATTATCAAAACGATGGGTGATAACAGCTGTCAGAGAGGACATGTATAGAAAAGGAATGACTACCTTCCATGTTGTATGCAGATGGGGGTAAGTATTATGGTGGATCCTCACAAGACTAAAAATAAAACTTCTTGATGATATTTTTAATCACTGAAAATAGGAGTATTCGCCTACTAAATTCTAAAACTTATAGAATAAACAAGAATTATGGAATCTTCCTTCTTTACCTTATTAAAGAAACAATTTTCCCTTGTAATGTGATAATAGACTAGTTCTTCTGAAATCAAAATTAAAACAAAAAGTCTTATAAAGCAAAATATATGAGGCAGTTGTTTTCAGTTATCAGCCACTAGGACATCTGCTATGGAAGACAGTAGTTCTTAAGAGGGGAGACATTCATGAAATGAGCTCATGATGTTTTCCCAGTTTGCTACCTGGGGTCAATACTGATGTTATTAGTCCTGTTAAGAAATATACTCAGGGACCAAAACTTGGGGCTACATATGTAGTTGTTATTTGTAGGGCAGGGAACTTGAAAAGGAGGTGAGGGACAGAAATCTATGGTCCTTTGGTTTATACCTGACCTGAATATTTATTTCAGAGGTGGGAAGCTACCTATAGCTTATTCAAAATACAGCTTATATGGGGTTGAGAGGAATAGAACACTGGAAGTAAAGTGGCATTGGAAGAATATCAGTCTAACCTAGCTGGATGAGATAGTGGAACCCCTATAATATAGAAATAAGGACAATTCAAAACTCAAAATTCAAAATTACCTTTAACTAATACAGAGTTTGAGTATGAATGACAGTCAAGTTAGATGAATTGAAAAACAAATTGGACTTTACACAAATCTGCCCAAACAAAGCAAAAATGTTGGTGAATCTTGGTGTTGTATATAACTAAAAAGAATAAAAAATTAAAAAAAAAATTAAAAAGCTTAAATAAATAAAATGTTGATAAAAAAGATCTGACAATGATTATTATTTATACATTTATAAAATGGTCTTTGTTGTGATAGATATGTTCATTGGATCATGTTGATGATTATACAAATGCATAAATTTCAAAACTTAAAAATTATATATTTTAAGCATGTACAGTTTGTCGTATGCATTATATCTCAATAAAGTTGAGAATGCACACACACATATATACATGTATAATTTGGAATTTAGAGATAAAAGAAAATGTTGCAAAATTCCTTGTAACTTTTAGCATTATAGTGACAATAACACCAAATATGACAAGATTATTAGAACAAGAAAAAAACACTCCAGAAAAAAAAAATTTATAGAGTAATTGCAGTGGTATTTGGATAGTAATAATAGATATATCTCACTTTTTAAATATCTCTTCATGTGTCCTTTTTGACATATTTATTATATATAACATAAAATCTCTTATAATATTGCTAAATCATTTAAACTTTTCCCAATTGATCATTTAAGCATATGTTCTATTCTACTTTCAGTAATCTATCTAAAAAAAAGAAATTTAAGAAGAACTTGCATATGACTTTCTTTATGATGATTATTTCTTTGCTAGAAAACTTAAGCCCTAATTGCATACCTAACATTTTCAAGAAATAGTAGCTTAGTGTATAATCTGTTAAATCACTTTGGTTGTTAAAAAAATAATTTGTGATTATGATGCTATTCTTGGGATCATTTCCAATAATCTTGATGTTCATTCAACATTTTAAACAAGTAGGAATCTAATTTTTTAAATAGATATAATAGATTTTTTAAGTGACATATAATTTTTTTCATTTTTATTTGGATTATTTAGCCATAAGAAAAGTATTTAATGAAATAATTTCTATTTCTGAGTTACATCCATTGGGTGAGCAAAGTTATCATATAATTTATGCCAATAAATCTCTTATTAATCTTGTAAATATACTCATATATCATTAACTTGGCTTTCTTTTATGTTTATTGCTTTTATTTTGAAAAATTAAATAAAGTTTATATAAATTTTACATAAAACACTTTTATAATCAGCTAACCAAGTTTTCTAAGCCAATATACTTTAAAATCCTTACTGATATACTTCTTCAATTTCAACTGATATAATTTTCATAATTAATTTCTAATGAGATATATAGTCACCTCTTATGACCTGTCTGCATTTTTAAATTATCCAACATTTTTTCTCTTACCTCTCATATTAATATTTTATCCAATTCCTTGACAAGTTTTTTTTTTAATTATTAACTTTTCACATAACAATATACTTAAAATTCCAATTAAACATTATGAGCTAACTACTCTGCAAATTGTACACTGCTTAAGTTAGCAGAGCTCCTTTTATTCTATTGACATGGAACAGATAGAAGCATTGAATTTGGTTTAATCTATCTTTTGAAGCTCTGAGCATAACAAAAAGAATTCAGTTACATTCTTAAATTTGAAAATATTTGTACAATTTTTATATATTAAAAACACGGAATTATTGCAAAATGTGCAGAAATACATTGAATTTTAGAAATCTCCATACAGTACTGAAATGTAAGACCTATATATCTACAAAAAGGAAAGAAAAATAAGTATATGCCTAGACTTTCCAGAATAGAAACCAGATAGATGTGGTTATTGAATACTTAGAATGTAAATATTGTTCCATAGAAACTATTTCATTTTATTTTAATCAATTTAATTTAAAGTGTTCATATATTGGAAAATTAAAGCCATTCTGAAAATTTGATTATATGTATTTATAGTTCTTCAAAAACACATTTATAAAATGTAACTACATGTAAATTTCCAATAAAAATTCAGCTTCTAAAGTACCACACATATAATTGTATATACACACATGCACACTTGAAATACATACACTTACATATTGGGAGACAGTGAGAGATACAAAAAAATACAGATATTTGTTTTAAGTGAAAATGCAATTCATATTGTATTCAGCCTTAGAAGTGAAGCATAGCACTTGATTTTAATTCAAAAGTATTTAAATCACATGCAACAAGAAGACAGTAATTCTTAAAGCAATATCATAAACAAGACTAGTTTTCCTGGGGATTTCAAGAAGTTGAAACAAAGAACATGCTTCTGTGAGTAAATAATTTAAAAGTACAAACCTAAGAAAAGTATGAAAATTCAGGTTTATGTCTGAAGCAATGCACAATATGCGAAATAAAGAAAATGTGCAATATTTTGAGCTTGGGACTTTGAAGTATTAGGAAATCTCAAAGGGAAAAAAAAAATCTTACTTTCTTTCACATTGTACAAAAAGAGAAAACCTTATCAACATATTACCTGGACCTCTCACAAATCTTGGGATGAGGTTTGTGCAAGTCTAGGGGATTGAGTCTAAATTCACCACAATGTAAAATTAATGAGATATTTTTATCTCTTATACAGGTCATATTTAATGATTTTTCACAATTATATTAATTATACTTCTCAAACCATAATCTTTTATCAAATAAAAATGTTGTTTTTGAACAGGATAAAATAATTGTTTTTTTATCTTTATCTCTTTAATTAGAATTGCAAGCAAACATGACAAAGGGATTGTTTTACTGTGTTCATCAGCTTTTCATTACTATAACAAAGTACCTGAGACATGTTCCTTATGAAGAAAAGAGGCATACTTCCCTCAGAAGTTTTGGAGCTCCCAGGGCATAGGACTTACATCAGATCAGTTCTGATGAGGGCCCACCAGCCTGTGTCACAACATGGAGGAGAGCAATGGTGGAAACAATGAAGAAGCCAGTGAGTTAGGAAGCCAGGGAGATAGAAATAGAAACAGGCTCAGGCTTTCCCAATAAACCTCTCAGGAGAATTCAGGTGGTTACAGAAACACTGTCTTAATCCCTTTCAAGGGCAGTACTCCTATTGAATTGGGACCACCCACTAGGCCCCACCTGTTAAGGTCCCAATCCACTTAACATCCTCAGGACCAAATCTCCAATGTGCCAACTTTAGGGATTCATTCAACATCCAAACCATAGCACTAACACAGAACAAAACAAAGAACACATTCTTAATAATTTTGCTTTATATCTTTACCTCACTCGAAATAAAAAAATAAGTCTTCTTTTATTAGTTTCCTGGCTAATATACATTTTACCAGCATCTTTCTATCCTTTCTATAGCACACCTCATTAGATAACAGAAGAATTTAAATTACACTTGTATTTAACCTTCCCAAAACCTATAGATACTTTCATTCATTTTTGATAAATTTAAATATGATATTTTAAAACTTCACTTCTGAATTCTGTAAGAAAAAGAATTCTGAAAAAAATGTATACGAAATTTATTTTGTTGGTTTTAGCTAAAACATTGTCTATACAAAATATTTCTGGTATTATTAAGTTAAGGAATACATAGAATGTTCTTTCATATTAGCACAAAAATTAGTGACCCCTGTATATTTTGTTCTCCATGATGGGAAAATTAATTAAACAGTTCCTCCTGAATTTATGCTCTGGTTGAACAAAACAGATGCAAAAAAAAAAAAAAATTGGTCTGTGCTGTGTGCATTTTTTTTCATAGGAAATGTCTATATTTCTCAAATACTGTAAATATTATTCCAACACTAAGATTTTTCATGTAATTAAAAATGAGTTTGTCTTTAACTTATGAATATTGATGGTATGCTTACTATACTTTATGAATATTGATGGTATGCTTACAGGTCATTAAAAAATGTGTCTGGCAAATGCTGGGCTATCCCATGAATTTAGTATCCTTAGGAGCAAATGTTACTGAAATTAACATGTCATACTTCCAGTCAAGAGAAATAGTAAGTATATTCATCTTCTTGCATTTTTTTATACATAAGAAAATATAACCTTCAAAGATCAGAGAAAAAATAAACTTAATGAGAAAAAATGAAGAGAATGGCAATCAGGCAGAATAAAGGAGCATAAATTTAGGCGGTGGTAACACAGGAATGATGAAGTTTCCTGCTCTGGTTCTTACCTACTTAAGGTTTATGTACATAAAATTGTCAGGAAATTATTACCAACAATCTTACATGAAATTTGAAACAAAATTCAGCACTTGTAAAGTGAAAGTGTTTTTCATCATTATTTTGGGGGACTAAAACTTTCTTTCCTAAATAAATATTTCTAAATCTATTAACATGTATGAATTAGGTGACCACTTCATGACTACCAAAACAGTCCTGAATTACAGGATCTAATTTCAATGTGTCTATATTTTGACAGTGGAAATCACTCTTTCCTATTAATTTATTGACATATGAGGTTTAATATTCAGCAGAATAAACTTTAGGAATTACTCACGATAGCAACCCCTTTAGGGAGAATGGTGATGGTATGTTATACTCCTGTAAAAGCAGGGATTTTTATTGCATTTCATCATCATCATCATCATCATCATCATCATCATCATCATCATTTTACTATTTTAGCTACAATACGCATTTAATTTGCTGTAAGTTGATTTAAAGGTTCATATTTCTTTAACATGGTGAATCTATATGATATGAGAAAAAAGGAATCATATTAACATTCAAAACAATCAAGTTTTCTTGTCAGTTCTATCATGCAAATGCTTTGAAGATATTGCTTAATTTTTGTTACTTTTAGTTCTATCATTTATAATCCTTCATTAATTATTTTAAACTTATAGAGCTGGCGATTAAATACAGCTTTCAATTCTCACACTTATCAATTCATTAACTATTGAGTTTTTTTTTCTTTTTGGCACTGCCAGCAAATAAACACACAATATTCAAAAAAGTGAATTACTGATTTCTATTCACATGCAGTTTGAAGTCTAATAAGTGATACAGACACTGTTAAACAATTAAATGAAAAAAATTAAATTTTGATACAGAATAAAATAAAAAGTAATATAATATATTACATGATACATAATACAGATTTTGGGACAAGTAACAGGCAAAACTTTCCTTAGGTATTGGTATTTCTATAGCATTTGACATCACCTAATTTTATTTCATTAACAAGGAAATTTTTGTTCTGTTTTTCTTTACATAGGAGAATGTAAGGTTCATAAAGGGAAAAGTTTTATTCACTGCTCTGTCTCTCATTGATGAAAAGGTTAAATTTAGACTGTGTTTTTCATATTGCCATGTTGTGGCCCTCAATAAATATTACAATGCTATTTAAAAATCTATCATGTTTTTTAAGAAACTGCAGATCTAACAAATATACTTATTAGTTTATTAGTTGAATATCCCTTCAACATTTATTAAATATGTATCATTGCCAGATGTTATGTTACTAACTAGAATTATAAAATTAAAAAATTATAGTCTTTTTACTCAAAAAGTTTACAGACTTTTACAAAGAGTCCCGTGGAAGAATAAGTAATATAATATGTTATGGGTACTGCATTAACAAGCTCAATTAATGGCCTATTATAATGAACTAAAACTGTAATTCATGACTAATTTTAATACCTTTTACTGGCTCATCAACCCTGAAAGCAAGGTGCTGTCATCTCTATTCTTCAACAGAAACTGAAGATTCATTAGATTAATCAGATTATCTATAACACTCTTGGAAAAAATGGTAATTTTGACCTAAACCTGGCTATTTTTTTTTACTTTCTCTTGAGATTCTGCTTACACATGTATTATTTTTATGTGTTTTGATTAATCTTTGAATATATTGACATTTTTCAATGATTTTTCTATTTTGAATTTCTAATTTAATTCCATTGTGATCTGAGAACATTCTTTGTGTGAAGGTGTGTTTTAGCCCAAAATCTGATCATTATTAATGAATGTTCTGTGTGACTTTGATAAGAATTATGTATCCACCTCTTGTTGGATAAGTTATTTTATAAATATATATCATGCCCAGTTAATTGATGGTGCTTTTCAGCTCAATTTACTGATATTCTGCCTATGGAATCTGTCAAATTCTGAAAGAGGGGCATTGAAGTCTCCAGTGATAATAGTGGGTTTGCCTATCTCTCCTTCCAACTGTTTTAATTTGCTAGGACTGTCATAACAATGTACCACACACTTGGCGGCTGAAACACGAGAAATTCATTTTTTTACAATTCTGGGGATGATATTAAGTGAGGGTATCAGCAAGATAAGTCTCTTCCAAGGCTTGTCTCTTTTGGGCTGATGTCATTTCATGGTCTTCCCTCTGTGTCCTGATCTCATGATGACAGAACTCATTTTGAATTAGGGCCCAGCCTCGTGACATGGTTTTTTTTAACATAAATGTATCACTTTAATGATGTCATATTCAACTGTAGTCACATTTTGAAGTATTAGGAGTTAGATCTTCAATATATAGTTGGGGGGGTGAGGACAATTCAGCTTATAGCCAAGTTCTATCAGTTCTTATCTCACATATTTGCAGACTCCATTGCATTAGGAATTTTCATCTTCTTGACAAATGACCCTTTAAAATTATTAATATCTTTATCCATTACAATTTCCTTATTTCTGAAACTAATATATCTAATCTAGCTGCATTATGGCTAGTATTAGTTGGGTCTATATTTCTCCTTTCCTTGTCTTTTAATTAATCTTTGGTTTTATATTTAGAGTGGGTGATTTGAATACAAACATATATTTAGGTCTTGCTTTTTTTGCATACTCTCGGTGTCTGTCTTTTAGTAAGTAAACTTAGATCATTCTTTTTTAAAAGTGATTGCTTATTTATGAAGTTACAGACTATCATGTCTGCTACTTTCTCCTATCCATAATTTTTTTTACCCCCTCTTTTTCTTTATGTTTACCCTCTGGTTTCAATTGAGTATTTTATATGATTTCAGTTTATCTCCTTTCTTACTGAATCCATTATGCTTCTTTTAAACACATTTTCATGATTGTGCTACAAATTTCAATAAATAACTACCTTTAAAGTTACCTCTCATCATCATTATATTAATTCATGGATAGTAAAGGTAGTTGAGAATCAATTCCCAGTTCTTCATTTCCTCCCTTTATACAACTCCACTCATTCATCTCACTTATGTATAAGTTCTAATCACGTTGATGTTCTGCTTTTTGTGTCTATACTGGTTTCTGACATAGAATCACTTTTTCTTTTCTTTCTTTCTTCTTTTTTTTTTTAAGAGAGGAGAGAGAGAGAGAGAGAGAGAGAGAGAGAGAATTTTTTAACACTTATTTTTCATTTTTCAGTGGACACAACATCTGTATTTTATTTTATGTGGTGCTGAGGATGGAAACCAGCGCACCACACATGCCAGGTGAACACGTTACCGCTTGAGCCACAACCCCAGCCCTAGATTCACTTTTTCTATAAATAATTCGTTAAATATTTCTTGTCAGGCAGATCTACTAACATCACATTCCTTCAATCAACTTGTTGTTTGAGAAAATATTTTTCCTTCACATTTGAAGAGTAAATTCAATGGAAACAGAACATTTAGTTGTTGAGGTTGTATTTTTTAAACTTTAAATAATTGACTCCAGTTTATTCCTGCTTAAAATATTTCTAAAGATAATTCTAATGTAATTATTAGCCCTATTTATCTAGATAAGTTTTTTTTCCTCTTTCCTCTGGCTTCTTTGAACAGTTAGTCTCTGTTTCCTGTAGTTTAAATATGATATGTACTGCTGTGCAATTTTTGTTTTGTTTGGTTTTGTTTCTTGAGTTATCGACCCTAGCAACTTCTACCTTTGATATACATTGATTCTCTAGATTCATCATTTTCTAGTTTGCAGGGCATCAATATATCCTATAACCTTAGTTCTTGGTGTATAACGAAACAATTGTTGATTTGTAGTTTGTTCAATATCTTTTTTTGCTATTAGTTTTGAAGTGACAGATTCCAAGCTCATGTTGTAGCAGAAACAAGAAATGAACACCCTATTTCTGATACTTACATATTTATTGACTCCACAAATCTTAAATGACAGCAGTGTTGAAGTAGAAGGACAAAAATGGGAGCTTTATTATAAACACCCAATTGAACAGTGATGGAACATAAGTTAGGCAGTGGATATAAAGGTGCCATTATTACCAGAACACAAAAGAAATGAAAAGTGACTGGCTAACAAATTTGAATAGCTCAAGTTTAAGACTATGGAAAATTGTTGTGCTGGAGTTGTGGCTCAGCAGTAGAGTGCTTGCCTATCACCGGCCAGGCCCTGGATTCGATCCTCAGCAGCACACAAAAATAAATAAATAAAATAAATGTATTCTGTCCAACTACAACTAAAAAAATAAATATTAAAAAAGACCATGAAAAATTGTAAAACTTTTTCCAGTATATGGTGTTGATTGAGGATTTGATCCATGACACCTCCTCAATGTGCTTATGACAGTCATAAGATACCAAATATGACAGTATTTTTTTAAGTAAGCCAACTTAAATATGATATATTTAAAATCTTAAATATGATATATTTAAAAATCTTAAAATATTAAATTCAAGGACTATAAAGATGAACAATAGCAAAATGAGCTAATATATGATGCTGCATGTAGGTATGCATTAGAGTATGAAAAAATATTAAACAATGAGGATAAAATTTTAATGGGATTTTAAGTATCAAATTACATCATTACTCTGATCATTATATATATATATATACATATTCATACCTACACAAACACACACATAAAGTAATTGAAATATCTACTATGGCATACTTCCTATTATCATTTTTTATACAAAGCTGATGTAATTCACTTTCATCATAGTATTTTGTTTCTTCTGTGAAAGGTCTAGGGGATATCCCCAGTTAGATATATTAAAGATGCTCTAATTTCCCAACTCTTTTTGTTTGGAATAATTATCACTTTCTTCCTTCTGTGTGACATAACTTTCAGTTTTCAGGATTATTTTTCCAAAGCCATGCTCTATATTCACAGAATTTGATAGTAGTGTAAATTCATACTGAGAAATTTCATGGAGGAACCTAGCAGTAAGTTTTATGATGACGAGGCTTTACCTCTTTAGAGAATAATTGGCAGTGTATACAAGTTTGAAATGTTGTGTAAGAAATGGAATGTGCTGCAACATATTTAATTTGTGTTCTGAACATATTCACAATTTATTGGTGAGGAGAACTTCCAAGTCTGTCTTTGCGAAAACCTATGTTCTTAAAGATTTTATTAAAACTGTATTCAAGACAATTTATCTGCATATCTTGTTGATCTGTGATACTTACGTGAAATCTTGTCAAAATATTTTGCCACTATAACATAGTCTTGTGATTATTAAGCATTTTAAAATCATGTAACCACATAGATACTTCCTAATACACAACATTTGAATCCTATAATTTGGGCAAAAGTAAATGCTGGGTTTTCTGCTTTGTTTTTTAGGGTTCAATTATTAGTATTATTGTTGATGTTTTTCATAATATTAATAAAATAATGCAGCTCACTGTCTTAATAAAAAAGTAACAGTAATGCATACAGATAAGTTAGTTTTCTGCTGAGTTCTTTTAAATTTTAAAAATAGCCACCTGTCATAAATCATCATAAATTCTGTGTATTTGGCATATCATTTACAAAACAATGTCTTTTATATTAGTGTATAATGGACAATAAATAATTTAAGGTCAATTACCAAAAAAGAAAGTATAATTTTATTTTATTATTATATTTTTTTGCAAGTGTAATTTTATTTTATTATTGTCTTCCTATACACACTACAAGAGCAGATGATCTCCACGTTTGTCATCCTAGTGTCTCATTTAGGTGCAAGAATTAAAATGAAATGACATAGATTAGCAGGAGAAAAGTATATACATTTATTTAATACAAGTTTCATGTGTCAGTTGAGCTCTCATAAAAAAGTAAAGGCCAAGGCAGCAGTTAGTGTCAGTTACATATGTATTAAATTAGACCAAGCTTAATAAGGTGTGATGAAACTATCTAATTTTGTGGGAAGTTTTCAAGGTAAGACTTATTCTACAGAATAAGATGCAATATCCTAATTCAACTTCTTGTCCTGAAAATAAGGATGTTACTTTGCTTTCTAGTACAGGAAGAGTATCTTTCTCATGGATTTTTACCTCCTATTTTTAAGAAACAGCACAAAGTTCAGAGTGATCTGGTACCTGTTGTATGTCAAGGGCCTTTAACATAAATGATCAATTCCCCAGAACAATAGTTCAGCTCCTTCAACACAATTGTGATAACTTTGATGAATGCTTTGGACATTTCATTTTTTATTTTTATTGTCACCATAGGCAATGTGCTGTGTGTCTTTTGAGAAGTGATAGAAGTCTGTCTAGAATTGGTCTAAATAGTTTTATTTAAAAAAATAATAATGATAAAAAGAATGTACACTTAGAGAATTGACCACTGGCCAAGTCATGAAACTTAATAATTTCCAAGAAACTTTAAGGCTGTTTGTAGAGATCACTCAACATTGTTTATTGGTAACAATAACATTGGTAATTTATACATGATTTGAGAGGCCACTGGAGACCTGCTTACCTGCTTATGTTAAAAAAAATGGAAAAGAAAAGAAAAGAAAGCAATGTCCCCATAGAGCAGAATGTAAGAACTCTGGACAATTTCTTAGCACAAGTCCTCTGACTACTCTATATTCTGTGCGTGTCAGTGGTTCCTCATCTGGGAGAAACACAGCTTTTAGCAGGAAAACTGAAGCAAGCTTCTCCAGATGCCTCACAGTGAGGTGGACTCATGCATCCCTTTACTGCAGTGAGCACTGTATTATATCCTTCCCTTGAAATACTCTGTAGATTACTATGGATTATAGCTGGGTTTTGTGAATCTGATAACTGAATCTCCTCCTTCATTGCTAATGCTATCATGCTGTTGTGTAATATTTCAATACTAGCCTGAGAGGAATAAAACTTTAGAGCTGTATCGTTGCCACCTGTGTTTCGCTGCTTCTTACAAGAAGCCAGTTATTCTTTTTATTGATGTTTCCTAGTGTTTACCAAATCATTTTTGGTTTGTTTCTTTCAAGTTTTGCTGTTTGACAAAGCTCTTCATTGTTTTAGACAACCATTCTATCCTTAAAGTTCCTAGCACTCTCTTCCAAATAATAGTGCTCCTTACTTGATTGCTATGAAGATCTCTGTTCTTTTTTTTAATTTCAAAATTTGTATTAGTCTTTTATATTTATTTTTTTAAAAAATTTATTGGCTCTCTTTATATATACATGACAGTAGAGTTCATTTTGATATAATTATATATGCATGAAATTTATCTTGTTCTAATTAGGGGCTCAGTACTGTAGATATACATGATGGTGGGATTCACTGTGGTGTATTCTTGACTACCCCATCCCTTAAATTCTTATTAGAAATTATGCACCATTGCATGAGATTTAGAAGTAGAGACATTGATCCTTTGAGAAGGACACTTCTGCCTTATGAGAAAAGTGATAAGCAGTAATTTTAGCCCCTGAATTTCTTGATTTTCCTCTTTCATCATGAATCCTTTAGTCTATCAGAAATTGAGCTACTGTTTTTTGACATTTTATATATAAAGTTTTTGCCCCATGATGAGAGAAAGTATTAGACATCTTGGGTAAACAAGCTTCTGGCACTCAGATCTAGGAAGAAATGAAAAATTCTGATAGTCTACAAGGAACCATGAGCATAGAATACAGATTAAGGAAGCCTCAGATTTTTGGTTGTGCATACTTATAATAAGGAATTCTGAGCTGAAGACTGGAAGTTAAACAAAAAGTTTTAGGCTAAATAACAAGAGACTCACTCCGTATTTTTTAGCATATTTTAGATTTTCTTGAATTAATATTTTCTATATGATCTATTCCCTTAAGAAAATTCACAGAGTTTTGACATTCTAGTTTAAAAAAATTATTTTTTCACTATTTGTTTTGGTAGGGGTGGAGTCAAAAAGTTTTGTCTAGTACTTATCTAAAATTATTTTTCTTCTTACTAATACACTTAATAACCTACCAGCACAATTTCTACATCTCTTAGTTGAAACCTTGATATCAATGAATGTCATTGTCTCAAGGTGTAAATGCTTCAAGTAGGGACTAAAAGAGTGGTTCCATTCAAATTAAAATTTAGACCTCCATGGAGAAGGTATTTGGGGCTCTTCATGTTCCATAATCAAAAATTGCAAAAAAAGGAGTTGCTAAACTGGCTGCAGAAGTTGATCTTCATCAACTAGGGCAAATTGGAATGTTGCTGAGTCAATTACATAATAAATTGGATAGGTGGAGAATATATATGAAATGGGTGGTAGAAGAAAAAAGCTTTATATGTCCACTATGTTTCCTTGAGGCACTAAAGTAAGGATGTCAGTAAAAGTTTTTCATTTGTATTTTTAAATGTGTTAGCAATTTTCTGGTGTCATGTATGCTAACTTAAATACAAATTTTTAGAGACTACATTTATAATTTAATTTTTAGGAAACAGAATATTTAATCACTATATAGTATTTTTATTAAATTTACCCCAACTGTATATAGTAACTGAGGTAATAAAGTAAAAACTAAATAACATTTAATTAAAATCTTTTCAATTATAAATCTCCAGAGAATGTAATAATTTTTCATCTTTCTTACATGCCAGCAGTATTGCTTTGTATATACAAGAACAAGAAGTAAAACATAAAGATTTCTATTTCTTTCCTGTAGATAAAAGCAACATTTAAAATTATGTACTTGGTAGATTAATAATTCTTCATTTACATCTCTTTAATATACACAGATTTTTGTGAAAATATATCCTAATTAGCTGTTTTTCAAAATATCCAAGAAAATACATAATTAGACATGTATTTTTGCAAACATTATCCATGATGTTAGAAGTTAAAGTAGTTCAAGCATTATGGGTAGATCATTTAAACTGTCTATTAATAATTCTTATCAAAACTAGGACTATGTTGATCTGCAATGCCCAGCTTTTATATGATTTCTAACATCCTATGGTTATTATCTAATAGAAGTAAATATTTTGATTCTTATAATTTCATAATTTTATAGTTAATTGTAAATGAGATCAGAATCCTCATTCAAAGAGAGATGGCATTAGTAGGACTCCTTTAAATCTATGATTTGGCAATTTTTATGGGCATGGATTTCAGTGATTATGTTTCTCATGCAAATATTTCTTAGATATTATTCCCGTATTTTTTGTAGGCTTGAAGAAAACATAATATTTACCTAAATTGAACAAATGACGAATGAAAAATAAATGGTTAGTTAAAAGGAGGGAATAAAACAATATAGTAAGAGGAAAAGAGAAAAATAGATAATAATGGCAAGAAGATACTTAGTCAAATGTGCTTTAAAGAAAATTATATAGATAAATATCATCATGATATTAGGAAATTATTGTAAAAGTTGACAGAATGATGTGAAACTAAGAAAAAGTAAAGCAATTTTCATAGTTCTAGAGATCATAGTTTAATTTTCCTAAGATATGAATATTTTTATTTAATTCAAAGTCCATCTGAATTTTCCTCTTCACTTTGGGTAGGCTTTCATTTATTAAAAATAAATAATATACACACAAAATTCATTTTAATTAATTGCCCATACTTATTTTTTTCTTCTAAAGTATTTTCTACAACTCAATATCAAAACCACACAACATGCTGGAATAGCACTTCACTAGTAAACTGTTAAGTGTTTAAAAAAATTATCTATTTTTTAAATTTGTTCTAATTAGTAATACATGACAGTAGAATGCATTTTGACACATTGTTCACAAATGGAGCACAACTTCTCTTCCTCTGCTGTACATGGTGCAGAGTCACACTTATGGTGTAATCACACATGTATATAGAGTAATAATGTCCAAGTCATTCCACCATACTTCCCATCCCCACACCCCCTCTCCTCCCCTCACTCTGCCTTACACAATCCAAAGTTCATTCTTCCTCATCCCCCTGTAGTCATTTGAATTTACTAAATTCCAAATGCTCCCACATTATAATAATAAAACAAAACTTATGTAAATAGGACATAGTTTATCTGTGTGCATTTATATTCGATATATAAACATCATTCAGAATACTTGGCTTTGATGTTTATCATAAGAAATGCAAAATATATTTATAATTAGTACTTTATTTTCTCATATTTAAAAGTTATTAAATTTAAATTTAAATATAGCTGTGTGCTTTGATTTTGTACACTGCTGCATAAGGTAATTAAGCATCTGATTTTAAAATGCAATAAGAAAAATTATATAAAATAAGTCCTACAGTTAACCAAATATTATTTTAAAAAATTAATTATCTTCTGAAACATAGAAAGCTCTTTTTTCAGAAATTTCAACAAATCAAACTGCTTGTAACCATTCTACGATATATCTATTTCTCAAAATAATATAAGCATTTTCTAAAGAAAAAAAAAAGCTATGTAATTCATTATAAAATGCCCTGAAGGCATAGATTTTTCTCCAAGCAGGCGCCACATTTCTTCTTTGCAAAGGAAATCAATTTGAAAAATAGGCCAAAATGCCTACCAACAACAATTCAGTTGCTTTGATCATGTATACTGACTATAGAGTGTATAAATATGTGGGTATTTGAATTCCATGCATACTTATTTTTTAAACTGTTGAGTAGATATTTTCATGGAATGTTTAAGTGAACAGCAGTTGGTAATAGCATTCAGTGTGTAATGTAACCATGTACCTACAGTAAAACTTATTTAATGATAGACAGCATTGTAAGCATTGTAATTAATAATCAATCAAATGTTTTATGTAAGTACAAATGTACTTTGGAAATGAATAATTTCACAAGATGAAATTATAATACAGCCTCCTCATGCTATACAGACTTTAAAATATCTAACACTATTCTTTTTAACCATAACATTTCCAGTAATTACTTTGGTCTTTTAATAGTGAAGCAATATTTCATTGACACTTGTTATTATAGTTTATCTTTAGCAATTCTACAAATTGACACTAATTCAAAACAAAAGGTTTTTGTTTGTTTACTTCAGTATATTAATATTGTTTAACAAAATAAAAAAAATTCTCATAAGAAAATATATGTGATAGTTCTGTGGGAGCTTACTTTTCCTGAAATATAACTTAATTTGAACAAACACCACCATCTGGACCATTAGTTGAATATTTTTGGATAGTGTCTTCCCAGGAAACATGTATGCCTATTGTGCAACATATAGCTACTTTTTCTTTTTTTTTTTAATACCAGAGATTGAACCCAGAGAGGCTTAATTACTGGGTCATATCCCCAACCTTTTTCTTTTTTATTTTATTTTATTTTTATTTTGAGACATGGTCTTTCTAAGTTGCTTAGGGCCTGGCTAAATTGCTGAGCCTTGTATTGAACTTGCAATCCTCTTGCCTCAGCCTGGGGAGCTGCTGGGATTACAGGCAAACACCAGTGTCTGCAGAACTACATATTTTAAAACACATAAAATTACAACTACTAAAAAGGGGGCTAATAAACTTTTTAAAAAATTTTTAACTAGTTATGAAACTCATTTTGAGTGTTAGTACTAATAAGCAATAGTGCATTGGTAACCTTAAGAATTTATGGATAAGTCTTATCTACAGTTTCGACAACTACTTGTTTTCTTGGAACACTGGAATGGAATATCCATTAAAAATTACCTTTAGCCTGTAATCCCAGTCCCTTGGAGGCTGAGATAGGAGCATCACAAGTTCAAAGCCACCTTCAGGAAAACTAAGCTGCTAAGCAACTCTGTGAGACCCTGGCTCCAAATAAAATACAAAATAGGACTGTAGATGTTGCTCAGTGGTCGATGCCCCTAAGTTCAGTCTCTTGTACCAAAACTAAATAAATAAATAAACATTTTTAAAAAAATTAAAAATTATCTTTAGGCTTCAATCATACTTCTTGTTCAAGTAGAATGAATGTTTATGTGTATAACTCTGATTATTGTATTTTCACATATGTTCTCAGCTGTTATATTTAAAAAAAGAGTAACTGAAATGAACAAGTTATTCTTTGGTATTTTGTTTGCAGTTCTAACAAATATTTTGTGGAGAAAATTAACTCTTGACTATATCAAAATAACTATACATGTTTAAAATGTACATAGATAATATCATTGTTATTTGTGACACATGCTGGATTTTAAAAATTGCTTCATATTTATTTGTGAAGCTTAATGTAATATGGTGAAGTTAACTGAGTTGAAGAGATTATTGTGGTATTAAAATGGGAAACTGAGCCTTAGATTATGCAATTTATCAAAAATCACAGTGTTCTATGGATTAGCATGAAATTCAATTTCAATAAATAACATGTTACCTTGATTCCCCATAGCTTTTATTTTCTATTGCATTATGAGAAAATTTCTGCATTTTCTATTAATCATCATTTGCATGCATGTGAACTTCAAATGTGATGAAAACATACTTACTTTGTTTGGAAAGTTCACATCTATCTCCCATTATAGGCATTTAAGAATTATTTTTCCTGTAATAGGTTTAATATGTATCTAACACAATTTATGTCCAAATTTTTGCAATTAAAGAGAGAACATGTTAAAGCATTTGATTCTATATTATGTTTGACTGCAGACAGTTTTCACTCTCCACAAAAAGCCATTCTCCATATCTGGAAATACCTGTATATTCCCTTATTTGGTAGTGGTAGGAAGTTTCCATTCTCTAACCCTAGTTCCAAATTATCACCACTATAAAAACCAAAGTCAGTCTCCCCACTCCATTAAAACCATTCAAGGTTCAGCTTGAATACCTACACAGTGAACCCCACAATGTCTGCTATTTATATACCAGAAAATTTCATACTGCCTGCATGTTTGAAGTAATCAGCATCAATTTCAAAAATGATTTTGAAGTCAGAAACACATCTTATTTCTGTGTAGTGTCCATAGTAGGGCTTGATGTAGAAAACCCCTATTATCATCCAGTTGAGCAGTAACAGCTTTTTAAATGAAGCTCAGGAAAACTATGATATAGATAGATAGATAGATAGATAGATAGATAGATAGATAGATCGATCTTCTAGCTGAGATATATGTATATATCTCAATACTGGACATTTTGGCTTAAAAAGACAATGTAAGTGAATTCAGTTTATAATTCCTCCAGAGTGAGGGTTTTCAGACAGGGAAAAAAAAAAAAAAACGCTTTTGGAACTATAAATCTTGGCACAATTAATGAAATCACTCATATTTCATTAATCACATCTCATTCACTGTTCATAAATTATGTGTGTTCTGCAGTGTGTGGTAGCCTCCACCTGCAGTCCAAGTGACTCGGGAGTTTGAGGTAGGAGGATCACAAGTTTATATATATATATATATATGGCTGGGGATATAGCTCAGTGATAAATTATCCTGGGTTTAAATAAATTGTCATCCCATTGACTTGCATTCACATATTGAGCTATTTGTGTAATATTTAGTAACTGTCAATTCCATATTATTTGAATTTGAATGCATCACAACTATACAAAATTCTCTTTTGAGGATTTTCTTTTTATTAAGATTAAGCCAGAGAAAGAAGTTGTGCTCCATTTCTGTACAATGTGTCAAAATGCACTCTACTGTCATGTATAACCAATTAAATGAAAAAATAAACAAGCAAACAACAATAGAAAAAAAAAAACTCTTCAACAAAGGAAATACCAGGACAAGATGGATTCTTAACTGAATTCACACACCTTTGAAAAAGAACTAATGCTGATTCAATGAAATAAAAAGGTAAAGCACTTTTAAATTAATTGTATTAAGCCAGTTTTATTATGATACAAAAACACTATATAAGAAAGAAAGACATTATAGATGAGTATTCCTGATAAGAAAGATACAAGATATCAATTCTTGATAAAATATTAGTAAATGATAATAACAAATACATAAACTAATTATACATAATGATCAATTTTATTCCATTTGAGTGGTATGAGGATGGTTCAACATTCACAAATCAATAAATCTAAGTCACCTTGTAAATACAATTAAAGACAAAAATCGTAAGATAATCTCAAATGATGTAAAAAAAAAGAGCCTTTAACAAAATTTAGAATGCATTTTTATTTAAAACACTGAAGAAGTTAGAAACAAAACTTACCTCAATATCCCAGTCTGTATATATGGCAAACCCAAAGCAATATCATACTAAATAGAAAAAAAATGCATTCCTCTACAATCAGGAAGGAGACAAAATTGTCCATTTTTAATATAGTATTGTTATATAGTATTGATAACTAGAGATATTAGGCAAGAGAAAAATATGAAAGGCATACAAATTAAAAAAAAGAATGTCAAAATATTGTTTGCTGATGATGTTTTACAAAACTTAGAAAAATAAAAATCTTAACCAGAATACTTTTTTTGTCTAATAAATACATTTATCAGTACACATAATCAAAATACAAAAGTCAATGTTTTTTTATACAACAATAGTAAATCCACTGGAAAAAATTTAGGAAAACAATTCCATTCACCATAACTTGAAAAAGATACCTAGAAATAAATCAAACCATGAGATGAAAGATCTCTACAATAAAAATATAGAACACTGTAAATTAAATTGGAGAAGATATTAGAAGATGGGATGACCTCCTATGTTCTTGGATGAGCATAGCAGATGTATTCTCAGCTACATTCTATCAGACCTTTAAAGAAAAGTTATGTTAATCCCACTGAAATTATTCCATACATAGAAATGGGGACTATTTCCAAACCTATTTTAAGAAGCCATTATTATCCTGATACCAAACCAGATAAAGTCACATCAAAGAAAGAAAATTTCAGACTAAAATCCCTGGTAAATACATATGCAAATCTCCATAATAAAATAATAACAGTCCACATTAAAAAACACATTGAAGATTATACACCATGATTATGTTAGATTTATCACAGCAATAAAGGTTGATTTAATATACATAAATCAATAAAGATAATTCATCACTTAAAAAGTATCAAGGATAGGGGCTAGGGTTGTGGCTCAGAGGTAAAGTGCTTGTCTAGCATGCATGGGACACTGGGTTCAATCCTTAGCACCACATAAATATAAAATAAAGATATTGTGTCCACCTAAAACTAAAAAATAAATATTAAAAAAAGAGTATCAAGGATAAAAATCACATGGTTATCTCAACAAATTCAGAAAAACAAAATGTTTTGGCACAATATAACACTCATTCATGTTAAAATACACCAGAGAAACTAGGGACAGAATGGATAAAAAGTGTAAACATTTTTTAAAAAACCAGGAAAAAGACAAGAATGTCATCTCCCACCACTCCATTTCAATATTGCTTTGAAACTCTAGCCTGACCAATTAGACAAGTGAAGGAAATTAAAGGGATACAAATACGATGTCAAAACATCCTTGTTTCTTGATAAAATAATCTTGTATATCAAAAGAATAAAAAACAAATCTAAAAATTTCCACCAAAATCTCCACTAGACATGTTAAACAAATGCAGCAAAATAGCAGAATACAAGATGAAGAAACAAAACTAGGTCTCTCACATCCCAATAATAGATCTGCTAAGAAAGAAATGAGAAAAAAAAAAAAAAAAAAAACTATCACATTCCCAATGAACTCCAAAATATTAAATACTTAGGAATAAATTTAACTAAGAAAGTGAAAGACATCTATAATAAAAATTATACAACACTGATGAAAGGAATTAAAGAAAATTTTAGAAGATGGAAAGATCTACCATGTTCATGGATAAGTAGAATAAAATTTTTAAAATAGTCATGCTAACAAAAATAATCTGCAGACTCAATGGTGTCCTTATCAAAATGTAACAATATTCTTTATGAAGCTTAAATAAGAAAGTCCTAAAAAGCATATGGTAAAATAAAAGTATTTCTTAGCATTAATAGCAAAGCTGAAAGCATCACAGTACAAAATTTTAAATTATACTGTAGAAATATAGTAACAAAATCAGCATTGTATTTGCATCACAACACACATGACAAATGACAGAATAGAAGATACAGAGACAAATATAACATAAATACAGTTATTAGATCCTTGGAAAAGTTGGTAAAAACATTGGAGAAAAAGAAAACTATTTTAACAAACGATGCTGGGAAAACTAAATATTCATGCATAGAAAAATAAAACTAGATCAGTTTTATTCACTCTGCACAAAAATCAACTCTATCAAACATGTAGGAATTAATCTAGAAATACTGCAACTTCTAGAAGAAGACACAAGGTCAACAAGCCAACATACTGATGTAGACACCAAGATTCCTAAAGCTCAAGAAATAAAACTGAGAAACAGTAAGTGGAATGGAATTAAACTAGCAAACTTGTATACAGAAAAGGAAACAATTAAGAGCATAAAGAAAGAGCCTACAGGAGGGGAGAAAATCTTTGCTAGTTAGTATTATGACAAAGAATTAATATCCTGAATATATAAAGAGCAAAAAATTGAATCCTGGAAAATGTAACCAAATCAATAAGGCAAATAAACTAAACAGACACTTTACAAAGCAAGAAAAACAAATGACTGACATAAATAAATGTAAATATATATTTTTAAAAATAAATATATAAATATGTATTAAATATATATATATTTAAAAATGTTTGACATCTTTTGCAATTACAGAAATTTAAATTAAAACTACACTGAGATTTCCTCTCACTCCCATTAGAATGGCAATATCAGAAATAATATCAAGAGCTGAAGAGGAAGCAAACTAGCAAAAGAAACAATTTTGATGAGATTTTGGCACACTCAGTGTGGAAATCAGCATGCAGGTTTCACACAAAACTAGGAATGGAAGCATCATACTGTCCACCAACAACTATCCTGTATCTACTCAAATGATCCAAAGTCAATATACCATAGAGACTCATGCACATCCACTTTTATAGCAGTGCAACTCATAGTAGCCAAGTTGTGCAACCAGCCTCAGTGCCTATCAACAAACAAATGTATAAGGAAGGTGTGGTTTATATACCCAGTGGGGTTTTACTCAGCCAAAAAGAAGAACAAAATTATGTTATTTGTTGGGAAATGGATAAAACTGAAGAACAGCATGGTAAGTAAAATAAGCCAGACTCATAAAATAAAGGGTTATATATAGTTCTTTCATTAATGGAGATAAAAATGGGGAAAGGGGGATCTCATAAAAACTCTTGGATTTTTTTTTCTATTGTACTGCTTGAATTTCACTTGCATTAATGAAATTTACTTGTCTTAACCTCTGACTTTCTGGATTCATTACTATTATCAGAAGAGTGGGATTTTCAGAATTCTGTTCTTGGTCTAGCTTGAGGAAATATGCAAGGATCCGTTAAGTTACACTGAAAATCCTTTTAATATACTTAATAACTCCCCTTATTCTCCAAGAAATCACATAGAAATTGATTATATATTTGTGTTATAGTTCCTCAAAAGAAAAGAAACAATGTTAAAATAGAAAATATCTTAAATCAAAAATTTTGTTTCTAGAAATAGACATAAATATTTTGTAGTGTGACTAATTTGTAATCATAATTCAGTTTCTATGATACTCGTCCTACCCTTCACACAAAATACTGTACTTTATAATAATTTCATAAATTTTTACTCTATTTTAATATGGTAACTTTTACATAATTTACTTTAATTTTTTTTATCCAGTGTTGAAGATTGAGCTTATGGCACTGAACTAATATGTCACTATCTTATTATTTATTTTAGTTATTTGTTTAATTTTGAGATCAATTCTCACTAAATTTCCAACGATGGGTTCATTATTGTGATCCTCTCACTCAACCTCCCTTTTAGCTAAATTATAGGCATACTCTACTGCTCCCAGCAAATTTGTTATTTTAAAGACATTTATTTTTAATATACAGATTTATTTTAAGGTATATTTAATGTTGTAAACTTACATTTGCTGTTTTTTTTATTAGGTTATTGTCTTTAAAGCATCTTTAAAGTATCTTTAATATTTTAAAGTTTGAAACTAAATGTTTTACATACTACATAATATAAATTTATGTGATTTCATGAATTCTTAGAGAAAAATGTGTAGTTCTACTTGGTTGGTATTGGAAACCATGTATATATAATAAATAACTCCAATGATTAGTATGGTTTAGGTCTTGTTTGAATGCTTTTATCTATTTAATCTATATCAGTTTTGGCAAAAGGTGTTAAGGTCTGTAAACAAGTCAAGATGGCGCCTGGCATTTTGCCAGAGGGAGTGGTTTGTGAAGTAACGCCAGCGAGCCATTAAGTGTGGAGATTCCTTATTGGTTGACTACTGTATCTAGTTTATGTTAATTAAGATAAGCTGTGTATAATGAATATATGCCCCTCCGGTCCTACAATGAACGGCTCCCACTCCTGCTGTATCAATGTACATAAGTTGTTCATCACCCCACGGTTATTTTGCTGCAGCCGGACTGCGGCAAAAAGGTGCTTTAAAATGGTCAATTGTGCCAGATGCAGTGGCACATGGCTGTAATTCCTGTAATTCAACTTGGGAAGCTGAGGCAGAAGGCTGCCACTTGGAGACAGTGGTCAAGGAAGACATTTTCCCAAAATAAAAAATTAAAAAAAAAAAAATGAAAAGGGCTTATAATATAGCTTACAGGTAGAGCAGCACTGGGTCCAATCCCCAGTGACACAAAAACCAACTACAAAAAAAAATATCAATTGCCACTACTAAATTATCATTTTCCTGCATACTTATCACGTATTACTTGATATATTTTTAAAATGTTATATGCATATTTTTGAAAATGACTTTTAATTCCAAATACCTTTTTATATACTATTATATGTTCCTTACATTTTTTAAAATAATATTATTTTAGAGTTATTAAAATTGATACCTCATCTTTTTTTACTCACATTTGCCATGAATATATTTACTTCCATCATTCTATTTTCAAATTTTCTGTATCATTTTGTATTTAGATAGAGAGATATTTTTCCATCATTCTATTTATAAATTGTCTGTGTCCTTTTGTATTTAGTAAATCTCCTATAGAAAGCATAAAATTAGGCGCTGGGGTTGTGGCTCAGTGGTAGAGCACTCACCTATCATGTGCGAAGCCCTCGGTTCAAACCTCAGCACCACATAAAAATAAATAAACAAAGATATTGGGTCCAACTACAACTAAAATATAAATATTCAAAAAAGAAAGCATAAAATTAGAAATGGCAGAGGAGATCAACCCCCAAACACTTCAGAGTCCAGAAATGAAGCAGTGAAAGAATGGCTGACCAGAGAGGTGGTTAACAGAGTAAATAAATACTCTAAAGCTTTATATGGGGAGTTTGAGACTGAGGGGAGGAGAAACAGATATAGAGGTAGAGGAAAACCACTTTAGCTTACTTTTTAGCAACAAGAGCTAGAAAGAAAAGCAGACTGAATTTCAATGTGACAGGAACATCCAATAAAGTAAAAGAGACACAGTAAAGCAATTTAACCACAATTGTGGACCAAATCACATGCCTATAATGGCAAACATTTTGTAGAGAACACAGCTAGCGCTCTTCCTTAGAAGACATTAAATCAACACAGCTTCTTCCCACCTTTAGATAGCAAAAAATAAAGCCAGAGATAATACCTTTGAAATGTGTTACTACAGTAATAAGCATAGAAAAAAAATTATAGAGGGTTTCCTGTTAGCTGAAAGTTACTGAAAATACCTCAATGTACCCACTGACAAGGGGAGTGGGTGAATCAGACCTAGATGATAATCATTCTTGGGGAGTGTTAGTCCTTACTCAACATTCAACATTACCTCCCAGGGACCCCAGCAAAGGGAGTGTATCAGATATACTATCCCCATCACAGTGAGAAATAAAACTTCTGTGAACTACACCAACCAGGATGGGGATTTGTGTGCCACCAACAATTTACAGTGTCTGGACCCACAGGCTGCACAGTGGTAAACAGGTGCCAAGTAATTTAATAGCAATGCTTTGAGATCACATTAGAGGGAAGCAGGTTCCAGCAATTCACATTCAGGATCAGTAAAGCACAGATGTAGATTGGGCCTAAGACTCTCCCAGAGTCAAATGGATGGTACCCCCATTATATGTCAGTCTGAGTGGAGTCATCTGTGATAAAGAAGATCCATGGAAAGCCTGTGTCCATAGACATGTGGTTGTGGGCAGCCATAAAGACCTCTCCAGGGGAGACATATTGGAGGGGAGTAGATGCCAGTGATTCACAACCACAGTTAGTGGGAACTCAGAGACAGGCTAACTGACTCTATATGCCAGTCATAGGGACAGTACCATGGTGACCAATATTAGTCAGGGTGCAGGTTTTTGCAGCAAAGACCACTCCGAGAGTACCCTCAATCACAGGTCCATCCTTGCACACAGGCATTATGATCTATGCCACCTTATAGAAGGGTTAGTGGAGGGGTGCAAGTGCACAGAATCCCACAGAATTCCATGTGATAAACCCAAGCTCTGCCTGCTGCACATTTACACCCAATAGAAACAAGCCAGCAGAAAGATTACAGAACCTTCCAAGCATGTGCCCTCAGACTCCAGGACTGACAAAAAAGAGTCAGCTGGCGGGAAGTTCTTAGCAACCAGAGGAATGGTTCCTGTATCTCAGCAATTATAGAAGAATCCAGATTTGAAGAGGGATGGGCATGTTTATCAAATCTTGAGGAAATACAAACCAGGAAAGCTCAAAAGACTCAAGAATTGTACACAACTTAGCATATATTACTATAAATATCTATAATGTAAATTTTGATCTTGTATATTTTACATTTTGTTTTAATTCAATAGTTGTTTTCTAGTATTCAACATTGTGCCCTCAACCATTTGATTGTATTTCTTCTAGTGCTTTAAAGAATTAACTGGAATCATTCTCTAAATCTTTTCTTTCCTAGCTCAGGTTTACACTTGTTCCTCTTAGACCCTCTTTTCCCTCTTACATTACCTGCTATCGCCTGAAATACCCCCATCCATATATCCATCTTTTTCTTATTTTCCTCTTGGTTTATATTATTTTTAAAAAACTTTTTTTTTGCCATTTTTTCCTCCTTCCCTTCTACACCCCTATTTAATGTAATACTAGTTTAATAACTAATTTTATCAACCTATCCTAGAATATTACTGTAAGTTTAAAGTGGATTAGAGGAACTGTGGAGAGCACTATGAAAATCAGTCTTACCCTAAGACTGATTTATATGTGAATTTTCTCTGAAGTGATTATAGTAAAAAGTGTTTCTCTCAAAGTGATACTTATATTGGGAACAGTAGAGGACACACATTCAGTGAAATTACCAATGCCTGAATATTCACCTAGCCGGGAACTTCTAGGAAAAATAAGTTCACTAAAAAGTCCCTCAAATAAAAAGTAGACATATAGGCAGTACGAAAAACTCAGGGAACCATCACAAATATCCCAAACAGTCCACAATTCTTCAATAATTGATTCCATTGGTACCACAGTGGAGGAAATGCTGGAGAAAAAAATTAGAACATTTTATTGAGCTAAAAGAAAACATAAGGAATAAGCTTAGAAGGAAAAACAAAAAGTGAAAAATTAATTTTAATAGATATTCTGAAAAAGAACCAAACAAATCCTAGAAATGAAAGACAAAAAAATTAAAATTAAAATGCAATGGAAAGCATCAGCAATTGATATACAACTTCAAGAATATATTCTCAAACTTTGAACACAAAATGTATAATCTTGAAAATAAAGTCATCAATAAAAGGAAAAAAAAAGGTTTTAAGGGACCATGACTATAATATTTACGAAATCTGAGACAATATTAAAATATCAAATCCAAGAATCATTACCATAAACAAATGCTTAGAATTCAAACTAAAAAAGGCACACCTTTTTAAGTTAAATAATATAAGACTAATTTCAAACCTTAGGAATGAGAATATCTAAATGCTGGAATCAACTACAACCCCAAATATAGAAGAGCATAAAAGATCCTAAGACACATTATAATAAAAATGCCTAATACACAGAATACGGATAGAATTCCTAAAGCTGCAAGAGAAATATGAGAGGTCACATATAGAGTTAAAACAATTTGGATTTCATTTTATGTCTTAACTCAGACCCTAAAATACAAGAGGACTTCAAATAATATGTACCAAGCCCTGAAAGAACACAGGTGCCAACCAAGATTATTCTATGCACCTAAACTATTCTTTATACCTGAAGATGAAATTAAAAAAACTTCCACTATAAGCAGAAATTTAAAAATATCAAAACTGTACAATCTGCACTACAAAATATATTTAACAAATTTTTATATAGGAAATATGAAAAATAAAAATTAAAACCAACACAGGGATGAATCATAGTAGAGGAATAGTTTATTGTGACAGTAGTTCTTCTTTTGGGGGTGGGGAGTGGGGATGGGAAGTACCAGGGATTTAACTCAGGGTCACTCAACCACTGAGCCACCACCTCAGCCCTAATTTGTATTTTATTTAGAGACAGTCTGAGTTGCTTAGCACCTCGCTTTTGCTGAGGCTACCTTTGAACTTCTAATACTCCTGTCTCAGCTTCTGGAGCTTCTGGGATTATAGGCATGCACTGCCATACCTGGCTTCTGTTTGGCTTTTTTGATTTTGGATATCCATATTGGATTTCTGTTTTATTTGAATGTGTACTGATTCAAGAGACTCCTACACATATTCAGATTTGTTTCTCTCTCCTGATTTCTAACCTTGTTCTCTTTCTTTCTTTTCTTTTCTTTCTTTCTTTTCTTCTTTTTTTTTGTTACTGTAGATTTTGGGGTTACTTTGGTCTCTTTTTTTTTAAGCTATTATTTTCCAGTGCTCTGTATTTTGAGGATTGGGTTTTATGATTAGCTTATTTTTATTTTGTTTTGTATCATTTTTATCACTACTCTCTCTCTCTTGTCTCCTTCTTTCATTTCTCTAGTCTTGACACCCAAATTACATTCTCTCACTATTCCTCTATATTCTCTTCTATTTTTTGTTCCTTTTCATACTAATAACTTACTCTAAGTTCTCACTGCATCTTTCCTATTCACCATTTGAAACTGCAAGCACTAATCTAGCCTCCTATTTCTTCTTCTGTACACATACTGAACTCTTTCTTTAACATTTCTTAATATCAAATGAAGTATATAATCTCAACCCCTACCACCAATGTCACAGCAATAATTAATACAGCAGACTACAATTTGATTTAAAGCCAGACATAATCCATGAATAAGTACTGTTTTTACTGATGAAAACTGCTGATCCCACTATTCCTACATAGTGTACCAATTAACACTAGATATCAAAATAGGAACTAAGGACCTAATCTACCACTGTATATTATTTGCATACATTGTTGCTATCATTGGGAATCCCTCCTCCCCCCATGTGTGAGGTACTAGTAACATAGAAGAACACTATTCATTCATAAGGTAGAAACTCTATAGTCTCAGATTCATCCAAATAGATGGGTAGACACACAGCAATATAAAAATGCAAGGGAACAAATCATCTCAAATAACCCAGACTACCTCAACAGTAGACTCCATTAACACCACAGTGGAGGAAATGTCAGAGATAGAATTCAGAAAGTTAATGTTTAAACTGGTCCACAAAGTAAAAATGACATACAAAATGAAATCACAGGGTAAAATTACAAGAAATGAAAGATCATTTCAACAAGGAGATAACAATTCTGAAGAAGAATCAGAAATCCTTGAAATTAAGGAATTAATAAACCAAATTAAAAATTCAATTGAAAGCATCACCAAGAGAATAGCCACTTGGAAGACAGAGTTTCAGGCAATGAAGACAAAGTATATAATATAGAAGATAAAGTTGATCAAAGGGAAAAGATGTTAAGAGATTATGAACAGACCTACCTGCCCGCCTTGCCAGGCAAGATTGCAAATTTCTGTGTTGCCCCCAAATGCGCCCAGAAGAGCATATAGTCTATGAGATCTTCAGGTTTCCATGAGATCTGGCCATATGCCAGCAGTGGATGGAGAATTGTAGGAGAGCTGATTTGGAAGATAAAACACCTGATCAACTAAATAAATATTATTGATTTTGTGCCAAACATTTCAAGACCTCTATGATCTGTAGAACTATACATTTTGCAGAGGCATCAGAAAACTAAAGAATGATTTTGTTATTTTATTTCTCAAAATTAATTGAAGCAGAAACTTGTGAAGTCATTGGGAGAGACTTTAAAGGACAGTTCTTTGAGATAATGCAATACCAACAATTTACCATTCATTTTAACAATCCACATAGTAGACACAGAAAACAAATAAAAGAATTGAGTTTGCCTTTTTCCTTACATGTTGCCAGCACATGTTGTTTGTATTCTTAATAGCTGCAATTCTGACTGGAGTGAGATGAAATCTTAGAGTAGTTTTGATTTGCATTTCTCTAACTGCTAAAGATGTTGAATATTTTTTCATGTATTGGTTGATTGATTGTGTATCATCGTCTGAGAAGTGTCTGTTCAGTTCCTTTGCCCATTTTTTGATTGGGTTATTATTTTTTTAATTTTTAATTTTTGGTGTTTAGCTTTTTGAGTTCTTTATGGATCCTAGAGATATGGTCTATCTGATGTGCAAGTGGTAAAAAAATTTCTCCCAAAATGTAGGCTTTCTATTAACCTCACTGATTGTTTGTTTTGCTTAGAAGAAGCTTTTTACTTTCAATTCATCCCATTTATTGATTCTTGATTGAACACTTGAAAAATAGGAGTCTTATTAAGAAAACCAGGGCCTAATCTGGCATGATGGAGATTTAAGCCTACTTTTTGTTTCATTAGGTGCAAGGTCTCTGGTTTAATTCCTAGATTTTTGATACACTTTGAGTTGAGTTTTGTGAATGGTCAGAGATACAGGTTTAATTTCATTTTATTTAATATGGCTATCCAGTTTTCCCAGCACCATTTGTTGAAGAGGCTATCTTTTCTCCAATGTAAGTTTATGGCACCTTTGTCTAATATAAAATTACTGTAGATAAAAAATTATATGGGTTTGAATCTGTGTCCTTTATTCTGTACCATTGGTCTACTAGACTATTTTGGTGCCAATACCATGCTGTTTTTGTTACTATTGCTCTGTAGTATAGTTTAAGGTCTGGTATAGTGATGCCACCTACTTCAGTCTTCTTGCTAAGAATTGCTTTAGCTATTCTGGGACTCTTGTTTTTGCAGATGAATTTCATGACTTGTTTTTCTATTTCTATAAGGAATCTCATTGTTTGTTTTGATTGGAATTGTTTTAACTTTATATAGTGTTTTTGGGAGTATGATCATTTTGACAATATTAATTCTGTCTATCCAAGAGCAAGGTAGATCTTTCCATCTTCTAAGGTCTACTTTAAGTTCTTTCTTTAGGGTTCTTAATTTTTCATTATAAAGGTCTTTCACATATTTTGTTAACTTGATTCCCAACTATTTAATTTATTTATTGATTTGAGGCTATTGTAAATGGGATAGTTTTTCCTGTTTCCCTTTCAGTGGATTTGAACTTCTTCATATTGATTCTATGTCTCCAGATGAATGATATTTTGAGATGTTTGATGGATTTCTCTGGTGAGAATTCATCCTGAGTTTGCCTTATCTTTCCCTAGAATACACTTTCTAGAATCTGCTTCTGAGCACCCCAATAATCCAAATGGCTTGAGAGGCTGAGGCAGGAGTATTGAAAGTTCAAAGCCAGCCTCAGAAACTTAGCAGACGCTAAGCCATTTAGCATGACCCTGTCTCAAAATTTAATAAATAAATAAATAAATAAATAAATAAATATAAAAAGGGTTGGGGATGTGGTTAAGCACCCCTGAACATTCAATTTTTGGTACAAAAAAAAAAAATCCTGTATCACTCAACTGTAGAGCCTACTGGCCTGTTCTAAATCTACCTCTGTACTCTCTGCTATGGAATGGGTAAAATGAATCATTAAATATAAATTAAACTTCATTGTCTATATCATAATTTCTATTAATTTAATGCTATTCTTTCAATATAAATGAAGTAATTATTCAAATATTTGTATTAATTTTTTTAAAAATAAAAGGGGTCCTATTTATATCAATTCTAGTATTAATAATTAATAGTTAGTAATAATTAATAATTCTATGTAATAATTAACATGGATGTTAATTTTACATTTAATAGTTTACCTAATACAACAACCAAAATATATGTGAATAATTACTTGTGTAACATAATAATATCTATATAGCATTAATAGGCAAAATGCTTATAATTCCAGAATAACAAACAAATGATATACCAAAGTGTAATTATAGCTGATGATTTGAAGTAATTGTTCTAAAAGCATTACCAATATCAACCCCACTAAAGTCATAGGAAGGAATAAAGAAATGGGGGAAATAATTCATACTTTTGATATGTAATATATTGGTTACCTTGTCTTGATTTGATTAAAGTGACTAAATACAATATTTAATTTAAAAATCATAAAATCAAGTCTTCTGGCTGTACCACAAGTTCAAACATTAACTAGATGATGTTTTCTATAAAGAAGATGATAAATCTGCTTTTGTTAATAGTCATATAATAGACCTGTCATAGGAGAAGTCAGTTAAGATCTCAGACACAGAGTCCAATTTTAGATCTAATTTATGGAATCTTATCCAAAGGAAGATAACTAAGGCAATGAAATGATATTGTGTTCATGGTCCAGATGAAACTGAGAAATCGAGAGAGATGATGAATTAAGGAGTATAATTAAACAAATGAACTTGAAATTCCAACTTGAAAATATTCACATAATCATTAAAGAGATAAGGACAAGGATTTATAACTAGAAAATATCCTAGTAATAATCAAGTGATCTATTATGGTACTAATGAGAGGACTAAGGTCTGAGTATCCTCATGTCAAATCCTGGTCTGTACCTTTTCCTTACCAGGTGCTATTGTTTGAATGTAACTCAGAAAGTCCATGTGTTGAAACCTAATCCCCAGTGTAAGAGTGTAGAACTGGCAGACCTTTAGGAAGTGATCAAGACATAAAAACTCTGCTCTCATAAATAGATTTATATTGTGAGTTAGTTATTTCAGGAGAGGGTTCCTCATAAAAGGAGAAGTTTGACCTCTTTTCTCTTTCATATACATGTATGTATTTTTCCCCACCCTAATTCCCATCATGTGATGATCTGGTATGAAGAATAATAATCAAATAACTTTCCAATTCTATTGAAATATGTTTTTCTCATCTAAATAAATAACCAATGAATAGAAAAACTGTACCTCCTTAGTTCATAATCAAGATGGACTTTTTTTGGACATTTGAATTTAATGGTCAAGATGGTCATTACATCATCACAATTCAATAAAAACAACTTTTTTAAAAAAGTGTTATTATGATAAGAGTAATTTGAAAATATATAACACTTTCTTTGCATTATTTAAGAGTTCTATATTATAGAGTTTATTAAAATTTGTCTTTGTTCCAAATGTACCATGCTGACCTTTTAAATTTATTTCCCTATGGCCTGTGGACTATGTAAACCCCTGTTTGGTTTTATTAATAATTTCAAGTTTTATTTGCATTTTATTGTTGATGGTAACTCAACATTTTATAATAGATTATTTTCTAAGTAAATTTACTATAATTCTTATCTTATAAACAATATTTTTATTTAACAAAACTTTAATGTATTTTCTGACCAAAAGCAAATGCAATGAAGAAAGTATTAGTAGATGATGAAATATGCATAGTGGAATGAAAATAATTATTATGAGTTTCTAGAGACTTAAATTTACAGTACCAATAAGATATCACTATCTGGTAAACAAGTATTTTCAATATTTTATATTTATTCAGTAAATATATTCTCAGTCTTGCTGAATTCAGCAGAAAAAAATAATGTTGGTGTATTCTTTTTTTCTTAAATGAAAAACTCCAAAGCAATAAAATTTATTGAGCTTTGCAAATATGCTCTTGAAATATGCACTAAATGTAACTCTGTAACATCATTTGTAACTAGCCTATCCTGGCTCATATGGGTCTAATAACACTTGGTTTGTTTGCATTTTCTCACAAACACTAAGCTTGCTTTACTTTGGAATTTGTGCATTGGCTCTTCTAACTGATATTTTCTCCCCACAAATCTTCAGTACTAACTTCTTCATCTATTCTACAGTTTTTAACAAACTTCACATTGTATTTACAGATATAGTTAATTATAATTTCATATTTACACTCTTACCTCCTTCCTTATTCTCAATTCTCATTACCCTGTTCTATTTATTTCCCTAAAATACATATCAGTTTCAAACATAAAATATAAGATAAATAAGTTGAAATTATTTTCTGTTTTACACAAAGAATATAAGTTCCATAAAGCAGGTATTTCAGTTTGTTTTGATCATTAACATCTCTTAAATTATTAGTGTTTTGAAGAGTAATCACTTAATTTACATATACTAAATGAATGAAGTTATTATAGAAAATCTTGTGGTTAGCTGATATTTTCAATATGTATCATCTGCTGTGTGATTTTCTGTGCATATAATTATGAGCATGACAGTCATGAAGCAATGCTCAAGTATATTGCATAATAAAAGGGAGGATGAACATTAAAGAAAAAGACAAGTGACTTGATTATGAAAATACTTGAAGGAAGGGACGTGAAGACTAGGGATGCCTGAAAGCTATGGATTGAACTATTCTGATGGAAGAAGGCTGTGTGAAGAGAGGGTAATAATCATAGGAAGTTTTATTTAGCTGATATGATCCTGAAGATTTCCATATTTTAAGTTCAATGATAAAATTAAAATGCCAGAATACACTAAATGTTTTCATTAAAATTGATTTTTAAGAGAAGTTTTGGTTTATAGAAAAAGTAAGAGGAAAATACAAAGGTGTCCCATTCACTCCCAGTCCCCATTCATGTGTGCCCCACCCCCATTAACAGTCCATGCCATAATGGTATGTATTTTTTAATAATTGTTAAATCCCTTGTTTTAAAGATCATTTCACTCAAGATCCACTTTTACATTAGGATTCACTTTTGGTGTTGTACACTCTATATGTTTGGAGAAAGGTTTAAGAGGGGGTGGCAAGAGGTTGACTAGGGACACAACACAAAGACAGGGACTGCTTCAGGCGATCCACAGCATAGCAGGGCAACTGTGGTCTACAGTTGTCTAGGATACATTTCCATGGATTCTGGTATTCTCAGTGGTCTTGGAACCAATTGCCCATGGATATTGAAGGATGATTACAGTATTAGATTGAAAAGATTGTTATACATAAGACATAGCTTTACTATGCCTCTGACCATGTATTCTCGTAGGTGGTTTACTTTTTATTTGAATATTAAATGTACTCGGAAAAGCCATACATTTCTGCAAAATTTTGTTGAAGATGACCAATGTTTGTAGTGAGATGTAAACAGATGAAAGCTCAAAGTACCCAGGCTGGTCAGGAGGATTCTTTCTTCCACATAACAGAGAACACTAGGCTCAGTGGCCTTTCTTGTAGCTCTTTTCTTTTCCCCAATTGTCCTTTATTTACTCCACTATCCGGATTGTAACACCTTAAACTAGATTTTTTTTTCTTTTAATCTAACTTAAAATTAATAAAACCTCTTGCCACCCCCTCTTAAACCTTTCTCCAAACTTATAGTCCATTTTTATGTCTTGTTTCTTTTAGTGATATTATATGTATGAATTTTATAGTTGTTTTGTGGCAGTTGAAACTTATTTGTTTGCATTGTGAAAATTTTTGTGTTTCAGTATTTGTTTCATTGTGTTTCAGTATTGAGTACAGTACAATATATTTATTCATTCCATTATTAATATATATATTTATTCATTCCATTATTAATATATATTTGATCGTTTCCAATTTATATATTTATAAAAAATGTTGTACTAGACATCCTGTATGTCATTTGGAGTTCTTTTCTGCTTGACAAATACTTTTTTTTTACTTACCAGTAAAATTGCTTCAATTAATATGTAAACATGTTTACCTTTATTAGATATTGTCAAGTCAAATGGTTCTTTACAGTAGGTGAAAAATTTACATTGTTTGAGGACTGAGAAAAATTTCCCTAGGACACAATCAGTAATACAACTTTAAAATATCACTTTAAGGTACTTCTTGTTCAGTAAGTTATGTGTACCTTTCTGACTATTTAATAGTAATTGAGTTTGTAGGAATTAAATGTAAAGAAAGAAAAATTGTATATGTCTGTGAGAGAGAGATGAGTTGACAGAAAGGGAGTCAAAGAGAGAAAAAAAAGAGGAAGAGAGAGTCTGTGTGCTTGTATAAATAAAAAAGAAGATGTAGTAGAGGGAAATAAGATTTTTTTATAGGCCTCTTTTTCACATAAACCTGTCTCATTACTTTTAACGTAGTAACAGGAGGGCCCTCTTTAGCATTATTTAATTGATTTCAATATACAACTTAACCTTAGTAAAAAACTTTCCCTGGAAAGATTAAGACTGAGGTTAGAAGACTAGCATCACACCTAAGCTTGAACACTTATAAGGTCTGAAGATCTGTTAACCATATACGTGGACTGAAGAAAGAGAGAGACTTAACTTTAAAAATAAGAAAATGGTGTAGATAACAAGAGGGAAGTAAAACTTGACCTGATGTTTTGCATTAGAATTCCTCATTTGCTCAGCTGCTTCTTTGTGTGCAAGAGCCTTCTGTCTCTTACTCCTCATCCTCTGTTCCCCATAATTTCTTGTTTTTTCATTGCAATGATTCTGGCTTCTGTTGCTACTTTAGAATGGTGATCAAGAAACAATGTTGAAAAATATGATTAGGATTTACTGAAACAGCTTGAGAATTAGTAATATTTATATACATCAAAGAATCATTATAGTTTTTTTATGTTTTTAACTAATATCATAAAAATATGTACTGAATCATTTATATTAACAAATAGTTTAAAGAGATGTTTTGAGAACATAAGCCCCTTTATATGGTCTTTTTTTTTCTGTAGAGACTGGGTTTTACATTTCCTAGCTTAAACTGACAGTATAATTATGCTTTTAGGAAAAATGATGACATTTTAAAAATAAAATTCTCTGGACTTTGAAAAAAATACCCATCCAAGGAATGTGTAGTTTAAAATCCACAAATGGATTAATATTAGTAGTTATCAAACTAATTAATACCAAACTACAGTACTATAAACCCTAATCTTTTTTTAGGAAGGCAATTGGATCCAGAGCACATTGTGAGCATGTTCTACAGTCTTGCAAGGTCCAATTACAATGGAAGGGTTTTCAGACAACATTATGAGAGAAACTCTTCTAAAGAATTCCCCAGGGCTTATATTTTGTTGTAGTTCTTATCATGTCCACAAACTACCAGATTTAAAATTTGTTGGGGGATTTTCTTTCCTTAGGCACTTACCTAAAGCAACATTTCTTTTTTTTTTTATTGCTATTCACCTCTAGAACTCTACAAAAAGTTCAAAATATTTAACATTGATGTTATCTGCTAGGAGTTTAATAGCAAGACCATCAATCAATAGTGACAATTCCCAATTCTCATTCTATCAAGTGCAACAACCCACATTGAAGACATATGCTTGTGATATATTAAATGAATTGCCAGACACATTTCTTTGGTTCTCGTTTCAACTGTGATCTTTACTACACACTGAAGTTAATTTTCTAGAAATATGGTCATTTCAGTATGTATAAGTTTGCAAAAAAAGGCATCAAAATAGATGAATTCTTAATTTATGCATGCCTGAATTTTATGCTTCATCTGGTTGTGAATTACTTTGAACCAGCATATTGTGAGGGCCTATGTTATGTCTTATATAGAGAAAAGTCTGTAGTAGACAGAAAAATACATCCAAAGGTAAAAGTCTGAATCAACTTACTTCAGTATTCAATATACTTTATAAAATATAAAGATGATTTGCAAATGTGATAATCTAATAAAAAATGTTGAGATAAAGATTTCTAAGTTAGTTATAATTGACTATTGATACTAAGAATCAATATTTCCTAACATTTAGATATATATAAATATTTTGTTTTTCTTCATGTCCTCTGGGCTCCCTTTTCTATTTTTGGATTTTCCTGACTTCCTATTGCTTGTTTGATAATATCTTGGTTTCTGAGCACTTCCTTGTGTACATTATATATTTTCCCCCCAAAGCACTCATTTTACTAACATTAAATACTTGATATATACTAATTTTACCAAGACACTTGCAGATAAAATGGCATATTCCTATAATAAGGTTGAAGATTTAGCCAAATGAAATTCAAGATCATCAGTTAGAATATAATTTCTGATAAATTCAAATAATCATTTTAGTTGTATGATATATTTACACAAAAAACAATTTGTCATATTTAAAATTCAAATTTAACTGGGTATTCTATCATCTAGCCACCCTGTCCTGATTTCAAGGTGTTCAGCATTTGGTTGGGAAGTCAGGTATGTGCAAAACCAACCATAACAAAATACGATAATTATAATGGTACCATTCTATATGCTTATGGGTTAGATCTTTGGTATGCATTATTCTTAAAAAGTTTTTGAGTACTGGCAAATATGTGGTAGTCTCTGTTAGAAAATGAATAAGTGTTAGTTTTCCAAGAGAATAATACTTAAAGCAATGAAGTAGAAATTCAGGTTCAATGAAATGATGATTTTGAAAGTTTTGACACATGACAGAAAATTACAAATAAAATAAAAAATAAAAAAAACACAAATGAATCACCCAAAAGAAATATAATACAAAACATGAAGACAATCAATGAACCAACATTACAATATATTTTTTAAGTAAGAAGAAGGAAAATAAGGAAGTAAAAAAGAAAGGCTCAAAGAAGAAAGGATGAAAAATGCCATAGAAATAGTAAGATTTGCATGTCAAAATGCAAAGAGAAATAGAGCAGAAGTTTCATAACAAAGAACAAAAACAAAAAATATTTGTATTCTGTGTTCAAAACTTCTTTCCTTTTCTGTCTCTGTCGATTTGTCTTTCATCTTTCCCTTTTTCTCAGGCCTTGTTGAGTTTTTCAAATAATATTTCAATGCAGTAACTCAACAAAGCCCATAAAAACTTGATGTTTTATCCTTATTGAAGATAAATTATTAAGAAAATTAACATAAGGTTCCTGGAGACAATATATTTTCTAATTTATCTATTTGAAAAACAATTTCCTAAAACAAACTGAATTCTGTAGTAAACTCTGAAATGCAAAAGTGAAATAGACAATGTCAAAAGAACCCTTTCCTTTTGTACCCTTTATCCTTTCTTTGCTTTGTTTTCTTTTGGGATTTCTTGTTGTCTCAAAATGTTACTTATTCATTTAGTTGTGACCATATCTTTACCATGATGCTACAAGCTCAATGAAGGTAAGAGGTTTATTTTTCTGAATTACTGCCAAATTCTCAAGCTAAGAACAGTGCCTGGCTCATTAATAAAACTTAATAAATATTTATTAATTCAATAAATGACTAAATAAAAATTGCCCTTTATAGTTTAATGGGGACAATAGACAATCTTTTTTGACATGCTTTCAAAATATCATGGTAAATACTATAATATGGGCAACATAAAGACCTCTAGTTCACACAAAAATAGTCCCTACTTCAAATATGAAGACTTAGAAGCAGTTTTGGAGGAATTTTAATCCCAAAGGAATGTATAACTTTGAGTTTTTATGGACTGAAAGAGTCAATGAGTGATATACATGGAAGGAGAGAGGAGATATCATTATTTCCCAAATCAACTAAGATGGAGCCACAGGCCTAACTACGAGTTTGCCTAACCATATTAGCATGTTTGGTAGCAATCAGGTAATCAATTATAGTTTACAAGAATATAGCTACTAATTACATGTATGTTTAATCAAGCTTTACTTTATTTTTCATTAATTCAAACTGTTTTCACATTTCATATAGTAGCCCTAATGTGTAAAATCCCTATTCTTCCTAAACAAAACACATGTAAGTAATTACATTAGTTAACCTAGTTTCTACAACACAAATCAACTTAAAATCAATGCATACAGCATTATTTCAATTCATTTTCACCACAATTTCTTCAATAATTGAAAATTAAGATTCTTGCTTCTTCTGGATGGGCACCATGACACATGCCTGTAATCCCAACAGCTCAGGAAGCTAAGGAAGAAGGATCATAGGTTCTAAGCCAGCCTCAGCAAAAGTACTGTGCTAAGCAACTCAGTAAGACCCTGCCTCTAAATAAAATTCAAAATAGGAGTGGGGATGTGGCTCAGTGGTTGAGCGCTCCTGAATTCAATCAGTACTGGTACCTCCCCCCTCAAAAAAAAAAAAAATGATTCTTGCTTTTTTCTTGGTTCTTTCTTGTAAGATGACAGAGAAATTAACACTAGAAAGTTAACTAACTATATAAAATCTTACGAAGTATGGAATTCTATAAATACAACTGTAACATAAATTATCACTTAATGATGTATAAAAAAGGAATAATTGTGCTCTTTTATATTTCTGATAGAAATAGGGTTACTTTCATTTTAAAATACATACATGTAACATTTTCTTTTAGTTAGAAACATATATTCTTGTTAAGTTCTTCCTTGGACCAATATCATAACAAATTCTAGAAGACAACTATAAAAATTACCATTTCCCCAGTACCTGGTATTCTCATTTTCTTATTATTTAAAATCAGTTGCCAATCATTTAGCTGAACCTCACATTTGGTTGTAATATCTTCTGTTGTTAGTCTTTATTTACAATGTAAAAAAAATTCAATAAATAAATTATGTATAAAAATAGCAATCTCGTCCCCGCTACACTGCAGCCTGGAGATCCAGAGGAGAGGCCCGACCACCCAGCCACACCATACCTGGAGATCTGAAGAGAGGCCCACCCCACACTGGGGTTTCTAATTCACCAAAGCGTGGCTCCACAGCCCAACATCAGGGTATATATAGGCTTGAAGTTACCACAGCCACAAAACTGGGATATCACCACTTCTATAAACAGACAACAATAACAACCTGGTAAAATGTCACCAAGGTCCCTGTCAGCCACACAGAGGTTTCTCTACTAAGGGTGTTAATATTTACCCTGTTGCTCAGGTAATGGAGTCCTGCATGGGATTGCCTATCTCTTGTTTCTCCTATTAACAGCCAACTTCTTATGATCACCCTGTCACTAGTCATATAATCTAATACCTCCACATTCTCACATTGTAACTCAAACATCTCAGCCAATGCCCCCAGTCCCTCATTCTCCCATTAGAAACTATAAACCATTATGCAAACCTATTAACTATATGATAGAAGGTGACCAAACTCATCATTTCTGATTACAGTGACAAAACTGTAAATGTAAAAATAGAAGCTAACTGATATATGGTTGTACGTTGGGTACATTGAATGCTGCAATATTGATCTCTCCCTCAAAAGTGAGATACTGGTGACCTATAGGGACAGTATAAGAAAATAGAGCAGAAGCTGTAATATCTCAGATCTACACTGCAGGAGAGGAAGAACCATAGACATCATGAAAAAACAAGGGAGGAAAGTACCCCAAACAAACCAAGATACTACAACAATAAAATCCATAGATAATGAAGAGGGTAAAATGTCAGAGAAGGAGTTCAGAATATACATAACTAAAATGATTTGGGAATTAAAGAACGACCTAAGTAAGCAGATACAGGCAAAAATCGATCCACAAAGAGATAAGAGAGCAGATACAGGTTGTAAGAGATTACTTCAAGAAATAGACAGAGATACTGAAAAAAAAAATCAAACAGAAATCCTTGAAGAAAGAAACAATAAGCCAGTTAAAAAACAAATAGATATCATTACCCTCAGACAAGGTCACTTGGAAGGCATGACCTCAGACAATGAAGACAAAATATACAATATTGAAAATAAAGTTGAGTTCACAGTAAAGAAGGTAAGAAACCATGAACAGAATATCCAACAATTATGGGATACCATCAAAAGACTGAATTTAATAGAGGAAGATTCAGAAATTCAAACAAAAGGAATGTACAATCTCTTCATTGAAATAATATCAGAAAATTTCTCAAGCAAGAAGAACGAATTGGAAAATCAAATACAAGAGGCCTATAGGACACCAAATGTGCAAAATTAAAACAGACCTACACCAAAAAACATTATAATGAAAATGGCTAGCATACAGAATAAGGATAGAATTTTAAAAGCTGCAAGAGAGAAAAATCAGATTATGTAATAGGGAAAACCAATTAGAATGTCAGGAGATTTTTCAACCCAGATTCTCAAAACCAGGAAACTGGAACAACATATACTAAGCTCTAAAAGATAATGGATGCCAATCAAGAATCTTATATCCAGCAAAATTAAGCTTCAAATTTCATGATGAAACAAAAACTTTCTAAGATAAACAAAAGCTAAAAGAATTTACAGCAAGAAAGCCTGTACTACAGAACATTCTTGGCAAAATAATCCATGAGGAGGAAAAAGAAAAAGTCAAAAAATAAATTACCTAACATTACATCTCAAAGCCCTAGAAAAAGAAGAAAAAATCAACTCCCAAAGCAGTAGAAGTTAGGAAATAATTAATATCAGAGCTGAAATCAATGAAATTGAAATAAGACAAACAATTTAAAAATTGACAAAACAAAAAGTTGGTTCTTTGAAAAAATAAATAAAATTGAAAAAACCATTAATCATGCTAACAAAGAGAAGGAGAGAGAAAATTCAAATTAGTATATCCATGATGAAAAGTAAGTATTACTCAGCCACTACAGGAATATAGAAGATAATTAGAAATTACTTTGAAAATTTTTACTCCAATAAAATAAAAAATTATCAAAGGCATTGACAAATTACTAGAGCCATATGTTATCCCCATACTAAATCAGGTTGATATACACAATTTAAATAGATCAATTTTAAGCAAGGAAATAGAGGGCAACATCAGAAGACTACCAACCAAGAAAATCCCAGCACAGGATGGTACACAGCTGAGTTCTACAGACCTTTAAAGAACAACTAACAACAATACTTCTCAAACTATTTCATGAAATAGAAAAAGAGGGAACACTTCCAAAATTATTCTATGAGGCCAATACCACCCTGATTCCTAAACCAGATAAAGACATATCAAAGAAAGAAAACTTTAGAAGAATATCTCTATTGAATATAGATGCAAAAGTTCTCAATAAAATTCTGGCAAATCAAATACAAAAACATGAAAAAGATAATATACCATGATCAAGTAGGGCTCATCCCAGGGATGCAAGCTTGGTTCAACATATGAAAATCAATAAACATAATTAATATTATCAATAGAATATTAAAAATATATGATTGTCTCAATGAATGCAGAGGAAGCATTTCATAAAATACAGCATCCCTTCATGTTCAAAATGCTAGAAAAATTAGGGACATCAGAAACATACCTTAACATTGTAAAGGCTATCTATGCTAAGCCCTAGTCCAACATCATTCTAAATGGAGAAAAATTGAAAGCATTCCCTCTTACACGGGAACAAGACAGAGATGCCCTCTTTCACCACTCCTTGCATCCCTATTTAACAGATTTCTTGAAATTCTAGCCAGAGCAATCAGATAGATGAAAGAAATTAAACGGATATGGATAGGAAAAAAAGATCTCAAATTATCACTATTTGCAGACAATATGATTCTATACCTATAAGACCCAAAACATTCCACCAGAAATCTCCTAGAACAAATGAATTCAGCAAAGTAGCTAGATATAAAATCAACACCCATAAATCAAAGGCATTTCTGTACATCAGTGACAAATCCTCTTAAAGAGAAACTAGGAAAACTACCCCACTTACAATAGCCTCAAAAAATAAAATACTTGGGAATATACTTAATTAAAAAGGTGAAAGACCTCTACAATGAAAACTATGGAATGTGAAAGAAATTAAAGAAGACTTTAGAAGATGGATAGATCTACCTTGCCCTTGCATAGGCAAAATTAATCTTACCAAAATGACCATACTGATTCAATGCAATCACAATCAAAATCCCAATGACATTCCTCATAGAAATATAAAAAGCAATCATGAAATACATCTGGAAAAATGAAAGACCCAGAATAGCTAAAGTAATACTTAGCAAGAAAAACGAAGCTGGTGGCATTACTATTCCAGACATTAAAGTATACTACAGAGCAATAGTAACAAAAACAGCATGGAATTGGCACCAAAATAGGTAGACAAATGGTACAGAATAGAGAACACAGAGACAAAAGCCACATAACTACAGTTATCTTATATTAGACAAAGGCAGAAACCTACATTGGAGAAAAGATAACCTTTGCAACAAATGGTGCTGGGAAAACTGGAAATCCACAGGTAACAAAACAAAATTAAATCTCTGTCTCTTACCATGTACAAAACTCAACTCAAAGTCAATCAAGGACCTAGAAATTAAACCAGAGACCTTGTGCTTAATGGAAGAAAATGTAGGCCTGAATCTCCATTATGTCAGATTAGGCCCCGATTTCCTTAATAAGACTCCTGTAGTGCAAAAATTAAATCAAGAATCAATAAATGGGATGGATTTAAACTGTAAAGCTTCTTCTCAGTAAAAGAAATGATCAGTGAGGTGAATAGAGAGCCTACAGAATGGGAGCAAATCTTTACCAGTTACACATCAGAGAGAGCTCTAATCTCTAGGATATATGAAGCACCCAAAAACCTTAACACCAAAAAAAAAAAGACCCCAATCAATAAATTGGCCAAGGAACTAAACAGACACTTCTCAAAAGAGGATATACAATCAATCAACAAACATATGAAAAAAAAATGTTGAATATCTCTAGTAATTAGAGGAATGCAAATCAAAGCTATTGTAAGATTTCATCTCACTCCAGTTAGAATGGCAGCTATTATAAAGACAAACAACAATAAGTGTTGGTGAGGATGTGGGGGGAAAAGGCACAATCATACATTGCTGGTGGGACTGCACATTGGTGCAGCCAATATGGAAAGCAGTATAGTGATTCCTTGGAAAACTGGGAATGGAACCACCATTTAACCCAGCTATCCCACTCCTTGATCTACACCCAAAGGACTTAAAAACAGCATACTACAGGGACAAATCCGTATCAAAGTTTATAGCAGCACAATTCACAGTAGCTAAATTGTGGCATCAACTCAGATGCCCTTCAATAGATGAATGGATAGGGAAACTTTATATATATATATATATATATATATATATATATATATATATATATATATATACACACACACACACACACACACACACACACATACACACACACATATATAAATGGAAAATTTGTATATATATATATATATATATATATATATATATATATATACACACACACACACAATGGAACATTAGTCAGCATGAAAAGGGAATAAAATCATGGCATTTGCAGGTATGTGGGTGGAGTTGGAGAATATAATGCTATGTGAAATAAGTTGATCCCAAAAAACCAAAGGCTGGATATTTTCTTTGATATGAGGATGCTGACTCATTATGATGATGGAAGGAGAGCATGGGAAAAATGGAGGAATTTTAGATAGGGCAAAGGGTAGGGAGTGGATGGGAGGGGGCAAGGAGTTAGAAATGATGGTGGAATGAGTTAGACATCATTACCCTAAGTATATGTATAAAGATATGAATGGTGTGAAAATACTTTTGTACAATCAGTGACCTGAAAATTTGTGTTCTATATGTATAATATGAAATAAATTGCATTCTTCCATTATGTATAACAAATTTAAATAAATAAATCATTTAATTAAAAATAGCAATATCCATGTGAATTGTTTTATTTTTTTTGTTTTACTTAGTTACACATGACAATACAGTGATCTTGACATATCATATATTTGAATCAGATGGGATATAATTTCTCATTTTTCTGAGTATACAGGTTGCAGAATCACATTGGTCACGCAGTCACATATATACATATCTTATCTCCCCAACCCTCCCCTCCCCTCCCTCTACTTTTCTCTATTTAATCTAGGGTAACACTATTCTTTTTTTTTTCTCACATCTTCATACATGTATTTTGGATAACAATGAGGGTCTCCTTCCACAATCCATGCAATTCCCTTTCTCCCTTTCTTTCCCTCCCACCCATCTTCCCTATGTAGAGGTAATCTTCTTCCCATGCTCTTCCTCTCTTTCCCATTTTGAGTCACCCCCCCCCCCCTTATATCAGAGAAGACATTCAGGATTTGTTTTTTTGGGATTGGCTAACTTCACTTAGCATAATTTGCTTTAATGCCATCATTTCCCTGCAAATGCCAAGATCTTATTATTTTTTAGTGCTGAGTAATATTCCATTGTGTATATATGCCACATTTTTATCCATTTTAAAACATACATGAATTAAATTCCTACACACAAAAGAATAAATCAGGAAAAAAATAAAATATCTAAATCAAAATGATAAAATTAGCCTCACATTTAATTTAATTTAATTTCAAATTACTGTTGTGTACTATATGACTCTTTGAAAGTCAGAAATAATTTAATATCAGTGATTACCTATGGTTCAACCTAATAATTCATAAAAGTATCAACTCTTAAACTTAACAGTCTGATTCCTAATGATATGTACAAAATAAAAATGATACAACAGAAGAAAGGGATGAAGCAGAAGAAAAAGGAATGAGGAGAAATGACTTACTCTGTCAAATATAATAAATTATAGGCAAATAGATAATTATAATGGCTTAAGGATAGAAACATAGAGAATCCATTAAGTTGTTGCACTAATATGTAGAAACTTTATTCAAGTATTGAATGTCCTAGAGGAGAGGAGGGAGTCTTCAATGAATGTATGTTAATAATTGCTAAACAATATTAACAGAAAGCCACAGAATATTATATTGCCTTTTTCACAGTGTAATAAAAGATTAATTACTAAAAATTGAGTATTTGAATGCAAAAACTTGTAAAATAAAATATAAACATGTTCTTAAACTTGCAATAAATTAAATTATATTAACCTATATACAGAAAACCTTTACAATAAGAGAAAAAATAAGCATTATGTTTATTCAATGATACATTAAGAAAAGTAAGATATTAACTATATTATGGAGGAAGATCATTGTAGCACTTTTAATCAACAAGGGAATTAGTTTTAAGAATTAAAATACAGAATTTCTAAATTTCATTAAGGTATAAGAGGTATTAATGCAGCACACAAATGAGCAACACGCTTAAACAGCATTTTTAAAGATGAGAGAGAAAAAGGTAAAACAATCCATAAATGGTATAAATCTGGAAAATGCTCAGTCACTATCAATTAGAGAAACACAAAGACCCAATGAGCTGCAAATTTATATGAATTAAGCTGACAAATGCTTTTAAAATCTGATATTATCCATCATTAGATTTCATTGATCAATTTTTAAAAATTTGTATTGGGCATTATAGGTATCACAAATTCTCTGGAAATAACTTTGTACTATCTTTAGAAATTCAACATTTATATTTCATATCTAAGAATTACAATTATGGACACATACTGTATATAATTTTTACACCTATGCACAAAACTTACAAATTTATAAATTTTACTAACAGTTTGATAATAATGCTGAAAATATAAACAAAATGATAACATGTGACAACATAAATATTTTTTGAAAATAAAAATTATTGTTATTAATTTTGCTAAGAACAAAGTTAGTTGGTAACAGAATATGATATCATTTGTAGACACCTCAAAATTAAGCAATGAAAAGTTATAAATTCTTTATTCACATACAGCATCTATGATTTTTAAAACTCATAGGGTGCATATATATGTTTGTTTTAAACAAAAAATTATGTGATATTTATAAAATATTATTAGATAATGTCTCAGAAAAAAAATAATGACACCCTTAAGTGAGTGTAATTTGGAGGAAAATTTAATAAAATCCCTAAGCAGTGATGGAATTACCCAAGCTGATAATATTCTGGTAATATTCTTAGACCTGGAGGTATGATGAGAGAGTTTAGTTACCATACAAAAGAAATGAGGGAGACTGTGGCTACATAAGTTTATGTGGAGATTATTACCTGCAGCAGTTGCATAAGAGGGTGTCACAGAAATACTCATCACTATGCAAATTTGCTTCCATTTACTCTTTCCTACATTGACCAGATACAAGGGAAAGCCAGGAACAAGGGTCCTACAGTTCCAATACCCAGAAAAAGTTGGAAAAGTGTGAATCCTTCAGGGGCAACAACAAGATTTCTAGCACAGTGAGTGACAATTTAATACAGTGGAATCTGGCAGAATAAATTTGGGTATTAAAACTTTCTCTACAAAACTCATTTTGCTTCTTCAAAATGCAATCTGTATTGCTAAATTGCTATAATTCAACATCATATGGATTTTAGCCAGTATTCCACAAAATGTGACAAGTGTTTGGCAATATAAATTAGCCTCTGGAATGGTTCCTGCTTTTTAGTTTTTTTTTTTTTAATTTTTGTCTTGGAGTTTCTATGTCCTCAAAATTAAGAGGTGACTTCAAACAAAAAAAAAGTATGAAAATGAACAAACTTCAGATTAAAACTAATTTTTAAAAAGTTACTTTTAACAAAATTGAAAAGTTTTATTTGTTCCTCTAAGGTAAATTTAAAATTTTTGTGCCCCTTAGCAGTCTAAAAAATTAGATGTCTCATTTATCTTCATAAGGACTATATAGTTTCAACACTATGACCATTCTTTGAACAGAAAATTATTTTTAAAACTGTGCTCTTGTTACCACTGAACATCTTTAAGTTGACCTTAAAATTATTTCAATGCTTTTTGATGTTTTTTTTTTCACAATATCCACTCATTTGTGAGGTTTAGAAAATGTCTTAAATATGTGGTTTCTGTTTCCATAAAATCTGTATAAAGAGAAAGTGTATGTAAAGTTTAAAGATTAGACACAGTGAGTAATATGTTTGTTTTATCTCTTACAGTAAATTCTTATTGGTATTAGTCAATTCTGGTTCTTTTGTTTTTAAGTATTTCTTTAGTTGTGGATGGACTTTTAGTTTATTTATTTATTTATATGCAGTGCTGATAATGGAACTCAGAACCTCACATATGCTAAGCAGGCATTCAATCCCTGAACCACACCCCCAGCCCTATTCTGTTTCTTTATAAGGAGTGACCTGGACTGAACATCTTTTGAATCTCAGTACACTAAAAGTTTCTCAAGACATACATGAAGTTTGTACTTAACTGTACTCAGGATGACTCATCTCTCTTTTTCTTCTTTTTGTTTGATTTAAAAACTAATTTTTACTTTTATTGCCTTGATCAAAATATTTTTTTAAAAAACCCACAAACTTAGCAACTAATAAGTATATCCACTTATTGACAGAATGTGTGCTACACTGTTATGAACATAATGTTTTTGAGTCAAACTTGCTATCAAATTGTTAATATAATTAATTTTATATACAGTGTTTTTCATACTCTATACATTTATATTATTTATACATGTTCAGCAGAACAAAAGAGTTCATTTAAAGACTACGAATTTATAGGTTCATAGTTTGGAAGACTCAGATGATAAAAAGGTCAGCTCTGTCTAAAACAATCTATAGATTAAACACACAATTAAAATTCCAGCATGAATGTACAGGCAAAGTTGTTTGTAAAAGTTATAATGAAGGCAAAGTATTAGAAGAGGGTGAAAACAATTTTGAAAGAAATTTCTTAAAATCAGTATTAGATTTTAAATTATTTATTTGTGGAGAAATTTATACACAAATCAATGAGACAGAATAGATAGCTCAGAAATATATCCATACAATGGTGACTCAAATTTTGACAATGTTGTCCCAACGCTGTGGCACATGCCTATTATCCTAGTGCCTTTCGAGGCTGAGGCAGGAAGATAGCAAATTCAAGGTCAGCCTCAGCAAAAGTGAGCTCTAAGCAACTCAGTGAGATCCTGTCCTCTAAATAATATACAAAATAGGGCTGGATATGTGCCTTAGTGGTTGAGTGCCCCTGAGTTCAACCCCCTGTACCACCCCCCAAAAATTGACAAAGTTGTAAAAGAAACTGGGTGTAAAGAAATTAGTTTTTCAAATGGATTTCTGCTTGCAAAATAGAAATGTCAACTTAACTTCATACTTTATCAAAAAGGAATAAAACTGGATCATGTCTAACTATAAAATGCATAAGTGCAAATATTTTAGAAGAAAACAGAAAAATTGTGACTTGACTTAGATAGAAAGTCATTATATATGGCACCAAAAGCACACCCATAAAAGTAAATTTAATTAATTGAAATTCTTTAAAATTGAAAGCATTTGCTCTGTAAAAGACAATACTTACAGAATGAAAAGACACAACTGAATGGAAGAATTCACATGAAAACTATTTTCTTGTGTGTGGTCACTGACCACTGGGTCTTGTGCATACTAGGCAAGCACTCTACCTCAGAACTATAGCCGGGGGGAGGGGGCAAAAATCACTTAAATTTTAAATTGCAATTGGGCAAAAGACTTGAAGATATACTTCACTGAAAATGATATATTAATGGCAATAACACATGAAAACCTATTCAAATTAGTGACCATTAGGAAAATCCAAATTAAAACAGCAATGTACTATTTCTACAGAGTTATTTAAATGAGTAATAGTATGAGCATTTCTATGTGCTGAAAATAACATGAAGTAATAGAAACTCATACATTAGTGATCAGAGTGCAAAATGGTACACCCACTCTAAAAGCGTTAAGCATTTATTTTAAAATGCCAAGGGAAATAAACTTACCATATAATCGTTGCAATGGTATATAGATCAGCCATTTTAGTTTTAGATATTTATCCTGGAGAGATGAAAATTCATAATCTCAAAATATATACAAATTTGTATGGTGAATCTACTCAAACTGTTCTAAAAAGTAAATAAACCTATCATCCTTCAACTGCAAAAGAGATGGTGAAACATCCATACAAGTTCTACTCAGTCAAAAATGATAAACACCATTCTGTGCATCCACAAGAAATTAATTTTTAAAAAATGACTATTAATATACACAAAAATTTTATTTTGAATCTCAAAGACATTACACTGAAAAAAACAATCATTTTCATAACTTACACACTTTTTGTTCTCATTTTTATGACATTAAAATATATATATATATATATATATATATATATATATATATATATATATATATATAAATTTATATATATAAATTGTGATCAGATTAGTGGTGGGTCAGGGAACCACATGGCAACAAGGAACAACAAAAAGCAGCTATTTTGGGTGAAGGAACTGTTCTGTATTGACTGCAGTAATGGTTTCCTAAATCTATATCAAAGTTTACAGAATTATACACAATTGCACATGCACCTAAACATAAACAAAAATAATTAAATTTCATTGTATGCACTTTAAACAACAGAGATGGTAATAAAATCTAGGGTCTTTTAATGTTAAAGCAAATCATTATACTTCTCAATGGAGCTAGAGGGCACCATTAGGTTATATTGTTTAAGTTTATTGTAAAAGTATGAGGGTGTTAATCATTATTTTTTTTTATCTTGTTAAACTTTTTGATTTAATATACCCTCCCCATAGAAAACAAATCCCACCAACACATAAAAAGAGATCCTTTTCCTTTGGGAGCGTTGAAAGTGGAAGGATGCAGTGAAAAGTGAATCATCAAGCTTCTGGCTTATAGAGGAAAAGGACTTTGAAGATATAATTTGAAGATTCTTTGAACTCTCCCCTTCCTTAAACATCAGAGCATTAAACTCAGTTAATGCTTGGTGGCTTTTTAATTATGAAATGATATTTGGACCTGATATGTTTCTATATTAATTAAAAATAATTCAACTTTGAACTGTAAGTATTTTACACTTAATGATGGTGTTTATAGCTATGTTCACTTATTAGATACTTTAGGGAATCAATTGATTTTTAAGTAGCATTCAGTATTTTGATTCTTAAGAAATAGAGTCTATTTCACTCTCTGTGTGAATGAACCATCCTCTATAATATGAGCACAATTAAACTATATTTGCACAGAATGGATGCAATTTGTATTGCCCATTTGATAACATCATTTACTTTATGTTTAAATGTATTTAAGTAATAAATAAGAATTATGTGTGTCATGTGAAAAATGTTGATTTGAAGTTTGTAAATATTGTGGAACAGCTACATCAGGATAATTAACGTATTTCATATACTATATCTTTTAATTTGTATTAACCAAAAACAACCAGTGAAAAGAAAAACATTTATAGCTGGGCAAGGTGGTACACATCTGTAATCCCAGCTACTCAGTTATCTGAAGAAAGAGGATCACAAGTGCACGATCATCATGGGCAATCTAGTGAGATACTGTCTAAATTAAATGTAAAATGTATAATTCAGTGTTAGAGCACTTGCTTAGTAAGTATGAGGCCTTTTTTTCAATCTTCCGTACTGTGCAAAAGAAAAGAAAACAAAGGCGAAAAAGGAAAAAGAAAAAAAATCAGGTACAATATTATAATATTTGGCATATATGAAAATTGTATATTCATTTTTACTTTGAAACATTTACTTTTTTAAAAAATATAATTCCAGAAAATATTATTTGTTTTCAACATTTCAGTTATGCATTCTTATTTAAAGTGATAATCTGTATTGAAAACAAGTTGATTTTTCATTGAAATTTTATAATAAAGGACATTAGAAAAGGGCAAAAGACAAAGATATTTCTAATGTCATCATGTATAGTCAGACCTATTTGCAAATTTTTGTCCATGGATTCAACCAATCCAATAGAAAATATTAATAAAATACATTGTATTTAACATATGCAGATTTTTTTTTGCTACTATTCTCTAAACAATACAAAATTTCCATTGCATTAAGTATCATAAATAATTAGATTATACAGGAGGATTGTATAAGTTATATGGCAATGATTTAGAAAGAGAAATCATTATCATAATATATAGTCTATTTTTGTCTCTGTAAATAATAATAAAGTTTTGTCCCAAAGTATTTAGAGACAATCAAATTTTCGCATTGGGGAACCCAATCTTCCATTGGCAACAGCAAAATTTTAACTCATGGTTAAACATTTCCATAATTAATATTCCAAAGCTTTTCTAATTGTATCATAAATATTACAAGAATTGTATCTATTGAGGAAAATTTACTTATAGCCTTGAAAAATATAACATTTCATAATAATAATATTCTTGTTAAATTTTTTTTGCAGTGCCAAGCATTTTCTTTATTTTTTTTAATTCTAATTTGTTATAAATGACAGAAGAATGTATTATAATTCATATGACTCATATACAGCACAATTTTTTTACATCTCTGGTTGTATACAAAGTATATTCACATCATTCATGTCTTAATGCATATACTTAGGGTAATAAGGTCCATCTCATTCTACCCTCATTTCCACCCCTATACTTTCTTCCTTGCTTTCCCACCCCTTTGGCCTATTTAGAGTTTGTCTAATCTTCCCATACTCCACCTCCTAATACCACTATGAATCAGCCACCTTAAATCAGAGAAAACATTCAGCATTTTTTTGGGGGGATTGGCTAACTTCACTTAGCATGATATTCTCCAACACCATCATTTACCTGAAAATGCCATGATTTTATTCTCTTTTAATGCTGAGTAATATTCCACTGTGTATATACACCACATTTTCTTTATCCACTCATCTACTGAAGGACATTTAGGTTAGATTTGTTTCACAATTTAGCTATTGTGAATTGTGCTGCTATCAACATTGATGTGGCTCTGTCCCCTAATATGCTGTTTTTAAGTCCTTTGGTTATAGAACAAGGAGTGAGATAGCTGGATAAAAAGGTGGTTCCATTCCCAGTTTTCCAAGGAATCTCCATACTACTTTCCAGATCAGCTGCACCAATTTGCAGTCCCAACAGCAGTGTATGAGTGTTCCTTTTCCCCCATATCCTTGCCAACACTTATTGTTGTTTGTATTCTTAATAGCTGCCATTCTGACTGCAATGAGATGAAATCTTAGAATAGCTTTTATTTGCATTCCTCTAATTACTAGAAATGTTGAACATTTTTTTCATATGTTTGTTGATTGATTGTATATCCTCTTCTGAGAAGTGTCTCTTCAGTTCCTTGGCACATTTGTTGATTGGGCTATTTGTTTTTTGGTGTTTAGAACTTTTCGAGTTCTTTATATACCCTAGAGATTAGTGCTCTATCTGATGTGCAAGTGGTAAAAATTTGGTTTCAAGATATGGGCTCTCTATTCACCTCATTGATAGTTTCTTTTGCTGAGAAGCATTACAATTTGAATCCATCTCATTTATTGATTCTTGATGTTAATTCTTGCACCATAGGAGTCTTATTAAGGAAGTAGGGGCCTAATCCAAATTAAGGATATTTGATCCTACTTTTTCTTCTATTAGGTGCAGTGTCTCTGGTTTAATTCCTAGGTCCTTGATCCACTCCTAGTTGAGTCTTGTGCATGTGAGAGATAGGGGTTTAATTTCATTTTGTTGCATATAAATTTCCAGTTTTCCCAGCACCATTTGTTGAAGAGGCTCTCTTTTCTCCAATGCAAGTTCTTGGTACCTTTGTCCAATATAAGATAATTGTAGTTTTCTGGGTTAGTCTCTATGTCCTCTATTCTGTACCATTGGTCTACCAGTCTATTTTGGTGCCAATACCATACTGTTTTTGTTACTATTGCTCTGTAATATAGTTTAAGGTCTGTATAGTGATGCCACCTGATTCACTCTTCTAGCTAAGGATTGCTTTAGCTACTCTGGGTCTTTTATTTTTACAGATCAATTTCATGAATTCTTTTTCTATTTCTATGAGGAATGTCATTGGGATTTTCATTGGAATTGCATTAAATCTGTATAATGTTTTTGGTAGTATGATCATTTTGACTATATTAATTCTGCCTATCCAAGAACAAGGTAGATCTTTCCATCTTCAAAGATCTTCTTTAATTTCTTTCTTTAGCATTCTGTAGTTTTCTTTGTGAAGTTCTTTCATCTCTTTTGTTATGTTGATTCCCAAGTATTTTATTTTATTTGAGGCTATTATAAAGTGGGTAGTTTTTCTCAATTTCCACTCAGAGGAGTTGTCACTGATATACAGAAATGTCTTTGATTTATGAGTGTCTTTTTTTATATCCTGCTACTTTGTTGAATTCAATTACTAATTCTAAAAGTTTTCTGGTGGAATTTTTTGGGTCTTCTAAGTACAGAATCATATCACCAGCAAAGAATAATAATTTGAGTTCTTCTTTTCCTATGTGTATCCCTTTAATTTCTTTCATCTTTATAATTGCTCTGGCCAGTGTTTCCAAAACTATGTTAAGTAGAAGTGGTGAAATAGGGCATCCCTGTCTTATTCCCATTTTTAGAGGGGATGCTTTCAACTTTTCTCCATTTAGAATAATTTTGGCCTGGGGCTTAGCATAGATAGCTTAAGCAATGTTGAAATATGCTACTGTTATCCCTAGTTTTTCTAATGTTTTGAATATGAAGAGGTGCTGTATTTTGTGGAATGCTTTTTCTGCACCTATTGAGATGTTCATATGATTTATATCTTTAATTCTATTCATGTAATGAATTACATTTATTGGTTTCCATATGTTGATCCAACTTTGCATCCTTGGGATGAATCCCACTTGATTTTGGTGCACTGTCTTTTTGATATATTTTTGTATTCAATTTGCCAGAATTTTATTGAGATTTTTTGCATCTATGTTCATTAGAGATACTGGTCTGAAGTTTTTTTTTTTCTTTTATATGTCTTTGCCTGATTTAGAAATCAGGTTGATATTTGCCTCATATCATGAGTTTGGAAGTGCTCCCTCTATTTCTATTTTCTGAAATAAATTGAAGAGTATTGATATTAATTCTTCTTTAAAGGTCTTGTAGAAGAACTTGGCTGTGTGGTCCTGGGCTCTTCTTGGTTGGTAGGCTTCTGATGGCATCTTCTATTTTATACATGAAATTGATCTGTTGAAATTGTGCATATCCTCCTGATTCAATATGGGAAACTAATATGCCTCTAGAAATTGGCCATGCCTTCAATATTCTCTATGTTATTGGAGTACAAGTTTTCAAAATAATTTGTAATCATCTTTTGTATTTCTGTAGTGTTTACTGTGATATTTCTTCTTTCATCTTGTATTTTAGTGATTTGAGTTTTCTCTCTCCTTCTCTTTGTTAGCATGGCTAAGAGTTTGTCAGTTTAATTTTTTTTCAAAGAACAAACTTTTTGTTTTGTCAATTTTTTTAATTGTTTCTATTGTTTCAATTTTATTAATTTCAGCTCTGATTTTAATTATTTCCTGTCTTCTGCTTTTAGTGTTGATTTGTTTTTCTTTTTATAGGGCTTTGAGATATAATGCCAGGTCATTTATTTGTGGAATTTTTTCTTGTTTTAAGGGATGAACTCCATGCAATGAACTTTCCTCTTAGTATGGCCTTCATAGGGTTTCAAAAATTTTGATATGTTGTATTGGTGTTCTCATTACCTGTAAGAATTTTTTAATCTCCTCCTTGATGTCTTTTTCCCCCACATTGTTAATTCAGTAGCATATTCTTTAGTCTCCAGGTGTTGGAATATTTTTTATTTTTTATTTTGTCATTGATTTCCAATTTCATTTCATTATGATCTGATAAAATGCAGGATAGTATCTCTACCTTTTGTATTTGCTAAGAGTTTCTTTGAGGTATAATATATGGTTTATTTTAGAGAAGGATTTAGGTGCAGCTGAGAAGAAAGTGTATTTGCTCGTTGAAGGATGAAATATTCTACATATGTCAGTTAAGACTAAGTTATTGATTGCATTATTGAGTTCCACAGTTTCTTTGTTTATCTTTTGTTTGGATGATCACTGGTGATGAAAGAGGTGTGTTAAAGTCACCCAAAATTATTGTGACTCTTGAACTTGAGCAGAATTTGTTTGATGAACATATATGCTACATTGTTTGGAGCATGTATGTTTATAATTGTTATGTCTTGTTGTTGTATGGTTTTCTTGAGCAGTATGAAATGACTTTATTTATCCCTTTTGATTAGCTTGAAATCTAATTTATTTGATCTGAAGATGAAAAATCCTGCTTGCTTCTACAGTGCTGGATGTGGATGATGTGTTCAGAGAGATCTCTGTGGCATGCAGTTTACGGTTTTGGCTGTCTTCAGAGTCTATGTGAAGTCCCCAGGAGTAGTCAGGCTTCCACAGATAGGGGACTATCTGTTGTGGCAGAGTTCCAAGATGGAGGCCATCAGGGAAGACCTATGTTTGTAGATGGAGATCCACATTGGAGTGGTGGCCGGAGTTCCTGCACATGGATAGCTGCTGGATATCCTGCGTGGGAGCAGCATCCAGGATTTCTACTCAGATGGGAGGCTGAAAGTTCTGTGTGGGTGCTGGTGCCAATGGTCCTTACTTGTCAAGATATTTATGAATTCATGTCCATTTTTTTTCTTAATGCTTCTTTCATCTCTGTGTTCCTATTTCCACAGCCATTTCTAAGTCAGAGCCCTACTTTACCTAATAAATTTTCCCTCCACATTCTCACTCCCTCCTTTTCTCTTCCTCATTTGAAACTTAATGAACCCTAATTATACTTTTGATAACATATATTTATGACAGGACAAATATTTTTTTTAAATATCTAGAATACCCAAGAGAACCATTTACAAAACTTCTTTGATTAAGAAGGGAGTTTGGTAAATGGGATGAATTTAAAAACAATACCAATTAATGACTTCCCTGTGCAAAAACAATAAATTCTAAAATTTAATATAATTTCAGTTTACTCTTTATGCCTAGAATGGCCAAATATAGCAAAGTTTAGTTTTAAAACACTGGAGGGAAGTTGACAGCAGTTTTTCCTACTACCTATACACTCCTTCTACAAAAGGCAGTAGTAAATCTCACCAAAGGGTGGTGGACACTGCCACTTGGCCAATGCAGTTCTCTCCCTGATGGATCTAATAGCAACCTCCCCGAGGGCCGTTAACCGTTCCTGGAGGCCTCCTCAGGTGTTCGCTCACCTTCCAGGACGGTTGAGGATTTCGTTGACCATTGTGGGAAGAGGTGCATGCAGTCTCATACCCAGAGCTTAAGCGCTCACTTGCTCTCTGGGGCCCTCCACACCCCTGCATCCTCCGCTTCTGTCTCCATTCAGCTCCCCACTGGCCACCGCCATGGGAAGATGCCATGTCCTCAGCAGGGACTTTTCCTGGGCTGGACAGGATTGGGCCCGAGACCTGGCAGCCCCACAAGGGTTCTGGGCTCCTTTAGGTCACCCCCGCTGGGGTCCTTCACAGCCTGGGGACAGTGTACAGCCTCAGCGGAGACGTCAGGCTTCTGGACCCTCAGCTCCCCCACCAGTCTGGTGCCAGGGAGACCCAGAGCGCCCGGGATGCAAGCCAAGCTCGGGTTCTCACCATGCTCTCCACTGGAACTCGTAAGAATATATTAAATATATATGACTGTTTACTTGAATATTTTAATAACATGGTCATTAATATTGGTTTATTCATACATCTACATACAGACACTCATAAGCTGGCAAGACTGCACAGAGAGATCCACTACATGATTATTTTTATGTAAAATATGCAAAAGGACTAGAAATAAAATGAAAATTATAATGCGAAATTAAAACTATACATAAAACATAGCCCAAAATGCTGTTACCATCGTCTTTAAAATGAACTTCCTAAAATTATATAAAATAATGCAATAACGTTTTTAACAATTGTAAACTACTTCACTTATATTCATTGTCTCCTCACAAACTTGTGATTCTAACTAATAAGCCCTTTTCTTGCATTCCATTCACCAACCTACTATCCAAACTATGTACCAAATGCTCTATAGTAAATTTGATAAATATTACTGATCTTGAGTTTATTAAGAAAATCCCACAGGTCAAACATATCCTTTATAGCTTGACTGGTCTAAAACACCTATGCTTCTCTGCATTTTAATGACTTCTTTCTATACTACAGGGGCTCCATACTTTTTCTTTCTTTCTTTTTCTTTTTTTTTCTTTGTTGTTGTTGTCTTAGTTTAATGTGTTTATTAAGCTTGAAGTAATTTCATCCTCCTGAAATGACCTTCTCTAATATATATTCTTCCACTTTTTCAAGAAAGTTTTAACATATAACAGGACTTAACACTTAACATCTAATCTGTTTGTTTCTAATGCTGGATATAAAATCCAATAATGTTCATTCTATATAAATAGACTTGGTCTTCACAGATGGTAAATTTCCAAATTGATTGAAAACTTTAGGGTGGCAGACACAAAGACTGACTTCATTTATACTCACCACTTTACTCTGACAAAGTGAAATCTCACTAAATGTTGTGACTGTAATATTTTGTGAGGAAACCTAATAATCTAACAGCTAATGCATAACTTGAGTTGAAGCTTATCTGTGCTGTCACATCATCTTGCAAGTCTGTGAAGCCCTTTATGCTTGTTACCTCGTCTTCTGTGGGTGATTTTGCTACAACTTGTAATCCCATTGATTTCCAGAGTTGTTTTGTCTGGCTAGATAGATATCCTTATCCCAGAGGCCATAGAAGAGTGAAATGTTCATTTTCAGGTCCCATGTAAAAGTAGATAAGTTTGCTTTGTAGAATCTGCAAGAAAGCTCTCAAATTCTGTATTACAACCTTATTTTCATGGTTTTGACTTGTTTCAGAAATATTTATCGTATTTCCTAGACATATTTCTATCATCTGTTGCTCTATGAATTCCTAAAATGTCTAGAATTTTGACGTTTATAATTGTTTTGTTTATTTTTTTTGGTATAACATTTTTTAGTAATTATAAAGAAAACAGTAATTACATGAAATTGACCAGGCTCACCTGGAGACTTGAACTTTATTCCTACAGATGACTACCTACAAGAAGTAGACATCCTAAAAAATACAATCTAGACCTCATACAATTTTCAAAATGTTTATGCAACTTTTTAACATCTCTTTCTGTTTGAATTACATCAAACATTTGGAACTTACTGTTGTAGTCGTTGTATATGCTTATCATGGTAGGTTTTTTTAAAAAAGTCATCCACACTTGAAATGTATTTAGTCTTCTTGTTTGGAGCAAAAGGCCAGAATTAATTATTAGCATGATCTAAGTATCTGTTTCAAATTAAACATTAGTCTTTAGATTGAAAAATAATGTCTTGATAATTAAGCAAATTGTAGCAGGAGACCCCTATCAGCAGCACCACCCCACCCCCCCACTTTGAGAAATCAGCAAGATAACTGTATATTAAGAGCTGCTTTCTACGTTAAATCTGGAAGGTATTACAAAAGAAAATCATTCATTTCCACTGCAAACCATGGAGTGAATTTGTAGAAGGGCATCTATATTTCGTAGGGAATGTGGCTAGATAAAAAAGTAGGATCATCTGCTCTAGATGACAACATAGAAATGCTGGCCACATCTTGAGTTCAGATTTTGTTTTCAGATGAATATAAAAGCACCTAAGTATCAGAAAAAATGTTCTTCCCATGTGATAAGGATCCTTACATGGTTTAGCAGATGCAACTGGCCTCACAGAGCGGCCCACGACTGTCCCAGAGACAAAAAGACCATAAGGCCAAGGTAGCCTTACTCTTCCAAGAGAAGCTTACTACTAACCTGAAATATTAATGATAGATAGCAGTGTATGGAGGGTATGAGTATTTTGAAGATCATAGAGAAGTTTGAAGAGAACAAGAACAAATCCTATAACTCAGTGCTTTGTTTATTTAACTTTTAATTTGGGAAAATTTTAGATCTACAAAAATTTTTTCAGTTCAGTTCAAAGGACACTTTTATACCTCTCACCTAGATTAACTTGTTTATAATTGTCCACATTTGACCTCTCTTTCTCTTATACATATACTTATTCCAATTATGTGGGTTTACATGTACATAAAATATATATTCAGGAAACACATATTTACATATGTACATATATGTTTATAATATTCCTTTCCAACAGAATGATTCTGAAGTATGTTCAAACATTGTGAGTTTATCATCCAGATACTAAATCTCTCCATAGTTTATATTATCTCCTAAGAACAATATATAAAGAATCCCTGAATACCTTTCTCTAGGATTTCCCAGTTGTTAGCATTTTGCCAATATGCTTTGTAATTAACTGTCTATATAATTCTTTTTCTTAATCAGTTGAGAAAAAGTTAGAAAAATGATGTAACTTTACTTTCTAAACTTATGTGTATTGGTCTGGCCTGATCTCTTGAGATGATTGTAGTTTTGTAAATTTTTTGTTATTAATGGGTGTAACTAATGAACAGTTTACTATGATTGCTTGATATATATATAAATGCAGTGGATATATTTTAACAATCACCATTAGTCTATGAAAATTTTAGATTTGGAAACATTGTTCTGGCTTTCAATGTGAAGATAAAGGTGTGGAGTATAAGAATTTGGAAAGTGAGTAAAATTTGTAATGTTTTATAATCAGAACACATGGAGATATATAAAAGAAGATAATTTAAGTAAAAGAAAAAATATCATTCAGTATTTGGCTAGTAAGAAATTAAGGATTAATGAGATGATGAGTTATCACAAAATATTTTGATGTGAGATTCTGATTATTAATCTATCAGGAATGTCAGATAATGGATATTATCTGTTTCAATTCTATCTGTGTACACTAAATGAATGAGCAATATTAGCTACTTTAAAAAAAAAATATGGTATGCTCCTTTTATACTTCTATGCCAAAGAAATAGTTTAAAATACTATATGATTTTTAGAGTAACAATGTCATTATTACTAATAATTTGTAGATGAAGGATGGTTGCTCACAAATTTTGCTTTTAAATATGCAGTTGGCTAAATAATACATGGTGAAGCAATGATTCAAAGTTATGTATAAGTACAATTTTATTTTTAAAGGTAATCTAAGATACTAGTGAATAAGTAAAAACTTAAATCCAGAAAAACTGTATATAATTTTCATTGTAGGAATCTCTTCATCTAAATTGGAAAATATGTTTTGAGAGGTAAATCACAGCATCTCAACATTTAGTGACCATCTATAGTATTCTTTTCACCCAATCAAGACATGTCAGAATGACTTTCACCACAGGAAATGGATTAGTTGATTAGATCGAGCCAGGTCCAGGCAATTCCTGTTTTACAATAAAAGTAAACACTGTGATTTTCTTAACTTAAGTGGATATTGACTTCTACTATAGTGAAGATCAAGATTTATTATCTCAAATGATAGTCAACAGACTGTCTGACAACTATTGACTTGGGAGAAATCACAGCAGGTCACTGAACCACCAGTGAACCTGAAGAGAGATCTCTACATGCAGCACAGCAGGATGAGGCCAATCTTACATCAAGGAGATAGGCCCTGTTAGAGACAGGGGCCATTAAAATGTGTCTTTCCATTTATTTGGTTTGTAGTGTGCCTCTATTATTTCAGTACTTTTACAACTAAGAGCAGTTAATTGTAAAATTAGAACCATAGGCAAAAATATGTATGATGATATGTGATTCTTAATTCCTTAGTAACAATAATTCTTAATGAGTCATTAAAAATGACCTTGTATAATACTGTATAATACTTCAGCTTAAACTCAAAGACGTTCTATGTCTCTATTTTTGGTGTTCAATTGCCAATAAATAGCACATCATTTTATAAATAAATGATCAGATGAAAGTCTATTAAAAAATCTGAATAATTATTTTAAAAAATTGTATGTTAAAATGATAGCTAGTAACTTACCTAAATTATTATCCAAAATGCTTCTGGAAATTAAATAAAAGGTGCACCTTTTGTGTTGCTCTGACCAAAATACCCAGCAAAATCAACTTAGAGGAGGAAAAGTCTATTTAGGGCTCAGGGTTTGTGAAGTCTGAGTCCACAAACTGTCAATTCCATTGCTCTGGGCCTAAGTTAAGCCAGGACATCACAGGTAGAGGGCATAGCAGAGAAAAGCTTCTTGGATCCTGCCAGGGTCAGGAAGCAGAGGAAGAGAGGAGACAGTGGAGAGAATCACAGGCACCCAGTTACCAATGGCACCCAGTTACCAATCAGTCCATTGAAACTTGACTGATTAGGTCACAGCTCTCATAATCTACTTTTCTCTGAATATCCTGCATTACAACAGAGTTTGGGGGACACAGCTAATACTGAAACCATAACAATACTTTTTGTTGTCTGGTATCCTATACAAACAAAAAATAAAACCAGTGGAGCAAGATTGCAACCTTATCTTCAGTTTGGATTAGATGGAAATGGACATTATGCTGCTGAAAAAAGGCAAAAAAGATAAATTCTAAAATACAAGGTAATAACTCATAGAGTATATAGGAAAATACTTAAATAAATGAGTAAAAATTGAGGCAATGTGGGGCTGAGGCTGTTGCTCAGTAGGAGAGCGCTTGTCTAGCATGTGTGAGACACTGGGTTTGATTCTTAGCACCACATAAAAATACATAAAGGCATTCTGTCCATCTGCAACTACAAACAAATTAAAAAATTGAGGCAATGTACCACAAGATGAGTAGGATTGGCATTAAGTTGACTGTCAAGATTACCAAAAAACTGGTGTATTATTCGATTGAATACTTATGTTCTACTATGAGGGGGATTTGCAGTTGTAAAAGAGGTGATGAAGTTGTCACTAGTTAACTTTAAGAATGGGAGAGTATTCACAATGGGCTTTATCTGTCAAGTTCAGCTCTAAAGGTATTGAGCTCTTCTAGGTCAGCAAAAGTGTGATTCATGAAAGGGGAATTCACCATTTCAAATTTTACTGCTAAGACTTCAGTCCACAAATCACAGTATTTTATTATGATTAATGACAAATCAGGTTATTTAAAAAAATCTCTCAGTAATTGGCCATTGTATATTTGTTATTTCTTTTACAGACAGACAGTAAAGTATGCAGTTTTGTTGTCTCCTCTTTACCAGTAATAAGTCCATGTCACACTTTACAAAAGTAAATAATTGAGAGGACTGACCAATAAATTTAAAGAGCATCAATAAATAAAAAATGATTTGCTGAATATGAAATCGGAACCAAATGTAAACTGAGTAATATGAGAATTAGTTGATAATAGGCATGTTGACACTGCTGCTAAATACAGGTGAGATGAGCAGCTGAGGGAGCTAAATGTAGACCAGAATTCACACAGGTGGGGCTCTGGGGTAACAAACATAATGAAAATGTCCCAGGATACTGCTATAGGCAAAAAAGCTCATACTAAGCTTATACTAAAAAACAAAACAAAACCTTTTCATGGTTTGTTATGACATTAATAGTGCAAAGGACAAAATGTTGAAAGCAGGTATAAACTTAGGAATATGACAATCATCAAGAGAGAAAAGATGCTCACTGTTGCAACGCATATAAGAAGAAGAGGGGGAAAGCATTGTCAAACTACTTTTGATAAGGTTTAAATACAGAATAAAATATTTATTTCCTAATATTTCTCATGTTTAAATGACATAAACCCTGCCTGGTAGGTACTCTATTAACTCAATGTACATTTGAAAAAAACAAGACATAGAATGATTAAGTGAATTTTCTCGAGGTTATAAAGATAGCAAAATATAGAACTGAATGTTCAAACATAGAATTTGGTGTGATTTTTGATTTGGATAAACATAGAATTTTAGCTTTATTATTATTATAACATTGTGAAGGATAAAACTGAATCATGGCTAAAGATACTTTCAGATACTTTCAATCTTATCTCAAGAGGAATATGCAATGCAGAGGAAGACCTATATAAGGCTGATTTTTGGAACATGCAAGAGGTAAATTAACAAGATTTGGGGACTGAAAATTTAAGGAGTTTGAGGAGAGAGAATAGAGTTCATGTTTCTGACTTAGATGACTCATTCCACTAATTGCTTGTGAAGTGGTAAGGTTGAAGAATAAGTGTTTGATTATGTAGGTCTGATTACGGATGTCAGGGATTATTGTATAAAGCAATGGGCTGTTTGTTCTGAAAATAAAAAAATAAAATGGGGAATCTATAAAACAATATAATTAGAGTGGATCAGATCGCCCAATGTAATTTTTTAGAGAAAAAAGAACAATAAACCTTCAATAGAATATTGAGGAATGCAATATTTCATAGATAGAAGTGTAGATGAAAGTCATTATGGAGACTGAAAATGTAGTATAAAATCAGACACAGGAGAGTTTTAATAGAACATCATCATGGACAAAAGAGGAAAATGTTTCCTGAAGCAATATGCTTAAGCAATGTCATATAATGCAGAATGTATATATGTGGTATGATGCAGATATATATAGCACAGTAAGATCAAGGCCAGTGTTGATGGACACTGAAGGACAGGCAGATTGAAGGACAGTAAAGGCATGAATGAAAAAGTGAGAAAGACAAATATAAAAAGGTATGAAAGTTTGGGGAGAAGTAGATGCATACTTAGTCAAAAGAGAATGTTTATAAAGGAGGGGACCTAACCTATTTAAAGTGGAGGCAAAGGACCAACAGGAAAGGGGATCAGAAAAAGCAGTGAGGTAGGGAATGAGATCCATGCAGAGGCACTGCATTTGTTTAGAAAAAGGAACTTCCTCTTCTCTGACACCAAAGGAGATTAAAATAAGGGCATACACACACACACACACATTTGAGAGAAGGCAATTAGGATGTGGAATTGTTCATACTTGATAGCCTGATGTTTATATGAAGTTAACTCCCCCTCAACCTCACAGGAAATAAGGGCTGGCATGATAGATGGAACACTGACTAATTTATTTTTGGAACTGTGACTTAGAATTTTACTAGGAATCATAAGAAGTTGTAAAGTGACATTGAGGACCAACCTAAGATGATAAATCAGAAATGTCAGAAAAATTTGTTATGAATAAAATTAAAATCTCATTATATATATATATATATATATATATATATATATATATATATATATATATTGATTGTATAAATGTTCATCCATGGACCTATTCAAAATAAAGCAAAAATAATTAGTGTGCAAAATATTTTTCTTAAACAGAACATTTGGAAAAAATAATGCTTATTAAAATTGTCTCTTGAAATCATATATTTTTTTAAAGTGCTATAACAGTTGAAGGGCTCTTGAATGTAGAAACAAGTTTCTTCTTATATAACATCAGTACTATCTAAACTAGACAAAATGGAAATAGTTTGTTTATTCTATACTAATCCTGTTTTTTTCCTTATTGTGCTTGCCAGTAGTTAGGACAATGTTGTTATTTAAATCATCATTTCCTGTGCATTTAGGAGAGAAGTATTTTTAGGAATTTGAAGAGAAAAAGCTATGAACTGATTTAAACAGTGGGAACTGAAGATGAGTATTACATCTCCCTCCTTCCTAACACATCCTTTATGGTTAAAGAGATTTTAATTGAAGTCTGACTGAATTCAAAGTTCTGAGCATGATCTGGTAAATATGTCAAAATCAAAAATCATGACAAATGGGTAATAACAACAAAGAACAAGAAGGTGCCTAGCATCACTGAATTTCAATCTTAGTATGTGATTCTTATAAATGAATGTTGGAAGAGAGTAAAAATTAGGTCCTATAGTTCTCAAGGGCCACAACAGACTAAAGGGCTAGAAGAAGCAAAAACTGAGCCACTCTCCTGTGCTGCCGCAGTCCGGCTGGCTGCAGCAAAATAACCGGGGGGTGACGAACAACTTGTGTACGTTGATACAGCAGGAGTAGGAGCCGTTTATTGCAGGACAGGAGCAGTATTTATACATTCCACACAGCTTATCTAATTAGCATAAACTCGATACAGCACTGAACCAATAAGAAATCTCCACACTTAATGGCTCGCTTTTGTTACTTCTCAAACCACTCCCTCTGGCATTTTGCCAGGCACCATCCAGACTTGTTTACGAACTCTAACATTCCCCTGGCTAAATGCCAGGTGTTATTTTGACTTGTTTACAGCTAATTAGATAAGCTGTGTGGAATGTATAAATACTGCTCCTGTCCTGCAATAAACGGCTCCTACTCCTGCTGTATCAACGTACACAAGTTGTTCGTCACCCCCCGGTTATTTTGCTGCAGCCAGCCGGACTGCGGCACTGTGCTAACTAAAATGTGGGGAAGAAAGAATGTAAATAACAGGAGGAAGTAGGTGCAATGCTTTGCAGAAAGAGAGTATGGTCCCCAAATATTATACATCATAAAAATGAAGAGTGAGCATAACTACAACCCACAAGTACACACAAGAGGGAAAATTGCTATATGGATTAGTTAAGGTCAGGTTTTAAAATTTTCCAAAATTGAGGCTGGGTGTCTAGCACAGACGTAGAGCCTTGCCTAGCATTTATAAGACCCTGGGTTAGATTCATAACACTACTCATGCAAAAGTGTCCCCAAAATTCTTGAAGTGGGTACTGAAGAGTTTTTAGAAGTAGTGATATTTTCACATGAATGTTAGAGTATGTAGTAACTGCACTGAGGATAATGAAATTGATGTAATTAGACTATCTGATGTGGATTAAGGATCCAGTTTTTAGCAGGAATGTTTTCAATTTTTCTCCATTTAGAATGATGCTGGCCTTGGTTTTAGCATATATAGCTTTCACAATGTTGAAGTATATTCCTGTAATCTCTAGTTTTTTTCATGTTTTGAACACGAAGGTATGCTGTATTTTGTCAAATGCTTTTTCAGCATCTATTGAGATGATCAGATGATTCTTGTTTTTCAGTATATTAATATGATGAGTTACGTTTATTGACTTCCATATATTGAACCAACCATGCATCCCTGAGATGAATCCCACTTGATCATGGTGCACTATCTTTTCAATATGTTTTTGTTTGCGATTTGCCATAATTTTATTGAGAATTTTTGCATCTATGTTCATTAGGGATATTGGTCTGAAGTTTTCTTTCCTTGATGTGTCTTTGTCTGGTTTTGGTACCAGGATGATATTAGCCTCGTAGAATGAGTTCAGAAGGGTTCTCTCCTTTTCTGTTTCATGGAATACTTTGAGGAGTATTGGTGTTAATTATTCTTTGAAAGTCTTATATAACGTGACTGAGAATCCATCTGGTCCTGGCCTTTTCTTGGTTGGTAGGCTTTTGATGGCACTTTCTATTTCATTACTTGAAACTGATCTGTTTAAATCATGTATGACCTCATAATTCAGTTTTGGGTAGGTCAGATGTCTCTAGAAATTTCTCGATGTTTCGATATTTCCTATTTTATTAGAGTATAAATATTCAATAGTTTCTAATTATTTTCTGCATTTCAGCTGTATCCTTTGTGATATTTCCTTCTGCATCTTGTATTTTAGTAATTTTATTTTTCTCTTTTTCTCTTTGTTAGCATGGCCAGGAGGTATCTATTTCATTTATTTTTTTCAAAGAAACAAAATTTTGTTTTGTCAATTTTTTCAGTAGTTTCTTGTGTTTAAATTTCATTGTTTTTTGACATATTACTTTTTTTCTTAGGTTAAATTTGATATTTTTTATTCCTGAAAATTATCAATAGATTTTAAAACATTAAATATTATTTCATAGCCAAATTATTTTTCTATTCACTTATTCATATAAATACATAGTTATTTTTGAATATCCAAAAATATATGCATAATAGAACAAACAAAATATACAAAATGTTTGTTAACTCTATCAATCTGTTCTATTTCCCTGTCTAGGGCCATCTCTATGAAATGTGGAGTCTCAGGGAAAATTATTTTCATTAAATGTATTTTAAAATATTTCAAAATTCTTAGTCCCATAAGATGTGATAGTTATTTCTTTATAAGGATTTAGAATTCAAAGTAAAATTACAACACTTATGTATTTGATTATTGTCCAATCAGTGCATATTAAGATCCTTTCTCAATATCATCTATGTTAGTCAGCTCTTCATTACTGTGACATAATACTTCAGAAAGACAACCGAAAGGAAGAAAAACTTATTTTGACTCACAGTTTCAGGAATTTCAATCCATGATCAGTTCCTTTGTTTCTAGGTCTGTAGTGAGCCAAAATATCATGGCAGAAGGATATGGTGGAGCAAAACATATTGCAGCCATGAAGCAGAGGGTAAGAGGAAAAGAGGGAGAGAAAAAGGGAAAGGGAAAAAAATATATAGTCCTCAAAGACCCACCCCTTTGAACTAGATTTCACTTTCTACAATTTCCACCATCTCTCAATAATCCATTCAGCTATGAAGTGATCAAAAGATTAATCCACAGAGAGTCCAGAACTGTCATGATCCAATCACTGCACACACCCATCTTGAACAGTGCTGTACTGAGGACCAATCTTTCAACACATGACTTTTGGGGAAATGTTCCAACCAAACCATAGCTACATCTCTTCCTCTTTAGATCCAGGAATTTTAGTGTTTTCTCTTGGAAATGGCTATTCTTGAATAATTTGTAACTGATACCTGAGGAAAATTGTAGCAATGCCATTTCATACAATACATTGCTTTTTGGAATATTTTTTCTATTAAAACAATACAGAACTTCTTACATCTCCATATTGTTTACTCATAACTCTTGCATAATAAATCATGACACCTGAGAGTGAGTACTGGTATTTACTCTATCATTGTTTGTTGCTGTACTTTCTTGATGATGACCATAAATGCTGAATTTGCTCACTGTAGTCAAGAAAATTACAGGAAAACTAGTTTACTCACTAGCCATGCTGAATTCACCATTGAGGAATTTATAGAGCAAATGTTAATCAAAGTATATTCAACTCTATTCCTCTTGAGCCTTTCAAGAGATGGTGTGCGATCACTTTCCATGGACTACATTCCTGTCTACTCAGAGCACCAACGGATCAAAAGGCAGGGACCTATGAATGGGGTTAGCAGAGTGGTACTCTTTGTTGACAAGGATTATCCATCCTTCCTTTGGTACAGTTTAGGAAGAAACTAGGTGAGTAAATTATCACCACACGAAGACACAGAAAGATATGATGGGGAAGAGTTTATGACCCTTACAGTCATCTCTGCCATCTTAGATTTCAATCCAGGCAGCCAACTCAGCACACTATACCCAATAAGTCCTCATAAAATCATGCCCAAGTTAAGACACATGCCTACCCCGAGCCAGTCATGTGGTTTTCTATTTTGCTACTGTGTCTGGTTTATAAAACTTCAGAGAGCCCTCTGAAATTCTTCTTGTTCTAAGTGAACATTCTAATCAAATAAACTCTGCTAAGTTTAGTTTGTCTACAGTTTTTCTTGTAAAATACTCAATCATATATGTTTAATATTCTTTCTATATAAATATGAATGGAGAAAAAGCTCTCGTTGTCATTAGCTGAATAGTTTTCAGCATAATTAAGTTCTACAATTTATTATTTTTTAATATTACATTTATGTAAACAAAAGTTCAATATTTTCTCACTATAAACAATGACATATTCAATGTTCTTTAATACATAATATTTTGTTCATCTCTAAAAATATCTAAAATATATACTTATAAAGGAATATATTACTACAAAATTATACTTATTATAAATATGATAAAATATAAATAGCATCTTGTGTGTTCAAAGAATTTATTTTCTTTTAAAACGAAAGAATATCTACTTCTACATGGTAACATGTAGCATATCATCAATTTTTTGATCTTCTTAAAAAATAAATAGCTCTAAAGAATAAAAACAATAATAAATGTTGGTGAGGATGTGGGGAAAAAGGCACACTCATACATTGCTGGTGGGATTGCAAATTGTTGCAGCCAATCTGGAAAGCAGTATGGAGATTCCCTGGAAAACTGGGAATGGAACCACCATTTGACCTAGCTACCCACTCCTTGGTCTATACCCAAAGGACTTAAAAACAGCATACAATAGGGACACGGCAACATCAATGTTTATAGTAGCAGCACAATTCACGATAGCTACACTGATTTGAATTTGTATAATTATAAATTATGTTCTGTATCTTTCTAACTGCCTAAGTTCACTTGAATATATTTTTCTCTGAGCTGTAATTATATATACACATTTTTAAGTAGCTTGTTTTTTTTTATAATGTCATAATTCTTTATATCTCTTAAATTTTACAAATGATCTTGATAGCTGCAATAAGCTTTTCTTTCTTTCTTTTTTTAGTTGAGAATTGAATTCAGCATAAGTGTTCCACTATTTTTTAAAATGTTTTTTGATGTACATGGACACAATACCTTTAATTAATTAATTAATTAATTGTGATTAAGATCAAACCCAGGGCCTCCAATATATTAGGGAAGCACTCTACCACTGACCTATAACCGAAGCCCAGTGTACTACTATTGAGATATGTTCTTAGTCTTTTTAATTTTTTCTCTTTGAGGTAGGGTTAACTTGACCATGCTGGCTTCAATGTGGAGATCTTTCTGACTCTACCTCCCAAATAGTTGGGATTACAAACATACAGCATCACACTGGGCATATTTTCACTGCAATTTCAGCTTTATTAATGTTGAATGAGTTCTGCATCAAATTATTGGTTCTTATGCACCTACTTATAAGTTCTGGCAGAAAGAATTATTCAAACCTAGGAATACATAAACCAATTATATAAAACATACTTTCATGCATATTTATATAGACATATAGATGCATTTTTTGTTGTTGTTTTGGTTTGGTTTGGTTTGGTTTTTGCTTTTATGGTTACATTACAATCTTTAAATTTTAACTTTTCTATTTAAGAAGGTTGGCATAAAGCAGAGGTATTTTTTCAGATTAATATAAAATATCAACCATACTGTAAATCTTAGGAACTTAGAACCTTCAAATTTTCTTCTTTATCCAGAATTAAACATACTTTTAAAATTGTACATCTTAATGTATTCTCAGTTCTTCGTCAATATGTTTTTGAGCTAATAATATAAAATATTCTAATAAGTAGCCTCAAAACTAGGATTTAATTAACATAGCTCTGAAAGAATATGTAAGAAAACCTACTTACTTTAATTCTAAGTAAACAAAATGGATATTTAGAATGGAGCAGCTAAGAGTAAATGAATATAATGTAGGTTCACGTGACTTTGAAAGTTTTTACTTCAAGATGAATTTTAATTATAGACTCTAAATGCAATAATATAACACTTTCAAAAATTGGGCATTTAAGGGTGGTGGCAGTAAATTGCACATTTTGATTTTTTTATTACAAATTTGGATTTGAATCAGAGGTTTTATTTGCACTAGATATAAAACATTGGGCTTGTTCTTCGACCTCTTTGAAGCTCACTTTGCATATCTATAAAGTAAAAAATTTAAAACAATCCTACTTCAAAAGGTAGCTATTTACTACCCATACCTTGTGTGAAGCTTTGCCCACCATGCTATATTTGGGGAGATGTTACATTAACCTGAGATGAGGTAGCATAAACAAAATTCAACATGAAAATAAAATGCAAGAGGCTGGGGTTGTGACTCAGAGGTTGAGTGCTCACCTAGCACGTGCGGGGCCCTGGGTTCGAACTTCAGCACCACATAAGAATAAATAAACAAAATAAAGATATTGTGTCCAACTACAACTAAAAAATAAATATTAAAAAAAAAGAAAACACAAATAGGGTAAAATTTGGCCCCTGAAAAGCATATTATGTCTCAAAAGTTTACATTTACTATTTTGATCTTCAATATATGATCAACTTCCTTCTCCTCATATGGATTTCTGTTTCTTCTAAACACTTTTATTCTACCCATCAAAGTGTAGTCTCAAGATTAAATAATTCAGTGTCTTTTTAAAAAAACTTTGTTAAATCTCTTGTGATAGACTACTGACCTATCATGTACCAAAACTTATTTATCTGATTACAGAATGTAACTAAAGAACAAAACCATGTATTTTCTTGACTACTTAACCATTTATGTCCTTGAATATTTAGCATAAAACAATAAATACTTTTCATATTCTTCCAGGCAAACATTAATAGACAGTAGAGCTTTTTATACTGCTTTGGGTTGTAATGAATGACACAAAATGCAGCTAATAAATTGCAGTATCACTGCAATAGTAGAAAATGCACAGCCTTGCAGTAATATAAGTAAAATCTTGGGAGATTACAGAGGCACTAGATGTGGAAACACTGTCTATTGTTAGAATGAAGGTCTCCTCAGAATCATCCTAAAATGGAACAAAGACGACAGAAAGCAGAAAAAAGAAAAATAAATCCCAGACAGAAGAACGATATAAGTAAAGGGGAAAAAAAAAAAAAAAGAAATTTTGAATGTTGTCAATTCTCACTACATAAAATTGAAGCTTAAGAAATATCTACTTTAATTTTAGAAGTAAAATTTCAGCATATTTGAATATGTGTATATCTGCAATAGATGTGGTGAATAGGAAGACAAAATTTTTGTTACAATTTGAGTGATACAAAATGATTTGTATGTAGTTGGTTGCAGTGAGATGAAGAGGGAGAAACAGTTTTTAGTTGTTCTGGAGTAACATTGTATTAGAACCCATAATTTTTTGCCTAGAGGAGGTGAAGGAGTAAAAGATGCAGAGAATTATCTTCAAGTTTCTGATTGGACCACTAGGGATGTGGTTGTACTGAATTGTACAATTGAGATACGAAATACAAAAGTAGAGAATCTTTTAAAAGCGGTGCTCTGACATTTAAGAAAAAGAGAAGTTTCTCAGTTCGCAAATCTGAGGATCAGCAGCATACAGATGGTGCTTCCAGCAGTTGAAATGCAGGGCATCATTCAGATAGAAGGCGGGTAGGTCAGAATGATAACCCAAGCAAAACACCAAGCAATACATATATTTTATGAAATGCCAGAGGTAGGTAAAAAGCCCACCAAGAAAGAATGGGAAGGGCAGACTAAAATGTCAAAGGATAGTATTTTAAACACCAATGGCAAAAATGTGCCTAAACAGATGAAGGAGGTCAAGTGACCCAAATTGATTGTGACATCAAAAAAATGTGAAGACAAGTGTCTTTCTGATTTCACCAGGATTAAGATCAGCTTCAGTGGTGTGATAAGGAAAGCATCTAGATTGGAATCAAGGCAAGGAATGCAAATGACTTTTGTTGATTTGACTCTGAAGGAGATGAAAGTTAGGAGGGATTGGTGGAATAGATCATGGGTTATTTATTTTTGTCTTTGTTTCCTTTGGGGCTCAAAAGAAAAGAAAAGGATTATTCGGAGAATGCTAATCAGAAAGAGCAAATAGAGAACAGAAAAAGAGCAAATAGAGAACAGAAAAAGGATAATCTCTGAAGAAAATGCAGAAGAAAATTATGGTCTGGGATCCAGAGCTCTGGTTGAGAGATGGGCTTTTGTAGAAAATGGGATTCCTTTTCCTTAGGTCAAAAGGCAATAGGATTAAAATTGAAAAAAAAAAAAGTGTAATTGGAGGATGTTAAGTTAGTTCAAATTTTATTCTAATTGGTTTTTTTGTGTGTGAATTGTGCAGCTATTCATCTATTGAAAATTAAGAGAATGATTTCAGAAAGAAAGTTTTCAGAAAAAGGTCATTTTTATTAAATGGCCTGTGGAAAGTGTGATAGATTTCTCATTATGGAAACAAAGAGATTGCTGCTCAGTATCAATGATATAGTTAAAAATTGTACCCGTGAATTCATGGCTGGACCAATGTCTAATCACCTTAATGCAGTTAGTCTTTTCTACAAGAAAGTTCAAATAGAATGAGAATTAACATGAGAAGTTAATGGTTTTCTGGTGTTCAACAAACTGGATGATGGAATCATATTTGACTGGAACAATGGGCTATTAATATGAATATATTTATAAATAAAGAAAAAGTCCAGGCACTTCATAATAAGAAGTCCTTAAGAAGGCAAAGAAGACTCTTGGAAGATATAACCTAGATAGCTGGAAATGGAGGAGGTTATAGTCAGAATAGAATACTTTATGTTACTGAATTCCTAAATATCAAATTAAAATGTTATTTTCAAATTATGGAAGTTTGCTAGCCACAGTAGTTATACAGAAATTTATGTTCTTAAAGACAGTTTGGAAGACCTACAGGAACTTTTGGGAAATTGCCCTATCTAAAGAGTTAAAGAATAATAAAATGAAAACTCTTATATTTAACACAAATGTGAAGAGATTTCTCACAATAACCAGTTATTCAAAACCCTCATCTAATCATGCTATTCTCCAACTTTAAAACATTTTGTAGATTACTGTTTTCTCAACAACTGTGGCCCAAATTCTTAGCATGTTTTTTATGCAGCTTTGAATTTGGCAGTTATCAAATTGTGTTCTATTCTGTCTCTTATATATTAGTATTGCCAAATTGCCACATTTTTGTAACTTTGTACTTACTCTTTTCCCTGAAAAATCATTTTCTTCCATGTCCAGAGTACAAATTCCAGGAAATTTAAAAGTTCATTTAAATACTGAAGGGAGGGCAAGTCATTGACCTAACTTATTACATTTTATCCCTCTATAACTCCATTTTCCTTTTAACTTTTCCTGCTCTTGGACACTTTCTTTAGTATTTGCCTTGGATGCAGGTACAACAAGCCTGATAAAAAAGCATCTTTATACAAGAGACCAAAACTGGGGCTGGGGATGTGGCTCAAGCGGTAGCGCGCTCGCCTGGCATGTGTGCGGCCCGGGTTCGATCCTCAGCACCACATACAAAGAGACCAAAACTACCCATAAAAATGAATAAACCCAGCATGAGATCGTTCTTTTAAGTGGAACAATTGTCCAAGACAGAGCTGAGTCTGCTCCCCTAAACAGAAGCATTTATCTCATGGTAGGAACCAAATCATCCCCCACCCCAGAAATGAAGACCTTCCTAGGACTTCACAAAACAAGTCCAGAGATAATGTTCAGCGAGACGAGACGATGACCTGACCATTTACCGATGACTTACTCTGCAGCTATATAAACCTTCATGCACTGCAAGTGCCCAAACACTGCCCTTGTTTGCCTTTTCTATAAAGCCTCAAAGTTCTGCCATTCCCTTAAAGGTAGGCCTTTTGTCTGTTTATCCCTCTCTCTGTTCTTCCAGGAATGACCACACTAGTTGAAACTTTTTTCCTGCCTTTCACCAATACTTACCTCTGTGGCAATAGTAGTACAGGTGACTGAGTCTAGCCTGGTGGAACTAATAGAACTAAGACCTTTGCCCAATATTAGCAAGTCAGCCAGGAGAAACCACATCCCGTGGGTGTGAGCACTCACAGTTAACTGACCCTGAATGAATATGAAAAATTGAATGATCTCACATAGCTGCCAAAATTATTTTGGGATTTTTCTTATCTTTCCACTCTGGGAAGGGGCATCAGCTGCTTTCTCTCCCTATTTTGTAAAGTTGAGAAACGAGCCTTAGAATTTTCAAGCCTTTAGATCAAAACCCCATGATAAATCTGCCCAAAGTGCATATTGGACCTTGCTATTTCTTTTTCCTTTTTCTGTTTGAGCCTTTGTGGACTTAGGTTGTTTGGTTTTGACAAGGAAATTTGAAAGCCTGCAGGCAATTCCTACAGTATCAGGTACTTCCAAGAAATGACACAAAGTATGTTTAAGAATCCGGGTATTTGGGAGATCTTTGTTATAATTTAACAACAGAAAATACTAAGTCTTTATCATTTGGTAACCCCTAGTGAGAATTCTAGAGAGATGTTCTAATTGTAGTTATAAATCTATGTCAAAGAAAAAGAAGAATGCTGGGCATGGTGGCGCACACCTATGATCCCAGTGGTTCAGGAGGCTGTGACAAGAAGATCCTGAGTCAGGAGGAAAGAGACTTCAAAGTTTGCCTCAGCAACAGTGAGGCACTCAATAACTCAGTGAGACCCTGTCTCTAAATAAAATATAAAATAGGGCTGGGGATGTGACTCAGTGAGTGTCCCTGAGTTCAATTCATGATACAAAAAAATGATTTATTATTATAATACAATATGGCTTATGTATATACTAGATACAAAAGAGAGATGGCCCAAACATATCACTAAATTATTATGCCATTTTACAGCATGAGCTATTTTGCTAAATGTTAAATAGGCAAAAATAATATAATTAATGATTGTAAATTCTACAGAACCCTACTTCATCTCTACTGTGTTTTGCTGTGCCTCAGTTGGCTTTTCTCCCATTCAACAAAGCTGCTAGATCATCAGGAGAGATACCACCTCCTTAATATAAAGGTGAGAATATTTTCTCCATTCAAGATCTATCAGGGTGCCCATTTTTGTTAGGATATTCATGTAAATAGAGCAGTATAATCATTGAGACTATATCTTTGAGGAGGTTTAACTGCTCAAGGTCTCCCAACAGGCTCCTGTTGGACTTACACACATTTTCTACTTGTGTCATATTAAATTGAAAAAAAAAAAAACAAACAAACAAAAAACAAAAAAATCTCTAACCTTCCTTATTATGAGGATGTCAAAGGATGATGGAACACCTAATTACAATTTTTTGCTACCCACTGCCCTCCTTGGACCAATGTACAAGCTTTGGTTAACTTTCCAAAAATGTGAGGGGTTCTGGACATAGACAGTCTACAAAGTCTGTAATTATTGAGAAAATAAAAAAAGGCCAAGTAAGCAAATATCTTTTTCAAAAATATCTAGGATTGAAAACATGGAACTGAAGGCCACTTTTGAAAAGGGAAGAGGCCTTTAGGGAAATATCAGTGTGCATACTGTGATAAGAAAGGACATTGGAAAAAGAACTACCCCAGATTCTTCAATTGGCTCAATAAAGGGCAAAACATAAAATGGCAGAATTTGATGCTAACTTTGTTAGGGATGGAGGAGGCCTGAAGATCCCTGGATCTTGGTGTTTCAATTGCTATTTCCCCATAGGAACTCTGGGTAAAACTGAAAAATAAAATTTCTATTTGATATTGAAGGACTTTTATTCAGGGTTTGGTTGGTGGATTTTTCTCTTTTTTTTTGTACTAGGGATTAAACTCAGGAATGTTCAGCCACTGAGTCACATCCCCAGCCCTATTTCATATTTTATTTAGAGACAGGGTCTTACTGAGTTGCTTAAGTGCCTCACTTCTGCTTAGACTGGCTTTGAACTCCCAATCCTCCTGCCTCAGGTTCTGGAGAATCTGGGATTATAGGTGTGCACCACTCAGGTTCAGTTTTAATGGCCCCTTTAACAAAAAGAACTATTTAGACACTGCCTATTAAAGGATTATGGGGAAAGCGCCAAGAGCAAGCTTTCTTGCAGCCACTAGAGCATTATCTGGGTTACTGGAACCTAACTCAAAGTATTCTCTACCTACTTGAAAGTTTAGTTCCTTTGTCAGAGACTTGCTTTTGCAAACTCAATGCTCAAATAAGCTTCTTCTCAGAAAAAAAGTGATTGCAGGAAAAAGTGTAATCTGAACAGGTACTTTATCTTCAGCTGACCCAGAAGAAGCCATCAGGGAATGATTCAATGGCCCTGAAATCCTGCAATTGTCAACCAAGCCATAGAGGCTGATGTGATCCAGGCAGAACTAAAAATGTCCTGCCTATTAAAGTTCTTTTAAGAGAAGGTGCACCAGCTTCCCACTTAAAGCTGTACTCTTTGCACCTGGAGGTACTCAAGGGAATATAACCCATAAATAAATAAATAAATAAATAAATAAATAAATAAAATAATTAAGGGGCCTGGGCTCTAGCTCAGTGGCAGAGTGCTTGCCACTGAGCTAGAACCCAGTCTCCTTAATTATTGAGACACTGGATTCAATCCTAAAAAACACATAAAATAATATAAAGGCATTCTGTCCATCTACAACTAAAAAAAATTAAAATTTAGAGTGCAGCTTGATATGGCTCTTCCACTCACCTCAGCATCCATGAGCTATTAATGAAGTTGCCCAAGTCCTTCATCCTACAGGTGTCTCATCTTTACACTCTCCTAAATGGCTTGTCAGCAAAGTGTAAATAGTTCACTTGCTTTTATTCCCTTTTACTATAAAATCTCAAAAGTGTTTGTTATTTCCTTGAAATATCTATGCCCCTATATTTTGTTCTTTTTGGCATAGTGTCAGGGATCAAGGATTTTTTCCTTGTCTTTCACCACTTCTTGTCTCTTTGACATATTAAGAGCAGTGGCCTCCGTGGTCCTTTGGGACCACCAGAGCTAAGTCCTTCACCCAAGACTTTGCTAAGAACATGACCCCTAAAATCCTCTTGTAATATTTTCTTGACCATGCTTCCCCAAAGTTATGCAGAAATAATCTCTTTAATGCTATGATTGCTTGTCACAAAAATAGAACATTTGCAGATGCATTATTATTATTTTCTATATGCACCCAACCACTATGGAGCTATACTCTCCTTTTCTAAAATATATTAAATTATATATTGTTTTTATAAATAATAAATATGATTTTTGCAGTTTAAAGGTGCAGTGTTTTCCTCTTGTAAGGACAAATGAAAATTTAAAATAACAGAGTTGATTCTCCCTCTCTTTTTGTTTCAGTATTTATGCTAGAATTACAAATATATACAAGGGTATATAAAACCTTAAAAATACATTCCAATTATGACAAATGCCTTCTTGAGTACTCAGGAATCACCTTTTTAATATGTGAACATAAACACATAAAAGGACATACAATCTATAACTCCTAGCTTATGTGAAAAAGACTGAGTAACTGTCTTTGCTCCAAGATGCATAACTACTTCTGTGTTAAAGATGTGAGAAGTTTGTTTTTCCTTTGGATGAAGCCAGTTAGCTAACACAGATGGTCACTCCAATTATCAGTTGAATCTAGGATCAAATGTGGGTGACATTGTGCTGTCAAGTCCTGTTACTTGAAGAATAGTTATTGCTCATCTTAAAAAGAATGTTTGTAATAGTATGTATCTATCTTCCTGCCACAGAAATAATAAGAATTATGAGAATTTTTTAGGTTATAGACTGTGACCATGAATTGTATTATGACTTAATGCTTGTTTCAATAATAAAAATATTTTCTTTATCACCTTTGCAAATAGGTTTTGTGGAGTGAGAAAAGATTTTGTTTTAAATTATAGTTCCTCAACACTTTCAAGGTGCATGAGCCATTCCTTTTACTAAAACAAACACACATAGACAATAAAAATTAACTTTAAAACTTATAAGCCCAATTTAACTAGTAGTAACATTTTTATTATATATGTATATATGTATGTATGTATGTATATATATATATATATGTGTGTGTGTGTGTGTGTGTGTGTATATATATATATATATATATATATATATACATGATTCTAAATAAATTAGTTGTATGTAATGGTACATGAATATATAACATATATATATATATATATATATATATATATATATATATACATGATTCTAAATAAATTAGTTGTATGTAATGGTACATGAATATATAACATATATATATATATATATATATATATATGTATATGTATGTATATACATATATATGTATATAGCTAATTATGTGTGACAAAATTTTTCAAATATACCTCATACACACATATAAATTTTTCTTCACTCTAGTTTTGTCATCAATCCTACCACTAATGCTTTTCACACTTTAAGAATTACTTAAAACATTTTGTCTTCTTATGGTACCTGTTCTTATTTCATAACAGAAACTATATAAATTTTACCTATACTTCATTATATCAAAGTGAATTCAAGATTTAGTCATGTTTTATTTGCATCTGTTAATTTCACATATTACTCTATGAAAGGTAGGAACTAAAAATTTAATAACAGTCTACGTATTTTCTATACAAATATTAAGAAAGCAAAAAACATTCATATTTTGGGTTTGATGTTTTATTTATTTATTTGGAAAAGTATGATTTGTTTGCTGCATGTATAGTTTAGAAACAAATTGTGTAATAAAACATGCACATTTAAAGTACATACATAAACACAGACGTACATTTATTTTGTAATAAAGAATAAACTATGGACTACAAAATCTATCTCCTAAGTGTAGTTTGGGCATTTAAGGGTTGAATAATATAAGACCAAATAGTTTCTTCCTGTCTTTTCTTCTTCATCTTTGTTGTATGTATATGAAATAGATCCCCCATGCTTGGTTTTGCTTTTCACAGTTCCAGTTAATATAGTTATGGCAGTTGGAAAATATTAAATGAAGAATCCAGAAATTAATAATTTTTAAATTTCAATTGCACATCATTCTGAGTAGCATGTCCCACTCTATCCTACCAAGAATATGAATCATCTCTGTTTAGTGTACCTGCCCCCCCACACACTACCTGCCTGTTAGTCACTTAGTATCACAATGCTTATGTTCAAGCACCACTTATTTTACTTATGTATGGTCCCAAAGCATAATGATATTGATTCAAAGGAGGTTGTAGTATATAAAATATGAAAAGATAGATTAATTCTGTTACTATGTGGTGACATATCAGGGATTATAAGGAAACAGAATATATAAGGTTCAGCACTCTCTACAATTTTAGGCATCCACTATGGGTCTTGCAAATAATTTTCTGTCTATAAGGGGAAACTCCTTTATGTATACATATACTTTTAAGTGAGGTTAATTTTATAGAGTGCATATAAACTTAAGAAGTGAATAATTTGACAAGCTTTGGCATAGGTATACATTCTTAAATTTAACCTCAAGATGATTTCCACCTTCCCAGAAAACACATTTTACTCCTTAAAGTGCATGCCCAATAAACAGTGTTTTTGCTTCATATCAGTACAGCTTACTATTTTCTTAAATTTCATGAATGGAATCTTTTGTGTATAACAGTTTTTATATAACATAAAGTTTTTTGCAATTCATCCATGTTGTTTGTAGAGTGAGGAGTCTTCATTATTGCTAAGTAGTATATTATTCTAAATTTCAAAACAATTTATATGACCAATTTTCACTTTTGTTTTGATTTTAAACTATGATGAATAGAGTTGCCATAGTCTTAAATCACTAGTTTGTGAATCTAGCTATCCACTTCCCTTGAAATTCGATATTAATTGTTGAGTCATTTTAGTTATTTAATATTATAAGAAAGGGCTAAACTATTGTCTTGTCCAAAGAAATTGAATCATGATACACATCAAAAATGTATAAAAGGGTTGGGGTTGTGGCTCAGTGGTAGAGTGCTTGCCTAGCATATGTGAGGCCCTGGGTTCCATTCTAAGCATCACATATAAATTAAAAAATATAAAGGTCTATTGACAATTAAAAAAATATTTTAAAAAAATTAAATGTATGAGAGTAAAAGTGTTCTACATGCTAATCAACATTTCACAATTATAATATTTTTAATCACAGTAATTCTAGAAAGACTAAAATGTGTCTTCACATTTTAATATTCTTTTCCCTAATATTGAACTATTTTTTCCCTATGCGTTTGGCTATTGAAGGGCATTCTTTCTAAAGTTGCTATTCAAAATATACTCATGAACTAACTTAAATTTCTATTTATTCTTGAGTCTGTTGAGGTGAATTTTTGGCATTCAATTTTTTAAAATATACCTTTTTTATTTTATATAACATATAAGATCTAAAGTATAGCTGGAATCTACAATGATATCTCTTCATTCATTCACAAAATAGGAAATATTTTTCTTTTTGCCTTTATCATAATTGCTAAATTTTTGGCAATTTTATTAGTCCTCTTAAAGTTATAATTTCCTTTATTATTATTTTTTTACTTCATTGGGTTCAGCTCTTATCTTTGTTATATTATTCCATCACTTTTTTTTGTTTCTAATATGCCCTTATATTTTTTTTCTTGAAACTCTTCTCTACATTTTTTTACTCTTTAAATTTTTTTTATTTTATTAGAGTTTATAGTTACACTTAGTAATTGGGTTCATCCCAACAAACTCATACATGGGTATGTTTTGCTCCTTTATTTATTTATATTTGATTGGTTCTTTTTACTTATAAAGAAGAAATTCCCAGTGGTATATTTAAATGTGCACATAACATATTTTAAGAATTCATTTTGCATTCCCCTCCCTCTATTCTGCCTCTCAATCTTCTTTATCTTTATGTATCTTTATGATATCCTAAACTTCTTTTCCCCTTGCCTTTAATAGTACTCTAGCTTTCATACATGAGAATGCAGATGGGCTTGCCCTGCCACAGTGAGCATCTTCACAATAGTTCCTATATGGTGCCATTCATCCTGGGACCTTTCTTGCCACGTCCTGCATGGCCATTAGTTCAAGTCTATGGATGGGGCTATGAGGAGATTGAGAAAAGACAAACACACACAAATAGAGATAAAGCCAGGACCCAGTTGTTCAGCGAACCCCTGATGGCTGAAGACTGACCTCGAGCAAGTTCAGGATGTTTATTATATAGGCTTAAACATCAAAAGGATCAATTGTGAGAAAGTTTCTTCAAAGCAAGCAGAATCAAGGTCAGGAGCATGAGCAGTTCAATTATGATTATCAGCTTGCATCCATAATTCTCTACCACTGGGCAGCTGGCATTTGAATCCGAGATTAAGAAATGATAAATTCTGTGGTTGGCATAGAATCTCCCTTTGAACAGGGCATCACCATAGCAACTGGGAAATTTCAAGTTGACACCTTGAAACCTAGAGTTCTCAAGAGAGATATCACCTCTGTCTTGGGAGAGCTCAAAGACCATATTCATTTTCTGTTTTCCAAACTCTCTTCCTTGGAATTCAAAGGCTGAGCTATCTATGCAAAATGTTCCTTGCGCCAGTCTCAGTCTCACCCATACAGACACCCTTTGGGATTTTTTTTCTTTTCTTGCTTAACCTCCATTTCAGAGAATGCTGTATTCCTCTCAGTTGTTTTTATTACTCTAGACATATTTTTCTCAGACAAATGCTTAGGAATTGTGTAAATTTTCTTGGTGTATTTTTATTACAGTAAAGAATATAATCTATATATTTTCTTTCAAATTTTAAGTCTTAGATGTATTTGCTTTTGTTGACTCCTTTTTTCTTTATTAACCTTCCTTCTAATCCTTTCAAATAAATCTTTTTTCTGTTCATTTCATTTGGTAATCCTATAAGCATATTTTTTAGTGTCCTTTAGCATAACTTCATTCACTTACTCTCTGTCATCATTTACAAAAAGTGAAGCCATGAGGAACATAAAGGTTTGCTTATCTATATATTTTATTGATTATAATACATTACATATAATAATACTGCATGTCTGATTGGCACATGGATTGTCAGGGGAAGAAAAGCCTGAGAAGGACTTTTAGGAGCAGATGTAATATTTTATCATCAGGAATTATTTCATAGCCTTTCAATAAGAATTTTTACCAGCTGAATGAAAGATAAGTTTAATAAAAACCCTAGGAATAACTCATGGTTAAGTCTCTGTTTAAATAAAAAGCCATGATTTCTTGTTGTGAATTGGCCTCCTGAGCAGCACCTTCTATTCATTGTTGGGCCAACTTACAAAAAATATAGGGATTATTGACTCAGCCCATATTTGTTGAGTATTTGCAGGAACCATGCTCATGGTATATCTTGTTCATCAGCTCTAGTCTGGCCTAGAGCATCCTGAAGCCATCCTAGTTTTTTCTTTGTTTGTTTGTTTTGTTTTTTAGTTTTTGGTACTGGGGATTCAGTCCAGGGGTGCTTAACAATTAAGTCATATCCCCAGCTCTTTTTTTTCAATTTCATTTAGAGATAGGGGCTTTCTGAGTGGCCTAGTACCTTGCTAAGTTGCTAAGGTTAACTCTGAACTTGCAATCCTCCAGCCTCAGCCTCCTGAGTCTCTGGGATTACAAGATTGGGCCACTGTGGCTGGCTAGCATTCCAGTGCTTCTGCTTTCCTGTTTTAATGTTTGATGTGTGTGTGTATGTATGTGCTTGTGTGTGTGTGTATGTATGTGTGTGTGTTTTAAAGGAGCAGCCTAAGAGGGAAAGAATCTGAAAATCATGGAATAATCTCAACGTCAATTTTTTCTATAGATATAGTAAATAAATTAGTAAATAAATTTATTCAAAATGTACTAAATGAACTTATTATTACCACTATAATTAATATAAAACAAGAACTACCTGTATATGTTAATAATATACAATAAATACAATGACCATACCACATTATTATTAACTTCTAACAAAATATCATTACTTTGAGAAAGCTCGTTTAAGAAAAGGGACATTAACAAAAGTCAGAGGTTATTAAATACACATGAATGACAAAGTGAGAAAGTCATCATGATCCACTGAGGGGGACGGAAGCCATATAAAAAAAGGGAATAAATTTCCCCAAATAATCCAGGGTAATTTAAAATTGTATCTTTAATACTTAAATGATCACTCATGTGCCACATATTTGAAGAACATGTCCTAGGGAAAACTCTTTTAATCCCAGAGAACAGACTTCTCACAGCTGTTCAGATGATTTCTACATCTTTTCTAATCACTGGACACAAAGAATTATTCATGAATATAGAGAATCAATGAAAAATATCCGTGTCCTTTAAAAAATATCTACTAATTAATGATAACTATAAGTCACATTTTTCCATCTAGTTATGGTTTCTAGAATGGAAAATAACTACATTTCGTTTTAAGAGTTCTAAAGAACTAATTATATTTTATTATAACATTGGGTCAATGTAAATTGCAGTCTTACCAAGAAATAGTAAATATCTAGCTGAGGAGCAGAGAAAATGTTTTAAAGTTTTATAAAAAGAAACTTATCCTCATTCAGGTATTTCACGTTTATTTTCTTTACATCTGTAAATGAATCTGTAGCTCCTGAACACAACCATGATGGCCTAGAAGATTTATATTTTGCTATGAAAGTCACATGCACACTCGTACATATGTACATTTCAGATGTAAACACAAATAGAGCTCCGGGCAGCATCCTAAACTACATCAGAAGGAAAATGGGAATCTGAAAACAGAGAACAGACAATAAAGTGCCAAGAAAGATATTTCACAGCATAAGAACTTAAAAAAAAAGAAGGAAATGAAAGAAAAGGCTTAGAAGTCACAATTTCGATTGAATGCACAGGAAGCATAGTTTCATTGCAATATAGTTTAGTACAGTACGCTTTTTCATTGCAATATAGTTTAGTAGAGTATGATTTTAGCTCACAGGTCTAAAGCAATAAACTGGGCCTCAGCATATTTACAGAAGAATACCCTAGAGACATCTCTATGTCTGCAAACAGGCTCAGGCCAGAATTGCTTCTGGGTAGAAGCTCACAGAATGGTATTTGAAAAAAATTCTTTCATCACAATAATTATTGATCACTGTGCATCAATATGTACATTATTTGCAAGTTCTCAACCTGGAAGTCTGCTTTTTACTTTTAACCATCTAGTAAAATCCTATTTAAGGTTAAAGACAGTCCAAATATTTCTCTTATGATGATTCCTAAGCTTCATATTTTGCCTATGCCCATACATCCTTCTCCTGTGTTTTATTGTTTATTTTTGTAGATTTTACTTCATAGCCTCCCTCATTTGTTTAGAAGTGCTATTTGAAAATATTTTCTAATAAGTTAAGTTACAAGCTCAGCTTTTTTCTTAGTTTTGTAGCATTTTGGAAATTTGATCTTTTAAAAGTTTCAAATTTTATAATTTCATAGCCCATATTTTAATGAACATAAAAATATTATGGTTTGTATTTTTGATGGTTGTATAAGATGATGAGTCCAGCTTATATTAGATGCTAAATAAATGGGGGTGATTAATATGTTTTTAAGTTTGAATTACTACAGGTAAAGGTCTTATCTGAACCTGAGGATCTACATAACTGTATATAATGTATCTGTCTATATAAGATAGGTTGTATACCTCCCTATGGTTGGAATGTATGTGTCACTCAAAAATTCATATGTTGGAACCTAATCTTCAAGGTGATGCTATTGCATAGTGAGACTTTTAGTGATTGGTTCATGGGGGCTCTGCTTTGTGGATGAAACAAATACCTTTTTAAAAGAGACTTCAGAAAACTGCCTGCAGTTGTGCTGTGTTGGACTTCCTGCCATGTGAGGTCATAGCATTCCTTTAGTCTAAAGGACACACCAACATGCACCATCTTGGGAGCAAAGACGAGGCCCTCAACAGACACTGATTCTTCTAGTTCTTTGGTTTGGTCATAACAGTCTCTAAAGCTGTAAGAAAATAATTTTCTCCTGTTTAATTACCTAATCTCAGATATTTTGTCATAGCAATCAGGTTAAGACACAAACTGCTACTAAAAACTGGAGTGTTGCTACAACAAATGCCTAAAAATGGGGAAGCTGCTATGGAACTGGATAATGGGCATGGAAAATAGGGTCTGCAGGAGCAGACTAGAAGAAGCCTATATGATTGTGAACAGACCATTCTGGTGAGGGCTCAGTGCAGAGGTCTAGAAAATCCTCAACTGTCTTGAGTGATTACTTGAGTGGTTTAGAACCAAATGGTCTTAGAAATATGGATAGAAAATGTAATAGTGTTGAGATATAGGTACAACGAACATAATTTTTTTAAACTAGAGAAATGTTATAAAATGGCAAAGAACTTCATGCATTTATATTCATGCCCTACTCTATGTGGAAGTTAGAACTTAGAGTGAAGAGCCACGATATTTGGCAGAAGAAATTTCTAAGCAATGTATTTAGTGTATGGCATAGCTTGACAGCATAGAGTAAAATTTGAGAAGCAAGAACAAATTAAGTACTTTTGCAATTTTATTATAGTTTATGCATCTCACACAAACACAGAAATCTATCAGGCTGGCATGCAAATATATTACACAAGAATTAAAGAGATATACATTATTTTTCCTCTTCTTTTCCTTTCTAACATGTCTGGGTTTTAAATATTAAGACAATTAAAATTTTTGATGGGTGGTAAATTTTTCTAATCCTAACTACCAACTCAGAAAATTTTTTGTAAAATGTTCAAATGGAATTTAACAAATATATTGTGTTTTATTATCTATTTATGAAACAAATCAATCTATATCTTCTTAACTTGAAGTCCTTCACACATCAGGGGATAGCAGGATTATATATAAATTTTCACTCATCAAAAATAGAGTTTGAAAAATTAGATCCTGAGTTATTTTTATTATATAATACATGATTTACATAGCAACATAGCTATGAGAGATAAGATCATAAGGGTAAAGTCTTTTAAAATATTAAATGAAAAATCCTTCAGGCATATTTTTATTGGTAAAGCATATGGATACTTAAGTCACTTTATAAGTGGATTATACATTATTTCTATATGTTAGCTTGATTTTCAAATATTTATGAATGTAGTTATTGTGGTATTAATGGATTTCATATTTATAAGTAAAGATAGTTTGATGAACCATCAAATTTAAATTTTCAGTTAGTTTCTGATAATATGTTGTGGCATAGGCTTTATAATTTGGGTTATGTAGAAATATTTTAAAAATAGGTTCTTGCCAAGTTCTTTTTTTTTTTAATTTCCAAAGCTTTGGAAATGGCTAGCTTTGAATTTAAAAGTAGTAGCTAAAATGAATATTAATATAGTTCCAAATTGTTCGTCAACATTTCTTAGCTGCATCAGATGATTATTTAAAAACTTAATATTTTGCTATTACATTTAAGAGCCACAAGTATGATGTGCCCAATTGAATGAATGTTTAATGTGACCTATAATATGCATAACATATTACAGCCTAATAATTCTCTCTTTCACATTGTTATCAATTTATTTGTGATGTACTGAAATTTCATTTCTACAATGTCTATGGGTGCATTGTACTGGTATATAATGGTGTGTCTTGTTGTTACATATCTGTACTTGCATATAACCTGACAGTATAATTTGGCCAATATCATTCCCCAATATTTTATGGTATTTTAAAAAAATTAACAATTTCAGGACTCAGTGTAAACTGAGTGAACAAATCACTAACTTCAGTATAAAATCTCTAACCCTTGTGACTGTGACCTTGTCTTTCCTCCCTCAGTCTGTTTATTTCTATCTTAGGACACATTCTCCAATCATTGAACACACTATAATTTATTTTCTACTTAATAAACACAAAACCAAAAATAAACAGAATATCACTATTTAAATGCACATAACATTCTCCCAAATATCCATTTACATTAGAAATTTATATAAACTAAAAACATACAAGTTATAACTTCATTAGATTACATAGCTGGATGGACTGTACTGTGGGCAAAGCATTGATGCTTTCCTTGACACTTTCTTATTATTATATCATCACATTTTTTGTTAGATGTAATATTACCAATTATAGGAACATTTAATTGTTGGCCATTAGAGAATACAATCAATGGGAAAGCAAACATCAGAACTTTAATAGAATCAAAATGTCTCTAAATCTTATATAACCCAGTCACTTCATTTAACCAATACATCAGTGAACGAGTTTATAAATCAGCATCAGAAATTAAACCATATTTCTCAGAGTTTCTGCTTTTTGGAGTACCTTTAATAGAATAAAAGAAAGAAGGGACAGGGAAGACAGATCAAGGAAAATAATTTAAATGTTTAACTATTAGAACATACTTGAAAAAGAAGATCTCATTCATTTTTATCATTTATTTATCCTATTGACTTTACTGTGCTGCTTAAAAATATTCTGTAGTTTCTCCAGTACTCCAAAAGAAATTGAAAAGGACCTTCTCCTTGATTCAACTGTGCTTTATTATGCTTTATTATGCTTTCCTTTTCTCCAAAATGTCTTATTATATTTCATTATAAATCCTTTCTACTTTTAATTTCTATGTATGCCTTCAGTCTTCATCTCTTACAATTGTAGCTTTCTCCTTACCTCTTGCTGAAATTGTCTCAGAGGTTGCTAATTTGGTACCTTTCCCCAAAATGAGCATAAGTTCAACATCACTGTTGTCCATCTCTACTGTTGGACTGGAAACTACAATTTTTTTGTTTGTCTCATATAGTGTCCAGAGATGAATACGGTTAGATAGCTGACATGTTGATGTCAAGTCTAAAAAGAAAAGCTACAATGATTCTCAAGTTTATTGAATTTTGGAATTAAAGACGGTTTTATTTTCAGAGTGCTTTTTTTGTTTGTTTTTAATTAATCAATTTTAATTAGGTATATATGACATCAGAATGCATTTTGATTCATTGTACACAAATGCAGCACAAGTTTTCATTTCTTTGGTTGTATACATTGTAGCATCACACCTGATGTGCAGTCATACATGTACCTAAGATAATGATGTCCATCTCATTCCACCATCTGATATGGGCTGGGGTTGTGACTCAGTGGTAGAGCACTCGCCTAGCATGTGTGAGGCCCTGGGTTTGATCCTCAGCACCACATAAAGATAAATAAAGAAATTGTGTTCATCTACAAATAAAAAACATTTTTAAAAAATAGAATATTAAAAAAACACTTAATATATAAAAAACCAAACTTATCATAAGCTCTCTGGTTCCAAGTACACATCCTGCCTTTTAAACTCAATTTCTACCTAAACATTCTTTGGATCTGACTCTCCATTTTCTAGTTTTCTGTCCTTGGACATGATCATTCTATTAGTTGCTTTGTCTTTTTCCATGATGGCACTTTTGGGTTTCTGATCAATGAAGGTGTTGCTCTTCTTGTTCAACTACACAAAGTTTGTTGATTAAAGTGTAAAATGGAAATCAAGTGGCAAAAACACATGGTTCCTGGGAAGCAGAGATGTAGTTAATTTCTATGAAATGTTATTAAGTTGCTTCTGTGTTCAAACTTTCTGGTATTCCACTACTTATTGACATTTCTGCTTTGCATGGGAGAGTTAATTTATTAAGTTTTGCCAATCATGCACTGCTAATTGTCTTCTTAGAGCTGGTTAAGACCTAGTCCACCTCATTTCTTGCCATGCCCCAATAATTCCCAAGAGCTTTGTGATCTTATAATAGTAGTTTCTAAATTTCTATTTTTTTTCTAGTATAAAGGATTGAACCCAAAGCCTCACACATGCTAGGAAAGGGCTCAATCACTAAGCTATACTGCCAGTCCTTTTTTTAAAATTTTATTTTGATCCTGGGTCCCCTGAAGTTTATTAGGCTGGCCTAGAATATGTGATCCTTCTGCCTCAATCTCCTTAGTAGCTAGAATTGGAGACATTCCACTAGGTCCACCAGATCTCTTAATTTCATTGAATTCTACACACTGATTTTATCTGTGTATCAACATATCAATGCCGCAGTCTGGCTGGGCACAATTCAGGAGCCACTTGTCAAAAGAAACAACTTTATTTTTAGAACCACACACACCAAACAAAACAGCTCCTCAGGAAAACCTTCAGAGCCCAACTGCCACCACCGGCTTCCCACAAGCCTCTCAACCTCCCCCACTCCTCCTGCTCTTGAGGCCGATTGGCTGGGTTGCGTGGGCGGAGCCAAAAAAATTCCCCCAATGAGCAGCTCCATGGTCTGAAAGGGGCGGGGAAACAGCCCAATGAGCATCACTGCAGAGGAGCCAATCAGTTGGCAGCTAGAAGTTGCTGGGGCCACTGTGAGCCAATCATCAGCTGGCAGCTGGAAGTTTGCTGGGGCCCCTTCGGCTGTGGCTCTCAACATATCTATATATCTATACCCATATCTTTATATCATTTAAGGTAACAGTAATAGGGAAAAACTCAAATAAAGTAAGTTTAGGGTTCCCTTGTCCAGGTACTTTAGTTGCTAGGAATAAATAGGTATATAAGTGGACTTCCAGGTTAGTACAAATATAGGTAGTTATGTCAGTTATGTGTAGAGGCCTGAGAGAGGTCTATAAACATAATTTTTAACAGGGCTAAGCCTCAAACAGATTGTTTAAAGTGATTCTTCAGTCAGTGTAGTTTTTTTTCTAAGTTGTGATATGATGGCAGAATGCATTACAATTTATATTATACATATAGAGCAAATGTTTTCATATCTCTGGTTGTATACAAATTATATTCACACCATTTGGGTCTTCATATGCGTATTTTAGGGTAATAATGTCCATCTCATATCACCATCTTTTTTACCCCCTTCCCCCCTTCCTTCCCCTCCCTCCCCTTTGCCCTTCCTAGAGTTTGTATAATCTTCCCATGCTTCCTCTCCCAAACACACTATGAATTGGCCTCCTTATATCAGAGAAAACATTTGACATTTGGTTTTTAGGGATTGGCTTACTTTGCGTAACATTATATTATCCAACTCCATCCATTTTCCTGCAAATGCCATTATTTTATTGTCTTTTATTGCTGAGTGATATTTCATTGTGTAGATACATCACATTTTCTTTATCCATTCATTCAACTGAAGGGCATGTAGGTTGGTTCCACAGTGTAGCTATTGTGAATTGTGCTGCTACTATAAACATTGATGTTGCTGTGTCCCTATTGTTGCTGTTTTTAAGTCCTTTGGGTATAGACCAAGGAGTGGGTAGCTGGGTCAAAAGGTGTTCCATTCCCAGTTTTCCAGGGAATCTCCATACTGCTTTCCAGATTGGCTGCAACAATTTGCAGTCCCACCAGCAATGTATGAGTGTGCCTTTGTCCCCACATCCTCACCAACATTTATTATTGTTTTTATTCTTTAGAGCTACTATTCTGACTGGAGTGAGAGGAAATCTTAGAGTAGTTTTGATTTGCATTTCTTTAATTGCTAGAGTTGTTGAACATTTTTTTCATATATTTCTTAATTCATTGTAATTCCTCCTAGAAGTGTCTATTCAATTCCTTGGCCCATTTATTGACTGGGTTATTTGTTTTTGTTTTGTCTTGTTTTTGTTTTGGTGTTTAGCTTTTTGAATTCTTCATATACCCTAGAGATTAGTGCTCTACCTGATTAATGGTAAAAATTTCCTCCCAAGCTGTAGGCTCTCTATTCACCTCACTGATTTTTTTTTCTTTTGCTGATAAGAAACTTTTTAGTTTGAATCCACCCTACTTATCAATTCTTGATTTTAATTTTTGTGCTATAGGAGTCTTATTAAGGAAGTCTGGGCCTAATCCGACATGCTGGATTTTTCACTCTATTAGATGCAGGTTCTCTGGTTTAATTCCTAGGTTATTGATTCACTTTGAGTTAAGCTTTGTACATGGTGAAAGATAGGGGTTTAATATCCTTTTTTTGCATATGAATTTCCAGTTTTCCCAGCACCATTTGTTGAAGAGGCTATCTTTTCTCCACTGTAGGTTTTTGGTATCTTTGTCTAATATAAGAAAACTGTAATTATGTGGGTTAGTCTCTGTATCCTCTATTCTGTACCATTGGTCTATTTGGTGCCAGTCTATTTTGGTGCCAATACTATGCTGTTTTTGTTACTATTGCTCATAGTATAGTTTAAGGTCTGGTATAATGATGCCAGCTGCTTCACTCTTCTTACTAAGGATTGCTTTAGCTATTCTGAGTCTTATTTTTACAGATGAAATTCATAACTGCTTTTTCTATTTCTATGAGGAATGTCATTGGGATTTTAATTGGAATTGCATTAAATCTGTATAAGGCTTTTGTTAATATGGTCATTTTGGGAATATTAATTTTGCCTATCCAAGAACAAGGGAGATCTTTCCATCTTCCCTTAAGCAGTATGAAATGTACTTCTTTATCCCTTCTTAATTAACTTTGGCTTGAAGTCTACTTTACTTGATATGAGGATGGAAACCCCTGCTCACTTCCTCAGTCCATGTGAGTGGTATAATTTTTCCCAATATTTCACCTTCAGTCTGTGGATGTCTTTTCATATGGGATAAGTCTCTTGGAGGCAGCATATTGTTTGGTCTTTTTTTTTTGTTTTAAATCCAGTCAGCCAGTCTATGTCTTGTTTGGTGAGTTTAGGCTATTAATATTCAAGGTTATTATTGAGACATGATTTGTGTTTCCAACTATTTTTGTTTATTTTTGTTATTTAACTTCACTTGTTTTCTCCTTTGATTAGTTTTTCCTTTAGTGTGATACCTTCCTCTGCTGTTTTCATTATTTTTTTTTCAGTTCCTCTTTATGTAATATTTTGCTAAAGATGTTTTGTAGTACAGGCTTTCACGTTGTAAATTCATGTTTGTTTATCATGGAAGGTATTTATTTTATCATCAAATCTAAAGCTTAATTTTGCTGAAATAAGATTCTTGGTTGGCATACATTTTCTTGATATATGTTGTTCCAGGATCTTGTAGTTTCAGGATCTGAGTTAAAGAATCTGCAATAATCTAAATGGTTTCCCCCAATATATAATCTGATTCCTTTCTCTCATGGCTTTTAATATTTTCTCCTTATTCTCTGTGTTAGGTATTTTCACTTTAATGTGCCTTTCATGTGGATCTATGTGATTTTGTACATTTGGGATTTAGTAAGTCTCTTGTATTTGCTTTTCCAATTGAGTCTTCATGTTTGGAATTATTTCTAACATTATTTCATTGGTTAGATTGCTCATTCCTTTGGTTTGGAACCATATGCCATCCTCTATTCCAATAACTCTTAAATTTTGTCTTTTTATGTTATCCATATTTCGTGAATATTCTGCTCATGTTTCTTACCATTTCATTATGTGGTCGACATTCTTTTCAAGATTATATATTTTTGTCTTCATTGTCTGATATCCTGTCTTCCAAGTGGTCTACTTTTAATTTGATTTATTGTTTCTTTCATTTCAAGGATTTCTTTTATTTTCAGAATCTCTATTTCCCTATTGAAGTAATCTTTTCCTTCCTGTATTTGTTTATGTAGTTCTTTGTCCAATTACTTTTGCTGCCTGAATTTGCTCTCTTATATCATTCTTTAATTCATAGAACATTTTAATTATGTACATTCTGAACTCCTTCTCTGTCATTTCTTCTGCTATACTGGTATGACCAGTAGAATCCATGAATTATAATAATGTGTTATCTTGATATGTTTGGGGCATTTTCTTCCCTTGTCTTTTTATATTGCTTGTGTGTCCTCCCTTCTAGATCTGTGAATCTGAGGCATTCCTGTTTTTACCCTATAGTCTTATATTGCCCCTGTAGGGATCCAATACCTCTCCTTGAGATAAAGGGCAATGTTTTCAGATCCCAATATAAATGGTATATACCTTAAAAATAAATGTTTGCTATTAAGATGTTTACAGTTTGGTCACAATGTACAGAAATGGTGAATTCAAATGTTATCTATAATATAATTAGAAGGTTCATAGAAGCATTTACAGTTTCTCATGGTGGACAAAGAACAGGGGGTGAGAAGTAGAATGATAGGTTGAAGAGGTAGGAGGTGAGGATATAGAGTTGTTATATCTTAGGAAGTATGAAAGAGAAATCTAAAGAGGAAGATTAGTAGCAGGACAGGGAGAGGAAGTTATTTTTGGTTCACAACTAAGTGGGAAGACAGTAGAATACATAAAACAAACACACATTTATATTGAGAATAACTAAAAATGTTAAAATAGTAGAAATTGGTGGGAAAAAAAGAAAAAAATAATAATATACAACACAGCTTTAATATACTATTCAGACATCCCAGTCCTCAAAATCCTAACTCATGCAAAGTACTTGGTTTCACATATGTTGGGGATATGAGGGCAGAAGAATAGAGAGGGAGAAGTAACAAAAAAGAAAAAATCTCGAAGGAAGAAACAGGATTGTTTTGGTTGGAAATATGTACCTTTCTTGCTTCCTTTCTCATCCAATAGGTGGGGTTGTATATTGTTAACTGGTATCTCCACCCTCAGGATGGTGAATGTAACCATGGTGTCACTATTCCAAGGTAGCAGCTGCTGGGGTGAGGGGGGGATTTAGAAACTGGGCACCTGTCCAGCCGGAGTTCCAAACTGCAAGTTGCCTCCACTGAAGATGCTGATGAAGGTGGCCCAAGATGGAGGTAACTTCTTTCAGTGGTGGGCTCTCTGATCATGTGGGGAGAGCCAAGCAATGGCATTGAACAGTCAGTTCAGAGAGGAGCTCTGTGGCATGCAGCATGTGGCTGTAGGCTGTCTTCAGAGCCTGTGTGAAGTTCCCACATGCAGGCAGGTTATTTAGGCTGCTGCAGAGTCCCAAGATGGCGGCAACTGGGGGAGCCCATGTTGGTAGATGAGTGTCCATATGGGAGTGGCAGCTGGAGTTCTTATATGTGGGAAGTTGCTAGGTGTCCTGTGTGGGAGTGGCATCAGTCATTTCTGCTCAGGTGGGTGGCCAAACATTCTGCATGGGTGTTAATGGTGCCCACTTGGGTACTCAGCTGTCTGCCTTTGGCCCATCTTCTTGGATCCCCCAGTCAGTGTAGTTTTATGGTCTCAACAATAAATTGTTAGTTGAAAACCAACATCGTTGATAAAATGCCTATTTCTGATGATTCCTGCTTATATTGTTGATTATTTTCAACCTATATATATGTTGAAAATTGTATATATACATATATATATATATATATTTTTTTTTTAAGTAAGAATTTCTTTGGTCAAGTTCACAGTTTAGTGTAAGTGAACTCCTTGATCGCTGATCACTCTTTACATCAATTATTTTTGAATGAGTTGTCTCTTCCAGATTTAAACAACTTTTATATGCTGGAAGGCATGGTTAAACGTTAAAATAAATGACTTAATACCTGTGACTTGATGGCTATGGATGAGGCTGTCTTAATTGGTTTGGACTATTGCAAGACACATATTGACATTAATCCACCTATTTTATACTTCTTAAAGAGCGATTGCATATTTTTTTCACTTTTTAAAATTTTATTTTTAAAATTTATTTATTTTCCATTTCTGATATCCCCTTTCTTGATTTACCCATGGATAGGTGCCTTAAGGTTTTGTTCTTGCATGTACATTTTTTTTATCTTCTCCAGACATAATAATTCTTGATAATTCACATATCACATCTTTTATGTAGTTCATGCATCTATGATTTTAGAATCAACTATCATTTTAAGTGTCAAATTCACCTTCCTAATTATTTACTTGTTTTCTATACTTGTTTATGTTTAATTGTTCAGAATCAAACTCATTGCACTTAAGAGCCACTTCGTTTCACTTCCTGAAATTTAGGTTTTCACTAATGGATTGACAATTGTATTGATTCCAGTGTTTTAGTTTTGAACTTTAAGTCCTTCTCTTTCATCCACTACTCAGTGAGTTGTTAAGTTCTATGAATTCTGTCTCTGCAATATTTCTTGAATCATAATTTCTTTGTTTTCACGTTTAGCACTTAGTTCATATGCCATAATTTTTTCTAGCCAGACTCACATATTCAACCTCTTCCTTCTTTACATCATCTATTCATCACTGTCAGATTAATCTTCCCATATGGATTTCAGTTATATCAGTCTCAATTTCAGTCAAGACCCAGCAGCAAACAGATGGTGCACTCAAATTGGCTAAGTTTAAGGGAGTCATAGATTTTAAAATGTTGATGCAGTGACGAAAAACACACCAGGATTTTTTATCCCAATACTTTTCCCATTCCTACATCTTAAAGTAAGAGAAAAGCAAGTAAATATTAAAACCCAGATATACAAATGGCTGTATGGAGACACCATTTGTTTTGAGAGAGATAGCAAACCCATTAGAAAGAAAACAGGAATATAATGCACCCAACTTTCGGTCCACCTTCCAGACATCTTGTCACTGCTTCTATTTGGGCAAACCCAACTGTAAGTCTAACACCCAAGTAATCCCACAGATGTGGTCCAGATCAGTAAGTCTTCCACAATAAATGTAGAGGAGAGTCCATTCTCCTTAAATATTCAGTAACTTCACATTGAGTTAGAGAACAAGTAGGATGCATTTAAAAATTAAGTAGTCTCAATCTTTAAAATTAATTTTATTGATTAAATTTATGAACAGGAATTGCATTTTCACTTTTTCCTATAGTATATGATTTTGTGTTTCTTAAAATACATTCTGCATTCTGTCTTCCTTTCTCACATCTCCAAAACACCTGGAAAAATATGTATGCCTTAAAGAATTACTTCACGTTTGTCATCCACATCCTTCCTCCGTGTATGTAATTTCAATTTCCATAAATCTGAATTCTGCCTTAGACATCTGTTTTACTCCAACCTGTCATAGGCAGAATTCTTAGTTTCCCTAAATGATCCAACCCTCCTCTGTGTATGTGCCCTGCAAAATCTCCTTGCTCTTGATTTTAAGTAAGCATAGTGAATACGATGGGATTTCATTCCCAGAATTTTGCTTTTATATGGCAAAGTGGTTTAGCTCAGATATTATGGTAAATTGACCTGACCCAATGAAGTGAGCCCTTAAGAGACTGAAACTTTTCCTAAAGAGAAGAATTGAGTTGTAAGAAATTCACCTTCCAGCCTTGAAGGATCAGAAAAATAGGGCTATATGGAGGGAATTCTTTAGGAGGAAAGAGTTGCTCCTTGTTGATTACCAGAAAGAACACAAGATCTTCTGTTTTATGGTCAGAAGGAACCAAGACAATTACCACTGAGACTAGAACAGAATACTGAGTGAGCCTCCAGTGCACTGAAGCTCTGGCCTGTCCTTTGCTTTCTAGTTGATGATACTCAGAAAAGAGGAGTTCAGCCATATTCAGACTCTGACACATTTAAGCTGTGAGATAATTCTGTTGTTGTTTTAAGCCACTAAGCTTGTTGTGGTTGTTTACACAGCAATACAAATTATTATAATCACTAATTATGTACCTATCTAAATCAAATTACTGAATTTCAAACTTCCATGAAGTCTATGACTATCTACAACTTCTAGAAGGTAGAGTACCCTCAAATAAAGACCAAAACTAGGCATTTATGAGTCAGTTATAGAGTGAAGGTAAAAATTCAAGTCCTATAATTTACCATACAGAATAACATCTGTCATCTCTGTCTATACCTCATAAAAACAATTGACCTAAGAAGACAGATGAGAGTTATGTGTTTCCTAAGTGGGCTCGATGTCATAGAAAGAAGACATCTCAGGATGAATTATAGCAATTCTATTTTCAAGGCAGCAAAATCTTGCAAGATTGGAAAAAATAATGAATGGTATTAAATATGTACAGGGAGGCCAGTTTGTTTGTTTGTTTGTTTTTTGTTTGTTTGTTTTTGTTGTTTTAAAGACTATGGGTTTTGCTACTGAATATGACTCTTTAACCCCTCAATAAAGGGCAAGTTGGCACAGGAAATTAAAGATGGGTTTCCAACCAATATACTGAAATAAAAGATTATGTAAGATTGGAGAGTACTGAATGGTAAAGTTAAGATACATTAAAAAGGAGACAACCACTGAAATTGAAAACAGCAGAGGAGTTTTGGAGGGAAAGAAAGGAGGCAGCACTTGAAAAGATGAACTGTTTCAAAGCCAGCGTTTTCTTTCTACAAATAGAGTTAGAAAACAGAAGGCAGATGCTGTGTGATTATCTCAGATTCAGCTACAGGAAGATGTCATTTGTTACTCCAATTTACAGGAATTGCATAAAACAGTCATAACTGGAGCACATTCTCCTTCCCTGGGCCATGTTAATCATCATTACATCTTTTTCTGATCACTCCAGAAAGAAAAGTTGCAGATGGGAAGGGAACAGGCCACACATAAACAAGAGGACTATGATCCAGGGTAGTGTTATTTTTTTGCAGAGGAAGGGAAAAGGAATGAAATACTCTAATTTTGTAAATAAAATGTGAAAACGTTATGTCTGTCTTCATATTAGTCACATTCTAATATAGTAGATAACAGATGAGGTGAAGGATTGTATCCTTCATTTCTCACTTTCTCAGAATGCTTAAAATAAATCTTGAGAAATACAATAAGAGAACTTCTCTTTTGTTCCAGTATTTTTTTTGGACTCTTTGTCGTATGGCTATATTAAATTTGAACTCCTCTATTCGCCAAAGTTCTTTCAAAATTGTTTTTACAATAACTCAGTATGATTCTAAAACCAGAGTTTCCAATTGTCTTGAGAATACTTTGAAAAATCAACTGGGTACCAAGGGTAACCAATGCTTATTTCATGTTCACTTTAAATTACACAAGTGATGCTTTGAATTTTAAGATTTAAAATGAATTTCAAAGGTCATTTTAGCTCCTGTCTTCATTCAAACCTGAGTAAGGCCTTTATCTTTCACCAGTTAGGAAACTCAAAAGTGATGTGAGATTGCTTTCACTACTCCATTATTTAGTCAAATTAGAAGGATTTTTGTATGTTGATATATGTTGATTTTTACTTTTGAAGTTATCTGAAAACACATTTACAAGATACATCATTGGGCTGGGGATGTGACTCAAGCGGTAGTGCGCTCGCCTGGCATGCGTGCGGCCCCGGTTGGATCCTCAGCACCATATACAAACAAAGATGTTGTGTCTGCCAATAACTAAAAAATAAATATTAAAAAAATTCTCTCCTTCTCTCTCTCTCTCACTCTCTCTTTAAAAAAAAAAAACATTAAAAAAATAAAATATACATAATTTATCACAGCATGATTGGTGGAATACTTTGGTGAGAGGAAACAACTTCCTTAGATTTTGTAAACCTGGGATTAAGATGAAGCAAAACAGGATGATTTCTAGATCCTGATGTTATTAAAATAAACTATCCATGTCATTTTTTTAGCTAAATATAGAGGTTGAATTATTCATATATCAATGGAGAAGAAAGCTGATGGAACATTTCTTATACAATATAGAGTAATTCAGAGTATATATTCTCTACTATCTTATTAAAATGGAGAATATTAACCTATTAACTTATGCAATTTAATTTCTTATGATTAGAAGCATTCTTTAACTGGGAAGCTCTTACCAATGAAAAGAATGCATGCATTCCTTTCAAAAAACATGTCACCAACATATAAGTGAATGGACTTCTAATTACTAAAGGCCAGGATCTTTAGAGTGTTTGCCAGGCTCTAGGGTTTGATCTGTAGCACTGAAAAAATATATGGCAAACTTGTACTTAATTTTGTAGTTTCACATGCACTAGCATGTTTCCTTCCTCTTCTGAGCTTGTGCCAGGTGTTCAATGGTCCCTCACTCACACGCTATGTATCAATGGATACCAGTGGAATTGTGCAATGCAAGAGGCTCTAAGTGTGCTATTGGTTTCACTTAATTAATACTAGATTTAAAGACAAAAATAGATAAGGTTTTTAAATTTTTGCATGTCCTAGTGTGATATTTTAAGCCTTTATGTGCATGCACATAATAAGCACACAAAATAATTATTTTATTTTGCTATTAGATTATAAAAGCAATATGTGCACATGGCAAATAAGATAATCATGATTTATAAAGATACACTCTACGATTCCCCATGGTTAGTACTTTAAACTCATTTCTAATTATTTATTATTCTGTTGATCTCTATAATTCCAAATAAGTTTTTTTTAATACTTTTAATTCTGAATTTCATGAGGAATTTCCTATTCACCTTCTTTGGATGATTGTATTCACTGAAAAATCCTCTTCCCATCCCCATGTCTATTACATAAATGGGCTTTCATTTATAATTAGGAGTGACAAAACTCAGCTTTATGTTTTATTTATTTTTGCTTTTATTTTCATGGTTTACTGCAAGGGGATTCAGTTTCATCTGAATGTGCTCCTGCCATCTCCACACAAGACTCTGATTTTCTGTGTTATTTGTTGTATTTACTTTCCTTTTTGCTTCCTACTTACCTGCCTGAGAATTAGATCACTATTTCTTGGAACTATCTTTGTGTCCTTTGATTTCATGCATAAGCATATAGACAATTCTTTCAAATTTAAATTACCTGATAATTCAATTTTTCTGCATTGTTGTGTATTTCTAGGGTTATTGTTTCATTCTTATTATGAAAATTCACAAGAATGTTTCTAGATGCAAGGTATTACAATATGACATTTTCAGTCTTCTACTTTTCAAGTGCATTGCAACTATAATTTTTATTATTTCTACAGTTTTCACCTAAGTGTTCTGAAAAGGTTTTAGTTATAATCTTCATTTAAATTATCTTTTTTGTACATGGATTAGATGTTGAACATCCTGTATTTACCCTCCGTGACTTCATTTTTTGTTACATTCCTTCTCCTTCCTTCTTGTAATTCTTTATTTTCGAAGTTATTTGTTCAATCTATCTTGCAATGTCATTTTTTAAAATTTTGGCAATGACTTTAGCTTCAAAATGTGTTTTTGTTAATGAGGCTTACTTTAGTGTGTTAATTGATTTGTTGTATTTTTATATGCTTTTCTTTATGCTTACTTTAGTGCATTAATTGATTTGTTGTATTTTTATATGCTTTTCTTTATGCTTACTTTAGTGTGTTAATTGATTTGTTGTATTTTTATATGCTTTTCTTTATGTTGAAGCTTAACATGGGAACTGAAATTTATAAAATATGATAAAAGATTTATAATGGGTGGGGAAAACAATACAATGAGACCTACAAACTGAAATTCAATGTAACAAAGAAACAATGACTGACATATAGATTATTAAAGTCATCAAAAATTCTACCTGTGCATGGTATAAAATTATACCTATTTTACTTAAGTCTAAAACTTGGGTGACATTTGTTCTCCATTACTCCATTATTATAAAGTCTCTTATCTTGGTATCAGTCACATGTATGGAAAGGTATTATATTTTCTAGTATTCTAATTTTGTATTCAAAATTTTCTGCATTTTCTAACATTCCTCATCTTCAGTTGTATAAAAATCTTAAAATAGAAATAGGATTGTGACTCAGTGGTAGAGCGCTCGCCTAGCGTGGTGCTCGGGACCAGGGTTCGATTCTCAGCACCACGTAAAAATAAAAGCATTGTGTTGTGTCCATCTACAAAAAAAAAAAAAAAAAAAAAAAAGAAATAATGTAGTTTCAGTACATTCATCTATGTAAATTTTGGGTAAACTTTCTCCTTCTGTATTGTCTTTTTCTTCACATTTTAATGTGATTTTTGTATATTCAGGGTGAAAATAAATTTTAATATACTTTGTTTTAGGTGAAAAATTAATAAATAAGTAATTATTTTCACATACCTATTGAGATGTATGTATGTTTCTTCGCATGCAGCTCAAGGAAAGATTCACCAGGTACTTGAAAGTCAATTAAACAGGAAGCATCATGGTATTTCACACTAATTCTCTAGTGAGTATCTAAGTGGTAATTAATTCAACTCTTTGTAGGGATTTCAGAAACGAATTTAGCATACCATGAGAAAAGGCTTCACACTCTTCTCCTAACCCCCAGTCCTCAGATACCCACCAATAAATAGATGGAGATTTAATTTGAAAGATATTTTGTTTTATAAGAAAGTTTCATGTGTGTAATTTAAATTTTCCATTTGAAATTCTAATTGAGTTAGGAGTCACTAAAAAAGAAAAAAATATGTACATTAAATTTCCACTGAAACATTTTACTATCCAAGTACCATATTACAAGACATAATATTTTTTTAAAGAATTATTAAAATAGGTGAATCATCTCCTTATTTAAATTAAACAGTATGTTATAATATACTTTAACATTTATAGGGTATCTGAACTTATAGTATTTTTGAATCTGAAGCATAAAGGGAATTTAAAAACCATATAGTACTTTTCAGTTTTAGATAAAATATATCAGAGAAAAATAAATTCATTATCATTATACTTTAAATAATTTCATACTAAGAATCTCTAAATTGCTTTTAAGAGTATACTTTATATAGAAATATATGTTTTGTTTTCTATACTTGTTAAAATAAGTTCATACAAAATTTAAATTTTATTTAGCAACCATCAAAATCCCCTTAGTCTTTCAACTAATAAGTTGTTGTAATTGCACAGTCTTCCTTACAAATTAACAAAAACAAAAACACTAACTTTCATGACCATTATTTCTAATAAACCACTTAAATATGTTATGATTTTTGCAATAAGTAGGCACAATGGAACACATAAATATGTTAGAATTTAAGACCTAGCAATGGAAATGCATATATAAATTCACAACTAACCAAGGTAGCATGAAAGAAACACATAAATTCTGGATTAAGGGAATAAACAATTTTATGAATATTCTGAAAATAATGTCTCTTCACAAATGATTATATGAAATTTATGAATATTTATAAATATTTATGAAATTTATGAATATTCTGAAAAATAATGTCTTCACAAAAGATTATATGAAAATATTCCATTTTAAAACATAAGATAAACAGAGATATTCCAATATGCATACAGGTAATTCCATTATTGAATATGTATTTTGGACTACATAGAGAATGTATAATGAAGTTTAAAATAACAGTTGGAGTACAGTTCACATTTTATCAGATAAATTTCTACAAGATTTGTCCTAAAACTTCACTAAAAATTAAATCAACAATATTCTTGAAAATATTAGAAGTACTATGGTAAATAATAAAATTACCTTAATAGTTAAAATGATAGTTGAGAAAAAATACCAGGTTCAACAAAGAGATATATGTAATGAATGAAAGAAATATCTGCAATGTGTTGGAGAGATGGATTAGAAGACTTTAGAAAATGGGGAAAATTGATAACTTTTTAATGAATTTGTGGAGCTTACCGATAATAAACTGAGTCCTTGGGAAGGCCATGATTTTACTTTTGAGTTATGTGGGTTTTCCCTCCCCATCATGAAAACTGTATTTGTTTTATTATGGGTGAAGTATGTGCCAGTCATTACCCAAATGGTGTTTGCATTTTATCCTGTAAAGCTACTACTTCCTGGTTTCCAGTTTGTCATAAAAAAGGAAAAATGAATTTTGTACATTTGAACTAATTGTGGAAAAAGCAGATAGAAAAATGGAATTTCAGACAGCAAAATAAGGGAATTACTTCTGATCTGCCTCTGTTTACTTTAGTTGGTAATCAGAGGAGTTAGGAGAAAAGAAAAAAGGAAAGAAACTCATGATGTACATTTTTTTTTTTTTTACAGAGTGCATTTTATCTTGCTAAGTCTTGGTGCATAAAATTCAGAAAAAGGAGGGAGGAAAAGAAAATATCAAATAACTCAAAGAACTCCTATTCTTTCATTGGTACACTATCATTTTTTTAGAACACAATTTTAAGATATCCATATCATGTACCGCCCTTTCTATAACATTATTTCTGATTTTAACTTCTCATTATCTTACTATTTATCTCTATTTTTTGTTAGATGAACATCTTACACATCATTTTCAACTCTACATATTTAAGTATCTTCATTTTTTTTTGCCTCAATTCCTTCTGTAGGTTCCATCCTCACAAATGTCATCAGTTTATTATATCAATTTGTCTGCCACACAACTCAGTGTTTCTTACAAAGGGAGACAATCTCTTTATACATCTTTAATATCATTTCTGATATTCCTTGTAACAGAAACTGTTTTGTTCACAGATTTAGCTCTGAACTAATCAGAAAACTAGGGATGTCACTACACTGACAGATCAGATGCTAAAGAGGGAGTGAAAATTATGTGAAGAAAATGAATCAAGAGCAAAAGGAAAATCGCAGCTATGGAATATGGTTCAAATAACAAAAATAGTAAATAACTATTACTTTGAATAATAATGCAACAAATTATATAATGCAATAAATAATAATGCAATAAAAAATAGCTCAGGTAAGCATTTTATCATTAGTTTTAAACTGAAGTATACTGTTCATAGACCCTTTATTTTAAAGTAGAAAGCATTTCAAAATATGGCCTTGTTGATAAAGTTTGCATTGTGTTCATAAAACTACTGGGTAAAAAGGGTAAAAAAAAAAAAACAGAATCTGATATTTCTACTTTCAGTGATATCATATAATGATCTTGGAAATTGTTTCCACACGTCTTACAAGGAAAAGCTGACAAACTGGAAATCAATATCTTTTTGCACCCTGTCAGGGAAAGGAGGTATCATTGTGAATTATTACTCTAATCTAGAGTAACGAATGCAACTGGAGAGACACAGTAATTAATATCTTAATCTGAAACAGAAATCACTTTGGCTATAAATAGTCAGGAACCCTTAAAATTCTGATGAATTAATTTTAGAGCTGAAAGTGGAATTGAATGAATATAAGAAAATCTTGAAAGTTACAGTCTTAGAGGAGCCCCACTCTTCTGAGAACTGTTTTTCCAGTTTTTCCTGGTGAATATACAAGAAAGATTCTTCATGACTCTAAAAGGGAGAAGGAATCCTTGTGCATAACATCCAGAGACTTCTCCATTAAAAAAAGTCTATTCTCCTATGTAGTTCTTTGCTAGAATATAAGTCTGAAAGCTAATATCATCAGGTAGAAAAGAATTACTGTCTATTCCAATCTTTTCTAGCCTCCCTGTCTCACCTAAGAGATAAGAAGATTAACACAGTCAACAGGAGAAACAGATTTATTGAAATGGATACTGAAATATATAGTCAGGGATGATAATAGAATTTAAGAGGAAAATGATACACAACTGAAGGAGAGATAGAAACTAACTTGTACAAAGATATACCTCTTGGACTAAGGCTCAATAATTGACCCTATCATGTCCTAGCAATATAGTGGGGTAACTTAAGATATTAATACCGAATTTCATCTGAAAAAGATGCAATGGACAGAAAAGCCAAGATGGAATTTAAAAACACTAGAGTCTGACATAAATAGCCAGACAAAAATTAATCACTGTTCAATTCATAACCATATTAAGATAAAACACTAAATGCCTGTTCATCCTAGATCTTATTACCAAATACAATATACTTGACTTCAATAATGCCAAAAGACAAAAATCTACTTTGAAGATAAAATGTGACCATGAAAACCATATTCAAGTATGAAACAAATTTTGGAATTTCTAAACAGGAAATTTAAAACAAGTTTAGTTCATATATATTTTATATATATATATTTAATGGGAGAAGATGGAAATATACAAGAACAAATGGGTACAGTAAAATTAGACTAAAATGAACAAATTTTAGTATGAAAAATAAAAATGATTAAAACAGAAATCAATAAGTTATTTGATGAGTCCATTATAATCTTTTGATATTGCAGAAGAAGAATCAATGAGCTTAAGTACAATGAACTGCATAGATAAAAAATAGTAAAACGAGTAAAAAACAAATGAGGTCGCCAAGAACTGTGGGATAATTCCAAAAAGAATAGCATACAGTAATTGGAATATTAAAAGTAGAAGAGAAAATAAGAAATATTTGAAGTGTAAATGGTTGAGTATTTTTCAATACTAGTGACAGACACTAAGCCACAGATCCAAAACTCTCAGAGAACAGCAAGCAGGATAAACACCAAAAAGTGTGTACATAGGAGCATCACATATAAATTGTTGAAAACAAAGACAAGCTAGGAGAAGTGGTGTATGCCTATAACCACAGGTGCTGCGGAGTCTGAGACAGGAGGATCTCAAGTTCAAATCCAGCCTCAGCAAGAGCAAGGTGCTAAACAACTCCATGAAACCCTGTCTCTAAATATTATATAAAATAGGGCTGGGGATGTAGCTCAGTGGTCAAGAGCCATTAAGTTCACTCCCTGGTACCAAAAAAAGATACAAAACAGATAATAAGTAAACTAAAATTTTATGAAATATTTATAAGAGTAATAAAATAAGAATTATAGAAGACTTTTAATTACAACCTAATCAAGCAAGAAGAGAGTGGCTTGAAGGAATATTTATATTGAATAAAAAATAAATACCAATATCAATATGGAATTCTATATCTTATCATCAAACAATTCTTAAAGTTAGTAATAAATATTGAGCATAAATGTCCAGAAAGAAATATTAAAAAGATAGTTTTCATGCAGAAGGAAAATAATGTAGATCAGAAATTTTAATCAACATTAAAAACAATAAGATTTTCTTTGAGAAAATGAAAATAAAATAAAAACTTTTTATCTCATTCATAATTTATCTAAAGGATAAATTAAAATATTTATACTAACAATATATTGGGTTAAAAAAGTACAATGAATTACAAAATGTCTAAAGGGATAATATAGAGTATTTTGAATATTGTTTTATAAAGAATATATGGTTTGCATTTGGAATGTTTCCAGATTATTTACCAATGAAGACTTGTTTCCTAGTCCAGCAATTATCGGAGATGGGGTTTTGGGAAGTGGTTGGATTATGAGGGATTTGGCCTTATCAGTGAGTGTATGCTTGAAAACAGAATAGTCTACTGGGAGGTGGTAGAAAATGTAAATGGTGGGATATGATTGGAGGAAGTATATCACTGGGTGTCTGCCCTGGAAGGTATTTCTTGTTCCTACGTTCCCCTCTCTTTCTGCCTCCCAGGTGTAGTGAATTGAGCAGCTTTCTCTGCCATTCCCTGTATCTGCTTTGGAGGAGGTACATGACCGTAGACTGAAATCTCAGAAATCATAAACAATAAAATTAAGTCTTTCTCCTTCTTAAGGTGTTTATATCTTGTACTTTGATTATATTGACAAAAATATAATATAAAATATCTTCAATAGATGTTAGCAATTTGATATTTTAAAGTAATTTCAGTATTTTACTATAGATTTTAATTACAAATGAATACTGTGAACAATAGAATAACCACCAACTTTTCCTTAAATAGATGTATAATTGTTGAATTAAGACAAGAGAAAAACTAAGATTATGTGAAATATGCAAATCAAACCAGGTAAATTAGGAGGAATTTTGGGAATGGGGCTAAGAAACAGAATTTGAATGACTGAAAGTTTACAAACATTGTAGTGATCAATCTATCTATACCAATAATACTGTAAAAAAATGTTTAAATGTACCTACCTGTTACAAACAGAAGCATTCACAATGTAAAAAATAATATTTAATCATATCTTGTCTACAAAAAAGAGCTCTCTCTTTATCTAGCTATATGTCAGATAGGTTACTTTGGTTAATTTGTAAAAGGATTGAGAATAATATATAAACACTAATCCATTGAAAATGGAGAAACTATGAATTTCAGAAAAAAGACTTCAGAGTATATAATACCAAAACTGTGACCCATAAATAAAAAAAAAAAAACAGGTAACTTTAACTTCATTGAAGTAAAAAACAAAATAAAAAACATCTGCTCTATTAATGGAATTGCTAAGAAAATAAATGGTCTGAACAGATACATAAAGATAGAACATGTATAAAAGAAATATAAGCAGGGAAAAGGAAAATAACAATTAAGAAATGTTACGAAGAAATTAAAATTAAGAGCAGATACAACTATAGACCTATTAAAGCCAATTGTTTGTTTGATAAGAATAATGAGCAACAGTACCACATATTTATTTTTTATGGAATTCTGAAATGACACAAACATTTTGAGAAACAGTTTCACAGTTCTTCCAAAGCTCAACATGTCTACAAATGATTCAGCTATCATGCTCCTTTAAGGTATTTATTCAGCTGAGAATATGTCTACATAGGACCTGGCATGAAAGTTATTTATAGGAGTTTTACTTATGGTGTCCCAAACTAGAAGCAACAGATATTTTATTCAACGAGTGAATGAACACAGAAATTGTGACACATCCAGTAAATGAAATTTTATTCAGTGATAAAAAGGACCTATCAAGCTATGCAAGAACATAGATGAAGCTTCAAAATGTATTTTCTAACTAAAGAAGTGAGTCTAAAAAGGTTATACATTCTGTATTATTTCTTCTAAATAACGTTTGTAAAAGATAAAGCTATAGAAGTTAAAAAAGTAGTTGCAGGCATTTGGTGGAGGAAGGCAAATTGAAATGTGGTTCATTGGAAATATTTTAGATAAATAACTGTATTATGAAGGCACCTTTAATGTTGAGTGCATGTCACCAAGTTATCTTTCAAAATGTGTAGTACTTTAAAGCATAGAGATTAAATATTCTGTATGAAATTATATATATATATATATATATATATATATATATATATATATATATATATGTATATATATATACAGTCAAGGTATCAGGATAGGATGCAGAGTTTGCACAGTATACAGTGTTACCACTATATAAAATAGACTTACTGAAGGTTGTAGATAAAAAAGGTATAAAAATAAGTAGATTTGGAAAAGAATGAAGTTCATAGGAGACAAAAAGCAAAAGAAAAATTCATATGAAAATTATAATCTACTTGATAAAATTGTTTCCCATCTGGTATCTACTAATAATTAGGATGCTGCTATTAAGACATATTGGAATTGAACAAGTAAACAAATGCATATGCATGAAGTTGGTAGCCATGGTTATTGCTGTTAGTAAGGGAAGTTCCAACAAAGAAAGAAAGACTCAGAAACATCCAAGTACTGTAGTACTGAATTACAGCTGGAGACATCTGTATGAACTCATATTTACCTCATACAGAGACAAATTAAGACCTGTGTAAGTATTTATAGGTATATGTATGTATGCCAGTTAGTAAACACACAATGTTTTATCACTCTTTCTGCTGAGAGGATCTAGAAGCAATCACAGTCCATTAGTAATGAAATACTAGTTCCTACATCATGATTTCTAATACCATTTGTCAAATAAATAAATAAATAAATAAATAAATAAATAAATAAATAAATCAGGGCTTTTTAAAGAAATTGATTATTATAGGAATCTATAATTAGGGAAGATATAATATGAGCCTGGAACATTTTGAAGTGCCAGAAGTAAGGAATCATGCAAAAACAAGGAAACAAAACCCAAACACAGTAATGTAGTTTTGTTAAAAGAACACAGGAGCCAATTGAAAGTGTTCCCATTGGCCAAAATTGGAACAATTTGAACAACAAAACAATGTTTATAATCCAGAGCACAACTCCTCACTCTCAAGTGTGGGCTGCACAGTTGAAGTCTTTCTAGTAAGTAGAGTATGAAAAGAGAAAATATAATATAATGGAGAAACTTGACAAATAATACCTCAGTCAGATGATCAAAATTAACACCAACAGTATAAACATACTGATAATACAATGTGGTTAAGATTTTCCATATACTTATTCTAATCATGAGAAAAATCTTCAGTTAAAGGATTTATTACTAATTTCCTCCCAATGCTCTTCAAAATAGCAATCTTATAAAAAATAAGGACAGTCAATATGACTTTAAATATTGTGAAAACTCAATAAAATATCATAGCCTATATGGAAACTTGGAGATTAAAAAAAAAGAATATTGAATAAAACAACAGAAATCAGAATAAAATGTGGCTTCATTTAATAAGAAAGATGGTCTGGTATTGACTGGTATTGATTGATGGGAATCCACAATCACTTATTATCATATTGAAAATTAGTTTGGGCTGTGGAACTGGTTTGAGTGATATAAAGACCCATGTTTATTCAAAACAAAACTAGAGTTGTATATATTTCACTATGGAGGATAACATTCTTGAAACCGAGCTGGTGGACAGATTTTGATAACTGCTAGGACAAGTAAGGTACCCATCTGTACTTATTTACGTGGAACACCTGGTTTCTACCTGATATCTTGGCATAATTACTAATAAGGCTTTTCCCATTCTAAAGTTTGCTATGTTGAATCTAAATTGTGTGATCACTCTAATTTCACCATGATTAAGTGGAAGAGTCAGGGATTCTTTAGAAAATATGATAAAGGAGACAACTGGAGAATTTTAGGTTGATATTTTGAACAGGACTTAAACAAGGACTTTTGCAAGACAGAGAAACTGTCTGCGAGTCATCCAAACTTATCTCCTATTTCTCCACAGCCAAGTTTTTTTGGTTTAGTCTGTTTTATTTTATGATTTTACTGCATGTCCTATGCTTCATCATGAATTTTATTTGTCCTATTCCCCTAACTAAAGTAATTGTTTCTCTTCCCCTGCTTCAAAACAATCCCCTTAACTGGACAAAGCTTAGCTCAAAACTGATCTCAATAATATATTTTCAAGTAATTGGAATAACAGGCCATCCAAAATCTGTTATTTAAAAAGGCTGCAGGATTTAATTTTTGTTGATCTTGTCATGCATGATATATACCAGATGCTGGGGAATTTCCAGGAAGTTAATAGTCTCCAATGACTTTTTAAAACTCCAAAAATAGCCATGTAAGAAATATCTGAATCTTCTATTCAATATTAAACATAAATACAGGCTAAAAGTTACACATGTTGCGTGCAGGTTGATAGCTAGATTTATGTGGGAACATTACAGCTTGGTGTAAAGTACATTGTGTGAACTATTTTGTGTGTTATGAAATACTAGTGGCTACATTAATGATTGTTTACTGAGAAGTTAGGGACATCTAGAAAACATATATTAAATGCTAAAAAATAAATCTGTTGTTGGTTGTTGGCCAAAATATTTTTTGTTTTGATTTACTTTTTTACTGTTTTTATGTATTTTGAGGATAGGCAAGCTCACTTTCTTGTGAGTTTTAGATTCTTGTGTTGAAAGTTTTATTTTTATTTTTAAGTTTATTATCACACAATAGGGAGCCCAACGCCTAAACCAGGAAAGCTCAGGAAGAAGCACCATCTAAAGCCCCATGCTGTTTGTCAAACACTCTGGAAGAAATATCTGCATTTGAGGAAAAATGGTTATTGAGTATTGTTACAGTATTTAAAAAACTGCCTTGTTAAATACTAAAAGAACTAGAAATGATTTTTAATTTGTATCAACTATCTCCAAATATTAATAGTCTTTACTATGATGTAAAAACAATCTTATTTCTTTGAAAACATATTTTAAAGGGCATTAACACTGTATGATGTTTTTCCTTAGAAAGGTAGGTAAATAATTTCACTTATTTATAGTGTATTTTCTTTTTATTAAAAACAAATTCGCCTTTGGCAAATACCTGAGCTCCTTCTAAGGAACTCAAATGTATGGCTGTAGTAAATTATAAGGAGATAATTTTCTTCAAACATAAATATTTTCCCTTACCCTACAATTCTGTTTGGTTCTCATCCTTTAGTTTATGTAGCCATTCAACTCAAATGTTATATGTATTCATTTTTCAATTGAGATATTTACATTACACAAATCTAGTGGGTTACTAAAAAGCTTTGGAGTAAACCAAATGATACGTTTTGAAATTTTTAAATGAATAAAGATTATGGTGAAAAACCTATTAACACAATTTTCATTAATAACTGATATTTCTAAGACTTGTTATAATATCTAAATAAAGCTAAGTGGAAACAACTTTCTTAAAATAGTAATTACAACACATAAACATTGTAATGTAAATTCAATTATTAAAATACTATATAGACACTTCTTTTAATAAGTCTATTGAGTTAGAATAGTCTATCAGTTAATTTCACTTCTCATCTGTTTCATTCCTTTTGTCTCTATGAAGACAAAAATGTGTACTTCTGTGTTTATCTTTTTTAAATAACTTTAATGATTTAGAAATTACTGATGTAATCACTGGAATTCTTATATTCTTACTTCCCCATATCATAAAGTTTTCCTTCAGTATAAGAATTCTGTGACTTTATATTTTTCATTTTTCAATGTGAAAATCTCAATAATCACTTTTCCTAATGAATCATAAAGTTTATGAAATTATTATTAATATATGCTGAACATTAACCAACTCGGTTGTAATGCCAATATTTCAGATTTAGTCTTTATAATCTTGGCATTTGATAATCTGGCTTTGGGACGGGAATTAGTGAGGATAATTCCAGTTGTTTTTCCCAGAGAAACCACTGGAAAAACATAAAATATGGAGAGAAAAGAAAGGTACATTTTGTATGAATGAAATCATCTAATTACAGTTAGGTAGTTGTACTTTTTCCAATATTTTGAAAAAAATTAAAAGGATGCTACTCATTAATTTTCTTGTAGTGATATAATCTGATACTTGAGGTACTTATTTTGAATTAAGTGAAAATAAAATTTCAAATCAGTTCAGTCTTCAAACATTATCTCTAAATGATGAAAGACCTGTGACCTACCATTTACTTCCACTCAAAATTACAAAGTATTCAATATTAATAAAATTGCTTTGACCTTTAAATGACAAAATAATATAGTTAAATAGTCAAAAGCATATGCTGGAAATTTCAGTCAGCACATTTGAGAGTGAATCTGATTTTTGCCTTGCTTCACTTTTATGTTAACCAAATTTTCTAACCAATCAATGTTTCCACACACCATGTAAAATAGGAAAATTATTGTGTAGAATAACAGATGTTAATCACTCAGCTCCATTCTCTTACATGGTTAAAACTCAGTTAAAGGTAAGTCATTACCATCATTATTATTATTTTACTACCATTATTCTTACTAATTCAAGTATATGTGTTATTTCTAGGCTTATTTCTATTCAATTGATTATTCTCATTATTAGTTTTTTTTTTCTCAATTTTTTGCATGCGAGCTAATTTTTTATTGAATCAGATTCAAGGTAAATTTTATGTGATTGTGTCCAAATGTTTTATTTCTGGTTTTAAAACGTTTTTGGATTTTGTCCTAGGATTCTTTACTTGGAAACAATTTAATCCTTTTTATGTTTGCTTTTAGGTTTTGTTAGGTGAAATCGGATTAGTCTTTAGCTTAGGATTCATTTGTCCATGTGTTATGAACTTCCTGCTCTGGCTATTCATAACTTGAGCCATTCCCAACCCTTTATGATTTCCAGTAATTGTTTTGCTTATTCCTTTCCAATAGTCTTTACCTGATCTTGGCCTGATTTGTATATGCTAATCAGTATTTGAAGATATGAGTATAATCATCTATAGGTCTCTGAAGTGCATTCTTTCTCTCTCACTTTTTCTCTCTCTATAACTGTACTTTTTCTGGATTTCTGACTTGTGAATTCTAGCCACTTTGGCGTTCCTGATCTCGAACTTGGTTTCAACAACACAGGCAGATCTAAGAGCTTGGATTTGGCATTCTTTTCTATTAACTGCAGCCCAAAAACTTGCTGAGTGGGTAAAATTTTAAATTTTAGCCATAACCTCATTTGTTTCCTTCTCTCTGAATCATTATTTTAAGATGCATGTTGGCCATGGGAGGAAATATTTCATAAACTTTGTAGTTTTTATTTGTTTAAAATAAGAGGTTTTTTGTCTCAGTTACTCTTCTTTGACTAAAACAATCTCCATATAATGATCTCTTAAAAGCCTTTATCATCTCTAAAATATATGTTCTATCTTGTTACCCTTTTAATCTAATTACCCAGTAATCTATCTCTATTTTCTTTTTGTTGTTGTTAAAGACCTTGCACAAAGCAAAATATAAAGTGATTTTTATTTTTATTGTGTTTGCATTGACATCCAGTTTTAACTTCATCAGTATTTTTTTTCTTCATGATAAAGTGTTTACAGTGAGGATTTTTCTGGTTTCTTGATTTGAGTGCTTCTTCAAAAATAATTTTTCAGTTTTCTTTTTTTGAATAAATATAATCCAGGCATCACTGTTTTGACCTCTAGAGGAAAGTCTTCCTTGCTTCTCTTTCACTATTTTGTTCTATCACCTGACTCAATACTCAATTAAGCCTCAAGACAGCCTCATTTAAACCTCCCATTCCCTGTTTCTTTCCTGACAAATGAGACACTTTCCTTATATCCCATTCAGTGGCTTGAAAACTTATGGGAGTTCATAACCCACTTGAATCGAAGTGTGAAATATGATATGTCAAGAACTATGTAATGTTTTGAACAACCAACAATAAAAAATTTAAAAAAAATAAGTTAGAACAAAAAAAAAAAAAAGAAAACTTAGTTGTGTAAGTTTGTCATTGTATATTGGTAAAACTATATTCATTTGAGGTTTCCACTGGCTGGAAGTGGCATAAGTTCAGATCCTTCAGGTATGTGTGAAAGATCATGATGCTTAAGTGTAGTTCAGTCTCTTTTTCCTCCTGTGAAAATTGAGTTTATTTTCTCTTAACTATATACTATATTTATATGATAAATATAATCTTCCAAAAGGAGTATTTTTCATAAAATCACACCAACTAGTATATATGAGACATTCTTATACAGATTTTTTTTAAAAAAGTAAAACTTCTGAAGTGATTGTTAAAAGCTGACTCTTTTCAAGTGATGACATTCCATTCTAAATACACATTCTTGTCTGAGCTACCTAGGATCTCCTCAGATGAGTAAATAACTTACAGCACATATCCTGTAGAAAATCAGCAGTACACAAATCTTGTGGATTAACAAATAAAAATAAAAAGATAAGAGGGAGTGCATAAAGAAGGATTTATGACAGGACCCATTAAGGTCAAGGCAAAACTAGGAGTTATTACCCTGGGTGTCTCAAGTGTATCTCAGAATGGGGGATTCATTAGTGGTACTGTTGCAGTAAAGGAACCTGTGACCAGTTGCTGTCCTCATTACTCATACTACTTGTAGGTGAAGTATCCTTGAATAGAATGGTACCATCACATTTCCAGAGAAGACAAACTAAGATCAAAACCCCACTGTCTAATATAAAGGAGAAGTTGAACACCTGATGGGTGAAGTTTGCTGAAGGAGTACTTCAATTTCCAAGACAACCAATAATGAGTATTAAATTTGGAAACGGCATTGTTTCCTTTGCCATTCTCTGCTCAGAGACAATCTATTCTTTCCCTTGAGAGTGTTCAGTGCTTGAGACTTAAATCTGCTTTATTCTCACTTCATTTCCACTTTACCTTCACTTATAATACAATTCTCTTGCATAGATATTGGCATCTAAATTATCTTTCATCTGTACATAAGATCAGAGGTTTGGAATTTCAGCTCCCCACTCTTCTGTGACACCACCTCAGCAATTTTTCTCTGCTAAAGGAGGTGTCCTATCCAAAATCATAACCTCTTTCCTAGGTAATTCTCATCTAAAGACTAATGATAAATATTCAGCCTCTTGATTCATGCCAATTCTGAAGTTTCCTGTGACATTCATTGAAGGTTTTGATAACAACTTCATTAAAGTATAGTTTCTCCCTCAACACAATCCTGCCCTCCCTACTTCCTCAGATATTGTTGCAAACTTTTTCATGAATTTATAATGCAAAACTTCATTTTATTGTCTCTTTTCCTTAGACCTTAACATAAAAAAATACCTATCCATTTTTTATCAACATATCCAGACCAAAAGTGTTGGATTTATAGTCCTCATATGTACATATTTATCAATATTTTCACATATTCTTTCACTTTGCTACAATGATAAAAATGTAATATCCCTTTTATTTTTAAACATATATGTTTGCAAACTGAGTTATATATTGAATCTCTTCTTTTACCCAAAGGAATTTTAATTAATTATCCCACTTCTCAATTCTTTTAACCTTGCACATTCCTTATCTTAAAAAACATTCTTCTTATATTCCTCATTACCTCTTAGCTATCTCATTCACTCCAACCAAAGTAAAATATTGAAAAAAGCAATTTACACCATCTTTCCCTGCAATCTAATTTTCACACTTACCTATGATGAAAATGTCTAGTAAAAGAAAAGTGACAAGTAGTAACTTTATGCTAAAATAAGTAATTTTATGTGTGCATTGTGTTTAATTCTTAAAGTAAAAGAGTTCACAGTTCCTTTAAATTAAAACTCATTACTCCCTTGGATTTCCCTGAAAATTTTTCTCTCTGAACACTTTATCTCAGTATTCTTAACCTTTTGTTTTTGTTTTCATGCAAGTGGCACTAACCATGTTTCTATCCCCTTCTCATTCTAAGTATGTTTCATACAACTGACAATAACCTATATGCTGATAACAATGAAATTCATGCCATTTGTCTGGACTGCATTCATGTGTTCTGAACTAAGTATACAAATTGAAATTACTACCTTGACTTGATGATCATGTACATCTTACAATTAATGTACCAAAGGAACAGTGTCATCATTCTATCTACCAGATGTGAACATTTTCTATAATGGCCTGCTACAATAAATACCATATTATTTGTACACTATTTCCAACAGGATGGTTGTAAAATATCCTATTTATTGATGCATGTAGTGGGACACACCTGTAATCCCAGCAGCTTGGGAAGCTTGAGGTAAGAGGATTGTGAGTTCAAAGCCAGCCTCATCAAAAGTGAGGTGCTAAGCCACTCAGTGAGACCCTATCACTAAATAAAATACGTAACAGGACCAGGGATGTGGCCCAGTTGTCAAGTGCCCATGAGTTCAATTCCCAGTACCCCTCCCCCCCAAAATATCCCATTTCTATTTCCCAATCACTCAGTAACCTAATCAACTCTTATTTTGTCCTCTCTTATCTCCCTTTTTTGACAACTGTTTAAAATTATGTCCCTGGATTTCACATGGAGTATTTCAACTACCTTCAAAATTTACTTCATGCATACATCATTTCCAATTCTCCAAAACATCCTCAACAATGCCATTAGATAATTTATTTCCTAATGTTTAAAATAATTTCTATGAATAAAATCTCATGACTTATTTTCTACAAGAATCAATCTAAATTCTTTAGCAGATAATTCCATTATGATCTGATCCCTACAAAACTTCTAAACTAACTTCCTGCTGTTTCCCCCTATTATAGACAAAAAGTACTTAAAAACAAACAAACAAAAAAACAATGAAAACTTGTAATCCTAAAACTTCACTTTGTCACATCTATATCTTTTTCACTGCTGTAATTCTCTACATAGGATTTTTTTTCTCTATCTTTCAATTTGTTACTAGGAAACTTTGTTCCTCATAAGCTTCCTCAACTCAATATGTATTAAATTTTATCAGTGAGATTCAATTGCATGATGTATGGTATACATCTGAGGAATTAACACTCATCATTATCATCTTTTATTTTCTTGCCTACTCTATAGCCAATCCTTAAGGTAAAGGAATTATATTTGCCTATGTATAATTCTATTGCCTAAATTAGAAGGTTCAATAAGACTGATGAAAAGAAATACAAAAGGTAAGGAAAGGAAAGAAAAGATAGCTAAAATGAATCAACTTGGAATATCTGACTATGAATGATAGACTTAATGTAGAGCCCTGATGGACTAATCACTTCCCAAAGAACTTATCTGGTTTTTTGTTGTTGTTGTTGTTGTTATGGAATTTTACTATATTGCTCAAGCTACCTTAGCATTCCTGATCATCTTCTTCCCTTATTTTCTGTTAGATGGGATTACAGGTACATGCCACTGCACTTAGTTAGGTCTTACCACTTAATGCCATCGCCTTGGAGGTTCATTTCTAACATGTGCATTTGGGTGCATAACAATCTGGTCTACATCAAAAATCATCAGAGATATAAAAACTGAATCCACAAAGATATATTATAAAAAATAAAATTAATACCACATTTCTTATAACTGAGGTAAGTCTCATAGAAACATTCTAAATTTATAGTTCATATAATTGTTGTGTCCCAGTTATGTCCAAATTGAAGAGTTTTTATTTTAGACCCATAATTGCCTCTGCAAGGAACAGCCCCAAACCTGAGCATTTTAGGATATTTAAAAGCAAAAACCACATCTGGGTTGACATAGATGCAAGCAAGCAAGTACAAAAGCTGAATTAGGCAGTTAGTGAGACAATGCAATGGGTACATTGATATTTTCCATGGAACTTTCCAGGTTGTCAGAGCAACAAGCAAGCAAAAGGGAAGTGGGTTAAAATAACCCAAGTTCAGTACTAGTTAGAGAATTGTTACTAATGTCTAGACAATCAATCTCTGACAAGGTACATTGCCCAAGAGAAATGGAAACCAAAGAGAACAATCTTAAATTTCTTTGTCAAAACCATTATATAGCCCCTTTACCATGTTGACCTGGAATTTATCACATGGCTTGTTTGGGCCAATGGAATAGTATCATTTGCTTTGGGATTTATTCTTTGTTGTTACTCAAGACTTCCAACTGGGTATTGGGTTTATGTAACATAGTCAGTCCCTATTAAATCCTCAAGACCAGCACTGCTTGCAACAAGTAGCTTAACTGACAACTGATTGCAACTTTTTGAGTCACTTCAGATGTTAACAGCAGAACTTCTCAGTTTAAACTAGTCCAGTTTCTTACCAACACAATTGAAAACAATAAAAGGCCTTTATTTTAATCAGTTAATCTTTGGGGTCATTTATTATGTAGTAATAGATAATGGGTATACTCTGTCTTTCCTAAATTACATTTAAGAAAAAATTTTCAATGTATCATGCCAAACTGCCAATTAACTACAAACATACCTGCTCTTGCTGTGTACAACAGCAAGCATCCTGACTTGTCTATATGCCTACATGATCAAAGGGCAGCTTTAATTGGACTGATAGTTATTTTATGAATTCAAGGTCTCTTTAAACTCTCCCTGCTGATATCACCATTATGAGTTCTAATAATGGAAATACTCCTGATGCTATGTTGATGCTATGCATTTCTAGCTACTAGTAACAAACTAGAGATAAGCCAATTTATTTCAACTAACTGCTACAATAGCTGCTAGATGGTAAGATACTTTAATTATTTAGAATGGACTGAATCTCCTATTAGTGAAACTTATTAATAGTACTAAGAGCCCTAAATTGCTCTACTTTCCAATAAATGGCTTTGCGAAATTGAGGTAATGTAGATTGAATACTTTTAGAAACATTGAATGTTTCACTGACTCATGTTGGCTATTTTAGAAATATGCATATTTCATTGTTTTAAATAATTTGAGAGGTGAATCATTTAAAATTAATGTTTCTTGCCTTTTTCTGAGAAAATTCAATCAATGGGGCTATTGTAAACAGTTTTAACTATTTAAAAAATAATTTTATTTTCTAAATAATTTTGTTTTCTTTCTTTAAAAAAATTTAAAACATGCTAATTGATGATTTCATTCATTTATTCTACTGTATGAACACTGATCATGTGCATGAGTGGTATTGGAGAATTTTCATGAGGGGTATATAATTTAGACACAAAATTTATAAATAATTATTATTCAAGGAAAGTCAGAGCACCTGTAGCAGAAGTAAAACTTCCATAAGCTGAAAAATAATTTTGAGTGCTCCAGTCAAAATTAATGAAAATTAAAACAATGCTCATCATAAAGAAACTTTTAGACATAAATAGAAAACAAATAGTAGGTTAAGAGTCAAGGCAGAAAATACAGCTGTATTCAGATTTATCCACAATAATTCTGTGAAGTTTATTTTTTCTGTCTTCCAGAGAGCTGAACAAATTGTATTATTTATGCCATAAAGTGACACAATTTGAGGCACTGCATGGAATCTAAAGGTTGAATAAAATAGGAGCCCTGCTTTAGAAACTCTTAAAGTGATAAGAGAAATATAGACATGAAAGTCTCTGGATAGAAGAACATAAGATAATAGTAAACTACAGAGGAGGGAATTTTATTTTTAATCAGAAGTTTTGAAATGATTCATAGAGAAATAACTTTTCATCTTCCCTTTCCCCATCTCTGTTGATAATGAGGAAAATCAGAGGACATTCCTGACAGAAAGCATGATCTGGATGAAAAAATTGAGCTGGGAATTGCAAAGCTCAAAATGATTGATAGCCCCTTTGGGCTATAGGGAATGTAAAAAGATTCTCAAGTGGTCAATAAGAGGTCCTCACTGTATTTCAAGAACACATTGGTGTTGATACCATTAAACCTCAGGGAATCAACAAAGTTTAGAATGATTTGTGGTCATTTGTGGATGAACTACCTTCTTGATTACCCAAGCATGGGTGTCATTAGTACTGGCTTCTCTGATGAGACAAAAGAGTGATATGTTAATGTAGAAGCTGGAATGAGATGCTGAACTTAATGAAGGCTGTGATGAAAGGTTCCCAACTCATTTTGTAAATATATATATATATATATATATATATATATATATATATATATATATATAGAGAGAGAGAGAGAGAGAGAGAGAGAGAGAGAATCATGCACATATTTTAAACAAAGTTTTGATATAATTAACATCGTATTTTTGAACAGTTAAATTACAAATAATGTAGAAGACCAACTAAAACAGATAAGCATTAGGCAGATGGCAGTGCTATTCTGATGGAATAACAGGAAATGATATATGTCATAGGTATTATTTAAAGGAGTATGAATTGATTCCAGGTAATACGTGGAAATTTTAAAAAATATGCAAAAGTTCTGAATAAATGCTGTTTGACCACTTTGTTTTAATGGAATTTAATTTCTATAACAGCTAATTCTCAAGTGTGTATTCATTTAAATGATCCATAAAGCTGGGTGTTGTGGTACTTGCTGAAAAGACTGTGGCAGGATTGTGAATTTGAGGTCATCCTGATAACTGGTCCAAAAATTTCTACAAAAGTTTTACCTGTGAGTTAATATAGATCCAAGAGACGTGTATGGAAGCCTATGTCTCCAACTCTTTCATCATGTTTCCAATAAAACAGGTTTACTTTCCATCAGATATCATGTTATTACTAGATGAATAAAAAAGAAAAGAGCAAAATCTTTCCTAAACTTTTCAGTATGTTCCTAAATTTCACTTGTAAATTTACAGATATCAATATAAGAAATTGACATAATTATAAATGTTATGAGCATCCAGTAAAACAAATGGTTCAGAAAAGAAGTGATGTGTTTTTGCTAAACATGTGTTTTATTTGTCCTAGTAAATTAGATGTTTCACTGTGAGAATGGTATATAGTCTACATTTTCAAAGAGTTTTTGCTGCCCCCAAGGAAGAAGAGATGACATGTCTTAAAATTATTAGTTTGGGGAAATATTATTTTTAAAACAAAACCTCCTCTACCTATAGTTTGTGACTTCATCCCAATTCCCAAATACTATGGCCACATAACTTTAATAAAATAGCACCATGACTAATAGTATTTTTTTTTTTCAGAAATAATGGTCTACCTTAATTTTCACCACGTTCAGTTGTCGATGAATTAATAATACACTGATGAGATCAGGCCCTTCATAATCTAATAACTCCCCCTAATCTCGATCTCTGGAGTTTGGTGTACTGTGGGACATTCCAGATCCAAATATTAACAGTAAGCTCTGTAAATGTGTATTAATCGTAATGTTTTTAAAGGAAAGAAAACTCAATTAATTTTCACCTATATGACTTTGTCTCTTAAAAATATCATTGTCTTAGATAATGACTCTCATGATAGTTAACAAAAAAAAGTAATGTATTTGATTTATACTTTTATTTTTTCTGAAAATATGATTTTTAAACAAGGAAAATAATTCATACTATTTGGGGAAATATAAAATTCAATGAAATATTGTGGTTTGAAATGTAAAATGCACCATATATTAAATATATGGTAAACAACCTAAGTCCTATAAAAAACTGATACTATTTTGTAATATAATATCTGACATTTTATGAAAATTATAAAAATGACTTCAAGTATTCCTGGATTTTTCTTCCTCAGTTACCTCTTCACAAAGTATATGACCACAATTTTAGTACAGAATATTATTTCTCAGATTTAAAAATAATAAAAAGTAAAATTAAAAATGAGCTTTTCATAGGGCAAATTGTGAAGGTCTTTGTTACTTCGATGTGTTAATGACTTAGCCATGGTTTTCATTAAGATTCACTGTTCATGTTTCATGTTACACAAACCTAAACAAGTATCTGCTTATACATGTTTCCTACTATATACAAACTTTCTAATTCACATATTATGAAAATATCTGCCACTTTTTATATTCCAGGTACTGATAAAGTTCCCGGGAATACAATAATAAATAAAATAGACCAACTTCTTATTTTTATAGCAAAGAATCATGTTTGAAAGCACAGATTTCTGAGCCATTTGCCTGTGTTCAAATCTGTCACATCTATAAATTTTTCTGTGTAAACTACAACATATTTCTTAATGTCCTTATTATTTCATTACCCTATTTGTAAGATGGGGATGAATGCACATTACTCAAATTGTTGCATGGTTTTTGCTAACAATAATATCTCTTACATAGTAAACCCCATATATATGACATTTAAGGGAAGACAGCCTATTCAGAAATAAAAATACAATTAATATGTCCAATACAGGGAGTAATAAATTGTTGATTATCCTTCAGAGAGAGTGAAGAAAGTCAGAGTAGCATTTCATGTATACAGCATATAATAGAGTCAGTTATTAATTCAATTACCTACAGCAAGAAGCTGAGGATGAGCAAGGAGGCTAGGAGTAAGCTCCTTATGTTAAGCCCCATATATTAAACAATTAATATTCTCAGTCTCTTTGCCTCCATTTCTTCTCTTCCTTCCTTTTTTTCTTCCTTTTCTTGTATCCAGAGACTTGATTCTACATTCACAAATATCCTGTATTTTGGCTCCTCAGAACAAAACTAAAAGTCTCAAAAGAAAATCATATTCTTGGTAAGTGCAATGTGGACTATGATTCAAATCTACCAAGATTTTTCTTGTAGTGACTAGATTGTTATCATCATTGGGAAAAGAGGAAACTTAAAAAGTCAAGAAGAATCTTAATAAAGATCACTGAATTCCAGGTTTTCTGAGGAATCTCCATACTGCTTTTCTGATTGGTTGCACCAAATTGCAGTCCCACCAGCAACATATGAGTGTGCCTTTTCCCCCACATCCTCTCCAACATTTATTGTTGTCTGTATTCCGGATAACTGCCATTCTGAGTGGCATGAGCTGAAATCTTTTGATTTGCTTTTCTCTAATTACTAGAGATGTTGAAGAGTTTTTTCATGTATTTGTTGATCAAATGAATATATATCTTCTTCTGAGAAGTGTCTGTTCAGTACCTTTTTTTTTTTTTGGAGTTAAGTTTTTTGAATTCTTTATATATCCTGGAGATTAGTGCAATAAAAATTTGCTCCCAAAATGTAGGCTCTCTGTTCAGCTCATTGATTGTTTCTTTTGCTGAGAAGCAGCTTTTTTTGAGACCATTTCATTTATTAATTCTTGATTTTATTTCTTGTGTTTTAGGAGTCTGGTTAAGGAAGTCAGGGCCTAATTCAACATGATGAGTATTTGGCCTACTTTATGAGGCATAGGGTCTCTGGACTAACCCCTAGGTTCTTGGCTTACTTTCATTTTTGTACATGGTGAAAGATAGGGGTTTATTTTCATCTTGCTGCAAATGGATTTCCAGTTCCCCCAGTCATTTGTTGAAGAGGCTGTCTTTTCTCCAATGTGTGTTTTTCCCACTCCTTTGTCTACACCCAAAGTACTTAAAATCAGCATACTATAGTAATGCAGCCACATCAATGTTCATAAGCAGCTCAATTCAAAATGGATAAACTGTGGAAGCAACCTATATGCCCTTCAGTAGATGAATGGATAAAGAAACTGTGGTATATATACACAATGCAATATTACTCAGCATTAAAAGTTAATAAAATCATGGCATTTGCAGGTAAATGAATGCAGGTAAATCATGCTAAATGAAATAATCCAATGCCCAAAATCCAAAGGCCCAATGTTCTCTCTGATAAGCGGATGCTGATCCAATATGGGAAGGGGGTGGCATGGGAAAAATGGAGCAACTTTGATTGGGCAAAGGGGAGGGAGGGTAGAGAGGGTTCAAGGGTGCAGGAAGATGGTGAAATGAGGTGGACATCATTACCCGAGATACATGTAAGACTGCACATAGGGTGTGACACTACTTCGTATACAAACAGAGAAATGAAAAGTTGTACTGTGATTGTGTACAATGAATCAAAAATGCATTTTTCTGTCATATATACCTAAATTTTTTTTAAAAAAGTTTACTGACATAAAGGTTTTCAAATACTCAACTAAAAATCTCTCCAGATTCCACTTCGTAGCACTTTAAATGCTTTTTTTGTATTATTTTATGACCTAGGAAGAATGGTTTGCTTATTTAATTGTGTTGATAAGCCACATGTGTACAGACAAATTTATATAGATTTCAGTATTCCAAGTAGACTCCCTCAAGTATAATCATACTGAAAGTTTAATCTTTTCAACAAAAGTACATTTAAAGATGTCCATCACAGACTACATTTTAACCTTATAATCACATTGTTCCAGTTTTCCAAAATTTAATTAAGTCATTTGAACAAGTATATCTGTGATCACAGTCACTTATTAATTCCAATTTCCTAAACTTAGAGAATTGTCTTAAACCATCATGCTTTGTTTGAAATTGGTGCCAATATTCCTTAAGTTATTTAAGTTTAGCCCCTTACACTAGCTTTCATGGGCCTCCATATGCATATTAAATGTCACTTTCTCTAAGAATTTGTTGATTCGACTGCTCTGACCAACTTGTTACAAATAGCTTTCTATTTATGGACTTGGTAATCCACAGTTTATATTTCTCATAGACAAAACAGTCTAGCTCTAAGAATAGAAATTGTGATTTTACAGTCTTGACTAGTCATGTGTCATTGCTTAATGTTGAAAAAGTTTATGAATATTTCCTAGCTTTATTTTCTTCTTCTCTAAACACTTTATTATGTATGTATTTTTATTCTTTTTTAATTTGTTTTAATTAGTTACACATGACAGTACAATGACCTTGATATATCATACATTTGAATCAGATAGGATATAATTTCTCATTTTTCTGAGTATACAGGTTGCTGAATCACATTGGTCATGCAGTCACATATATACACACAATACTGGCACAATGCTGAAAATTTACTTTATCCATTCATTTCTATTTTATATAAAATCTTCCTTCCAAAATTTTAAGCTTCATTAAAAAAATAACTTGTACTGTTCCATTTTATACTCATAATGTTGACAAATTTGAAAAATTCACACACAAGAAAAACATATTTTCTTTTCCTTCTCAGATTAATATGTTCATAATTAGAGTACTTATTTATTTATCAGATATTTTGTCAGACTAAAATTTTGGGGTCCTTTGGGCCCTTGAAACATAGATGAAGTCACAGAGGATGAACATGTACCTATGAAGGCTGTGAACAGTGCACATATTAGAATGATTAATAAAGCAAAATATTCTTTTTCATTTAATGAGTACCTCAGAAAATGGACCTCTTTCTATATTACAAAGAGAATTCGTGGCATAATTTACACACACACACACACTTACACACATATATATTTGTCTTGCTTCTTTCGTGAAGATCAAGTCAGAAAAAAAATGATTTGGGCATTTAAGTTTTTTGGTTTTTTTGTTTTTTTAATTTCACTAAGGCCTTACCATAATCTTAGAAAACTTTCTAGAATTTCAAGTAAATAAAATTAGTAATTGAATTCCTTTATAAGACATGTTAGAAAAAAAGAACAAAATCTCATCTACCATGGTGAAAGCTCTTCTATTAGTTTATACTTTATAAATATCCAGTTACAAAATAGGTACAATTCCAATTGTCTTTCTTTGCCTTTGGTGTTAACATAGGTCTGGGAGGAATTTAATCTCATTGCCAGAGTTTACTTCAAATGGCTTTCTTGTAATAGGTTTAGAGTAGCTTAGGGTCATCATCTGTTACTGAGATATCACTCCACCTAAGCTAACAATTACAACTCCCTTAGCAGAATAATGGAAAACACCACAATATATAGGAAACTAGCTCTATCAGAAATTAAAGGATTAGTGTAAGACAATTTATACATGGGGAATCGTGAAAGGGTTTCAAACATTCTTGATAGCAGCCACTTTTTGTTGAAATAATTCATTGTATATAATAGTGTTCTCTTGTTCTAGAAATCTGTAATGAACTTGAAAATGACAATAAGGCTATTTATTTGGTCATTAATTGTACATACTTTCAAGAAGCAATGGTAAATGAATGTAAAGATGACACTTAGCATATGTTGAAAACATTTCTCATTATACAACTGATTAAATTTTTAGCAAAACTAGATAGATGACACATTAAATCGCAAGAGTCAAAATTTCTTTAAAATAAATAACTAGTTAGATTGAATATTTTCCTTGTTTTTCACCTTTCATTGTGGTTTAATTAAAAAATAAAATTTTATGTATTCAAAATATAGAATTTGATTTAGATAAACATTGTAAAATTATCATAATTGACTCTGCTGTTATTTCTTCTGAAGTATTTCACCTATACTCAAAGGCATATACACATATTTTCATATAATTAGCATTTAATTAAAATTGAATTATTTAGTTTGTAAGATAGGCAGATGGATCTTTGTCAATTTAATAAATATTAAGCTGCAATTTCTTATCTAGTAACTTCTCTGAGAAATAAACTATAGTAATCAGAATCGGTTAACCAATATTAATCCTCAAAAATAAATGTCAGTTTCATACTAGTAGTGTTATAAATTATAATACAAAGTGTTTAATTTATGACATATATTACTATAGAAATGCATTCTAAAGAGTTTTCAAGATGCTTAAGAGATGGTATAAATATCCATTTGTTATCCTCAAACCCATATTCTCTACATAGAATTGTTTTTCTATCCACTGAAATGTCATCATTTAATAAGTAGGACATTCAAAATTATATAATAAAAATATTTTACATTTTACCACAAATCTTATTGTCAATAGATGGCAATAAAATTCTTTGCAGTGGATTCCTTCCTTCTCTTTTGTTACTCTTTCCTGATAAAAATTTCATAAAACAGTAAGGTTATTTATATCTGAAAAGTTCTGTATTTCTGCCATTATAATTTTTCATGTCAATATAGGCCAGCTATGGGGGAGGTATAGCATGACATTGCTTTTATTAATGTTGACACTTTCCCTGTGGATTGAAGGAGATTTCATCCTGTGTATATAGAGAGGCATGTTATTAACATTCAGATACCGTTTCTCCATCAACTAATCCACTTCAAAATATTTGCATGAAATCAAATTTGCTTACCAGTCAGCTACATATAAAATATAATTTACAGACTTGGGTTCACATTAGTGAAGTTCAGTTATTTAGAGCAGAGAATTATTAGTCAGTCTCATTACCAAGGGAAGACAGGTAGTGAATTCCACAGGCACTGTCACTTTGCCTGTCCTCAGTTGATTTATACACAGTGTATTTCAAATGTTCAAAAATATGTTGAACTTGGAATCTTTTTGATGAAGTTGGAAACATTAAGATTTGAAATTTGTCATTTATACAATTTTATAAAGTGACAGTCTTTTCCCTTATAAAATTTGCATAGTAAAATTTTAGACCCCTTGCATTTGAACACGTTTGACACAGAAACATAGTTATTCAAATAAAATATGTTCAATTACTTCAAAGGCTTGCATATTAAGATTAAATATGTATGAAGGCAACTTAAATAACTACAATATCTATATACATTTGTATTTTGGGGGATGATACTAGGGATTGAACTCAGGGGCACTCAACCACTGAGCCACATCCCCATTTTATTTAGAGACAGGGTCTCACTGAGTTGCTTAGCTTCCCACTTTTGCTGAGACTGGCTTTGAACTTATGATCCTCCTGCCTCAGTCTCCCGAGTGCTGGGATAACAAATGTGTGCCACTATACCCAGCTTACATTTGTATTTTAATGTAAATAATTGCCTAGGTAATCCATTTACTATGTAGAAATGTACCAAAAAATGACCAATAATATCTCATTATATGTCAGCTAATAGACTCATTAAGATATCTAAAAGGTAGGGGCTGGGAATATAACTCGGTTGGTAGAGTGCTTGCCTCACATGCATAAAGCCCTGGGTTCAATCCCCAACCCCAACAAAAAATAAATAAATAAACACAATATCCAAATGTAACAGAAAAAAAAATGTAATTTAAAAATATCTAAGATTTAAGGCAGGTATAGTGGCTCATTCCTTAATCCCAGATACTACATAGGAGGCTGAGGCAGGAGAATATCTAGTTTGAAACCTGCCTAGGCAACATACTGCAACCCCATTTCAAACAACAACGTGTGTGTGTGTATGTGTGTGTGTGTGTGTGTGTGTATTTATAGTACATGTATATCCACCCATGTGCATATATATGTGTGTGTGTATATATATATATATATATATATATATATATATATATATATATATATAAGCTTTCAATAAAAATAATTAATTTTATACCATTTAATCCCCTACTACAATAATGTAAATTGTATCATTTGTCCCAATTTGCTTTAAAAATGTTTTTATTTCTTGCTGTGCAAAATTTCATCAGTTCTCTAATGTATGTGAATCATATACACATGGTTCACCTTATTTTGGTGTTTGTTTCTATGACAATATACTAAACCAGACAAGAACGAGCCATGTCTATTCTGCTTTCTACCTTTTTAGTATTGCCAAAATCAAAATTTTTAATTTGAGATTTCTCTGAGACTTAAATTTATATGAAACTAATGAATGTACAAGTTAGATGCACTTCCAATCATTGTTCCTTCCTTGAGATTGGGTTGTCTAACCTGAACAGTAAAATTTGTACCTTGTGTCAAATTTCAAATGATTCAAAGATTTAAAACATAAAATAAACGACAAAGATTCTGAAAAAAATTATGAGTAAAAGGTTGGGATGAGAAAATTTTCTCAGCAAATCTTCTGAAAATGTGACTTAATAAAATAATAATTATATGAACTAATGAATTTATGGAAAGTCTTAAACATTCAGACTATAGCAATATTTTTCTTTAAAAATGTCAAAAGAATGTTTTATGCATTTTTTTCCTTTTTACATACAGTTCAGGGGTCTTTATTTGTTTACACTCTATATGACATGAGTTTATAGGGAGTAGTCTTCTATAGCTCAGGCTCTTTTCCATTGTTTCTCACCACACATGCTTCTTTGGGTGGAAAAGGCTGGGGCGTCAATTGAATCAATTGACTGCTTCACATGTACCTTATGGTTTCTTTATTTTTCTTGTCAGTACCTTTCACTCATTTCAGAAAGTTATCTTGGCTCTTAAGAGCATTTAGCATGCTTAATAGCAACAATACCAGCAGCATGCTGGGCAATGCTAGATTATTCCAGTTTTGCCATAGTGGTATTTTGAGCACATTCACTTATGAATATTTTTTTTTTCCTTAATGGCTGCAGTATCTTCCTCCTCGTGGATTTATACATATGGCCAAAGGGACAACTCCATATTTTCTAAAAAGTCTAGAAGACATGTTTCAGTACCACTCATTTACCATTGTGTTTGTCATTTGGTGAATTACTGGAAGACAAGTTTCAGGCTGGCGACGTAGCTCAGTGGCAGAGCATTTGCCTAGTATTGTGCAAGGCAAAACACAGAGAAGGCCTTTGCTCTTCAAACTAAAGGCCTCCTTGCTGAAGAAGACTGTGGGGGCTATTGCTGGATGTAATACCGTGAGAAAAGAACACATATGGTAGAGTTCGATAATATCCCCAAGAGTATGTACTGATAAGCTTATGTTTGCAATATAGCTAGAATTTAGTGGTTTGAAATAAAGGAAGAATATGATTTTAGAACAAAGATATAGCATATGCACAGAAGTGTCTTGAAAAATGTGTAAATATTTTAGCTGTAGAGTAAAACATGTATGTACACAATGAAGCTAGGAAGGCTGATCATCAAGGTCTCCCCTCAAATCTTGTATGTCTTCCTTACTGTTGCTTCACATCTATTTATGGATTTAACCTATCAATCATTTATCATTAGTCTACATTCCTTTCATCTACTTACCCTTTAAACTATGTATCTTGCATCTATGCTTGTGGGAGACAAGGCTATGAAGTGATACTTTGTGATGATCTTTTCTGAAATGCCCCTTATTATTCTGTCTACTTTTTACCAATTAACTCTCCAATCTCTTTTATCATATCTATATATAAAGTGATTTATATTGAGTCCATTTGTTTTTTTTTATTCTCATTAAATCATCTTTGTGGCAATTTCACATATTTTATTGTCTTTAACTGCCATTCATGCATTTTGCAAATATCTCTTAGCCAATGTCATTCTTCTGCTCATCACAACTTTCTCTTGCATTTTCAGAGGCATTTCAAATCAAGTGTCCTCACATTAAGCTCATTGTCTCCTTACCTTGCTTCAGCACTTCAGCCTGCACTTTTGGAAATAACATTTCAACTTCAAGTGTAGTTATTTGAAATTTTGAAATTTTCTGGACTGTTCTTATTTCCATATTCCATGAATCTGTCATTACTTCTGCAGATTCCATTTCTAAATCCTCTTTCAAATTCAAATCTTCCTTAAAATTATATCTTCACTACTCTTACAGTAGTGTCTACATATCTTCATGTTTGGTATCACTTTTTTTTCCTATTGCTATCACCACAGTAATATATAGCCAGAGGTGAACTTTTTATTACTCTCCACATGAAACTCATTAGTGACCACCCAGTGAAATCATAATGATATCCTCCAATGTTTTCCTTTAACTTTACACTGTGGAATAAATAAATAAATAAATAAATAGTGATAAAATCTCATAAATGCCTAATGTAATTTATAATTAGAAAATGACCAACCAAGTCAAAGTCAGAAAATTGCCACAGCCCCAGAACCTCCTGAATTGTTTTTGTTTCATTTTATTTTTTTAATATAGAAAACCCCCTTCTAATAACTTACAGGTATTTCTACCATGAGCTTTGGGATAATATTTGCATGTTTTCTTTAATAATGTTATATAAATATGCATCATTAAATGATAAAATCTAGTGTTTCCTAATTTAAAATCTATATCCTTTAGCTATTATGGTAGATATTATTTTACCTCCTTGGATATCAATATCCTCTCTGTAATACAAAAGTTGGACAAAACTGGTGTCTATTATGAATATCAAATAAAAGAATATGTTTCTGTAAGCAGTCCTTGATGTCTTGAGCTAAGTTGCTCATTATGAATTCCACTCAATATTTTTTCCTAATCAGTGACCTCCTCATCCATAGCGGACTCAATATTTTATTTTTGACAGTGAGGTGTGTCTAGGGGAGGCCAGCTGGTTTTTATTCTATTTTCTCCAGTGACATTAATGTTTCAAGAAGTGCTTACATTTCACACATTATAGTGTCAGACATTGATTAGTTTTCTCTGAAATCTCTCACTGTTAGAATTCAATTGACTGAATAAAAAGAGACCAACCAAATAGCAGGACTGTTTTCTTAATAAATGCAGATGTCTTCTCAAAAAGTTAAAATCCTCAGTCTTTCTATAGCATTTTTCACTCAGCCCTGAGAATAGTTGTAGTTTTGACTTTTCAAAGTAATGTTATTATCCATTTGATCTCCTTACATAAGTGGATGGAAACATTTTTATATTTATTTTTATTTTATTTTTTATTGTCAATGCATATTAATGGGTTTCACTGTGGAATTTCAATACACACATACATCATTTTTAAATCAAATCCACATTCTCTTTTCTCCTTTCTTACCCTCTCCTCTCCCCCTCCCCTCAGTCCCCTTTCCCTTTCAGCAAGGGTTCTCCACTCTATAAATATTTTAGTCCTGAGAAGGCACTCTAGTACCCTCCCCTCCATGATTTGCTTTTATAGGGCACAGAGAGTACTTGTTCACAAATTTAAATTTCTGAAATAATAGAATTTTAAAACAATCTGCCATTAGATTCTATAGAAGTATAGGAAAGATTGTTTAATTCAGTTTCCTTTATTACAGAGGAATCATACTTGACAGTCATACTTCCTGTCATCTAATATTTATTAACTCTTCGTTTGAGTTGTTAACCAAATTAAATGGCTAATAACACTTTTCATAAATATACAGGGTATTTTAATCTGACAATGTGTGCTAAAGATGCTTTCATGCCAAATTGCAAAATAATCATTTTGTTATTTTCATCTTTGCTATACTTGTAACTGTACTATGCTTAAAGATCATTTTTCTTCTTGAAATTCACTTCTTTGTTGAGCCCTTTGACATAAAATTTCCCTAAATCATATAATTTTTATTCTCAGGTTTTTCATATTCTTCTTATTTTTGCTCTACTTCATAAGAATTATAAATACATCAAAGGGAATACACACACACACGTACTCACACACAATCGCTATAGTAGGTTTTATCAAATCACTTATTATTTCTTATTGATTTAAAAGAATATTTTATAAATCAAAGATATAATAAAGTTCTTAAATACAAACCAGGTCAATCATGCAACTTAAGTGGAAAAAGGTTTAAAGGGAGAATACTATGTATTGCAAAACTGTTCTGAAAAAAAAAACCTCTTCTGAGAAAAGTGATGCTAGGCATTCAGAATCATAGCTGTCGCCCCCTCTCAGAGGCTGCTTGATCACAGGTACCATAGCTGCTGCTTTTCTATACCTGAAAGCACTATTGCTTTTGGAGTGGATTATAAATTCACTCATCCATGTTACTTTGTTCCATGCTCAGAGTTTCAGATGTAAGCATGCAGTAGAATGAACTACAGTCATATGCCCAGGTGGCAAATTAAAACACTGCAGGGACAACCAGACTGGATTTTCAACTTCTGCAGTGCTAGTTAGGATTCTGGAAATGTAACTCTCCTGATACTGTCATCAATGCCAATCCAATAACAAGGACAAAGTTTTGAGAAAAAGAAGAAAAAAGTTTTTTTCCTTTTTTTTTAGCAACAGAAAAAGGAAACAGACTCGTGTCACAGAGGCTGCTATTCTAACTGAGGAGGGAACAGAGGACTTTAAAAAGGGGTGTACAAGGGCTGTTTTGAGTTATCATTATCACCGAATCTAATTAATATTTAACTTACATGCTTGAAAGAACTGTTATTCTAGTTTCCAGTTCTAGAGTTTCTTTACTTTTATGGACAGTGAGTAGAAGGGCAGATAACTCAGCTTAGGACTTATATAATGTTAATCTTGCTTCCACAAAACTAGGGAAGAGAAGAGGAAAAACAGGGGGAAAAAAAAGCTGTTCAGTTTTAAAATAAGCCATGAATGGTCCCAGTTTTATATGCACATTTCTTAACAAAGCTTTTCGTGTCTGTAACCAAAATACCTGATAAGAACAAATTCGTGGAAGAAAAGTTTATTTTGACTTATAGCTTCAAAGTTTCATTCCATGGTCATATGACTCCATTGCTCTGGGACCCAAGATGAGGCAAAATATCATGGAAGAAGGACCTAGCAGAGGAGTAAAACTGGGAACAAGGAAAGTGTGGTTGTTGAAAAGATCACAGCCACTAAAGAGATACTACATACTACTAAATACCTTGCACAGAGATGGAAGAAAAGATGCCTTGAGGGCATCTCATCTTGGGAATTGGGAAGACCACACCCATCATAGGCTTAAGGGTTTAAAAATAAAATCTCATTTGAGAACAGATCATGGAAGCACCCTGCTCACACAGGGGTGCCTAGAATATGGTTTCACGATGTTCATCCACTCAAAGGCCACTGTACCCAAGGTCTGCTAATAGACATTGGCATTGTCCAAATGGTGCTTGTTTTGTAAGATCATGGAGACTTCCATTGAGAATGGGAGGGGCTCCCAAGCCCTGAGGAGTTCACAGCCTACAGCCATGTCACCCAGATTCCAGAGATGGTGCTATAGGACTTGTTTGCCCAACTGGGTTATAATCTTGTTTTGGTTACATTCCTTTTTTCTAGGTTCCCATTCTTCCCTTTTCGAAAGGGAATATTTACTCTATGCTGTTGCATATTAAATATATGTAACTTGCTATTTTGTGGGGAGAGTGTACTGGGAATTTAACTCAGGGGTACTAAACCACTGAGTCATATGCCCAGCCCTGTTTTGTTTTGTTTTTGCTTCATATTTTGTTTGTTTATTTTTTATTTGTATATAACAGCGGAATGCATTACAATTCTTATTACATATATACAGCACAATTTTTCATATATTCACACCAATTCATGTCTTCATACATGTACTTTGGATAATAATGATCATCGAATTCAATCATCATTAATTACCCCATACCGCCTCATTTCTCCTCCCACCCCTCTGCCCTATCTAGAGGTTGTCTTCCTCCTATGATCCCTCTCACTATCCCACTATGAATCAGCCTCCTTATATCAAAGAAAATATTCAGCATTTGATTTTTGGGAATTGGCTAACTTCACTTGGCATTATCTTCTCGAACTCCATCCATTTACCTGCAAAAGCCAAGATTTTTTTCTCTTTTATTCCTGAGTAATATTCCGTTGTGCATATAAGCCACATTTTTTATCCATTCATCTATTGAAGGACATCTTCACTAAGTTGCTTAGTGCCTCATTGTTGCTGAGACTGGCTTTGAATTTTCTATCTTCCTGCAGAGCCACTGGGATATACTTGCTTTTGGTAATTGAAGGAGCTCACAGCCAAGAGTCTCTCAGATTACATTTTGAACTTTTGGGCAATGCTAGAACTGTAAAGACTGTAGGATTCTTGGTGATGGACTAAATGTATATTGTATTATAAAATACATATCAACTTTTGGGATCCAGTGGCAGAATGATGTCTTGGATATGAAGTATCCCCCAAAAGCCTCTTAATTAATGCAGGAATACACAGAAATGAGATTATTAGATTATGAGAACTATTTTGAGTGGACTGAGTGATAACTATAGTCAGGTGGGTTGTGGCTATAAGGAACAGGAAACTCTTCCAGCATGTACACTTGAGGACATATCCCTCTTTGAGCCATTTTCCCACCTGACTATAGTTATCACCAAGGTAGTCCATTCAAACTTGGTGGACCAATTTAATTTATAGCTCTTATAATCTAATAGTTTCACCTCTGGATATTTCTGCATTAACACAGAAACTTTTAGGGACACGTCATATCCAAACCATAATAGTTATTAAATCCTAATTCAATGTTTCTCTTTTGTTCATTGTTCTATTTCTTGAATTTATTCCAATGTCATAATGGAATTTTACAATATAGAGTCATTTATTGCTTAATGAAATTGATGTTTTCTGAGATAGGCAACATTTGGCAATTTTGTTTCTGTGAAAACATTATAGAGTGTACTTCAACTAACCTAAATGGTACAGTTCAATTACTCAGCATGGCCTCTTGATGCAATCAATGCACACAATAAAAATGGATGTATGAGGCTGCTGACAATAAAACAATGCATATGTTATTTTGTGGCAAACTTTCTTTAATAAGTAGAAGGTGTATACTCTAACAATGGTAAAAGGGATAATATAGTAACTATGGAAGCTAGTAACATGGTTGGTTATTATTTCCTTAAATTTTGCTTTACCTTTATCTAACTGTCAGTTTGTTTATACCAGAATCACCACAAACAAAAGACTAATACATTGGTCTGGGAATATAATTGAAAGTTATAACAATTGTGTAGCATATACAAACTCCTGAGTTTAATCATTGACACTAAAAAAAAAAGTAATGCATTATGCTATAACATTAAAACAATGTAACTAGATGATAGAAAAATTTCAACATAATTATAATCTTATGGAACTATCTGTTATATGAAGTTAAATGTCGTATATGGCACATGATAGTACATTAATAAGTGGCTTCCAAAAAGGGTAAGGGGTCCATTAGATTTTCTCTTTATTAAAGCAATTTAATTGGCAAAATTTGTAGAGAAAATTTGTAGAAGAGCTTAGAGCAAATATTGAATCCTTCTTTTAAGAAAAATTCTTTGCATTTGTAAAAATAGCAATAATCTGTGGCATTTGAGCCACAGATTGCTATTATATTATATATATATATATATATATATAGTCACTTTGCCCTAGTATACCAAATTAGACCGAGTGACTTATACAAAAACATCTTATTTCTTACAGATCAAGTTTCCAGGGTGCCTGGTGAAGGGAAAATTTCTGGTTTACAAATAGTTGTTGTCTCATTGAATACTAACATGGGACACAGGAAAGAACAAGAACCTGTGTCTCATTCTTTAAATTTAAAGTCCTTATACAAAAGGAGCTCTGCCATTATGACCTATTATCTCCCAAAGGCCCCATTTTCAAAAACCATCACAATAAGGATTAGATTTCAACATGCAAATTTTTTATGTGTCACTAAGTGACTGATTTTGTGCTTGTGTGATTGTTTTATTAGTTTTATCAATACATGCATTTTGATCCCATTATGATAATATCATCATCATTACTTAAACTATGGATATTTACTTATTCATGACTGATAATTTATCTTGATATTCTTTTTGTCTTTTTAAAAATTTGCATAATGATGAAATCTTGTTCTCTTGAACAATCAATGGATATTTTATTGTTTTTTTAAAGAAAATGCACTTTTTTCTCTGATTGCCCCTATTTTTTTCTTTTGCCGTTTTAAACAGTTTTATTATATGTCTTAAATGTTTCTGTATACATTTTATGTAGTTCAATATATTTTATCAATTTTGAAAAATTTTAGCAAGTATTTTTTTTCTTCTATTTTTCTAAAATATCACCCCTTCCTTTACTCTTTAACTATAAGAATTTACACCATATGTTCATGTCTTTATTTATCACTTCTGTATTTTTACATTCTCGATTTTCTACCCTTCAACTTCAATCTGGATACTTCCTGTTAACCTACTTTTCATGTTATTAATTTTTGTTCTTCTGTATCTCTTGAATCATTAATTTTACTTATACTTTCTATTTATGTTTTATTACCTTTCTTCCTTCCTTCCTTTCTCCTTCCTTCCTTCCTTCCTTCCTTCCTTCCTTCCCTCTTTCTTTCTTTCCCTCCCTCCCTCCCTCCCTCCCTCCCTCCCTCCCTCCCTCCCTCCCTCCTTCCTTCCTTCCTTCCTTCCTTCCTTCCTTCCTTTCTTTCTTTCTTTCTTTCTTTCTTTCTTTCTTTCTTTCTTTCTTTCTTTCTTTCTTTCTTTCTTTCTTTCTCAGTGATTGGTCCCAGGGGCATGTAACCAATGAGCCACATCTCAAGCCCTTTTTTTGTATTTTATTTAGAGACATTGTCTTGATAAATTGCTGAGTCTTGATAAATTTGCTAAGGCTGCCTTTGGACTTGTAATTCTCCTGCCTCAGCCTTCCAAAATCCTGGGATTACAGGCCTGCACTACCATGCCTATCTTATGAAATAAGTTTTGGAAGAATCAAATTCTTTCTTAAATTAGTTCTGAAAAAAACTATAATTAGTTGTGAAACAAAATCAAACCTAACAGATAAGCTTAAGAAATATAAGGAATGCAAATTTAAAATGACTTCAAGTGAACCAAGAAGATTTACAAAGTAAATACATGAGAAAACTGCTGTCATTCAACAATTTAAAACAATCTTTAAGTTGCTCCTTTTTTAATTCATTTTTTAATTTGTTTTCATTAGTTATACAAGACAGTAGAATGCATTTATGCATTTTGATATACATAGATGAGATAAAATTTCTCATTTTTTTGAGTGTATATGTTGCAGAAACATATTGGTCATGTGGTTACATATATACATAAAGTATTAATGTCTGTTTCATTCTATTATCTTTCCATAGTATCATTTCTTACTCCTATCTTGTATGACTTTTAGAATTTCAACCAAGTCTATGGTATTTACCTCACAATATGTATTGAATTCTAACCTCTTGTCTCTTCAGCAAAGAGATCCTCTGACATCTTAGCTCAGAACTTCAGTCTGCTTCTGCTTCATTTTGGAGTTATTAGAATCTTGATCTGCCTTGATGACTTCATCAGCATATAATTGCTTCAAGGGGAGATTGCAATGTGTTGTGTGTTCCTTTCCTAATTTTCCCTTTTCCTCACACTTCTTCATCCTTTTTCTAGGCACTTTGAGTAATCAGTCTTCAAATTCTGTTTCCTTAGTAAAATAGGTAAGACCTATTTTGCCATTCTAGGAATTTATAAATGATCAAGAAAAATGCTATGTATGGTAAACAGGATGCTCACCAACATCTGATTCCAGTTTTGTTTTTTTGTTAAATCATAACAATCTCTCAAGTGTTACTGTTGGTTTCACTTAAATAATTTAAACAGATACTCCTACACATTACACAGATTTCACAGTTGTTTTCACTATTATAAGATCATATAAGCTCCTCTGTCTTTGCCAACACTTCATTATTTTTTAAATAAACCATAATCATTTGAAGTAAGAAAAGTTCAAATCTGATACTTTGTCATTCCTTTGCTTTTAAGTTGTTTGATGACTTTGTTTTTATTTTAAATTTATTTTTAATTTTTTTTAAATTGGACCACTTTTTGGTCCATTTGAGGTCATTTTGAATTACTACCTTTTATATTTTATCAATTCTGTATTATGTTTAGTTCCCTTTCACAATATTCAATCATTATATCAAGGGTATTACTCTTTCTGAATTTATATTTATGAAAATATGCTTTGATATTCTTACAATTTTTTCTTCTGTTAGACTACAAAGACTGATTATTTAACATTATTCTTGGGTATCAGTCAATTGCTTGTAATTTTCTTGGCAAATTTGTATCTTACAGACAACAAAAAGTGCTGTTTAGTGCACTCATTTCCTGGTTTAATGAAAAATATGAGGTGTCTATAGAAAATTTTGGAAGAACGTTTTCTGTTAATCTTATTGGCTATAAGTTAAGAAAAAATATAGATCCACAACTATGGATATCTGATTTTATGATTATTTTCCTCAGACTTTAAAATTGTGTTTAATTTTTTGCCCTATTGGATGATCCACTGCATCGCAAACATATTTTCTTCTCTATTGGAAAGTTACCTTGTATGTTTGAAATTGTACAGTTTAACTAGATGAACTAATCCTATTCTTTATGTTTAAAGTGATATCTAGGGTGTTTTATGGCAGTGTGCATATTTTTCTCTTAATTTGATCCTTAATGCCATGAAGATGACTGTTTTTCTGACAAAGATGCCAACTTAGAGAAAATAACTTTATGGCACACAAATATGCACACACACAAATGAATATATATATATATATATATATATATATATATAATACAAATATTTTATAAATGAATATATATATATATAATATACAAATATTTCTATATATATATTTATAATTACTCTATATTTATGTTTAAATGTGTAAATTATAACATACTTATTTAAACTTCAAATATTTATATATTTGTATTTAAACATAAAAACATATTACATGCATGTATATATATATTTTTTTCTTTTGTCATTACCTTTACACTGTACATCAACATTGCTTCTTATAAAAAACTAGTATTGTTGATGGGTAAAATAAGTTTACAGTTTCCCTGTTTTGTATTCTGTTTTGAATTCAGACTGAACCTCCTGCACTCCTCCTTCAAATATGAAAGCTTTGATCACTTGAAATCATTTCCACATATTCTTCATCACAATTTACTCTAAGGACAGAATATAAGCCTGCTATGAGCTGCTTCAGTTTCCATCAATGACCTAATCTATACTGTACTATATTCTGGCCCTTTCTGAGTTTTATTTATTTATATATAAATAATATATACATATATATATATATATATATATATATATATATATATATATATATATATTCATTCATGTATTTAAAACTGAAAATTAAAAATGTAGGTTTGCAGTAATTTTTTACATGATGTAAGAACTTAGGTTATGCTGGGTTCTATATTATTTTTAAATTTAAATTATTATAATGGCACTTGAAAGTAAATGCATATATATATTTTTTTGATTATTTTCGCTTTTAGTATAAAAAATTTAAAATTGATTTTAAAAATGTTAGCATATATTCATAGTGGTTTTTAGCGATAAATAAATTAACTTTTATTTAATGCTCTGTTCTACTATATTCTATGACTTAGGACATAGGCTAAGAAAGATAATAAAAAAGATAATAATATTTGTATTTTGCATTATATATGTATATATAAATATATATCTGTGTATATATATATGTATATAGGTATATACACACACAGACATATATATAATTTGTCACTTTCTTTGGTAGAATAGGCTGAAGATCATAATTATACAATTAAAAATTTCTCTCTTTAGGTACCTCATCTCTTTTAATCAAGTATTAATACACAAGATTATTCACCATTTATTATCCAAATGAAGCCTTGCCAAATTAAACTCAGGAAAATGAAATTAAGCCTCTGATTTAATCTCTACTTTCTAATTCATTTGAGAAAAGAAGCAATTTTCTCTGTTTTATGTTTAAAATTTTTACCCATGTTTTTTTTTTATTTGTACTCCCCTTTTTCATAATTAGATCAAGAATTTGCTCTCTTTTAACAATATTTAAATTGTCAAATTTACATCATAATGTTATAATTCATTGAAGATCATCCTACAAATGTGAATAGAATAGAAAATAAACATGCAGATAATATTTATTGAGAAAATTTCATATTCCGCATAGATCAATTTAATCACACTTGTAGTGTTGAGCACAGATTAAAACTTAAAATTAAAAATATAGGTTTGCAGTAATTTTTACATGATGTAAAAACTTAGGTTTTTCTGGGATCTATATTATTTTTAAATTTAAAGTGCTATAATGGCACTTGAAAGCAGTAAATGCACATTGTATAGTTTTCAAATAAAACAAAAGAGGGAAACAAAACTTCTGATCTATTTTAGATATCAAGATCCACTTAATTGGTTAGTAAATGTCACAATTCTAACATGAAATTAGGTTAATTTGTATTTTAATTAAATGTAATGTGTTATTTTAGCTGAAAGAAAGAGAACAATTGACTGTCAGATATCCTAAGATGAAAAAGTAGAAATGAAGGAGATGTTGGTTACAATTTCAAGTGTGAATGCACACTCACATGCACACACAGACACACACACAGCCTTACTTGCAAGCAATTGAGTCTAATCTACTGAATAGTTAACATGTACAAGTAGAAATACTTCACTTATAAAACATGGGAAATAGTTTAATCATTTTTTAATAGTAGTTTAATAGTAGTGATTAAACATTTTAGTGATTGTCTTAGCTTAATAGGTGGTTTCCTACATTTCATATTTTAAAAAAATAGAAATCCCTTGACACTTTATACCATACTTGTGATTTAAACAGTAAGCTCTGGATTATTTCAATGTCACTAGGTAAATTTAAAAGTTATGATATATTAAATAGCAAACAGATCTGAAAACTTCTCATAAAGACTATTTACTGACAGATTTTGTATAATGCTTTGCTGTATTTAGATATACAGGAAAATCCTTGCTAAAATTTTCTCACTTGACTAGATTTCCTTAATTAAGACTAGTGATTGTAAACATAGTCTATAATTAATTTCTTTTGAACAAATAAACTGCCTTGGGGCTCTTTATATGATTTACTCAGTCTGCTAACTAAATAAATTGATTTGCTTGCATATGATGGTTGTTAAGTTTTGTTCCACAAGTTCCCACTAAAGATCATTTTGTCATTTATTACTGTCACTTGTATGGTATGACTCAACCTTTAGAAGGTACTTAAAACCACCAGTTATTTTCACTAGTGCTTTACAATGTTAAGGATATGAAAAATAGAATGTAGTGCATCACAGTTAATTGTAATTCAAATTCAATTTGAATAAAATTGGCATTTCTGAATAATAGCAGTGTGACATTATAAAAAAGTACTGAGTCCTCATTGTGCTAGTCTGAAGAGTGTAAAAGACCATATAACATTACAGAAGGGTAAGCTTATTGTGAGTTAATGAAAGGAAAGCAAAGGTGAAAACCATTTATCTAATTTATATTTTGTTTAGGATCAGCCTGGAAGAAAAGAAAATGTTTAGATATGGAGAGATGACTGAATTTCTGGTCTAATTATCTTTGTTTCTGAGGGTTGCAGGAATATTGCCAAATTTATTACAGACTTTGTAGAAGAGTTCTGGGCAGAAATTTGACATAGGACAGATGAAGCAATGAGAGAGGTGAAGCATAAATATACCCAAACAACCTCTTTTCCATATTGAAATGTATTTCTTATAAGATAGGAAAGCTTTAATGAAGTTGAAGATGACTGCAAAGTGGCTTACCTGACAGATGAAGCAATAAGCCCATTCCCTCTCTGCAGTTAAAAGCTCGAAATGACCCATCTGTCATCTCTCTAGTGGGTGGGGATTATAATGGGAGGCAGCATGCCATCTTAATTACATAACTATTCCAGTTCCAATTATACATCATGTAGAGTTTAAAACACATTATCTCCTTACCATAAATTGAACATATAGCTGTGGCATGACTCATTTTTATCTTGATTTTTCTGTGTTATTCCTTACTAACTTTTGTTTAATATAATATTTTAGCACATTTTACATTGATATGTTAGCAACCACAATATGCCTGAACTCATATCAGTATAACTCATGTGTTTTGATGAAGAAAAAAGAACATGATATGAGTTCATATTTTTCCTTTCTTCTTTTTCTTGTAAAGGAATCTTTCACTTGGTATAACTGTTCTCTCATTATTACAATGAACAGACATGTTTTTTTTTATGTGAATTTAAGTAATGGTTCTTATGTTTTGTTTCAATTGTCTTCCTTTATACAGCTGGAAAAATGCTGGAAATCCAAATTTGGGTACTTTTTTTCCTTTTCACTTGACTTTCTCAGTGATAACCTTGAGCCGTTACCATCACAGCTGAATAGGTGACAGAAATGTGGAGATTTGAAGGATTAAGATAACAAAAAAAGAGGAAATATTTGAAATTTTACACATTTTATTGAGCAGAGGGTACTGGGGATTGAACTCAGGGGCACTTAACCCTTGAGCCACATCCTCAGCCCCATTTAGTATTTTACTTAGAGTCTCACTGAGTTGCTTAGTGCCTTGCTTTTGCTGTGGCTGGCTTTGAACACGTGATATTCCTGTCTCAGCCTCTTGAGCCACTGGGATTACAGGCATACACCACCTGGGGTAAAGACATGAGGTTAAAAAATGTCATCCACCTGGTAAGAATTGTTCTGGATCAAGTGGGAAATGAGAAACTTAAGACAGTGCCATTGTGATTATCAAATTGCTTATGGAAAAACATAAATTATTGTTACATAAATGTGATTTTTCCCCATTATAATTCAGGGGAATTTTTTTAAGATTATATACAATGTGATGGTCTGTTGTAGTCAGAATATGCCTCTCGTGTGGAAAATGAAACAGGAAATTCCAGACTTTTATCCCCAGCTCCCTAGATTCTGGAACTAGTTTCTCCAAATAATACAACTTAACAGACACTATAAATCATCTAGATAGATAGAGCATATTAATGTCTTAAGAAATCCTTGTTACTTCAACATATAGAATGTTAAAATTTGCTTTATATAAGTACATTAATATTTGACTTTAGGAAAAAGCCTTAAATAAATGAATGTGCTAATTATATATAACCAACTTAGTAACACACAAACTTTCTGAAATTTACCCTCCACCAACCTTTTACAACTTATTTAGACATTCTATAACTTTTACTTTACCACACAAAGAACTTTCTAATCCCAAACATGTATTTTCCCTTCTACTTTCCATACTAAAACATATTTGCATACCTAGAACCTTCTTATATCTCTTTCCTAGTTGTTGACCCCATTTTAAATTCATATTCTGAAACAATTTTTATAAAATTTTTGAACTTAGGCCAATTACTCCACTTTAATATGATGAAATACTTTGTTTTATAGTACTTTAATTGAAATGTTTTATACTCTTTGTATTTAAAATTACAACTTATAAAATATTAACTCTTTCTAACCTTGCTTTTAGTGGCGACACAGAAACAAAGCAAACTTTTTAAAATTTAATTAACATATTTTTAAATTTCCCTATTTATGAAAACACATATAATGTTTAAATATATTACCTTATTGAATTTAAGATGTCAAGAATACTTGATTTTATATTTAGCAGTTGATACTTTAGCACTTTGTAAATTGGTCAGATGTCTCCACTAACAAACACATTAATGTTAAATCTAATTTACTCATTTTTAACCGTAAATATATATATATATATATATATATATATATATATATATATATATATGAGAAAAGTAATAATTATCTTATTATTATTAGCTATCTCTTCCCTGTTGAAAAAAATCCTAGAAGCAATGGATATTTTATTCTAGATATTTTATTGAAACCTCCTCTCTGTCAATTGTCTGACCTCCTAGAAAATCATGTGAGTGAGTAATTTTAAAGACAGCCTACTCTTACCTGTTTACATAATTTAAAATGGACTTTTTAAAAGTCATGTGGATTAAAAGGTATTTAGATCCATTTTAAAAAATTTTTGCCTTATGAGCAAATCATAAGGCAAGTCTATATGCCAATTTTGATACCATGTACATGCCATATGGACACACACACACACGTAGACAGTATAATACAACATAAAGTTGTGTACACATACATAAAATAGACAGGAAACAGAGATCTTGTAACTTCTTTTAGGTAGATCCCCAAAGGTGGGAGGTAATGAATACAGATGTTTATTAAAGCATCCACTAGATTTATCTATTGGAAATTAAAATAGAGCTTATCAGACTTTTATATTATGATTTTAATTTAGTGCAGGCCTGTATAGTTATAAATACCAGAGTGAAGTCTGATAGCCATGGTGAACACTGAAATTGATTGTTCAGCTGGCCACTTGTCCTTGGTGGCTATCAGATTTATGCTGAACATCACCATGTCTGTGTTGTTCTTTGGATTTGGTAAAGGAAATTTTTCAATATATTTGAAAGCCAACCCTTGAAAAATAGACTTGAAAAAAGTGTAAAAACCTCTATACATAGATAAAACAAGAATGATCACAAAATGTTAATTTAAGGCACAAGACCACATGTGAATTTGACATAAAACCATGAGCTCAAAAATATAGAAAAAAAAGGAACCAAAAAAATGACATGGCCATAATTATTCTAGAAAAAGATCATGGACATCACCTTCATCAGATCAAAGTGCACTTTGGGCTCAGAATAGAGTCAGTCCATATATCTAAAAGGAGGTTTGTAATATGACAACATTTCATTTTTCTTCTTGTTTTGTATTTTTAGGGAGGAAATTCTTAAGAAAGCATAAAGGTACAGTATAAGAGCAGATAACAGCTACACATTGAAGTCCTACAGTGGCTTGAATTTAAAACTCAAACTGGTCCCCTGTAAGCCTTGAAAGTCTTGCAAATCTGCATTCTCTGTAATCTTTGGAGAGATAGACATGTGGAAGAAGCTAAGTGGAGAAGTTACTGTTCTGAACTTGAGAGGCAAAACATCATAAATAAAGCATTTTAAGTTTTTTTTTTTTTAAACACAGTATCTTACAATGTGGTTGTATAGTTTGTTTTCTCAAGAGTCGAGTTTTCATTCACCTCAGTGATAATTGGGCCAGATTGGAAGCAGGAAATTATGAGACATCTCTTTTGTCCAACTGTGACTAGGTCATTTACTAATGAAGCCTAGCAGCAAAAGAAATGAGGCACTTTTTGAGCATCTAGCTTCCAGACACTCTAGACACCAGCTTTACCACCCCTCCTTTTTTGAGGATGAGGCTCCCCTCTGAACAAAATGAAAATCCCTATTTTTACAGTATGCAGACTAGTGGCTGACATAACTGTTGACTACGAAGCTCCCATCTAAGTACAAGCAAACAGAATTCGGGTGCCTGTGTCAGAGGAAACTCCATTTTTTTTCATTAGGGATGCCACCCTATAGACCTTCTGATGGCCAGGAAACACTTCTATCATCACCCTCAAGAGTTCAGACTTAGAAGCATGACTGACCTCTGCTGTCCCAGTAAACATGGTAAAAATTTGATCTACATGGAGTGTATTTCTCTACTCTTTGAGCCAAAGGAGGACATCTAATAGTCCTTAGATGCTTGCTTCCCTTTTCCTGGAGGAGTTTACAGAAGGAGTAATTTGAAAATGCGTACCTTTTACAGCTAAAGAAATTCATGGAGCACAGAAACAACAAGGGGGAGAAGCCCTAAGACTTCATATGTGAACAAAGGGAACCCAGGCATTTCTTTATGAAGCACTCCATGTAAAATGTCCCTCCCTCAGGAGAGGAGTCTGGGGAGAAACCGTTGTGGTTCATCACAAACTGGCACCACCCAAATCTCTCACAGTTGTTTCAACCCTGTGTCCATCTCTCCATGCATCCAAGGCAGACCAGGATTAGATATATAATGTGTACTCATGCCAGGCATGCTCCAAGACAGATAGTAAAGTGAGAGACAGATTTGGCAGAACCCAACATGCCTAACCTACAGGACAGGTGATTACAAGCTACCTAGGCAGTGAATCCTAGCACCCAAGCCTTGTAGCAGGCAGCTTGCAAAAACTGCATTTAATTAGCCACTAGGTGCCCATTGTTTTCCTCCAGAAAGAAAAGCAGAAGTTTCACCTCAGAAAGATATGGGATGCAGAAGAACTTTCCCTGGTGATAAATAACTGCAGAGCCCCAACCGAAACTGGTCTTGAAAATCAGAATTCCCCCAATGTTGAAGATAAAACACCAAAGAAACTCAGTGGCAAGAACAAAATGTTTTATTTAAAGGCTAAAAGAGAGAGAGAGTCCTCCAGAGATGATGGGGTCCAGAGCTGGTGCCTGAGAGAATAGGGATGTCTTGCCCCTTTGATATATTTCAGGATTTTTCCTAGTACATCTCCCTATTTTCCATATTTGCCCAGAAATGCAGGAATGGAGCCATCCAGGGGGTACTCATTAACAACACTTGGCCAGGAGGAACAATTCCCTGGAGGCAAGTAACCTTGGCAACAAGTTGGAGGAGGGATATTACACTTTATTTAGTTTTGAATCAGTCTGTGTCTTTCTGACCCAAGCATTCATTATCTGTCCATTTACCCTGGCCTCAATGACAGCAGTTTTGATCTATTTATAATTAATTTGATTTCTTTGGCCAAGCATGGTGGCACATGCTTATAATCTCAGTGGCTTGGGAGACTGAGGCAGGAGGATCACAAGTTTAAAGCCAGCCTCAGATCCTGTCTCAAAATAAAAAGGATGTAGCTTATTGTCCATGGGTTCAAACCCCTGTCCAAAAAAGGGGGCAGTACTTATGGGCTTTGGACATCTGTGCAGTTGATGCATCTCAGCACAGACTTCTGAGTCAGTCAGTGGTAGCAGTTGTAGAGTAAAATTAATGTCACTTGGATCAGAGGCCTCTGTGAGAAAAGCCACAAATATCTGGCCATTTTCAGCTCCAATTGGGATAAGGAAATAGTTTTTGCCCTTCAGCAACATTTATAGTGGGAAAAAATCTGCCAAACACAGAGGGTTTCAGGTGCTCAGTAGCCAATAGAAATGTAGAAACGACTAATGCCAATGTAAAAGTAACCCAGAGGGAGGCAATTGATGAATACAACAGGTCATATCTAGGTAGCATGATTTGTTGCCTTAAGGATCCCAGATGTCACCCCAACCAATATTCCTAGCTTTAAAACAGAAAAAAAAAATTGGGACAGAGCTCTGCCAACTGCATCATTTTCCCTTTTATTGAAAAGGCAACTGCTTTTCCAGAAATCCTCAGTAGATATTTGCACATGTCTCTTTAACCAGAAAAGTGTCATGTCACCCTTGATATGAGTGAAACTAAGAAGTTATTTAGTTGGGTAGATTGCTACGTAGGTATTTGTTGTATCAGAGCTACAAAAGTGGAGATAGGACAAGCAATGAGCACTGTCTGCTTCAATTAGCACTGGGCCTGAAAGGGTGATGAGATTTAGCAGACTTCTCTTCGTGCTGTCTCCCCAGAAACCATGATATATGATATTCTGTATTAGCCTGCTTTCTGTTGCTCTAATAAAATACCCGAGAATGGGTACTTTATAAAGAGATAAGGTTTATTTAGCTCAGAGTCCAAGATTTGGCTGCCCCTGTGACTGCCAAATCACACTCACTTTGGTGAGTATCATCACAACCTGGTGAATAGCATCAGGGTGAAAGGCATGAAAGGGGAGGAGATTGCAGGCCCAGAAACCTGAGGAGGGACTAGAATTGCTTTTTTTAAATAACAGCCCACTCTCATAGGAAGTAATGGGGGCCCAGTAAAATTACATAACTCTCTTCCAAGGGCATCATCATCCCCATACAGAATTACCTCACCCTTGGCCCCAATTCTTGCATATTCTACCACCTCAACACTGCACACTGAGGAACAAGCCTCCAGCTTATGAACTTCTGAAGGAAAAAAACACATACACATACACACAAGCTCCAACAAAGCCCAAATTATAAGATCGGAATGTCCCAGTATACAACACGTGTGTACGTGGTCATGGGGTAAGGTTACTCTCAGCAGTCAGTGGACGTAGACATACTTGGTACTTCTTTCCTTCCCTGATATAGTCACAGAATTCTGGGTGGCAACCCAGAAGAGGTAACTGGTGGCTTTTATTTCTCTGGGAACAGGAGGCCTAGACATGCCATTCTCAAAGGATGTCATGCCCCCAAGCCAACCTCCAGTCGGATATTCCTGGTATCTCCCAAACCTGTTTGCTGCTTTTAATGTAGTGCTGCTGGTCAACTTCAGTGTCCTCTTCTTGACATTCCTGTGAGTCTCCCATACAAGTTATCAGGTTTCTTAACAAAGAGGTAGAAAGAAAAAAATAGACAACGATAGTGAAGAGGCAGAGAAGTGGAGAAAGAGGGTAAGGAGTGGAAAGAATGGTATATAGTTTGTTCTAGAGTGGCTGTTGCATTTAGGGAACTGTGGAAGGCTTGTAATGCTGGTGACATTTGGTGGAGTCTCTCTGGTCTGTCTTCTAGCTTGGGTATTTAGTTCTGTGAGTCGTACCTTAGATGAGCCAGACCTCGTGGGGAGCTCTGGGTTACCCCTGACTAGAACTCAGTCTGCCTCTGGTTTCAGGTGCAGTTGTCTGGCTCAGAACAGGGAGTGGACCTTTCCAGGGGTTACAGGCCTTCTTTTTGTCATCACGTTCTGACCCTGGAATCTTGCATCGCATCGAGGTAAGGCCTCTGAAGAGAGTGTCGAGGTAAGACCCCTGGGAGAAGGAGGTGGCGTGCCATGGACTGATTCCTATATGGGAGATTTCTAAAGGGCTATCCCAACCTCTGACCTCAGGATTCCTTCTTTTAATGTCTCATCCGCTGGCTTGCAAATACTAAATACCCTGATGCTTAGACAAGCTGCTTCCCTGTTCTGGGGATCTTTGCCCCTCCACCTCTGAGTGTCTAAGTTGGAGGGTTTCTTGGGTTCTGAGTGCTCTTCTATCATGTGCACAGCCTGCATGGATTTCCAAGAGCATATGGCTGTCTGTGCAAGGGTGTTCTTTTCATCCTTACCCAGTATTTGAGAAAATAGATGCATGGAGTTATTCTATATCTTGCTCCAACTTACACCAGGTAAGTCTTATCTCTAAAAACCTCACTCGTGACAGGTGGCCTGATGAGCAATGGACTCCTAACTGTGCTCTAACAATGGAAATGCCAGTTTCTCCCTGGAGACAAGATCCTGTGAGTAGGGCCAAACACAGGCAGCCTAAAGTGCTGGGATGGAGGAGGCTTGAGCATCTGGGGGTGATGGAGGCCAGGACAGATAGATCCTTGAGGCCTGTCTACTCTCCCCTAGAAGTTTGACCACCACTGCAGGTGGGTGAAAACTGCATTGGCCATCACAACTTTTTCATCTTCTTGCTGCTACTCCTGTCCCTTGGCCTTTTCATGGGTCCCCTGCTGGATATTCCTTGTGTGCACAAGAGACATGCCATTCTCTTAGAACAAAGCCATGGTATATCCATAGAGTCCCAAGAGCCCACACTAGGAACATCACAGGTTTGGGGAGGAAGGCAGGGACAGCCAATGAGCAGGGTAAATGAGAGCAGGGCTTATATAGGGGGTGAGGAGAGGGAGAAGCCATTTGGGAGGACCCGTGAAGGATGTGTTGAAAGCAAATGGGGTCAGGAGGTATGCAACATAGGATGCATTTTAGAGTGTATAGATGAGAATGTAGCAGAGTCACAGATTGGGTAATAAAGATTGAAAAAGGACAGGCAGAACGACAGGTGGTGGAGTGAGGTGTCATGTTGGTGTACTGCATCAGGGAGAAAGAGTAGGTGGGTGGGGCTAGCTGGGGGAGTCAGGTAGGGTGGATACTGGTCTGTGGCCAGGGCCAGTGAGAAACTGTCCCTTGGCTTGGCTTCTTACCCTGCACACAGCTTCATCGTGGCTGTACCTTCCACCAGAGACTTGCTGGAGCATCTCATCCTAGAGATGCTGATCCAGGCTGTGGCAGTGAGCTCCACCAGACACCCCCACAAGGGCCAGGTAAGTGGGGTCTAATGTCTGTGCAGGGATACCCGGTTGTGCAGAGGCAACTTGTACCTCTGTCATTTTTTATGTTTTTTTCCACTGACCTTGCCCCTCTTGTGCCTCATTAACCTTTCCAGACCCACCTCTTAAGATGCAGTTCAAATCTCTCCTCCTCCTGCAGCTTGATGGTCATGTGCCCTCCTGAGTGCACTGCTTCCAGAGCCTACTGTGTGCTAGGCTGTATGTTATTTGAGGCATGGGTATAGGGGTGTGTGATTAAATCCTGCTCTTGTGTTGATAAGCAATCTGCAATCAGAATAACACCAGCAGACACACAGGAGCACTCTGAGAGAGGGTTGGTCCTGAGTGATGTAGCAGACTGGAAGAAACCGAGAGTTTGGTGCTGGTCCTAGGTGTGATTGTGGAGAGACAGAGGACAGGAGCACATTGCCTGTGAGAGACACACCTGTGCAAAAAGGCACAGAAACCCAAAAGTAGGGTGTTAAAGGACTGATGAGGATAAGCTGTAATTCAAGCACAAGTTAACCCTGTGAGTGTCAAGATTAATAAGGCCCAGAAAGTCAAGTATGGAATTTAGTTTGATTGAAGTAGGAACCTAGGAGCAGGGTTTTTTTTTTTTTTTAAGTCATTGATTGATTAAGGAATAGTTTACATATAGTAAAATTCTCCCTTCTTAGTCCACAATTATGGATTTTTAACAAATGGTTACTCTCTTGCACTCTCCACCATGATCAAAATTAGACCAGTTTCATTACCTCAAAAAATCTTTTCATCATCTTTGCTATCAATTTCTCTCCCTATGTCTTTCTGGCTTTTCTCTGACCAGAATCATGTATAAAATGGGTCTTTGACCTTTTTAGTCTTGCTTCATTTATTTAGGACAATGCATTTGAGATTCATCAATGTTGCTCATAACAGTAGTTTATTTCCATCTATTGCTAATAATGTATGGATGTCCTACAGATTATTTATACATTCAAAAATTGAAGTATTTTTACATTTATCTATTTTGGGGCATATGTTTTGTTGGTTTGTTTGTTTATTTTTATTTATTTATTTTTTGTTGTTGTTTTGTTTTGTACAAGGGATTGAACCCGGGAGTGCTTAACCACTGAGCTACATCCCCGGCTCCCCTTCCCCTCTCCCCATCTTTCTTTCTTTCTTTCTTTTTTAATTTTTAAGTGAGCTAAGGCCTCACTTAAGTTTCTGAGACTGCTATCCTTCACCCTCAGCATCCCAAGCCACTGGGATTCAGGCGTGAGCTACTATGACCAGCGAGTTTCTGGAAGTTATAAATAAAGCTGCTACAAACATGAACATTAGTTTTCATTTTTGTTGGGCAAATTTTTAGGGATGACATTGATGAGTCATAAGGTAACTGTGTGTAGAACTTTTATTAGAAATTGCCAAAATTTGTCTTTCAAAACTACTGTACCATTTTGAATTTCTACCAGCAATGTATGAGAATTCCAGTTGCTCCACATCCTCACAAAAATTTGACACTGTTATTTATTGTGATTTTGTTTTGTTTTTCAATTTTAGCCTAACAAATTAGCAGTGGTATTCCATTAAGGCTCCTGTTTGTATTGTTGTAATTACTAATGATTTTGAGTATATTTTTATGTATCATTACCCATCAGTATCTCTTTGGTAAAGTGTTTGCTCCGATCTTTTGCCCATTAAAAAAAAGCTTTTTTTTTGTTTTGTTTTGTTTTGTTTGTTTGTTTGTTTTTTAGTTTAAAGAGTTCTCTATACTGGATTCTGACCTATGTGGCTTGTCATTTCATTTTCCTCACAGCATATTCCAAAGAGCAGGAGTTCTTAGTAATGTTGTCTTACCAGTACTGGGGGTTGAATCCGGGGTGGCCTAGTGCTGAGTTTGTTCCCTAGATTTTTTGTTGTGTTCATTGTACATGGAAAATCAAGACATCTGTGAAGAAGAGTATCATTACTTTCTTTTCAATCTGTGTGTCTTTATTTATTTTTCTTTTCAATATAGAATAGGAATAAAAAAGAGTGGGCATCTTTGCCATGGGATTCTTTAGTATGACAATAACTTGACTAAAGGTCTTTCAGGAAGACCGGTGGGCATCATCAATGGGGGAGGGGGAACAGCAGAGTCTGAGACAGCTGAAAAGACAGAGGAGCCTCTCTGCTCATCACCTCCCTTCCTTTTATCTACCTCTCCACCACTGCAATATTTGGTTCTCCTCCCACCTGTGACACACTTCCTATAAGCCTGGGAAGGCAGGATGCCCTGGGTCACTCTTGGGCTTCTCTGGTCTTCTCTGGCCTTGCTCTAAGTCTGGGTTGAGGCTTGTTCAGTGCTGCTGGTTCTGAACTTGTTTTCTCATCTCATTTCCCTCCAGGGTCAGTTTTTTTCAGGGGGACAACCACTTGAACCAGGGCTGTGCTAACAACTTCTATATCACTCTCTGTGCCCCACTGGGACCCAAGTGACTTGATAAACCAGAGGTTCAAGTGGTGGACCCTAGTGCTGGTGAGGTAGGGTGAAGCTGGGTCTTCTTCCCTGGTCCCTTACCCCAGCTCCCCAGCCCTGACTCTCATTGTTCTTTTCCTTTGGGGTTTATTCCAGGGCATTTATTTGCCTTTATTGGTTCTTTTCCCCATGAAATGGGGCAAGGGAGACCTGCAGCCTGAATGATAGCCCTGGGATTGATGCTACCCAAGCTGAGGGGTGAGGGTAGTCGAGGAGACCAGGCCAGGTAGTTACTGACCCTTTGCATTTGGCCTGTCATTCACCAGGTACATGTCAGAAGCTGTGTGGCTCCAGAGGGAGGAGAGGCCTGGGTGGGAGCCCATGGCAGCCCTGTTCTCACCCAAATACTCCTCTGGTGCCTAAACCCTAACTCACTCCCCCGTTGAGAGCGCCTGTTAAATATTCATGAATATTTTTTTCTGCTGTCTTTAGCTGTTTCAGGTTCAGAAAAGTGTGATTCCTGGAGAGTTGGGGGGGGGGGGCGGGGCTGGGACAAATGCCTCCTAGAGAGAAAAAGTATTTCTCTCTGGAGACCCAAGCTCAGCAGCAACACTATCTAGGTCTTTAACCTTGGGCAAGACAGTTAGCATTTCTCTCATCCTTAATATGTGGCAACAGCAAATATCATGGTGACTGACCTGGCTGGCTTCCTGGCAAGAGCTAGGGATTAGAAAATTGAAACCCCAGCATCCTGGATAATATCAAGTGCACCTAAAACTATTCCACAAATAGAAAGAACCTTACTTATTATTAGTTCTAATTGTGTATGTGCTTATGTGTGTATACATTATTATTTTATAGTCTCTCACTCTGTGTGTGTGTGTGTGTGTGCATGCACATATGTGTGTGGTACTGGGGATCAAATCAAATCCAGGACATCACAAATGGTAGATATGGTCTCTACAACGGAGCTGCATCCTCAGCCCTTTATTATTTTCAGTCATGGTATTAATAGATTGAAAAGGCTGGCCTCCAACTTGTGGTCCTCCTGTCTCAGCCTCCCATTTTGGTCTCCCAAGATATTATAGTAGTTCCCATTCATAATTGGCTTAGGGTTTTCTATATGCAAGCTCTTTCCATCTGCAAATAGTATTTTTTTTTTCATTCTGTCTCTATTTCTTTCTTTCTATCTCTAAATTTCTTTTTTTTTTTTTGCCTAATTTCTGTGGCTGTAACTTTTTAATAAATATCATGTTGTATTTTTCATATATGCCCAAATCAAGTTCAGAAGTTTGCTTTTATCTTTGGGGTGTGTGTGTGTGTGTGTGTGTGTGTGTGTTTGTGTTTTAATCATGGAAAGGTATTAGGCATTGTCAAATGCATTGTCTTCATCAACTGATAATGTTGATTTTTTTCTAGACTATTAATGTGGTGTACTACGTAATTGACTGACCAGGTCCAAGAAAGGAAGATACTGGACATCAATCCATAAATTAACTACATAGTATTTGATAAGAATACATTTTCTAATATAAAATATTTTCTATGCATAGCAGTTAGCTGCAAAAAAAATTCTCAGCTTAGTATCAGTTCTATTGTCATCATGAAATACTGCTTCTTGCAAGAATTTTAATTTCACTTTCTAATAAGTTGTCATTGTGAAAATGTTTTACATTGCAGCTGAGATTGATGGGAAAGGAAAATGCTAGGGTGTTGTTGTTTTGCTGTGTTCTTGGTTTTTAGTATATATATTTTTTTTATTTTTTAAAGATATACATGACAGTAGAGTGTATTTTGGCATATTATACATACATGGTGTATAAAAATTGCCATTCTTGTGGTCATATAGGATGTAGAGTTTCACTGGTGGTGTGTTCATATATGAACACAGGAAAGTTATATCTGATTCATTCTACTGTCTTTCCTATTCCCATCACCCCTCCCTTTCCTTCATTCCCATTTTTCTAATCCAATGAACCCCCAACCATGCCATTTTGTTTTAGCATCTGCATATCAGAGAGAACATTTGTTTGGCCTTTGGTTTTATGGAATTGGATTATCTCACTTTTTTATTTTTACATTTTTTAGTTGTAAATGGACACAATTCCTTTATTTTATATATTTATTTATATTATTCATTTATTTACTTATTTTTATGAGGTGTTGAGTATCAAACCCAGTGACTCACACATATAACTCAACCCCGAAACTTCTAATCTTCGTGTCTTAACCACTGAATAGCTGGGATTACAGTCCTAGCCACCATGCCTGCCTCAATATGCCAATTTTAAATGAAAGAAGATGTTACAGTGAAGACTCTTAGGTGACTTCATTATTAAGTGTTTTCTGTTATGTATGTGTGTTTTCAATGTGGTACTGGGGATTCAACCCAGGGTCCTGCCTGATGTGTGGTAGGCACGAACTTTACAACTGACCTATACTGCTAGTTCTTGTATGGTGTTTTGTTCATAACTGTATGAATTTAGATGATAATAATTAAGAATGCACAAAGTTCCTTTTATTTGAAAACTACCAAAAAAATGTGGTGCTAATATCAATATTTTAATGAAACAAAACATCCACAAACTGACGGTAGAGTTCAACATGAAGGATGTTTACCTGAGATTATTAGGGGATAAATGCCCATAGAAACAAGAGGAGAAAAGGGGAAGATATAAGACTGAGCAGAGAAAAGTCACTGCCCAAGAAAAGCTCAGCAAATCCAAAGGTCACATGGCCCTTCAAATTTCCCTGCTTTGAGGCAAAGTGGCTGGGCCTTTATGCCCTGTAGTGACCCTGTAGTGCAATTTGTCCCTGGAAGGAAGAGATGCATGCAGTACCCAAATTTGGGGCTATGTCCAACACACACTCTAGCAGCTGGGCTAGTAGTTCTTCATTCCTGGATGGGATTCCATTTCTGGATGGGATTCTGGGAGGTACCTCCTCAGATCTTATCTTAGTGTGTATGAAAAAGTCAGTTTCCATTGGAAGTAGTGGTCACAATCACTTGATAATTGATGCTTGCAAATTAATTATATCTATGGGGAACACATATGAATTAGACTGTTATCTTCCTTCATAGGTTAAAGAGTTTAAAGAAAAAGGAAACAGTATATACCTAATACAAGTTTGAAGGAGAGGGAAACACAAGTAAACTTAGATGATATTAATAAAATGATTAATAGATTTAATTACACAAAACAATCATCTTACATTCAAATTTTTACACAAAATTAAAAGGCAAATGTCAAAACTGAGAACACATTTGCAATAAACACCCCCAACATATTAATTTCTATTAATTTACATTTGATTGGTTCTTTATGTTATCCCATCTTTTCCTCCTCTCTTTCTTTATTTTAATCTAGCTTCTTTATTTGGGAGAAATCACTTGACATATGCTTTTTTGAGTTTGGCTTTATTCATTTACCGTGATATTCTCCATTACCATCCATTTCCTAGCAAATGACATAATTTCATTTTGTTTTAAAAAGTGATCCTGAAAAAAAAAAGAAACCCAACACTTACATCAAAAATACAATGAAAACTTCACATGCATTAAGATGGCTAGTGTAAAACAAACAACACCAGGAAACAAAAAATGTTATCGAGTATGGGGAGAAATTGGCTCACTCATGCATAGTGCATGGGAATTTAAAATAGTCCAGAAACATTATGGCAAGTCCTCAAGGAATTATGCAGATAATTACCAGATGACCCAGCAATTCCACTCCTGCAGATATATCTAAAAGCATTAAAAACAAGGACTTAAACAGATATTTGTACATCAACATTCATAGCAGCATTATTTATAGCTGCCAAAGGGTAGAATCAACTGAAATGTTCACTGGTAGATGAATGGATAAACAAAATGGACAATATGATGGAATATTATTCATTTTATTTACACACACACACACACACACACACATGTCCCTCTCCTCCCATTGTGCCTATGTTGCCCAGAAAGGCAGGAAGGGAGCCACCCATGATGTATTCATTAACAACACCTTGCTGGGAGGGACATGTTCCTAGAGGCAGATAACTTTGGCAGAAAATATCGGAGGAAGGAAAGTGCTCTGGAGGTATGAGCGTTTTATTTCTTTTTGAATCAGTCCCCATCTTCCTGACCCAAACATTAATTTTCTACACTGACTGTTCTTTTTCTGTGATCTCTATGCCACCAGCCATAACCTACTTATAATCAATTTAATTTCCTTGGCCAGGCATACTGGCATATGCCTATAATCATGGTTGCTTGAGAGGCTAATGCCGGAGAATCACAATTTCAAAACCAGCCTCAGAAACTTACTAAGACCCTGTCCCAAAATTAAAGGGTTGGGGATATAGCTTAGTGCCCTTGGGTTGAATCTCTAGTCCAAACAAAGGGGTGGGGGTAGTATACATGGATGGACTTTGGACATATGTGTAGTTGCTGCAGGTCATCACAGACTTCTCAGTCAGTGGTAGCAATTCTAGAATGAAATTGATGTCACATGGATCACAGGTCTCTGTAATCACTGCGAGAAAAGCCCCAAGTATTTAGCTATAGTTAGCTCCAACTGAGATGGGAAAATGGTTTCCCTCACTAAGACAATGATGAGAAGAATCTGCTGAACACACAGGCTCTTAGGTGCTCAGTGGACAATACAATATACATGTCAGTATAAGAGAAACCCAGTTATTTTCTCATAATATGTGGCTCAGAGGGAGGCAGTTGAGGAATATGGCAGGGACTCAACAATGTAACAAGTCAATTCTGTGTAGAATGTCTTCTTGTCTCAAGGGTCACAGGTGGCACACCGTCCAACAAGTTTAGCTTCAGGACAGAAAAAATGGTGGCAGAGCTCTGCCAACTGCATCATCTTCCCTTTTATTGAAAAGGCAAAAGCTTTTCCAGAAAAACTCAACAGACATTTGCACATGTCTCTTTAACAGGAATTGTGTCATAAAGCCCACCCCTGAAATGAGGGAAACTGGGAAGTTATTTAGTTGGCTAGATTGCTACACCCTTTCCTAAACTGTAACTCTGTCACAACAAATGAAAGAGGTGGAGAAAAGGTAAGCAGTGAGCATTGTCTGCTTCAGTTAGCACTGGGCCTGAAAGGGTGATAAGAATCAGCCAACTTCTCTTCATTTCATCTCCCCAGAGACTCTGTATTAGCCTGATTCATGTTGCTCTAACAAAATACCCCAGAATAGATAATTTGGAAAGAGATGATGTTTATTTAGCTGAGAGTCTAAGACATGGCAGCCCCTGAAACTGACCTTGAAGAAGGGAAGAGCCTCACGGTGGGAGGACACGCAAAGAGAAGAGATTGCATGGCTAGAAAACAGGGGAGGGATGAGTCTTGCTCTTTTTATAACAGCCCACTCTCACAGGAACTAATGGGGGCCCTTGAGAAGCACATTACTCTCTCCTGAGGGCATCATCCCCATTGACCGTAATTCTTACAGGTTCTGCCACCTCAACACTGTCACAGTGAGGACCAAGTCTCCAGCCTATGAACCTTTGGGGGACAAACCACATCACACCATCACAAGTTCCAACAAAAGCAACATCATAAGAGCAGGATGTCCCCGTCTACAACATGTGTGTATGTGGGGGCAGGGGATGGTTGCTCTCAGAAGTCACTGGAAGCAGCCAGAGCCCCCATTCCGGAACCTCTGTGATGTCACACTTGATACTTCTTTCCTTCCCTGCTGTTGTCATGGCACTCTGGGTGTCAACTCAGAAGAGTTCACTGGTGGCTTCATTTTGCTGAGGACTGGAGACCTAAATATGGTGTTCTCGAATGACTTGAAGTCCCATACCCAACGTCCAATTGGATATATTTGATTTATCCCAAATCTCTTTGCCACATTGAATGTAGTGTTCCTGCTGAATGTCAGTGGCATGTTCTTTGCTTTTCCGTGAGTCTCTCATCCAAGCTGACAAGTTATTTACAAAGAGACAAAAGTGAAAATAGACAATGAGATTTCAGAGGCAGGGAAGTGGAGAAAAAGGATCAGGATGGAGAAGAAAGATACATCTTTAGAAGCACAGAGGTCTAGAGTGCCTGCTGCATTTAGGGAACTGTGGGAGGTTGGTAATGCTGGTGACATTTGGTGGAGTTTCTGTGGTTTGTCTCCAGCCTGGATATTTAGATCTGTCCTTAATGTCTGTGAGTCCAACCTCAGATGAGCCAAGCCTCATGGGGAACTTTGAGTTGCCCCAGACTAGAACTGAGTCTGGCTCTGGTTTCAGATGCAGGTGGCTTTTCCTGAATGAGGACTGGGGCTTTAACCTGGTTACTGGCCTAAAGTTTCTGGTCACCTTCAGCAGCCTGGTATCTCTGAACTTGTCTGACCCTGGCATCTTACACTGAGGTAAGGCCTTAGACCCCTGGAAGAAGGAGGTTGCACCCCAAGGGCTGATGCCTACAGTGGTGATTTCTAAAGTGTTAATCCCACCTATGGCTCATGATCCCTCTCTCGATGTCATCATTACTTAGACCCTGGCACTTTATTTCCCAAGCCACCAAGGTGTGAAAAAACAGAATCCTGGACTTTTTCTAGTTGCTTTAGGAAGGAAGAGTGGGCAGGCTGGCAAGAGAGGCCAGCAGGCTCTTCTAAACCACACAATTTCCTCTTCCTCCTTCCCATTTCACACATGACTTAAGCACTGATCACTATTCAAATGTGGGGAGCTCTCTATAGGGAGCTCTTATGGCTGGAAACTCCCTTCTACCAGCCCATCGGATTGGTCAGCTTGCTTAATAGGGACCAGGATTCCCCTGCCCACCTCTCCCCCACCTTTCTTGTTGTCCAGTGATGATGTGGGGTTGCCCTGAGCAACCTCATGATGGAAGGGCCTCCTGTCAATGTCCAAACCTCTTTCCATTCCAGGCTCCTTCTAGCAGGACCCTAAGGCAGTATATGTGGCCTGAATGTATCAAAGGGCTTTTCAAATGCCCTGGTGCACACATTGATCCTTCCACTGCCTACTCAGGACCTTCCACTATGAATTTTGCAACATCTGAATGGAGGTGAGTATTCCTCCTCCCTGTCCACTTACCAATCCATCACTGGACATCTGGCCAAGATGGGGAACCTCACAGTCTTAGTGAGCCAGGGGTGGGACAATCTTCCCAGACTGCTAAAAGTGGCTCCAGTCACTCTTGGTCACTTACATATGTTATTGCCTCTGTGCACCTGCCCCTCCTGAGGGCCTGGCCCTGTTTGCACAAGTGCTGACATGAAAAGGGCATCACATATGTGCTAAGCCTGGTGGAGTCAGATTGAGGAAAGGCAGTGCCTCTCCCATCCCCTGGCTTGCTGAATTAGATATCCAGACACTTCGGCCAGCTGCTGCTCTGTTGTGGGCACCTTTGCCTGTCTTCATCGAGTGTTCAAGTTGGAGAGTTTCCTGATTTCTGACTGCACTTCTCTCCTGTGCACATTCAGCACGGGTTTCCAAATGCAGAAGGCTGGCTGGGCCACGGAGATCCTTACATTCTTATCCAGTATCTGAGAAAACAGAGGCCAAGAGTTATTCTATATCCTACTCCAAGTGACACCAGGCAGGTCTAGTCTCTAAAGCCCTCACTCATGATAGGTGACCTGATGAGGCATGGACTCCTAACTGTGCTCTAACAGCAGAAATGCCAGTTTCTCCCTCATATGGGAGCTCATGTGTAGGACCGAGAGCAGATGGCCTAAAGGGCAGTGTTGGGGTAACCCTGAGCATTTGGAGGTGATGTTGGCCAGGCCAGATTAGATCCTGGAGACCTCCTCATCTCCCCTAGGAGTATGACCACCACTGTCAGTGGGTGAATAACTGTGTGGGGCACCGTAATATAACCCAGCTGTTCCTGCTGCTGCTCATGTCCCTTTGCCTGTACCTGGTTGCCCTGCTGGTAACATGCATCATCTTCCTTTTGTGCATCAGAGAGATGCCATTCTCCTTGGACAAAGCCATGGCATATCCACACAGTCCCAAGGGCCCACAATGGGAACAGCAGGGATTGTGGGTGGAGAGGAGGAAGTGGGGCTAGAGAGCCAAGAGGCCTGGTAATCAAGGATTGGGCTAATGTGTATGGGGCTAGAGGGAAAAGCCTCTTGGGAGGACCTGTCAAGGACCCCTCTAAGGTAAGTGGGGCCAGGGAGATGGACAGGATAGGATGGAACGTGGAGTTAAGAATCTAGCAGGGCCACAGAAAGGGTAATGAAGGTAGAAAAGGGACAGGCAGGAGGACAGAATGGTGGAGTGAGGTTTCCCATGGGTGTACTGAACTAACAGTGCAGCCCAGGGGGGAAGACTAGGTGGGTGGGGTCATATGGATGCTGAGCCATGAAGAGTGCAGTGGGTCAGGTCCAGGAGCTGGGCCAGAGAGGAGCCATCTCCCAGCTTGGCTTCTTAACCTGCCATGCAGCTTCATAATAGCTGTCCCTGACACTGGTGCCCTGCTGACACTCATTTTGGGGCTTCAGATCCAGTCTGTAGCGGTGAGCACCACAGGAGCCCCTACCCAGGGCCAGGTAAGCAGTGCCCAGTGCCTGTTCTGGGTACCCGGTTGTGCGGAGGCAACTTGCACCTCTGCCACCCGGCACTTTCTGTGCTTTCTCCACTACCCTTGACCCTTGTTGGTGCTTCATTAGTTCTTCCAGACCCACCTCTTAAGATGCAGCTCAGATCTCTCCTCCCCCTGCAGCTTGTTGGTCATTCTCCTTCCTGGGTGCATTGCTTCTAGAGCCTACTGTGTGCTAGGCTGCGTGTTATTTGAGGGATGGGTATAGGAGTGCGTGAGTACACCCTGCACTTGGTTTATAAGCAACCTGCAATCAGAATAACACCAACAGATATCCAGGAACACTATGAGAGGGGTTGTTCCAGAGTGGTATATCAACTGGAGGAAACAGAAAGTTTGGTGATGTCTGCATTGTAGAGTAGGACATGCCACTCTATGGGTCCTAGGTGTGATTGTGGAGAGGCAGAGGACAGGAGGGCATTGCCTATGACAGACACACCTATGAAAAAGTAGGATGTTAAGGAAATGATGAGAATAGGTTCTAATTCAAGCACAGGTGTGGCATAGGAAATGAAGTTGACAGTGTGAGGGTCAAGATTAACAAGGCCCAGAAAATCAAGCGTGGAATTTAGTTTTGGATGAAGTAAAAACCTGGGAGCTATGGTAGGATTGTTTTTTAAGTTTTTATTGAGGAATAATTTTACAGTAAAATTCACCCTTTTTTGTCCATGGTCAGGGTTTTTGACAAATGGATACCATCCTGTACTTCCCACCTTTATCAAGATTAGAACAGTCTAATTTCCCCAGAAAATCACTTCATCAATTGTCAATTTCTTTCCCTATGTCCTTCTTGTTTTTCTTCGTCCAGAATAACACCTAAATGGAGTCTTTGCCTTTTTAGTCTGGCTGCATTCATTTAGTACAATGAATTTGAGATTCATCAATGTGCTGCTCATATCAGTAGTTTGTTTTTATTGCTGTGAAGTTCTGTATGGAGGCCCTACAGATTATTTATACATTCACCAATTGAAGGATTGTTCATTGTATCTAGTTTTTCTCCAGTGTTTATGTTCTGTTTTTCTTTTACACCAGGGATTGAACCTAGGGGTGATTAACCACTGAGCTAACAGCCCCAGCTCCCCTTCCCCCTCATCTCTGTAATTTTTTAATGAACTTTAAAAAAAAAAAAATTTCAGACAAGGTCTCACTATGTAGCTTAGGGGCTCACTTAAGTTGCTGAGACTGGCTTTGACCTTTCAATCCTCCAGTATCAGCCTCCCAAGCTGCTGGAATTCAGGTGTGAACCACTGTGACTAGCTAGTTTCTGGTAGTCATAAAAAAAAAAAGTTGCTACAAACATTGGTGTACAGGCATGTGAACATAAGTTTTCATTTCTGTTGGGTAAATTCTTAGGGGTGGCATTGCTGAGTCATAAGGTAACTGTGTGTGGAATTTTATAGGAAATTGTCAAATTTTTCATCCAAAACCAGGATACCATTTCTTATTTCTTCCACAAATGTATGAGAATTCCAGTTGTTCCACATTCTCACCCAGATTTGACACTGTCATTTGTTGTTATTGTGTTTTATCTTTTCATTGTAACTTGCCTAATAAATGAGTAGTGGCATCTCATTAAGGCTCCACTTTTTGTCTTCCTAATGAATAATGATGTTGAGCATATTTGAATGTCCATTGGTATATCTTTGATAACATGTTTGCTGCAATCTTTAGCCCATTAAAATAAAAGTTGTTTCCTTATGTTTTAAAAATTCACTATACTAGATTCAGATCTATGTTTTGGAAATATTTTCTTGAAAGCTGTGGGTCACTTCATTTTCTGCATAGCATAACCCAGAGAAGATCCATTCTTAGTGTGTGTTTTTCCAGTAGTGGGATTAAATCAGGGGTGCTCTACTCCTAAGTGTTTTTGTTCATTTAACATGAAAAAGCATGTCATCTGTGAAAAACAGTTTTGATACTTTCTTTCCAATTTGTGTGTGTTTATTTCTTTTTAGTGTTGAATAGGAATGATAGGCGTGGGCATCTTTGCCCTGGGATTCCTTTAGTATGACAATCATTTGACTAAAGGAAGACTGGTGAGCAGCATCAATAGGGGAGGGGGAAGCTACAGACTCTGAGACAGCTGAACAGACAGAGGAGCCTCTCTGCTCATCACCTCCCATCCTTTTAGTCACCACCTTACCACCATATTTGGTTCTCCTTCCACCTGTGACTCCTATGCTTAGACCTTATTCCTCAGCCCTGTGGTCTGCCTGTCTTCTCCTCTCTCCAGTTTCATTCCATCATTGAGTTTGCCTGGCAGCCTTTTCCCTCTATCCATCCTGTGGTTCTTCCAGCCGCAAGTCCTTCCTCCTCTGCTCAGAATGAGGCCCTCCAAGTCCAAGATCTCTAGTCTCAAGGGACCTAAATGTGGTCTGCCCTCTGGGATTCACCAGGCAGGGCTCCTGTCCATTACTTGCAGCACCCACTTCAGGCACTGATTCCATGCTCCCATTTTCATTCCCTCCCTACCCAATTCCCTGACTGCAACTCCTAGAGTCACTTGTTTGGTGGTTGGTAGCAATGATTCTGGAGCCAGACCACATAAATCTCAGGTCTACAGCGTACTAGCAGGCAGACCTTGTGTATGATACTTAGCCACCAGGTAACTCAGATTTCCTATCTTTAAAAGAGAAAAGTATAGGTTAATTATCAAAAGACACATAGAACAATAATTGGTACCAGAAAGTGCCCTATATGTTGCTGTTACTATTACTACCATTCCTTCCCATAGTCATTTATAAATAACACATTTGTCCCTCATCTTAAAAGCCAATCAAGTCTCCCACTCTTAATATATCAGCCCTCCACTCCACCTATTGTGTCCTCTGTGCTTTATTTCATGAAAGTGTTGGCCATGCTCACTAGCTCCACCCTTCACTTCGTGGCCTGCCTCAACCCAGACTCAGTCTTGTTGCCATGATGTTGCTTTCTTCAATGGGCAAAGCCAGCAGACACTGTTCAGACTTCTCTTTCTGGACTGTACACAGCCTCTGAAACTGGAAGTAGCTGAAATAGCCCTCCTGCATGTCTTAGCATTTAACTCTCTGGGCTTTTCCTCTGCATATGCCTGGGTGCTGTGGGCTGGGTTGCCTACTCTTTTCCCAGGATACCCTCACTCTGTGCTACCCTGACCACTCCCTGTGGTGCTCAGGGCCTTGTTTTACTGATAAGCTCGCCACCAACTGTCATTGGTCATGCTGGACCCTCAGTGCAGTGACTGGGCTTTACTTTTTTGCTACTAGGTATTGAACACAAGGAACTTCTATTTGTGTGTGTGTGTGTGTGTGTGTGTGTGTGTGTGTGGTGTTTAATTTTGAAATGGTTTCACTAAGTTGCTAAGGGTGATCTTGAACTTTCCTTCCTCCTGAATCAGTCCCCTCAGTCACAGGGAGTGCAGGTGTACACCACCATGCCTAGCTTGACTGAAGCATTATATTTAATATTTAAAAAATATCTTTATTTATTTTACATGGTGCTGAGGATCTAACCCAGTGCCTCACATATGTGAGCCCTCTACCACTGAGTCACAACCCCAGCCCAAAGCATTTTTTACAACTCAAAATATTTCTGGCTGGGGATGTATCTGACTCGTAGAGCTTAGCATATGCAATCTCCAGCACACAGAAAGGGAATCTGAATAAATGAGTGAAACAACAAACAAAAGAAGGAAATAGAAGAGAAAGGAGATAGAAGGAAGGAAAGAAACAGAAAGAAGCCTGATATCCCCACCAATACCCACCACCACATAAGGGGAAGAAGGAGAAGCAGCAGGAAATTTGGCTGATGGGGCAAGAAGAAGATGCCAATTAATTTTGGTCCTGTGGAGTGTGAGAGTGTTTGAGACACAGAATTGGAGAGGGAACCCCAGGAATAGAGCCAGTGAGAAAAGCTGATCTGAGTTCTTCAGAGCTATTGGATTCTATTCACATCTCGTTGTGGGGAAAGGAATGAATTGGAATTTACTGTTCAGTTCTTAAATATTATATCATTCCTTTAAGGACTTTTCTGTACTTTATGTAAAATCAACATTTTCTATACTTTATAAACACATAATCAAAAATTCTTATTTAAAATTTCTGCAATTTTTTAATGGTCTGCTGTTAATTTTTTAAAATCTGGTACTAGGGATTGAACCCAGGGTTGCTCTAACCCTGAAGGTGCATCCCCAATCCTTGTAATATTTTGTTTTGAGATAGGGTCTCACTAAGTTTCTGAGGCTGGCTTTGAACTTCCAATCCTCCTGCCTCAGCCTCCCAAGTCACTGGGACTACAGGCATGCACTACTGCACCTGGCTGGACACGAGTTTCTTAAGTGCTGTGATCACATTAAAGGAGGCAGAACCTCATAGAGCACAATGGTTCATGCTGCTTTTTGGACATGGTCAGATATTCCCAAGCTGTCCTAATGTGGAGTCTTAGTTCTGCGTAGTAGAGAGTATTGTTGAAGATCAAAATCTCTATGCATGAGTCTTGAAAGAGTTGGACAAAATTGCTGCTGGGCCACTTACTTTTGTGCAGAATATTTGCTGGTTAAGACTCTTTAAGCTGGGGTGAGACTCAACATGGTCTTGAATGAGGAGGTGGGGTGGGGCTGATGGATAGAGTGAGGGAAAAGTGGAATAAGGAAGAGGAGAAGCCAGGCAGTGTCTAGGGAAGGACTTGACCTTTGTGTGTAACCTTCACTGCTTTGTGTACTGAAGGCCTTTAGCCCAGATTGTTCTAGGCCATGTGATTTTTTTACTGTGAAAATATGATGGAGCATCCATGATACCACTACCCTCCCTGATAGTGCAATTCAATGAAGGCATACTTTTAGAAAAAAATGAGAAGTGGGAAAGTGAAGTGGGACTAGGGTGGGAACATTGTCTTTGGAGAAGTTGTGAAGCATCACAAGAAAGGTCTTACAAGGTATCTAGAAGGACGTGGTGGGAGGACAGGTGTGGCCAATGGAGACAGAACAAGGATGCTGCACAGGGAGGTACACGGTGATAAAGAGCCCTGAGAAGGAGGGATGGGTGCAGTGTCAGCCGTGTCTGGGGAGGGCTTGATCAAAAGTGGTTCAAGGGCGATCACTCTTCCTAGGAACCTGGGAAGGCAGGAGACCCTGGGTCACTCTTGGGCTTTCCTGATCCTGGAGTCTTGCTCCAGGCCTGGGTTGAGCCCTAGCTTAGCTGACCGACTTAGGGAAGGACATTAGAAAATGGCTTTGCCTTATCCTTCTGGTTCTGAGCTCCTCTTCCCAACCCCATCTCCCCCAAGGGCCAATTCCTTCAGGAGGACAGCCCCTTTGACCAGGGCTGTGTCAGAAACTCTTATATCACCCTCTGTGAACCACTGGAACCCAAGTGAATTGGTAAACCAGAGGCTCAAGTGGTGGACCTGGGCCTGGTAGGGTGGGGTGAAGCTGGATCTTGTTCCCTTGTCCCTTACCCCAGCATCCAGGCCCTGACACTCACTGTTCCTTTCCTTTAGGGTTTTCTCCAGGGCACTTCGGGAGCCTCTGGGAACTTTTTTCTTTGTGCCTTTCTAGGTTCTTGCCTCAAGAAATGAGGTAGAGGGGAACTGCATTCTGGATGCAGATCCTAGATGAAAGCCCTGGGATTTACGCTTTCCAAACTAAGGGGATGAGGGCCATCAGGGAGACCTGGACAAGGTGAGTAGTGACCCCTTTCATTTGGCCTATCACTTCCTAGGTACATGTCAGACGCTGTGTGGCTCCAGAGGGAGAAGTGGAAAGAGTGGGAGCCAATAGAGGCCCTGTGTTCAAGAAGATGCTGTCTAGCATTCCACCTCACAGACTTCCCCGGGCCCAACTCTCAACCTCTGGATTTCAACTCATGTTGACAACCCACCCCTCCGAAGAAATAGCAAGGCTGCAGCTACTTAGGAGGTAAAAAGTAGTCAGTGTGCATTGGGAAAGGGGTGTCTGTGGGTTGCACATGTGATGGAGGAAGCTCCTGATGTGGGGCTGGCTGTGAAGCAGAAGCTGTTGGAGCTTAAAGAGGATAATGGGCATAGAAGGCATAGCATCCAAGTCACTGGGCTTCAGAGCACACACCCAGGTGTCCCTGGATAGACAAAAAGAAAAGACTGCACTGCTAACTAGCTGGTTGGCCTTGTGTCCTGGGTCTCCGTTTCTTCAGCTATTAATGACAACTGAGATTAGTCTAGTAATGTAGAATGATTTAAAGGTGATTGTTTTTTATTGGAAATTGTTACTTGAAGTCTCATGTGAAACATATGGAGTGAACCATTTGGAGTCTAGTGGAATGGGTAACTTATAGTGCCCCCCAAGGGCCCTTTTAATGACTTGTGGTGCCAGCCTTCTCCTTTGTCTTGCCCCCAGGGTCCTAGGGACTTGACTGTGAGCTGAGGGGTGGAGTTTAGGAAGAGTCCTTATATACTGACTCTGTGTTTATCTTCCCATCAGCCCAGTGCTGCAGCAGGAAGGTCCATCCCACCCGGTGATGCCAGGATGAGCACATGATGCCAGGATATAATCCCCACATGCAGGCCTTTTGGGCCTGAGTCCTCACTCACTCCCCTATTGGAAGTGCCATGACCCCCATGACTGCTTGATCCTTATAAATACTTTTTGCCACTTTATATGTTGTCCTGTCTGTCTGTTCAAGGTTCAGAGAAGCATGTTTCCTGGGGTATGGGGGAAGCTCTGAGGGGCTGGGACAAATGGCTCCTGGAAGGTAAGAGCATTGTTCTCTGAAGACCCGAGCTCAGGAATCAATGTTGTCTGGCTCTTTGACCATGGGCAAGACACTTAGCATTTTTTCATCCTTAAAATGTGGCAACAGCAATAATCATAGCAAAAGGAAACTTTTAATGATTGTGTGTGTGTATTCTTTATTATTGTGTGTTTGTGTCTGTGTGTGTGTGTGTGTGTGTGTGTGAGAGAGAGAGAGAGAGAGAGAGAGAGAGAGAGATTGTTTGTGGTACTGAGATCAAACAAACTGAGGACCTCATGCATTGTAGGTAAGGACACTATCACTTAGGCACATCCCCAGCCCTTTTTTATTTTCAGACATGGTGTCACTAAATTGAGCAGGTTGGCCTCCAACTTGTGGACCTTCTGTCTTAGCCTGCCACATAGCCTCCCAAGGTGTTACAGGAGTTCATTGCCACAACTGGATTAGGGTTTTCTGTATGCAAAATGTTGCCATCTGCAAATAGATAGTATTTCTTCTTTTTTATTTTCAAGTGGGTTCTTTAATTTTTTTTCTTGCCTAATTTCTGTGCCTGTGTCTTTTAGTAAATATGTTAGATGTTTTCATAAATTCATTCCATAAGGTTGAAGAATTTTCCTTTTGTCTTTGTTTTGTGTGTGTGTCTTTTTTAATTGTATTAGATTTTGTCAAATGCTTTTTCTGCATCAAATGATCATGTTGATTTTTCCTTCACTATTAATGTGGTGTACGACACAATTAACAATATTCCAGGCTTTAGTGTTTATTAATTATCAGCATGACTGACCAGGACCTAGACGTAAAGATACTGTGTTCACGAAACTAAGGGGAAAATCAATTTATGAACTAACTACCTAGTATGTAATAAGAATGCACTTTATGGTACAGTACCTTTCTACACATAGTAGTTATGTGCAAGAAACCATTCTTAGCTTAGTAAAATGTATTACAGATTTTAGTGTGAACTTCTAGCCACTTTCTACTCTTTTGTGTGGTAATATCTTATTTCTATTTTCAAACTCTTCCATCCCAGCCTGAGGTGTGAGATTGGGCATATTTTTCTCTAATCACAGATGTGATTACCAATATTGCCAATTCTTGTAATGATCTGAGGAGATTAGGTCTAAAATGTCTGTTGCATTTACTGCAGGAACATTTGACCACAAATATGAGTTCCTACATGATGTTGGAGTCATTCTTGGCCATCTCTTTTAACCGGGGGGTGACGAACAACTTGTGTAGATTGATACAGCAGGAGTGGAAGCCCTTTATTGTAGGACAGGAGCAGTATTTATACATTCCACACAGCTTATCTAATTAGCATAAACTAGATACGTCAGTCAACCAATAAGGAATCTCCACACTTAATGGCACGCTGGTGTTACTTCTCAAACCACTCCCTCTGGCATTTTGCCAGGCACCATCCAGACTTGTTTACGAACTCTAACATTCCCCTGGCAAAATGCCAGGTGTTATTTTGACTTGTTTACAGACTCTAACACTCCCTAGTTCCCAGTTAGGAGATCTTCTGAGACATTATCACCAATGTACCTTTTTTTTTTTTTTTTTTTTTGTCTGTGAGATAGCTCTACTGGGGATTTAACCCAGGGATGCTTTACCTCTGAATTCTACCACCAGTTGAGCCATTACAGTCATTGGAATTATAGGTGTGGGCCACCATGCAGTTACATTCCTTTTTTATGAGTTGAATTATCCTTGTATTTCTGTGATAAATTTCAGTGACAATGATATGTAATCTTTTTAATATGCTGCTGACTTTGGGTTGTTAGGTTTTATCTATTTTTTAAAGGACATTTGCATCTATACTCATTAAGGGCCTGAGTCTTAGTTTTTTCCTGTGATATCTTTGTCTGGCTTGATATCAGAGTAGTATTGTAAAATGAGTTGTGAATTGTTCCTTCCTCTTCTACTTCTTGGTAGATTTTGAGAAGGAGTGGTCCCTATTCTTTAAAGGTTTGGTAGTGAACCCATAGTCATCTTTAGAAGAGCCAACTAATTTTTTTAAATAATTTTCCCCTTTTCCATTTTTAGCTGTTTGAGACTAGATTCTTATTAGTTTTTGGCTTTTTGAGTAATTTAAGTGGAATTCTAGAATCAGTCCTGTTGTCATCATGAAATACTGCCTCTTGCAAGAATTTTAATTTCACTTTCTAATAAGTTGTCATTGTAAAAATGTTCTACATTACAGCTGAGATTGATGGGAAAGGAAGATGCTAGTGTGGTTTTTGCTGGGTTCTTGGTTTTTAATATTTTTATTTGTTTTTAAAACATATATTTGGAAGTAGAGTATATTTTGACATATTGTATATACATGGAGTATAACTTCTCATTCTTGTGGGTCATATAGGATGTGGAGTTTTCACTGGTGGCGTGTTCATATATGAACATAGCAAAGTTATATCTGATTCATTCTACTGTCTTTCTTATTCCCATCACCCTTCCCTTTCCTTCATTCCCATTTTTCTAATCCAGTGAATCCCCTCTCCCTTATTATCTGCATATCAGAGAAAACATTTGTTTAGCCTTTGATTTTATGGGATTGGCTTATCTCATTCATTTTTGCTATTTTTATTTTTATGTTTTTAGTGGTAGATGGACACAATTTATTTATCATATTTACTTATTAAATTATTTTTATGTGGTGTTGAGTATCATAACCTAGTAACCCAGTGCCTCACACATTCCAAGCATTGCAAGCATTGTTCTCCCACTGAGCTACAACTTCAGCACCTTGCTTTTTTTTTTTTTTTTTTTAATGGAGTTTCACTATGCTGCACAGTCTGGCCTCAAACTTCTGATCTTCCTGCTTTAACCACTAATTAGCTGGGATTACATGCCTAGCCACCATGTCTGGCTCAAGATGCCAGATTTAAATGAAAGAAGATGTTTTAGTGGAGCACTTAAGTGAGTTTATTAGTGAATATTTTTGCGTTACGGTATGTGTACTTGTGTGTGTTTAATGTGGTACTGGGTATCCACCCCAGGACCTTGCCTCAAGTGTGCTAGGAAAGTGATTTACTATTGACCTACACTGCTAGTCCTTGTATGCTGTTTTATTTAGTATACAACATCATAGCTCTAATGGATTCAAGTGATAACATCTAAGAATGCAAAAAACATACCTGAAAACTACAAAGAGATCAAAATATATGGTGCTAAAATCAATACATTAATGAAACAAAACATCCATAAAGAGATCAACATTTAGGAAGTTTACAGGGAATTATTTGGGGATAAACACTCATGGAAGAGAAGTGAAGAAAGGGGAAGATGCAAGACTGAACAGGAGGGGAGTCATCTGAAGTAGGGGCCCAACAAAAGCTCAGCAAACCCAAAAGTCATGTGGCTCTTGATAATTATCCTTCTTTGAAAAAAAGTGGCTGGAACTTTATGCTCTGTAGTATCCACTCATTGGAAGCAATCTATCCCCGGAACAAGGAGAAGCAATCCCCAAGTCTCTTACCCACACTCCAGCAGCAACTAGGCAGGTAAATTCTTCAGTTCTGGTTGGAAATCTGGGAAGCGCCTCACAGGGTCCACTCTGTACTCAGACCTTACCATTTATGAAGAACTCAGAGTCCATTGGAAATTGTGGTCATGAATCAGGGTAATGAAATCTTACTTTGATAGGTTATGTTGGAAGCATTGGTTATAACTATGGGGAAGACACGTGGACTGTTATCTTACTTAACATTAATTTCAGATAGAAAACAATATGCCTAATATCAACTTCAAGGAGAGGAAAATACAAGTGAACTTATGATGCTAATAAAATGATTAGTAGATTTGATTACATAAAACATTTTACATTCAAACTTTAACACAACATTTCATGAAAACAAGCAGAAGAGGTGTGCAATAAATACTGAAAATATTAATTTCTATTAATTTACATTTGATTGGTTTTTCATGCTATCCTATCTTTCCCTCCCCTTTTAATTTTACTCTAGCTTCTGCATTTGAGAGAAAGCATTTGATCCTTGAGTTTGTGAATTTGGCTTTTTTCACTTACTATGATGTTCTCCATTACCATCCATTTCCTGGCAAATGACATAATTTCATTCTTTTTTTTAAAGAAAAGTGATCTTGCAAATAAAAAACATAAACCCAACACATCAAAAATACAATGAGCTACCACTCACACACATGAGGATGATTAGTATAAAACAACACAACAAGAGGAAATAAAAAGTGTTACCAAGTATGGGTAGAAATTGGATCACTCATGCATAGTTGATGGGAATTTAAAATGGTACAGCTACTGCGGAAAACACTATGGCAAATTCTCAAAGCATTAAGCAGACAATTACCAGATGATCCAGCAATTCTACTCCTGCAGATGTATCTAAAAGCATTAAAAGAACCTGAACAGATATTTGTCCATCAACATTCATAACAGCATTATTTATAGTAGCCAAAAGTTAGAAGCAAGTGAAATGTTTACTGGCAGATGAATGGATAAACAAAATGTACCATAGAATGGAATATTATTCATTCTGTTCATATATATAGAATAAACTATTTTTCAGTCTTAAAAAGAAATGAATTCTAACATATGCTTTGGTATATGTATAAACCTTGAAAGTATTATGCTTAATAAAATACAGCAGACCCAAAACGATAGATTGTATGGTCTATCCAATTTTATGAGATATCCATAATAGTCACATTGATAGAGACAAGAAGTTGATCAGTGAGTAGATGGTAAGGAGGCATTGATGAGTGGGTACAAGTTTCTAATCAGGATGATGCAAAATATCTGGTTATGGATGGTGGTGATAGTTGCATAACAATATGAAGGTACTTTTTATATTGCAGATCCAGACCCTTAAAAATGGTTAATTTTATGTTAAAGGAAAGTAAAAATCATGAGGCAGACTTTACAACTTTGGATAATCTGTGATTATGGTATATTTACCAATATTAAAAAATAAACTAAACCCCAACACATCCACACTGAAATATGAGCAAGCAAAAAATATAAACAGGCATCTCACAAAACAACAAAGTGACTCATATATATATATATATATATATATATATATATATATATATATATATATATTTCATTGTTAACAGTACATTAAATCAAAAGATCACCTATAAAATGGGAAAAAAATATTTTGTCCTAATATTCATTTGTAATATTAGAATTGTACAAGCTTTCTGAAAAACATTTTGCAAATTATGCAAATGGTGTTTTATTTTATTAGAGCTTTGTAGTTATACATAGTATTTGTGTTCAACGTGACAAACTCATACATTCATGGAATTTGATTTCAGTTCATCATCCCCCCCTTTTCCTTCCCCTTGACCTCGTTTGAAGACCTCCCACCCTGCCCTTTTTTTCTGGCCCTGTCCCCAGCTTTCTCACTCATTATATTGCCCTTGATGCCTAAGCCCTCTATATCACTCTCAATCCCCTTCCCAGAGGATACCCTGACAACTGTTGGGAGTTTGGGCAATGACCATTCTATGTACTTAAGGCTAACAAAAGTCATCAATGGGGTAACCGGGATATCCTTTTGAGGAAGGTTTAGGGAAAGTGAGAAGCAGCAAGATTGTCCAGAGGCCAACACTTATTATATACATCAATGGTTGTATCAATGGGTTCCTGGTAGAAGTCTGGAAGGCTATTCACTGGGGGCTCCATTTGTAACATCATGTGAAGTTGTGTTGTCTATAGACAAGAGGAGACAAAGCAAATAATGAAATCAATAATGTAAGAATTCAAAAGAATAAGTACCAGAGCTGCTGGAGTTCCAAGGGAAGGCAGATTTTACAGCTTTGGGTAATCTGTAGGACTGTGTCTTTCAAGCCTAATTTCTGAAAAAAAAATTTATATATTTATTATATATATATATATATATATATATATATATATATATATATATATATATATATATATATTGGGGTAACAGTGTTATCTCTTCCCAAATGGTAGAGCTGATGGAGAGACTGCAGGTCCACATATCAAAAGGGTCTGATATTTGCATATGTGGCTGTAGGTTAACCAGAAACTACATTTAGAGTTTCAGGTTCCTCCTATGTCATGGGAGGTTAGTACAGTTAGAGGCCCTCTCAGAGTAAGATCATTTGCCTCAGGGACCATAGTCCCATTGCAACCACAGCTCTAAGACATCCAGGCCACCTCTTAGCCACCTTATCTAATGTTTTTACTTATGCATCCCACTGACTGGGGTGTACCCTTGAATGATTGAGTAATCATTCCTAGTGCCATTCCACTCCTTTCTGTAAGAGATAATTGAAAAGTTGACTGAATGGACAGGCCTGGAGCAGGGTCCTGGGGTAAGAGCTGTTTTTAATGCATTGAAGGCTTTCCTTGCCTCTGGAGTCAATCAACAACTGCCTTTGAATGTCCCTGTGTTTTTTTTAAGGCACTCATAGAGGTGTCTTGCCTTTTCAGCATATCCAAGGATCCGAATTCTACAATATCCAGTTGTTTCCAGAAAGGCTCTGAGTTGTTTTACTGTCTGAGGAAGGGGATGTAAGAGTATGGGTTAAATTCTTTCTGGGTCAAGCTTTTTTGAGTTTCACTTTCCAACTGAGCTTTCTCATGGTAGACCTAGTGACCAGAAAATTGAAAAGAATTGTTTTTTTTTTCTGAAGGTCCACACAAAAGAAGGTAATCTATATACTAAAGTAATACCCTACCAGGGTATGACCAGTCCATGAGGTCTTATGCCAGTGTCTCTAAATCCGTGGGGAAGGACTGTCCTGGTAACTTGACCTGCCTTAAATTAGGATCCTCAAAGGCAAATGAATTTGGGTAAGGAGAGTATATGGGTTTAGGACAACTGAATCTTAAGGGACTACTGCTTCTTTGATTTTATGAATGTCCTAATCTAATCTCCATTTATTAGGGCCCTTATAGAATTATTATAATGGTTAGAGAACTCTACCAAAAGTCCCAGTTGTTTCAAACTAGATATTAGTCCTTTCTTAGCTTCAGATTTTAAGGGATACTGTTTGGGTGAGGAAAGTAGGAAGAACCCTTAAGGTAAATCTCAACAGGGGTTGCAGTCCACATCCTTCCCACTGTGACCAACCTGTAGGGCATACTTCTTCCTCTATTAAATGTAGCCAGCTATATTCCCCAGAGACAACAACAAATTTACCTTTAATTGAGATAATAGGTCTCTTACTAAGATACAAGTTGGTGCCTCTAGCATAATAAGAAAGAAGTGACAGAGTTGGAAATCACCCAAGGAACAAGCAAGAGGTCTAGTAAACTATCACTCAAGGGGCTGGCAATATATGCCCTATATGGTTACTTTATCTTGGGACCTAGGTCAGGGAGAGAAGGACAGGACTCTGTTACATGTTGAGAAGGAAGTTTATCTGGTGCCTGTCCATGAGCAAGTGTACCCTAGCTCCTCAAGTTGGACATAAGTCATGGGAACCATAAAGAAAGCCCCTGGGACCCATCATTGGGAACTGGTAGGTGAAAGTACCAATCCCCTCAGGTTCTGAGGACATCTGTCCTTCCAGTTATTCCCTGACACAGAGAACAAATTCAGGGAAGCAATCCAATATGTGGTCAATATGTCTGGGGACAATCCTTTTAGCAATGGCCTTCTTTCCCACAATAGAAACAGGAGGTGGAGAGGTACCTCTGAGCACCTGCTCTCATGGCTGCTATCAGTTCTCCATGTTGTTTGTCCCTCTTTATCTCCTTCTTTATGTCCTGATTATAAAAGACTGCTGTATATAAACATATTTTATTTATTTATATAAATAAATAAAAGACCCATTGACAACTAAAAAAATATTTTTTAAAAATTAGTTTTTTCATCTGTGACTCTGGTTCAATACCAGTTTGTTTGGTAATGGCCTTCCAGAATCTCTGTAGAAAGATTGCTTGTAGCTGCCTTTCCAATTAAATGACAGAGGCCAGATGGGCATAATTGAAAATCTTAACCTGGGCCCCCATCATTCCTTTTAGCAACAGTGTACAAAGTGATGTCAATGTCTGTCCCATTCATCTTTATGTCTGTCAGCATCCCAGTTTGGTTCAGTGAGGGGATCTACCTGACTCCCCTTGGGGATGTTTCAACTTTTGCCAACCATGATTACTTTCCATCCCCTTGCTGTATAGTAGTCCTCTTCTCCTTCAATAGCCTTCTCTAAGACTCCAAAGAAGTTAAGAAGTTAAGGTGTGACTCAAATGCAACATAACATCCTTCCATTCTAAGTCATAAAAATTTGGTAACTGCTGGAAGGTTGGAAGATATTGTTCTGGGTTTTTAGTCTTTCTTTATATCTTCAATTCAGTTAATGAAAATTGAATGTTAACTATCTTGGTTTTGAATCCTTCTCTGGCATTGCCCTGAGAGTAAATATGCTCTGAACAGCAGATGTCCTAGCAACTCCGGGATCGTAGGTCAAGTTTGTCCCATGATAAGGAGGACTGGTCTCTAATCCTTTTAAGTGGGAATATAAAGGGGAAGCAGTCTTAGGGACCTATTTTCCTTTCAGTTGGATCTGATATAACTTCCTGTTTAACAGTAAATGTCCCTTTATCTCTGTCAATAAGATTTTCTGATCTGGATTTTGTGTCTAGTTTAAAGCAGCAGATTGCCACTAGGCTCTGAGTGTCACAATCTGGCTGATAGAACCGCTCGGGGAATAGCTATGCAAAGAGAGACTGTGATGATAGCCAACCTGCCTGACCTGGGGCCTCGAAGCCTACCAGAAATGCCACAATATTCCAAGGAGGACTTAGAGTGGATTAAAGAACTGCCTATGACTCAGTGCCATAATGGATGGTGGCGAGACTCCCGAAGTCATGTGATAATACCTGAAAAATTAGGCAACAGAATTTTACAAAAAATGCATCGCTCCACCCACATGGGCGAGAGAAAGATGCAGGACCTACTAAGGCATGCTAAGATAAAGATTAAAAATTCAAATTCCAAGATCCAGCAGATTATTGCTACCTGTAAGGCCTGCCAGCTGACAAATGCGGGCCACAGCACAACCAACCCTGAGAATTGGGTAAGAGGAGACAGACCAGGAGCCTATTGGGAAGTAGATTTCACTGAGGTAAAACCTGGCAAATATGGATATAAGTACCTTCTAATTTTTATAGATACTTTTTCAGGATGGGTAGAAGCATTTCCAACCAAGCGTGAGACAGCTCAAGTAGTAGTTAAGAAGTTGCTGGAAGACATCTTACCCAGGTACGGCTTCCCAGTCTTGGTAGGGTAGGATAATGGACCGGCCTTTGTGTCTCAGGTAAGTCAGGGACTCATGTCTATTCTTGGGGCAGATTGGAAATTGCATTGTGCTTACAGACCCCAAAGTTCAGGACAAATAGAGAGAATGAATAGAACTCTAAAAGAGACCCTAACCAAATTGACCATGGAGACTGGCAGAGACTGGGTAGCCCTCCTTCCCTATGCCCTGTATAGGGTACGAAATTCCCCTTATAAATTAGGAGCCACTCCCTTTGAAATTATGTTTGGCATACCCCCCCCCCCCATAATCCCCTGCTTGTCTGAACACCTGCTTGTAGAATTTGATGACTCTGACCTCTTAAGTTCCCTAAAAGCCCTGCAACAAGCCCACCAGGACGTGTGGCCCCACCTCAAAGCTCTGTACGAGACAGGACCCCCTCCTCAGCCGCACAGCTTCCATCCCGGAGACTGGGTCTACATAAAGAGACATCGACAGGAGTCACTGCAACCTCGCTGGAAGGGACCATACATCGTGATCCTCACAATGCCCACCACTCTCAAGGTTGACAGAATTGCCACCTGGATCCACTACTCTCATGCAAAGCCAGCGGACCCATCCTCTGTGAGGAGCGACTTCATTCCGGATTCGAACTCCAAGTGGCAAGTTACTCGCCATAAGAACAATTTTCTTAAATTTAAGATAAGGCGTTTAAACCCTAGTTAGGATGCTGTTATTAGGCTGGCTGCTTATTCTTGCTTACATTAGTACTGTTCTTTGTAATAACCCCCATTTTCCACATAAGTGGACCTGGGTAATCCAGAATTCAGAAACTGGACATAACATAGTCTTGGCAACTCAGGAAGGACACCAGATATGGTTCCCGGACTTAGAGTTCGATCTTTGCCAGTTGGTTGAGGGGTCATGGAAACAAACAAAACAAAAAGGCTCTGACACACCCATCCATTATATGAGAAAGAGGTACCTGAGCTCTGATGGCTCAAATGGTCCTCCCTGTAAAATGGAGAGTCCCGCCCCCCAGAATGTGGGAGTGCTGCAGAATATTATTGTAGGCAATGGGGATGTGAGACTAGTGTGGGAGGGTTTGGAGCCTGGGAGGTTACCAAAAGTGACTTAGTAAAATACTCCAGACCACATAATCAGAACTCCTGGATACAAGTCAGATTCACCCCAAAGGGAAAAGCGGCACAAGGATGGGAACAAGGAAAATCTTGGGGAATAAGACTTTACTGGTTAGGAAGCAGTGGTGAAGGACTCATTTTCACTCTTAAGGTTTTAAAGACCCAAATTGTACCCACTGTGGTGGGACCTAACAAAGCCCTGGCCCCACCACCACCAGCTAACATCCCCATTATTCCTGAAAGTACCCAAATACCTAAGACTACCCAGAGGATCCTGGAGGAAAGGGACCTAAACTCTCCACCTGAATTGCCCAACCTAGTTGTGCCCATTTCAGAGGAGAACACCTTGGGAGCTCCCTTGTGGAAACTACTGCTAAAAACTTATGATGTTGTAAATAAAACCCGACTCCAGGTGACAGAGTCCTGTTGGATGTGTTATGATATGCAACTCCCCTTTTATGAGGGGATAGCTCTCCCAGGAAGTTATACACTAACTAGCAAAGTACAGGACTGCTGTTGGGAACCAGTGGAATCTGGACTTAGCTTAGAAAAGGTTATTGGAAAAGGCAGCTGTGTGGGAAACCCACCACCCTCTCTGCAGCATTTATGCAATCAGACTTCCCCTATACCCACCCAAATGACTTATCTATTACCATCAGAAAACAGTTGGTGGGAATGTGACACAGGCCTAACCCCCTGTGCTCACAGGGCTGTGCTCAACCATACCCACGGATTTTGTGTTATGGTTCAACTTGTACCCAGATTAATTTACCACTCTGAAGAAGAAGTGATACTCAGATTAGAAAGTAAGGAATTACAAAGGAAGGTAAAGAGAGAAGTAGCTGTAGCCATATTAACCGTAGGAATCCTGTTAGGGGCAGTAGGAGTGGGAACTGGAACAACGGCCCTGATTGAACAGCGCTCCTGTTTTTCCAGTCTGAGGGAAGCCATAGATGAGGACACCCAAGAGCTACAGACACAGGTGAAACATTTGGAGGAATCACATGCATCCCTTGCAGAAGTTGTGCTTCAAAATCGAAAGGGCTTAGATTTAGTCTTTTTACAACAAGGAGGACTTTGTGCAGCGCTAGGGGAAGAATGTTGTTTTTACGTAAACCATTCCGGGGTAATCAGACAATCAATAGCCAGAGTACAGGAAGGATTGGAGAAGCGGAGGAAAGAGAAAGAGCGACAAAAGGGATGGTTTGAATCATGGTTTGACTATTCCCCCTGGCTCACAACTTTAATTTCAGCTTTGGTTGGACCCTTACTTGTAATTATGCTTGCCCTAATAGTAGGACCCTGTATTATAAATAAGTTTGCAGCCTTTGTAAAGGAAAGGATCAATACAGTCCAGTTAATGGTGCTGAGGGCCCAATATCAGCCCCTAGACAGAGATAATAGAACTGAATCCTATAAGCTCACTCAGAGGAACCCATGATTGGCTTCCAAGGTACCCCCCCGCAAAAAAAGAAATGGGGGAATGAAAGACCTAAGCAATTTCATTCTGCTTGGGATCTTATTTTGCTCTGAAACTTAACCTCTGACTTATTGTTATCCTAAAGTCAAGAAAAAAAATCTAAAGAAAAGCTCTGTGGAAACAGTTCTTGGAAAAGCCACAGATAGGCCAAGATAACCACATATCTGAAATTCTAGAATGGCTTCCACCTAGGTATGGTGACCAGTATCTAAACTAGAAGCCCTGCAGTTTGGCATGTACTCCCCTTGTGACATCCTCACGGTTTAAACCAATCAGTTTAAATGAATCCCCTTCTTGTAGTGACCAATCCCCCCTACCCAACTTGTTCCCACCAGTGAATGTGCTAATCATGTTTTAGAGTTGTTATTTGATTTTCCCGCGGTGTGTGATGATTTGCTACAAGATGCTATAATGTATGTGGGGTCCCTGCCTTCTCCGAAGAATGTATAAAACTGCTGCAAAACCTGGGCTCGGGGCCTCTTAGCGTCACCTGTTGCTGTGTGTGTGCGGAGGACCGAGCTAGCTCGCAATAAACACCTCTTTGCTGCTTACATCGATCTTGGGTCTCTGGTAGTCTTTTGGGGGTCCTGAATTCGAGCATAACAATCTCTGGGTTCAATTTCTTATACACACACACACACACACACACACACTCACACATATATAATGTATACATATATATGGCAATATACACATAATGTTCTTATCAATCATTATCAATCACACTATAAGACATTATAATTCTCACTACATTGACTTTAACCTCTTAATTTTAGAATCATGAAAAAAACACGTTTCTCTTATCTATGGAAACAAGAAAATATAGCAATAATTTAGTATTGATAAGAAAATTTTTTTAGATACTGGGCTGTTTAGATACAATATTCTCCAGGTTAGCTCTGAAACCCTGGGTTCAAGTATCTTCCTGAAAACTTCCTGAGAAACTGGGACTATAGGTACATGCCATTGTGTAGTGTTGACCAGGAAACTTTTACTTTCTTCTTCTTCCTTCTCTCCTCCTCCTCCTCTTCCTCCTCCTCCTCCTCTTTTTCCTCCTCCTCTTCCTCTTTTTCCTCCTCCTCCTCCCCCTCCTCCTCCTCCTCCTCCTCCTCCTCCTCCTCCTCCTCCTCCTCCTCCTCCTCCTTTTTTTATCCTTGTACTATTAAACCTAGGGCCTTGTTCATGCTAGGGAGTATTTTGCCACTTAGTTATGCTGAAACAAGTCTAGAAATCAAGATCAGATCCCATTCCCCTGGTGTTGAAGAATAAACACCCAAGAAATGCCAAAGCAAGAGTCAAAACCTTTATTTGAAGGATAGAATAGAGAGAGAAAGACTCCTCCATAGAGCAAGGGGCTGGGGCTTGTACCCAAGCAGGTAGGGGTGTCCTACACCTTTGGTAGATTTCAGGTTTCCTTCCTTCTCTTGTATGTTAGTGTTTGGGAGACTCCCAGCTGAAGTTAAGTTTCGGACTCCCGAGAACATCACAGAATCCCTTATTCCTCCCCCTGCTCCACGAAGGGCACCAAGCTGAAGAGCCACAAATTTAAAGGTTTTCTCGATCAATCCCAGGTGGATACAGTGTCTGCTCACTGTTCTGGAGTCACCCTGCCAATCAGCACCCACCAAGTCACCTACACAACCCTTCTTATGCCAAAGCTTACAAACTCAGGCTCTCTGCCCTCTTCCCCTCTGCCCTCTTCCTCTCTGCCCTCGACCTCTCCTCTCTCTGCCTCTCCTTTATTTCCCCTTTGGGCAGCCCCCCAATAAATCTCTTGGTTGAATCTCTGTCTCAGTGAGTCATTTGCCTTTCATTCTACACCTCCTTCCATCCTGCTTTTGGGGCCAAAGGTGGGAAGGGGTCCAGAAGGTATGTCTCCCTATTTTCCATATTTATCCAGGAAGGCAAGAAGGAGGGCTGCTAGGGGGTATTCATTCACATCTCCTTGCTGGAAGGAATAATTCCCTGGATGCAGATAACCTTGGCAACAAGTTGAAGGAGGGCGGTGTGCTCTGGAGTTATTAGCATTTTATTTCCTTTTAAATCAGCCCCCATATTCCTGACTGAATCATTCATTATCTACACTGATTGTCATTTGGCCCCATCTCAATTCCACCTCCCCCCAAATAAAGATTAAGGGAATCCTTATTACTGTAAGGGGGAATGGATTATGCCCAATCTGGCTGTTAAGAGGGTTGACATGGGGCAAGCAGTTTGGGTTCCCCTTTTAGGAATGTTTAGGTCGATCTAGGGATTCATGGTAAAAGTCTGGTTTAGAAAGAACATGTTGTAAATAAAGTCAACTGAAAGGTGGGTGCTTCTATGAGAGAAACAAAATGACATGAATATTGGAATGAGATTAATACAAAATAAACATTGTAGCATGAAACATGCCAAAGAATATCATGATGATGATAGAAACCACTAACTTTTCACCAGGAGGTGTAAGAGCTAGGAAGTTCTTCCCATGGCAGAGCCAGTGAGGACATGGCTTCCATTTGGAAATATAAAACTTTAAAGGATATTAGTTACATTGCTAGAATTATTAGGAATGTAAACTCAATACTTAGATTTTTATGTCATACATGCCCATAAGATATAGATAAGCTGTCTAATGTCATCCGATTTTTGTAAAATATTTTTCTTTTGGCATAACCTCTGTGTTTAGTAAAGAACCCTTTATTTCTGTCACATAGGGCTAGATAATCATACTAGTGAACAGATCAAGTCTGTCTATGTAGGAGTTTAGGAAGATTAGTAGCCTTTAAATTAAGTAAAAAAAAAAAAAAAAAAAAGTTCATTCTGTCAGTCTCTCTTGATGGTTATCAGGCACTCCTGTCTAAGAACACCTCTTTTTAGCTTCTAGTCTTACTCTTTGTTGTGATAATAGAAGTGTATAACTTAAATTCCATTTAAAAAAAAACAAAAACCTATTGCCTTTTTTTAAAATGCCCAGGTCTGGCTGTACATTGGTTATAACTGTTTTGGCTGGGTGTTTAACACCAAGTTTGTCAAATTGACCTGGTTTCTGTCTATTGTTAAGAACCAGCTGAGTTCCCTCAGGGAGTCAATCTTGGGATCTTGTGAGGAGCCTCTTAGCTCCTTTAGTGCCATCATTTAAGATGCATCAGGATCTCCTTGATTATGCAAAAGCATAAGGGATGTCTCTTTCTCCAAGGAGCCTCCTCTTTGCAGCATGTGCACTGGTTAACTTTTTGTTCTCCAGGGTCTCATAAATCTCCCTGATCAAGAGGTGATATGGCCCAAAGTATTCAAGCCCTTAGAGAAGTTCCCTTATTCTCTGAGTTCAAGCTGACCCAGAGGGAAAGGGCCAAATATTGGCTATTTTTTGGGGGGATGGGGGGGCTTTTATTCCTTAACTTTAGTTTCCACATATTGATCTTATACATGCAAGCCAGTTTCAAAGTAAGAGTACTGGGTTTTTTCTTTAATGTCTATAACTTTACAGTTATTTACCCCTTTATTTAATTTAGGTCAGTATTAGTGCTGAAAGCTAGACTTCCATCTTGTGTATAGGTTATACTTTGTAAGGAAAATACATTTTCATACCTAGCACCTTCTTATATTTGTTTCTCAGCTGTTGATGCCTTTTTAAAATTCACATTCTGAAATAACCCTTATAAAATATCTATATTTAGACAAATTACTCCACTTAATAAGGTGAAATACTTTTATGTTGAAACCCAACTGAAAGCTCTTATACTCTTTACATATAAATTACACCTGACAGAATCTTGAACTCTTAGTAAGTTTCCTTTAGTGAAGACCCAGAAACAGAAGACCTAGAAACTCTGTTCATTTGCAATTTATAAAAATACATTTAATGTTTAAATATATTAGTTTATAAAAATTTAAGAAGTCAAGAGTATTTGATTTTATATTTCACAGTTGCGTTTTCTCACACTTTAACTTTGTAAATTAATCATGTCTTCTCTAACAAACATACTTATGATTAATCCCATTGATCTTGATGTTAAATCTAATTTACTCATTTTAAACTTTAAAAACCAAGATATCTGACAAGTGATGTGGGACCGCTGAAAATGAATGCTAGAAAAGTAATATTAGAAAATAAACGCAAAATATGAGATACATATATTCAAAGTGAGGGCTTGACCAGTAGAAGAGACCTGATGGGTCTGATCCTAAAAGAGAGACAAGCCTGTGAATGCTTTTATTTCTAGTGAAACACATCAAAGAAATTCAGTGAGAAGTTTGTTCAGGAAAACACGATAAGAATGGAGAAAACAGGTTGTTTGTGGTTTGGTACTTTACACGCATCTCTGGGCAGGCACATTTGAACCTAGGTCTGTGAGCTAAGCAGTGTGCCAGCATAATCTGGAGTTTTTCAAACTGGGAAATTTCACCCAGGAGTTCCCAGAAATGTAGCCTCCCTACCTTATAATGGCTCAAACAAAGCCTTAATTTATACACAGCTCCAAACATTTTTAAAATTTTTCTTAGTTGGTAATCAGTCCATGTTTGGATGCGGAAAATTATTCTCAACTGTGATTAACTATTTGAACTTAAGGGAAGACATTTGCCAGCTAGTTGGGCTCTTAAAATTTCTTACATGTTCCCTTTGTCCTTTTGGGTCTTCATACTCACAGGACCCTAATTTAATATTATGCTCCTCAATTTGAAGTGGGAGGAAGGCCTGCTACTGCTCTGAGTAATATCTCCACTGGAGAAAATAAATAATTTGGATTCCTGCAGTAGGAAAGATGAGTAGTTTTACTCTAAATAAGCAAAACAGGTTTTTTTTTTTTTTTTGGTCTTTTTCCTGCCAGATGAGAGGAGTACAGAAGAAAATGTACCTGGTGAAAGTCTAGAGAAAGTAGTCTAATTTTAAAGCTACGTGAGCTCTGTGTTGAGAATCTCTCATAATGGGGTCCCTGTTTAAGAGACAGAGATTATGGACAAAATTGGGGTAAAGCATTTTGAAGAGGGAGGGATTGCTTGGCACACACTCTGGGGATTAATGAGTCTCTTCTTTCCTAAGGACCTCAGGTAAGATTGAGATTTCATCTCAGGATCCAAGATTTATTGGATGAGAGTGCCCTCCACTATCAGGGCAAGTCAATCAGAAACAGAGATAGATAGTGGTCAATATTTGATATCCCTAAGGGTTGTCAGGGTCAGACTCAGGAGATATGAGACCTTCATGTAGCACCAGGGAGATGCCCCAGCCATCTGACTTCAAGTTGTCTCAAGTCATATATGTAATAAAATTAAATAATATCACTATATAATAACATTTAATTTCAGGCTATGATATCTGTATATTAGACAAATGGCAAAACTGGATTTGAAGCAATAGAATGATCTCATTTGCAGTTTTCAAAAATAAAATTTTAATTCGTAAATCTCATGGTAATGTGAAAATTAGGAAATGAAAGAGATCTTTAGTTTGAGACTCATATTTTTTTCATTTTGTATTCATGAAAGTTTAGGAAATATATCTTTCTATAAACTTTATGTAATAAAACCAACATGTTTTAATGTTAAACTAAAAATAGCATGGTTCTACAAAAAATATTTCAATTTAAAGATACTGGATATCAAGTTTCCCTTTAAACAGTAAGAACTACTTTGGATTCAATTATTTATTTTGTTAGCTAGTACATTACGAAATCTCAAATATAATTTAATTAATACAGTAACAAAATACTCTAGACAAAATAAACAACTTGTCAAGGTGTTGTATCTATAAGTCTAGTTACCTGGAGGCTAAGGAAGTAAAATCACAAGACAGAAGCCCAGACAGAGCAACTTAGTAAGATTCTATTTCAAAATAAAATAAAATAAAAAGGGATAGTGATATAGCTCAGTGGCAAAAGCTTGCCTAGAATTCATTATGGCCCTGGATTTAATCCCAATACTGAAAAAAAAAAAGAAAAAAGAAATCCTTCTAAACATCTTCCAAGTAAGTATACCCTACATGGCTGATGATTCTGTGCAAAAGGAAATAGCACAAGTTAACCCAGAAACTTTTAGACCCATTCTACAACTAAATATCAACTTAGTTTCTGAGAAGTCATGATGAAAAGCATTAGGACATATGTACACATGCTTTCGAGTTTGGGAAACTTAAAAACTAAGTAGTAAATTGCAATTCTTCATTAACTTAAAATTAATACCCCTAGGGATGAGAAAATGTGAGTAATGCAGTGGGCTTTCCTTTTTCAGAGTGCCAAATACTTCACTATGTGTTTAGCAGTCAGTGATGCCATGTATTCTGGGCATCCATGCATCCATATATGTATATATCCTAAACATCCTAAACCAAGTAAACCTATTCAGTTCTCTGTAGAATTAGGCTATAAATAGTAAGAGTTCATCTTGTGCCCAAGAATGAGATGTGGAAATAGTGTCATCTTTAATTAAGTCTTTTATTGCATTTTGAATTAAACATGTTTGGGTCAACTTTCCCTTCTGTTTTAAAAACATATGGAGTCCTCAAGTCAAGGACTTGATGGACTGTAAAGGAGATGAAGGGGCAGCTCACTTTCTGCCTCATCATCACTACTGTGCCGAAGTAAGAGTAAATATACCCCAGCCAACAAAATTAGGCCTCTGGGGGCTCAATAAAACATACTGTGGGTAGTATGAAATGGATCAGCGTGTGGGGAGAACAAGCCAACACAGGAATCTAGAGAGGTCTAGACAAGCCTAGAGATGGGCTGAGTAACATTAAGTCATGAGTTTGGATTAGAAATTTCCCAATCCACTTTAAATATTGGCAAAGAGAAACAAAACCGAACAGTCAAATTTGGGTAGAGGGGTGGGAAAGCATGCTTACATATTGCTCAGATAATATTATGAATTAGTTATTTCAAACATTCCATGGTAGTTTCTTCCTCTGTGTTATGATGCTATGTATTTTAACACAAATCCTTTTTCTGTTATGTACTATTGAGTGATTTAGACTTAATGACCAGGCAAAATGTCCTATGTTTGGTCTTGGTTATGTGTAATCTTTCCAATGTTCCTGTTAGCCCTTGGAATAAAGGTTAAAAAGAGAAGTGGTAATTGATGGAACTTAAATATGTACCAAAACACCAATAATTAAGCTTATGTCAAGTAATTCTTTTGTCCTAAACATAAAATCACTTCAATGAGGGCCACATGTTTGTGGAAACCTACAAGATATCTCTTGCTATTCCTTACCCTATTCCTCACTTGTTGTTCCCAGGCATTAGATGGCCTGGGATTCAGAGACTTTCATTGAAAGTAGATTGTCTACTTTATGAAGGTTATTTATAAATGTGCCAGTATTCTCAGCATTAAATCTGGATAATAATGTATAAGTTTAAGGATGGTCATAAGACATAAATTAGTTATGCAAATGTAATCAGTGCAAAATGTATAAAAATTATTTGCATGTGTTATATCACATTGGCTCATTAAATATATTTCTAATATCCTGGCACATCAGGTAAACATGAGTAAGGATAAAAATTGTTAAATCATAGAATTTTTAACATGCATTATGAAAAATAAATAAATGGTTTCTAGTCTTGATACACCGATTTTCTTATAAAGAGTTCCTATAAATATATTTAAAAGTTTACACTCAGAAAAACTTAGGGAAATTGTCATTTATTGAGATATAATCATGATAGAAATAAGCATATGTATTCTCCTTTCATGAGAACTAGCAAAGCATTTTAAAAAAAAAGGTGGAAAATGGTGGTTCACTGAACAAAGTTCTTTTAAGGATATGATAAAAATCTCTTCTAGATTCATACAAATATAAACATCCTGTGAGTACTTTATTTTTACATATGCATAACAAATCTTTAAAAAATATTTTTTACCAGGCATGGTGGCACAAGCAACTCAGTAAGACCCTGTCTCCAAATAAACACAAAATAGGGCTGCGTGTGTGGCTAGGTGGCTGAGTGCCCCTGAGTTAAACCCCTGGTACCCCTCCCAAATGTTTTTTCTTTAAATAAAAAAAAATGTTTCTCTTATGTCCTGCTACTTTGTATATTGCAATACTTTCTTATAGAAAAAAATCAACTACTTTTTAAGTCAATAGTGGTTGACTTTTTAATGTACCAGCTTAACTTACACATTTTCCCATTCTGTATTACTTATTCAGAGTTGCTGTGTATGCTCATGCTTTGATTTCTATTGCCTGTTTTTTTTATATATATTTTTATGGCAAGCATAGGTTGAAATAGGACAACAATAACAATGACTTAGATGTTTTAATAATTATATTGTGTTTCTCAATGCATAGGCACTTGGTACTAAAGGTGGAATGACAGTGATCTACGCTAATTTTAGGCAATGTTATCACATTTCTGGTGTAGGTAGGCCCACTGTTTATCTATAGGGTCACAGAAAACCCCTGCACCGTAAGAGCAAAAGCTGCCTACACTACTACATTCTTAAGGTTTTATTTAGGAAACATAGAAGAGTCTATTACTGAGATACCTATAATTAAGTGAATAGCTAACTGTACAGCTGAGGCTTCTATGAGGTGATTTTGTAATAATGTTGGCATTTCAGTTTCTATCAAGCATTAGGGTGTGCAAAAGGAATATGAAGTGGTAACTCACCTTAAAGAAGTTGATGACTAACTTCCCCAGCAAAAATGGCCATTTGAAGAAAATATTGGGTTCTATGTTCTGGCCAAATATTCATTCAAAATGTAATAAAATCATACTCAACAGTATAAAACTTAATGGTTACTCTAGACTGCTAGGTATCATAAATGGTTTTTGTAGAAAAAAAACGTTATGTTTAAAACACTTTCTCTTAAAAAATGGCAATGACTATCTCAGGATTTCGTGTAATGTATATATAAGGTCCCCTGTGATGTTACTGTAACATTTTTGATTATAAGAGAGAATTAGTTATTTCAAACATTCCGTGGTAGTTTCTTCCTCTGTGTTATTATGCTATGTATTTTAACACAAATCCTCAATATTTTATATTATGGGGGCAGGGGAAATTTAACATTTAAATAAACACACATCATCTTTCTTTGTTTTTCTGAGAATGATATAAAAGTTCATTCCAGTATCAGAACTAAAGTTTGAGTATATCAAGCTCAAGAAAATGAGTGACCCAGTAACCCACAAACAAAGCCAACTGAGCTAAAGAATACCAGGGGAAAATCATAGAGAATGATAGAAGTTTTGCAGTGCTCCTCCGACTCTCACAGTGTGCAAGAGTCTGATGGAGACCAGGCATTAGAATATAAGGAATTGTCTTGATTCTTTAATTGTGGGGCTTTCAAGCCCCATGAAAGGGAAAAATTTAACCCCACTACTGATATGATCAAAAGCAGTGAACAGTTAAGTCTTGGACCTCCAGTTATCCCTTTCTCCTAACCCAGCAATCACAGTTGGAGCACTTCAGCCTCCCCAGAAATGGTAGAAAGTTTTTGTAATTTGGGTAGAAGCCTCATTGTTGCAGCATGCACACTGGTGGAATAGTGGTCAGATGCCCTCCTACAGCATTCTGCCTGGGTTGCTCACCTAAAGCAACTGCCCTTAGCATATTCCCAAAACCTCAATAGAACACCAGCTCTCTCTACAAATGTAAAACTTTACTTCTTGTCACATCCCCAAATATGATCTCTATCTAATACTAGTAAATTATTTTACTCAAATCAATAAAAACTGTGAGTCTAGGCAGAGCCTATGCTGTTGAACACCAAAAAGACAAAAGAGTTAATAACAAAAAGGGATTTAAAAAAATTCTTGAATACTTCTTCTAAACTATGGGCAAAGGAAGTCCAAATCTGCCCAATGGAATGATCTGAAGATGAAGACAGATTACAGCTTAGTGCTTGTTTGATAAATGATGCCATCATACTGCTAGTGTTCATCAGTGATCTCTAGGAATACATCAAGGGGTGTCACAGCCATGCTGTTGGAGAAGAAGGAAGGAAAATGAAATAGGAAGCAATTGTTTTCAGCAGTTACTGTTTGGTAAGTTCACAAATGTGGAGAATTTGTTGTCAGCATTTATACATACACATATCATTTGTCATAAATTACTTTCCTATCAAGCCACTTTTAAGCTGAAGTTGTGTGAAATTCAGTCATGCTCTGTCACTTTTGCCTTACTTAAAACATCCCCTCTACAGTTGATTATTTGTGATATACCCATCTTATTCCTCATTTCGCTGATCAAAATCCAACACATTTCATACTGTGACAAAAATAAACAGGAAAAAAAAATGGCTAAAGTTGAACTAGGACCAATTTTACCCAAACAATTTTAGAACACATAAGGTAGGAAATTCTTTCCAAATCATTTTATAAGAGGAAATCTCTGAATAATGAGTAATGATGAAGAGATTATAAGAATACTACATAAGTCCCTCAAATAAAACTTTTAAAAATCAAATTTGTTATTTAAAAGATATAGTGTTATAACAAATTGATATTTAACTCAACACTAAGATTTATTTAAACTTCTAAAATTGACTGATGTAATTCACCCTACTAACAGTCTAAAAAGCAAAAAATTAAACATATGACAACAGAAGCAGAAAAAAATTTGACAATATCTTACACCCAGTTATGATTAAAATCCCTCTGCAACTGAAAACATAAGAAAATGTCTAAACCTGACATAGAGTATTACTAAAAAATCCATAGTTAGCATTATACCCTGTGGTGAAAGTGAATATTATTACTCTAAAATAGGAAGCATGCCAAGGACTTGTTCTCTCACACATTCTTTTAATGATTATATCACAGTTCATAGTGCCATAAAGCAAATGGAAAATAAAATGTAAACCTCTAAGGGATTAACATGTATAAGGAATCTATCCACAAAATAACTATTAAAACTATTAAGTAGATCAGGAATATTGCAGGTTAAAAGTACAATATATATTATCAGCTTTACTTTCGAATATTGTTACCAGCAGATTAAGCAAAACAACTTTGAAAAAAATTATAGAACAAATATGTTGTTCCAATGAATACATTTGACAAGAGATAAAACCTCACCTTATGCACAATGACTCCTCTCTGTGCCTGGGGGCAAAGGGGGATGAAGGGGGGGCACATAGGAATTGGGGTTCCAGGGAGCACGAGCTGCAGAACCACTTCTGGAAAGTTGGAGAGCTCTGGAAAGGAGAAAGAATAAGATGACAGGGGGAAGACAGAGAGGGAGTAGAATGTAAGAATCTCACTTCAGTTTGAACCCATACTCCTGGCCTTCTATCCCCACAGTCTCAGGATAAAGTGAGAACACAATGCTCATCAACCTAATGAAGGATCAGTTGCTGCCAGAGAAGGGCTGTGAGCTGGCTCCACCTTATTACCCCACCTTGCTAACAGTGCCTGCCTCAGTGTCCCTGCCCTCAGAGTCCAAGTCAGACCAGCTGACCCCACACACCCAAGCATCCGTTACCCAGAATATCATGGTGGTCCCTGTGCCGTCTATAGGACTGCTGACGGCTGACTTCCCTGTTCTCAGAGGTGGAGCAGAGAAGGGAGTCAATCAAGGGGTCCTGGTTTGGCAATCACATCCCCCTCAGGCTCTCTTGTGACCACAGCCTCATCATTTCAGACCTTTTCCATTTTGGCTCCTTTGAGTGTCTCAGCTCTTCCCTCTGGCTCACAAGCCCGGCAAGGTGGTCCCTGACCTATCCAAGAAGGTAGCATCAACCCTAACCAAGGAAGGAGGTGGTGGTGGTGGTGGAGGTGGCAATATGGTTCCTAAGCATCCACCTTGGGGGGTGCCACAAGAAGAAGCAGATGCTGGAACCAGAGCTACTTGAGATGAATGAGTGTTGTGTCTTCTCCTCTGAGGTTGATGATGACTGTCAGAAAGACAGCAAGACCTGCAGGTGCTGTATGTGCTCAATGACATTCTATTCAAAGTTGCAGATGCAGATCCACCCAATGTCACACACCCAGACCAAGCCCCTCAAGTACTCACATTGTTCCAAGATCTTCTCCAACAGTTCCTACCTGGCCCAGCATATCCATATACACATAGAGGTTAAGCCCTATAGTTGTAACTTCTGTGACACATACTTCCACCAGCTTTCCTATCTTTAGCAACACACCCATATCCCACTCCAAAATGCAAACAGTGACCATCAAGCCCCACAAGTGCCTGCACTGTTTTAAGACCTTTGCCAAAACCCCCTACCTGGCCCAGTACCTCCATATCCACTTGGGTCCCAATAACAACTGTTCTGATCGCCAGAAGGCCTTTCACCAGCTCTCCCACCTCCAGCAGCACACACGAATCCACACCGGTGATGGACCATACAAATGTGCATACCCAGGCTGTGAGAAAGCCTTCACACAACTCTCCAGTCTGCAGTCCCACAGTTGGCAGCACAACAAAGATAAACCCTTCAAGTACTACAACTATTATCAGACATACATAGAACCAGACTCACTAGAGGTGCACTTATCTACACATACGGTAGACACCTGCACTATCTGTATTCGAGCATATTCATCAGAAACATACCTTATGAAACATATGTGCAAACACAACCCTCCTCATCTCTAGCAACAAGTAGAGGCAGCAGCAGCAGCAGCGGCAGTGGACTAGGCCCACGCACAAGCACAAGACTGCCAGGCATCACAGCAGCAGCAACAGCAGCCACAGCCACCACACTTCCAGTGCCCTGGGACAACGAGGGTGGGGGTGGTGGGGACAGCAGTGTTCCTTTGACCTGACCCCCTGTAAGAATGTGGCACACCATAGGATATCTGCCTCACTGTCACCACCAGCACCATCCAGGTGGAACTCCTAGCCAGATCTATGCTGCCACCCATTGGGAACAAGAGAAAAAAGTGCTGGTCTCTTCTCTCACCACCTCCTCTTGGGAAAAGTCCTTTTCTTCAGTGACAAGAGTTGTCACCATCTCCTGGGGCCTCAGGCACAGCTTTCATTTGCAGGATACCATCATTATTTTCAACTCTTCTTCAAAGGAACATCAGCCCTCCTGAATCACAAAGAAAACTGAGCTCATTGTGTCATCCAGCATCCCTCCTCCCAAGCAAAGCTTTTAAACTTTGGGTTGGAGCTCAAGAAAAGTTTCTGTGAGGTCACAGCAAATCCTTATGTTGGTACTTATTCTCTCCCTCATCCTCAAAGTTCAGGCTGAAAGAAGACTAGAAGACTAGGTTATCTCAGATAACAAAAAGAAGGGAGCTCCAAATACAACCGCCTCCTGTCCTATGTTTGCATGTAAAAGAATAGAGGTGTTTTGTTTGTTTGTTTGTTTTTCATGCCCCAACCCCTGAAAGTCATTTTCTTCTCCTACATGGTCTCACTTTACTTCCTACCTACTGCTGGTAGAAGATGATTTGGGTGGGGATTAAACCTCCTTTTATTTGTAAGGGGGCAAAGGCTGAGATATGGTCCCCAAGGAGCCAGAGATTCTCCAGGTAATCAAGGGTGGCTTAGAAGTGTGGATTATGGTTTTCCTCAGAACCTTTCTTCCCCTTCTCTGCCAACCAAGGCCCTATACTCTGTCTCCCTATGTCGCATCCCAAGGGGCTATGAGAACTTTGTGTTGCAGAGAAGGAAGTATTCAGGGTAAATACAAGGACTGAACTTAGGTCCCTAGGTGCAATGGTCAGATGCCAGACATGAATTTGTGTATAAATGTATATTTATATATAAATAAATGTTTATATATATATACTATATTTATGTAGACTATATATATATATATATATATATATATATATATACACCCATTCATCATGGCCATCTTTGTTGTAACCATTTCTGTGTTTGTAAATGCATTACCTCTGTGAATTTTCATAAAAAAGAGATAAAACCTCAACACAATAAACTATAACTATTATAAAATGAATTAAAGAAGATCCAAATAAAAATGAAGATATAGCATAGTCATGTACTCAATGACTCAGTATTGATAAGATGCAAGTTTTCCTCAAATTATTCTTTACATTCTAAACAAAATAAAATCTCAATGATTTTTTTTTTGGTAGAAATATAAAAGTTGACTTGAAAAATTTAATGGAATTCCCAAGAGTATAGGCAATCTTAGGAAATGCTATTTTTAGTTAAGTTTATTTAATTTTTATGCTTTTTATTTATTTTTAGTTTATTTTTGGTTTATATATTAAAAAACATAAAAATCACACATATTAATGGGATACCATCAGATGATTTGATATGTGTATGTATTGTATAATGTTTATATCAAGTTAAACATGTTTATATACCCATTTATTATTTCTTTATTGTGCAACTTTCAAAATCCTGTTTTAAAATATTTGAAATGTATACTGAATTATTGTTATCTATAGCCACCCAATGTTATGAATTTGGTCTATAATGTTCCTACAAAAGGTTGTAACTCGGCGGTGGAGCACTCACCTAGCATGTGTGAGGCCCTAGGTTCGATCCTCAGCACCACATAAAAATAAATAAAATAAACTTATTGTGTCCAACTACAACTAAAAATTAAATATTAAAAAATAAACAAACAAACAAAAAACTCATGTTCTGAAAGCATAATCCCCAGAAAAGCAAGGTTCACAGTTTTAGGCAACAGTTAACACTCTGACCTTATCAGTGCATTAATCCATAAACAACTGAATTGACTACTGGGTTATAACATGGCTGGAGAAAGTAGGTCTTAGGTCCAAGAATGGTCTTTGACTATATTTGTCACTAGCCCATCTTCTCTCTTCTTTCTCCTTTTCTCCCCCCCTTTCCCCCACTCCAAATTCCTGGCTGCCATGAACTAAGCAGCTTTCAAGTAGCATGCCCTTCAATCATCATGTTCTACCTCACATTAAACACAGAGCAATAAAGTTGGGTGACCATGGAATGAAACCTCTGAAACCGTGAGCCAAAATAAAGTTTTCCATGTCTAAGTTGTTCTTGTCAGTTACTTTGGTCACAGTTATGAAACACTGACTAACACAAATTGAAATTAAGTAGGGTCACTGCTATTGTTATATATAACCATGTGGTTTGGAAGCATTTGGAATTGGTTTGAGGAATGAATTTAGAAAAATTTTGGGATAAAGGCTGGAGAAGTCTTAGAATGTTGTAAGCAGAACTTAATGAGTAATATTGGTGGGAGATAAAAAGAATTGATTGCTCATAGGACTGCATATCATAAATACTATCCTCATAAGATTTCAGAAGGGAATGAGGACTCTATCAAAATTTGCCTAGAGGCCATTCATACAAAAAATTTGTCTATATTTTACCCAAGTACTGAGATTTTTTGTGAGATTAAATTGATAAGTGATGGACTAATTATCTGCAGCAGAGCATTCAGGCAATGGGATAGGTATTGCCCATGGCTTTTATCCGGGTTTACTTTAAGAATCATGAGAAAAAAGCAGAGAGAAAGTTTGTAGAAAACTTTCATTTTGGCCAGAGGAGAAGCACATGTAAAATTGGAACCATCAAAGGCATAGTTGTTGAGATTCATCACCACTAAAAAGATAAAAAAGTACTTTGCCCAGAGACAATAGGAAAGATGCTTTGACAGCAGCTCAGGAATCTGAAAGACCACAACCATGGCAACTTGTAGGGTGTAAAAGTGAAAAATTTTTTTGGAAAGAGACCTTGGGGTACCCTGCTCACACGTGGTGCTAAGAAGTTATTTCCCCAGAATTTGTTTCACTGTGATCAGTCACCCAGGAATTCAAGGATCAACTGTGGCAGGGGCCAAAGGGGGCCTGCCTGATGCTTCAACTAATGGCAGAATTGGCATCATCTATGTGGTGAATTTTGTAGGAATGCGAGATTCTGGAATTAAGGGATCATTTAGGCTTCCCTTGGAATTGTAAAGGAGGCCTGGGAGGTCAGGAAAAGTATAGTGTCAGCAAAAGTATAGCCCTGCAGGAAGTCCTAAGGTGAGTGAAACAGAAGTTGGAATGGAGATCTCAGTAATTAATAGATGTTAGTAGTGTGAAACATCTGCCAAGAAAGGCTTCAGGGCAGAAACTGAGCCAGCCTAATGAGAGAGGCCTCCAGGGCTGCAACCAGCAAGTCCAAAGGGGTGGGGCTGCCCAAGTCATTTGGAACTCATATGTCGCCACCGTGTGCCTCAGATACTTGATGTGGAGCTACAGACTTGTTTGCTTATTTGGGTTTTAGTCTTGTTTTGGTCCCATTCCTTCTTTCTGCGTCCCATTCCTCCCCTTTAAAATGGGAATGTTTACTCATGCCATTTTAAATTGTGTGTTTATAACTTGCTTTTGATTTTTACAGCCATTCAGAGCTAGGAGTTTGCCTTCAGGTTCAGAAGAGACTTTGAACTTGGACTTTTGAATACTGCTAGAACCATTAAGATTATGGAGACTGTTGGAGATGAATTGAATAAAATTTATATTGTGAGATGACATGAACTCTTGGGAGCCAGGGGCAGAATGTTATAGTTTGTATATGAGATATTCCTTAATAGTTCATGTTAGGAAATGAAGAAATGTTCAGAGGTGAAATATATTATGAGGTCTATAACCTCATCATCAGATCAATCCATTCGAAAGATTAATATTTTGAATAAACTACTGGGTGATAACCATAGGCAGATCAGGCATTGTTAGATTAAGTAGGTCACTGAGTGCATCCCCTGAGGGATTATATTTAGCCTCTGTCTCCTTGCTCTCTCTCTTTCCTCTCTCTGATTGCCATGAACTGAGCAACTTTCCTGCACAACACAATTCTACCATAATGTTCTTCTTTATTTTGGGCACAGAGCAAAGGAACCAGATGAATGTAGATTGAACCTCTGAAACCATGAGCAAAAATAAGTTTATCCATGTATAAATTGTTCTTGTCATGTACTTTGGTCACTGTAATGAAAAGGTGACTAACACAACACTTAATATCTGTGTATTGTATTATCCTAAAAGTTTATTGCTTGTCTGGGGATGTCGCTTAGTGATAGACTACTTACCAATCATTGGTGAGGTCTGGGCTTGGTCTCCAGAACCACAAAACTAAAAAGTTTACTGCTAATGAAATTTGATATGATACAGCACATTCATTAATATGGGCTTGGTGTGATAAGCCATTGATATCAAATTCCATCTACTTCTTGCAATGAGATTCAGTCCACATTTCCCAACTACTTGAGGATGTTATTTTGTGAAAGGAGAAAAGAAAACAGAGTAGTAGGTATATGGATCTTGGTCTCTGTAACACAGTTTATAATACCTGATGCTGTCCCTGCTTTCTGATTCCTGAGTACCTAACAGAGAGCCAAATGGAATCTAACACAACTTGAAGATGTTGACACAGCTAGCATCAATAAAATATTTCAGAGAATCCTACAATGAAGGATACATTATTTAATGTGTTCAACTGCTGTAATCTGTCCCTGAGTGATTTGTTCTAGAAATAGTTTGTGCTAGAGTCTCTGGATTAATAGTTAAGAAATGGCTACTAATGCCATGTCTGATGGTACAGGATGGGGTTCCTAGAACATAAAGAACATTTCATTGGCTAAATGGTGTCTAGATACTTCAGTGTTTACTTACAAAATGAAACAGGAAAGCTTTCTAGAGAAGATAAATTCTTAACTTATAGGCCCTTTAAAGATATCTATTAGTTAATTAGGAAGTAGATATATAAGTGGAATTGGGGAAGCAGAAGTATAAAAGGGCTTCTTAATCATGTAAATAATTTTCAAATATATGAATAATCTGTTTTTTCCAAAGGAGATAGATAATTTTATGATTAATAAAAATAGCTCCTTATAAATACCTTTGTTATCCATCTATATAAAATTATACAAATACAGTGGCAAATTCCTAAACCTTGTATTTAGAATGTCTACTTATTTCTTTGTATCACCAAAGCACTTTGATAATTTTTATATCAATTACTATTTGATATTTTATTATGCTGAAGATTCTTTTTGGTAGGAATAGTAGCATGTTTACTTATAACACACAATGAACATCAGTTTGACACATTGGTAATAAATATCACGATAATCCAACTATTTTAATGTCCTAAGATTAATAACCTTAATTCCATCTGCAATTATAATTTACCTTTGTCAGGTAGCATACATAACACAGGTTACAAGAATGAACATATGAATATCTCCCTGGAGGAACATTATAGTATATCTGAAAGAAACTTAGTTCTTCTGTCAGCTGAGGTTCTCCAAACCTAATTTAACACAATTCCCAAGAGTGATATAATTATCATATATACTTTTAAATATATTTTCCTACTTTTTTTTTTCTCTATAATCTTCAGAGATGAGCACAGTGAGTAGCAAACAAGACACTCATTGTTGCCTGGATGAAATAATGAATGGGTATTGTTTTAGTCAGTTTATGCATTTTGCATAAAAAGACCTGACAAGAAAAACTAGAAGAGAAAATGTGATTTGGAGTCTCACGGTTTCCGAGTTCTCAGTCTAAAGATGGCCAACTCTGTTCCTTGGGGTCTGAAGTGAGACAGAATATCATGGAAAAATTTGATGGCGGAGGAAAATAGAAGGGATTTCTCTCCAGGAAGGAGAGAGGGGGAGAGAGAGAGAGAGAGAGAGAGAGAGAGAGAGAGAGAGATTTCACAATAAAATATATCCCCAGAGTCACCTCCAGCTGCCTTTGCCTGCCTACAGTTACCGCCAGTTAATCCCACTGATTTGGTTAAGTCTGTCATAACCCAATCAATTCACCTCTAAGTTTTCTTACATTGTCTCATGCAGGAGGTTTTGGGGGACACCTCATATCCAAACCATAACAGTCTTTAGTTGTATAAATTTGATTCCAAGTTAAAATTTTGCTTATATTTACTCTCCTAAACGACAAGCAAAGTATGCTTGCTAAAACATGGCTGCAATTTTGAAACAAATGCTTTTCTTTGATTTTATTTTTTTTCCAGGTACTCACATTTTTTCCAGAGGAAATGTATGAGTTAAATACTTAATAAAGGTAGTTTGTACTTTTAAATTTCTAAGAGAGTAGCCTTAAGAATAACTATAACGTTTATAGCTTAACAACTAAATTACAGAATTTAAATAATAAATGAACTCTGATATTATTTGTTTTAATAAGAGTGAAGAAATTAAGGAAATTAGATCTGGAAACCTAGATAAATTTCCCCTATAAAATTTACTACTGAAGAGAAAGAACTAAAATTATTGCCTTCTTATAATCTTTTTATTGTTTTTCCTAACATTTTACTTACAACTGAAAAAACAAAAAAGTTAAAATGGAAGTAAGTCTTTTAATCCAAATTAAGATAAGTAGTTCTGTGGTTATTTATAGTATTTTAGTGAGTTTAGGTCAATATTCACTTGAAGCAATTATCTTATTTCTTAAATCTCTCGGTATACAGAGAATTATTTGTTTAAACTAAAGACAAACATGTCAAATCTTGTCAAATCTCCTATGAGACAAATATTTTGAGCAAAATCTTAAAAATCCTCTAGATTAAATTAATAAAAATTTTTAAGTTTATGATGGATCTTCTAAAAACCTCTTCTAATCTGTTTTAAAATTTTAAGGTCAAAAGCAAATGAGTATATACCACAATTTCTTTGTATGAAATACTTCTTTTCTTAGCAGAAGCTTCCATTAGGCAAATAAAACAGAAAATGAATTACTTCAGGTTGTATATATCAAGTAAATATTTCATAATTGTTTGAATCTCTATTCACATATTATATGAAAATTATATTTAGTTATAATTTTCATATAATATGTGAAAATTAGTTATGTGTTTATCAAATAGGTTTAAGTCTAATAATATGTCAATGTTAAAGGTAGAGAGGCTTTTGTTTTATGTGTTTTGAATAATATCCAGAATCTAGTTCTAGCACAATAAAAACAATTATTGTTCACTGCACATGGATTCTGAAATTCCTATGCAATAGGAAATACAGATTTTAAAATATGAATAAAAATGTTAACTCTATCCAAGTATGTTCTTCTTTTTTAAAGTGTTAAATATAATTTGAAGCAAAATGAATAACCAATCAAGGTCATGAAAGGTTAGCTTAAATTATGACCTATATTTAAAAACCCTTAGAGACTCATACTTTAAATTATTAATACAAAAGAATACAAACAACACTTATAATAATAAGAAGTGAGAAGTATATCATTTCAGAATTCATACTACCACTTGACATAAAACCTGGGGTTATTTCTAATTTTGTTACATCTAAGCAATAATTATGTACGTTGTTTAGCAGTGACTAAAACATTTTCTGTCTTTATAAATGATTTAGCTATTTATGTTTCCTTCTTCATTATATTGTCTTATAAGGCAATTTACAAATGTGGTAAGAAACTGTGCATCAGAGTGTGAAATTACTTTAGATACTGTTCCTAAAATGCTATCAAAAGTGATAGATTCTGGTGGAAAATGCATGAATTCACAGATCCCTTTCATGCAATTTCATTATTATTAGTTTCATATCATTGCCACTATAATATTTTAACCATTTTCAGAAGAGAAATTTTGACAATTATGGGATATTACTTTTTTTCCTATAATAAAAGAACATTTAATTTTAAATAAAATACATTTGGCTGGTTTTTGACTTGAAGTATATTACTTTAGATTATTTTTCTTACATAGAGTGCAGTATGCTGAATCTTGACAAAAACGAATTTTGTTAGAGGAAAAGCTGTAATAATCTTAAAGAATCTTATAATATCTATAAGTAAATACTTAAGAAATAAACACCTATAAAATAATTGATAGGATGTTGAAAGTGTGAAATATTTCTGCATCACTTTCTGTTGGTGATGAATGTTTTTCCTAACGAGAAAGCTAAGAATTTAAATGTATATTCCCTAATAAGTGCAAGTGATCAGTATTATTATTACCCACTTCATGATTATTATGTTCATCCACATTTAAATACAATTATAAGTATTACCTTTTAGTTCTCTTCGCTGATCTCAATTATTTTTGCCTAACTTGGTTGAAATATTATTTTTATTGTATCATTATTTTTCATAATTTTGTGTTATGGAGTACATTTACTAGCAAAGCAGTGTCTCAAAATAAATTTATAGATTTCAGAATCAGTTCACCTCATTTGATACTTTCCTTCTCTCATTGTATAGTATTAGGTATTATTAATCTCAGCCAAATGACTCATTTCTCTGGAATTTGGTTTCTATGTCTGTTGTATGAACTGTCTGTTGAGTTTCTTTAAAAAAAAAAAAAACAGTGTTCAAGACAAAATAGGTACCTATTAAATGGCTCATAGCCTTTATAATTTATATATATGCATATAACATATATTTATGTCCAGTTTTAGTTTGATGTCAGTGTACACAAAGACCTGAATTCATTCTACTAATCTCGTGGTAATCTAACTTTATATTTGATGTTTGTGGTTGACCATTTCTAAGCTCTATCCCTCCCAATTTCACTTTTCCCCATACATTCATTTTTTCTCCTTTGGCACTTGTAGAAGGTTCAAACAATAAAATCCTAGTTATGTGAGGTAATCCTTATCATAACCCTATCTCCCAACCACTGACAAAACCGAGGCCAGCTGTCTGCCTCTGTTCTATCATACCACTTTTAAATCAGCCCAATTGCTTTCTCTGCTCTTCCCCCAAAGCCTCAGTATAAGAGCAATAGCCTCTTAGATGTCATATGCCATCATTAGTCTTGAGATTCAAATCAAAATTCATGTGGACAGGAGTAGAATCATTCAAATCCTGTTTAAGGGTTTCCTACAACAGTTAACTTAGGCATTTTGAAGTGTTTCATTTTTTTTTTGCTCAGTTGTTTACATAAATTATGGATATAATAGTAGTTTAGTAGTTTATTATAATTTATAAGCACTCTGCCACTGAGCTTTATCCCATCCCCATATAATAAATAAATTTTAGATAATCTTCATTACTTTTTGCATTGATTTCATTGTACATCAAAGCTGTTTTAAGTGCTGTGCAGAATATATATATATATATATATATATATATGGCTGTCCTAGAAATACTCTTTATATCAAGTCATTTAGAAACCTTTATTAACACAGAACCAATATTGCCAAGCAATGGTTTTTGACTTATTTTCTATAGAATGAGTGCTAAAAGGATGTTCTCCAATTAAAAAAAAAAAAAAATCCCTCAGATTTCCAAGAAAATGGCAGAATTTTAAAGGCCTAGAGGTGAATGAGACCTTGAGACCTGACAGAATTGACACTAAGATTCTTTTCTAAGATCCATCTATGAGAATAGAAACTCTATGGCCAACTGAGCTGGCAACCTAAGATAGGTTCACAAGAGCTGGCTGTACCAATAACTCGTGAAAATGGCGAAAGAAGCATCCAACACACAGAAATACCTTTTGTTTGCAGAAATTAGGGACAGCTCTAGACCTTAAAGGTCCATTGGAAAGAGAGAGCTTGCACATGAATTCTTTACTTTTATGGGGGTGGGGCACACAAAGGGAGGTTCAATGGAATGCTCTTTCCAAATAAGGCAAGGGGTCAGGTTTCAGGGGGTTGAGTCTAGCTTTGCAATATTTTGCGGTCAGCAGATTGACATCTTGGAAGGTCACACCCATCTCAGGCGCTGTGTGGGATCAAAGGCAGAGGCAGAGGAAAATTCACATGTTTGTTGCATGGCCCAAAGAGCACGCAATACCAGGCCAGTCCTCCCATACGCTCAAAAGCTCATAGCTCACACACACAGCCCACAACTCGCTGGCAACAAAATTCTTTTCCAACATTACTCAGAAAATATCCGGCTTGGAGAGGTCTCTGAGGAAACTAGTGTTTTTTAGAATGTCAAAGTAGCCTCTCTAAGGGTCACCATAGCACAATACATGTATTAACAGGTGTTTGAATTTCTTTTTCTTCCTATTTTTCCAGTATTTTCACTTCCCTGAAGAAATTTCCCATGACCAGTTTTCTTTGGAGAAAAACATGAACCCTTGTAAAGAGATAGTTCTACAAGATACACTGACAGTAACAGAGTGGACTGCTATGATGTTCATCTGTTAGTAGGTTTTACCTGAGGGACCAGAGAGATGGGAAATCTTGTGAGCAGCTAAATATTGCGAGGAAGTTTTCTTTGTCGAGGAGAATAAATCTTATAATAGAGTGGTGCTTTCTGTACATTCTAACCGTTTTCCTATATCATCTCATTCTCTTGTCATATAGGATGATATGATGTGATAACATCTGATCAAAGGCCATGAAACAAAGTATGGAATACCAGCATTGCCCTTCAGCCTTTTCTTGCCTTAACAACTGAACATGACTTATGTTGCAAATGGTACAACTGCAAAGCAGTGAAGCCTCCATTAATGCACAGTTGTGGTTTTTGTAACAGAGCCCCTTCTCACCATTTCACCATACCATGATTTTTACCTATAACAGGAATGAAAAAGAAGTTTCTGCTCTGTGAATTAATTTAGATGATGTGATTTTTTTTCCTCTTAGCGTTTTAGTCTATTCTGATTAATATTATTTGTTATAAATAATTCATGGGTCATAGCAAGTTGTTTGACAGGATATTCTAAAACTTTTAAGGAATAAAACTAGAGAATTGATTCATAAAGACACTTAAACTATAGTTCTAATAGATGGATCAAAATCAAAGTGAATAAAATAAAAAGTTATTATTTCATCAAAATTTTCAACTTATAATAAAATCATTGCCTTTTTTATATTTGGTATCTTAATGGTTTTTCTGGAGAGGGAGTACTGAAGATTAAAGCTAGAGGCTCTTTACCACTGAGTTATATTATCATTATTTTATTTTTTTTATTTGAGATAATATCTTGCCAAGTTGCTGAGGGTCTCACTAAATTGTTGACGTTTGCCTCAAACTTGTGATTCTCCTGTCTCAGTTTCCTGAGTTTCTGGGATTATAGATGGATGCCACCATAACCAGGGGTTTTTTGTTTGTTTTTTTGTGGTATTGGGGATTAAACCAAGGGCCTTCTTCATGCCAGGCAATTGCTGTACCTCTGATTTATATCCCAGATATCCCCAGTCTATCTTTGTGGCTTTGAAGTTATAAGCTCCAGAGCAAACAAAATGCTTTCATCAGGAAGGGGAAAAAGTAATTATTTTGAATTAGAAGCTGAAACTGATACTTGTCCTTTGGGGTTCTACTGGATGAACAATTTATGAATATTGATGAGAGATGAAAACTCCCTCCCAATATGCATATTAAAAACAGTTACTCCACCATATTCCAGTCTCCCTTGTTGGTAGGGCATAAACAAGACATGCACTTTAATCAAATCAAATGCATTTGTTCTTGGCTTTGATTTCACTACCAAAATATACTATAAAAATAGAAAAACTTTCGTGGTAAAAGTACTGTTAAAAAATCAAATTATAGTCTATATGACAGAGATGTCATTAATGGTATACAATGTACAATACAAGCTCTATTTGTGGCCTAGACCAAGTTATCTGATAGTCATCAATGCTGCCAAAAGAATCTTCAATGGAGCAGTTTATAGAATAACACTAAATGTGATTACAACTGTATAATTTATGGAAACTGATTTTCCACATCTAGGGCTAAATTTGTGAACTGCAAGCAGATCAGTCAATAAAATGACTGACTTGGTTTAAGTCATATATTTTCAATATCTAGTAATTCAATATGAGAACTCCTGACTTGTGTAACAAACTTTGTTATGAATCCCATGTTTTTAAGAAATGAAGTGAATACAAGGAAAATTTTATCAACCAGGTTCAAATGGAAAGGAAATATGGTCAAGAAGATAATGAGGTCTTAGAGCATTTGATACTGGAAGTAAGGGAAATAGAAAATTGGAAGAATAAGGAGTTAAAAATCAAAGACTCCCAACCTTATACTATAATATAATTTAAACTTCCCAGTCTCTAAAATTGTGAGAAATGAATTTCTGTTGTGCAAACAAATAAAATGCTTCTCATCTAATAAGTGAAAATCATTACAAAAGTCTTTAGAAATGTGTCCATGCCCTGGGGCATGTGGAAGTTTGTAGTTAGCCTTGCATCCTTTATACAGGAAAGTTACCAAATAGTATCCTTGATATACAGTATAATTTCATTTAAGATGGCGCTGTAATTAGGATCTTAATTGTCTTGCAACAGGTCCAAAAGCAAAGAGACCAACTAATATTAAACTAACACCTCAATAACTGTGAGAAAATCAAAACTTTCTATAAGTTGATTATTTCAATTATTAGACATAGTGACAGAAAGCTGATTAATATGGGTGGGGAGGTCGAAGGTCCTTAAAACAGGTGGAAGTGAAGAGATTTTACTGAAAAAAGGGGAGAATTTTAACAGAAAACAGTAGAAAAGTTTACAGGATCACTCATGATGTATTAAATATTTCACTCAGTCAGTAAATGATATGGTTTCTCCTGTTTCTCTCTTCTCAAGCAGCATGAGAAGTACTGGAAACACAAGGTGACTAAATGTCTCTAAATTCAAAGCTTATAATCTAAAGAAGGAGCTAAGTTATACCAAATAAATTAACATAGTGCATAATAAATGCCTCCATAGTCATACTTAATGAGAAATATAGGAAGGCATATACTAACTAAGCAAACTGAGAAAAGGAAGGTGGAAGTTTTAGGAAGTTAAAAAAATTAGGAAGAAAGAAATGACCTCTAAATTTGATATAAGAATATAAGAGAGCAAATTGTTCAGAGATTGGGGAATGAGGATGATGTCAACAAAAATGAGTTTCAAATGAAACTTACTCTTTCAAAAGTTTGGAAAATTTTGAGAAGGATTGATGTACTCTAAATGTGTGATAGAATATTTCAAGGAAACCTTTAGGTTAAGAACTTTTCTTTGCTAAGAAATTTTTTTATTCCTAATTCAATCTCCTTACTAGTTGCAGCCCTAGACAGATCCTTTTTACTTCATGATTTAGTCTTGGTATCTATTGTGTTTCTGTTGTCTGCTTGTTTTAATTGTCTGGTTTGTTGATATATAATTTCACATAATAATTTCTCTCAAATTCCTTTTTATTTTAAATAATTTTTAGTAATATTCCTACTTTCATTGTTTACTTTAGCAATTTATGTCCTCATTTTATTTCTATCTATCAAAATTTTATTCTCTTCTTTTCTTTTTTTTTTTTAATTTTTTTGAAGATCCATCTTTTGGTTAACTTGATTTTTTTTTTCTAATATTTCTTCTCTTCTCTATTTCATTTCTCTGTCTCTAATATTTATTATTTTCTTCCTTCTATGGGCTTTGTATTTAATTCATTCTTATTCTTCTAGTTTCTAACATTGTAAAGTTAAGCTTATGATTTGAGATTTGTTTCACCTTACTGTATTTATAGCTATTAATTTTTCTTCTTTAGCACTACTCTTACTGTATCCCATGATTTTGGTATATTGTGTTATTATTTTCAGTTGTTTCTACATGTTTTCTAATTGCACTTGTATTTTTTCCCCTTGAGTCATTGATTGTATGATAGAATGTTGTTGAATTTCACTAAATTGTGAATTTTCCAGTTTTTCTTCTGTTATTGATTTCTGACTTCATCTCACATAGGTTGGAGAAAATACATTGTGAGATATTTATCTTATTAAATCTACTGATACCTAGTCTGTAGTCTAACATATGTTCTTTTCTAAAGTATATACATATGCATTTGGCAAAAATGTGTATTTTGCTTTTGTGTTGTACCATATCCTGTTAGAGTCTGTTGACTTTTGTGTTGTTCAAGCCTTCTATTTTGTTCCTTATCTTCTATCAGGTTGTTTCATCTATTCTGGAAAGTATTGATATCTTCCACTATTATTGCAGAATTATTTATTCCTTCAGTTCTCTCAATTTTTCCTCATTATTTTTGACAATCTGTCATTAGTTGAGTATATGTTTATAATTGTCACATCATCATACTATGAAAAAACAGATTTGCATTTGAAATATTTACTTATAAATGAGAAATTATTTTTGTTATTTTCTATATACCTTATAGTTTTGTTTTACACCTTGTTTTCTATGTTACAGACTTCTGTGCTTGATTTATGAAGTTAAAATTTTAAATTCCTTTCTTACTTACTCCTGGTATATTTTTTAACTAATTTCTTTGTTATTATTATGAAAATTATATTTAAGCTTCTAAAGTTTTAACACTATAATTTGAATTATTGTTATTGATGTCACAAGATGACATTTTTATACTTTGTATGTACCAAAATACACACTTGAAATTGTTTTTTAAATTAATTCATCCTTAACTTATGTGTAAAGAAAAAGGTGGTGTTTTTTAAGCATTACTACACAAATACTGGTGTTTACTCAAATTTCATTCCTTCATACATGCCTGCAATCCCTTACAAGTTAAAAGCATGAGGCAGGAGGATTGCAAATTTGGGGCCTGCCTTAGCAACTTAGTGAAAATATCTTACCAAGATATTTTCTTAAAATAAACAATAAATAAATAAATAAGGGTGATGCCATTTCAGTGGCAAAGTGTCCCTGGGTTTCATCTCTAATATTACAAAAAAAAAAAGAAAGAAAGAAGTCAAATATGCTGCATGCTGTGTAATTTCAAAATACAATAATAGGACAACCAAAGAAATACATTGTCATTCAAAAGGCAGAAATGCTAAGAAGGAGTGACAGCCTTCAACTAAATCTGATAGCTGAAAAACTAACATTTAATCTGAAGGATGAAGAATATACTGTATTTGATTCATGTTGTTGCCCTTCTGGCTCCTGGATGGCTTGGAGACTCAGTTTTGGTCCCATGGTGGTAGAGGTCTCAACTCTGCAATTTTGCTATTTAGAGAATGAATTCCAAGGTTTTGGGGTGGCCCTACTCCTATACCTTGGCTGAGTGAAAACAACATAGTCACTCTCACAGGTGAAAAAGTTGTGAGTCCCTGAACACAATATTAATGGATTCTTTATAGCCACAAGAGCTTTTTTCTAGAACATGCCTCAAAACTCTTTCTAGTCCCCAACCATTATCATTACTCAGTTCTAAAGTCACTTCCACATTTTTTAGGCATTTGTTATTGTAGTACCATCACTTTATGCTATTAATTTTATTAGTCCGGATATTATGATAATAATATCAAAAAATGGGTAACTTGTAAGCAACAAAATTTATTATGATCCTGGAGGCTGACATATACAAGATTATGGCATCAATAGAGTTGATATTTGACAAGGTCTCTCTTTTTCAAAGAGAGTACTTTCTATCTATATCATTTCATGGTAGAAGAAATGACAGTTTCTCTTGGCTTCCCTTTTAAATGCACTAATTCCACTTGTGGGGTTATGCACCCTGACTGAATTATTACTGAATGGTTACATCTCCTAATACCATCATTTGGAGGTTAGAATTTCAACATATGAATTTTGAATTAATACAACATTCAACTTAATGTGTTTCTTACCTCTCGGTTTGCACCTCTGTGATCAGAAAAAACAATCAGCAGTCCGGAATCAGTAAAAATTCCTGAGTGTTGGTAGATATGGTCCTTATTGTCTACCTTGATATTTTAAGCTTTATGCAAACTTCTCTAAAAACATGTACATGGCTACTTGTCATGGGTCATTGGTGTGGAGGCTGTGCAGACACTATGATTCAAGGTCTGAAATTGACCAAAAGTAACCAAAATTTTCCATCCAAGACTTTTCCTAGAAGTTGCAAAGCTTCAGTAGATTTCAGAGTTTTAAAATAGTTACATTATTCAGCTTCTGCCAGTACAACTCTCTTTCAAGATTCCATATAGGAGAGAAAATATTCGACACTTGACTTTCTGAGTCTGGCTTATTTCCTTTAGCACAATGCTCTCCCATTCCATCCATTTACCCACCAGTGACATTATTTCATTCTTTTTTTTTATGACTGAGTAAAACTCCATTGTGTATATAAAACACATTGTCTTTACAGATACATCTCTTGACAGACATTTAGACTGGCTCCATAATTTGTTTACTGTGAACTGTGTTGTTATAAATATTCATATGCATGTACCAATATAGTATGCTGATTTTAGTTCTTTTGGATAAATACCAAGGAGTAGATAGCTGGATCATTTGATGTACAGTCATCTGATCCTTGAAACAGATGCATACATTGGAGAAAAGATAGACTTTCTAACAAACGGTGTGGGGAAAATTGAATATCTATAGGTAGAAGAATGAAACTAGATCTCTATTTTTTACACTGTACAAAATTCAACTCAAAGTGAATCACCTGGAAATTTGACCTGAAACACTGCAACTACTAGAAGAAAACATACAGGCAACATTCCAATGTGTTGGTACAGGTATCAACTTCCTTAATAAGGCTCCTAAAACACACACACACAAAAAAAACAAAAATCAATAAATAAATTAAAAACTTCTGCACAGCAAAGGAACCAATTAACAGCACGAAGAAAAAGACTATAGGACAAGAGAAAAACTTTACTACCTATTCTTCTGATAGAAAATTAATATTCAGAATATATAAAGAACTCCAAAAACTTAACTCCAGAGAAAAACTAATAACTAAATCAACAAATGGACAAAAGATGTAAATAGCCACTGCTCCAAAGAAGAAATACTAATGGATAACAAATATAAGAAAAAAAAATAATTCGACATTCTTAGCAATTAGGGAAATGCAAACCAGAACTGCATCAAGATTTTATCTCACTCCAGATAGAATGACAATCATTAAGAACAGGGACACTGCTACATCGATGTTCATAGCAGCACAATTCACAATAGCAAGACTGTGGAACCAACCTAGATGCCCTTCAATAGACAAATGGATAAAAAAAAAATGTGGCATTTATACACAATGAAGTATTACTCTGCATTAAAAAATGACAAAATCATAGAATTTGCAGGGAAATGGATGGCATTAGAGCAGATTATGCTAAGTGAAGCTAGCCAATCCCTAAAAAACAAATGCCAAATGTCTTCTTTGATGTAAGGAGAGTAACTAAGAACAGAGTAGGGACGAAGAACAGGAGAAGAAGATTAACATTAAACAGGGATGAGAGGTGGGAGGGAAAGGGAGAGAGAAGGGAAATTGCATGGAAATGGAAGGAGACCCTCAGGGTTATACAAAAGTACATTCAAGAGGAAGTGAGGGGAAAGGGAAAAATAATACAAGGGGGAGAAATGAATGACAGTAGAGGGGGTAGAGAGAGAAGAGGGGAGGGGAGGGGAGGGGAGGGGGGATAGTAGAGGATAGGAAAGGCAGCAGAACACAACAGACACTAGTATGGCAATATGTAAATCAATGGATGTGTAACTGATGTGATTCTGCAATCTGTATATGGGGTAAAAATGGGAGTTCATAACCCACTTGAATCAAAGTGTGAAATATGATATGTCAAGAACTATGTAATGTTTTGAACAACCAACAATAAAAAATTTAAAAAAAAAGAACACAAAGAACAATAATTGTTGGTGAGTATGTGAGGAAAAGGAACACTTACACATTGTTAATAAGACTATAAAATTAATACAACTACTTTGGAAAACCATAGGAAGATTTCTCAGAGCATAAATTTTGTTGCACTACAGCTTACTATCAAGTCATACAAACATTGATAAATTTGAAGAGGACAGATAAAGCCCAAAATGAAAGTTAATTAAATATTGAAATTATTTTAAAAACATATCACAGATTATAGATTGAAATCAAAAGAAGTTTTATTTCCGTAACACTGTAAGAGAGAAAAGCAATTCAAAATAAAAAAGCATGTGGCCAAGTATATTCAAATCAAATTCTGAAGGCACCATAGCCTAACCTTTTATCATGCAATATAGAAAAGTAAGGGAGAGAATATAATGACCTACACATTTTTTTTTTCTGTCCTATAGTGACAGCAAAATTCTATTCTGTAATTTAATAAGACTGGGAAAGAAAACATGTATAAGTGCCTGCTTCCTAGTTTTCTTTTAGGAAACAAACCTAAGAAAATCAATACAACCTATATTTAATTCTGAAAATGTGAGGAGATAGAGGATTTATTCCCCATTACTGGTATGAGCCTCTGGCTGAAGGCAGTTTATGATTACCCATATTGAATAAGATTACCATAGTACTAGGGTAATAGAGAGAGGGAAGTTGAGAGTCAAACTCATCTCATGACTCCAAAAATTTCTTTTCCTTATAGGAAGGAGATACAAAATATCATTCATGTACAAATGGGGCATAAAAGACTGCTCAGAATTGAGAGCTAAGCATTTTCCAGGAAGTTGTATTAGCAGAATGTGAGGAAGTTCTGGATTTCAGGATGTAAAATAGGTGGGCAAAGTAGCTCCTTAGGGACTAATTCAGTTTATCCTAAATCTGTGATTCAAACATCAGAAATGGCAGCAAAAGCTGCTTTTGGAGCCAATAGAACATTCATGTCTACAGTTTATAATCATGAATTACTTGGTAAAAGAAGACACATAGTAATCACAAGCACCTGGGTCTGTCATATTGACATTCTGAAAGAATACAAGGAAATAATGAATTAAAGAAACTTGAATTAAGAAAAAACTCTTTAGCCATTCTTAATTAGAGTAGTATAGTTGAAAGAGTTGATTGACTTTAATTAATAATAGCCAATGTTTCTAATGAGAAATAAGGCTGCTTTTTTAGTAAAATATTATAATTTTTATGTCTGCATTGTTATACTGTTTATAGAATAGTGCTTCATGTGTTTAGCAAGAAGCATTTATGTAATGGAAACAGTTTTGTTACTAAGTTTTGCCTACATTATTAATAGAGAACATATCAGCTCCTTAGGGATTAATTCAGTAAACTACCTTACAAAATATTTTATAGTCACTAGAATACATGAAAAGTGTACTTATAAACAAATTGTTTCATAGGTGACTGAACTGGACAAAATAGAGTAATGTATGTCAAAAACAGCACTGGTGAGAAACAGAAGAACAAGAAGAAAGAGAGGTATTAGGGGAAGGGGAGAAGTGAGAGGGAACGAAAATTGGAAATAAGGAAAGGATAAACAGCAAAGAAGGAAGAAAAGAAGAGATGAGAGAAGGAAGCAAGGGAAGTATGAAAAAACAAACACTTATTCTGATGGTTCCTGAGCTATTAATGGAATCAAGACTTGATGAGTCTAGAACCCATAGTGAAGAAAACACAGAGATGTGAACCACAATTCTCTAAGCATCTTTTCCCTCAGGGATTGCACTTAGTTTTTGGGTAAGTCATATGTCTGAAAAATTAAATGAACTACCTTTAAAGAATAGAAAAAACAACAGGATGTAGAGAAAGTTTATTATGCTAAAGTAAAAATTGAATTTTATATATTCTAAGAAAAGGAATTAGGGAGAAAAGATTCAGAGAAAAGAGAGCATTCCTGAAAACAAATTTTCTCTCTCAAAGCATTAGTTATTTCTTAATGCGATCCGAGCCAGAGGTTAAGAAACTAAACAGAGTGTCAGTGAAAAGCAGTTCAAATTTTTCTGCAGTCTCTCATTGCTGAGAAGATAAAATTTGGAGGTCAAGACTTGTCAGAGAGGAAGTACTTCATTAACTATGCTAAATCCCCAAAAGGGGCCTTGGAAGACCTAATCTTAGGAATGTTAAGTAATGTGAATGGCCTGAGATTTTACCTGAAAAGTTAACTTGCTACAATTTTATAACAGCTGGCAAAGCACAAGAAAATACTGAGACAGAAACAAAAGACTGTATTACTCATAGTACAGCAGGTAGCACATTAGCATTGGCTCTCATTGTCCCTTAGTCCCAGGGGGCAATGCAATGTCTGGTCTAAGGGGCTGCTGTATATAGTGAGTTTGTGACAACTTTGAACTTAGAACCCTGCTATTTTTAGGGAAATGTCAGTATTATTCTAAATGGCAAATATCCTGCTTTTCACCATGAAGATAAATTCTATTATCTTTCAAAGCGATTTACTACATAAACATCCTTAAATATGTAGTTTAGAAAAAAAAAAAAGATGACATAAAATTAAAATAAAATGTAATAAAGTTGTTACAGAGCTTGAGCCTTCCAGGAAACTGAGGCAGCATGAAGACCCTTCAAACCCTGATTCTTGTGATCTACCCAGTAAGATTTCAAGTATGTCACCGATAATAACAGGCATGAATTCATAGGGATAGGAAAAAGGAAAGGGGAGACTCTCAAGGGAAACAGTAGGCCCTCTAAGAGGGCCTCCCTCAGAGACAGTTCCTCCCTCAGAGAGATGAGGGACAACTAGCCTCTCCTAAACTCCAGTTTTTTGGATCTCAGTTTCTAGAGAGTTCCACTCAGGTCCACCTCTTGACTTTTGACTGACAGAAGGATGACATCAAAATTTTAAGTCTCCATTTCCATGACAATTCCAGGTCGCTTTGGCCCATGTTGACCAGTTCTAATTGGATTCTTACCATAATTTTTATAGATTTTATGGTGGGAGGAATACTTCTATGTCCCTGAGTCTTGGGATCTGTTCTATGAAAAGGGTCACCAAATTCTCCACTTTCATTGTCAACATTATTTGGGGCCTGCATTGCTCCCGTAGATAAAGGGTAGTTTGCTAATGGATGTAGCATATCCTGTCCACTTATGCCAGGCAAGGCTAATTGTTTCTTGGAAAAAGAGAGCATGTAAAGGTCAGCACAGTTGGCCCATTTTATAGAATTTTTCCCTTAACTTCATGCTTCCACCACTCGTATCTCTCTGTACCCTATCATAGACAAATCAATAATGTAAAATCCAACTGGGTTGTTTATACTTTTACTGGTGGTCAAAGCATGTTGCAAATCTGGCCCTTACAGTACTTAATGTTGAAAACTAAGTCACTTAAATCTGCATGAAGGAATTAGAAATAATAGTGGATCAGAAACCCAGGAAAACACCTAAAAAGAAAGCATTAGCAAGAGGTATTAAGAAGTAGAGGATATACTCTAAGCAAAACCCTAGAACATTACAAAAGACTATTGCAATAATAAAGCACAACAGGTAGATGAGAAAAACCAAAGATTTAGTTACAGTGTTTTTTGTAATAGCCTATCAGTCTTGAATAGGTGGTCTATGCATTTCAACAGTTTGAATCCTGAGATGATTACTACTCATTTTCTAGAAGACTTTAATGATGAGCAAGAAAAACCTGGGTTAACCTAATAAATCTGTTCCTTATTAAATTAGAAGAATTTCTAAGAATGAAATTATTTTACGTATTTCTTTTGTTAGGTAGGTGTTTAGGGACACCAAGATGGTGGAGACAGGCTATAAGAAACCACTGGAAGATGAGACAAGGAGAGGAGTCATGTCTCTATTTACAATAAGTCCCATTACCATGGCAACTCCTTGCATTGAGGACTTATCATCATGACATAGGTTTGATATTTTACAATGACCAACGAAGGTCAGGTGGACAGTATTCTTCTCCTATTGCAGGCTCCCAACACTGCTGTATTAGTGTCACTAAAGATAAATTGATACTTTTATAAACTCTAAGTAAGGTATTAGTTTCTGTAGGAAGATTAGCTAATTATAAATATTTAAATATCATTTCAAATTTTAGGATTAATAGCTGTATAAGTAAAGACCTATATTAATTATTACTAAGAAATTCATTATGTAATTTTATATTTTGACATCATAGCTTTTGAAGTAATTTTTTTCCTTTAAACTAATAGCTGACATGCTGAAATTATTTTGAGGTTTATTAATACCATATATATACATACATAAAATTTGAAAATCAAGATGACCATTGTCTCCACATTCAAGGATTAAAAATCCCATTCTTTAGCTTCTGAATATATAGTGGGAATTAAAACAACACCTTTATTATTAAGCCCTAACCTATCAATTTTCCAGTGACCTTTCTCATATTTTTTATAAGTGCCACTCTGATGCATTTGTGTGAAATTTGTAAGATCTTGTCAAGAAATTTGTCATTGAGAAAATCTGGCATACAGAGAAAACTGGAAAAGATAAAAGACACACACACACACACAAAAAAAAAAAAAAAAAAAAACAACAATATTATTTACCCATGACACATGACATCATAGGCTGTTTTCCTCTAACAGATTAGTACTATATTGCTGACCAAACTTCCATTCCTATGTATGAAATCTAACATAGTTGATTATGTTTACAAAAAGGTTACTTTTCCCATAGGAGCAAAAATCAAATTATATGCCTTTCTTAATTAAGCACATTAAATATTATTTTATAAACTAGATGGAAAATCTAATTTTCTTCCAAAATCCCTTCATGCTTCAAAACTATCCATTTTTCTAAGTTCTTACTCTGTTGTTCCTCAATGAGGCCCTTTTTTTTCCATACCATATACAAATATTTGGAATTTACAGAAGAGAGCTATGCTATATTGACTTTATTTTGCAGGAAATAATCCTTTTTGGTTCTTCAAATATATCTTAACAACCTACACATAGGAAGTAAATTTCTCTTTTGCTAAAATGTATCAAGTCAAACAGTGGCGTTTAAGCCATGAGTGTCAGCATTGGGTAGTTTGGGTTTTCTTCGTATAGCCTGGGCTTTCCTCACTTGAGAACACATCACTTCACTGCCACTGTATGTTCTCATACCTCTTATCCAATTGAAATACAGATCCTCGGGTGAAGAACCCATGTTCAAATGTTATTTTTAAAAGTATTTTTTAAAGTTATTCTTAATGCCTTGAATAGTTCCTGACATTCTTTAACATTTTTTATAGATGTTGCAAAAACCAAAATGGAGTGGATGAAAAATTTTGGATTGCTATGTTGTTGGCTAATTTTTTATTTGGCTCAAAATTGTGGTAAAACATAGCTAATACAAGGTTGAAATAATTACAATTGAAAGCAAAATTTGTAGGTTTGAGAAAAACAAAATGAAAAGTTTGGAAGCTATTACTGTTTTTAAGTATGTATGGGATAAGAGTATGGAAAATAAGAGATTTGTGACAAATGAAAATTATTAACAAAATATTTATAAGCATTGGTTCAATCTATATAATTAATTAAAGAAGATTTAATGCCATTTACTAATTATCTCAATTTTAATGCAAACATTGTTACACAAAGATTAATGTAAAAATTAGTCCATAAAATTGAAATAAACTTCTGGGAACTTACTGGACATACAGTGATGAAATTGTTAGGGGGCAGACAGATAAAGATGGTGGAAAAAATGAGGTTGAGAGAATAATTTTATAAAATGGGCTTGCTATGTTGACCCCCACATGCTTTCTTTTCCAAGAAGCAATTTACCTGTAACCTTGCCAGGTCTAAGTGAACAGGTTATTTCACATTTCTCAGTAAACTACTTGTTATCTGCAGGAGAAATCAGGCCCCAGAAAATGTTAAAAAGGGAAACTCAAGTTACCCCGAAGGCAGATACTTTTTGACCAGATCCTGAAACTGAGGGAAATAAGGGTAGTTCCTTCCAACTGTAAAATCTATAGGAATATATGATTAAGAATTCAGTCAGCATGGACCAAGGTGACCTGGAGTTGCCATGGCAATGGGGACTTGAAAGTAAAATGCCACCCTGCTGTCAATCAAGAGTCAAAATATGAATCTGGACGGAGCTCTCTGAAAAATTCTCTGGGATCTCCAATAAAACTAGAGTGCAAGAGAGGCACATTGTCCCTCTCTTCTCTAGAGGACCCACTTGAGAGTGTCCCTTTACCTTTCCCTGTCCATTCAATAACTCATTCCTGTTACTCTGAACAACATGTCTGAAATCTTTCTGACTTGATTGCAAGAACTGGGGTTGAAGGCGGAGTAGGCGGTCTTGGCACTGCCTCAATTTCTTGGAAGGACAAGGCTCTGTAACAAAATAAAAGCCAGTATTGTTCTAGATCTTTGAAATATTGTACTTGACCATACTTACATTCTTTTGGGTATGGAAACTTTTCAGGAGGGGTTTTGTTATTTGTCAGTATATTAGCATAACCCTGAACAATCTTTTAATTGTAAATTGCATAGTCCTAACTTAAAGTTACTACCACAAAATTCATAACTACTAGGCAAAAAAGTAAAAGAACACATATATTTACATGTGTTTTATGCAACCCTTGTTGCATAAAGCAAGCTGGTTCCCAAATTGGGAACCACAGCTTTATAGGACAATTTATGTATCTTTCCATTATCACTTTTGCCACAGAATTGTTAATCTCAATATTAATAAAAACAATTCTCATTCTTTATGCTGAGAAATACAAAGTTTGGTGGTCCATTTTCAGAATATAGTATTTACCCTTAAATGTAAAATTGAGATTTAAGAAAGTCAGCTAGAGGGAAAACAAAAGGGAAAGTTACAAGCAGTTAATACCAGAGTGTAAAAATTCACAGTCCCTACACAAACAGGTATTGAGAGAGAAGGGGCAGTCCAACCAACAGAGATAAGGTACCAAAAGGTATTGAATCCAAGAAGGCCTTCCAGTCACAGGAGAAGAAATGGAGGTGGGAACAACTAAAGGTATATTTCTTTAATTAACCAAATAGAAGACACATACACAGATTTAGGAAAGATTGTATGTCCCATAGTACTCAGCCAATAAGGAAGAGAGATCTTGCAAACTAGGAAATAAAATGCTGATTATACCTGCTCTGGGTTGTGTCTGTTCCCCCCAGACACGCAATCATGCAAGGTTGTCAGTAAAGTTTTGCTTTTTGCTATACCTTGTGTCTCTTAGTCACCTCTGGGTCTGGACAGGTGAGCGTCTTTCCCACATTATTCTCTCAGTTCCAAAATAGATTTGCCTCCCAGGATCTTGTGTACTTTTTCTCCTAAGTCATCTTATTCTATCTCTATGAATGTGACTTAGTCCTGAACTTCAACTAAAAATCTTTCCTAATCACAATTTAAACATCCTAACTCATTTTTCTGATAACTCTCACCTTTGTGCCTCAACTTCAACAGTCCTTCCCTCCCTAGGAGAAAAAACATTTTTTTTCTATTTTTCTTGATACCCTTTCACTCTCTTTTATCCCAGTCCTCATTTCCTCACGTGTAGAATGTAAAATCTTTAATCCCTTTTTCCCTTAGCTACTTCCCCATGAGGCATTAAAACATCTGGCTTTCCTTCTACCTCTCTGATCACTGTTCTCTCTTCATACCTATAAACATTGGCATGAAAACTTCCTGTTCTCCTAGCTAAAAACCTTGTCAAGACCCTGCATTTATCCTTCTGATCTCATCTTTTAGATCTTCGCTTACTTTCAAGGTGAGTTCATCAAGCTTGTAGCTTTAATTACCTGTTATATGTTAATGACTTCAAGATTGATTTTCAAGCCCAAACAATCTCTCTTGAACTTTAGACTATTAAGCAACTCCCTATTGACATATATGTACATATCAAAAAATGAGCATTTGATGGTCCTTCACCTTCGTCCTGTGCTCCTCACCTTAATGATGGCATCTCTAATCTATCTTTTTCTAAGCCTTCTCTACCAGGAATTTATACCTGACTCTCTTTCCTTCCCATCTGTCAACAAGTCCTGTTGGCTGAACATTTAAGATACATAAGGTTTTGCAAGTTCTCGTAACCACTATTTGACCTCTTTTCCTCACCTCCCAATTCCTGTCTCTGCCTCTAATCTTTTATCAGCACAGCAGCCATAGTAGTTCTGTTAAAAATCCAGAAGTTATCATATCTTTTTTAATCTCCATATATTCATAGTGTTAGAGGATTAGTTCTCTGGGCTTTCCAGGAAATTTTGCCTCTGGAACTTTGATTATTTTGCTCCCTTGCAGCTACATGACTTTAGGTATGTATTCAAATGTTAACTTCTAATAAAGTTTCCCTGGCCATCCTATCTAGAAGCTATAATTCTTTGAAACATTTACTCTATTGTTCAGTATGTACTTTTTTGGGGTAGGTTTTATTGCTCTCTAAAATAATATTTTTGTCTCCATGACTAGAATGTAAACTCAAGTGTAAGAATTTAAGTGTGTTAATTTACAGCTGCATAGTGAGCACTTACATAGTTTCTGGTATATAGTAGGGGCTTATGCAATATCTTTTGAACAAATTAATGACTACTCAGCAACTCTGTCTCATGACTAAAATGAGGTATTAAACATTTACAAAGAAGTTTAAATAGGTTTACTAAGTTATAAAAAGTCTAATAAGATATTTGTTTTAAATGTAATTGGGGAAAAATGGATATTGTTAATTAACAATTGTAGTACTTATCCCCAAGTGTATATTACGTAGGAATTGGGAGAATTGCTTATAAACTGAAGGGAGATATAATTTGTTTATGCAATGCTATTTTTAATGTATTAACTTCTTGTGAAGTAATGAAATATAAAATGATCTACATGTGCTACTGAACTCAAAAGAATTGTGCTGTTATATATACTTATTTGGTATTAAAGCCATATTCTTGGTGTAGTATAGATGTTTTTAATTATTTTGAGTTTTCATACATGTAAATGCAGTGAACCACTGACTGAAATGAAGACTGAAGTGATAAAACTTCAATTGTTTAAAATTTATTATAGGAAAGTGTAAAAAACAATGACTTTTTTTAGACCCGTAAGTGAAACGTGAATACAATGAATATAACCATCATCATGACATCTCTTCTCAGGCTCTTCTTGTACCCTTGTATATAAGATGGTCAGCAGAATGTGGGGGTTCAGACTCCGTGCCTTAATGCAGATGTCAAAGAAATAATTCATGCCTGTGCTCTGCTTCTTTTTTAGGAGAGAGGGATGAAGAACTATCAATTGACCCAAACAATTTGGATCCTTAAGTTTAAAGTTCAAGAATGGGAAGTGAGAGCACCAACAATGAAGACTCAGAGGAATATTTTATACCTTTCCTTAGGTAAATGTAGAGGCAAACCACAAACTGTTTTTGTTGTTGTTGTTGTTTTGTTTTTGCTTGTAATGCTCTTATATTACCAGGATTCATTAATCACTGTGAAGTACATTTTATTTAATGTGCACTGACCAACTAAAGGCCAGTAAAGACATTAAATGTTCTAGTATTTTCCTGACTTTATTGTCTGTTTGTAAAGGAAAAAAGTTTTTACAATATTTTTTTAAATAGTCTTTCATTGATATTTCCTTTGCTAGTCTTCATTACTAATTTTCTATGGAATTTCATGGTCACAGATTATTAGGAATTAACTCCTGGCATTAACAGAAAATAAAATATTGGACAGCAATATGAGTTTCAAGAATGAACTATGCATCAATACAATACTAAAAATCTCTGATAGATTAAGTCACAGAGTTTTGTACCCAGATAATCTAAGATTCATAGTTATTTTTTTTAAAAAAAAGATATTCAATCTGGATGTGATGGCGCATGCCTGTAATCCTGGCGGTTTGGGAGGCTGAGGCAGGAGGATAGTGAATTCAAAGTCAGGCTCAGCAATTTAGTGAGGCCCTAAGCAACTCAATGAGACCCTGTCTCTAAACAAAATACAAAAAAGACTGGGAATGTTGCTTAGTGGGTAAATGCCCTGTAGGTTCAATTCCTGGTAACCAAAAAAAGAAAAAAGATAAAAAGATGCATTTAAAAATAAAATCAGGATTAACATATACATTTCAGGAGATAGAATGAGGAGAAAATTCACTTATTAGTACTTAAGATTGTTATTGTTATTTTTTTAATTGTTTTTTTCCCCATTTATTTATTTATTTATTTGTGGTGCTGAGGATTGCACCCAGAGCCTCAAACTTGCTAGGCAAGTGCTCTACAGCTGAACCACAATCCCAGGCCCTGTTATTGTTATTTTATCATAGTTTGATACATTTAAAATAATGTTTGATTATCTGCACACTGAATTTATCAGAATGGATATGAGGAAAAACTTACTGTACATTTAAAACTATGCAGTTTGTGCATCCATTTTTCTTCACATAAATTGTAGAACAAAAGATTTTTATCTTCTTATATTATAGAGCAAAATTAATGAAAGAACCACAAAGATTACAATGCCAATGTATGTAAGGAGGTATTTGTTTTCATTGTTAATAGCAAAAAGATTATTAACAACTCTCATTCAACAATAATATATATATATATATATATATATATATATATATATATATATATACACACACACACACACACACACACACAAACTCTTAAGGTTATTGTATACATGTACTCCCTTTTAACAGTAGTTGCCAAAAGTAGTTCCCCTAAATCACAGATGAACTTATATTGAATAGAATTTGTGAGCTCTGAGATTATTCATGAATACATGAAGTTTATATTATGATTAAAAGAGTATTCTTAGGAGTACTGTGCATGATGACTGACACATTACTTTTTACAATAATGCAGTTCATGTCCTTGTGTGTGCAAATGTAAAAGCTGCTCATATTTCCCTGACAATAAGAATGCCAATTTCACAAGGGACAGATATGAACCATTAATATGTAAATCTGTTCATACTGAGAAGTACTTATTTTTGTAAATAGAAAACTATTTTATTTAGGTCTGTCAAAAGTTACAGTGCATTTTGAAAGGACAAATATAAATTGAGAACTATTCCATCAGATATTTTAAAGGATGAGATGATTCATACTGATTAGGCTTCCTGTTGAGGCTGAGTGGTTTTAATAAAAGAAAGAAATCAATGACTGGCCATTGGAATATAATGGATCCGAAATGCTATATTTTAATGAGGCAGCAATAGGAGGGCATTAGAATGAAATGGATTGACCATCAACAGCATATAAAATAATTTATTAAACAAGCTGTTGTGCAAATAATGGGGACACTAAAAGTATGTTGTATACAGAAAAAGTCATAGGGTGTTTTCTTGATAAGTTCTAACCTGAAGATTGTTATTATGAAAAGAAAAAAAAACAGTTTGCTAATTAGCCATACATATTGTTAACTTTTTGCCACCTAAAAAATTCAATATTTTGTGTAATGTATTTTATAATAAAACAATGAATCCTGGTTCTTTGGACAAAATATGTGAATGTATATATGTTTTAAGTTAATAACTAATATTAACCAAGAAAATATTTACTTTATATTTCATATTAATAAGTTTTTTTTTATCATTTCTTGATATATAATCTGTTTCTAGCCTCACATTTAGTGGGAGCTTCATGCAATGATTTTTTAATCTATATGATTTTTATTCAGTTATTAAAAAATAATTGAATGAACACAGAAAATAATTCATTTGAGAAATTAATAATTTTCTAAAAAATATCAATCGGTATTTGTAAGAAGTAGTCATACTTGAAATATTGGATAAGCATTCTCATTATAGCAACTCTTTTAATATTTCTAGATGAACTCCATTTTTCAAAATCTAGGTTAAAACCAAAATTCAACCAATAAAGGGTAGCAGCTGTCTTACTAAGATGCATTAAAATGTGATTAAAATTATTTCAAATTATAAGTAAAATTGCTTTGAAATTGATGGTTAATGCTTTAGAGTAATACATTAAAAGCTAGCCACTGCCAATCTTTAAAGAATTCATTTTAATCAGTAAGCTAAACCCATATAATAAAATGGATTTAGAAACACAATTTTGGCCTCTGGGGTTTCAAATGCTATTCACTCATCACTATCTTGGCATAAGTTATGCACAATTTAGATGTAAATACTTTTCTTCAGTAAAAAATTCTCTTGTTTATTTGCCCTCTTCTCTCTGACACACCTTAACAATAATAGGAAGTTGCATATCCCTTTTCCTTCAACTTGTTAAGCCTTCATTTTAATCCTGTCATTCATTTTTATTCTTTTGAAGGTGAGATGCAAACCTGACCACATACCCACACATGTAACCTGGGAGCTGTCTATAAGGTAACTAACCACTTTTATTTTGTAAAGATATATTGCAAGATAAATTTTACTTGCTTCTTATATAATCAGGAAAGAAATCATTAACTACATTGTCACTTACTAGAAAGCTTAACAATATAGCTCATTCCTTTCATACATAATCACCTTATATATAGAAAACAATTATGAATTTCAAATACAACATCAATATTAAACTAATTTAATAATATCTTTAATCTTAAGGATTTAAAAAAATTTTCATATTCACAGTGATTAAACTCTAATTCAGTTAAGAAATATTTTCAAAAGACATATTTAGTAAGCTTATAGGTGTTGAAGTTTCCAAGATGTTGCTAACAATCTATTGAGGAAAAGAAGCCTTTTTCCTTTTTCTATTTGACTCTTTCTTTATTTATATAACAGATGCTATGACTTACAACGGGGCTCTGTCCTGATAAACTAGTCACATGTTGAAAATATTATAGAGCCAAAAATGTATTTAATATAACTAGCCTACAAAACATCGTAGCTAAGCTTAACCTGCCTTGACTGTACTCAGAAGTATATACATTAGCCTGCAGAATCATCTAACACAAAACTGATTTAATAAAAAAAGTTGAATGTCTTATGTAATTTACTGAATGCCTGAATTCAAAACTACCAGAAACATAGTGCTCTGTAGAATCATTTGTTTACCCTCATAATCTTGTTTTTATTGGGAGCTGGAGCTTGATGCCCAGCCACAGGAGACAATATCAATACCTCATATCACTAAAACAAAGAAAAATCAAAATTCAAAATCAAAGTAGGGTTTCTACTGAATATTGCTTCTGCATTGTTTTAAGTTGAAAATTCTAAGTCAAACTGTTTAAGTCAGAGAACATCTGTACATAAAAATATGTTTGTTTGTATATTTCAATACAGTATAATAACTAGCTTATGAAAGAGTACACAGTTTCCTGAAGTCTCTTCAGATGAACACTTGACAGGCAGTTTTTTTTTTTTTTTAATTTTGGCAGTCTATTAAAAATGAACAAAACCTAATTGATATAATTTATGATTGAAAAATAAGAATATTTCCTTTCTCATATTCATAAATGCATTCACATTCAAATTAATGTTATATTTTAACCATCTATGATTTGTTCCAGTCCATAGAGGTAAAAATAGCAGACATACTTCTAATTATATAGGTAATGAATTAAATCAAGCTATATTTCACAAAGATACTGAATGATCATGCATTCATTCAAGTTATTAAACTATTTAAATAGACATAGACAGTTTATTTTCTTTATTTTTTATTAAATGAGATAACATAAGTAGTCAGAGGAGGATGTGAAACTCTGCATAAAGCAAAACCCTAACACAAATTATGAGGAGAGTATTAAGGAACAGAGGCAGTACATTACCTTCTTAGGTACATTGCTTCCCTACACAGGGTTCCGTAAGTGGCATTTCCACAAATATTAAGTGGTACTGGGGTATTGGAATTATATGGAATTTTATTATTTTATCTTATTTATAACTTTTACATTGCTTATTTTTTCCCCTAGAATGACAATGTGTTGTGTATCTAATATAAAGGTAAAATATATAGGAAAATACTAAAGTGGAATTATTATAAAATAAGTATATTTTAGTAATTTATATTAAAACAGTTCTAAATAGTAGTGGGTTTCTTTCAGGCTAGTATTTCTTTTTTTAAAAATAGCAACAAAAGAAATATGACATTTATAAAATAAAGAAAACCTCTATGATCATTTTAGTAACAAAACGGCCTCCTCTCTAATTATTTTGTCAGTTTCTAAGTGATAGGCAAATCTTCCAACTTCTTTCAAGCTCTCATTTATTCCCATTTGTCTTCTTCACACCTGAAACAGGTGGTTTGCCTGTAGGTGGAGGTGGATGTGATCAGTTTCTTTCTTCCATGGCCTTTCTTTACATGCTTGCTCACTATGGTTTCTGGCCTGCTGAGTTTGGAACAGCTGGAAGTAGGCGAAACAAAAAGATTAAGGAGAAAATAAGACAGTACATGAACTCTTTAATATAAAATGGTAATTGGAAATGTACATAGTAGCACCAAAATACAAATTGATGTGGTTTATGATACAATCTCAGAGCGTTCAAAAAGGACGTCCTACAAACAGGAATCTTAACTTCTTAACTTCTTATGGAGTATACTAAGTTAATGTTATTGGAGATTTAGGAAAAATTTTTTGAGAGAATCTGTTTAGGGAAATCTATATCATGGGTCCCATTTTATTCAAGGGGATGGTAATGTACCTTACTTCAAGTCAAAAGAAATGAGGTTCAAGACTTACTCTGGAACTTTATGCAGCAGACCGTGAGATTAGAGAGCTTAGTGAAGGTTTAACTATGGCTTAGAGAAAATGTAGTAAGAATTGCGAGACACTAATATCTGATGGTCAGCCTAAGTTTGAATTTGTGATTTAACTGTACTGTGGGACTTTTTAATATCTCAAAGTACTTAGTGGGCCAGGTGCAGTGGGACAGGTCTATAACCCCAGCAGCTTGGGAGGCTAATACAGAAGGATCTTGAATTCAAAGCTAGCCTCAGCAAAAGCGAAGCACTAAGCAACTCAGACTCTGTCTCTAGATTGAAAAAAAAATAATAATAAGGCCGGGTATATGGCTCAGTGGTTGAGTACCCTTGAGTTCAATCCCTGGTACCAAAAAAAGAAAAAGAAAAAAGTACATACTGTAGTTATGAATCCTGTTCAATTTATACTTAGAGTCAGGAGAAATATATCATTCAGTGGATAAATGGAGTCCGGGCTGTGAAAGAAAAATACAGTTGCTTTTCATTCTTATTTTTAGTTGTATTTAGGTGTCCTAGTTACCCCTGTATATCCCTTGGACAACTCAATACTTATCGATTCAAGAGGAAACAGACACAAAAATAATTTGTGCATTCCTTATATTTAAGAAGGAATCATTCTTTCTCTAAAATTTTCTGATTTAGTACAGCTCAGTGAAACATATGATAAAGACTAATGTTATTTATTTATGTTCCATTATGTATTAAGGTCAGTTTTCAATGTCATATATTCCCAATTGGTATGTTCATGTTTTAACAGATAATTTAGTTAAAATTATTTGCAAGTACAATTCTGTTCACATTTTTATAATAATGACCATTAACAATGTTTTAATATAAATTGTCTTAACTGATTACAGTTAATTAACTACATCCTTGATTTTTTTTTAATGAAAACATTATAACTCAAAATCTCAGGAGATTTCCAGAAAAATAAAATAAACAGTATTCTAGAATGATCATTATAAATTCTACCAGATACAATAATTATAACAATATCTAAGTAAATATATGTCACATACTCTTAACTGGAGAAGGAGGTATAGCATATAAACAAAGAGAAGTTCATTATGAGGTCATCTTTCAGTTTACCGGAACCAAGGTATCACCTTTATTTCTTTTACTTCCTTCAACTTGCTTTCTGTACTAGAATTTACCCAAATCCAAATACCAGTGTTTTGGAATGAGCATCTGACAATTCTCAGGCTGTTTTAGAAACTGAAACCGTTTATGTTGGATGGCCCTAGTATTGTTAAAAAGGCCACGTGTTGATTCAATGCACCAATGCCTTCCTTCTATCCAAACAGTACTCTTTATAATAAAAAGTGTTTTCTAAAATAACCCAGTCAGTAACTATCTGAGAATATAATTCATGTTCTTATACTCCTTTCACAGTCTTTAATCAACCAGTTATGTCTCTTACTTTAGATCAGTTTCTACATTCATTGTCATTGTATGTATTTTATATCCATGGATAGATAACTCTCTTAACATTTTATATAAAAACCTCAACAGCCCTGTGTGAATCTTGTTCTTTTAGGCAGCAAAGTATTCATTTTATTGTTTACTGTTGCATTCTTTAAATTCATGTGTAATTACAAGAGAGGCAATTACTTTTCCTAAAGCTTTTCTTCTGTGGAAAATTACAGTGTTCAATCTGGTTTTGGTCACTTACAGATCTAATACCATTTACTTATATCACTCTTCATGTCCAGAATTGGCTTTCTCAATGACTTTGTTTCTGTTTGTTATATAATTCTATGGCCTATGACATTATTTTTATTGCAAGTCTATTAAGACCTGAAAATTAGTAACCATCTCCTGGTGAACTTTTTCTAAAATCCAAATTAAGCTATATTTTTACTAAAATATATTCCAATTAGTGAATTAAATTGAAGATATTTTACATTTTTTATGTCTTAGAATAATTTAAAATCTATCTCTAAATATATATATATATATATATATATATATATATATATATATATACATGATTGCTATCTACCTATATTTTCACTTCTCATCCTTTTGTTGTTGTTGTTGTTTTTTCCCCCCAAATACTAAGAGATCAGTTAGAAGAAATATAGAAATTTCCTCAGCAATCAAATTTGACGTCATTCTATGTCCTACAATAGCTAAATGCAAAGGCATTATTAAGAACTTTGAAAAAAATCTACATAGTGTTACTTTAGCATTATTTAATATTTTTATTTTATCTAAAAATACATAACATTACAAAGACAAGTCTATTTATTCAATTTGTCTACTAAATAAAAGATAAATTTGAATTTATATATGTGCGTGCCCACAACAACACACATAAAACAAAAGATAAAATTATAAAATAATATGCTAGAATTTTTTAAAGTTAGTTAAATCCAAGACTAGAAATAAAGAGGCTAGAATATAGGAAGATGATTAATACCTTCGGCTTTTACATCTTTACTGTTTTAATTCAGTTGCTGCAACATGAATGTTTTATGATAATATTTTGAAAACCACTTTTTATAAAAAGAATTTATTCCATTAAATATTTATGATTATTTGAAACTTTTGCATATTTAATGAAATATCTATTATTTTATTCTAATATATTAATTATTATATAAATTTTATTTATCACATTTTAATTGCCCTGCCTTTATTTTGTTCTTGATATAAAAATATAATTGATAGAACAATTAATGAGCCATATAACTTATTATTTTTTTCATATTTAGACTTATAACTAATAATTTTTAATATTTATTTACATTGGCCAAAGAATTTAATATCTCAACATCTGCCTATAAATATATGCTCCCCAATCACACTAGCTAATTGTTTTTGTGAGTGTTCTCAACAACAAATAATTTGCACTGAAGGGGAAAAAGGCACTTAAATATTCAAATCAATTCCAGTGAAATGAATCATAAAAACTCTCATCATGCTAAATTTACCATTAAACTTCAAATTAGAGTTTATAGCTTTTATTTTTGAGATCTTTCTAACATTTGTCAAGTTGATTTCTCTTTTCTTATTTTATTATAAGTATTATTTGAAGCTGCTGCAAGAATTTTGATAATTCTTGTGAAATATAGTTGAAGGCAGAGAACATGGAAAGTTAAGTTAAGCTAAATAACTACTAGTAAATTTAAGTGGATAGATAAGTATATCAAACAGAGGTCACCACTGGTTTTTCCAGTTTTATTTTTGTTTTTACAAAGATATCAAAATGTGTAGCCATGTTAATTCTGCTATTTTTAGAAATGCTTATCCATGTTTTTTCTCACTTCCCATCATATACAGAGGCAATATGAAATAAAGGGGAGTAGAATTTACTTAACTGTGAAAAGAAAAAAAAATGGGGACCACTACTGGCTCTTAAAAGAGTTTCCATCTGAAAAATAAAACAATACTAAAAAGATGTTACTTCTTTATTTCTTCAATAGAGAATTTTAACATAAACTTCATTTTCCTTCGTCATATAGAGAAAAGCTTTAAATTTGAAAAAATTTCTAATAGAAACAGGGAAATAGTTTTCTGCAGATAACTAGAAAGCTGGTTTTAGTTTTTTTTTTTTTTTTTTTCCAGTCAGAGTTAATAGCATGACTTACAGATATTTCTAAATCTCAGCAAGTAACATAAGTAGGGCAATCTAAACTTGTCTATATGATTTTAAAAGTTTTATTTTCCCATTATTAAAATTAGATATCCTGCTACATTACTGGATAAATATGTTTCTTGACAATAAAATACCAGCATGCCCTGATTCCATGCTATTATACAACGGTGATATAAAAAAGAATAGCTTTTGAAGGAGTAAAAGAACCCTGGAAAAAGTAAACTGTAGTTTAGTTGGTAATATGAATAATGAAATCAGCATTATCATGGATTACTAATAACAAGTGAATTCTGTTTCAAAAGACATAACATTAAAATTTTAGTACCTAAACAAAACCTTAATTCCTTTAGCAATAGGCTTGACATAGAGTACCTTCATTTACTTGTTAAAGCATTATATGATGACTATCTGCTTCTCTAAGGAAGGAAGCATCTGTTTATCAAACAAAAAAGGATTAAAACATTATTACTTCCACTGCTTAAAATTTGTCTTTAATATGAGTAGGATAAAAAGTATATACCTAATTTGCACTGTGTAGGTTTCTGGCTACAAGAAAACCTTCAACAATTCAAATGGCTACCGACTCCTTGATTTTGTGTATGCCATCATTTGTTCAGAAATAAAATAGGCAGAATAAAATAGTCATTATTATTGCTGTGGGTATATATGTGACTGCATGACCAATGTAATTCTGCAACCTGTACACTCAGAAAAATGAGAAATTATATCCCATCTGATTCAAATGTATGATATGTCAAGATCATTATACTGTCATTGTACTGATCATTGTACAACTAATTAAAACAAATAAAAATAAATAAATAAAATAGGACACATACAAGTCTGATTTCCCACTGAAACATATTTAAAAATGTGCAAGGAACTACCAGAGAAAACTCATTAATTCACTGACATTAATCAACTGCCTTTCTCCAAAGGGAGGTCAGGAGGTCAAGACAGTTGTGATTTCAGATCAACTTTGCTACCCAATAAATGAAATTTCAGGCATGTTATTTATTTTCCTGAGCCTGTTTTCTAATTTTTAAAATGTGAGCATTTAGATTTGCTCATCTATAAGTTCTTCATCTCTTTTTACTGTTCTGCATTTTCCAAATCAAATCTATGGTAGCTGTCGTTTTGGAGGATGATGATGGACATAATGCTGCAGTGACCATCCCACCTCCACAGGAATCTCAGCCTGTGTAATCCCTTCCCATTGAGTGCACATAGAATCTGTGACCTGCTTTTAACCAATAGAATAGCAAAAAATGATAGAATATCACTAACATAGTTACTTTACATTACATAATACTATATCTTAGCAGATGGGAGAAATTTTCCTGCTGTTCTTAAAGAAGTGAACAACCATGTTGTGAAGTTCCTAGGAAGAGGGTCATGTTTCAGGGAACTGCAGGCAGCCTGAAGATCTGAGGGCAAATCTCAGCTGACAGCCTGTGAGAAGCTGTGGCCCTCAATCAAACAGCTACAAGGAAATACATTCTGTTCACAGTCAGAATGAATTTGGAAGGGAATTCTTCACTGTTTAAGCTTCCAGATGAGAAAACAGTACTGTTTTCATGTTGATTAGAACCTTGCGAGACTCTGAGCAGAGACCCTGCTAAGGCATGCTCAGATTCTTGACCCACAATACTGTAAGATTATGTGTGTTGCTTTATGTAGTTATGCTTGCAGCAACAGCAGACAAACACAAAGATATAATCCCACGCATTTCCTCTCTTTGGAATATTAAAGATTTAGAAAGAAAATAAGCTAAAAAAGAAAAGAAAAGACTCACCAAACTATGTCTGTGGCATATACTGGGAATTAATTCAAAGTTATATTTTTGCATCTTCCCTCATTTTTACCTAATAGCTCATTATTGGAAAGTAATAAGCAGTGATGGGAAAATATTATTCCTTTCTTATCAAGTATTATTTGAGCTTTTTAGTGTTATAAGTATAATCTTTGGTACAGAATTGTTTTACAAATTTTATATTGGTTTGGCAAAATTAATAATGATAGAAATGCATTAATTTTATTCCTCAATCACCCATCCTCTGACCAAATACTGGAACTCCTGACCATTGGAACTGTAACACTAATACTTTGTAGTAATTCCTCAAAATTATAACACAATAGTTATTGAGTAAATCCCCATTAAGTCAGTGTAATTATCTGAAGTCAATCTCAATTATTAATGAGCATTTTCATTTTTCAAAAAAATCAACATTTATTTACATTTTCATTTACATACAGTATTTCAAGTAAGATTCTATTCAGCAGTTAGAGGAGAACCAAGAACATCTAGTCAAATTCCATTATTTTAAAGATGAGGAAGATTTAATAGCCAATTTAAAATGACTATTTAATATTAGTTATACAGAATGTCACAGAATTAGGTTGAGAACATGTCACTTGGGACTATAATGTATATTTTACTATTTATATTATCACATACGTTTTGGTAATTATTTTGAAATTTAAACATGAAATTGAAAAAATGTAAAAGGAATTAAAAATCATCTATATTTCTATCTTAAATTAAAAATTGTTAACATCTTAGCATATTTTCTATCATTTTTGTAGAAATGTAATACATTGAGTTTCAGTAAACTGCCAAAAATATGAAAGATTCAAAATCTCATAAAGATAGAAATATTAAAAAGTTACCTCGAGATCATCATCCACATATTTGAGGAATAATGGTTAACACATTTGTTCAACAAATACTTGGTATGTACTGTGTACTTACTATGAACCATGCATAGTAGGAGAATACATCTGAAATCAAACCAGAATATCAAAAAAGGGTCTCTTGCTGTTATGGTTTGGATGTGAGATTAGCCCTCTAAAGCTCACATGTGAGACAATGCAGGAAGGTTCAGAAGAGAAATGATTGGGTTGAGAGAGTCTGATCAGTGAATTAATCCCCTGATGGAATTGAATGATAACTGAATGTGGGTAGTGTGTAGGTGGGCATTTAGGGTATATATTTTGTATATGGCAAATGGAGTCTCTCTCTCCACTTCCTGATCATAGCAGTGATGGGAAAATATCATTCTGCCACACTCTTCCACCTCTGCCACACTCTTCCACCATGATGTTCAGCCTTATATCTAGCCCTGAGGAATGGAGCTGGCTGTCCCTGGACTGAGACCTCTGAAACTCTGAACCCCCAAATAAACTTTTCCTCATCTACAATTGTTCTGTTTGGGTCTTTCAGTCACAGCAGGGGAAAAAAAAAAAAAAAAAAAAAAAAAAAAACTGACTAAAACATTTGCTTTCATGAATTAGAAAAAAAAATACTGTAAAGCAATAATAATAGTAAAAGGTGTATTTATTGTTGCATAAATGATCACCCCCAAGTTTAATGACTTAAAACAACAAATAGGTATTATCTTATAGATTCTGTGGGTCAGGGATATGGATGTGGCTTTTCAGGGTCATTCACAGGCTATGGTCAAGTTGTCCACAGTAGCGGTGGGCACCTGAAGGTTTGACTGACAAATAATTCACTTCTAAATTTGTTCATGGGGTTGTTGGGAGGCTTTGAATCTAAAATATCTGTTAGCTAAAAGAGTTTTTTGTTACATGGGCCAGTCTTCAGCACTACTCACACAACTTTTCTTTCTATTTTATGAAGGCTTTGAAGAGAGACAGAAAGAAACAGAGAATGAGCAAGACAAAATGTCGTCTTTGCAAATTAAGTTCAGAAGCAAGGTCCCATAAATTTAGCTACTTTCTATGTATTAGATTCAAGGAACTAGGTTCACCCCATAATCAAGGGGAAGGTATCATGTCAAGAAAAGAATATTAGGAGATGAGGATCGTTGCTTTTCATTTTATAAGCTTCTTGCGATAGAATATTAAACCATGATATGAGTTTTGGAAAAATCAGAGAGGGATTGGGCCACTGAGTGAACTTGGAGATGAAGATGAATGAAGTTCACTACAAATGTAAATTAGGTTAACATTCACAAAACCACAGTGTTTGAATGAGAATTGGAGAGGTGACTGAATCATGCCTTTCAAAAGAGCAGTGCAAGGAGAGGTTACAGTCTCTTCAAAAAAGGAACGTTATCTTAGGAGTTTTAAAATCAGCAGAGATCATAGTGTTTGAATGAAAGTTATTTCACTAATCCACAACACTTTGACAATTGAACTTCACTGTGTCTCTCATCTCATTTGTAGTCCTTGTCCTCATTCTCCTCCTCCTCCTCCTCCTCTTTCCTTTATGCCATCTTCTTTTGCATCTCAGTGAAATCTGTTGAACAGTTTTAAGCAGATGAGAGACCAATTCAGTTTACCATACTGTCTTACTAATAAATTAACAAAGTGATTTTGCATTTAGCTGCACAGGTACAAGTACTGTATAACTGGAGAATTAGATTTAACCAAACTTTATTACTAAAAATTGGGTCCATGTCCCTGGTGCCAGTCCAATAATGAGGACATGGATTGGGGAAAAAGGAAAAAGAAATGTTATAACTTTTATAGCAAAGGAGAACCACAGGAGACTTCTGTCCCAGAGGCTGTGATTCTGTCCATATAGAGGAATGGGGTGTTTAAAGAGATGATTCAAAGGCTACAATCCACGTGTTCTCTGGTAGGAGTTGTAATTCACTCCAACAAGTGAATAGTCATTTCTTAGATTCTTCTGGTGCCATCCCTGAAGAAAATCTGAATTACTTGATTCCTGTGGTGGGTGTGTGCTCAAGAACAGATAATTCTGCCTAGGATGGGGAAGAAAGATAATTCTATTTCCTCAAGATTACCAAGGGGGAGGGAAAGAGGAAGGGGAAAAAAAAAAAAAAACACCTTAGTTTTAAAAATAAGTTGCAATGGCAGAACTGCAAGGGCTGTATTCAAAGCATAAAGTGTGTACCACTGTTACAATTCCATTTTTAAACCAAAGGTAAAAATTACAATACTGATTAAATTTAAATAGAAAGTTAGCAGAATCAATAGAATAACATTCCATCATAGGATGAGTAACTTCAGGCGTTAGCACAGTAAATAATGACTTGCAAAGAAACACAGGATATGGCAACTAATATTCTACCACCTGCTTCCATGACTTTTACTTCTTTAGCTATCTCATACTAATGGAAACATGCACTATTTGTTTTTCTATGACTGTAATTACTTGAAATAACATTATCAAACTTTATCCAGTTTATGTGAGAGGATTCCCTGCTTTTTGGAGAGTGAATTCTATTCAACTGTGTTTACAGACCATGTTTTCTTTACCTACACATTAGTAAATGGGCATTTGGGTTACTTCCATATCTTGGCTAATTTGAACAATGCAGCACTGTATATGAGACTGCATGTATACATCTAGAATCCTAATTTTAATTATTGGAGAGGGAATAAATATCCACAGATTTTTTTCAAATACCCAGAAAATTTGTCTTTTGACAAAATCTTGTGATTCTTCTCCTTAGTTCTGTAAATGTGCTGTGTCATTTGATGGATTTTCATATGTTCAGCTATGCTTACATTTCAAAAAAGAAGTCTGTCCATATGGAATGATGCTTTTAATTTGATACCAAATTCAATTTGTAACAGTGGCCCACTTTGAGCTTTGAATATGGCCCTTACTGCTCTGCCAGTGCAAATTATTTTTAAAAAGACATGTTTCTCTTCCTCTTGCCCTGCTTCACCTGTAATCCTCTTCCCTTCCTAATCTCAGGGGAAACAAGATTTACCTTTTTTTCCCCATCCAAGGTAGAGTTATCTGTCCTTAAGAACACATCCACTACAGGAACAAAATAATTCAGACTTTGGAGATGGCACCAAATCTCAGAAATGACTACTTCCCAAAATAACAAGTGAATTACAACTCCACACAGAACCCATGGAATGTAGCTTTTGAATCCCCTCTTTAAAAGCCCCCTGTGCCCCCTGATGAAGAGAATCACAGTCTCTGGGACAGAAATCTCCTGTGCTTCCCCTTTTGCTAGCAAAGCTATAAAATTTATTTTTCCTTTTTCTCAAAACTGTGTCTTCAGTATTCAATTGACATTGAGAACAAGGACCAAGCTTTCGGTAATTTTTTTTTTTTTTTTTTTTTTTTTGCATCTATGCTCATTAGGGATATTAGCCTATAATTTTCCTTACTTGAGGTATCTTTTTCTGGCTTTTGTGTCAAAATAAGTATGGTATTCTTAAGTAAGTTTAGAAGTATTACCCACCTCTTTTACAATATTTTGAAAGCATTTGAGAAGAATTGACATTAATTCTTCTTAAATGTATGTCCTAAGTCAGTAGTGAAACTATTTGGTCATGCAGAAAGTTTGATTCTTTCTTCTTTTTTTTTTTTTGTAGTGCTGAGGATTGAACCCAGGGTGTTGTGCATGCAAGGCAAGCACTCTACCAACTGAGCTATGTCCCCAGCCCAGAAAGTTTGATTCTGTTGCAACCACATTAACATTTGTAGGTCTCTTTAAATTTTCTTTTTAATCCAGTTTTGGTAGTTTGTGTCAAGCATTTATGCATTTCTTCTAAGGTACCCAATTTATTAGCATGTAATTGCTCATAGCAGTTACTTATAAACCTTTCCATCTCTGTAGTATTAATTGTAAGATATTCCTTTGATTGTGATGTTTATTTATTTTAATTGTTTTTCTCTTTAATCTAGCTAAAGACTTCTCAATTTTGTTCAACTTTTCAAAAATCTCTTAGGAAACTAAAAGTAAACTTGATTTTTCTATATTTCCTACTGTTTTATTTCTATTCAAATCTTTATTATTTCTTTCCTCCTTTAGCTTTGTGTTAGTTTATTCTTTTCTTAGTACCTTGAAGTGCTCTGTTAGGTTTCATGGTTGTTTTTCTTGTCAAATCTTTATGTACTTCTTAGTACTAAATTTTCTGTATATCCAAATGTTTGCATGTCACATTTTAATTTTCTTCAAGATATTTTTAGATTATCTTTTGATATCTTCTATGACCCAGTGATTACTTAAATGTGTTGTTTAATTTCCAACTGCTTGTTAATCTTATAGTTTTTTTCCTCTTACTGACTGATACTGAGTTTTATTCCATGGTTGTATTGCTGAAAGCTCTGTCCTTGTCCCCCAATGCCAATTCAGTAACAAGGACACAGTTTTGAGAAAAAGGAAAAAGGTTTATTACTTTGATAGCAAAGGAGAAACAAAGGAGACTCCTGTCCCAAAGGCTGTGATTCTACCCATCATCAGGAACAGGGTTTTTTTTAAAGAGGTGATTCGGAGAAAATGAGATTATGGAGGATAGATCAGGAAGGAGAAGATGAAGAAAAAAAAGATCAGAGAGGAGGAGGTTAGGGAAAAGATAAAAGAGAACAAGATCAGGGAAAAGGTTGGGGAAAAGAAGATCAGGGAGGAGAAGATCAAGAAGGAGAAGGCTAGGGAAAAGAAGATCAAGGAGGAGAAGGTCAGGGAGAAGAAATTTGGGAAAAAGGAAAAAAAAATGTAAGTTTCAAAGCCACAAGGGATATGGTCAAAGCTTCAAGTGAACCTCTATTATAGTAGTTGAAAAGATGTTTGGTATGGTTTCAAGATTTTAAAGTTTGCTGTCTTGTTATGTGATGTAACCTGTTATCTACCTTGAAGAATGCACTATGTGCACTTGAGAAGAATATGTATTCTGATACTGAATGGTAGTAAAATGTTCTATAAATGTGTCAGGTCCACATGGTCTAAAGTGTTTTTCATGCTCCCTGTTTTCGTAATTGAAATTCTGTCTGTGTGTTCTGTACATAAGTGAAAGTAATGTATTGAAATCTATTATTTCTGTGTTCCTATTTCTAACTTGAGTTTTGTGAATATTTGCTTCTTATGTTTACAGCTCTGATATTTGGTGAAAAAAAAATATATATATATACACACATACACACATGCATACAAACATATATATTTAATTATTGCATCTTTCTTGTGAATTGACCTTTTATTATTACATAATGCCTCTTTTTGTCTTGTGATAGAAGCAAATGTGACTCCATTTTGTTTTATGACTTCATACTGTAAAACAACCATGCCAAGGAGAAGGGTCATGACTGGGCAAGATGTTCTTTTCCTTTTACTATGAAACCTTTAAGAACACTGAACTATCTAATGGGGCATTGTTTCTGTAACTAGGGTAATGAGGCTCTGTTTCTGTAGCTGGGGTGATTGGGCTAACTGTGATTGGTTAGGCTTCCCCGCACTCTCCCGCTTCTGTAACCCGGCTTGCTTTCATTGGCTAGACTCCCTAACATCCCTTTTGCGGTTTTTAAGCTTATAAGGAGCGCCCTTGTAATTGTTCAGGGCTGATCAGGGGAACAGCTTTATGTTTTGGTCAGCCGCCACCGGTATGCTTCAATAAAGGCTTGATTTGATTATACGTGAGTGGTCTGGAAGTCAGTTTATGCAACCCCGGGATGAAGCTTTAACTATAACAGTCTCTTATCACTGCTTCTAACTTAAATTCCATTTTATATGATGTAAAAATAGCCACTCTTATTCTGTTGGTTACCATATATATGTGACATTGGTTTCTATTCTTTCACACTCAACCCTTAAGTCTAAAGTGAGTTTTTTTTTATCTTTTTGTTTTTGTGTATTTTACTGGTATATTATGATCATACATAATAGTTGCATTCAATGTGATCATTTGTGCATACACATAATGTAATTTGGTCATTTTCATAAATAGCATACAGTTAGATCTTTATATTTTTAATATATTCAATAAAAGGGGCAGAATTTTACTGAAGAATTTAGTTAATTCACTTTTATGTATTTATTCATTTGCTTATTTTTGTGGTGCAGAAGATTAAAACCAGGGTTTCATTCATGCGAATCCTGCATTTTACTATCACTGTTACACCTTCATCATGAGAGTTTAATATATTTCTATTTAAATTAATCATTAAATAATTAACTATATAACAAATTTTAATAATTAAGTAATTAACTATAATAATTAAATATTAATTATTTAATTTAAATGTCTTTTTACTTTTTATCTATTTTTCTTTCTTGATGTTTTCTTTTATGTTCATTGAATTTTTTTCTATTGACATGCCTAGATCCCTTTTAATTTTCTTTTGTGTATATTCTATACAAAATATTTTTTGTTGTTACCATGGAGCTTACTTTAAAATGTTTTAGTTACAACAATCTATTTTAAGATGACAACAACTGAACTTCAATCACACATGGAAATTTAACACTTTTATGGCCTCCCATACACGTTATATTTTTCTCATATTGCACTTTTAATTTTAGTGTTGAGAATTTGTTTTAAACTGACAAAATTTGTATACATCTATCATGAAAAACATTGTTTTGAAATGTGTACACATTTGGAATGGTTAAACCAAGGTAATTAAAATATGAATTATCTCATTTTTATTTTTTGTTAAGAACACTTAAAATCTATTGTTAGAAATTTTCTATAATACAACACCTCACCATTTACTCTGATCATCATATAGTATACTAGACCTTTTGAATTTATTCCTTGTGTGTAACTGAAAATTTGTATCCTTTTACCATTTCCCTAGTACACCCACCACACACATGAGAACCTGAAAACTATTCTACTCAAAACATCTATGAGCTCAAATTTTTCAGATTTCATATACAAGTGAAATCATCTAGTAATTTTCTTTCTGTGTCTGTATTAATTAAGGTTTGATAAAGTCCTCCAGGTTCATCCATATTTTCACAGAAAAAGTTGTCTTTTATTAAAAATAAAGCTGAATATTCCATTACATGTCACACACTATATTATGTATATTTACTCTATACTCATTATCCATTCATCTGTTGACAGACACTTAATTGATTCTGTATCTTAGCTATTTTGAATAACAATGCCATGAACAAGAGAGCACAGATATGTCTTCAATAGGCTGATTTTTTTTTTAATAGTCGGAATTGTTTTTTAGTCTTTTTACTATGATGATAATGCAGAGAGGAAAGTGCTGGAAATAAAAATGTTGAGTGCAACAAGTTATCACAAAGCAAAGCCTCCCAGGCCCAGCGCCCAGGTCCAGAGCAACACAGCTGGCCCTGCTGGGCCCCATGCTCCTCCTGCACCTCTTGTCCTCTCTCTCCACAGAGTGAATCATTATCCACACTTTTATGGGGCTGTTACTATTGTTAATAAGTAGAGGGGGGAAAATAAATCAAAGTATAGATACCCTGCTCGGATACAGCCAGCTCCTAGGTCTTGCCACATCCCTCCCCTTCCCCCCCACCCTCCCCCTTCCCTTCCCCCCCACCCTCCCCCTTCCCTTCCCCCCCACCCTCCCCCTTCCCTTCCCCTTCCCTTCCCCTTCCCCCCACCCTCCCCCTTCCCTTCCCCTTCCCCCCCACCCTCCCCCTTCCCTTCCCCTTCCCCCCCACCCTCCCCCTTCCCTTCCCCTTCCCTTCGCCTTCCTCCCCACCCTCCCCCTTCCCTTCCCCTTCCTTTCCCCTTCCCTTCCTCCCCTCCCCCCTTCCAGGACCCTGTAGCCCTGGGCACCCAGACTCCCAATCTGATATCCTGACTTTGTTCTTTAAATAACCAGCTTATTAGCAAAATAACAGCACTAACACCTTCCTCACCCTGCTCAGGTCTCCCTCTTTCAATGCAATGCTGATGGCTGCTCCCCTGGCTCCTGTCAAGTAATCTGTTCCTGTCACTGGGCTACACATGCCAAGGGGCTGCCAGTTTGCCTGCATCCCAGTGCCTAGCCCAGTAATTTTCAGGATGATTGAGCCCTCGCTCCAAGGTCAGGGCCTCAGTCTCCCCCTCTGCCTCCTTCAGGGTCACAGGAGTTTAAGTGAGCTGGTGGTTTAGAATGATGTGAGGCACAGAAGGGCCTCTAGCCAAGTGCTCACTGTGGGCAGGTAGACCTGGAGAGGCCGGGGGCGCCTTCCTTGGGCACAACCAGGCATGTCTGAAAATGACTAAACTTCCACAGGTACTCACTCTCAGCTCTCAGTCCTTATCACTTCTGTGACAACACCTACTCAGCCAAAGGCAACCACAGTCCATGGCTGGTAGGACAGACAAGGGTTGGGTTGGGGGGCCTGGTTGGGGACTGCTAATTATTGGGGCCCTTTTCACAGTTAACAATAAGGCTGGCACTGCACGATCCTTGTGCTCAAAGAAGCACTTCTACATTATAGTCTCGACATCCAACTTTATTTTATTATAATAATTTGTGACATTTGCATATTTTTTTATTTATTTATTTTTTTTAATTTTTTATTGTTGGTTGTTCAAAACATTACAAATTTCTTGACATATCATATTCCACACTTTGATTCAAGTGGGTTATGAACTCCCACCTTCACCCCATACACAGATTGCAGAATCACATCAGTTACACATCCATTGATTTACATATTGCCATACTAGTGTCTGTTGTGCTCTGCTGCCTTTCCCATCCTCCACCCTCCCCCCTCCCCACCTCTCCCCTCCCCTCCCCTCCTCTCTCTTTACCCCCTCCACTGTATAACCCTGAGGGTCTCCTTCCATTTCCATGCAATTTCCCTTCTCTCTCCCTTTCCCTCCCACCACTCATCCCTGTTAAATGTTAATCTTCTTCTCCTGCTCTTCGTCCCTACTCTGATCTTAGTTACTCTCCTTATATCAAAGAAGACATTTGGCATTTGTTTTTTAGGGATTGGCTAGCTTCACTTAGCATAATCTGCTCTAATGCCATCCATTTCCCTGCAAATTCTATGATTTTGTCATTTTTTAATGCAGAATAATACTCCATTGTGTATAAATGCCACATTTTTTTTATCCATTCGTCTATTGAAGGGCATCTAGGTTGGTTCCACAGTCCTGCTATTGTGAATTGTGCTGCTATGAACATCGATGTAGCAGTGTCCCTGTAGCATGCTCTTTTTAGGTCTTTAGGGAATAGACCAAGAAGGGGAATAGCTGGATCAAATGGTGGCTCCATTCCCAGCTTTCCAAGAAATCTCCATACTGCTTTCCAAATTGGCTGCACCAATCTGCAGTCCCACCAGCAATGTACAAGTGTACCCTTTTCCCCACATCCTCTCCAGCACTTGTTGTTGTTTGACTTCATAATGGCTGCCAATCTTACTGGAGTGAGATGGTATCTTAGGGTGGTTTTGATTTGCATTTCTCTGACAGCTAGAGATGGTGAGCATTTTTTCATGTACTTGTTGATCAACCACTCCATTCACAATATCTTCAAAAAAAATAAAATACTTGTGAATCAACCTAACAAAAGAGGTAAAAGACTTATACAATGAAAACTACAGAACCCTAAAGAGAGAAATAGAAGAAGATCTTAGAAGATGGAAAAATATACCCTGTTCATGGATAGGCAGAACTAACATCATCAAAATGGCGATATTACCAAAAGTTCTCTATAGGTTTAATGCAATGCCAATCAAAATCCCAACGGCATTTCTTGTAGAAATAGAGAAAGCAATCATGAAATTCATATGGAAAAATAAAAGACCCAGAATAGCAAAAACAATGCTAAACAGGAAGTGTGAATCAGGCGGTATAGCGATACCAGACTTCAAACTATACTACAGAGCAATAGTAACAAAAACAGCATGGTACTGGTACCAAAACAGGCGGGTGGACCAATGGTACAGAATAGAGGACACAGAAACCAATCCACAAAACTACAACTATCTTATATTTGATAAAGGGGCTAAAAGCATGCAATGGAGGAAGGATAGCATCTTCAACAAATGGTGCTGGGAAAACTGGAAATCCATATGCAACAAAATGAAACTGAATCCCTTTCTCTCGCCATGCACAAAAGTTAATTCAAAATGGATCAAGGAGCTTGATATCAAATCAGAGACACGCCGTCTGATAGAAGAAAAAGTTGGCTACGATCTACATTCAGTGGGGTCGGGCTCCAAATTCCTCAATAGGACACCCATAGCACAAAAGTTAATAACTAGAATCAACAAATGGGACTTACTCAAACTAAAAAGTTTTTTCTCAGCAAAAGAAACAATAAGAGAGGTAAATAGGGAGCCTACACCCTGGGAACAAATCTTTACTCCTCACACTTCAGATACAGCCCTAATATCCAGAGTATACAAAGAACTCAAAAAATTAGACAATAAGAGAACAAACAACCCAATCAACAAATGGGCCAAGGACCTGAACAGACACTTCTCAGAGGAGGACAGACATTTGCATATTACACATAGTTACAAATCGTTCCCTTCCTCATACCTATCCCATCAAGGAGGCCAGGCAGCTGTTGGCAGATGAGAGAATGGGGACCAGAGGGGCTGGCTGCCTTGTGGAAGACTGAGCTTACTGCAGGCTCCCTGGGGGCCAGTAGGAACCCCAGATGGCCCAAAGGCCAAGAGGCTCCTGGGTCGTTCTGCCACGTGGGTGGATGGAGGCGAGGGGACTTCCTCCTTTCCTCCCTCTTTCTTTCTTTCATTAACTTTTACTATGAACCCCATTGAGTGCCAGGCCCATGCCAGCTGTGGGCTGTACAGAGGGAAGAAGCAGTGCTCCTCGCCCCTGGGGAGCTGTGGTCAGACCAGGTGGCAGATCTTAAACCAAAGTTTCCACAGAGCACTAATTGGGGGCTGGGCGACCCTGCACCAGTCCCCAGCCTCACAGAGTCTCATGAAGCAGCACCTTGGGAGGTGGCTTGAGATTGTGATGGGATGGAGCAGTGTCAGGTGCTGTGTTTGGCACCAAAGGGACCCAGGAGGTAGCTCCTGCAGTGAGGATTCCCCTGAAGGAGGGATGATGAACCAGTGGTGGTGTTAAATATGGGTGTGGCTTCAGTATTCTTGGAGGCAGGGGCAGAGAGCAGACAACCCAGCCCTTGTCCTGTGTGGGGTTAGGCAAAGTGGAGCTGAGGGGCAGGAACTCCATCTGGGTGGGCCATCATCCCTGGGCCACTAGTAGGGTCGGTCTCTGCTCCCCTTCCCTTCCTGAGGCTATCTCAGCATCGGCTCCAGCCTTTTGGGTGTGGCAAGAGTTAGCTTTGAGGTAGTCAGAGTTGGGCTGCTGTGCATTCTCTGGCAAGTATCTTCTCTCTGAGGCTGTTTCTTGTAAGACTGCTGTGATCACCACAACCACCTCCAAGCAGGGAGTTATGCTCAGGCCAAAGGAAACCAGCCTGTACACAGCAAGGATCACCTCAGGAGTAGGCACTGCATGAAGGGCTGGCACACATCAGAGGTGCTGCGCCTGGCTCCTGGGCGGCCTCAGGCCGGCTGGGCTGCTGGTCAACTCAGCAGATCAGCCTGCCTAGGCCTCAGCCCTGGCCACTGGCCCGCGGGTGCCCCAAGTCTCCCCTCATCCTGCGCCAGTATGCTGAATTTGTTTCCTTTGTTTCCAGTGAGATTGCTGGATCATATGACAGTTCTAATCTTATTTTTTGAGCACCTTCCATTCTATTTTCCATAATAGCTAAAATGATATTGATTTCTATCCAATTCTCTTTTTACATTTTCTCAGGTGATCATGTAGCTTTTGTCCTTCATTCCGTTAATGTGCATTTACAAATTTGCATAAGCTGACCCAGTCTTCCATCCTTGGTTTAAATCCCACTTGATCATGATAAATAGTTCTGTTAATGTAGTATCTGTTTGAATATTTTGGCATATATGTAAATTAAGGATATTGGCTTGTAATTTTCTTTTCCTATAGTGTCCTTTTCTGCTTTTAGTATGAAGGTAATGCTAGTATAGTAAAATGAGTTAAAACTATTCCTGTTCTTCACAATTTTGGAAGCATAGAAAAGCACTGGTCTTACTTCTTTAAATGTTTGGTAAAATTTCACAGTGAAGTTATAAGGTATTTTAAAGTTTTTTTTTTTTTTTTAAATTGCATCATTTTTATATTGAGTCAATTAACACATTTTTACAGTATTTTATTTTTGTTCTTTCATTTTCTAATTTCTATAACATAATTCAAAGTTTCTTTGTAACATTATATTTTCTACTAGCCAGTTTAGCTATTTTTATCAGTGGGTTTTATACTTTTGAATGTTTTCATTTCATGGTTTATTATCTTTTCATTTCAGAATGAAGAATCCCTTTAGTATCTCTTATAATGCAGGTCAAGTGGGATTCCTCCACTGTTAGCTAAACTGGGAAAGTGGTTTCCTCTTCTTCAGTTTTGAAACAAAATTGAAAACTATTGTATTTTGTTAGATACATTTTGTTTTGTATAGTATTTTATCCCTCTCTGGTCTTTAAGGTATCTTCTAGGAAATTTGCTTATGGTCTTGCAAACTTTCTTTCACATGTTATGAGTCATTTTTCTCTGGTTTTAAAAATTCATCATCTTTGACTTTGATTGTAATTATTTCAAACTAGAGACCTGCTTTAATTTATTCTATTTGGGGTCTTTTGGGGTTCTCAAATTTTTATATCTATGTTTCTCTCCAAATTTAGGAAATTTTCAGTCACTCTTTCTTTATAAAGCTTTATGCCCCATTCTCTTTTTATGATTTACATAATGGTATATTGATTGGATTGATATTATATGTCTCTTAAGTTTTCTTCATTCATTTTAATTTTTTGTTTTGTTTCTTTAATTTTAAATGATCTATATTGGATTAACTGATTCCTCCAATTATTTGATCACATCTGTTGTTGTATTCCTTTAAGTGATTTTTTTTCCAGTTAATTTGGGTGTTCATGAATTCCAAAGTTTTTTTGCTTACTAATTACATTTTCTCTCTTTATATAAATGCTCTTTTTCTGAGCTAATTGAACATCTATGGAAATTATTTTGAATTATCTCTCATGGGAATTATACATATTTTCCTGGGACACTTCCTGAAGATTTATATTGTGCCTTTGCTTGGCTCATGTTTGTCTTTTTCTATGTCTTTATTAAAAATTTTGCATTGATATTGGTGCATTTGTACAAAATATGCACCTTCTTAGAGTGTTTATGGACTAACTTTTTAGAAAAAAGACCATCATGGATTAACCTGACTGGAGCTTCTGAGACCTCTCAGATTCTCACCTGTGTTTTCTTTATATGTGTACATGTAAAGTACTAATTAAAGGGATTTCCTGCCTTCTATTTATTAAGAGTTTGTGATTTCCTCACCACATTGAGAGTAGGCTCTATAGCTGTATCTTCTTGCTTGCAAGAACCCTACATTTCCTTGTTCTTAATGCAGTTCCTATTAATGCTCCAATAATAAAAGATAGATCTCATTCCCTTGGGAACTCTCTGAAAAGCCAGTTTTCCAGATATGTGCTTAATCTCCCACTCCCCTTTTTCAAGTTCTTAACAAAGAGTGAGACATGACAGTAATCAGTCATTCAGGGAAAACAAAAAAAACAAGATGAAAAGCAAGGATGTTTGGGTATATTCTCAACACATCCCTTTTCTCCTAGGGAGAAGCTCTCATACTATGCACCTTCCCCAAGTTGTACAAAGCAATGGTGACCATTCTAAGCCAAATTCGTCTTTCTGTTGTTCTCAGCATCTCTAAGACTTCCGATCTATTCTAGTTTCTTCAGTGAGGAGTGTGGGAAATAGAAATTAGTTCTGAAGGCAGGGCTTTGAAGAGTTTGAATGGAATATTGGGTAGATGTTTGAATCTCTCATTATCCCTGAAAGGGAAAGGTGCATTCTATATCTATCTCTTAGTGTTTGGTTGTACAGACACGGTAGAGGGACTGATGTGGGTACTGTGAAATTGTTCTTCCAACACATTTTAATAGGACTGTACTCAGATTTAGGCTTCTCTAGGATACTGAAGCTTCATAGTTGGATTCTTGGCTTTTCATAAAGATATTTTAATCAGTGTATTATTGTTCAAACTTTCTGTGAGGGACAAGAGCTATGACTTTCTATTCTTTCACCTGTTGAACACATAACCTTTTTTGATTTGAATGCTGAGGATATTGATTGTTTTATTCATTAACCTTAATTAAGAACAATATCTAGTTGTCATCATTCTCTCTTTTCAAAAACTGGTAATAATCTATGTAATTAAAAATGGTATCATTCTTTAGAATTCCTATCTTGGATTCTTAGGATTCCACTCTCTAGTCACAGGACTCCAAATGAAAAACAACCTGCTACAGAAGAGTTTTAAGGGCCATAATAGGAATGATTTAATAAATGTTATAATTTAATATAATAAATTTGTATTAATTTCTAAGGGATTTAAATTTATTTGAACAAATTTTCATAAAATATTGGTAGGTAGTGCAATACTTGGGGGAATTAGAGCTTTGAAATCATGTTTCCATGATCTTGAGAAAGTATCTAATTCTCATTCTAGATTTTTTTTTTAATTGAACCCAGGGGCATTTTACCACTGAGAAAAGAACCCAGCTCTTTTTCTTTCTTTCTTTCTTTCTTTTTTTTTTAAATTTTGAGACAAAGTCTCACCTAGTTGCCTGAGGCTTTGCTGAGTTACTGAGGTTGGCCTTGAATTTGTGATCCTCCTGCTTCAGACTCCTGAGTCCCTGAGATTATAGGTGTGTGGTGCTGTGCCTGGCTAGATTACTTTCTTAACATCTGTACTGAAAAGTGCACTTTGCTGGTTTATTGGAAAGATTATGAAAGTTTCTAATATAGTGTCTTCAGTAAAGTAGGTTATCCATAAGTGTTGGCAAACTTCCTCTTCTTGTGGTACTTATAGCTTAAAGGTCTAAATAGATCGAAGATCTAAAAGTTACTTTGTTGTTTCTGGCATTACAAAAAACAATGTATCTTTCCTGTTCTTTGACAACTATAAATTAGGAGACAAATGCTTGGAATTAGTTGCAAACGAGTCTTTCTAGAAAAGAGCAATAGTTGCAATTACCAAGGGGTGATAACCAACCTTATTCTTATCTCTTAAGGAGATGGTCATTCTTTAATATATGTCTTAAAAAAAAAACAGATAAGCTTTTAAATCTTATCTGTGCCATTAAAATGTAAGATTTTTTCCCTGTGTACTTTGCAGACTATGACCTGTCTTTCTCATTATTAGTCAGTTTAATTCAGTTGACTTCCCCATTAATAGTAGTCTAAGATTTCAAGATTAGAAATATTGTTTCACGTATTTTACAAAAAGAAATGAAACTAATGAAAAAATGAAAAATCATTAATATATTTGAGGAAAGAATTCTAAGGAATATTACATAAAGTCGAAATAATTATGAATACAATAAATATAATTATAATATATTTGAATGATTTATAAGAGGAAACAAATTGCTTATTCAGACATAATATAACAGATTTGCCACAGGCATGATAAAGATATTTTCCACATTTCCCAAGTCAAATTACATTTAGTGAAATGTACCACTCTTAAATGTAAAAATTATATAATTTATAGACATTACACTCTCTATATTTGTAAAGCTTTTGTGTAAATAAATTTATTTAACTTTCTGGTTCACATAGTACCATTATCAAAAATATGAGTACCTGTATGCTACTGTTTTTTTTTTTTTTTTTTTTTTGCTGTTAAAAGTTAAAATCTTCTTTATTGGCATTCATAGTTTATATTTATGTAGCTGATTTTCCTAGAATTATTGAGGTATAGCCGACAAATACAAATTATTTATATTCAAGGTATATAACCTGATGGTTAAAATATGATTACATTTTGAACCAGTTGCCACAATCAAGGTAATTTTCAAACCCACCACATTACATGTTACTTATTTTTGGTAAGCATTTTAGTCAGCTTTTTATTGCTGTGACAAAAAAGACCCCAAAAGAACAATTTATCAGAGGAAAAATTTACTCTGACTCACAGTTTTAGAGGTTCAACCTATGGTTGGCCATTTCCATATCTCTGGTCCAAAGGTGAGACAGAAGGGCATGATGGAGGATAACTGTTCAGTTCATGACAGCAAGGTAACAGAGAGAGCTCAATTCACCAGTGACAAAATATATATCCCCAAAAGGCATGTCCCAGTGACCTAATTTCTTCTAATATCAATAAATGTGAGAAATCCATCAAGTAGTAAAGGAATAATCCATAAATTTGTTAGTCACTATAAAATTTTTATTTTAAAAAATTAAATTTTAAATATGTCTGGAATTAGATTTAATATGTCTTCCTCTTGCTATCTAAATATATCCTCAACTCTACCCCCAAGTGAGAACACTTTCATTAATGAAGTAAATATAATCACCATGCAGACTTTCCATGAGGGAATCTAGAAATCATCATCAATTCATTTTTCTTTATTCTCCTTTAATAAACCACAAATTCAATTCCTTCTAACCTCACTGAAAACTTGTTGATGTAGGCCACTACTCATCTTTGGTATACGAAGAAGACGGCATTCCAAATGTTTCTTCTTCTTCTTCTCTCCATTGCTCTTCTTTCATTCATATTATATCAGCAAGATAAAACTAAAATATAAATCAGATCACCACATTTATTCACTTGAAATCTTTCAGAAGTATCCCATTGCACATAAAGTAAAATCTAGAAATTTTTCCTTGACACACAGAAATAACTTGCACTTCCTCGTTCTTATTCTTATTGTATATCTTCCAACTTATTTGGACTACTTAAATCACAGGAAGACTGGTATCTTTCTGTGCCTTAACACGTCAGACTCTAGACTTTTTCTCACCTCATGTTTTCTTCATATATCCTTCCTTTTGCATGGAATGTTACTTTCATCATTCTTTGCATCATTGTTTAGTATCTATTTATATTTTTAAATTTGTAGCTCACCATAATACTATTACAATTTTTTTAGTTTTATTTTTCATTAGTCATTTGCCCTTCACATGTCTGTCATCCAAAGATCCATGAAGCATACCTGAAAATTATCTCTTTTGTCTCTTTTTTTTTAAAAAGAGAGAGAGAGAGAGAGAAATTTTTTTAATATTTATTTTTTAGTTATCGGCCAGCATAACATCTTTGTTTGTATGTGGTGCTGAGGATCGAACCCGGGCTGCACGCATGCCAGGCGAGCGCGCTATCACTTGAGCCACATCCCCAGCCCCTCTTTTGTCTCTTAATACGCTGCTTGGTGCATAGCATTTAAACAACTACTATAATAATGTGTGAATTATTTTTCAATCATATTAGAAATTTGTTTTCTGAAAAACATCCTTTAAAACAAAAGAAAAAATATCAAATCCTATAAAAATATATTCTAATTCTAGCAATTTCACAGAAATTAACTTTAGAATCCAAATTGCAAAGATTTCATGATGTATGCTTTACAGAGGTACAAAAAGGGACAAAAGCACAGATTAATGGTGAAGGAGACATCTGTCAAGAGCTCACTGTGTTTTCAGTGTTTAATAGTTCATTTATATATATATTTAATTTATTTTCAAAATGATGTGGAGATTATTGTCTTTCATTTAGAAATGACAAAGTGAAACTAAGTAGTTTATAAAAATCCCCAAAGTTATCATTACTCATGAGTGGAAAAAAAGTAGAATTTCAACACATGTTTACCTGACATAAAGGTTAATTAATTTTCCTTAATTAATTTAAATATTGTTTACAATCACAGGAATTGGTAGGGGAGCAGTCAAGAATTAGGCCAAAGTACTGTAACTCCAAACTACGTACGTATGATTTCAGTTATAATGCAACTGCCTAATGTACATCAAGTCTTTGTCTTAAATAAGTAACAATAATGACTCTTATATTAATATTTTATCTTAATTTGAAAATTAGCTGCAAAGCATTATCCTTTTAAGAAAATATAGGAGGTATAGAGAATTCAATACCCAGGGATGAAAATAACAAAAAAAAAAAATTAAAATAATTAAAATCAAATATACTCAGTAAATGTCTTTTTAAAATATATTTCCAACACTGTACTACTAAAGATGGAAGGAAAAAAGGACCTGTTCCCTACCTGTTTGTTTACAAAATACATGTTTCATCAAACTAAAGGTACTGAATTTAAAAATTAGCATGTCTGCATTCATTTCTTTCAATAATGGATGTAGGATTTATCAAGATTGGCTATATTTGTAGATCATAGAGAAGGAATTTTTCTCTAAATGGAAGTGTAATAATAGGCTGTAAAGGAAATACTTAAACTAATTTTAGAATATTAAAATCCCAATACTCTTACCATTAAAGAAAATCATTTGTACATATTTGCCAAAAGTACATTAGCAATTGAATAAAGGCCACATGTAAAAGTAAAAGCTGATAAAGCAACAACAAAATATTTGACTGCAGCACTTTTTAAAAAGCTGTAGGATAATTTTCATTCTGAGAAATCTCAAATAACCTAACAACATTTTAAATTGTTATCTTTCTGTAATGTCAGTACTTTCATAATTATAAATTTAAGAAACACTATAATAAAATGGAAAAAGTACATATATAATTTTAAATAAAATGTGTAGATTTCTGCAGCCAAAATTTATCTATTAAAAAAAAAATTCTTGATTTCTCTAGGAAAGTGTAAGCCCTGGAAATTTATGATAACAATATTTATAAAATTTCTATTCATGTTAATTTTATTTTCTCATCAAATAGTAACAAAAATAAGTTTTTCTCTCTCTGATAATTTTTTAAAAGTTTTTATCACTATATCTATGTCATATTTTGGAGTTATTGCACTTTAAGTAATTTTAAGTCGCATATAATGCATATATTTTGGATAAAATTTTTTTTAGTGATAGAAATTAAAGAAAATGCACTGCTTCATTCAAATATGTGAAAAGACTATGACATAAGAAGAAAAATGAAATTCCTTGTTTAAAGAGAAAAATGTTAAAAATAGAAAATGATAAAGTTAGCTTATAATTTTGTTTCTCTTACTGACACTAATGAGACACAAATGGCCCAGTCATTCTGAATAGCAATGTTTCTTTAAACAGAAGAAGGATAAAATGAAAATCAACTCAAACCTACCCATATGACATGTGCATTAATCGTACAACTGCATCATAAATACATGACTTAATTGTGAAGTATTAAAACTTAAAAAAAATAGACTTAAATTTGTCACCAACATAAAAGACTTGAACAGAGGTATCCTACAAATTACTTACTTCATTGCCAAATCAAGGAGAACATTAATTGACTTTACTTGGAGAAAACAAATTACTGAACATCATGGATTTGTTCTGTATCCTGGAAAAGAGTCAGTGAAGCAATAACTACCAATGATTTTCTTCACTTCAAAATAGATAGCATTTATTTTGACATGTTAAACTACTTTCTGGTAGGTAATAGAATTTTCATTAATGAGTAGCTAGGTCAAACTACTGATGTCTCACATTGCATCCAGACTTAGGTTTTGAACTTTTACTGACATGCTGAATTTCAGAAAAGAGAGAATCCTAATTTTGTACAGAACTTATACAAATAATAAAGAATATTTTGTGTTTCAATTAGCCAAACATGTTTTTTTGTTGTTTTTTTTTTTTCTGGAAATTTTTTCATTATCGAAGGTAAATCTGTTCTCTGCAAAGATGGTGGGCCTCTACTGCTTGGGGATATTAGAATTTTATTATTGGGTTAAAAAAATCTTTACATATGACTATGAATTGCTATTTTCTATAAGTAAATCAGTGGTATCAAAGATTTTTAAAGATGTTAAACAGATTACTTTCTGTTTCTTATCTTACCTAAATACAGAGAGTATTAGAGAAGGCAAGTGCTTCTGAACCACAGCAGGAAAGAACTCATAGCCAATATTAAATTGCTAAAGTGGGAAGTTTCTTAATGAATTGGGCTGCTGTAACAGAATTGTCATAAATTGGGAAGAGTTTGAATGCCAGACATTTACTTCTCACTTTTGGAGGCTGGGAAGTATAAGATCAAGGCCCTGGCAGATTTGGTGTCTGATGAAGGCTGCATTCTTATTTATAGATAGTGTCTGTTTATCATGTCTTTTCATGGTAGAAGAGTCAAAGCAGGTCCCTGGGTCTCCTTTTATTACAACACAAATCCCACCTACTAGTGCCCTGTACCCATAATGTAATCATCTCCCAATCTCCAAATATCACATTGGTGATGAGATTGCAACATATGAATTACAAAGTGACATAAAAATTCAAAGCACAAAGAAATAAATTAAAGAATTATGTCAATCAACAAATATATGAAAAAATGTTCATCATCTCTAATAAATAGAGAAATGCAAATCAAAACTACTCTAAGATTTCATATCTATCCAGTCAAATGGCAATTATGAAGAATGTAAGCAACAATAATTGACGGCAAAGATGAGGGGGGAAAAGGTATACTCAAATGTTGCTGGTGGGACTGCAAATTGGTGCAAAGGAGATTCCTCAGAAAACTGGGAAAGGAGCCACCATTCAATTCAGCTATACCACTTCTTGGTTTATACCCAAAGGACTTAAAATCAGCATGACACGACCACATCAATGTTTATAGCAGCTCAACTCACACTAGCTAAACTATGGAACCAACCTAGATATCCTTCAGCAGATAAATGGATAAAGAAAATGTAGTATATATACACATTTGAATATAACTCATCCAGAAAGAAAAATGAAATTATGGCATTTGTAGGTAAATAGATGGAACTGGAGAATATCATGCTAAGTGAAATAAACCAAACTCAAAAAACCAAAAGCTGAATATTTTCTCCGATGTGCAGATGCTGATCCATAATTGGGGATGGGAGTAGGAAAGAATGAAAGAAATTTAGATTGTGCAAAGTAGAGTGAGGAAAGGGGTGGGACTGTGGTGATGGGAAGGACAATAGAATGAAAGAGACATTGTTATCCTATATACATGTATGATTACACTACTGGTTTGACTCTGCACCATGTAGAGCTAGAGGAATGAGAATTTGTGTACGATGTGTCAAAATGCATTCTACTGTCATGTATGACTAATTAGAACAAATTAAAACAAATTTAAAAAGAAATATGTATCAAAGAATTTGAGTTGTTTGTTACTGACACAAGCAGTGTCCTGAAACCAAGTATTATATCCATGAGTTCAAGATTTCTTTTGTTTTTCATATTTTAACCTTTATGTATTCTCAAATATATAAAATGATAGAATCTTACAACCACAAAAGTAATCAGGAAGTAAATAATGCAACATTCTTTTAAATTCTAGGGAGAAATTTTTCCTTATTTATATTTAGCTTTTAAGAAGGAGGGCAGACTTGTGGATGAATACTCCTGAAATAGGAGAGCTATACCTAAATGCAAAGCCATCTTAAGCATTTAACACCAATGTTCTTTAATTATTTTATGCATTACTTCTGTATTGCTCCTGATGACACAGAGGGTGATATTGTGTTGAAAAGTAGTTACAGAAGTTGAACTGCATAAATATGAAGGCAGATTCAGGAAACTTTTATCTACACATCTGCTTATATTCTCTGTATTTTCTTACATATGAACAGGAATGGAAATGACAATGATTGTCAAATGTGTTACCTGTACTTGCCACATGAATGTCATCTTAGGCTTAATAGAAATGCAAATTTTCATGTTCCACCTAAACCTACTGAACAGTGTCTACAAGCATGAAACCCAGCAATCTATATTTTAATAAGTTTCCCAGGTATTTTTTACAGGCAATAAAGTTTGTAAACAACTGACCTAGGCTTAAATATCTAAACCTAAGAGGGAAAGTTTGATTGTAATGTAGATTAAATAAGCATTTATGTTGATAAGTAAGCAGTGGCACAGAACATACTGAGGAAACATATAAACAAAGATATAGACTTAAGGAAATGTGATAGCGCACAAGTGTGAAATGTTTACAGGCAATTATTATCCCATAGAAGTAATGAGTTGCCCCTGAATTGTTTGCATTTTATGAACCAAGTAATAACCTTTGGACCACAAACTTACAATAGCAGAAAGAAGGCTGATCAAGATGTACAGTACTCATGGAAAACAAACATGCTACAATCCTATTAAATTTTGTACACAAAAGATAGTGGGTAAGTTTGAACTTTCAACAGGATGGATCCAGAGGCAATGGGAAATGATAATTAAGGGACAGATTGACTGCCAGTGAATGAGTCTTTATGATGCTGTTAATATAATTCTGTAATTTTTTATGGAAAATTTACTCTAGTGTTTTCTCATTTTCAAAATGGAATGTATATAATGTAAAGATCCCTTTTGTCTTTTACTATTATAGTGTGTGTGTGTTCATGTGTGTGTGCACTTGAAGGAATGAGAGTGATATTCGTACAGTAAGTTATAAGTGGCTGAACGAAAGGAAACTGCATCCAATCCACAGATTCTGAAATTTTAGCTTAATGAAGAATATGAATGAGTATTAGGTGGTGGTTATGGTTAAGATATGAGATGGCCATCAAAAGTTCAAATGTGAGACAACTCAAGAAACTTTAGAAGTGAAATGATTGAGTTATGGGAATCTGAATATAATCAGTGTGTTAATCCCCTGATCAGGATTAACTGCGTGGTAACTGTAAGCAGGCAGCATGTGTTTGAGGAGGTAGGTCATTGGGGATTCACCTTTGCCCTTTATTTTGTCCTAGCTGAGTAGAATTTTCCTTCCTGATGCCATGTCCTAAGCCACTTTTTTCCACCTCAATCCCAGAACAAAGGGTTGGCCATTAATGGATAAGAATTTGAAACCATCATCCCCCAAATAAACATTTTCTCCTATAATTTTTCTTGCATGGTATTTTGGTCATAGCAGCAAAAAAATATGACTAAAACAGTTATTATGATTTTGGTAGGGACTAACTGGGACCTAATTGTGAAGAAAACTGGTACCATTGTTATTTGATGAGACAGAGAACAGACTGTGCTTGTGTGCTAGCCTGCCTTTGAATCAATTATTTCCTTTTATTGTGACAAATGATTTGATTATCTTTTTGATAATCTAGCATTTAGGTATTGCCATATGACAATTATAGCCACTGGAATATTAGCTAAGTGATTAGGCTGCGTTCAGACCTACCTCTGAAAACTCCCAATTGTGATTAACCACTACCCCTCCTCAGGTCACTGAAACCATAAAGCTCAATTTTAATTGTAAAGCCACATATTGAAGTTTTTGGAGCCTGCACCATCCTGGATCTTTGAATACCTTCATAGGACAGAGGACATATTCTATAAGAAGCCCCAGATTCTCAATCCCAAATCATCCTCAGACCTGCAATCTACTTGGACATGTATATCAACAAGAAACAAATGATATGGTGTTAATTTGTTATATTTAGGAGCTGATTGTAAAAGCCTTTTATCTCACATAAGGATTATGTTCTTTAAAACTGTACCATGGTGCTAGTCATAAAAGTAAAATCTGTGACAAAAATGTTAATGTTGACATAACTTTTCTGTATGATTATGCTTTTCTCCAATGTGGATCTGCAATTCTAACTCTCTTTTAAACTGGAGGAAAAACTAATATAATTGTTGATCACTATTAAACAGTAAGACTTTTGAAAAAATGAAAAACATTAACTCCATGTTAGATCAGATGGTGGATGAACTATGTTGCTGAAGCTTATACCCAGTCTCCATTGATATGACAGAAACTTCTCTATAATCACAGGCTACACAAAACAAATTAATTACTAGTACAAACATATTACAAGATAGAATGAATAACATATTCTTAGATTTCAATCATATTAGAAATCTTTCTAACTTTATCAACTAACTAGGTGCTTTTAGGAAATTCTACATATCTTCTTCAGGTCCTCTTTTTCCTAGCCTGTAAGAGAATGTTGTATTCATACTCAAATCTTCAGGAACTTCTATGGCCTATATGAATATTTCTTATGTCATCAGTATGTAGCAACTCTTAGGCATTTGTGCAGACTTTCTATTTCTCTGAAACTTAATAATATAAGAGCTGGTACCAGTTCCATTTTCATATTTACTGTAATTTCCATTTCTTTGATTTTGTTCATGAGTGCTTGTAGAATGAATGAATGACATGTTCTGCTGTTAAATCAATAAATTAGTAGACATCTATCAACTCTATTTTAACTTTATATCCAATAAAGGTAGTGATGAGTTGTCTTTTAGAAATGCATAATCAATCTAGATTAGTTCAAGGCAGCACACTTAGACTTTATATTATTGCATGGGTCTCTTAGAGATGTACTTTCTGATTTACATTCTTTTAAAAAAAATTTTTTTAGTTGTAGATGGACACAATACCTTTATTTAATTTATTTATTTTTATAGGGTGCTGAGGGTTGAACCCAGTGCCTCATATGTGCAAGGCAAGTGCTCTGCCACTGAGCCACAATCCCAGCCCCTTTTTTGTACCTATTTTTGGAAAAGATCATTCCTTTGACAAAAGATTACTGAATATATATTTTTGTGAATGCATATTTTTTCACAGAACAAGATATTTAAGAAATAAGATTAAATAAAAATTAAACATTCTTTCATTAATATGCATAATATTTACATCTGTGTGTATCAATCACAAAATTAATTTTAAAATAATATAATAAATAATGTTCTTTTCTATGTAGCCATTGATCAAATAGAGATTTGGTTATTCTTATTCTTTTTTTTTAGTTGCTCAAAACATTACAATGATCTTGACATATCATATATCATACATTTGATTCAAATGGTGTATGAATTCTTATTTTTCCCACGTGTACAAATTGCAGGATCACATTGACTATACAGCCACGTTTATACATACTGCCATACTTGAGAAATAAATACATTTTTCCCAATCAAACTGGTTTTAATTGAGTAGACCTAAATAAATCTCTAATTGTATGTTAATTCAGCAGCTTACACTATGTAAAGAAATAAAGGGATTATAATAATAATAGTTAACATTAATTCAGCATACCCCAGAGAACCTTAGATGATTAAGGGCAATATAGTTGAAGAATGGTGAAGATGACGCAGGACATAGATATAAGAATGTTATTTATTCCAGCTGCAGTAACTTTCCCTTTGGGAACCATATAGGGCTTGTTAGCAGACACTGAATTTTAGTTTAATTTAGTGGGATATATATTACTTAGGGCATTTGAATCAGAATTCCAAATTTGAACTCCATTAACAACCATTTATATTTCCATTTATATTTAGGAGTTAAGAAAAGTTCAAAAAAATTAAAAAGTATAATTTATAAAATATGTAAAATTACTTTATTATAGTCTAATGTGTTAGAGAAATAACTTAACCTATAACTCAATTGTATAGCAATATATTTATGATAAAAAGCTATTGCTAAATTAGAAGTTAACAATTGGAATTTTCAACTCCTTTACCTTCTTTATGAAAAATTAATTAACAAAATAGTGGGTTCTAATTGCTTCTGTTGTTTAGGGTTTTTTTTTTTATGGTGTCACAAATATTTACATTGTTGCTAAAAGTGTCACCTACCTATATTCAAAAAACAATTTTATCTAAATGTTGAATATAAACTCAACTTTTATGAATAAATGGTCATCTTTCTTCATCAAACTAGTTTACAGTGAAAATGCAATGGGATGTACAAAGATTTTGGAGCTAAAAGCCCTTAAATAAATATAACTCAACAAGAGACTCTGCATCAGTTACACAGCTACTTAAGTTCATCTGAAACTGCAATATTCTTCTCTGTGTCATTTTAGATAATTAGTGCCAAACTTAATAATTAATTGCACTTAAGTATTATTAATCAATTTACAATATTATTAAGATTTTCTTCCTTATTCCATGAGCCTTCTCCCTTTATGAAATCATGTTATTATTATATTATGGTAGAGCTCTGGAACTAGCACACTCCTTCATAGTCATAATCCAGGATGGTAAGGAGTTCGACAATGACATCATCAGATGCCAGATGCCCCCAGGAAAGTGGTGTGACCTTGTGTGAAGAAATTCCTTCAAACTCAGAGCAATTTCCAGAGTGGCAATGAGCCAGCAGCCTCCCAGTAGCTAGGCAAAATAAATAAATAAATAAATAATGATAATAATAATAATAATCCTGCAATCTTAAAGTGGGACCTGGGTATTTTCTATCAGCCTACAATGCATTGGGTGATGGATCATTAAAAATAAGATATCTGAACTCAGTGAGACCCTGTGTCTAAATAAAATACAAAATGGGGCTAGGGATGTGAATCAGTGGTTGACTGCCCCTGAGTTCAATCCCCAGGACCGCTCCCCACCACACAAACACACACACACACACACACACACACACAATCTGGAGTAAATATATTTGGTTTAAATAATGATTCTAATTTCATTACGCATGTGAAGTTGAAGAAATTTTTAACTTCTTTTGTGCTGAATAAGCATCATTACAGGGGAAATTAGTAATATGTTTATCTCAAATGTTACTAAAAGAACTAAATAAAAATGTTGCCCACTTAACATCATGTTTAACTTAAATGTTCCCTAAATGTCAGTGGTTATAATTATTGTTGTAAAAGCTGGAATTCTCCCACTTTGTATAATTAGGGAGATAATTATGCTAGAGAACTTTAAAAGAAGTCATTGAAAATTTGTGATTGGGATACCTTATTTGGAATTTGCTTGTCTTAGTATAATAGTGATGGTTAATATAGCATTTCTTAGGAAACAAGAATAGGCATAAAACTCCTATGTGAGCCTGCTTTGATTTTCTTGGAAAATAAATTTCTCAAAGAAAAGCAAGTAATTAGTGCTAAATGATAATGTCCAACAGAAGTAGCAATCAATAATTGCTGGAATATCATAGCAATTGATTAGGTAAGTTTTATAATACAAGCTAAGTAAGTAAGGAGAAGTATAGTAGTGTATCAGTCATCATCCAGTTAGGAAAACAAAAACCAGATTTCTTACTTCAACACAGAAAATTTAATAAAATACTTAGTTAAACACATGATAGAGAACTTAAAAACAAAACAAACAAACAAAAACCAGAAAGGAAAAACTGAGTTAAAAAAGAGTGATTGCTGGAGGTAACTACAACCCCAAACACTTAAGGAACAAAGGGAAATGTATGGGAACCTAACCTCTGAGAAGATATCCTGCAGAAATGGAATTCAGACCCCAGAAGGTGATTGCTGGCTCCATAGGAGCTGGAAGGAGGTATGTAACATGCATCTAGGCTTGAACAATGATGGCTAGCTCAGGTACAGCTGGGGAGGCATAATGAAGTTGGTTCACCTGGACACTGGAATCAACAGTCACCATGAAACTGAAGCTTGCTTAGTGCAGTCAGACAGACTGGAACATAAGTAAACAAAAAAAGCAAGATTCTTTTTTCCCCTTCCTTCTAATAACTCTGAAGTGTAAGAAGTGGCAAAGTACATTCCATGAACCAAACCTGGCTTTCTTTGTGTCTTTTTACTGTATAAGTTAAAAATTATTTTTACATTTTTTAAAGTAAAAAGAAAAAAAAAAGAATATATTTTCTGATAGGTAAAAATTATATATAATTTGAATTTTAGTAACAGTAAGTAAAATTAAACTTACTGTTATGGCATATTCACAACCACTCCCCACCCCCTGCCCATGGGTACTTTCCACTTGAAAGAGTACAGATGAATAGCTGCAAGAGAGACCATGTGACTCACAAAACCTAAGTTATTTTGCCACCCAGTCCTTTAAAGAAAAGTGTGTTGTGACTCCCTAACAGCAGAGGAGAGCATTTGTAAAGATCTAGCCCTAGCACCAGAAAGCATAATGTGAAGCAGTTGCTTTCGGTTTAAGAGACAACAACTTAGTGCCTGGCCAACTTGGTTCTCCACCCATGCTGACTTTTAAAATAAAACAGAATTTCTAACAAGTGTTAAGAGTATGTGGCTATGTGTCAATATATAAAACTACTTCTCTACTTCCTTTAGTGCCTGATTCCCTGATTTCAGCCCCTGTCATTTATCTGTCCAGTTTTTATTATTGATATTTTCCAAGGTCTACTAATGTGTGTAGTCTATGCCTGTCTTTTTGTTCCTGTTATCTCATTTTATTGTTTTTTTCTCAAAGATTTCCATATCTTCATATCTTGTAAATTTTGAAGTTTCTCAACTAACACTGTTTCTGCATACAAATCAAGATAGATTTACATAAATAGCCAGGTACCTAAGCAGTTATTAATAACACCAAACTCATATTGTTTTCCATATGATGATTCTAGGTGGATTAGTGAAAATATTGCATCAATGCCGTAATTGGTCTCTGATGGATGTCATGGACCTTAATTTTTAAGGTTGAGAGTCTTAACATCTTCCTTCTTACTTTGCCTAGTTTCCATTTTAAATTACTTATGTTTATATAAAGAAAAGCTTCAAATAAAGAATACTTCACATAATGTCTAAATCTTATTTTAGGTGTTAGCCTCCCCCCCACAACTTTTATCAGCACTACTAAACAGATATAAGAAACACACTTTAAATGTATTTCCCATCATGCCAAAAATCTGAAGCATGTGTTAAGGAGCCTTGAAATATATATGAAGGCACTGAAGTAACAGAACTAGCAAGTTGTGGAAGAAAGTGTGCTTTTCCCCTGGGAAGCTTATGATAATCAATACAAACATGCAGGATCCTGAGAACTAGTCACTGCTGATAAGAGGAAGAAATGGATTGGATTAATTTAAAGTGTACATTGAAAATATAAACAGGTATTGTTCTGACTTCAAAGCACTCAACTGAGTTTAGAAAGTTAAATATATTAAAACAAAATTTAGATTTACAAATAAACACACAAAATATTTTCAAATTAAAATGTTCAAATTGTGAAAGTTTGGGTGCTAAGAGAACTTGAAAGGGTTATTGGGGCTTAGTTGAATTAATTAAGACATAACAAATCAATAGCTTTCATAATTTAATTAACTTGAATTATGGCTTTATATATTCCTATATACATTTATCTACTACCTTTTCACTTTGGCAGAATGTTGAATTAATAATAACATGCTGTACCATTTTTCCCTATCCAATTTAGTCCTTTGGGAATCCTAAGAGACTGGGCAAAGATGGCATTGACAGATCTAATCAAATCATGATCTCAGTACCTTTCTCTTAACATCTCTGTGCTGGAGGAGAATTCATATGGGAGGTTTACTCCTAAAAGTGATAGGCCTTTATTGAACCCCTGACAGAAAAACCTGAGAACAGATTGATGTTCTGAGTTAGTCTTGGGGAGATTATATGAGAAAGTAGATTCAAATCAGTCCTTCAGATATTCAGGTCTTATCATTCAGGTCTTATGGCATTCAAAAAAAGGATATCTAATAGAACCCTGAATAAGAAGGATCTATTGAATTGGAAACTAGCTTAGAATTCAAGGGAAATTTTGGCCATCCATTTTTCTTTCAAAGAAAGAAAGGAATTTCAAAGAAATTCACCAAAGTGTTGTATGTTGATTTTTATTTTATTTCATTTTAGTTTGGATCAATACATGATAATTGTACATATTTTCTAAAGGTGACAATTTCATTTTCTGCTCCTATCCTGGATGGAGTTTTTCATATCAGAAAGGACAATTTTATTTTTAGAGTTAAACTATATTATGTAATTTAAATACTATACATATTTTGCCTTTTTGTTAATTGGACAGTAATTTTGTAAAATGTTTTATTGAACTTCCTTTGTAGTCTAGAAAAATTACTTGAAAAAAGCAACTAAATATATGTGAATTAGCGTAAAAAGTATGGTTAGAATGTACATGCACTATCAAATTTATATACACGTATTTATAATATTTCTATTATTAATCTTTGTTTACTCAAAATTCTGATCTTTAGTGGCCATGGAAAGTCCTCAGTAATAGGGCAAGTAGAGAATATAGTCTCTTATGGATCTTATATATCCTATATATACCTATATATCTTTTATATATCCTAGCTGACTTGTATCATATTCTATAAGTTATAGAAACAGAATAGTAGAACATGATCATTTGGGTAAATCGAATTTGTATAACCAGGGTTTAAAGATAAGAAAATGGGCATTAGACTGCGCCAAGACCAATTCAACTGCAGGTGACTTAGTAAATGAGAATGTTATGAGAAAAAATCATGAAACTCAGTAGTATACCTATAGTGCTTAGTACTATATAGTAGGAATAGGAGAAAAACAACAGTGAAAATTTGAAATGTATACCTGTACTTCTTTCAATTATGGTATGTTTCTGTAAGCATCCTTATGTAGCTACCAACAATAAATGTTTTAGAGTCCATCACACTTAATAAGGAGATAGACAGCAACAGTAGTTACGTGCTGGATGTGGTGGTGAGATTAGTCCTATAATCTCAGTGACGGGAGGCTAAGGCAAAAGAATTATAAATTCAAGGCCAGGCTTAGCAAATTAGACTCAGCAATTTTGCAAGACACTGTGTCAAAATTCAAAATGATGATGATGATGATGATGATGATGATGATGATGATAATTATAATAATAGATTTGGAAATGTACACAGTGGTATAGCATTCCTGGGTTCAATCCCCAGTACAAAAAAAAAAAAAAAAAAGTTAAAGAAAGAAAGAAAGAAAGCCAGTCAGCTAGCCAATCTGCCAGCCAGTCTGGTACACAGTACCCATAAATATATAACTTAAAATTCAAAAAAGAAAAAGGAAAAAAAGTATGTTTTGATGAAACATTGCTAAGGTTAGAATATGTTACATTCCTAATAAAAACTGGATTGGAATTAGATTGCTATTCTGGCGATGTCTGAAGGTGTGACCTTTAAGAAATGAGTAGGGTGTTAATAGGAATTAATGCTATTCTCAATGTATTGGGTGAATTGTTGTAGGACTGGGTTAGTTAACAGGAGAGAAGATTGTTGTTACTTAAGGCTGCCCCTAAGTTTCTGCCTCTTCTACAGGGCCTGTGTGTATTTCAGCTTTCCAGATTTTCAGGTTGGATTTCCCAACTTCCAGAACTATGAACCAAAATGAGTTTCTTTTAAAAACTACCCGTCTCAAGTGCTCTATTACTGAAACAGAAAATGTACTAAGACAAACACATCACAATTATAAGGTACTAATATTTAATGATGTTTGAATTTTCACTATGTGGCCAGATTTTAAAGAAAAATTATTCTTTACATCAATAATGAAGCAGAAAAATAATTTATATACTTTTTTATAGTTTATGATAGGAAATATTCTATAAAATATGTTATGTTGCAGATGTTTACTTAGAAAATGAGTCATCCAAGTGGTTAGTGCAAGGGAGAGAAATATAATAAAAAGACTAAACATTAGCCAGGATCCATGTCACAGGCCTCTAATTCTGACTTAGGAGGCTGAGGCAGGAGGATCCCAAGTTTGAAAACAGCCTCAGCAATTTGGTGAGATTCTTAGCCACTAAGGGATAACCTGTCTCAAAATGAGAAGCACTGGGAAAATGGCTCAGTGGTAAAGTATTCCTGGATTTTATCTCCAGTACAAAAAATAAATAAAGATTAAATTTGAAAAATTTTACATTTTAGACTCTTTCTCTGGCAAAATAAATATATCTATTAGGTTAGATGTACTGTACCCAAAATTACCAGTATAAATTTTAAAGTATTTTTGAGTAATTTAAATATTTAATAGCATTTTGATTTTTTTTTTTTTTTTTATTGTTGGCTGTTCAAAACATTACATAGTTCTTGATATATCATATTTCACAATTTGATTCAAGTGGGTTATGAGCTCCCATTTTTACCCCATATACAGATTGCAGAATCACATCAGTTACACATCCATTGAATGTCTAAAATTGATAGACAAACACAATTTTACTTTTATTAAATATTAATCTCTAGAAAGAACTGAATATTTTTTCATCCTTGTGTCATTTTTCTTTTATTCTGTCAGGGGATGAGAGATAGATATGCATTCAAAATGATGGGGGTTAATGCCATTGAAAAAATAAGTGGAACAATTTCAACTTTTGATTCTGCTTCTTGAGAATCCTGAAAAATGAACAAGCAAGCAAACAAATAAATCCTTTTGAATTTGATTTTCTGTGTTGTTTCCTTTTTGGTAGTTCACACTGCAAAGTTAATGGGATACAGAAAAATAAAAATTTTCCTCTTGGAAGTCAAGTCTCTGACATCCATGGTGAATTTTCTCTGAGTTTGTCTTTTCATTATTTTCTGGTTGTTTTGAGCGTAAGCTTTGTATTTACTAGAAGATAAATGCATTATGTGAAAGTCATTATTTTACCAGTATTACCAGTACCTATAACAGTAAATAGTAGGTGTTAAAGAACTCTGATTGAATTTATATGTATTGAACATACATTTGAGGCTAAATTCTGATCTTATGAGTAGGAAAAGACTGAGCCATCCAGTGTGAAGTGATAAGGATGAATTCCTGGCTTAGTCTATTTTTAAAAAGTTCTTTATCTCAAGATTCCTCCAGCACAGGTAACTATGAGAGTACAGTGGAGTGAAGACCAAAAGATGTGAATACCAACTGTATTGATAGTTCTCCATGAAATTTATATCACTTAGAAAGCACTAAGCAGCAGTGAGCACTTGGCAACAATCCAAAGGTAATAATTAGCAGTATATGTCTATCCACCTCCATTTGTCTACAAAATGGAAGATTAACACTGATCACAATATTGAACATTTTACATTGGACTTTTCACTGCACTTACCAGTACAGGATAGATGAAGAATGATTTACCTATTTCTGCATCAAGTTGTTAATTTATAAATATCTGCTGTATACTCATCACCTTTCTACATTTAGTGAAAAAAATCATAAAAATTAAAAACAAGAAAAAAAAGCCAAGGCATCAGATTTTCATTAAGACAAAAATTTTTTGAATGATTAAAGTAACTGTATTAGCTAGTGCTTTTAAGAACAAATTTTAGAAATGGTTATAGTTGGGGATTATTCACTGTAGGTTTTTTCAAATAAACAACACAAAATTATTAAATTAAGTGATTTCCATATATTCATTCTGTTACTCATATTTTCATTATATAGTACACTTGTTTTAAGATATCATGTTGAATATTCCAAGGACATCTAATAAGACTCAAACATAAAGTGGAAGGTTAGAAATGTCCTATTTATTTAAAAGATAATGCAAATGAAAAATAAGCCATTTATTTAGCACATTGATTTCTATTAAGAAGAAAGTGAATACTACATTTATCTTATTACCCTCCAGGAGATACTCACATCCTTATTGCAAGCATGTTTCCAAAGTTAAGTGACACTTTGGTACAAAGAGAATAACATGTATTTTTCCTATTCAAACAATCTACCATCAATCTAACAGATAAAATATGTAATTATCATATTTTAAATAAACAAATTACATAAATGAATAAACTAAAGTAGGGATAAATAAATATTTAAATGAGAAAAATATGGACCCCACTATTGCAGTTTTCTAATTTCACCATCCAAAACAACATAAATATGTAAGTATTCATACATACATGCATACACACACAAACACAATGCATGTGTGTAATTTTGGAGGTTTGTGTATATGTAAAAATGTTATAAAGTTATTTTGATGCTAATTTTTAATTTCATAAAAATTTAATGAAATGTGCCAAATGTTAATTTTGGATAATTTATATAACTAGGCTTAAGTTAATTTTTAGTTTCTCTGAGAAGGTATCTTTCCAGTTTAGTTCCAAAAATTGATAAATGCAAGTCTACTAATGACAGCTTGTGAAATGTTTTTCCATATGAAATTAGACTATTATTTATGATAATTTTGAGCCATTCATAAACTAAAACTCAGGACCTTATACAGGATGTTGTTGCTATTTTCTTTCTATGATAAGTTGTTGTCAGGTTTTAAATTTTTACTTTCAATGTACTCGTATATATCTATGTTTAAACTTCATTTGTAACATGAATAAAAAATTAAAGTCTTTTTAGAGAAATATGGAACTGTATATTCTTTTTTAATATTTTATTTTTAGTTGTAGTTGTACACAATACCTTTATTTTTATTTATTTATTTTTATGTGGTTCTGAGGATTGAACCCAGGACCTCACACGTGCTAGGCAAGCACGCTCTACCCCTGAACCCCAACCCCAACCCCAGAAATGTGCATTCTTAAGTCAATATTATTAGTGTATAAAAAGTCATGTTAAAAATTCTTTGTCCTCAGGATTTGAGGAACCCTAATATAGCTTCTTTGCAGTGTTGTCCATTTTGACATTGCCAAGTTCAAAATGTAATGCTGAATCAGCAGTAACATATTTAGGTGCCTTAGGGCTTTTTCCATGAAGAATGAATAGATTTTGGCACTTTCTTTTCTTGTTTATCCAAATTCCCATACTTATTTTGAGGGTCATGATGTGAGGCCCATCTGTTTAATCAAGTGTCTGTCTGATGATGCAAGTAAAATGAAAAGTTGAAACTCAACCATACTTTCCTTTAAGTATTGTAATTAGCCTCTATAATGTCTCACAAGCTAAATAATGAGCACATTTAAAAATGCAGATAATAGCAGAATGTAAGTTTTTGCTTGCTTAAACTATTTCAAAATTCCCATGAGTTGCAGCCAAATTGGACCAGGTTAGTTCAAGATTGCCCTAATATATCACTAAATAATGTAAGCCAATTTATCCAGATAGATGCCAAGAACTATATAATTGAGTAGTAGGATAGAGTTTTTGTTATGTCGATCTATGAATGCATTTCTTATTTGATTGTTCAGAAGCCTGTGTATGCTTCCCTTATCAAGAAAAAACTCAAGTGGAATTCTGTTTGTTGATTCTTTTGTTGTAGTTGTTTTGTTTTTATTCACAGGACTGCATGTAATAGGTGCAAAACTACACAGATTTTGCCTTAGATGCTTTTTTAGGCCAGAAATGAATAATATAACAGCAAAACATGGTGGTACATGCCTTCACTCAGTAGGCTGTGGCAGGAAGATTATAAGTTCAAGGCCAGTCTCAGCAACTTAACAAGATTGTGTCTCCAAAAAATAAATTTAAAAAATTAAAAAAAAAAAGGCTGGGAATATAGCCAGTGGTAGGAAAACCCTGGTTCAATCTCTTGTACCACAAAACAAACAAATAATACACACACACCATATTCTAGAGGATGTAGGCCTACAGGAGGAGAAATTAAGGGGAATTATACAATTACCCCTTTGAGTTAACAATATAGATTCCTAATGTATCTTGAGCAAAATAAAATCAACTTAGACTCACCACCAATCCAAAATCTCAGCAGTTGATCTGAATTAATCAAAGTAAAAACTCTGGGATTTCTCTTGTGTTGTCCAACACGATTGCTAGCCATAAACAGCTGTTTAAATTTCCATCAGTTAAAATAAAAATAATTTGAAAATACAATTTCTTCAGCCATATGAGGCAACACTACATTGCTTAATAGCCACATGTACATTGTGGTGAAGATACCAGAGAGAAGCAGAGCATTTCCATTGGTGTAGAAAGCTATATGAGAATTCATTGCTCTAGAAACATGATACTAAGGGAAAATTTGTTCACTCTACAGCTCATTGGAACATCTGTGACATTATAAAAACTAAACATTGTGTATATGTTTTTTAAAACTCTGTTAATGTTTCTAAACCCTTAACTGGCTTCCATTCACAGACAGTGGCATTAGGATCTCACCTCAATCTTTAATGAGTTACCAACTTCATGGTTTTCAGTGACCAGCCAATAACACTGATTGCTTTGTGTTAATTGTTTGTAAAAAAATATATATTGCTTTGCTGTCTTATTTATTGTTGTCTTAGCATGATACCTGTACTATGTACACCTCATCCAGTTACTCACCAACTACCACCAAAGACCTCTGGACTGAACTGATGCTAAGTAACCCTGTCTATGCCCCACCTGATGGAGAATAATAACTTCCAATGTTTTTCCCCTAAACAGTGCCCCATTTTAGCAGGAAGTACCCAGAAGAAGTTGACACCCAAATACTCTACAAGAATTTAGTGGCCTAAAATCTTTTGAGTGTGGAATGTCAGGGGACAGTCAAACAAGGATGGTGGGAACACAAGGTTAAGAAAATAATTCTATAAAAGGGGCCCACTGTGGTGATCCTCACATGCTTTCTGTTTCAAGAAGCAATTTACCTGCAGCCCTGTCTGGCCTAAGTGGCTAAGCTCTGTCACATTCCTTAGCCATGTGAATGGCTTACCTGTTATCTGCAGGTTAAGAATTCAATTAGAACCAATCAACATGGGCCAAGGTGACCTAAAGTCGCCATGGTAGTGGGGACATGAAAGTCTGACACCATCTTGCTGTTAGTAGGAAATCAAGAGGTGAACCTGGATGAGAATGTCTGGAAACTTCTCTGGATTCTCCAATAAAAATGGAGTGCAGGAGAGGTACATTATCCCTCTTCTCTCTGAGATGAGCCACCTTCTCCCTTGAGAGTGTCCCCCTTCCTTTATTCTATCCCTTCAAACTCTGAGCATATCATGTCTGAAATATTTATGACTTTATGGTAAGCATCAGGGTTTGGAGATAGATCTTTGTGCTGCCTCAGTTCCTTTGAAGGTCCCAGCTCAATATATTGCATTATGAGTAACTATAACTATGCAATTATATAGTTAACTGATCTCCCCCTGCAAAAACTAGAAAATAAAAATATGCAAGTGATAAATTTATTTTTGCATTTGTTTTCTCAGGACCAACAATTAACTTATTTAATATTTTTCTGCTTATTTCCACACATATTGTACTTCATAACTATTTTGTATATTTAATTTTTATCTGATTTTAAAATTATCTATGTGAAGTTAATTATATTGTCCTTTATTTGTGTTTTAGTCATTATTATTTAATTTCTCTGGTGGTTTCCTGTTTGACTTTTGACACAGCAAATTATTTTTTCTCTTGTGGATTTTATATTTGCATAATATTCTTATTTTATTTTCTAAGTATCTCTTACTTTAGCATTTTTATCTCACAGATTTTAATTATTCATTATTATTAAAGTATCAGATATATTCCAAACTAGAGAGTAAATGTAATTGAAGCCTGACAGATTCATCACCAGCTTTGGCAATTATCAACATGTGATTAATCCTATTTTTGTCCTTACCCCCACTCATTTACATTAATTTCCAAAAGTATTTTGAAGTAATTTAAAGATAAACTATTATACATGATTCCACTTATATAACATTTTTAAAAGAACAGAAATAAAAAAATAGAAAATGGATTAATAGTGTATATGGAACAGGGATGGCACAAGGGAATTCTTTTGTGTTAATGGAACTGTTTGGCCTCTTAGTTTTGTGGTTGTTACATAAATCAATGCACGAACTAAAACTATAGAGAATAAACACAAAGAAATAAACATAAGCCAAAAACAATAAAAATTAAATAATGCCTATAGAATGAATAAGCATTATTTTTGTTTCCAATGTTATTGTGACTTCAAAGAATCTAATCTCTTCTGGAAGCTGAACATTTTCCATGATTTCTATGATGTCCCATGGATCTATAGTGATTTTGGAATAAAAAATATTTTTAAAAATTAAACCATAAGGGGCTGAGGTTGTAGCTCAGTGGTAGAGCACTTGCCTAGCATGTGTGAAGCACTGGGTTCAATTCTCAACACCACATGTAAACAAATAAAGATCCATTGACAACTATTTTTTTTAATTAAACAATGATATTAAACAATATAATAGGAATGTATGCAACAAAATAAGTTAAAAAACTATAAACTGCATTTGAGGAAAAATGAGAAAGATTGAAATAATTGGGCAGATAAAACACTTCCACACATTAAAAGACTTGATATTTGAAAGTAATAATTCTCCCAAAATTAATCTATGAGTTTAAGGCAATCACTATCATAATCCGTTCAGAACATTCTCATAAAATTCTTACCAAGGTGAATTTATAATTTATATGGAAAAACAACAACATAAAAAAGAAATTCAGCCTCACTCTATGTCATATTCTAAAACTACAATTGATCAAAGAAACAGAAATGAGAATCCAGAAATGAAACCTATACAGATTTGGGCAAGCTACACTTGTGCTGCCACAAGTATAGCTTTTCAACAAGTTATACTTTAAATTTTATCTAAAAAGCACATCAAATCCATATCTCACAATATATACAAAACTTAATTTGAAATAGATCATACACCTACCATAAAGAAACAAAATTTTGAATCTCATAGAACACCAGGGAATATTTTCATGCTTTTGAGCTAGGCAACAATTTATTAGAGGAGACACACCAGACAATACCCTTGAATGAATAAATTAAAATATGATATCCTTATATTTAAAACTATCACTTGTCAAATTAAACCACAAATTATAAGACATGATTTACAAAATGAAGTCTTACAAAATATTTGAATTTCAAGTAGCAATCATAAAATGACAACCACTTCAATACATAAAACCATACAAAAGATATCACACTAAGCAATATAAAAAGGGCCACAAAAAAAGAGAGAAAAGTTTGAACATCACTCTTTATTAAGAAAATTCAAATTAAAAACAAAATAAAATATCATTAAAAACTACAAGTTTAACTGATATTCAACTTTCTGATGACACCAGATAATGGCAAATAATGGAGAGCATATGGCAATCATACATTTTTGTTATGTAACATGATGCAAATAAAATGTAAAGTTTCTGATACTATATTACATAGGTTAAATCACAGCTTTACATAACAGAAATTTTACCTCTAGATATTTCTGCATTTTATCCAAAAGTAATTGTCATATGTGACCACAAAAGGATCTACAGTAATCATTGAAGCAACACACTGGTTGGAATAAAAATAAAAAGGCATGATCATTAATGTAATTATTAAGAACATGCACATTCCCCAAAGAGTCACATGTATTGAATATTTGGTGCTCAGACCAATTGGGAGATGGTGGAAACTTTAGGAGGTGGGCAATTAGTGTAAGAAATTTATGTCATAGGATGTGTGTCCTTGAAGCAAATATTGGAACCCCTGAACTCTCCTCTCTTTCTTTTTCTGATTCCTGGCCCCCATGTGGTAAAGGTCTCCTCTGCTACACATTTGTCCTGTGCTGCCACAGACCAATAGTAATAGGGTCAAGTCACCATTGATTAAAATCTCTGAAACCATGAGCCAAGATAAACCTTTTCCCTTACTAATTGTTTACCTCAGGTATTTTTTCATTGTGACAGAAAGCTGACTAACACAGTCAACAAAAGAAAAATTGATTGGTATATTTTTATTTAATACTGAATAGGAACAAACTTCTTTACGGGTTCAGCTTTAAATGACTGCAGCCATATTGAAGCATAATTCTGATCAGCTTTTCCTATGTATTTTTCCCACAAATAATAAATAGGTAAAACAATTAAAGTGGTTTGTGGAGTTTTACATATGGACTCTGATTTGAGAAATTTACCTGAGCATTTGACAATAGCTTAAGATAAAACTGATGCATTCTGGCTTGAATAAAGTCACTGTTACCCAAATATTTTATCCCTGTTTTAAATTAGGGTATCTAACTGGTCTTGCTGGCACCCAAGACAACACTTCTGTAGGGTAAGTTCCCCAATAAATTATGCAATCCGAGATTTAAGTGCCTTTCTTTCTTTGGTCTTGTTGCATCTCGGGACAGTTCTCATATACTAGGTCTGAATTTCTCCAGAACACTACTGAAATGTGCAGAAGCATGCATGAATCTTGCAGACATTATGCATAAAGCATAATACACACACACACACACACACACACACAAGCAAACAAACAAATTATATGGCACCATAGGACATTCTAGAGCAGGAAAAACTCACATGCTAAAAACAAAAAAGTAGGGTGCTTTTCTTGGGTATGGGTGAATTGACAGGGAAGGAAACAAAGAACATTCTAATCTTGTCGGATATTATGATTTTGTTCTATGTATTAATAGAGTCTTGTTTTTTAGGTGTACACATTTATCAAAGCTCATCAAATAGTACATGAGATTTTTACATTCCATGGGTCATACATTTAAATAAAAACACATGTAAAGTATTGAAATCTAGTTGATTTTTACTAAGCTATGCTATGCTTTAGATAAATGTCCTTCAAATTTGTGCTTAAAGTTTTTCTCCATTTGGTACTATGGGAAGTGATAAAACTTTTAAGAGGTGGAGCCTAGTGGGAGGTTGTTCAGTCATTTGGGGCATGCCTTTGACTTCTGATCCTTCTTAAGTATTCTTTTCTGTGATTGTTGTTGCATCTCAACCATGATGTGAGTATATGACTGCCACATATCACCACAATCCCAAAGCACTGAGGCCAACTGATTTGGCTCTAAAATTGTGATTCAAAATATACATTTTTCTCTTTAAAAGTTAATTTTCTCAGTCATTAATTATAGTAATGAAATATGGTCAGTACCAGCACATATAGTATTAGTGATTCTGACTGTGTAGTTATTTTTATCCATATCTATATTTATCTACATATATGTTCATGTATATATATATATATATATATATTATATATATGTATATATATATACATACATACATATATACATACACACTGTATAAATTTATCTATATTCATACATGTGTATCTATATATATGCGATAAAATTAACTTTGCTTTTAGATTGCATTACCGTAACACATGCCTGAGATTATATTGATATAGTGTGTGTGTATACACACACACACACACACACACACACATAAGAACATAACTTTTGTCTGTATGTACTTTATTCTGGTTATTTTCCAGCCAAATTGTAAGAGAGGCCACAAGTTTTGAGCATATATGTAAAATAATTGTTATGATGGTATTTGAAATTACAAAATTTACAGACAGAAGGTCAGTGACATATGGAGACTTAGAGTCCTTGTCAAGGTAGAATAAAAAGTTGTCAGAGAAGAGAATCTTATTCAGGTTATTGAAAAAAAAAATCTGCATGGAAATTGAAATTACAATAACTATAATAGAAGCAGGGCTGGAGATAGAAATGTTAAGTCAGCAACCAAAATATTTGAAAAAAGAAGAGGATGAATCCTTGCAGATAATATAACAACTTTATGTTGTCCACATTTAAACTAATTTCTTTTGTGTTTATTAAAATTATAATTTGGGAAACTAAAATAAACCTATTTTGTTAATGGTACATTAATAGTTTCATTTTTACTGCAAATGAACTTATTTCTTGTGGTAACTTATTGTTTCGTTATTGTTTCCTTATTGTTTCTGTTACACCATTTCTGTTGCTGTATAAAAATAACCAAAACTTGAAAACTCATGAAGAAAACAGGTTTATTGAATTCACAATTTTATCGACTGAAAGTCCAAGATCAGGTGGCCCCATGTACTTGGATTCTGGTGACGTTCCCTTGACCATATCTCAACATGGGCAAGAGAAGAGTGCAGAAAGGAGAGAACAGCTATGTGGAAATGTAGGAAGCAAGAGGAATTCAGGAGCCAGGATAGGTTGCTTTAAGTAAACTTCTCTCACAGAAACTAACTGGAATCCCAGGAATATTGCATCAATTTCTTCACAAAAATGTCCCCAATAGCATAATCACTTTCCACTTGGATTTTTAAAGTTCCATCACATGGCCAATCTTGGTAAAAATCTTATAGTATATAAATCTTTTGGGAAAACATTTAACCTATATCCAAACTCACTTGTTACTAAACTTTGGTAAAATATTCAAAACTACTAATACTCATAAAGGAAAAAGTTTAGAAAATATAAACATAAAATTAACCTATTTTCATATATTTATTTGAGTATAGTTTTTTTAGGACAATGTAAAAAAATTATGTTGTATACCATTTATCAATTCAGCTTTTTCAGTTTAAGATTAGATACAAAATGTATGATTTCTTCGTGGGATTTTAAACCAATAAATAAAGATGAACAAAGGAAGTTCAAGGATGTTTAATATTAATTAAATCAAATTTAGTTGCAGAAGTCTATTAATTATCAATGTAGCTGTCAAAATTCCCATTATAAATATTTGGTATATGTTATTAACTGAATGCTTGTGTTTTCCCCAAATACATGTGGTGGAGCCCACAACTTGAATGTAATAGTATTAGAAGGTGGGGTTATGAGTTCATGTGTTCGAGCAGTAATGAATGGGTTAGTGACTTTACAGAATATTCTGAGAGCGATTGCTTCCTGTCTTTGCCTAATAAGAACTGTGAGAAAAGATTGCCCTCTCTGAATCAGGAATCTGACTTTTGAGTCTGCAGCACCAAAGTGTTGAATTCCTAACCTGCCAGAATAAGAAATAAATTGTATGATATTTTACTATAGAAGCCTGAGCTGTTTAAGATGGTATGGAAGAAGGGTATATCATTTATTTATTAACTTGTTTGTTTTCTGAATGATGTTTTTGAAGATAAGAAACTAGATCAGAAAATTGTGGATCTGTACTACACTCAAGGAATAAACTATTTACTTTTATTTCTTATAGCAAAAATTCTCCACATGCAATATTTTAAGTGTTATGTTGACTAAAATTGTAGAGTTAAGAAGTTGCATTTTCAGTCTCAATTCAAATATCATCAAATGTGCATGTTTGCATAAATGATGGAGCCAACCAATTTTATACCTCTTTAATAATGCATCCCTAAATTTGGTTTCAAGTTAAAGACACAACTTTTTTTTATTTTTTATTTTTATTGATCATGATGCATTATCCACACCCTCGAAAGTACTCAGCAGTCCTTTGTGTCTTCTCAGTTATTTCTGAATAATTCAGAAAGTTATCTGAGTTGTGTATATTTTCATTAACTTATTTTCATATATACATTAAAGACAGGGAAATATAGTAAGCTGAACAATTTATAATGGTTGTATAGCTTACTGATGTATAAACTTATTTGGGTTTGGGGACACAGAATAATATGTGTGTAATATGTACACACACAAATATATATGTATACATTTATATATATCCTCCTTAGGATTGTTCAATGGTATTTACATTGTGCCTTTTATAATATATTTTACCACACAGAAATCACGAAATTTTTTATGGTGATTTATTTTCCTTGCATAGGTAGACATTATTAAAATGCATTATTTGGTACAAAATTTATATATAACATTTCTGTATAATTGATAAAAGATTCATTATTTGAACATATTAACTTCTTATTTTACTATATTGCTCTCATAGTTACATAAAAGCATTCATTAATACTTTAAAATTATTTAATATGGGCTTTCAACTAAAATTCTTCAAAGTGAACAGAATTATGGAATATTTAAGCATAGTTTTATGAAAACAGCCAAGTTGTATTATGTAAACTACTATGATAAGCCTCAAATGATTGCCCTAAATTAAGTAGTAAGTAAGATTGACAATCCCAAAGGAAAACAGAGCACACTACAGATTCATACATAGGTAAGTGAGGTTAATTCTGGTCCAAATCAATCTTTGTTTTCATTTTCTACATTCAAACATTTATTTAATTACATATGCTAAATAAATAGTATGTAATTTATACACCCTGGAGCTAATTTCTCCAGGAAATTATTACTATACTACAATAAATAAAAATTAATTAGAAAATTATATTTTCAATATGTTTACATTGAAGTAAAAATTTAAAAATCAGCAATTATCAGTTTGTCATGGTTTGTAAATAATTATATCTAGGGGCTGGGGATGTGGCTCAAGTGGTAGCGCTCTTGCCTGGCATGCGTGGGGCGCTGGGTTCGATCCTCAGCACCACATAAAAATAAAATAAAGATGTTGTGTTCACCGAAAACTAAAAAATAAATATTAAAAATTCTGTCTCTAACTCTTTCTCTTTAAAAAAAATAGTAATTATATATATTATACAGGTATAAAAAACAATATTAAGGACTTACGGGTAAGTCATAAACTTGTAACATAAGGAAAATTTGATGCAGACCTGTACTTTTTCATCTGTACTTTTTATTCTTTTGCAAATAAAAATCAAAAGTATACAATGTTGGAAATGAATTCATATTTAAAATATAATGATTATTAATATCTTCTTATTTTATGTGATGTCATCTTGACAGATTATTTTTATCCATTTGATGAATTGCATACAAAGTTTCTATTTTTCATTTATTGCTCTTCAGCTAAGAAAATAGCATTCCATATTTTAAATAAATTTTGAGCACTGCTTTAACACTTTTATGAAGGGTTTTCAAAACTTTTTTTTTCTAATTTGTTCTTTCAAAGACTAAGTAAAAAGAAAGCAATTAAGACAAATAATTTCAACAAACTAAAATTTTATGTTAAAAGTTAGAATCATTCTGAAATTCCTTCAACAAGCAAAGTGCACCTATGTTGAACTTTTCTACACCTGCTTCTAAACTATATGCTAATTTTTCTGTGTAGAAGTATATTTTCTGTTCAAAATAATAGTAAAATATTGAGAAATTTTATTTTGTAATTGAATATCTTAAAACTTACATCTTCTAAGTTTGGTTTCACTTATTCCCATGATCTGTGAAATCACAGAAATGACTTTTTTTTAGCTCGTTTTTGTTTAATAGACTGATACAACCTCAAGACTTTAGAACAATAATTGTAGAGATACCTAGAAAAATCTGAGTGCATTAAAATTCATTGCTTATTAATTTTACTTAGACACATCAAATAATATAGCTTTGTTTTTGAAATATTTTATTTTTTTAAAACTTTTAAAATATTTTTGGATAATTTTAAAGTTGAAATTTTTACAATTTGAAAAAAGCACCAATGAAAGTATCACTATGAGCCTTTTATTTATATCCAGAAGTAGATACTGAAATTTTGAGTGGTTTTGTTTCCAACTTTAATTCAGAAACTGCTTTTTGGGTAGTAGTTAATGTTCAAATTATGTTATCAAGAGCATTAGGAGGCACCGCTACCGCCATTGCTGCTCTCCATCTGATTTCACTGCTGCCAGCCTGAACTCGTCTGGAGGTCTTATTTCTGGGCTGCTGCACTGCCTGGCACAGCCTCAGCTACCTCAGATGCAAATTCCAACTACCTCTGTGGTTGCTGGCGCTTAACCAGAAGTTTCCTTTCAATCAACAGCTGCCTGCACTACTACTGCCATTTCTACTGCCTATGATTCTGCTGCTGCCAGCCTGAGATCACTTGGAGGTCCGTCTTTCTGGGTACTGCTTCCACAGAAGAAATTGCTGCCCTGGATGCAACTGAAGCTGACACTGCTGCTGACCCCCAGAAGTCGCCTGGTACTGCTGCCCCCACAGCTGTAGTTTCAGCTTCCTCTGCAGCCGCTGCTACTGCTAACCCTCTGCCTGCTGCCAAGAACCACCACCACTACCACTGCTACCACAGCCTAGAGGATTGCTTTGGGGGAGACTCCAGGTTTGATTTCACATGGCTGCACCCATTTTGGGACACCAGCCAGGGCCTGGGACCTGGGTGCCAGCAGGTTTATCATCACAAGAGGCTCTGTCTGGGGACTCTAGCTGGGACCTGCAGGTCCAGTGCGGGGGAGGCTGTAGGTTTGGAAGAGCCTGGAGTCTTTCTGCTGAGAGTGCTGGTGGCCCTTTTGTCTTATTGCTGAATCTCGGGGTTGCTCCTTTGCATGAGTGTATTCCTGGTAGTGTGTCTGCAAGTAGGAGCAGCGCTGAGATCTTGGGACTGCAGCATGGCTGAGTCTGAGGTATCTGAAGCACAGATTGATGGGATAGAGACAGGGTTGGCGAGGACTGATCTGGGTTTGGTGATCCTGAGAGATGTCAGAGACAGGGCTGAGAAACTGTTGAACACTGACAGTGACAGTTTAACTTTCCAGCAAGATTTATTTTATTTTGTTTTATTTTTTTGATTCACTAATCTCTCTACCATATTTGGAACAGGACATTTTTTATGCATCAGTGTGTGGAGGACAATGATATGAATGGTGTTTTGCATTTTTACTGTTTTCTTGTGTCTTTATTCTTTTTCTCTTTGTTCATATTCTTCCTCTCTCTTGTCTATTTTTTTTAAATTTTCTTTCCAACTTTTCTCCAACCAACAGCCAATCTCTGTCAACTCCTCTTCCACTCTTCCTGTGAATTTTTACTTCTAGCTTCTCTCTTCCAAATTAATATTGCATACTACACTACCTCTGTTCTCTCATCCACCATTTGAAATCTTAAATCATTTAAACAAATATTCTGTTTGTACTATAGATAGTTATTGAACTCATCATCTTGGTTTAATGAAAAAAAGCAGTAGACACATTAGTGGGAGCTATTAGGTTCAAGGCTATATATTGTGTACACTGGATGCTGTTGATATTGGTCTCACCAGTAAGGGTGAAGTGCTGGAAAACTTCAGGGATGCTATAGGTCTACAGGGTAGAATTTATCCTGCCTTTGATTCACACATTTAGATAGAAAAACACACTAATGACATGAAAAAACAAGGAAGTAAAGTGCCCCAAACAAACCAAGATGCTTCTACAACAGAAGCCACTGATAACACAGTAGAAGAAATGTCCAAGAAGTTCAGATTGTATATTGTTAAGTTGGTATGTGAAGTAAAGGACAGTATAAGGAGTGAAATCAAAGGAAAATACAGGAAGTGAAAGACCACTTGTTAGAGATCATGAAAAAACAAACAAACAAAACAAAACAAATTAACAAACAAACAACAACAAAAGCAGAAATCCTTGAAATGAAGGAAACCAAATTATAAACTCAATAGAAAGCTTTACCAACAGACTAGACCACTTGGAAGACAATGAAGACAAAATAAATAATCTTGAAAGTAGAGTTGAACATGCAGAAAGATGGTAAGAAACCGTGAACAGAACATCCAAGAGTAATGGGATACCATGAAAAGACCAAATTAAAGAGTTATTGGAATAGATGACAGAACAGAGATACAGAAAAAAAGAAAAACAATCTTTTCAATGATATAATAGCAGAAAATTTCCCAAACCTAAAGAATGGAATGGAAAATTAAATATAAGAGGCTTACAGGACACCAAATGTACAAAATTACAGCAGACCCACACCAAAACACATTATAATGCAAATGACTAACACAGAGAATAAAGATAAAATCTTAAACTCTATGAGAGAAAAAAAAAAATCAAATTACATACACGGGGGAAACCAATTCAGATATCAACTGATTTATCAACCCAGACCCTAAAAGCTAGGAGGTCTGGAACAATACATTTCAGGGTCTGAAAGAAAATAGATTCCAACCAATAATTTTATATCCAGCAAAATTAAGTTTTAGATTTGAAGATTATATTAAAACATTTCATGATAAACAAAAAATTTAAAGAATTAACAACTAGAAAACCTACACTACGGAGCATTTTCACAAAATATTCCATGAAGATGAGTGAAAAAAAAAAGTGAAAACCAGCAAAGGAGGATCTACACTAAAGAGATGTTCAACTAACTGAGAAACTAAGACAAATCAAAAACCAGAAATAAATCAAAATTACAGGAAATACAAATCATATCTTAATAATAACCTTGAATGTTAATGGCCCAAATTCATCAATCAAAAGACATAGATTGGCAGATTGAATGAAAAAGAAAGACCCAAGAGTATGCTGTCTTCAAAAGACTCACCTCATGGGCAGAGACATCCTCAGGCTGAAGGGGAAGGGATGGGAAAAAACTTATCACTCATATGGATTGTGTAAACAAGTAGGGGTTTCCATTCTCATCACAGATAAAGTAGACTTCAAATCAAAGTTAATCAGAAGATACAAAAAAATCATACTTTTCAAGGGAAGTACGTATAAGCAGGACATAACAATTATAAATATTTATGTCCCAAACAATGGTGCATCTATGTATATAAAAAAATTCTTCTCAATTTCAAGGGTCAAATATACCACAATAAATTAATACTGGGTGATTTTAACATATCTGTCTCACTACTGGACAGTTCTTCCAAACAAAAACTTAATAAGGAAACTGTAGAACTAAATAATACAATAAATAATTTAGACTTAACAGATATATATATATATATATATATATATAGAGAGAGAGAGAGAGAGAGAGAGAGAGAGAGACTATTTCATCCATCAATGAGCAAACATACTTTCTTCTCAGCAGCACATGTCTTCTTCTCTAAAATAGACCATATCTTATGCCACAAAGTAACTCTTAGTAAACTCAGAGAGAGAGAGAGAGAGAGAGAGAGAGAGAGAGAGAGAGAGAGAAATAGATAATACCCTACATTCTATCAGACTACAATGGAATGAAATTAGAAATCAATGATAAAATAAAAAATAGAGTGGGCTATAGCATCACAGTTCACAATAGCTAAACTGTGGAACCAACCTAGATGAGCTTCAATAGATGAATGGATCAAAAATTTTGGCATATATACACAATGAAATATTACTCGACAATAAAACAGAATAAAATCATGGCATTTGCAGCTGAATGAATAGAGTTAGAAAAGATAATACTAAGTGAAATTAGCCAATCCCACAAAACCAAATGTCAAGTATTTTCTTTGACATAAGGAGGCTGATTCATAGTAGGATAGAGAGTGGGTGCATGGGGGGAATAGATGAACTCTAGATATGGTAGAGGGGTTGGAGGAGAAGGGAAGAGTATGGGATAATTAATGATGTTGGAATGTGATGATCATTACTATCCAAAGTACAGGTATAAAGACACAAATTGGTGTGAATATACTATGTACACAACCAGAGATATGAAAACGCGTGAGATATATATATATATATATATATATATATATATATATATATATATATATATATATAAAATAAGAATTGTAATGCATTTGATGTCATATATAAATAAAAAAATTACATAAAAATAGAAGCTACTGTAACAAAATGGAGACTAAATAATATACAATTGAATGAAGAATGGATAGTAGAAGAAATCAAGGATAAAATAAAAATAATCTTAAAGGTAAATGAGAACACTGATACAACATATCAAAATCTCTGGGACATTATGATGGCAGTACTAAGAGGAAAGTTTATGCATTGAGTGCATTCATTAAAAGAATAAAAAGTTAACAAACAAATGATCTAACACTACATCTCAAAGCCCTAGAAAGAGTAGTAACACCAAAACAGTAGAAACACCAAAAGCAGTAGAAGACAGGAAATAATTAACATTACAGTTAAAATCAATGAAATAGAAACAAAAGAAACAATTGAAAAATTGATAAAACAAAAATTGTTTTTTTAATAAATAAATAAAACAGATAAACCCCTGGCCATGCTTAACCAGAGAAAAAGAGAGAAAACTCAAATTATTACAATATGAGAAGAAGAAGAAGGAAATATCACAATGGACACATCTGTAATACAAAAATAATTAGAAATTATTTTGAAAATTTAGACTGTAATAAAATAGAAAGTATTAAAGATATCGACAAATTTCTAGAGACATATGATCTACCCAAACTGAATGAGGAGGTCATACATGATTTAAACAGATCAATTTCAAATAATAGAAAATGCCATCAAAAGCCTACCAAAAAAAAAAAAGCCCAGGACCAGATGGATTCTCAGCTGAGTTCTACAAAACTTTCAAAGAAGAATTAACACCAATACTTCTCAAAGTATTCCATAAAATAGAAAAGGAGGGAACACTTCCACACTCATTCCATGAGGCTAATGTCGCCCTGATACCAAAACCAGACAAAGACACATCAAGAAAAGAAAACTTCAGACCAATATCCCTGATAAACATAGATGCAAAAGTTCTCAATAAAATTCTGGGAAATTGAATACAAAAACATATTAAAAAGATAGTGCATCACAATCAAATGGAGTTCATCCCATGGATGCAAGATTGGTTCAACATACAGAAATCAATAAGCATAATTCATCATATTAACAGACTTAAAAACAAGATTCATATGATTATCACAATAGATGCAGAAAAAGCATTTGACAATATACAGCGTGCTTTCATGTTCAAAATACTAGAAAAACTAGGGATAGTAGGAACATACATCAACATTGTAAAAGCTATATATGCTAAACCTAGGGCCAACTTCATTCTAAATGGAGAAAAACTGAAAGTGTTCCTGCTAAAAACTGGAACAAGACAAGGATGTCCTCTTTGAAACTCTAGCCAGGGCAATTAGACAAAAGAAAGAAATTAAAGGGATACATATAGGTAAAGAAGAACTCAAACTATCATTATTTGCTGATGACATGATTCTGTACCTAAAAGATTCAAAAAATTCCACCAGAAAACTTCTAAAACTAATAAATGAATTCAGAAAAGAAGCATGATATATAAACACCCATAAATCAAATGCATTTCTATTCATTGGTGATGAATCCACTGAAAAATAAATTAGGAAAGCTACTACATTCACAATAGCTTCAAAAATAAATAGATAAACAAACAAACAATAAATAAATAAATAAAATACCTGGGAATTAATCTAACAAAAGAGGTGAAAGACCTCTACAGTGAAACTACAGAACACTAAAGAAAGAAATTGAGGAAAACCTCAGTAGAAGGTAAGTTCTCCCATGTTCTTAGATAGACAGAATTAATATTGTCAAAAGAGTCATACTTGTACCAAAAGCATTATACAGATTTAATACAATTCCTATTAATATCCCAATGACATTCTTCATAGAAATAGAAAAAAAAATCAATCTTGGTATTTATTTAGAAAAATAAGAGATCCAGAATTGCTTAAGCAATCCTTAGCAAGAAAAGTGAAGCAAGAGGCAACACAATATGAGACCTTAAACTATACTGCAGAACTATAGTAAGAAAAATGGCATGGTATTGGCACCAAAATAGACTTGTAGACCAATGGTACAGAATAGAGGACACAGACAAACCCACATAAATATGGTCATCTTATATTAGACAAGGGTGCCACAAACATTCACTGTAGAAATGATAGCCTATTCAATAAATGGTGCTGGCAAAACTGGAAATCCAAATGTAGCAAAATGAAATTGAAACTCTCTCTCTCACTCTGCACAAAAATTAACTCAAAGTGAATCAAAGACTTAGGCACTAGAACACAGACCCTGGGCCTAAGAGAAGAAAAAATAGGCCCAAATTTTTACCATGTTGGCCTAGGATCTGCCTTCTTGCATGAGACTCCTAAAGCGCAAGAAGTAAAATCAAGAATAAATAAATGGATGGATTCAAAATAAAAAGCTTCTTCCAGCAAAGAAAACAATAACATGAGGAGAGAGCTTACAGATTGGAAGAAAATCTTTACCACACACACCTCCTATAAAGTATTAATCTCTAGGATATAAAAAGAACACCAAAAACCTAACATCATAAAAACAAATAACCCAATCAATAAATGGCTTAAGGAACTGAATCAATACTTCACAGAAGAAATACAATTGATCAACAAATATATAAAAACGTGTTCAACATCTCTAGCAATTATAGAAATGCAAATCAAAACTAATCTAAGATTTCATCTCACTCCTGTCAGAATGCCAATCATCAAGAATACAGGTGACAATAAATATTGGTAAGGAAGTGGTGAAAATGGTACACTCATTTATTGCTGGTGGGACTGAAAATTGGTGCAACCACTATGGAAAGCAGTATGAAGATTCCTCAGAAAATTGGGAATAAAACCACTATTTGATCCAGGTATCCCACTCCTTATACCCAAAGTACTTAAAATCAGCATACTACAGTGACACAACCACACCAATATTTACAGAAGCTCAATTCACAATAACTAGACTATGAAACCAACTTAGGTGTCCCTTAATAGACGAATGGATTAAAAAAATGTGGTATATTACTCAGCTTTAAATGAAGAGTAAAACTACCACATTTGCCAACAAATGGTTGAAGTTGGAGAATATCATGCTAAGCAAAATAAACCAATCCTACAAAACCAAAGGCCAAATATTTTCTCTAATATGCAAATGCTAATTCACAATAAGATGATAGGCACTAGTGAAGAATAGTGTTACCTTAGATTAGGTAGAGGGAAATGATGGGAGGGGAGGGAAGGTATGTGGGCACAGAAAGATAGTAGAATAAAACAGACATTATTACTATATGTATATATGTGACTACATGACCAATATGAATCTGCAACATGTACACTCAGAAAAATGAGAAAATGTAGCTCATTGATGTATATCAAAGTGCATAAATACATTCTACTGTCATGTATAACTAATTAAAATACTTTTTAAAAAAGAGCATTAGGTAAAAGAACAAGAAAAGTAATTCAGTAACTTAAAAATCATGAGGAGTTCAGATTTGCCCTTTACTTGTATATGTGTAGCTTTAGTTACATAAAAACATAAAGAGACAAGTCATCTTTCTTCACTCAAAAAGCTAATAAATGGCTGAAACAAAGTGTCTACTTCAGTGATTAGTGATTTTTAAAACCATAAATCTAAATTTCATAAGAATATCTTTTAGGTATAGTGATGTAATAGAGTTGTGTTTAGCAAACGGAGAAAATATCAAGCTACATAATTTTTAACATATACAATTTAAATTGTAAATTTTTTCATTGTTGATCATTAAGGATATTCTAAAGTATTGAGTATGGGAAATGATAAATCTTTTATTATATGTATCAAAATGATACACATATGCATATATATTTATATGTTTACATAAATATAGTCTCAGGAAGACAAAAAATTCTTTCAAATTTTCATGTGTATTGTCATAAAATTTCTGTTAAGGATTTTATTAAAATTACTCAAAAATTGCTAAATATTGCACAAACAAATCCTGTGAATTATTGTTATTTATATTTAACTGCTAATTCATATATTTGAACAATGAGAAATATTTTAAAATTTTGTTGCCTTATAATTATACATACATCATGCCATATTCTCTCATGCACATAAACTTAATTTAATAAATTTCCTGATAACAAAGGTACAGGAAGATAGCAATATATGCATGTGTACATATATATGTGCATACATAAGTATTTAATGAAATTTAATGGTTGTGTAGTCTATGAAAGTATGTGCTACCAACATATGGAAGTTATTGAAAATGATGGCTTTTCCTTATGTTTTCCCATAGAAATATATTATTATTATATTTCTATGCAGCTGTTTCTCATGTTTGTGAAATATCACAATAGAAATTTTTTAGCCTTAGACTTTCAGTATTCAAATTCATGTTTAATATGATATTCAAAATAAAGCATTTTAAAAGTAAATTTGAATCTTTGAAAATAAGAAAGGAATAGTTTAGAGAGTATATTAAAGCTAAATTTAAATCTTTGAATATAAAAAAGGAATAGTTCAAGTTGAAGTTTACTAAAGTATCATTTCAAGCCAACTTTACAAAATAATGAGGCTAGTTATTCTAAAGTTCAGCATGAAATTTACTTCCTGTTGAGGCACCTAATTACCAAACATTTTTGCTCACATTGTCTGAAGGTTATGATTAGAACACATTAAAAAAACAGCAGATTCAGATCTAAGTGAACAACAAGGTACATAAGGTGAAGAAAGGTGAAAGCATAAGGCCATAGCCATTAAGCATTTCTATGAGCATAAAATCATTTAAAAATCAATGCAAAATCTTTTAGAGACTCAGTGTTCAGTAAGACACAAATATAACTGCCAGGAAGAATGAGAGCTTCTGAATTTTGTATGAAGTAAGCTATAAAATACATGAAAAATCATAAGAAGGAAAAAAATTGAATTTTTCAAATTTCTAAAAATGGAGTTTTTCAAAATACTAACATTGTTATTATAGGGTACTGTTGCAAATACTAGTATTTTATTTAAAATATTAGCATTTCAATTTCAATTTAAAATATTGACAATAGACACACCTATTCATAAGCAGATTGAAATTGTATTGTTTCATTTAAATATTTAAAATATATTAATGTTCTAAATGATATTTAAGTACAGACTACTAACAATGGTGACACGTATCTAAAGAAGAAAAATACACTCACCATCTTGTACTTAAAATTTTTAAATACTCAGAAGCTATTAGAAGAAATTATATATAATATCTAATAGCAAACTAATATTAGTGATATCATTCATCAAGTATAACCTAATGGACATCACATATGTTAATCAATATTCAATAGATATTTAATACAAGTTAATATTCTCCAGTCAGTATTTATCATATAACATTGTATAGCATACAGCAGATAATCACAGAGAACTTCTAATTATGAAAATAGATATTTTATGAAATTAAGAAAATAAGCTTGTATAAAGATTAAGAAACAATAAATTAACTAAAGTTAGTAATGTCAAGAAGGCATCATGGATAAAGTGTAACTTCAGATAGATGTTACAGAATGAGAAAGCTTTAGACTAAGGGATTTGAATATCTTATCACGATGTAGGCATTGTGTTTCTTTTGTCTTTTTATGTCTAGTATCTAATGCCATCTTTCATCTAATAGTTTCTTATGAATTTTCTAATACTTTCTTTGGTCAAAATGAAGCACCCCTCAAAGGAAGAATTCAGTTAATGCCTACAATAATTAAAATATACGTGTGATTATTTCTAGACCAATAAAGGAATTATATATAAAAGAGACATCAAAATATTGAAAAAGCTTCAAACATGCTGAAGGAAATGCATGTACAATCTTTCTTTCAAACTGCATAGACACAAAAAATAAAAATATGAAACAGTAAATTTTGTGGCATATATTATGTGTTCACGTGTGAAGGGCATGCATGAGAATGGAGGTATTAATGAACTTGAAATGTATCCAGAAAACATACAGTACTTGCATACTTGGAAGTGGGAAAGCAAAAAATCCCAGGAACATCAAACTAAAGAAGCAAAAGTGAAAATATAGAATTTGCATATTTTGTTATTATGGGATTAGGAGAGATGAATCTGTGTAGAATAAAGAGTATGAGTAGTTAGAAAAGGAGTTAAATAAATTGAACAGGATAGACAAGTGACAAATGGAGAACTAGCATACATTCAGTAGTAAAGAGAAACATTAAAAATAGGACACACTGCATATCATCAGGAGAAAAGATTTATTACCAAATTCACACAGGTAAAGGATCCAAGAGAAGAAGAGGATGACAGGTAAACCTTGCATTTTAAAACTGACAAAGACTAAACTAATATGACTATTAATCAGAATCACTAGAATGAGAGAGTATTTCTTGCCTTTTTTTTTTTTTAACCAGGATAGCCTTTTCTATATCTAAAGACAGAAGAAAGTAGATCATATAAAAATTTAGATATTCAGTCAAGGGAAGAGATATGAATAACAGAGTCATCATAATTCATGAAAAAAATTAGCAACAAATCCATATCAGGAAGACAAAGTACAAGGGGATTTTTATTTTGCATGTTCATAAAGTGTCAACATCCATCACAGTATTTTCAAAACTTGAAAAATTGCTACTATTATCCCAATTTTTAAATGAAAGTACAGCAGCATATTCAAAAGAAATAACATATTAGAAAAAAAAAAAAAAAAAAAAAACAAGGCTCATCACAAGTTAGAAAATTAAAGAAAACACAAGTATTTATATTTAAAGATGAGGAAATCAACCAGGCATGGTGGCACATGCCTGTGATGCCAGCAGCTCAGAAGGATGAGGCAGGAGTCATTTAAAGCCACATCAATAAAAGTGAGTCACTAAACAACTCAGTGAAACTGTGTCTCTAAATAAAATATAAAAAAAGTGCTGGGAATGTGGCTCAGTGGTAGAGTGCCCGTGAGTTCAATCTCTGGTACCCCTCCCCTCCCATAAAATATCCGAAAATCATTTGCTAAAATAAAATTTTAAAAAAGAATTTGGAAGATAATAATTTTTTTCACTAAAATTAATTAAAACCAATATTTTAATAATTTTAAAGATACCATGCACCAAAAAAAACATGGAAAAGATTCAATGTTGTTAATAAGTTAAGAATTCTAAAATGATACATATTGTTGTTTACTTTATATCTAAATTTCACAGAATCTCTGGTCCTGACATCTGTCTACCTTCTCTTGGCAAAGAGAGTCTATCAAATGATGCTTGACATTGTTTACTTGGGCTTTTTTGTAGAATACTGTGGTCAACTAAAAAAGAGCATTCCAAGCAGTCTAATATACATGTAATTGTAATCTCTGAAGGAAAAGTGATAAAAGAAAAAAATACTACAACAATGTGCACAACTTCCCCAAATTTGATTAAAGTATAAACAGGCAATGCAAATACCACAACAAATGAAGAACATAGGAATTATGAAGCTCAAGTATAACCCACAAGATTATTAAATTGCTAAAATCAAGTAGAGGCCGCTAGAGAGGAAAGTATGTTAGATTTATCATCAGAAAAAAGACAAATGAGAAGACAACAGGGAAAAAATAGTAATGAAAGAAAAATCATACCAACCTATAAACCCATAACTTACAATAACATGCTTAAAAAATAAAGACAAATTTAAAACATTTCATATTAAAATTACCAAAAGAATTCCCTGTTGGCACATTCATCTACAAAATGTATTTTAAAAAATCCTTCATGCCCAAGGAAAATGATACTATAGGAATTAGGGATATATACTAGGGAATTAAAAGAATGAAAATAACTGATTTGGATAAATATATGATGTTTTTTCCTATTACTGTGATTATTAAAAAGACAAATGATTGTTTAAACAAAGATAAGAACAAAGTGATGTGTAATTTTTATTAATAAATAATGACAAAAACAGCATCAGGATATGGGAGGAGAAATTGAGGTATTGTAAAGACTATATTCTTCACAAAGCGATGTAACATGACTTAAAATTATATTGTGAAAAATTAAGATATACACTATGAAATCTAAAGAATCAATTCAAATAAAAAATAAAATTATAGCTAATAAGTTAACAATAGAATTATAGAACCACTCAATCAAAAAGACCACAGAGAAAAGAAGGATATAATAAAATACAGAAGGGACCCATAGAATATAAATACAAAATGGGAGATTAAAGTCTAATCAGATCAATAGTCATATTAAATATAAACTGCCCAATACTTCCAATCAAAAGGGTTTGTTTGGGGATTGTAAAAAAAATGCTTATAAATCATTGACAAGGAAAAAAAGTCAACTATGAATATTACAATGCTGAGAAGAAATGCACCTTAAATATAAAAACACAGATAGATAACTGCATTAAAACTAAAAAGAAGAAACTCAAAGTGGCTCTATTAATATCAGATGAAGTGGATTTTGGAGTATTGAATATTGCCAGGGATAAAAAAGTTCATTTAATGGTGTTATAGGGTCAATTTATCAAGTAGAGGCAAAACAACACAACTAATTATGCACCATATAACCGAGGTCCAAATTCATGGAGCAAAGATCCTATAGCATTACAAGAAAAAGTAAAAAAATCCAAATTATAGTCAATAGAACATACAGCAGAAGCTACTCTTCCAAAAGAGTAGTACTATTCAGAATACATGAAGAATTCCAAATACTTAACACCAAAAATCCAAATGAGCTAAACAGATACTTCTCATAACAAAATTTTGTATGACCAATAATTGTATGAAAAGAAATTTTGAACATCTTCAGCTATCACGGAAACGCAACCAAAAATACATTGAGCTCCATTCTCACCCCAGTCAGAATGGCTATCAGTAAAAATACAAAACATAAAAAAAAAATGTTAGCAAGAATGCAATGAATAAAAAGCTCTCCTACGTTGTTGGTAGGAATGTAAATTAGTACAGTCACTGTGGATGGATATCAGGGCAGAGATTCCTCAAAAGACTAGGAATGGAATCACCATATGATACAGCTCACCACTCCTTGGTGTACATCCCAAGGAATTAAAGTCAGCATAGTAAAAATACACGTGCATACTCCTGTTTACTGTGACACAATTCACAGTTGCCAAGTCATAAAAGCAGCTTAGGGGTCCATCAGGAGATTCATGATAACAAAAATATGGCACATATACACAAAGAAGTATTATTCAACCATAAAGAACTAAATCCTCTAGCAAATAGAACTGGAGAACATCATGACCACATTAGCCAGACCGAGAAAGACAGGTTTCGTATGTTATATGTAGAAATTGTGGGGGTTGGAGACAGGTGACACAGATAACATGAAAATAGAACGGAGACTCTTAGAGATGGTGAAGGGGATCTGGGATAGGGGAAGGGTAAGAACAGAAATGGTGGAATGGAAATAATAAAAACATGCTGTATGCTGGGCATGGTGGCACACACCCATAATGCCAGTGGTTCAGGCTGAGGCAGTAGAATTGCAAGTCTGAAGCCAGTTGCAGCAGTTTAGCAAGGTTCTAAGCAACTTAGGAAGACCCTGTCTCAAAATGAAAAATAAAATAAACAGGTCTTGGGATGTGGCTTAGGGGTAAAGCACCCCGGGTTTAATCCCTGATACCAAAAAGTAAAAACAAAAACAAAATCATGTTACGTGCATGTATGAATATGCCGCAATGAATCCTATCATTCTGTATAATTAACATGCACCAAAAAGAATATGTAGAGAGAATATTAGCAAGGATAAGAAATCACTGACTAAAATTTTCAAAAACTTGACCCAGTTGATATTTTTTAGAACATTCCACCTAACAATAGCTAATATATATTAAAGTATACATGAAATATTTGCCTTTCTGAACCTGATACCTAACAATTCTCAATAACTTTCAAATGATTCATATTTTAAAATGTGCATTCTCTGACCAAAGTAGAATTAAATTATAAATCAATAATAGAAAAATTTTGAGAAAAATCCTTAAATATTTGGAAAAGTGGTAACATACTTCTAAAGTCTCAATGTATCAATTAAGAAAAGGGAAACTAGCAATATTTTAAACGAAGTAAAATATATTATATATATATGTGTATATATATATGTGTTTATATATATATATGTATATATATATATATATATGTATATATGTATATATATACATATATATATATATATATATAGAGAGAGAGAGAGAGAGAGAGAGAGAGAGTAAATACAAAAATTTGAGTTAGCAAATGAGAGTAAATTAAAGAAGTTCTAAATAAATGGGGAGAGACACTAGGTTTTCCTGTCAGGATACTCAGTATTGATAATGTATAATTTTTTTGATATTGATAAGTAGACTTAATGAAATCCCATGCAATATTTCTTCAGAGTTATTTTGTAGAAATTATAAGATTTTAAATTTTATATAAGAATGCATAGTACCTATAACATACAAAACAACTTTGAAAATAAGCAAAGTTGAAGTCTAATACTACCTAATTTCAAGATAATAATCAAGACTGTATCAAATGGGCATTCAGAAAAACAAAATAAAACCCCCCCAAAGAAACCCACATATATAAGGACAAAGGTCTAAATTTAATTCAGTAGAGAAAAGAGATTCTTTAAAACAAGAAATATTAAAGGAAATTTGTCAAAAAATATGATAATCAGATGAAAACTTGGATCTATACAAAGAAATAAGAGCATTGGAAAGGGTAAAACTATGTAAATATAAAAGATACTCATGTCTCACTTTTAATTAATACCAAAAAACAAGTGACTGTTTAGATTAAAAGAGAACCCATCATTGCAGGGTAGCATTGTTTTTATTACTACACTTATTTGAAGATCGATGGTGATTAAAAAAATTATATATAATTAAAACCCTGAAAAATAAACATAGATATATACACATAAATAAACTTTGATACACACCTCAAATTACATATGAATATTAATTTAAAATGAATCATAGAACCAAAGGGAAAATCTGAAGCTATGAAACATCTAGAAGAAAACATAGAAGACAATATTTTTGGTCTTATTTTGGCCAATGATTTTTTTTAGCTATGTCACCAAAAGGATAATCCCTAAAAGAAAATTTGATAGTTTTATTTAACAGAAATTAAACATGTTGCTCTTTCAAAAAAAGATTGGAAGAAAATATTTGAGAATAATATATCATCAAAATTTATATCTAGAATAGACAAGCTAAACTAAAACTCAACAAGAAAATAATAAAAAAAAATGAATAAATATTTGAATCAATTATTATGAAAGAGCATAGGCAAATAAAAAATAAAATTACAAAATGATGTTAAATATTATTAGTTGTTGGGGAAATGAGGTAAAATTGTAATAGGTTACCAGTACCGGCTTTATATGTATAATGTTAAATATTAAAAATTGTAAAAATGACACTGGAAAAGATAATGAATAAAATAATAAGAAAGAAGGGAGGTTATACCACAGTTCCTTTTAGGTTCCTCTTGATTAGCAAGACAAGCAAAATACCACAAATCTTGGCACAAAAGAGTCTTCCCTGATTCTGGAATGACTTTCCTTGTTTCTACTTGTCATCTTCCATGAAAATTGCCATTTTGTCCTCAGGGATCAATCAGTGATGGTGAATGTAACATGGGAAAAATTGAGGAAAAAAGTCATTCACAAGGGTTATTCAGGTATGGCCCATAAGTTATTTTATACCAAATGCCTTAATTTTTTTTGGGAAATGTCCTTTGCATAGCTGGCTTCCTAGGTTCTGACTCTCTAATGTTTTGTGGCCAAGTAAACTTTGACCAAACAAACTAAAATTAGATAAACTACGATTGCCACACCTCTATTTTTGAGAATCAGTATTTTGAATAAATCCACATAGAATTCAACTTGAATCCAAATAATATGCAAACGTAGAAGACTTTCTAAAAATTAAAAAAATAAAGACACATCAATATTAATGTGGAATAAAAGGCTTCAAACAAATGTACCATATACTAAGAATGTGAAAAGGAAAAATTTCCTTTATAAAACAGAAATGAAAAAATTTAAGAACCAAATAATATTAATCGTAAGGTATGAGATACACTTTTTTCCTGTGACTTAGGATCAGAAATTATTGGTTATGATGAAATACATATTATATACTTTTTCATAGTCAGTTTCTACTTGCTAAGATGTTGTTAGAAATTGTTTTTGAATTTTGAGGAAAAACAGAAAAATATCAAAACAGCAAAAATAAAATTGACACGAAACATATGAATCAATACTCATGAAACAGTAATTCTGGAAGAAAAGAAAGAAAAAATACAGAGAAGTAAAAATCAAATCAATAAAAAAAAGATTCCCAAGTAGAATAAACACAACATATTTTTGTGGGGAGGTGAAGAATATGAACAATGATTAAAAATAAAATTTTGCAATGTAGGGACCAGTTTGTACTAATGGTATTAATGAAAATGCTCATATTTTAAATCACTTTGTAAACATTTTCTCTTTCCAAATCTTTGATAAACTGTAAGCATAGAGATAGGGTCAGGTAGCAAAATTTAGCAATGAACACAAAATGTATTTTTAAAAATCAGACCAGAATTACAGTGGGCAATATTTGATGTATCTTTACATATGAAAATACTAAAATGGGTGAATTTCAATGGAAAGATTCTTCTATGATGGACCAGCACCATTCAATAAGGTGAGGGCATAACAGGAAGGGTTAACATATGGGCATGTTTACATAAAATAATTGACAATGATTCATGTTGACTTTTTCTTTTTTTAAAAAAACATTTATTTTTTTAGTTGTAGACAATACCCTTATTTATTTATTTAATTTTATGTGGTGCTGAGGATCGAACCCAGGGCCTTGCACATGTTAGACAAGCGTTCTACCACTGAGCCACAACCCAGGCCCCATGTTGACTTTTTCTATAAAATTTTTAGATTAGGATTTCCAGATGATAGATTTTATGAGGCTATAGGAAATAATAAAATCACAACAGTGATTTAAGCAAGATATTTCAATTGATACCTCCTTACTCATATATTATTTTTTCCCATTGAGTATTTACTTTTTGCCTGATTAAGTCAAATTCTTCCAAGAGACCAGTATAATAAAATTTAAATATAGGTATTAATATCAAATTTTATTTTATTTTTTACTTGTTGATTGACCTTTATTTTATTTATTTGTATGTGGTGCTGAGAATCAAACCCAGTGCCTCAAACATATTAGGTAAACCCTGAGCCACAACCCCAGCCTCAATAGCCCATTTTAAATGAGAAAAATGAGACTCCATTGGGATAACAAGATATGAAAAGCTGTTTCTTTTTTTAACAGCCTTCTAAATGGTTATTCTTTATTAAGCATTGTTCAATGATGTCATGTTTTGCATTGAGGCCTGAGTAATGCTCCTATTGCCTTCAAGGTAAAGGCTCAGTATCATCATTTGTATGTGATGCCCTTCAGATTCTGGCCTTGCTCACACAACTTTATTGCATACAATGTTCTATCTCTCTCTCTTCTACAGGAACCTGATCTTAGATTTCATTACTTGGAACTATATTTTCCAGAGAATATTAGATTACCCTTGTACTTGCTTCTTACCACCTGACAATTTCTGTCCTTTCTCTCATTTCAGTCTACATTCTACTAAGATTTTAAGATTCCTACAAAGGTCCTTTCTTCTAAGAGATATTTTCTGTATTTCCGATGTGTTCATATAAATGCTGTACTTTAATATTATTCTAATGGTTCCCTCTCCTTGAAGTTATTGATACATGTCTCAAGATGTATTTCTATAGAGAAAGCAATCATGAAATTCATATGGAAAAATAAAAGACCCAGAATAGCAAAAACAATGCTAAGCAGGAAGTGTGAATCAGGCGGTATAGCGATACCAGACTTCAAACTATACTACAGAGCAATAGTAACAAAAACAGCATGGTACTGGTACCAAAACAGGCGGGTGGACCAATGGTACAGAATAGAGGACACAGAAACCAATCCACAAAACTACAACTATCTTATATTTGATAAAGGGGCTAAAAGCATGCAATGGAGGAAGGATAGCATCTTCAACAAATGGTGCTGGGAAAACTGGAAATCCATATGCAACAAAATGAAACTGAATCCCTTTCTCTCGCCATGCACAAAAGTGAATTCAAAATGGATCAAGGAGCTTGATATCAAATCAGAGACACGCCGTCTGATAGAAGAAAAAGTTGGCTACGATCTACATACTGTGGGGTCGGGCTCCAAATTCCTCAATAGGACACCCATAGCACAAAAGTTAATAACTAGAATCAACAAATGGGACTTACTCAAACTAAAAAGTTTTTCCTCAGCAAAAGAAACAATAAGAGAGGTAAATAGAGAGCCTACATCCTGGGAACAAATCTTTACTCCTCACACTTCAGATAGAGCCCTAATATCCAGAGTATACAAAGAACTCAAAAAATTAGACAATAAGAGAACAAACAACCCAATCAACAAATGGGCCAAGGACCTGAACAGACACTTCTCAGAGGAGGACATACAGTCAATCAACAAGCACATGGAAAAATGCTCACCATCTCTAGCAGTCAGAGAAATGCAAATCAAAACCACCCTAAGATACCATCTCACTCCAGTTAGATTGGCAGCCATTATGAAGTCAAACAACAACAAGTGCTGGCGAGGATGTGGGGAAAAGGGTACACTTGTACATTGCTGGTGGGACTGCAAATTGGTGCAGCCAATTTGGAAAGCAGTATGGAGATTTCTTGGAAAGCTGGGAATGGAGCCACCATTTGACCCAGCTATTCCCCTTCTTGGTCTATTCCCTAAAGACCTAAAAAAAGCATGCTACAGGGACACTGCTACATCGATGTTCATAGCAGCACAATTCACAATAGCAAGACTGTGGAACCAACCTAGATGCCCTTCAATAGATGAATGGATAAAAAAAATGTGGCATTTATACACAATGGAGTATTACTCTGCATTAAAAAATGACAAAATCATAGAATTTACAGGGAAATGGATGGCATGAGAGCAGATTATGCTAAGTGAAGCTAGCCAATTCCTAAAAAACAAATGCCAAATGTCTTCTTTGATATAAGGAGAGTAACTAAGAACAGAGTAGGGTCGAAGAGCATGAGAAGAAGATTAACATTAAACAGGGATGAGAGGTGGGAGGGAAAGGGAGAGAGAAGGGAAATTGCATGGAAATGGAAGGAGACCCTCAGAGTTATACAAAAGTACATACAAGAGGAAGTGAGGGGAAAGGGAAAAATAATACAAGGGGGACAAATGAATGTCAGTAGAGGGGACAGGGGAGGGGAGGGCAGGGGGTATAGTAGAGGATAGGAAAGGCAGCAGAACACAACAGACACTAGTAAATCAATGGATGTGTAACTGATGTGATTCTGCAATCTGTATATGGGGTAAAAATGGGAGCTCATAACCCACTTGAATCAAAGTGTGAAATATGATATATCAAGAACTATGTAATGTTTTGAACAGCCAACAATAAAAAAATTAGAAAAAAAAAGATGTATTTCTAATCACTGTGTCCCTATAATTTCAGTGGCTCAGGAGGCTGAGGCAGGAGGATCTTGAGTTCAAAGCCAGCTTCAGCAGAAGCGAGGCAAGCAAATTGGTGAGACCCTGTCTCTAAATAAAATACAAAATGGGGCTGGAGATGTGGCTTAGCGGTCAAGTGCCCCTGAGTTCAATCCCCAGTAGCCCTCCACCAAAAATATATCACCATATTGCCTGATATATAAACACTTAATATCTACTGAATAAGTATTTAAATTAGTCAATGAAAAAAAAATAACTATTTGTGGATGATTTATTTCATTAATCTGTTGGTTTTAGCCCACATATTTTGATTCATTTTTGTAGTTTGCAAATATGAGGAGCTTACTGCATTCATATTTATCATCATCTGAATACACAGAGTTATGATATTATATAGTAAACCAAATACCATACAAGGACTGGTGATGTAACTCAGTAGTAAAATGCTTGCCTAACACACATGAGGCAAGACTATGGGTTGCATCCACATTACCACATTAAGCACACACACACACACACACACACACACCGTAAATAACCATATTCACTAATGAACTCACCTAAGAGTCTTCACTCAGACATTTGCTTTTGTTTAAAACTGGCTTAGCCAGGCATGGTGGCATAGGCTTGTAATCCTTAGTCAAATGCTAAAGGAGGAAGACTGCAAGTTCGAGGCTAGACTGAGCAACATAATGAAACCCCATCTCAAAAAACAAAGCAAACTGCTGGAGTTGTAGCTTACTGGTAAAGTGCTTGCCTGGCAGATGTGATGCACTCGGTTTGACTCTCAGCACCACATAAAATAAATAATTAAATAAAACATTGTGTCCATCTACAACTAAAATATATATATATATATTTTTTAAAAAAGCAAAATTGAAATAAGCCAATCCCATAAAACCATATATGTTCTCTCTGATATGAGGATGTTCACGTACAATAAGGAGGGGACCAGTAGAAGAGAAGTTAATTGGTTTAGACAAAGGGGGATGAAGGGAAAGAAGGGCAGATGGGAATAGGAAAGAGTAGAATGAATCAGACATAAGGTTCCTAGGTTCATATATGAATACACCACCAGTGAAACTACACATCATGTAGAACCACAAGAATGGGAAGTTATAGTCCATGTATGTATAATATGTCCAAATATGTTCTATTGTCATATATATCTAGAATAATAACAAATTAAAATATTAATAACAAAAGAAAGCAAAACAACACCACACTAGAATCTTCCTTTCCTATCAACATCAGCTGCAATATAGAACATTTTTGCATTACATCTTATTACAAAGTGAAATTAAAATTCTTGCAAGAGGCAGTATTTCATGATGACAATAGAACTAGTCTCAAATTCCACTTAAATTACTTAAAAGCCAACAAATAAAAAGAATCTAGTCTCAAACAGCTAATAATTTAAAAGGATATAATCAAAAAGTGTGACAACTTAGTAGACTCTTCTAAAGAGGACTATGGTTTCACTGATAAATTTTACCACAACTTTAAAGAATAGACACCACTCCTTCTCAAAATATACCAAGAAGTAGAAGAGGAAGGAATAATTTGCAACTCATTTTACAGGACCAATACTATCCTGATACCAGGCCAGACAAAAATATCATTGGGAAAAACTAAGACTCATACCCTTTATGAGTATAGATGTAAATGTGCTTAAAAAAAAACCTAACAAACCAAAGCCAGCAGCATATTAAAAAGATTACATATCATTGCCACTGAGATTTATCACAGAAATGCAAGAATAATTCAGCTTATAAAAATGGAGTGTAGCTGTGCATAGTGGCCCAAACCTATAATTCCAGTGACTCTAGTGGCTGAGAAAGGAGGATTGCAAGGTTGAGGCCAGCCTCAGCAACTTAGTCAGGTCCTCTGCAACTTAATGAGACCCTCACTCAATAAACAATAAAAAGGACTGGGGATAAAATTCATTGGTAAAGCATCCTGGGTTAAAACTCCAGTGCACCTACCCTCAAAGAATAATGCATAAGTGACAATCTGAGACATTATCACCAAACTGGGAACTGGAGAGATGACCAAGGATGACTCCAACATCATGCAGAACCTCATCTTTTTGGGCAAATGCTTATTCAATGAATGCAATATATATTTTAGACCATGTCTCCTCAGATCATTACAAGAATTGACAATATTGGCAATCACATCAATGATTGGATAAAAACACACCAGACCTCATAACTCACGCTGTAGTAGAAGAGTTTGAAAACAGAAATAAGATATTGCCACACAAAATATTTGAAGGTTGCTAGAAGTTTACACTGAAATCTGGAACACCATATTTCTAAGCTAAGCATGGTCTCTTTTACCAAACTACTATGTGTGGGAAGGTTTTATATTATACTGTGCATTCTTATCACATACTATGTAGTTAACTTACAGATTTATTACCTCTCATTTTCTTGAACAAGTATCTTTGTGTCTAGGTCCTGGTTAGTCATGCTGATAATTATTAAATACTAAAACTTGGAATATTGTTAATTATGTAGTACACCACATTAATAGTGAAGGAAAAATCAACATGATCATTTGATGCAGAAAAAGCATTTTACAAAACCTAATATCTCATTCCATAATTTCAAAAGACACACACACACACACACAAAGATAAAAGATAAAAAAGGAACTTCCTCAACCTGATGAGTGGCAATTATGAAAAATCTCACATCATATTTACCAAAAATAACAGCCACAGAAATTAGGCAAGAAAAAAATTAAAGTATCCATATGAGAAAGAAGGAAGAAAATCTATCTATTTGCAGGTGGTAAAAATTTGCATATAGGAAATCCTAAGCCATTTATGGCAATGAACTCCCTAGTAGGCTATGTGGGAGGCTGAGACAGGAGGTCCACAAGTTGGAGGCCAGCCTTGTCAATTTAGTGAGACATTTTCTGAAAATAAAAGAGGTCAGTGGTAGAGTGCTTGGCTATCATGCATAAAGCCTAGGTTTGATTTGATCCCCAGTACCACACATAATCTCAATCTCTCTCTCTCCTCTCTCTCTCTCTCTCTCTCTCTCTCCTTCACAAACACACAATCCTAAAGAATCCTAAAGAATACACACATGAACACCTAAGAATTAAAGAGTCATGGGGGTCAAGAAGGCACTCCCAACAGGGGAGTGAGTGAGTGAGGGCTCAAGTTCAAGAGGCCTTCATGTGGGGTTCACACCCTGGTACCATTGGGTGGGATGGGGCCTCCTGCTGCAGCACTGGGCTGATGGGAGATAAATACAGAGTCCACAGTCAAGTCCATGGACCCCTGGAATCAGGACAAAGTAGAGGACTGGTACCACAAGTCATTAAAAGATCTTGTGGGGGGCACTGTGGGTTACACCTAATGGTCCACTTTGTATATTTCACATAGGACTTCAAGTAAAAATTTTCAAGAAAAAAACATTTTTTTTTTAAATTCCATACTACTGAGACTAGTCTTAGTCCTCATTAATAGCTGAAGAAACTGTAGCCCAGGAAGGTAAGGGACGGGCATAAGGCCAACCAACTAGTTATCAGTGCAGTCTTCTTTTTGTCTATCCAGGGACACCTGAGTGTGCTTTGAAACCCTGTGACCTGGAACCTGTGCCTTTCAGGTCCATAATTCTGCTCCTTAAGCTCCAACTGCTTAAGATTCAAGGGCAGCCCCACCTCAGGGGTCTCCCCCAACACATGGGCAACCCATAGACATCCCTTTCCCAATGCACACCTGATACCCTCTTAGGGAGCACAGGGCCTCCAATGATTCCACTCTGATCCCTCCCTCCTTCTGGAGCCACCTGGAGTCACCTGGGAAGTGATAGGCCAAATGCAAGAAGTCAGTATCCATCTCAGCCTAGTCTCCCTGACCATCTTCACCTGTTAGCTTGGAAAGCACAGAGCCCAGGGCTCTCATCCAGGAGCCTCTACCTCATTATTGGGTCAAGTACCTAAAAAGGCAAGAAGGTGAAAGTTCCCAGAGGCTCCTTGAATACCTTGGAGAAAACCCCAAAGGAAATGAACAGTGAGTGTCAGGGCCTGGGAAATAAGGTAAAGGACCAGGGGGAAAAGGCTCTCCTTCACCCCACCCCATCAGCCACAGGATCTACCACTTAAGCCTCTGGTTTGCCAACTCACTTGGGTCCCAGTGGTGCACAGAGGGTGATGTAATGGTTCCTGGCACAGCCCTGGTCAAAGGGATTGTCCCCCCTGAAGGAACTGGCCCTGGAGGGAGATGGGAATTTAAAGGGGAGCTCAGAATCAGCAGAACTGGGCAAGGCCAACTCCTAGTGACCTTCCCTGTGGGAGGCCCATGTAGCATATGACCGTGTCTGACTCCCCTAATGAATGGTGTGGCATCTGATGGTCACACTGCTGTATAGCCCTGGTCTTCTAGGGTACGAGTAACTGAGTGTGTCTTCATACAGGGGCATGTCTCTCCACATCCCCAGGGATCCAATCACCTCACCTGTCCTTGTAACCCTGCCCTCCTTGACCTTCATTGGACAGAATTTCCTAAGAATTTAGATTCCGCTAATAAAAGCTCACTCTAAAGCATGCTTGCTCTCTTAGCAGCCTCACCCCCTTCCTCCTCCAAGGCCAGGTTGCATCTCACCCCAGCTTCAAGAGATTTAGCTAGCAAATATTGTGTCACAACAGGAAGTAATAACCCAGCAGCAATTTTGTCCACCCCTTACTCTCCCATGGCCCATGCATGGAGACACTGCACTGAGGGTTGAAAGCATACTGCAAAGAACATGGCCAGACTACTTTCATGGTGGTGAGGCCAGAAGCAAATAAGTCCCTGAGCACCATGGGGAGTGGCCAGGGTAATGTAGAAAGAGGGTATCATGGGGAAGGTATAGGCAACCCAGCCCACAGCACCCAGGTACATTCAGAGAAGCTCATAGAGTTAAGTGCTAAAACATGCAAGAGGGCTTATTTCAGCTACTTCCATTTTCAGAGGCTATGTCCAGTCCAGAAAGAGGAGTCTGAAGAATATCTGCTGGCTTTGGCCATTGATGAGATCATCATCATGACAACGGGGCTGGGGCTGGGCTGATGTGGGTAGGGAAGTGAAGGGTGGAGCCAGTGAGCATAATCAATTATTTCAGCCTTTCAGGTGCCACCTGCTTCTCCAACAGGTCTGAGGCCTTACCTCCGTGTAAGATGTCAGGGTTCAAGAAGTTCAGAGATACCAGGCTGCTGAAGGTAACCAGAAACATACTCACATCTAGTCTGGGGCAACCCAGAGATCTCCAGGAGACCTGTCTCACCTGAGGTTGGACTCACAGACCTTAAGGACAGATCTAAATATCCAGGCTAGAGACAGACCACAGAGACTCCACCAAATGTCACCAGCATTACCAGCCTCTCACAGTTCCCTAAATGCAGCAGGCACTCTAGACCTCTGTGCTTCTAACAATATATTCTTCTTCCAGACCCTCTCTCTCCACTTCTCTGCTTCTGCACTATCACTGTCTATTTTCCCTACTATCTCTTTATAAGGAACCTGACAGTCTGCATGGGAGACTCATGGAAAAGGATAGAACACAGCACTGACATTCTGCAGCAACACCACATTACATTTGGCAAAACACTTGGGATAAACCAAGCATATACAACTGAAGGTTGAGTGGAGGGCTTCAAGTCATTGAAGAACACCATAGCTAGGCCTCCAGTCCTCAGCAAACGAAGTCACCAGTGACCTCTTCTGTGTTGCCTCTCAGAGTGTCATGACAACAGCAGAGAAGGAAAGAAGTATCAAGTGTGACATCACACAAGTTCTGGAATGTGGGCTCTGTTTGCTTCTAGTGACTTCTGAGAGAACCTTCCCCCACCTCCACATGCACACATCTTGTAGACTGGGACATCTTGCTCTTATGATGTTGCTTTTTTTGGAGCTTGTGGTGATGTGATGTGATTTGTACCTCAAAGGTTCATAGGCTGGAGACTTGCTCCTCAGTATGGTAGTGTTGAGGGGTAGAACCTGTAAGACATGGGGGCTAGTGTGAGGTAATTTGGTCACTGGGGATCATGCCCTTAGAAGATGCCTCTGGCATGACAGATGTGCCCCGCCCACCATGCCTGACCAAGAAAATTAAATCAGTTAAAAATAGGTCAGGAGTGGTGGCATTGAGACCAGGGCAAAAGGACAGTCAGTGTAGATAATGAATGATTAGATTAGAAACATGGCAGCTGCTTCAAAAGAAAATAAAATGGTTATACCTCAGAGCATTTCATCCTCCTCCATCCTGTTGCCAAAGTTACCTGTCTCCAGGAAATTGTTCCTCCCAGCAAGGAGTGGTTATTGAGTACCCACTTCCTATCTTTCTGGGCAGATATGGAAAATAGGGAGAGATAATTGGACAGCTCTCTTCCTGCCTTTTGGCCCCAACAGACAGGATGAGTAGAGGGACACATGAGAAGAAAGGAAACCTGAATCCATCAAAGGTACAGGACACCTCCACTCCCTTGGGCACTAGCTCTGGACCCTCTTCTCCCAAAGGACTTTCTCTCCCCCCTCCTTGCTTCTGTTTTAACCTTTAAATAAAACATTTGCCTCTTCCTTGGCATTTCTTGAGTTTTAATACTCAACACCTGGGAGAACAGGACTGGATCCTGATTTTCAAGACAAGTTTTAGATGGGGGCTCTGCAGGTATCATCACCAGGATATGCTCCTCTGCACCCATACCTCTCTGAGGGTGCCTTTCTGTCTTCCTTTCTGGAAGACAATAATAGGCACCTGTGAGATAATTAAATGCACTTAGTGCAAGCTGATATTCTACAAGACTCAGATGAGAGGATTCACAACTTAGGTGGCCCCCAGTCAGCTGTCCTGCGCATCAGGCATGTTGACTTTTGCCAAAGCCCTCTCTATCTCATATTATTCTCTGTTAAACTTATTTAGTAATAAGAACAGTAACCATAATGTCTAACAAATAAAAGGCAAATACAATTTTGGAAAGCAGTATGAGCTGTAAAATATCAAGTATGAAATATAAAATATCTTCAAATTTTAAACACGAATTCATTAAACAACTTTTGCACTTGTAATTCAGAAGTATTTACACTATATAACTATTCATAGTTACTAACATCCAGATTTTTAATGTCTAATTGATTATACATGTACGTATGAAGAAAAATATAAAACCATTGAAATGATCAGTCAACCTTACAATCATTTCTAAATGGAATAATATCTGCAGCCATATAATCTAAATACAAAATAATCTCTCTCTCTCTCTCTCTCTCTCTCTCTCTCTCTCTCTATATATATATATATATATATATATATATATATATATTCCCAGTAAACACACATTCACAAACATACATATGGAAAATGAAATGATCCAATGAACTACCCAAAATAGTTACAGCAGAGTACCATAAGAAAATGACAGACATAGTCTGCCAATTAGGAAGAAAATGTTATTCTAGGTTATGTAAGGTGATCATACTGTTTGCTTCCATAGAAGAGAATTCTGCATAGAATACTGTTTTATTCTGACAACTGATTAGCATTTTGATATACTCAAAACTTGTTCACATGGAAATTAAATATGAATGCAGATAGCAATTCAAAGTAATAGATGGAACTCTTGAACAAAAATGTATTTTCTACATTCTAAGATAATCGGTTGCTGAAGAATGCACTAAAGGTTATTTTTACCTTCTGCTTACCTCAGGGTTAAGGATATAAGAAATAGATGTTATATTGGGATTGTAATTCTTTCAACTTGGTCTTTTAAAAATTATTGCAAAAAAAAGAGAAGTTGCCTTTTCACTTAGTAAATGATGATAAAATATGGTGTCTCAAAATTACTAGAGAATACTGAGCTTCAATTTTCTCTTTTATGTTGTGGAGAGTAAAAAACAAAAATATTATTAAATATATTTTGTCATTATTCATATAAAAGTGGTCTTTAAATTTGCAAATTAGACTTCACAACTTTTCCAATTTGTAACATTTCATAGTCTATTAATCTATGAGATTGTGAGAATGTTAATTTAATCTATATTATATATAAACAACTGATCATTCTTGCTTAAGCTCAATATGTTATTGCTTTTTTAAAAACCTTCCTGACATAAAAATGTTACATTGAGCTGATAAAGATGAATCATATAAAAAAAAACATGTAATATTTATAGTAAATTACAGAGTTGGGAATGATGGCCAAGTACCTATGGTCCTGGCTACTCTGGAAGCTAAACCACGAGGATTACTTGAGTTTATAAATTGAAAGACCAACCTGAGCAAAGTGTAAGACCCATTTACCAAAAAAAAAAAAAAAAAAAAAAAAAGCAAATTGCAAGTAATTGAAATATGCTTTGGTGGTCTTAATTGTGATATGGTAAAACAATTTTCATTTAGAATGTTCATTTGCTCTATTTTTGTCCACAGTCTGTTTAGTAAATGACATCATCCACCTCAGAAAATATTACTTCAATGTCTCATAAGGGCTAATGGACAATCAAAATTTGCTACACTTCAGTCCCAAGGCCACTTACTCATAGAATATCATGTTTAGAGTGTATTGTCCACACATTTCTAAGAGAGAGAGAGAGAGAGAATACTGTTATGGACACCAAATTCACTCACCCTTAAAATTCATACATTGTAGCATTTATATATCCCCAATGTGATGATAGATAGAGGTAGGTAGGTATGTGTTTAGGAAGTAATTAGGTCAAGATTTTCAGCTCTCAGGAACAGGATTAGTTTCCTCATAACAGGAGGAAAACAATACTCAACAGCTATTTACCCAATTTAAATTAAACCATTTAAATCACGTGAATAAAAAAAATGGAATGGAAATGCAATTTAATAGAAAGTGTTTATTTTTTTAATTTTTAAAATTGTGTATTTTTCAAAAATTATCTTAAAATGAAAATAAAATATTTATTAAAATTTCTACTTATGGAGGCAGCATGTTAAATTTAAAAGAGATTTCAGTTTAGATCAGATTGCATGTTTTCTAATACCAACTTCTCTACTTATTAATTTTGCTGCATTAAGAACCAATTGGAAAAGAATAGTTACTTATAAATGGTGCTCCTTTTTTCAATAAAATGAAATTCCACTATTATCAGAATAGAAATACTAAAATATAAATAATTTTATTACTACCAATTTCATTTCTCTGTTCTTTTTTTTTTTTTTTTTTTGCTTCATTGTTTAATTCTGAGTAAAAACCAATCAACCAGTTTGAAACTATGGGTGAAATGGGCTCAATAAAATTTTTGAGCAAGATAAATCATCATTCTAATTAGTTCCTTTCAGTGTATATAAGCAAAAATGTATTGTGCATCATTATTTCTACTAAGTACTCTTTAAACAAAGTAAATTGTGCAGAATGGTATTGCTTCTATAAGTATATTTATAAATAAGTGGATATGGAATTGAAAATTCAGGAAATTGTGGTGTGCTCAGTTCTTGGCCCAGGGAATAAAGTTGTGGACAGAATTGCATAGTCAACAACAGGAACTCAGAAGGAAATGAAAGTCATAGCCAAGTACCACAGTATGCATAATTGAAGGACAAAATGATTATGAATAAGTGATCACAATAAAGAGCAAAAATAAACAACTGCCAGTTGGTTTCAAGCTCTTTGAAAGTCACTTCCACAATGCATTATCCTTTCTTCTTTCTCACTCCCTGCCTTTTCTTTCTCTGTTTGTTTATCTACCTACCAATCATCTCTCATATTTCTGTCAATCTACCTACCTGTCAACCTTTATATAACTCCTCCGAGTTGTAAAATTACTTACACAATCATCTCTGTTAAAAAGTATTCATGTTTCTTTGTTGCCTTGCATACACATTGCCACACATTTTATGGGTGAATACAGAAAATTATGTATTTAGCCAGTTCTTTCCTGTGAGTTATTCGGATCACATATGTGTCACCTAGGCCACCAAGTAAGTACAAATGGAATCCTGGATCAATTTCAGGCACATAAAATCATACAATTAATGACAATAAATAAAAATTGCCTAAAACTTAGGAATATTGTGGTTTCATACATCAAAGACATAGACTTTTTCAAATTCTGAACTCAATTGGATAGTCCAATTTTGGATGCAATTAAGATGTTGTGTCAATACTAGAAAACAATATGTTGTCTCAAGATGCTGTCTCTTTCATGAACAACTATAGAAGGGAAAGATAGAAACTCAATACCAATCATCCATGAACATATTGCAGTTCATTGAAGGAGATAGAGAGGTAGAAAAAAACTAGTAAAAATGAAATAAATAAAAAATAAACAAATATTGAAATCTAGGGAGAAATCAGAAATCAAAGGGTGCCATCAGGTAGTTATATAAATGCATTAAAGATTTTTTAATCTTTATAACAAAGACAATAAGCCAAAATGCACTTAATATATTTTTTAAATTTAAAGGTGCTTTGGGAGAGGTACTTTGTACTTGTGTACAAGGTCTGAATTCTAATTCTTAAATTCATTTACATTAAGAAAGAATAAAATTTGGGATATTGTGATTTGTATATTTTTTTCATGACATTCTTTATTGCACAGAAATGCCAGTCTAGGCCATTGGGTTTAAAATATATTGTTCAACAATTATAATTACATTTTATTTTATTTATTTATTTATTTTAATTTGTTATATATGACAAGAGAATCCATTACAATTAATATTACACATATAGAGCACAATTTTTCATATTTTTGGTTGTGACTATTCTTTGTATAATTACATTTTCTATGCACACATATCTATACACACTACATGTATGGATATATAAAAATAAATGTTCTCATTTTTTATTCATTTTCACTCTTCATGAAAATAGAAATTATAACATATTATTGGGGCTTTTTTAAAAAGAATGATAAAAATTTAATTTCATTTTGATAGCACTGTGAATTTGTAACTATATAAATATGCAAAGCATGTTTTAAAAACTTTAGAAATTTATAAAAAAGTAAATGATACATTCCTTTCCTCTTCATCATTTAGAAGAGATGTTGATTGCAAATACACACGCTTTAGTCTCTCGTATATAGTTAAGTTTCTAAAATCTATTCTAGAACCTTGAATCCAGCTAAATGTATACAGGTACTTATCAAGTTAGGCAACTCATTTAATTGCAGGAATTATTTTTGTTGTTTCTGCAATCAGTATGCATTTGAAATCAGCTGGGAGAACTAAATATAACTTGACTGCCCTCAGTCATTTTAGTTCTTCATTTTGGGTTCTTAGGTTTAATATAAAACCAGAAAATAGCATTTTTTTAACAAGACAACTTTACCTTAATATAAATTTTAAATGTTTATGTTTCAAACACTGATTTTCTTTAATATTTTGAAACACAAATCCATAATTTCTAGGGCAATGCTTATACGTAGCTACTTATACAATGAATTTATTTTACTTTAATGATATACACAAAAGCAAGTACTTCAATAAAAATCAAAATAATACTTATAACTTGAATGCTACATGAAGGGAAGTGAAATTTATTATCTCATTCACATTAGAGAAATAAATGGCAGTGCAGTTATTCTACCTTTGTGGCTGACCAATTGATGTGATAAATGCAAATTATTTCTAAGTTTACGAAAATTAAATAATGATTCTGGGTGTAAATAACAGATTTAACTAGTTCTGAAGCTATATTTAAAAAGCAGATATTTGTTATATAAGTTTTATTTGTTAAATCAAAATATAGTATGGTTATAACTGTAAAGAATGTTGGTAAGACACTTCTATAGGCAAATATATATATATATATATCACTTAAAACATTTAAAAACGTTCAGGAAAATTATCACTTGGGGGGGGTTGGTTTTTATTTATTTATTTATTTTTTAATTATCTACACATGACATTACAATGATCTTGGCAATTCATACATTTGTATCATTGGGGTATAATTTCTCATTTTTCTAATTGTACAGATTGCAGAATCACACTGTTCATAGAGTCACCTATAAACATACATCAATCATAATGTCTATTCTATTCTGCTGCCCTTCCTATTGCCCCGAAAATTATCACTTTTAAAGCAACTTTATACATTTGTGATTATAGGTCTTAGGCAAGTGATTACAAAGAGAAAACTAACTTATTAGGCCCCTGAGTCAGGGACTTTGTTATTCTTTTTTGTTTAAAATTATTTATTGTAACTTATTATACATGATGGAACAATGCAATTCATTTCATATTACCCATATAGATCACAAATTTTTGAAGTCACTGCTTGTACAGAAAGTATTTTTACACCATTTGTTTCTTCGTACATGTACTTAGACTAATGATGTTTAACTCATTCCACCATCATTCCTACCCCCTTTCCACCTCCCTTTTTCTCCCTCCCCTTTGCCCTATTTAAAGTTCCTCCCTCCCCTTTGCCCTATTTAAAGTTCCTCCATTCCTTCCATGCTCCCCATGCCACAATTGCCATTATGAATCAGCATTCTCATATTAAAGAAAACATTCAGCATTTGTTTTTTGGGGGGATTGGCTTACTTCACTTAGCATTATATCCTCCAACTCATGTCCATTTACCTGAAAATTCCATGATTTTATTCTCTTTTAATGCTGAGTGCTGTTCCATTGTGTATATATACCACAGTTTCCCTATCCATTCATCTACTGAAGGGCATCTGGGTTGGTTCTACAATTTAGCTATTGTTAATTGTGCTGCTATAAACGTTGATAAACAGGCTGTGTCCCTGTAGTCATTTGGGTATAAACTGAGGAGTGGAATAGCTGGGTCAAATAGTGGTTTCATTTCAAGTTTTCCAAGGAATCTCCATAATGCTTTCCAGATTCGCTGCAAGAATTTGCAGTCCCACCAGTAATGTGTGAGTGTGCCTTTTTTTCTCACATACTTGCTAACAATTATTGTTGTTTGTATTCTCTATAGCTGCCATTTTGACTGGAGTGAGATGAAATCTTAGAATAGTTTTGATTTACATTTTTTGAATTGCTAGGAATGATGAACATTTTTCATGTTTGTTGATTGATTATACATCCTCTTCCAAGAAGTGTCTGTTCAGTCCCTTGGCCCATTTATTTATTGGGTTGTTTGTTTGTTTGTTTTGGTGTTAAGGTTTTTGAGTGCTGCCGCAGTCTGGCTGGGCACACAATCACGAGCCACCACACAGCTTGTAGATTCAAACAGCAACTCTTTATTCCCGAACTCACACCAGCCGTCTACAATCACGTTCTGGGGAAGTCCACGTTCTCTGCCCAAATCCACCTCCACTGGGCTTCTATCTCCAAAATATACTGTCTGAATCCCGTGAGAACTCAAGGGGAACTCAGGCAGCAGGATACGCCCTATTCCCAGCAGGAATAATCTTAAACCTTAAACCTGGAACCTAAACTGGGAACGCCCTAAACAGGATTATCTTAAAACCGGGAACACCCTAATCTGCCTTGGTCCTTGAGCAAGGTCACCTACATTCAATGTCGCTGCAACATGTCAGCAACATGGGGTACGCTGGCAAGGAAATTGTCATACCTACTTGGCTAATGGCTCCCAGCATCTCCCCCCTTCTGATTAATTAAACAACAAGCAATGTGGCTTAAGGACCGTGCCTGGTAGGTTGTCCAATTCAACATATGGTTCTTACCCGTCATCGGAAAACTGACCTTTAGGCGTCAGCCTCCTGTCTTAGGTTGATACCACTGCAATTGAATCATACCCGTCACTGACTACCGGTCCAGCATACAGCCATACTTGTGGATAGGTCTATGCACCAGTGGGGGGGTGAGGTTCTTTGCCTCACCTCTGTTGGCCCCCAAATTTGGCCTTGGTGCCAGTGGGGGAGTGAGGTTAATGTGGCTTATGGACCGTGCCTGGTAGGTTGTCCAATTCAACATATGGTTCTTACCCGTCATCGGAAAACTGACCTTTAGGCGTCAGCCTCCTGTCTTAGGTTGATACCACTGCAATTGAATCATACCCGTCACTGACTACCGGTCCAGCATACAGCCATACTTGTGGATAGGTCTATGCACCAGTGGGGGGGTGAGGTTCTTTGCCTCACCTCTGTTGGCCCCCAAATTTGGCCTTGGTGCCAGTGGGGGAGTGAGGTTAATGTGGCTTAAGGACCGTGCCTGGTAGGTTGTCCAATTCAACATATGGTTCTTACCCGTCATCGGAAAACTGACCTTTAGGCGTCAGCCTCCTGTCTTAGGTTGATACCACTGCAATTGGATCATACCCGTCACTGACTACCGGTCCAGCATAAGCCATTGGCCCCCAAATTTTAGACCATCACTAGCAGAAGGGAGGAGGATACAGAAATGCCACGACACCAAGCCAATTGACGGCTCCTTGGGAAAAATTGCATCACTGGTGACACCATCAGCAAAGATATGCCAGCACTACCACTATTAACATGGGGTGCGCTGGCAAGGAAATAAAAATTATATCACTGGTTAATCACTGTTGCAGATGTAAGAATGGCCAAGCTGGAGCTCTGGATATCAGCTGTTATGGATTTGAGTCAAATCATCTTCTTTTCGATCTGTAGAAATTGTTTTAGTTAACCTCTCTGGAATCCAAATCGGCTGCTGTTCTCCCTGTGGAAAAACACAAACAAAACCCCGACTCCAGACAATCACTGGGTCAGGACCTTTCCATTGTCCTGTTAGAATATCTTTCCAAAGTACCTTAGGCTTATGTACATTTTTTGGATACACATGTCTTTCCGCAGCACTAAGTCCTGATGAATCCAAATTTTAAAAGTTTAGAGTAAAAAGGGTTATTTTAAGTTTATCTATGGGGGATATATACCCCGTTCCAATTCCCTCTTTTTGCTTTAATAAGTATGTCTGTATCTAATAGTTGTCTTAGCTTTTTGCATTTTCTATCTGTGTAATACCTTACTTGACATTTTCTATCTTATTTCTATCTTCTAGTTTTTTTTTTCCTAAGGTTTGTATTTTTACCCTTAGTTGCTTATTTTCCTCCTAGTTTTTTTTTCTTCCTATTTTGTGGGTTTAAAATTTTTGTCTTCCTACATCTTTTTACATCTTCTTTATCTTTTTTCTTTTTAACTTTCTATACTTCTGTCTTTAAAGTTTTTCACTTTAAATTTTTAATCTTCTTTCTACATCTTCTTTTTTTACCTTCCTGTACTTCTGTCTTTAAAGTTTTTCACTTTAAATTTTTAATCTTCTTTATCTAAGTATATTTTATCCTATTATTTTCTCATTTTTTTAAGCAATGCCTTTAAGATTAACTAAGCTTCTTTCCTCCATCATGAAGGCATTTTAACCACCTTCAATTTAACCTTTTAAAGCCTTTTAATTATCATCTATACTGTACTTTTAAATGTACTTTTTCACCACCTACAACTTCACTCTTTTAAACGAGGCTTAGATTCTGTTTAAATCTCTTTAATGTTAGTTTACATGGCTGCCCTTCAACCAAGGGCTTTTTTTTTTAAACTCCATTGAGAAGCTTTGTCTCAATCTGCCATGTACAAATACCTTTTTCTTCTTTCTTCCTTTCTCAAGCTTTTAAAGTAAGTCTAGTTTCCTCAAAATCTTTTTAAATGGCATTTTACAACTTTTTACTTTACCACACAGATTATCACTCATCTAGAAACATTTCTTTTTCCTTTAACCTTTTATATTAAAATATATTTCCATATCTTGAATCTTTTTCTCTTTTTTAACCGTTAACCCTTTTTATAAATTCACATTTTGAAACAACTCTTATAAAATTTCTGATTTAGACAAATTACTCCACTTTAATAAGATGAAAGACTTTCATGTTTTTTATGATACTATACTATAATTGAAACCCAACTGAAAATTTTTCTACTCTTTGTATATAAATTACACATGATAGAATCTTAACACTTAGTAAACTTGTTTTAGCAAAGACACAGACACAAAGCAATATTAAACATTTTTCCATTTACCAATTTATGAAAACACACATAATGTTTAAATATATTACCTTATGGAACTTAATAAGTAAAGAGTACTTGATTTCATATTTAGTGGTTGATATTTTAACACTTTAGCATTGTAAATTAATCAGATATCTGTAAAAACCAAGATCTTAGACAAGTGTAGTAAACAGAACTAGCCATCTCTTTCTTGAAGAAAACTCCTTCTACAGGATACCATGATGGTCCCATTGATATACTTAATAACTCGTCTTTAAAAAGCCATGGGCTACATTTTTGTATTGTATCAACATATGCCCTAATTGTTCTTGGTCTCACTGTGGTGCCTTCTTCCTCTAACAATTTCTCTTGCTCGGAGGCGAACAACTTCAAACCTTGAGTCAACCATTTTTCCCATTTTGCCTGAGAAAGTTCTAGGAACAGGCAACTTGAAATAAAAACAAAATAAATCAAAACAAGAACGCACTGTTTTTTTTTGAAATGGTCATCCATTCTTTTGCTCTTCCTCAGGGACGAGCAATTTCACTTACCTCCAAGCTTCAGAAGTTCCCCGTACGAGCCGCCAAATGCCACAGTCTGCCTGGGCACAAATGCCGCAGTCTGGCTGGGCACACAATCACGAGCCACCACACAGCTTGTAGATTCAAACAGCAACTCTTTATTCCCGAACTCACACCAGCCGTCTACAAACACGTTCTGGGGAAGTCCACGTTCTCTGCCCAAATCCACCTCCACTGGGCTTCTATCTCCAAAATATACTGTCTGAATCCCGTGAGAACTCAAGGGGAACTCAGGCAGCAGGATACGCCCTATTCCCAGCAGGAATAATCTTAAACCTTAAACCTGGAACCTAAACTGGGAACGCCCTAAACAGGATTATCTTAAAACCGGGAACACCCTAATCTGCCTTGGTCCTTGAGCAAGGTCACCTACATTCAATGTCGCTGCAACATGTCAGCAACATGGGGTACGCTGGCAAGGAAATTGTCATACCTACTTGGCTAATGGCTCCCAGCAGAGTGCTTTATATATCCTATAGATTAGTGCTCTATCTGATATGCTTGTGGTAAAAATTTCCTCCTATATTGTAGGCTCTCTATTCACCTCACTGATTGTTTCTTTTGCTGAGAAGAATCTTTTTAGTTTGAATCCATCCCATTTATTGATTTTTGGTTTTAATTCTTGTGCTTTAGGAATCTTATTAAGGAAGTTGGGGCCTAATCTGACATGATGGAGATTTGGGCCTGATTTTTCTTCCATTAGGTGCAAGGTCTCTTGTTTAATTCCTAGATCTTTGATCCACTATGAATTGAGTTTTGTGCATGATGAGAGATAGAGGTTTAAATTTATTTTGTTACACATGGATTTCCAGTTTTCCCAGCACCATTTGCACTTCCAAACACATTCTATGAGGCAAATATCATCCTGATTCCAAAACCAGACAAAGACATGTCAAAAAAAAAAGAAAACTTCAGACCAATATCTCTAATAAATATTGATGCAAAAATTCTCAATAAAATTTTAGCAAATTGAACACAAAAACCTATCAAAAAGATTGTGCACCATGATCAACAGGGTTCATTCCAGGAATGCAAGGTCAGTTCAACATACAGAAATCAATAAATGTAATTTATCAAATCAATGGACTAAAAGATAAAAATCATATGATCATTTCACTAGATGCAGCGAAAGCATTTGATAAAATACAGTATTCCTTCCTGTTCAAAACTCTAAAAAAACTAGGGCTATCAGGAACATACCTCAACATTGTAAAGGCTATCTATGTTAAACCCCAGGCCAATATCATTCTAAATGGAGAAAAATTGAAACATTCCCTCTAAAACCTGGAACAAGACAGGGATGCCCTCTTTCACCACTTCTATTTAACGTACACTTTGAAACTCTAGCCAGAGCAATCAGACAGACAAAAGATATTAAATGGATACGGATAGGAAAATAAATTATCACTATTTGCACATTATATGATCCTATACCTAGAAAACCCAAAATATTCCACCAGAAATCTCCTGGAGCTAATAAGTGAATTCAGCAAAGTTGCTGGATATAAAACCAACACCCACAAATCAAAGACATTTCTGTACATCAGTGACAAATCCTCTGAAAGAGAAACTACCACCCCTTTTGCAATAGTCTCAAAAAAAATACTTGGGAAAAAATTTAATGAAAGAGGTGAAAGACCTCTATAATGAAAACTACTGCATGCTAAAGAAAGAAATTAAAGAAGACCTTGGAAGGTGGAAAGTTCTACCTTGTTCTTGGATGGGCAGAATTAATATTGTCAAAATGACCACACTACCAAAAGCACTATACAGAGTCAATGCACTACCAATAAAAATCTCAATGACATTCCTCATAGAAATAGAAAAAGCAATCATGAAATTCATCTGGAAAAATAAGAGACCCAGAATAGCAAAAACAATACTTAGCAAGAAGAGTGAACCTGGTGGCATTACTATTCCAGATCTTAAACTATACTACAGAGCAATAATAACAAAAAACAGCATGGTATCGGCACCAAAATACACTTGTAGACCAATGGTTCAGAATAGAAGACACAGAGACTAACCCACATAACTACGTTATCTTATATTATACAAAGGAACCAACAGCATACGTTGGAGAAAAGATAGCCTCTTCAACTTTGTTATTCTTATCAGATGACAAAATCACAAAAAAGTGTAGCATCTTCCTTGTGTGTTCTTGTGCCTGAATCTTTGTAAAATTGGATTATTTTTTGCAGAAGATTGGCTTGTTATTTTCTTCATTATGTTGTTAGATTATTCACTTTTTAAGAATGTTTTACTAAACATATCAAGAAGAAATACAAATGTGTTAAATGTTTAAAGATTCTACAACTATTGTATATATGAAATTAATAAGAAATGTATTTATTTAACTTATATTTCCCTTTGGATTTGGTGTGATATATACTTAAAATATTTTATTAGAAAATAATATTTAGCTTCTATGTTTTACCAATTTAAACAGTACCTACAAAGTCTCAATCATACTTTTCTTTCTTTTCAAACTGTTGTATTCAGTTATTCTTTTGGACCACCAGAAAAATGTGTTTTTCAAAGGAGTTTCCAAAAGAGAATTTAACAAATAAAATATTAATCTTTATACTAAATATTTTAACTAAATTTATTTCATGTTTGAAGAATACTAAAATATACTAGCATAAAATAATGTAATGAATATTAAATAATGAACATGTGTTGATATTATGATAAGATAGTATAATGATGGACAAATGTACTCAGGTATTTCTTCAGAAAATATTTAATCTAAATAAATAAGAAATCGATATACATATTAAACTTTCTTCTTATATTTTTTTTCATAGGATGCAATTCTATTAAACATTTAATGTTGGCATCCACTGACAATCCTGGGATTGATGGGAATTATGTACCAGGTTGAGAGTGTTAATCCCCATAAACCCAGGTGTCACATAACTTTCCATCAAGGCTAGAAAGATAGTCAATGAACAATTAGTCTCAGAGATTTATAACAATGGCTAAAAGAATATGGTGTACCTAGGGGCAAAAAGAGACAACTAAAGAGGCCCCAAGTTAATATTTATAATCAAAAGAAAAGAAGGCATTAATGAAGAATCAGGAGAATGAGGAGTAATCTCAAAGGATATACATGATTCTTTCCTCTATTTCTAAATCTGAGACAATATTCAATTCCATAGTCCACTGATAAAAGAAATGGCTTTGTTCCTAGCATAGGACTCTAAGGTACCACGTTAAGTATATACTATAAATATTTTCACAATCTCTTCTTTGCAAAAGATTTTCACCCTATTGACTGAGTGAGAAAGAAATATCTGGATATTTTGAAGAATTTTGGACACAGTATTGGAGTTGACATTGGTAGCTGTAGGAATAAAGTAACCATATGACTCTTCTGCTATCATGAGTATATGAATAACTAGGGAGAATAGAATGCTGATGAAATTTTGACTTACATATCTGTAGACCTGTTTTCCTGTCCTTTCTCTTGTTACTAAGAGGGTAATTGCTACTGACATAGTTGAAAATTGAAACAACCTCCACATGAATTCCTTGGATTTTGGAGTGAGGAGTGTACCTTTGGAAGACCAAGTAATATCCTCAAAATTTTCACCTCTGAGGCCAAAGTGGTAATTCTCCAACAATATCTTTTGTTGAATTGAGGAAAAAAAACAACATTTACTATTATCTTCAAAGATCTGGGGATTTTAAGGTTAGAATTGCCTATCACATCTCTATTTGATTCACTGGTCTGGTCTAAAATGGGAAAAAAAAAATCTGAGTGTACCCCAGAGGATTACTATAAATGACTGAAAGTTTATTTCAGCAATAGTACTGATCACAGCTTCTGGGATTGATTATGCTGTTATATTGTAGAGTGGCATATGCTGTGTGACCACTGATTTGGCTAATGTATTATTCTTCTACACCAGTCAGAAAAGCTTAAAAAGTACTTCACATTCATATGGAACAGATAATAATATTCACGGACAATTTTGACCTGGATAATACCAGGTCAAACTCTTCTCGTCTCTGTCATAATATGTATTTTCTGCCAAACATAAAATTGATCACTGGTGAGTTCATGATGATTGTGCAAAATGAGCAAGCCTCCTCCTTATGTCTTCTCTTTGAAGAAAGCACAATAATTCATTTCCCTACTCCTAAGCTATTTTTACCAACAAACTCAAGTAAAGAAAATTACATGAGAAAAACTCCTTTATATGAGGACCACCTTTTCCCAGTTTTCCAGAATTAAAATAGCTTTATGTAAGACAAAACCACAGAAGAATAATATAAATGTTACACACAACTATAAAGCTTCATTTTAACTAAAGTAAAGCTTAAATGTTTTTTAATGTTTATACAAGATGTGACATTTTGGAATCAACACTTTTACAATCATTCTTAATAAGCTCTTGACATGTTTAACTGTCTTGTTCAAGAACTCTTAAAAATGAATGTAATGTGTTCTTTTTAAAACAAGCCTCACTCAGTGTGTGTGTATATGTGTGTGTGTCTCAATATATAAAAAAATATACAAAATAATGTATTTAACTTGTTATGCTTGAGTTCAGAACGCCCAAAAGACCACCAGAGACCGAGATCGATGTAAGCAGCAAAGAGGTGTTTATTGTGAGCTAGCTAGGTCCTCTTCCACACAGCAACTGGTGATGCTGAGAGGCCCCGAGCCCAGGGTTTGCAGCAGTTTTATACACTCTTTGGGGAAGGTAGGGACTTCACATACACCATAGCATCTCTTAGCAAATCATCACACACCACGGGGAAATCATAAAACAACTCTAAAATATGATTAGCACATTCACTGGTGGGAACAAGTTGGGTAGGGGTGATTGGTTAGTGCAAGAGGGGGATTCATTTGAACTGATTGGTTTAAGCCATGAGGGGAGTACTGCTGAACTACATGGTTTCCCCACATGTTATCAACCACCATAAACTACTGGGCGGGTCATCTGGCATCCCAGGTATTTTCCCTGTCTCATGCTGATTGGTGGTTGCTATGGGTCCTCACCTAGCCTGACTGAGTCAGGGACACCTGGCACCACAGAGCTCTTCTGTTATTTATAGATAAACAACTCAGCAGGGTGGGTATGTGGTTTGGAGTGCTCTGTGGGTTTTTCCAAGGACAAGGGTCAGGCCCCCTTCCTTGGACAGGCTTTGCTCTGAGGTAGAGGCTGGTTTCTCAAACTTTGGTGAATATTTGTCAAGAAATATGTATATCAATTATATATCAATCATCCATAAAGTATACTAAGATGAATCTATTTCTATATACTTATTTATTTATCCAATGTTCATAATGCCAATGTACAAATGTCTTGCTTGACCTGAGTAATAAAGTATGGTTTATTGTTAGAATAAAATCAATGTGCTTTGTCTTTCTACATTGAGTTATATATGCTGAAATTTAACATGCACTAAAATCTGCATTTTTTAATAGAAAAATTAAATTTGTGGATTTTGGTTTTTCAATTACTTTTTGAGTTTCTGATTTGTTAAATACTTTTAGTTGTATAAAAAGTATTTATCTAAGAACTTTTTCTATATGAATTGATTCTCCAAATGGTTCTCCTATAATCATTTAGATGCTTTGCCCAGACTCTTCCACCAACAGCCAACCTATGACAGCAATCATGATATTGATACCACCAGTTATTGGTGAGGAGTCCTGCTACCCCACATATTGAAGTTTAAACTTTAGAGAAGCACACAGAGGCAAGCATATGAAGCAGGGTTTATTTTAAAAGGGGGTAACATAGACTTCTCCCATGAGGGAGAAGGGGGCCACAGCTGGTATCAGGTAAACCAAAGAGTGAGGTGTTCTGCCCTTTTTATATGTCCTAGGATTCCTTTGTTCTCCTGCTTTTCCCCTTATCTTTCTCCTTTCTGCATACCTGCCTAGGCCCAGGAATGCTCAGTGGGATGGCTGAATGGTGGGAAATGTGTGGGCTGAAGGAAGAAGGGCAGGGTGGAGTAGCCAAGGACACATTAACTCCCTGTAAGGAGGGGAAATTCCAGGAACAGGTTACCTTGCCAACAGGTTGGAGCAGGGGCAGGTTCTCCAACTTCCCAGACTCACTCAAATTGGTCTTCTAGATCTGATCTGACTCAATTTACCTATCTACACTGACTGCCTGTCTAATTCTGGCTTCAATGTGATCTCCTAAGATCTCTAAAAAATAGATACTATCATTATTTAAAGAAATATGTAAAAAACTGAGGCCAAGGGAGCTCAAATTATTTGTCTAGTGTTCCCCTGCCAGTTACTAGCTGGATTAAGATTTGAGTAAAGAAAATATGATTTTAAAACTTGTTTTCTGAAAAAAATAAGTTCATAAATTTGATTATTTTCAACCCCAAGTTCTCCTAAAAGTGACTCAAAAAATAAAATATTCAAGAAAGTGGAAGAGTCTGTAATGTAACTAATAACTTTTAAGTGTTTGTAGATAATAAAAAGGAGAACATACCAACTGTAGATAGAACATAAGAAATATATATGTTTTCTCCTTTCAGGAAAAATCGGAGGACACTCCAAATGCTTTTTAGTACATGTTATTATCAGGTGTGAGATCAAATAAATTAATTAATTATTTAAATAAAAAAAATAAGGTACTCATCAGATAGTACATTTGAGTACCCAAGCTGCTAATTTTATCCTCACAAATCCACCAACTATTAACATTTAAAACAAAACCAACATTTTTCAAAGGCCCCCTGGGGACTATCTTTGCTTTCAGGAGTTCTGCCCAGGATGCAGCCTTGTATGATAACTATGTTTAACCTGATGATATACCACTTTTTTTCCTACTTGAACTTTAGCCATGATAGAGAGGGATAAGTAAGAGAATCTGGGCATTTTCATTTTGAATTATAGTGGTTTTAAAGATGTTTGGAATAAAAATACAGCAAGTTCTTGTTACATATTTATATACTATATTTATATACTATATTTATATACTATATTTATATACTAGAAGGGTAAAAAGTATACTCTATAGAGGAAACAATAAGGTAAAGGGAAAATAAGATATTAGTAATTAAATTATCTTTCAATGTTATAAAATATTCTATTTCAAGTTCTGTAGGTAAAATAAACAATTTTGAATTTTGGATTATAGACCCAACCAAATTTCAAGAATTAATAGGGAGAGATATATCTATAAGCATGCACTGTCTCAAGAATTTACCAAAATAGATGGGATCTCTGAATTAAGGGTAGGGAGAAATAATTCAAGATGGAATGTGACATATGACTGAAGAAATTAGAAAGTATAATGTACAATTGAATAATGAAAATGAGGACAGAATGACAAGAAAAAGGGATTTGGAATATTCTATTAAGTCCACTGTACTTGTCTAAGGATTGCATTTTTCAGTGTGACTTCACTTACACTATTATGTAGCAGGGTACATAATACTTATATAAGTACAAATGGTGGAACCTAATTATTTAAACATACTAATGTGGTCCAAAATTAGAGAATTTGTGCAACATGTTTTTCATGGAAATCTTAAATTTTTAATTAACAAAACCTGGTAGAATAGTGTCAAGAAGGGAATGTGAATGTCATATGGTATGATTTCTTAATATTTCATGATAAATAATTCTTAATATTTCATGAGAAAAACAACATCTCTAAAGTTGGTCAATAGAGGTAAAAAGCATTGATTATTTTATTCAAATCCTACAACCACAAGAATAATAACTGATGATTCAACTAATAAATAAGAATATAGCAAAATGGTAAATAGAATCAGAGATTAGTTTACGTGTTATTAGTTTATAGTGACAATGGATCCTGTTTAAATATTATAAATACCTAATTGTGATAGAATAAAATATCGGCTAATTTATGTGAAGGACTGTGTGGAGACATCATGAGGAAATGAAGAGCCCCTGAGCTACATGAAGAAGGTCAGAAAAAATTGATCAACCAAGAGAACTAAGAATCTAGAAATGGGACCCCAATTTGGGTCATTTAACCAGTACCCAGGTACTTGAGCTATCTAACATAGGTGACAGATATATAAGTGAAGAAGGCATCTTGGATATTCTCACTAAGAAGAAGCCATTTGGTGTAGAAAAAATTTACAGAATTGTGAGAAAAAATATAATGTATCTTTTTTAAAATACAAAATCTGGCATGGTCTCTTACTCTCAATAGATACCAATAATAGAAATTTGTATCAAAAGTTGGAAATGGGTATATATCCCCCAAAGATAAACTTAAAATAACCCTTTTTACTCTAAACTTTTTAAATTTGGATTCATCAGGGATTAGTGCTACGGAAAGACATTTGTATTAAAAAAATGTACATAAGCCTAAGGTACTTTGGAAGGATATTCTAACAGGACAATGGAAAGGTCCTGACCCAGTGATTGTCTGGAGTTGGGGCTGTGTTTGTGTGTTTCTACAGGTGAACAGCAGGAGTCCAATATCCATATGAATGCAAATCTTAAAATAATCATATCATCTCAATGGCTTGCTGGCATCACCTTTCAACCAAAAATGCCATGCATCATATTACTTGGCTGTGGCTCTTAGCAAAAAGTGATTACTTTTATAACAAAAATGTATAAGTCACTGGCTTTAGGATCAATTAGCAGCAGATTCCAGTGGTTCATGAGAAGATAGTAGAACACAGAAGAAATTTGTCAGGTTGTGAGAGAATGTTTGACAACACCAGAGTCTGTAGTAATGTGGAAAATAAAAGTAAATAAATACAAAAGTGTTTGTGTGTGTGTGTGTATGCATGTAGACATACTTGTGCATATATATATGTATGTGTGTGTGTATATATATATATGTGTGTGTGTGTGTGTGTGTGTGTGTGTATATATATATATATATATATATATATACACACACACACACACACACATATGTATAGGTATATGTGTTTGTGTGCGTGTATGTGTGACCTATAATTTTAGGGTTAGCTAAGGAAACTAAGGAAATTTTTAGGCAGAAGAGTGAAAGCTCATCATTCATTAAAAAAAAAAAAAGTAAGACAAGAAAAGAATTAAAGAAGTTAGTGTTTATTTTTCAATCATTTCTCATTGAAAATTTTCCAACAGTTTACTGCAGAGATGGAAAATAGAAGTACCTCTAATTCATAAATGCACTAGAGAGGAACAGGAAGAGGAAGGCCTCAAAGTAAATAAAATCCTAGGGCAAAGATATATTGTAAGCTGTCACAAACAAAATCTGTCCTCTTTGTCAAGATCATATCAACAATGTGAATGAAGTACCCTTCTGAAGGGAATGCTGCATAAGAGTTCCTATGTTCAATAATTGTGCTTCTGAGAAAATCTTAAGTGCTTGCTTCAAAACCCTCTAAACTAAAGAGGAGACGGCTATAATCTCAAGAATTTTGTCTCACAGTATCCTGACTCATGAGTAGATGAAGATAGGTGTCTATTTATCTGTTTTGTAGTGTGACTCTTTTTTTTTTCCTGTTGAAAGAAATATAAATTGCTATTTAGGAACTCATAATATTTTTGAGAAATTATATCATCCTGGACTAAATATGTCAGTTTTCTGGAACACAATAAAAGGAACTTCTGGACAGTCTAAATTTTATGGGCATATATCAAGATGAGAAAACTAGTATAGTATCAATAATTCAGAGGGTGGAGCCAAGATAAAACAGAAGAATGAGTGTAAAAGCCATTCAGAACCACTCCTAGGGAACAAAATAAAACCATAATCCAGGAGCTGAAGACATGTTCAGACTCTCCTCCATAGCTTGTTATTTATGTGGATGCTCACACCCAATAAGCAGAGAAGGGAAGAACAGAAGTTCACTGTATTAGACAATAAAAAATAAAGGGAAAGGAGGGGGTATTGCAACAGGAAAAACACTAGAATGAATTGGACATAATTTTCCTATGTATATATATGAATACACAACCTGTGTAATTCCGCCTCATGTTCAATTACAAAAATGTGATCTTAATTAGAATGTACATATAGTTTGTCAAAATATATTCAACTGTTATGTATATCTAAATATGATAAGAATAAGAACAAAAACCTAAGGGATGGTAGCTCAGTGATAGAGCTTGCCTAACACATGAGGCCCTGGGTTTAATCCTCAGCATCACAAGTAAATGAATAAAATAAATGTATTGTGCCCATCTAAAAAACATAAAAAAAAAAAAAAACCCTAAACCTAAGCCAATTCAGGAACTGGAGATAAGTGCAGACTGTCCTCCAGAACATCGATGGCTCAGTGACTGATATGTTCACTCAGTTTCACCCTTTACAAATAGACATATTTTTAAATCCCTGCCTAAAAATTGTATGTTGAGTATCAGGTATATGAACAGATACCCCCTCTTTTTAAATCATGAGTATTCAAATCAAGAGGAGCCACAACTGGGAAATCTCCCTTGCACCTGTTCATGATTTCTGTCATAGGACTCAGGAATTTAAGCCTGAGCCTGGTGTCATAAATCCTTAAGAGTTTCGGAGTCTTGAGGATTGTGAGTATATTTTGCATTAAGAGGGGAATACAAAGAATTTTTAACCAGTTGTTGGACTGTGAATGAAAGAAATAATCATGACTCTCATCACTTTCCCATTCAGAAAAATAATTTACTTGTCCAGATCTAAATCTGGTCTATGCTTGTGTCTGGCTTTTACTAATAGAATACTTCGATTTCAGGTTTATCACAGAGAACAAACACTTTTAACTTACTTTCTTATTCTTGAGAACTTCAAGCCTCTCTAAAAGTTTTGAGTATCTTAATGGAGAAACCATGTGAAGATATATCCTGGAAATAGGAATATAAACTACACGGAGAAGAACTAAAAAATTCAGTGGTAGTGAAAAATCAAAATCAAAATTTGAGCCGAAATTGAATCATTCTACCAGCAGCCACCAAGTAGAGTTATTTAAGTTAAAATGATGGACATATGAATGAAGTATTTTTTTTTTTTTTTTTACCAAGGGGAGATGCAGTTTATTTACCCCAGCAGTCATGGGGGCAGACAGAATACACAGCGTTTTAGCTACCTGTACAGGATGGATTACATAAGCAAAAATAAAAATCAATCTCAAGACCACAGGACAGCCTGTGCCCCACCCCCCTCCCCCAATGACCCAGCATGTGGTAATGGCAGGCCAGTGGCCCCTGGAAAAGGGGAGGGGGAGGGGGAGCAGTGAGGCATGGAAGGAAAAGCCACCGGCCATGGAAACACTACAGAACACCCCACCACACACTCAGACACATGATAGGATACAGGGCAGAAGACACATAGCTGGGGTGGGGAGGATGGGAATTGAAACCCATACAGCCTGCTGTTAGAGGGAGGGGATGGGGAGCTCCTGTTACCGCTGTTGACCGGTGACGAGTTCTTGCTTCCCCAATGTTGAAGAATAACACCAAAGAAGCACGCCGAGGCAAGGTCAGAGTAGAAATTAGAAGTTTATTAAAGGACAGCAGAAAAGACTTCTCCCGGAGGAAGAAGGGGACCCAAGAGGTGGAATCCGTGGAAGGGATGTTGTCTCCCCTTTTTATAGTTTTGGTGATGGAATGTAGGTTGGAAGGCCCGAGGGGTGGGACACAGGTGGGCCAAAGAAGTAATCTGGTCAGGAAGGACTTCTGAGTCAGCACCTTTTTGCTGGGGGCTGTTCATTAACCTTTCTTTGAGGTGGACTTTGGCCTAGGGCCTTTTCGGGACTTCATTAACATTCCATGAGTTGTCCTGCGTTTCCCGGAATCATTGCCAGCATGGCCTCCATTTTAGATTTCACTCGATATTAGACCCTATTTACCTAACTACACTGACTACCTAACTTTAAATCTGGCTTCACTCCTAGCCCTGTTCAACTACATGGTAGGGCTGGGGCACTCTCCCCAGAAGGGAAGGGGTTTGCCCTCAGGGTCCCTGCTGGACCAAGGCCATCTCTTACCCAGCATGAGCAGGGGGCACTGCCCTGAGGGTGGGCCAAGGAACAATGGGGAAGGTTATGTGGATAAACCAGTTCCCAAAGTACTCCCCACTTTTCCCTCCTCTGAGAGAGGGAAAGTTGGAGGCCTCAGGGGAAAGGGTTTGTTAGGGCCTGAGCTACAGCTGCCTCTCAGAAGGGAGAGTGGCCCTAGGCCTTCCTCCCTTCATCTTCAACCAACTCCCACAACTGAATGTAGTAATCTTTATCTTTCATCCCCAGCAGACACAATGGAATAGAATTGAACTCTGTATCCAAATTCCTGACCAGCACATTTGTGAAAAATCATTCAATCATTGTTATTTAAAATCTAATTTAATGTTTTTATTTATGCCATCAATAGATAACCAAAACATGTCTAGTATTCAAAGATATAATGGTCAATACAGAAATATTACATTTCTTTTATAATTGAGAATGTTGAAGAAAGCAGAAAAGCAGAGTAGGTGAGATATAAGGATTGTTATTTTTCAATTTGTTCTATTACATTTTAATATTTCATGTTAATGATGTATATTTACTAAAGTCTGTTTAAAATTTATTTTTATTTAACAAAAAAAATTTAAACTTAACTGCATCTTTTCAGAGATATATTCACTACAAAGTGAGGATAATTAACAACAGTAGAACAAGATTGTTGGTTCTAAATATACCTTTAATATACCTTTACATTTCCCAATATAAAATGTTGGGAAATAGCTAGTAAAAAAGGGGGGCGGTACTAACCAGATAAGTCTGATATTTTAATATGTACTTATGAATTTCTCAATGTGGCCTACTTAAAATAAAACTATTAACAGGAAAATAAATCTCACTCAACAAATAAGCAGCAAATGTAGTATATTAATATTTAATGTTAATAAGCATACAGTGAAAATTATTCTCATATAAGCTTGGTAGAGAATTAAATTAGTACAAGATATTTTGGAGGTATTTTTTTTTAAATGGGCATCTACTTTGACACGGAAATTTCTACTTCAATTTATCTGTTGTAGTTATTCACTGTTCACAAATGTTTTGCTTCTCCTCCTGAATAACCTGTGACATATTACATTTAAGGTAGGCATGACTGAGTAAATATCTATTATTTCTGAATGAAGCTTTGAGAGCCTGTGTATAATGTATCATGCTCTTTCTCAGGTCAGTTTCCATCTCTGTTTTGGATGGTTGCTTCTCTAACAACTCAGTGTGTTTTAATTCTCACAACATAGGAAAAAAATGTGCTATCTAAAGAAAGTGAGCTAGAAAGAAATCCTTATGGTGTATATCAGAATTCTTTCTTTCTGCACCATAATCTAATTAAATCCAACTGAATTATTCAGAACACATATAGCTTTATTCTTGAATTTTAAAAAGTTTAACTGCTACAAAGAGACATAAAAATCGTACAGACTAATGCAATACCATGTATTATTTTGATGCATGTATATATTGCACAGTGTTTAAACCAGGTTAAACATATATATCTTCTCAAATATTTATCATTTTGAAAACTTTCTAAAATGTTTCTTCTATTTTGATATCTGCAGTACATCATTAGCTACAATCTCCTACTGTGCAAGTAGCACAGAAGAATTTCTCACTGCTACCTAATTATAACTTAGTATCCATGGATAAAACTTTCTCCATTATACTCCCCACCCATGACCTCCACCCTAGACTCCCTGACCTCTGTTAATTATCATTCTGTTCTCAACATCTATGTTGTTAGATTCCACATATGAATGAGTAAAATCTTGCAATACTAGTCTTTCCATGCCTGGCTTATTTCACTTAACATAGTGATCTCTAGTTTTATCCCAGACATATGCAGTTTTAAGTTATAAGTTTTAAAAATTACACATATAATATAAATATCTATCTCTATATATTGAGATTTAAAATATATTGTGCAATTAAATTGTATGTAAAATATATGAATACATAAAACAAAAATAAATGTTGTTATATGAACCAATGCATATATTAAAACCACAAAGCAAGTTTTTAAGAATAAGGAATTTAAAGAAATCAAAGAAATACATGTCTCTAAAATTGATAATTTTATCCTTGTTTTCACATTTCCCATATGTAATTAAAATAATCACAAAAGAATAAATTAAAAACAAAACCAAATCTAAAGCCTTCATAAATATAGAATCTTACACAACACAATTTATTTAAAGGAGATGGCTTTCATCTGTTTATTTGAAAATCAAGAATCCTATGAAAATAAATAATGTTAGTTGAAATAATTAATTTCCAGGAAAGTATATTACAAAATATAAAAATAAAAATTTGTTACCAGCTTTTTTTGTAATATAGATGTCATTTAATTCAATCATTTTGATGTTCCTTGATCATCAGCCATGAAAATGTAGGATTCTGTGGAGGAATATGGAGCACACAGCAGTTTGTAAAATAGTAGATCCACTAGGATTTATTACACTCATGCCAAAATCATACAGTATTGTGTTATGTATATTTAAAGAGAGGGGATACTGGGAAACATTCAGTGGGGTGAGCCAGAATAATCCAAACATTTTAAAGTTGAGCATAGGGAAATGAAGTTCATAGTTACAATTAAGAATCAACACAATGCCTAGAATACTTAGAAAGCATCTTTTATCTATATTGAAAGGAATATAATGTCTATTTAAAAAGAGTTTTAAAATTGGGGTCTAGCCAGGAGTCCATGCCTGTAATCCCAGTGGCTTCATAGCTGAAACAGGAAGATCTCAAGTTCAAGGCCAGCCTCTTTAACTGAATTATCAATTTAGCCAGGCCCTAAGCAATTTGATGAGACCCAGTCTCAAAATGAAAAGGAAAAGGGCTAGGGATGTAGCTCAGTGGTAAATCACCCTTGGGTTAAATTCCCAATACCTAAAACAAAACAAAACAAAATTTGGGGGTGACATTGTAGAAAACTATCAAACTGGAATGGGAATTTATTCTAAATTAATCAAGAATTTTATATAATCATAGCTGTTTTCAGAAAAGTAATCTGCTAATACTGTTGAAGTTTGATCTGAATATAGAAATTGCAAGAAAGATATGTCACAGGATTAATTATAACATTTTGGGTGAGATTTACAAGCGATTTAATCCACTAGTATCTATGGAAATACTCTTTTCCAAAGAACATTGGGAATACAAAATTTGTTTCATCTAGAATTGGTCAGAGAAATGGTACCATGCATTAGAGGATAAAAAGAATGCTTGCTTTCCCTACTTCTAATTTAAATTTGTACATTATATCATTATTTTAATGTCTCTGAAAAAGACTACAATTATTTTTATTTTTATCATAAAAGTAAAAGTTGATGGTTAATTCTGTGTTTTCCCTTCTAAATCCAACAATTCAATTTCTCTGTATGTAAATGGTGTCAGAAGTATAAGGTGTCTTAAGAGCCCAAGTTAAACTTGGCTTCCTGTCCTAAGAGGAAACAAAGGGAGGCAAGTCATGGGTTTTCACAGTGCACCTTTTCTGGGGTATTTCTTTTATATTGCAGATGGACTAATGCCTCATTGTCTGACTGGAATCCAAGAGTCCTTCACACAGGATGACTGTTTTCATTGCACATCTGCCTGACCATCACTTTGCACTAGGAGCCCAACTTTCTGTTTTCCCTGGTGTTTATGGAACCCCCATCCCCACCCCCGGGGCAGACATCATTTCTTCATATGTAAGGTACAAATTCAATCCACTACCACGATCAGGTCAAAGATTTTTATTTACAGATCTTAGGCAGGTAGGGTGGAATGGATAAGAAGAGAAGCCCAGACTGTCTTTAGATCATTTAGAAATAAATGAAGAGTAAGGGAAGAGAATGTGGGTCATTGTAAGTTCATAGGCAAATGCCCTAATTGTCAGTTTAAAATAAGTGGGTGGAAAGTGGGGAGCTCTTGCTGCAAAACTAGAGAAATGGCCGTAAGCTTTTATTTATGGCCACAGGCTTGAGTCATTTGGATGTGGTGTGCTACTTCTAATGCATAGGAAATAACTTTGCTGTGTTGTTCTTATTTTATAAGGCTCTTCCTGAAATACTGACTATATTTTAAAGCACCTAAGAATGGATTCATCTATTTGTATTAAATTATAAAATGAGATTTGACCTTGGTCTCTCTTCCACAAGCACTTTAACTTAAATAGAAGGTATTTTGCAGAACTATTTCTTTGATTCAACCTGTCAGCTTTACATTTATGAAATGGATCACAAATGCAATCCCTCCTCACTCCACGTTTTTTTCTCAGGAGTTCATTCGTATTCAATTATTCTGTTATCTGTCTCTTTCCAATAACTTCTAAAGAAGTGCCCCATCCTTCAAAATTTTCACTAGTTAAAAAATAATACACAGTACTGTCCTGTTGTACATTTCAAATGAATTGCCCATTACCTTGCTATATGAATTTATATTCAGATACCTGCATTTTTACAAAGGACAGAGAAAATTGTTTTAGCAAAATAATGTATTTCACATAACTCTGTCCAGCTGAGTGGCATTATGTTACAAATATAATCTATAGTAAAAAATGATTTTTTATACTTCTTAGTAATATTTCAAAAGCTTTATTAACTTATTTTGATATTTTTAGTACCAGGGAAGCAAGTGTGGGTATTAGAAACCATTTTCGCAGATGAAAGAGTAAGATGAAAGAAATTGTATGAGGTATGTTTAAGTAGTAAATTTTAATTTCTCTCACTGGTGTTATGGTGATGAGGAAGAATGATTTATAGATTATCTTGTAGGTTTTTATTTGTGAAAATCTTTGGGCCTCCCCAATCATTCTGCCTTTCTACACAGCCTGTTACTCTGTCAAGCAAAAAGTGACCTACATTGACAACAAATAAACCATCAGTCTGAACATTCCTGTCACAAGTACAACTAAAGATATTATTAGGTGTCTATGGAGTAAAATGTGATTTTTATGAATTTCTCTTTCACCCTACGAATTGATGATTTAAACTGCATTCTCAAAAACATGGTTTTAGTTCTCTTTGTTTTTCTTTTCTTTCACTGCTCTTTATTCTATTTTGTTTGGGATAATCTTTGGAACCTAGAATGTATTTTTTTTTTAATGAAACACTGTAACTACTTTACACATTTGGTTCATGAATAACATCTGATCACAAAAAAAGTCTTAATAATAATGACCAAAAAATCTTTGTCATAAATAAAACCCCTATGGATTTTTAAGCAAAATGATTAAGAGTAAAAATCATCTTACATAGAAATATTTTATATAAAAATTTTTAAAGAAAATATTCTTAATTGAGATCAAAGATATGGTCAGCCCTAAAAATAATATTTTTATTGTAAAACACAAATTTTTATTGTAAAATCTTCAAAGGCCAATTATTAATTATTTTCTCATAATTGGCTAGCAGTTATTTTTTGAGAGAAATAAGAAAGTACTATTAAATGTGCTACTGAACAAAAAGACAAAGGTTTTCTATAACATTTGAAGGTTCTAGCACTATGTGAAAATAAACATATAAAATAATAATCATTAAAATACTTTAAACTGTCCTAAATCTCAGAGCCTAACACTTGATAAATTATTAAACAAAAATATTTATTATGACAAATTAAGTTTGTCATTATAACCCTCTGTGTAATCAGAGCTGTCTTATCTTTATGTACTCCAACATTTCCATAAACTTCTAAATAAGATTTATCAACTTATTTCAATTTTTTTTTCTTAAATACAGATATGGATAATGAAGCACAATTTTATGTCTTGTCAAAGAATAATTTGTTTTTTTCTTATACTGCTACCTTTCATAACCACACCATTAACCATCTGAATTTTATGGGCTGTTAGCCTAAAGAGAGTAGGCATGTTTTGGGGTTTCTTATCAAGACTAAGTCTCCAGGACAAATGAAAAAGATGAAAGTGCTAGATTTTTTCAGAATTCTTTCATTCAATGTTATTCTCTATGTTCATTTGTGGTTGTGACTAAAGATATCCAGGTTGACTCCATAATTAGAATGCAGGTTATATGCTACCATAGTGAAGTGGATATTTTATACAGTGGTTTTTTTTTTTTTTCTCTCTTTCTCTTTTTTTTTTCCCTATTCTTCCTTTTTGTCTTCTATCCTTTTCATAAAGATTCTTTTCAGAACTTCCAGTGGATATGAGATAACTGGCTGGTGTGGTAGCAAACTCGTGTACATTGTCAAAGGTGCAGCCTAAATTCAAGGCTTCAGCTGATATCCGATCTCAGAAAAACACTAAGAAACATGCAGACTTACGCAGAATGACTGCAATTTGATAAAGAAGTGCTGGTCCCCTCAATTGTATGACTGACATCCATTTAAGTCTAGTTGACAAACATAACTTTCCATATTTATTTCCCTCAATTGAACAACATTCAGATTACCTGCATATAATTAACTGATACATTTGGCATGCCACACTCAAACTCAACACTGAAAATGTAGAATTTTATCAATATATTTTGAAATTTACTGAAAGATAATTTTTCTCCAAAGTCAATCTGTAGTAAGAACCTAGATTTGTAGACAGAGCTAGGGGTGCAGATTGGTTTGGTTAGAAAAATGCCTGAATTCTGGTGTTTATTACACATTTGTGGTTAAAGTAAAACAGAGAAACCCAAAGGCAAAGGAGACAGAAATCCTGAGTAAGTTAATTAGTTAAGAGGAAAAAATGTCATTTAATCACATGGCCAACCTATGCATAGGGATAATCCCAATCACACTAGAACTTTGATTCTTATCAAATTATGTGACCTTACCTAATGACCACTGCCAAACAAATATCAAAAACTTGATTTGAAATCATAGCTGGATTTTTTTTTTTTTCATACGAGGGATTGAACCTAGAGGTGCTTAACCACCAAGCCATATTTCCATCCCTTTTTTATATTTTATTAGTGTCTGGGTCTCACTGAGTTGCCTAGGACCTTGCTAAATCGCTAAACCTGGCTATGAACTCAAGATCTTCCTGTCTCAGCCTCCAGAGTCGAAGGGATTACAGGCACATGCCAACATGCCATGATGAAATCATACTGTTTTTAACAGCAAAGTTGCTTTTTAATTACTGAGCTGCATTTCTTATAAGGGAAAAAATCATGAGATTTATTTGTCAGCAGTAAGGATGTAAGTATCAGACCCAGTCTCTGATCCTTTTGTCATCAATGTTTTGATGAAACTTGGCTAAGAATTCTAATTTGTATATGCAATCTACATTTTTAAATATTTTTAAGTTATAAATAAGTATTGCAAACTCTGTTTTTTTGCTGATCATTTCTTATGAATATACCCTCATATTTCTCTCCACAAACATGTACACAAGTCATTTTATTAAAACTTTAAACTTATTTTTGGATTTAATAGATCTCAAATATATGTATTTGATATCAATTATTTTCAAAACATTTGAAATAATAGAGATAAATACATTGAAATCACATTTCTAGTCTTATTTTTCTGACTAGTCTTCTTTCTTTCATTCTTTTCTTTCTCCCTCCCTGTGTTCTTTTCCTCCCCTCTTCTTTTTATCTTTTCTCTCTTAGTTCTTCCTTTTCCCTTCTAGCTCAGGGTAAAGGTGTGATTTAGTAGCACGTATCTCCTCTGAAATATGTTTGCTCTAAGTGAGTGTCTATAATGTCTGAATATATGCATATATTTTCTTTTTTAGAACTTGCGTATCAAAAGCCTGCTTGAAAAATTAAAAGAAGTACTTGAAATAAAGAAATTATTTTCCTTCATCATAGAGAAAAGAAAAATGCGTACAAATAACTTTTTATTTTCTGGTAGCTTGCCACAGATGAAGTTTACACTAATTAGAAATCGTCTGGAGGCAGGAGAGCAGATTGAGCCTTCGGCTGGAAGTGCTTCCTGACAGGTGGTTCACCACAAAGCAACATTACAATTACCTAACACACTGTTTGATTTGTGTAAACCTCATTACTACTCACATTATTTAATGAACTATGAGCATTCCTTCACCTCCCTGCAGATTGCAGTGCTCCATTTCCATTTCAATTGCATAGTTTAAGCCCATTTGTTTTTTAAGAGCAAATATCGCCTTGAATTCAAAATTCTGAACTTGAATAGAAGTTTTAAAACATCTACTAAAACTAATCAGTGAAATATGCAGGTGAAAGTCTGTTCATAATATTCATATAGTATGAAGACTTAACCTTTTAGTTATTTTTTCCCATGAATAAAAAATAAAAACCGAGTTTTCCTAATGTGTAAGAATATGTATGTTCAGTGTGTGTTTCCATGTGTGGTGAGATGGAAAATTGAAGCAATTATCCAGATAATTCAAGCCTCCAACCACGAAATTGCCTCGATTCTTAAGTTTTCTTTGTATGTGTCTGCATATCTGAAAGTTCCTTTTAATGAAACCAAAATATTGTATTTTCTTTCTAAAAAGTCTACACTTCTTTAAATCTATCTTGCCTAAAACTTTGTTTTAATATCTCATGCATTTTGTTCTGAAACAGCACAAAAATTATTCATGTTCCCATAGAAGTGTTTCTGACTGAAAGAACCTGATAAAAAAATTGATGAAATATTGTGTAATTTATTCTATTAAAGTTATTTTCCCCCCTAGGCAGTTTAGTATGTGCCTAGTATTGCATTAGATCTCTGTAAGATTAAGACAAAAGTCTAAGACAACTCCTTCTCTTAAAGAATGTAAATATTCATACAGGGCAAATCTGGAAAAGCAGAAACAAAAATATTCTAACTGGTAAAGAATTGTCCGAGTGCTCATTGATTATCCAAAGACACTGTTTTCTACTAGTCTTTCCACCTGGCTAACATTTGTTGTGGGTCTTCTCCTGCAAGTTGCTAAGCTGGTAGTTATCTAACATACTCTTTTCATTCTCTTCATATCTTGTCATAAATACAACTTTTTTTTTTTTTTGACCTGAAGTTCAAACTTGCCTAGGTCAACAAAATTTGACATCAATTAGTCTATAGATCCCTATATCACAAATTATCAAATTTCTGTTGCTTCTATTAATATCTCTCAAAAACTATCAACTCAAAAAACACATTTCTAAAGGTACCCTGATTGTTTTTCTTTTCATTTTCACTTATAAAAGGTCATACAGCAAAGAAAGAACTCAGTTCACTTCTGCCTGATTTCAAAGTCTAAATTCTTTTTTTTTTAAAGAGAGAGGAGAGGGAGGGGGAGAGAGAGAGAGAATTTTTTAATGTTTATTTTTTAGTTTTCAGCAGACACAACATCTTTGTTTGTATGTGGTGCTGAGGATGGAACCCGGGCCGCACACATGCCAGGCAAGCGCGCTACCGCTTGAGCCACATCCCCAGCCCTCAAAGTCTAAATTCTTCACACTGTCTGATCTTCCATATAAAACAATGCTCTTTAATTCTAATGTGCTAACCTTGCTCCAGTTACCAACCACCCCTTAAGTCTGTGACTTAATGATACCTGGTGGGATGGAGGCTTCCTCTTAGCATATTTTTCTTTACATAAAAACAAGATAAATGGAATCTGACAAATTTTGCATTCATTCTATGGAAGATTAGAATAATTAAAATGATTTTTACTCATTTTATTAAATGATGCAATTTAATTCCTTTCTTCTGAAGTTGGAATGGCTTTGGTGATTTTCTTGATGAATAGAATATGGCAAAAGTGGCAATGTATGAGTTTGTTATCATTTAGATATGAGGTATACTTCCAAACCCCATGAGTTAGACAATGCAATTGCAAGAAAGTTTAGAGGTGATATGATTGATTTGAAAGCCTTAACTTTACCAGTCCCTTAGTCCAGTTGAATGAATTAACTGGGTTTTAGCATAGACAGGTAGAGTGTGACTGGAGGAGGTAGGTAGTTGGGGGCATGCCTTTGGGGTTTATATTTTGTTCCTAGAGAAGGAGATTTCTCTTCTGCTTCCTGGTGGCCAGGTCCTGAGCTGTTTTTCATCTCCATACTCTTTAGCCATAACAATCTGCCTCATCTCAGGACTAGAACAATTGTCTGTCATCAATGGAATTAGACCTTGGAAACTGTGAGTCAAAACATATTTTTCCTACTCTATATTGTTCTTGTTGGGTCTTTTGGTTACAGCAGGAAAAGAAGAAGAAGGAGAAGGAGAAGGAGAAGGAGAAGGAGAAGAAGAAGAAAAAGAAGAAGAAGAAGAAGAAGAAGAAGAAGAAGAAGAAGAAGAAGAAGAAGAAGGAGGAAGAAGAAGGAGAAGGAGAAGGAGAAGGAGAAGGAGAAGGAGAAGGAGAAGGAGAAGGAGAAGAAGAAGAAGAAGAAACAGAGTTTCGAGCCTATATTACAATTTTCTCTGAAACCTAATGTCTTAGAACTCCTCCCTCAGGAAGCTGAGTCACTACACAAGAAATCCAGGCTGTTTTGACATTGCTGTGCTCCCCCCGAGGAGATCTATAGATTCCTTGAGCAACAGTCCCAACTTATATGAGCCCTTTGATCATCCATATGAAGGAGGCATACATGCAAACACAGTGATTTATCACATACCAACCAGAACTGTTGCCAACTAAGAACCACTAAATGACCTTGGTCCTTTCACATGGAGTCAAAGAATCTCCTATCTGATATAAATTTGAATTTCTGTTAGAAAAATTGGGAATAATGCTAAAATGTTTTAAGCTGCTACAATTCCATGTGGCTAATTTACATGATCATACACCAACAGAGCAAACTTGTAAAGCCTTCACTAAGTGACACATATGCATTTCTTCTTATTATTAATTGGCCAAAGAAAAGTCACATGTGCAGAAAAGTGCCAAATCAATGAGGATGACACTCATAAATGTCTCCTCTTCTTGTTCTGAATCTTTTAGAAATTAGGTAAAATTTATTTGTGTACTCCTATTGGCATATTTCTTAGCATTTAGAAATGTTATTTAAATATATATATTTTTAAAATTTTCTTTTAATCATATTGTCAAATGTGTTCTAAACTTTGAAACATGAAGATAGCAGAAAATAGTAAAAAAGAAGTAAAAACTCATTAATAGAGGAACATTTTGAGCCATGTCAACACTGTTACTAAATATAGAAATGAGTGGATTTATTGGAAAATAGAATAATAATACTAGAATATGACAGTATATTAAAATAATAATAGATCTGGAAAACTAGAAAGAGACTGTTTTGCGTACTTGATGGAATATTTATTTCAATAAATATTAGAAAATCATAATGACAATGGTTTGGGGACAGATTTCTCTGGGAAATATAGTTTCATTGAGTAGGAAGGAATTAGAACTTGAGACAATTGAAAGGATATATTTTATAATTAATACATTTTAGACATTACTATTAGTGGTGGAAACAGTGAGAAAAAGGGTAATTTGAAAGAATTGTCCAAATTCTAGAAACCCATAATGCTTACAACTTGACAATAAATCAAGCTACCAAGGATGGAAAATGTGAAGAATATATTGTGCAGTCATAATAAAATAGAAGCCTTAAGAAGGCAAGCCCAATTAGAAAATGAAACCTACTTTTAGATTTATCTTATATAAATTTATCTTGCACAAATCCCATGACGAGTAATTAAAATAAGGAAATATAAAATAAAATATTTAAAAATTGGAAATATTAAACCTTAAAATATTCAAAAGTACTTTTCCCCCCTAAAGTGCAAGTGCATCTTTCCATTTCAGTTATAACAGTTTACTAATATAAATTTTAAAAGTTAACATCAGAAATTTAATACCCAGGGTTTTGAATAAAATAATAGTCAGTTGTTGACTATAAAATTCCAAAAAATATTTTCTAAGTATTTCTATAAAACAAAAATGAAGTATAATCAAATCAGACAAAATAAAAACATGTTAAATCTTGCCTGTGCAAAGCTGATGTAATTACAATGTATGTATAAAATAAAAGATAAACTACTATTCTGTTCAAATTCCACTCTATTCAGTTAAAAACATTAAAAAGATGTTTATTTACAATGATTATTTGAGTACCAGTGAAACATGTTTTCTTCATGCCCAATGTTTGGTATTATGCAAGAAATTTGGTGTGGGTAAGTTTTTAAATGAATAATAAAATTCTTATTCATTAACTGAATGCAACATTCAAAGATTCCAATTATCAATAAGATATATAATAATTCAATGAAGGTACTCACACAAGGCTTTTGTTTAAAAGTACAGGCAGCCAGGTGGTACGAGTCTGCCTATAGTCACAGCTACTAGGGAGGCTAAGGCAGGAGGATTTTATTCAAAATTCAAGGTCTGCCTTGGTAACTTAGCAAGGCCCTATCTCAAAATTTAAGGAAAAAAAAAGGACTGGGGATGTAGCTCTGTGAAGTGGTCCTGGGTTTGAACCTTAGTATCTATAACTACATAAATCAATAAATAGTACATAATATGAAGCAACAGAAGGAATAGATAGCAGATAACCATTGTAAATGTGAGAAACAACCAATCACAAACTCCACAGTATTGTGTATTTTCCTAAGGACTCACTTTCTCCCTGGACCATGCTAAATAGTTCTGGAGATATGGTTTATTGGTGTGTTTTATGTATATCTAGTCATGAAGCCAACTATCCACCGTGTCTAATTTTACTTCCACATTATGAAATTTCCCTGTAATGTTAAATATTTTTTGAAAGCATGAACTTAAAAAAATTATTTAATATTTAACTGTATGGGTATAACCTCATTTAAGACTTTTCATTGATAAAAATGTAGATGATTTCCAGTTTCACTGTAATTCTTGGGAATTTCCATAATTTAAAAAGTATCTAGTAACATATCACAATCATAAATAAATTTGAAAATTAGAAAAAAAAACAAGGTGTAAGCTATCAAAAGAAAAATTATCCTTGGTTGCTGCCAAGGGATTTTGGACTTCAGATAATATATTTTTAAATTATTTATTATTCAACTAGTGACTTTGTACTTTATCTAGACCAGGAGTCAATACCAGTTGCAGGAGTCCCCAAAGATAAAAGTAGAGTTGTCTTCATCCACTTGTAAAATAACTCTAATCTACTATTAGAATAGTTAATGCTAAACCTCAAGTGATATTATCTTTGAATTTCTTCCTTGAGTTTTGAAGTTAACTCATTGAAATGTTCTTATTTTTTTTAAATAATTATAGACCAAAAATGTTGCTGATATGAAGCAAATTTGATCCAGAAAATGTTTCATTTTTATTTTAAAAATCATTTTTTTAATTTTTAAAATAAAGTTTTTCTTTTAAATTGCATTTGAGGATGCAATATTGAAAATCCACAAAAAACTAATGAGTAATCCAATGTAATAATATGATCAAATGATTTTAATAGATACATCTTTTGTAGGTAGGTGTTGAAGAAAATTGTGTACGCATAATTTGCTTATGGTATTTTCACCTATATTATTATTTTTTTCTTCTTGTACAACCATTGCTCATTATCTGCATCAAATTCTAATCTCATTAACTGGAGAGGGTAGCAAAGTAAAAGCATTTTGCTTATAATCCCTTTCTCACCTGATTACTTGAAGAACATCTCCACTGTAAGAAAAAAAGTCAGGTGACCAAAGGTAATCTCCTTGTCCACAAAATATTCTAGGAAAATAGGCAACATCTCTGGAAGAAGGACCTGTTCCTATGGAATGTTCACAGGAGAATGTTCTGGTTAAGGACTACTTATGATAACTACTCAGAATCTGCTGAAGAACATCATATAAGCTGTATATTTCTGGGTATAAAATGAGTCTGCCTATTTTGGGTTCAAGAGCATGTGCATGACAGAGACAGAAGGACTCAGTGTTTAAGACCACGCTCTGCTTTATCTGAGAATCTCAGCTGGCAGAATACTTGAAATCTCAAAGACAGTAAAATGAATTAGACATACTTTCTTGAGTACATGACCAGCGTAATTTAACATCACGCACAACCACAAGAATGGCAAGTTCTACTGCATGTATGACTGATTGTCAAAATACATTCTAGTGTCTAGATATACATTCTAAAAAAGAACAAATAAAAAATAAAAAATAAATACTTGAAATCTCTAACACATGTGAATGTAATCTAGCAAATTAATTTATTGTAATAGTTCAGTAACTCATTATATTATGAACTTACTTTTTGCTAATATAATTATTCTAGGGATACATGCATTTAGGGAGAAATGACTGAAAATCATAAATTATTTCTAATTCTAGAATATCCGTTGTTCACAGATGATATTACAAATTAAATAAAATATGTGTTTTGCTTTTATTTTTGTTTTTCTGTTATATTTAATAGGAATGCATGAGTAACCAGATCTTCCGAATATTGATTTTACTGTGTCCTGTGACTTGTGACCCTGCGTTTTTTTCCCCAAATCTCCCTGGCTTTTACATCAATATGGAATCTTTTTGAAATTAAACTTGTATAGTCAGTATTAAGTATTTATTTTGTTGTACATAATTAAAATTCCCTTTAAGGTAGGACCATATATAGTATTTTTCCATATTTGGTAAAATACTAGGCAAATAATATGTTTGCACTATAAACATAAATAAAAATAATAAGTGTAGTAACATTAGCAATATAATTCTAAATGCCTTTTTCATGTTCTTTAAAATAACATTGGCATATAATTATAGCTACATAAATACTAGAACCAACATTTCTGTGTGCAGCAAATGTAGAATGTTGAACCCCCAAAGCATTACACAATAAATATATTTTGAAATGCTGGTTAAAATAGAATATGAATATTAATTAAGTACAAAATCTGCTCATTGTAGCAAAACAAGCAAGCGCGGTTCTCAATGGGTTGGTCAAAACAGAATTGCATTGAATATTTCTTTTCAAAGAAGCAAAAATTCTGTGGGAGAGAGGTTATTAAAATTAAAATTATAAATATCCATATGTTTTGCTACTAAAAAAGAACTTATACAAATGTCACATTAATAATCTAGGAGGAAAAAAGAAACAAGAATGCAAACAATTAGTAGCATGTATTTTTTTCTCAATAAAGTATGTCAATAAGAACAATTATAGCAATTATCCATAAATTATTACACTCAAAAAAATTAAAATGTATATCAAAGAGTTTATTATAATATTTAATTATGTGACAGTGAAGAAGGGGAATTTTAAAAGTTATTGAGGGTAGAAACCCATAATGGACCTATAAAACAAATATAATAAATGCTAACAGGTAAGCCTTAATTTATAAGATTTTTCCCTATACTTTAAAGAACTGAAAATTGAATTATGTGGCAAGGGAATGGCGACATACCTCAAACCCTGGGTTCAATCCCCAATACTTAATAAATGAATAAAGAAATAACAATGTGGTAAAAAGAAGTGGGTTTCAGAACATGTTATTCGTAATTACAAAAAATTCTGGGTTTTATACATGCAGATATACAATAGTGATTAATTTTGATGATTTTTTGAGGTAATTCATTAAGCTGAATTCATAAAAGACTATATTACATTCTTACAATGTTCAGAAACTTAGTTAATAAAATACAGAAATATTTTCAACAATTTTTGATAAAATTACATAAGTCAGTATATTCTCATTATCTAATAATTTCAGGTGTTTATACATTGAATAAAATATCTTGGTCCAAAGCAATATAAAACAAAAGGCAAGAATGTCAAATTACTTAATTTGGATATTTAAAATGAACTACAAAATGCATGCAAATATTAATTTTAACTTTCCTTAAATTATAATACTAAAATCTGGAAAATAAGCTGTTATAACATGTTGGGACCCAGGTTGCCTAATAAAATGTAACTGTTTTTAATATATATACAGAAATGTTTGGACACTCCTTTGTTTAAAAGGTGAAGCCTAATTCTCTTCCTTTTGAACAGGGTCAGATTATAGTGACCAGCATCTCATGAATAGAATGTGGCAGAGGTGGGGCTGTAGGTGTATGTGCATGTAGCTTAGTGTAGTGCATTTACCTAGCAAGTTCAAGATCATGGATTTGATTTCCAGAACTTAAAAAAAAAAAAGGAATATGACAGAAGTACAGCTTTGTCACTTTCAATTAACCTGATGGTTTGCTTCTATGTTATGAGGACATTCATTCACCCTATGGTGAAACCAATGTTGAAAGCAAATAAGACCTCCCAACAATGACCAGCACCGACTTGGCAGCCTTTTTTTTTTAATATAATTTTTTTATTTATATATGATAGCAGAATGCATTACAATTCTTATTACACATATAGACCACAATTTTTCATGTCTCTGGTTGTATTCACAGTATATTCAAACCAGTTTGTGTCTTCATACATGTCCTTTGAATAATAATGATCATCGGATTCACCATCATTAATAACCCCAAAACCCTTTCCTTCCCCTTCAACCCCTTTTCCCTAGTCTATTCCTCCCATGCTCCCCCTCCCTATCCCACTATGAATTAGCCTCCTTATCAAAGAAAACATTCGGTATTTGTTTTTTGGGGGATAGGCTAACTTCATTTAGCATTATCTTCTCCAATGCCACCCATTTACCTGTAAATACCATGATTTTATTCTCTTTTATTGCTGAGTAACATTTCATTGTGTATATATGCCACATTTTTTTTGGATCTATTTATCTATTGAAGGGCTTCTAGGTTGGTTCCACAGTTTAGCTATTGCGAATTGTGCTGCTATAAACATTGATGTGGCTGTGTCCCTGTAGCATGCTTTTTTTAAGTCCTTTGGGTATAGACCAAGGAGAGAGAAAGCTGGGTCAAAGAGTGGTTCCATTCCCAGTTTTCCAAGGAATCTCCATACTGCTTTCCATATTGGCTGCATCAATTTGCAGTCCCACCAACAGCATATGAGCATGCCTTTTTCCCTACATCCTCACTTGGCCGCCTTATCTAATGGGCCACTTGAACTGAAGATCTCCATTCCTGGCCACGGTTTCAGATGAAGGAAACTTTGTCCCTTTTTTAATTTTTCCTCATCTATATCAGGACTGTAAAATTCTAAGATATTGTGAGCTCATCAAATGGTAAAGCTGATGATTTAAGATACAATGACTATAGTTAATGACAATGTAGTCTTGACTATTAGGATTTTAAGGGTTCTCATCACATAAAAATAAAATAAAAAGTATGTATGGCAATGCATATTTTAGTTAATTCTCTTCATCCATTACACAATATTTTGTAACACCCTGTAGTACATAATAAATACATAAAATGATAGATTAATATGTTATTCTTGTTTTATCAATAGAATGTTGGTAAATGGTATAGCCAACTTTTTGGTGGAAAAAAAAAAAAACTGATGAAATATTTTCTTATTTCTGTGGAGGAAATATTCCAACATGGATCATTTTAAAATACCAACAAAAGACTTTGGTACTGAATATAGACTTTAGAAGAAATGTATAACAACACACTAATATTGCTAGCACATACACACTATAGATATAAACTTGAATGCATAGACACTACTAAAGTTTTTAAAAATAGAAAATGTTGAATTTTGAGTACATAGTCCTTTAGTGTCTGATATACTGGACTTAATTAGGAATTTACATAAATTAATTTTAATAATAGTTGTATTTAACAGAGAACTGATGAAATCCCTGAAATTTTGAGGAACAGCATTTCTTGAGGTGCCAATATTATATTTAATACAAGTCTAATTTCTTTGAGATTAGATAATTGAATATTCTATTATTTGAGGATTAAGTGACTACATCATACTGCTTTTGATTTATAATCCAATTATATGACATTATAGCTATGGTACCAGTAGGTACCTAGTGAGTACTTTTGATTAGTTGATTCATACCAAGAATTAATAATTAGCATTAAATATTATTGCCACAGAGGTAATTAAACACTAATCAATTAATATTTTTAGATCAAATTATTTTTAATATAAGCTTGAGTATTATATTTAGAGAACAAAATGTGTAGAAATTTCACTTTTTCACCTTAGTGTTAATTAGTATAAATATCTGTAATTGTCATGAGATAACAATTTCAAGAATAGTGAACAAAATTAAGATATTTATTTATATAATACTTTAGTATTATATAAATTATTATATATTATTTTTGGATAATTTATGTCTCAACTGCATTTCTAATGTAGTTACATTAATTTCTTTTTAAATTTTCTTACATAAGTTTGATGAGCAAATTTTGGAAATTTAAAATTTGTTTCATAATCATTTATGTAAATCAATGTCAATATAACATATAATGATGTGACAATATATTACATTGAAATTGAGAGTTCTTATTTCAAAGCTAGGTGAAGTAAACAGAATTACATATAATTTATTCTTCCATTTTACTAATTGAAGATCATTTCATAATATGACATAATCTTCAGAGAACTTTATATTTTTTCCCTGTGTCAAAGAACCAACCTACCCTTAAAAATATTACAAAAAACATGGTATGACCCCTTCTATTATGCATGAGAAAACTAAAAAAAGGTACACCTAGGGTGGACTTAACAATAGATCTCAAATAATACCCTCATTCCCAATTTGCTATTTTATATTTTATATGATGGCAGGGAGTTTCCAGTTGCCATGAATAACATTTTGAAATGGTAAGATTATTATTATTTGTGTGTGTGTGTGTCTGTGTGTGTGCATGTGTATTTGCCTGGGATGATCTCAAAATTCTTTAAATAGGTCAGTAGGGAAATTTGCATCTGTTATTATCAGGGTTAACTAGTTTATAAGTTTTATTATTGCTATATTGTTGCTATATACTCATCTGGGTAACTCAATAATACTTGCCTCATATAATGAGTTTGTAGGAATTTCCTCCCTTTCCATTCTTTGGAATAGATTGAGAATTGGCATTAGTTCCTCTTTAAAGATTTGTAAATTCAACAAGAAGCCATGGCATTCCATTTGCTGGGAGATTTTTTTATTATGGATTCAATGTCATCACTTGTTACTTGTCTATTCATGATTTTTTTTTGCATTAATTGTTCAATTTTGGTAGGTCATAAGTGTCCAGAAATTAATCAGTATTTTCTAAATTTTTCACTTTAATGTTCACGATAATTCCTAATGATCTTTTCTGTTTTTGTTGTATTAGTTACAATGTCTCCTATTTCATCTCAAATTTCTTTGATTTAGATCTACTTTCTTCCTGCTTTAGTCAAGCTAAAGGTTTATCAATTTTAGCTTCACAAAAAGCTATACTTTGTTTCATTGAACTTTTGTGAATTTTTAGCTTCTATTTCTGCTCTGGTGATTACTATAGGTTGAGAAAGGTGTAGAGGGAGGGTGGATATAGGGAGGTTGTATCTGATCAGCACATACTGTATATGTATATGGAAATATGCTGAACTTATTAATATATACAGTTATCAAATTAAGCAAAAATAAAATAAAATAGTTAGAAAAAAGTAAAAGATATAAGTTGTAGAGTCAAAGTTAATAAAAGTAATGTGACTAGGAAAGCAGAGGGAGATTAGGGAAATTGAGGACTAAACAACAGTCTGAAAGAGACTGAGACAGGGACAGAGATGAAGAGACAGAATGAAAGATGAATAGAGATCTAAAGGCATCACCAATGGCCTTGAAAATGGAGAAAGAACCATGACACCAAGGAATGCAGTTGATGTCTAGAATCTGGAAAGTTCAAGAAAGTGTATTTCCCCTTGATCATTCAGAATAATATAAATAATAGAAAATTTTCTTAACCAGAAGTAATGCAGACCTAATGATGACCTGATTTTATGACTCCTGACATATAAAATACTAAGAAAATGAATTTATGTTGCTATAAGGCACTAATTTAGTTGTATTTTTTACAAGAGTATCAATATAAATACATTATCTACACCTCCACTGGCCTATGCATAGATACTTTAGCCTGGAACTCTCTGCTCCAATATTTTTTTTTTTTTATATTCCATAACACCATTCCTTGGTATTTGAAAATTGTAGCTCAATTCTAAAAAAGATTTCAAAACATACTTAAAGGTCACCATATATAGAAATCAAATCATTAAATTTAATATCAAACATAACTGATGTGATTCTGCAATCTGTATATGGGGTAAAAATGGGAGTTCATAACCCACTTGAATCAAAGTGTGAAATATGATATATCAAGAAACATGTAATGTTTTGAACAACCAACAATAAAAAATTAAAAAAACAACAACAACAAAAAAAAAAACATAAATGATAAAAAAAATCCTGTGTAAAAATTATGACATGGATTTTAAGTTTTATAAGGAGATTAATTTATTTGGAAAGAAGGTAAACCAGATAGTATGAAATGCAAATGCACAAATATACATGAAGTAATGAATAAGAAACAGGAACTAGCTTAAAGCAGATTCTTGCTCACAACTGGACTATTGGTTTTATAAATGGAAAATGTTTATATTGCCTGCTAATTGCTGTGTGTTTCATACTAGGTACAAAAGACTTATAACTTTGGGCAGAAAATTAATTCATGAATAAATTTTATCTAAAATGCTAAAGATTAAAATAACAGCTCAACATAGAAATGTTTTTAGATAATATAAATCTTTCCCAAACAGAAAACTATTGCTAAAACATTCAATAAAATTTTTTCATCATACTCTTATATATATATATATATATATATATATATATATATATATATATATATATCTTATATACATTCTTTAATTTTGAAGATATTCAACTAAAAGAATAATACAAGGATCATGCATATATCCATCATACATCTTCAAGGATTAGCAGCTCACGACCAATATCAATCCATTTACATTCACATTTTTATAGCCCTCTTCTCTAGGTTATTTTAAATAATCCCAGGCATCATATTTTTTCTTCTACAAATACTTTCTTTATGTGCTTTTAAAACTTTCATTTTATATTCTTCTCATCTCTCTACATATATAGATCTATAGATAGATAAATGGATTCTCTCTATATATACATATATATAAGTAGATATCAGTGCTTTTTTCATATTTGTTGTTATTTATATACATTTCACTATTAATTTAAGGTTCATGCATCTTGGAGTTAGTACCATATAATTCTGAATCATAACAATCCCAAAAGACCAATAAATTTTTGATCTTATAAAATTTGTTTCCCCTCAATTGTGTTTTCCTTATTTTGCATTCATGGTTTTTACCATGTAATTTGAATTATATAAGATATTGAAATTATTGCTTTGCTTAATCAGTATTTACTTTGTTGATTTGCATAATATTTACTTTCTTTAGTAATCTTCATTTTTTTCTGAATACCCATGTTTCTGTTTGAAAGCTTTTCTTTTGATCTGAAGAAATGCATTTACGTTTTTCTTTAAGTGAAAGCCTGATGGTGATACATTTTCTAAGTCACACTTGGCTTCAAAATATCTGTAATTCCTTTTTACTTTTAAAGGATGTTTTAGCAAGTAATAAAATGAAATTTCATTTGATTTCTTGTAATCCCTCTGGGTTCCATAGCTTTCTGTATCCAATTTTGCTGTTGAGTAATCAGTTGTTAATCATATTGTTGGTATTTAAAAGTTTTTTTTTTTAATATTCTGACTGCTTTAAATTATTTTCAAAATTATCAACAAGTATACTTTTACGTTTTGAACATCTCTAATTTGAAAATCTAAAATCCAAAACAGTCTGAAATTCCAGAGGTTTTTGAATGCCAACATGGTAGTCAAATTTTTTTAATTTTAGCGCATATTGGATTTCATATTATCAAGATACAGATGTTAAATTAGAAAGCCTATGCAAATATTAAAAATCTAAAAAAGAAAATCTGAAATCTGAAACAAGCATTTCTTTTCTTTTTCATACGATTGATTTTTATTTTTTTTTTTAGTCATACATGACAGCAGAAAGTATTTTGACATATAATACATACATGGAATGTACATACATCAATCATAATGTCTATTCTATTCTGCTGCCTTTCCTATCCCCTCTACTCCTCCCCTCCTCTCCCATCCTTTCTCTCTATCCAATCTAATGTGACACACTTTTTTTTTCTTTTTCTCATCACAACATCATATAAGTATTCTGTATAACAATGAGGTTCTCCTTCCATCTTCCGTGCAACTCCCCTTCTCCCTCTTTTTCCCTCCCACCCCTCTTCCCTATTTAATGGTAATCTTCTTCTCATGCTCTTCCTCCCTATCCCATTTTGAGTCACCCCACTTATATCAGAGAAGACATTCGGCATTTGTTTTTTAGGGATTGGCTAACTTCACTTAGCCTAATGTGCTCTAATGCCATCCATTTCCCTGCAAATGCCATGATCTTGTTATTTTTTAGTGCTGAGTAATATTCAATTGTGTATAAATGCCACATTTTTAAAATCCATTCATCTATTTAAGGGCATCTAGGTTGGTTCCACATTCTAGCTATTGTGAATTGTGCTGCTATAAACATTGATGTGGCTGTGTCCCTGTAGTATGCTCTTTTTAGGTCTTTTGGGTATAGTCCGAGAAGGGGAATAGCTAGGTCAAATGGTGGTTCCATTCCTAGCTTTCCAAGGAATCTCCATACTGCTTTCCAAATTGGCTGCACCAATTTGCAGTCCCACCAGCAATGTATGAGTATACTTTTTTCCCCTGCATCCTCACTAGCACTTATTGTTGTTTGACTTCATAATGGTTGCCATTCTTATTGGAGTGAGATGGTATCTTAGAGTAGTTTTAATTTGCATTTCTCTGATTGTTAGAGATGCTGAGCATTTATTCATGTATTTGTGATTGATTGTGTATCCTCTTCTGAGAAGTTTCTGTTCAAGTCCTTGGCCCATTTGTTGATTGGGTTATTTGCTTTTTTGTTGTTTAACTTTTTGAGTTCTTTGTATACTCTAGAGATTAGAGCTCTATCTGATGTTTGAGGGGTTAAAAATTTGTTCCCAGGATGTAGGCTCCCTATTCACTTCACATATTATTTCTCTTGCTGAGAAAAAACTTTTTAGTTTGAATTAGTTTCAT